>NC_080188.1:160656935-161906935 GCF_030028045.1 Hippopotamus amphibius kiboko | reverse complement strand
CTCAACAAATACATGTGGAATGAATGCAAACTTATAATACTCTCCTTAAGTAAGCAGACCAAAACTCAATTTATGACCAAGCAGTGCATAAAACATGCTCTCATATTAACAACTTTATAAGATGTCCCACCCCACCCATAGCACTCAGAGTGGCCAGGAATCCCGTGTGATGAGGGCCAGTGGCGCATGGAAGGCCTACCGTGAAATCCCATCTGCTGCTAGAGGGGAGACTCCAACCTGATTCTAAGCTGCCTCAGAGTCCATGGGAAGAGGAAAGTACAGTTGTAAGTACCCATAACACAAAACCAGCCAGGAGCCCAAGGGAAGCACAACTACTTGTAATCATCCCACTGGAGAGAAATTTCTCCTGAGGACAGAGAAGACATCATTCAATGTCTGATCACACCCATGCAGTAAGGAGGCTGCTGTCAGCCCACAGGTACTTCTGTGTGAATGAGAAAAGGACACACTTCTCCAGGCCAGCGTGCCCATGAGGGCACAGGGCTCAGAGAGGAGCCCAGCTGGATTTCAGCCCTCATTTGCCCCCTTAGGCAGGAGCCCTGTACACAACACACAATGCCTGAGGCGGCCCTGCTGAGGACCTGCAGGTGACTGTCTCCTCCTAAAGCATCTCATGTTAAAGTGCAGTCTGGTAAGATCATCCCTATAGAGGACCTTGGGATGCGGTCCTGGTCCTCCGGTAGATGTAACCACCATATCTAGGGCAATTGTGGTAGGTTACACCTCATTATGAAAAATGACAGCAACTGCTGGGTTCCTTCTAAGAGAGTGGTGATATTTTGTTTTAGCTAAATGAGCATGGTCTCCATACCGGTTTTAAAAAAAAAAAAAAACTGAACTCTTCCCATGTCACTTCCTTTCTGTTATGGACCGAATGTTTGTGTTCCCCCAAAATTCAGATTTTGAAGCCCCACCCCTAATGTGACTGTATTTGTAGATAGAGCTGTCGTGGAGGCCCTTAAGATTAAATGAGATCCTAAGGGTGGGACCCTGATCTGATATGATTCATGTCCTTGTAAGAAAAAAACTGACCTATCTCCCCAGCATGTGAGGACTTGACAAGAAGGAAGCGGTCTGCAAGCTAAGGGAAGAGGCCTCAGAATGAAACCTACCTCGCCAGCACCTTGAGCTTAGGCTGCCAGCCTCCAGAACTGTGAGAAATAGAAATTTACTTTTATTAAAGCCACCTAATCCGTGGCGTTTTGTTACAGCAGCCTGAGCCAAGACACTGCCCTTAATATCAATGATATTTATCCCCCCGGGAAATGGGCATGGTTGTACAAAAGGAGAAAGCATAGTAAGATGTTGAAGACTAGAACTAGGAAAAGAGAAGAAAGACGAGCAGGCAGGAAATTATTTGTTCTCTGTTAGCTATATCCCCAGCAATTTCAATAGTGCCTGGCACATAATAGACCCTCAATACGTATTGCTTAAATGATGAAAGTTGTAAATGATTATAAGGTAGCAGGTAATAATAGCAGCTACATTTATTGAGTGATGAGATAAGATTTTTATATACATCCTATGTGTACACACTGGGCGTTAAGCTAAACTCTTTACATACCAGGAACAGAGCTTTAAGTACATCATCTAATTTAGTCCTACTATAACCATCTGAGGTAGGTGTTGTTATTCCCATTTTACCGATAAGAAAACTGAAGCTCACGGAGTGAGTCATCTGCACAAGCTCACAGGGGTCGTAAGGAGTGAAGTCGATTAGGATTTGAACACAAGTCTGTCTGACTTCAAGGCCCATGCTCTTAAACGCTCTGCACATCTGATATGATCCAAAAAGTGGTATGGAAATCAGATATCTGTAAAATAAATCTTAACTGAAATATACCAGGAGTATTTACTATTTAAAGGGAACTTGCAATCAATTTCAAGTTGTATATTTTTAAAAAACGAACAATGCTTTTTATGAAAGAGCACTCTCCTGTATTTATTTGTGGTAAGTATACCAGCTTCATCTTAACCCAGGACACAACCATGATTCCAAAATCATTTTTATTTGGCTCTGCAATATAATGTGTGACCTTTCTGCCAGGAGTCTGACCTTCCTAGATTTTGCCCAGGCTAGCACCGAAATGGATTTGTAACCCCGCCCCCCAAGGCACACCAATGGGCAGAGAGGGAAAAGAAACAACCATCACAAGTTTGCTGAAAAGCCCACCTGATTAAACTTTTTCCAAAAAGATGCGTAATGAACTCACACGGTGTTGAAAGGGTCAAAAAGATGACTTTTTTATTGTTGTTGAGAAATTATCATCATTATGTTCCTTTAAATATAAGCAGAAAATCAAGTTTTTCCCAGGCAGCTCACCATTCCATCACATCATTTAAAATCATTGTTATTGAAAGCACAGAATAGCATAAGGCTCACTGACTTCATTGATTTTCCTGGTTGAATTACTGGGCTCAAATCGTGAGTATGCACCATATATTTTTAAGGTCCATGCTTGTCCCCATTTCAAATGTGGAAGCACACCATACAGAGGTCAGGTGAGTGGACTGAGCCTGGGAGCGGGGGGGACTTGCAGGCATCCTGTCCAACTCTTGACCAAATTTGAGTATCACTTAGCGTTGGGTCTTTTAAAATCACTCCTGTTCTCCATTACCCATTTCATGTTATACAAAAGAAAAAAAAATATTCAACTGAATGCCGTAATATTCTGCTTACCTCATTTACGGCAATTCATATGGCAGAAACAACATTCAATAGGTCTATATTCCCCCAAAGTATGGACAGTTTCCATTGCTGTTAATGGAGGAAACTGGAGGGGGAAAAAAGTTCCTGTGGTCAAAAAAGCTAGTGAAAATAAGTTTTACGCAAGCAAGTGTCTTTATAGCAAGATTTCTCAGCTCCTTGAATAGGCTAACAGGCATCCTAAGTCCCCAGGTCAGGGACTCTTGATATCCTGCACCTCTAATGTGTTTGACAATAGGACACTCTTTAACCAAGAACCTAAGGATTCCTGTTTCATTGCCAAGATTTTAGGAAACACTGCTTCAGGGAGTACATGAAATACTCCAGGCTTTGAGAAGGTTACAATTTACTTGAGGGGTGTTGTGAGTTGCATCATTTCCCCTAAAAAGAAATGTTGAAATCCAAACCACTGTTATCTGCGAACGTGACCTTATTTGGAAATAAGGTCTTTACAAATGTAATCAAGTTAAGATGAGGTCATTAGGGTGGGCCCCTAATTCACTATGACTAGTGTCCTTATAAAAAAAGGTCAGTCATGTAAAAAGACAGAGACACACAAGGAGAAGACACATGAAGACAGAGGCAGAGACTGGAGTTATGCCACCAAATATCTAGGAAGCCGGAAGGATCCCCTTCTAGAGGCTTCTGGGATCACGGTTCTGCCAACTCCTTAGTTTCATATCTCTAGCCTCCAGAATAAATTTCTGTTGTTTTAAGCCGCTTGGTTAGTGTTACTTTGCTATGGCAGCCTAGGAATCTAATACAGGAGGATGAGACACACGAATGTCCAGCTACAAAACGGAGACTAAATAACACAAGAGAGTAGGATGGAAGGAGGCAGTGTAGACAGGTGTCCAAAAAGGATTATAGATACAGCTTTTGTCTATATTCAATATTCTGTAATAAATCATAATGGAAAAGAATGTGAAAAAGAATATATATATACATATATACGTATATAAAACAATCACTTTGCTGTCAGCAGAAATTAACACAACATTGAAAATCAACTACACTTCAATAAAATACTTTAAAAAAACTACAGATAACAAAGATGCAGGGCTTGAGAGGGAAAGAGCTCTCTGGTGGCTGGGGTGATCAGAGATGGTTTTCAGGAGGAGGTGGGAGAGGTGGGGAGGAGTAAACACAAATCTGGATTATCCGAGGTGTTAACACACATGCACACACACACACACACCTTGATGGAGTCACTAGAATATATATAATCTCTCTTCTGAGAGATTTCGCCCCTGGGCAGCTCAGTGGTCATCTCTCTGCCTTGAAGTCACCATGTAAAGCCTAGTAATCTCTCATAAATATCCCCAAATGAGTCTTAGCAAACCCATGGATTTCCCATTAATGTGAGTTTTGGATTTCTGGGTCAGCTTGCATATCATGAAAAGAACAGCTAAATAAGAGCAGCTAAAACAATTAATAATGCTGGATCGAACCAGTTACGCAACCATCTCGTTTCAATAGGAAGACTCAGAATAAAAAAAAATATCTCTGAAAATTCGGAGTACAAAATCTCCATTGAATAAAATAGCAGTGAAGGTTTGCCTGGGGGAAGGGAAAGAAATCACAAGAACCTTAACTTTTAGCATGAAATGCATCTGTTAAATAGACCTACTAATGGTGTTATTGTAGCTAAAAACAGCGACTTGAAAATGCTGTGTACATTATTACTGTCATTATCCGCCAACTGTAAGAATGCTATGTTAAAACTAACTCAAAACACCTCCAGAAAGGTAATTGCTACTAATGGATCTGAAGTGTGCAAAATTGGACTTCATTACCCTGTCCTCACATGGTGGGGCTGGCGAAGCTGCTCGAGATGGTGGTTAGTAGTCTTACTCGTCTTTCAATCAGGATGAAGGTTTGAGGAGAGGGCCGGGCTCGCTTTCACTCTATAGCGCGGGGAAATGCCACACTGCAGAGAGTTATAGGAAAGTGTTTACCGGGCAAAGCCAAGGGCAGGAGATGGAGTTTTAGCGCCATTCTCCAAACTTTCCCAAGCTGATTGTGTGGTTGGGGAATGGACTGGAAACACCGTAGCATCTTCCTATGCTGAAAATCTCCCAGGTGCCAATTTGTCAGATCAATTGCCACCAAAATGAGTTAAGTATTGCTGACCCTGAAATTTCAAGGAATAACCCAGAATCCAGGGTTATAAAAGCCAAATGGTCACCTCGAGTTATCTTCTGCTCCCAGACGCCCACGCCCCTGAGAAGAGAGCAACCCATCTGATACCGCCCCAGCTCTTTCAGTGCATCACACCCCTCTTACTAACACTTACTTCAACTGTAATAATGGCTCTTACTCTGAGCTGAGTTCCCCAACTCCTCACTTCACATATCCCCTAAATTTCCCTTATCACATGCTAATTGATTAAAAAAAAAAAAAACTCACAGTCCTTAAATGTTTCCCAAATTTTCAAAGTGAATGTCCCTAAACAGTACATGCATCTTAACACAGAAGCTTCCCTCTTCTGCGCAATCCTCCACCACCAACACTATGCCAACACTATGCCCACAAAAAAAAAGAAAGAAAGAAAAAGAAAAAAAAATCCAAGGAAACTGATTTTGAGCAGGAATTTCAACCTCTTTTCTCACTATAAGTTTGACAACTTAGGGGAAATTCCCTTCTTTTTTGTGGCCAAAATACAAAAGAATAGGGCCAAATGCCCAGAAATTGCATAGGTAATTTCTGATCTATAGAGCTGCCAAAATTCTAAATTTAAAAAAATGTTTTTTAAATCCTAGTTTGGGATTAACATATACACACTACTATATATAAAGCAGATAAACAACAAGAACCCACTGAATAGCACTAGGAACTATACTCAATATCTTACAATAACCTATAATGGAAAAGAATCTGAAAGCTAATATATATATAACATATATATAATATATATATAACCGAATTTGCCCCATCTCGTCACCAAAAGACTGAGAAGCAGGGACCTAATGGTCTTCCAGTTCCCAGGGTGAGGCTTCAAAGAGCAAGGAGTGGGGGCGGTGCATGGCACAGATAAATGCACCGCAAGAGGAAGTGCTGTTGAGGGAAGAAACTTGGCAAATAGTCTGACTTTTAAAACAATTTTCTTCTATGTAATCCCAGTATAGATAATATAGCTTACTTCATCATTCATGTTATTTACTTCTTTATTTACTCAAGAATTACTTATTTAGCATTTCCTAGCAGCTTTACTGTTCTAACAGTACCTGCAAACAAAGGAGACACAGGTGCCTGGTGCAGAGATTAAAAACATACAATGAGGGACTTCCTTGGCGGTCCAGTGGTTAAGACTCCAGGCTCCCAATGCAGGGCGCATGGACGTGGCAAAAATAAATTAAAAAAAAAAAGAATCAAAAACCTTTAAAAGAACATACAATGAATACAAAACTTATATTCTGATATGGGAAGGCAGATAATAAACATATCAATATATATGTCAGGCCGTGATCATTTTTCTAATGAAGAATAATTTAGTAGGAAGGGATAACAAGGTAGGAATTCCCTGGGGTCCAGTGGTTAGGACTATGTGCTTTCACTGCCGAGGCCTGTTTGATCCCTGATCCAGGAACTAAGATCCTACATGCTACTTGGCAGCCAAAAAAAGAGAAAAAGAAAGAAAGAAAGGATGATAAGGTGAAGTGCTCTTTTAAAATGGGTACTCAGGACATGCAAAAAATACTGAAAGAAAGTGAAATATCTGGGAATAGCCTCCTGGGCAGAAGGAGAGAAGCGCAAAGGCCTTGAGCAGGGAGTGAGCTTGGGGAGTTGAGGAAGAGCGACGAAGCCAGGGGAGTGGAGCACAGTGCAGGAGGAGGAGAGCGAGAGGGATGACATCAGACGGCAAGACGTGGTTGGGTTTTATGACCTCAGGGAGGATGTGGGATTTTATTCTGAGGGAGATGAGAAGCCGCTGGAAGGTGTGCGCTGAGGAGGGGTAAGGTGCAACCTGTTTTACTGGAAGGATCACAATGCTTGCTGTGTGGAGAGTAGACACCACAGGGACAGGGACGGCAGTGGGAGGTCAGTGAGAAAGCCACAGCAGCAATCCAGGGGAGGGACTCGGGGGTGAGAAGTGGTCAGATTCCAGGTGTGGGTTTTTTTTTTTTAAGCTCTTTATTGGAATATAATTGCTTTACACTCTTGTACCAGCTTATGAGGTACACCAAAGTGAATCAGCTATTTTTTATGCACATATCCCCATATCCCCTCCCTCCCACGACTCCCCGCTCCAGGTGTGTTTTGAACGAGAGGCCAACAGGAACTGCTCACAGGTGGGAGGTGGGGCATGAGAAGGAGCCAAACACGACTGGCTGGAGTGACCAGAAGAACCGGCCGAGCCAGGAGACCCACGGTCCAGTGCTGCTCCAGCACCAGCAGCGTGACCTTGTACAACCTCTCTGGGTGTTCATGTCAAAAGTGAGATGGACTAAAATTTTGTAAACTTCTTTTGGACTGTGACATTTTTCACTTCATTTTTGGCATGGAGTAAGAGTATAAAGCAGATCATTTCTTAAATTCTCAGATATTACATCTGTGTCCTTACGGTTCAAATAATTCCCTTTTCAAACACCTGTATTGTCATCCTCCCTTTCAATTGTCTCTTCCTCAATTTTTGATCAATCCAGCTCTGCCAGATCTCTGGTTATCAAAGGCTTTGCTCCATATCGCTATCAGCAACTTTAAGAAAACTTGGATCTGCTGCAAGATTTGCAACTTCACTTTGCAATCTATTTATATTTTATTTGCATTAGGGTTGTCAAATGTTTCCAATACCCTGAAATTAGCTGAGACAGACTGAGAGCCGAAAATGTTAAAGATATTGACCCAATGGGCAGGGTTAAAACTCCAGTGTTAAATAGGGAGGGTTGTTTGAGTGGAGACTGATTTTATAAGTGGTCACATTATTACCGAGAATTTCCTTGTTGGAATGGCTTTTCCTTCCATACACAACTGAGGACTCAGATAGTGAATACTCAGAGAATGAAAGGATACTTACCCCAATGAGACAGCTTTAAAAAGTTTCCCATAATGGGTCTGAAATGCCTTTCAGCAGATAGGCGTGGCATTTTAACCTCTAGTTCCAAATCTGTGTATATGTGTGTGTATAATTATAATTACGTGTACTAAATACTCTGTGGGTCCCAATAGAGAAAATATTTTGGGAAATCTGTCCCTAGACTTATCATACTTACTATATAGACATAGAGATAATAAGGATGGAGAAAAATATGGAACAATGCATTTCCTATTTTTCTTTGGAAATAAATCCATTTTCCTTTTTTCTTTTTAATTTGTGGCAATAGTCCACTGTCATTACACAACCCTTTACTACTCAAGGCTGGCACAGTACTTGACTTTCTGCCCACTGCACCACAAGAAGGTCCCAAGCAAGTCCTGTACTCTCTGGAATGAGAGAGGCTGGGGGACCCAGGAGAGGCACGCTGATGAGAACAAAGAGAGACGGAACCAGTAAATTGACCATGTAGGTCCTGCTGGGGCTCTCTTGTTCCGTTTATCATTTCACTAGAGTTTCACTGTACAGATTCTATGGGGAACCCCTCCCAGAGTCCCAGCCAAGAAGGAGCCCCTTTGGAGATCCTGCATGTCTTCATACCACTTATCCTGAAGCAGTTGACAAGGAAAGGTGGCATTGCTCCTGCTCCATCTTAGGTGGATAAAAAAAAAAAAAAAAACTTAGAGGAACCAGAGGAGGGGCATTCCTATCATTCCCACTTGCTAATTTAAGCATTTTAAGACAAGAGAAAATTCTGTGTAAGGCGATGGAATCTGGGACCTAATAAGAGTAAGTAAAGTTTTACATAGCAGCCAGAAGAATGAGCTAGGGAAAGAGAAACATAAGAGGACATGGTGCTCCATTAACACCTTTAGTTTCCTTGAAAACACATGTTACAGGGATGAAGCCTATGGTTAGTTCTGCAGGACTATCATGATCAGGGGAAAGCACTTCAACACCTACATCTTTCTTATGGGAATGCATGTGAGAGAGAGGCGATGAGCAATTACCTCTATTGCTTGAATTCATCTGGCACTAAGTGAACAGTCACATTAGCTCAGAGATGGAAATACGAAGACAACAACGTGGCTCCGCTTCCCTGACCCCCATCCCCACACACGTGCACATGCACACAGGCAGGCCTCCCAGGACAGACAGCGCTCCATGATACTGAGTTACACATGAGCTGCAAGCATCAGCACTTGGTAGAGTGCCTACTGTAGTAAGAGCTTTGTAGACATCTGTTGAATGAATGAACCACTGCACTCTTCCTCCCTGAGCCTACATGCTGCCTTAGAGCCCTGCTCAACATAGCAGTTGAGTTCTAAGACGTTTACTACCAATCAAGTAGCCGTGGCACACAAATTAAAACCTGCCTGTGGTCCCTTCACAATTAGCTAAATCATAACACTCTCCCTTTAAGTGATGCGATGTGTATAGAAAATATAGGTAGATTCCTGGGTAACTTTGAGCTCCGTCATGACATCCAGGTTAATTGGATGTTGTTGTTTTCACCATGAGGCATACAGCTTCACATATTTGTAAATAACAAATTCAAATAGGTTTGAAACAAATTCAAATAGGTTTGAAACATTAAGCCTATATAGTGGATGCTGTCATAAGTTGCTATTTATTGGTTCTGCTTGCACACATTTAACAATGATGTTTTTCTCTAATTACTGTGTTTGGGATATATTTTAAGATCTCTATTTTTGGTATACCAGGTAGACATCATAATGCTCACCAATATTTCCAGTTCTCTTTCCCTTCTAAACATACAATCACATTTTCCTGACCCCAGGCAATCAGGTGAGGTCATGTGCTTAGTTTTGACTCAAAGGCTACAACTGTGTGTCGCTTCCAGGTTGAAGCACTTAAGAGATGATGCTCAGTTTTTCTGCACACTCTTCACTTGCCATGGTCATCCTGAAATTGTATCTTAAGATCAAGGGGCCATATAATCCAAGCAGACTGGATTGTTGAGTCTTACCCCATTTGATGACAGCTATCTGGGTGAGAAATAAACCTGATTGTGTAAAGGCATTAAGATTTTGCTGCCACTGGTTACTAAGCATTACCTAGCTTATCCTAATACAGTAAAGATGAGGTCTGTCAGTTGTGATGGAGTACCTGTCCCCTGACCTCAGTCCAGTGTACTTTAGGAGCAGCAACCAGATTCTCAAAAGTTACAGGGCCAAAACAGTTGATGAAAGAGCAAAGCAGAAAAGAGGTGAAGCTGGGGAGGGCAGGGGATGCTGAAGGAGGAGCTGGCAGGGGCAAAGAAAGATGAACAGAGGAATCCATTACCAGGAAATCTGTGGTAATGCATTTGGCCAGTGGGATTTGTGCTTACCCAAGACACCAGAAGCACTATGTGAACCTCCAGCCGTCGCTCCTAACTCTTCTCCACTCCCCTACCCTCTGTTCCGACACCTCCCTCAAGCTCAGCCATGGGTGCCATCTCCCTTCTGCTGAGTTAAAATGAGCTAAGCAGAACACACAACCGATTGAAGTTGGGGTTTTTTACTCTACACTTTTCAAACAACTAGTTTCATAAAGCCAAAGCAATGTGGAACCTTACTCCAGATACTGGTTTGGCAAGTTTATTGCAAAGAGACAAGCTTAAATCCCAACTTGATCCAGTAATAAAGATTTTGTATGATTTCAGACTGTTTCCCAAAGACAGATTCCAGGGTAGAAGATTGTGGCTTTACAGTATTAGTAAGAGCAAAAATTGGAAATAGTCTAAGTGATCAGCTAAAGAGGAATCATTAAAAAACAAACAGCAACAAAAATAGAAAACACCCATATAATAGAATGTTATGGGTAAAGCAAAATGGTGTTTTCAAAGAATGTCTCAAAGGATGTGGAAAAAACTTACAATATAATGTTAGGTGAACAAAAATGCAAAATTTTCTAAACAGAATCATTTCAATTTGACGTAACAACACAGAACATGCATAAAAAAACTAGAAGGAAGTGTGTTAAAAATGTTACCAGTGACTATCTCTGAGTGATGGGTTATGGTGATTTTTATTTCTTCTTCAAAAGTGTCTACGTTTTTTCAAGTTCTCGTTAATGAATACATATGATTTTAAATTAGAGGAAAACTTTTATTTTAAGCAAACTAAATTTGTATCAGGGCTTCAGTGATTTTAATTATTCCAGGGGATGTTCTGGGATGAGGAAAGCTTTGGTTCAACCCTCTATACCATCTAAATGCAATCCTAGACAAGAGTCATTACTGTGCAATACGATGGCTTTGCTGAAGGGATGTTTTATTTTTATATTTGTCGGTTGATATATTATTAATTAAATGAAATATGATCATAACACTATTCAGAGACTTGTTAAATTATTTATAAAAGTCTTTTAGTAATATAAGGCTGTCCTCAAGTTAGCCCGTTTAAAATCCAGGATTCTTAAAATAAGTCAGCATGGCTGGGAAGAAGATGCTGGATTCTCCAGGCCTCTGGCACATCCCACACTGGCCTTTGTCAGGAGGAACACAGCCCTGTTGGGAGAAGAGCCCTGCACCCACCCCCACATTGCAGTCCTAGGACTTCCCCTGCACCATAGGCCAGGGTCCAGGCGTCCTAGCAGGCATGAAATCTGCTTTAATGTCCAAGATCCCTCAGAGCTGGAAGGAGTCCAGGATGGCATCAAGTTTCCAGTGTTGCTTTAGGAGTGGAGGGAGTCCCAAAGGTCAGTTTCAGTCTGGAAAATCTTGAGATGAACCATGAAGGGAACACTAGATATTGTTCCCGGGGCTTCCAAATAGGTTCAAGCTCCCAGGCACAAAGCAAGGACATCTTTATCTTCTCCTCTGCCTCCCATCCTTGGAGCCAACTGGGAGCTCATAAAACAGAGGGCCTTCTGCTCATGCCCCAGCCTGGCTTGCCCAAGGACCAGCCAGTTAACTAGTACTTACTGGGCAGCCAGCACATGCCAAGCACTGGCAGGGCACTGCCCAACATTTGAGGTAAACAAAGCAGAAAAGCCAGATAACCCAGTGTTTCTCAAACTTTCTAAGTACACATGCACATCAGCAGGGGATCTTGTTAAAAGTACAAATTCTCTCCCAACAGATCTGGGGTAGGGCCTGAGAGTCCAATAAGCTTCCAGGTGAGGTCGATACTTCTAGCACTTGGACAGTATTCTAAGTGTCAAAGGTCTAGTGTGAGGGGAAAACAGTCCAGTGGGCAAAATATATACAAAAAAACAAGTTACTAATATCGAATACCTAGAGTGTTCCAAGCACTAGGAGAAGCATATTACATGAGTTCTGTCCCTGGGATTCTCCCAGCCTGGATCTTACTAACAAGTGTCTGGAGGGACACTGAAGCCACTGGCACAGATAGGAGGTGCCTATGATCAAACCTGTGCCCACCTGTGGATGGGCCACAGTTAGAGCTGTTGGCGTGTTACCTCCCACCACACCTCAACCCTGCTGCTGGGCCCTCGCTATGAAGATATGACCCAGTAACTTCAGCAGCTGAACTTAACTCATAAGGAAACCACAACAGGAATAGAAGTATTACAAATGGGTCTTTAGATCACTTCTTAGGTCCTTTCCAATCTTAGGAACCTATGAACATAACAGATGTAGAAGCCTATAAATGGCCACTAGCCAACTTCTGGCCAAGCAGAGACATTGCAAAAGCATAGACGGGCAGAGCATGTTACTCCTAAGCAAGGTTTATGATGAAATTAAACATCTTTCGTGTTAGAGACTCTCTTCTAATGTCTGTTCACAGTGAGAGTGAAGGGCTTCGAAATTGACTGGAAGCTCTGTGTGGGAGGTCAGGCTCCTCTATTGGGAGACTCTGGGGCTCTACCCCAGACTTACTAAAACAAAATTTGCATTTTTAACAAATCCCCAGATGATATGCACACACAAAAGTCTGAGAAGCACTGAACTACATGCCTTTTCTGCCCTGTTTGCTACTGCACACCCAGGGCCATGACAATGCTTGGCATCTGCTAGCTGCCCAGGAAATATTTCTTGACTGGCCACTATATGGATTATAACTTATTATACTAAGTTTTAATTTTAAAAGCAGCACAATTGTTGAGCCCAACAGCTAGAAGCTCTAAGGCACCAAATGGCCTGGCATTCTTTTTGATGGCATTGTTATATTAGCAGGACATTGGGGCTTTGCTACCTTAAAGCTATCTCTGCTTCCTCCTAAAACCCTGCTAAAATAATAAGGAAAGGACTATACAAAGGACAAAGAAAACAGGAGAGGAGAAGATAGCATACAACAGATGTTTCCAAATATTTGGGGTATGGAAGGTGGATGCATGAGTGATAACTGGCTTAGCAGAATGGAAAAATATGAAATCTAAGAGCCAGTAGAGAGGATGCCCTGAATGGGGTTGCTTCACAGTAGAGGCCCAGAGAGGCTCAGGGACCTTCTCAGGAGGCAGGTGAGAGTGGAGCTGGAAGAGGAGAATTGGCTGCTCCCCAACCCTACCTGTGGCAGCCTGGAGACCACTCCTCCCCAACCCAGAGAACCCTGAGAGGTTTATTCTTTGTATAATTAGATCAGAGTGGCTCTTGTGAAGACACCAGGCACTACAGAGGGAAGAGGTGAGATGCTTTACTGAAACAATGGCATTAGGTGAACACTGACACCACCCCAGTCTCCTCCACTGCCTCCAACACTGACACTCAGGCTTTTATACCCTAAGAAGACTGATTCTTCTCTGAAGACACTGACCTAAGAAAGACAAGCAAAGATGCTGACCTGTGATACATCCCCCATAAGATGACTGGCCCCATCAATCACCCTTCCATGAAGTCTACTGACAGACAAGCCTTGCCTCACACACAGACCTTGCAACCAACCTCTAAGGGCTTCAGCTTTAGTAAACAGGTGTCAGAGGAAAGTCTTCACCAGGAAATACGGAAAATAAACCAAGGGAAACTTGGAGAGGATGGCCGCAATATTTCTCCTCCCACATTTTCTTTAAAACTTTGCTTCTTCTTCCATTGAGAGATGGGGTTTATGTTCTCTTCCCTTGAATCTGGGTGGGACTCCAACTAACAGATTCACGCTGTTCAATACAGGAGCCAAATGGCCACGAGGCATATGTGGCTATCAAGACTTGAAATGTGGCTATTGCAACTGAAGAATGGAAATAATCATTTTATTCAATTCTAAATCATTTAAATTAAAAAACTGAAGTAGTATAAAATATTTTGCCAATAACTTGATTGTTTGGATAGGACTGTATCTCCCATTAACTACTGAAAATTTTGCATCTGAAAAACAATTTAGCATTTGAATTGAGATGTGCTATAAGTATAATATCTAAACTGGATTTTGAAGACCATGAAAAGAAAGAATGTAGACTATCTCATTAATAGTTTTATATTGATTATATATTACAATGATATTTTGACTATATTAGATTAAATAAAATATTAGCAAGAATAATTTCACCTATTTCTTTTTACTTTTTTAATGTGGGTACTAGAAAGCTTAAGACTATGCTTGTGGCTCACATTATATTCCAACTGGAGAGCACTGCAATAGAGTAAAAGGAATGACTCTATGTGACTTTTGAGACTATGTAATAAAAAGGATCCAGCTTCCACCCAACTCTCATGCTCTTGAGACATGCACCTTAGAAGCTTTGAATCATTGTGTAAAAATCTGTTGCCCTTGAAGCTGCCATCCTGGAAGGAACATATGTTGCTAGAGAAAGATGCCCCAGCTGTCTGAATCTTCCCAACCCAGACACCAGACATGCGAGTGATTGAGGCGTCAGACACTTCTGGCCTAGATGACACTGAATGGACCAAAGATAAGCTATACCTGCTAGTTCTGCTCAATAGAAGGTTCATGAGCAAAATAAATGCTATTTTAAGCCACTAATATTGGGGGGGTGGCGGGGCGGGCTTTGTAACAGCGCTAGATAACTAGAACAGAGGGAATCATGCCAGAAATAGGAAAACAAAAAAGCTTAAACTACAATTCCTCTCTCCTTAGAGAGGTAAATATATAAATATATATAAATGTATCATTAATAAAATAAGAATAGGATGCTATCAAATAGGTGTACCCAAAGAACAAGATTTTTGAAAATGACTGCTGAAAGAAAACTCAATAGAAAACTGAGATTAAGTTGAAGAAATGTCCAAAAAAAGAATAAAAAGAAAACAGAAAAGAAAAACAATGTTTAATCATGCAAAAAGGCCCAAACCTGGCTAACAGAAATTCTTGAAGGAACAGCAAACAGAAGAAATAATACAATAAATAGTCTCTAGGCTGAAGGATATGAGTTTACAGATTGAACAGTCTACTGAGGGCTCATTATTGGGAAACTGAGAAAAAGGCACATGACAGAGAAATTTAGAATAGCAGGAACTGAGAAAAGATCCTCAAAGCTTTCAATGAGAGAAAAAGAGTTGTCTCACTCTTGCTCTCCTACTCCTCCTTCACCAGACTCTCTTTCCTCTCCCCCACTGCTCCTTCTTAAACACATCTTTCTCACTGGAAAATAGCTCCTTACAATGGTTTTTTAAAGGAGGTGAGAATGAAGATAATCTCCAAGGTCAATGGATTTATAACTTTAATCCTTGGTCAAAATCAGATTTGCATAATCCATTTAAGGGCTTTCTGACCCACAGTAGTAGGAAAGATGAGAATTCACTGATGAATTAAGGGTTGTCCTCAGAACATATACTCTGGGGCTCCTCAGTCTCTATCAGTTTATTTGATTATCAAAATGATCTCAAATATATGGATCAAAAATGGACCATGGATGGATTAAAAAAAAGAGCATAAATACTAGACAAGATCTTTTAGAAGCTCTCACTGAAATCTTTCATGTCAAATTTGAGTGGCCAAAAATCCAGTCCTGTAAAATAAAGCTATTCTCATCTCAGGCTGTTAACTATCTCACCTTCCAGGATACTCTCTGTAAAGACATCACAACTGCCATATTTACCGTCCTTGTTGGTGTTCTTAAACCTCTGGTGTATCCCTTGGAAGGGACCTTATCAGGTACCTAACATTAAACACAAATACTGCAGTGAAATTCCAAGGAATTACCCCCATTGGATTCATGATTCCCAAGACATCATACACCTACATCCTGGGCCTCCATAGTGACAGGAGATCTAAAATTGAAACTCCCTCAGGATTTTTCTGAAGCAAGTGGTATCACAAAGGAGACAATTTTCCCAAAAATCCCATATCAGGCTAGACATGAACAGCTTTGACCCACCACCTCCTGATAAAGACCCAGAATTCAGTGAGCCACTAAATGCCATACCTTTGTTTGCCTCTTTCTTTCATCCTTCTCTCCATAACTATCTTTTCCCTTCTCTGTTTATTTAAAACTTTGTTAAAATGAGATTCTTAAAAATACTTCCCATAATAATGTTACAGTATTCTGGATGCTAGAGATTAAACCTTGGTAAATCAAGAGGATGAACAAAGTATTGGGAAATTTTACTAATATCTAACCTCCCTTCTCCTTGGGCTGAGAATGGAAGTGTTCTGCCTGATCTGAGGATGGGGCAGGATCTGGACTAATAAGCATTCTCCAAGGCCTTTTGACAATTCCTTTAATACATGTTGTCTCCACAGTCATTCACTGTGTTCTCATCAGAGACTTAAATGTTTCTAGTCAGCCACTTGCTAAAAAAAAAAAAAAGATTTAAATGCAACCACAAAGGCAAAAGTCACAAGAAACTCTGACAGGAGTCCTCACCAATGGGTCTGAGACTGCAATTGACAGGAGTTAGATAATTTTAGGGCATGAACAAATCAGAATCTGATCAAATGATAAGACTTGGTCTCCTTGTTGACTAAGAAGAACTCTAAGAGACTCTAAGTGACTAAAAACTTCCTGCTATGCCCTTGTATGACGTGGCCCCTGCAGCTGTTGTTCCCCCATTCTTGATAAAACCCAAATGTCCCATCCAGTGCCTGTTAAAACCACAAAATTCCTCTAATTCCTCCCACCTTACTGATGCTCTGATCAATTTCCTTCTAAACCTGCTGACTATGGTTTTTACTATTTGACAACTTTGTGTCCATTGTGAACAAAGAATGCAAGGGGATATGAACAACTGAAAACCATGGTTGTGTGAGGGTCATGAGACTATTAAGACTTGTTTCCTCTTTTCCAAATTTTCTCTACAGTAGTTATGTCATCTTAACAGTAATTACATCTCCTAATGAAAAGGGGCAGGGATTCAGTACTTACTCAGTTCCTACACAATTATAACCACTCCAAGAAAAGATTTCCAAGAACATCTTAAGAATTTGATGTTTTCCACATAGTTACTGAAGGTAAGTCTTGAGTCATCTGGTATATTGGTTTCTTTAAACTTTCTCTTTACTTAAACAAAAAAAAAAGGAGCCTGATTCTCCAGCAGAAACATGAATATTTGGCTTAGAAATGACCAACGTCTCAAAAAGCTTTGATTTCCTGCCACCTACTCTTCTCCAAAATGCCAAATTAATGGCATCTGATCCTAACAAAGTGAGGCAACCACAGCTAAAAATGTCTTTATAATGCGGGTAAGGAGAGAGGGGGAAAAAGCAGGGGTAATTTTTTCCCAATATGTTTGTCATTATTATAGGTTATATATACAGAAGGAAAGTTAATTAAGCTTTAAAAAAATCCATCACACATCAATGGCTGCATTTTAATGAGTACAAAAAGTTGAGGTGTTTACTACCAATTAAAGTGGTTTTTAAATAAGCATTAATTAACACAGAAATTCAGAAGAAAGTTATACCTTGTCAAAGAAAGGCCAGTGCAGGCTATGCCCACTTCTGCTCCCATTCATATTCAGATAGTAATTACCACCAACCCTATATTTTCCATAATAATGAGGAGATGCTGTCATGTCTATCAAACAACAACACACACACAAAAGTGGTAGAATTAGAAATTCTCAACCTGAAGTAAACTTTTCAAATTTTTTTCCTTCTGGGTTTTTCCCTCATCCATGTCAGAGTTATTCAAAGAGGAGGTTGGCCTGGTTTTAATGGTGAGTTTCTCTTTCTTTTTTCCCCTTTTGTAGGGAGCACCGTGTAAGGAGCACTCATTGGTCAAGTCTATACCAGCAAATCAGAACAATTACCCAATCATGATTTAAGAGGGCCTGCAGTTCTTCCTTTGTTTCTTAATAATTACGTTAATTTGCATAATACTACTCCCTCTATCCCATTTCCTTTTAGAAAATACTGTCTATCATAAGGTGGTAAGGAGGAGAAAGACATAAAAATCTTTAAAACCCACAGCGTAACTAGCACACATTCTGATGGATGGTCTCACCCTTGAGTGAAAAGTAATGGGGAATGTGCTGGAGTTTGGGGTGGCACCTGGGAAGACATCATGGGGGTGGTCACAGGAAAGGTGTTCTCAAGCATCTCGAGGCAACACATTCCAGAGATTGCACCTCAACCTCACAAATCAGATTTTCTTACTGATAATCTTATTATTACCAAATTCACATAGATTACCCAATAAATCAATATATTAACTTACTAATCTTTAATGGAAGAGTTCAGAAATCCCCTTTTGAGAGCTTGGGATTCTCATGCTTCTTCTCCAGGTGATCCCCTTCCCAATATCAATGTGTTTAGGAAAGGAGGCTCAGTTATTAATCAGAAGGCTCCTTGGTAAACTCAGAATTGGAACAGGAAAGCAAAATGGTGTGGAAGGGTTCTGCCCAATGGAATTTCCCCTCTGCACAACAGGGAACCCCTTTCTTGTGGTCAAAACACTCTAATTCTTTGCAGGCAGTGCCTTTCTCTTATACAGAGCAACTGTGCCAACTTGGTCTCTCTGGACTCCAATTTTCAGTGAAGATTCCTCCCCTGTTCCACTGGTACATATTTTGCTTTAACCAACAGTAAAGTTCCTCCCTCTGTGCTAATTTAATTAGTCAAATTCTTACCACATGAGAAGCTCCTCACAGTCACAGTCTTTAATGATCCAAGGATAGAACACCAAACAAGAAAGATCAATTCCAGGAGTCTGCATTGGACATGTTTTCAATCAAGTTGGCTAAGTTGCTGTAGAGTCAATTCTTGAAGCTAAAGGGTGAGAGGAGGCAGTGGAAGAGACTTCATCATCTCCCATAGAGGGGTGGTTTCTCCCCAGTGTGCAAAAAGGTGACAGGATGCTTCCAAAAGTTTGCACAAAGAAGTGGGAGGGAATCTACCAGTCTTCTTGAGCCTTGAATTATGCATGAATAAAGAGATGGATGAAGAGATGGTTTGATTATGTTGTCTTTTAGTTGCCAGAGTGTATTTTCAGTGCATACCCAGGAGGTTGCGGTAGCTTCAGAATTTCTATTTATAAGACAGGTTTAGGGAGCAATCCAGTTGGAAGGGGCTTAGAGAACTTGTCTGGAAGCCACATTTGCAAAGCAAACATGCCATTTTTACCTAGATTGAACGTTTCTTGGAGTGGCCTGGGGGGTGCTAATGAACACTGAGGGAGGAAGTGAGGACTCTGCACGTTGCTATGGGATTACTGAGGGTGAGATCCAGGTCTAATTTATCTTTGAATCATGTAAATGCCTAGCAGGATGAGTAGTACAAGACAAGTGTTCAAAATGTTTATTAAATGAATGATGAGTTTTTTAGTTCCGTGTCAAAGATGATAAGTTCATGCCTGGGTTTGATTCCCTTATAAGCCCACTGGCTTCTCTCTAGTCTCACAACTAGAGATTGTGCTCTTAATTTGTACCAACCAACTGGTATACCTGTCCTTGTCACAACCAGGCCCAGGAAGAGGCTGATACTGGACAAGAAAAAAAAACTACAAAGAAAAATCTAAAAACCCCAGGAATTTAGTTGGAAAGAGAACAGGCTGAATTGACACATGAGAGAAGGAGGGGCTGGAAATCAATATGGAGTAGGAAATGGACTGTGGCCCACACCTCACTGACAAGCCACAGAGCACAAATATCCTGACATTCAAGTTGCAAGCACATGCCATCATACTTTTTTTTTTAAATATAGCTGTTCACTGTTATTGCTCACCTCTACCTTATCTGATCCATTTGTACAGGAATAAACAGGCTTTGAAGAACAGTTAAGTACCAATGTGCTTCTTAGAAGAGAATAGTAAAAAGTTGGCCATGCCTCAAATTCCAGAAGTATGAAAATCTCCTACCATGGCTGTCACTTTGGCCTTTGCTTTTTCTCATTCCTTTCACTGCTGTTGCCTTTATAGGAAAATGCTTCTTTGGGGGCACTGTTTAAACATGCAGTCAATTGTACTTCTTTTTGGAAAAGTGTGTGATTTTCCCCCACAGCATAGAGATGAGTAACATGCCTCCTTGGTCAAGTCTGGCAAAAGGAAATGTCTTTTTTCTGAAATTCCTCAGTTATGCTACCTTTATCTGGCCATATTTAAATGGAAAAAACTTCTCCTATGTGTGTCCCATTCTTCTGTTTATCAGACTTGGGATAGATTGTGCCTTTCCACTCAATTTGGACAATGAACGGAGTTTCATTTTTATTTATGGGCTTCATAAATCCGTTTCACTTGCTGCTTTTCATGCCCCAGTTCCACGCTGTTGTGTTGGGATTTCCCACCCTGCCAGGCAATTAAACCAAAAACTCGTGGAAAAGAAATTTCTTTACAAAACTCTTTTAAATCCAAAATACACATAATCATCTCCATTTCAGGTCCAATATATTTAATGGACAGGTCCTTTCAGTCTTTTTTTTTTTTTTTTTTTTGAGCATCCAACTCTCCAGATTAATTCTTTTACTGTCATAGCCAACCCCTCATTTGAGTTCTAAAGGTTAGTTCAAAATTCCAGGATGGAAAGCATGCTTAATTTTAAACCCTCTGTTTCCAGACCAGGTGCCAGGCCTGTGAGAAGATACTACAGTGGCCGTGTGGCTGATGGGCTTGAGGAACAGCAGGGGGTCACACACCATGATCACCTGAGCTCAGAGAAGGATGAGCCCAGAAACCTGGAGCAGCACCAGTAGCTCCATGTTCTATGCTGGATTTTAAAAAAAAATGACAAACAAACAAACAAAAGCAGCCAAACCCAACCACACAGACCTATAGCATTAAACGAAAGGTGGAGAGATGTAGTCCCCTTTCTCAGTAATTTGCCACCTTTGAAGGAAATTACTGCTATTTCTCTAAAGACACAACCAAACAACAAGCTTCTACCTGATAAGGCTGCATCCCATAGGATCCAATAGATCCAATCCCACCTAATAAAATTTCTAGATTGGGTTCAGGTATAGTTCAGTTCTATTACACAGAAATCCAAGAAAAGAAATCCAATAAAACTGTATTTAGACAGAGACCCAGTAATCTGAATCTTGCATCCCTCAGACACAGGCCAAGCTAAAGTTTAATTTGATGCTTTTTTTGATTCAATCACACATGTGCACACATGTGCACACACACAAACACACTCTATATCTATATCTATATACGAGGGTGAGTCAAAAATTATCCACACTCTTGTTATATTAAAACTTCTAGGAGGGAGGAAAGATGGCAGTGAAGTAGAAGGACATGGAATGCATCCCTCTCCACAGATGCATCAGGAATACACCAAAAGATGCAATAATTCCCACAGAGAACCAGCTGAACACCAGCAGACGACCTCGAACACCAGAAAGGACTGCAAAGATCCCAACATAACTGGGTGGGACAGAGGGGAGAAGAAAAGGAGAAAGAAGAGAAGAAGAAAGGAAAGGGACGTGTTCCACACCCTGGGGCAGGGGGAGCTGAAACAGAGGGGAGATTGCCAAATTTGGGGAAACGTCCCTTATCTGATGTGGAAATCCCTTCTCCGACAGGGAATTTCCCTGGGTTAGAAGGGAGGCATTTGGGACTGTTCAAAGAGGTGAAGCGGCTGATCTGTGGCAGACAGGAAAGAGTGAAAAACACACGGAGGGTCTGCACCACAGCTCAGCATGTCCGGACTGAGATGTCGGTTCACAGCTGAACAGGGGGTCTGGGAGCTAGAATGTGGGAACCAGAGAACTGGTTCAGGGTGAGAAACATTGTTGGCAGTGGGGAGATGGACTGAGAGGACAGGAGGGAAGAAATCCACTGAGAGTGCCTACCCCGGAAAGCCGGGCAGCCATGGCAGCAGCTCAATACTGCTGACTCACAAGCAGAGGGGAGGAGCTGTGGGTGTAGCCTCTCTCTCAGCACCTGTGATGGACAAAGGAAGGACCCCTCTGGGCCTGGCTAACGCAGTCAGGGATAACAAAGGCCCCCAGGTGGGGCTGGTCTAGAGTGCCTGCAGCCAAGAGCCAAAAGCCCACAGAGTGGCCCAGCTCTGGAGACATTCTGTTTACACCTGAGCCACCGGCATCCCTCTGCAACAGGCACCACCCGAGCTGCCTGAGCCACTGCAACCCAGGCAGGGCGCCACTGCTCACTCACTCCCAGGGGAAGGAGCCACTATTGTACCCTCTCTCTCCCCACATACTGGCACTTACAGATGAACAATAAAGGAAGCTCTGCTGGTCACAGAGTAACACAAAAAGCCTAAGGCAGGTAGAAGGACACTTACAGCTGAGACCCCAAGGACACAAATATTATTATTAATTCTATTGATCTGGTTCATTCTGGGGTCAGTTCTACTTTTTTTTTAATTAATTATAATCTTAGTCCTAAAATTATAGTCCTAAGACTGTAATTAATTAGTCCTAAGGGATCTACAAATTTTATAACATATTTTTTATTCTATTTTTATATTATTTTTATTTTTAGCCTTTTTATATATTTCTATTTCTAGCTAAGTTTTTTGTAGTGCTGACTGTATCTCTTCTACCTTCTTTTCATCTCTATCTTTTATACATTTCTATTTCTTTCTTTTTCTTTTCATATTTCCAGTCACACTATGCTCTTCTGTTGCCTTGTCTTCTATCCCTTTTTAATTTCTTTTATCTTAATATACTTATAATGAAAATTATCATTCAGCTGTGTTTCCTTGCTTTATTCTCAAGATGACACACTGCTTTGGTTTTTATTATTAGGTTTGGTCTTTCTCTTAGTTCTGATTATAATTGTCTGATTTTGTTTTGGGAATCTTCAGTATGTCTGGTTGTACTCTTCCTCTTTATTAAATTTGATCATAGCTTTCAAATTCCCTGGATATGTGTTTGTGTGTGTGTGGGGGGGGTTGTTGTTGTTGTTGTTAATTAATTACAAACTTAGTCCTAAGGGACCTACACATATTATAACATATTTTTTATTCTTTTATTCTTTTTTCTTCTATTTTTATTTTTAGACTTTTTACATATTTCTATTTCTAGCTAAGTTTTTTGTAGTGCTAACTTTATCTCTCCTACCTTCTTTCCTTCTCTATCTTTTATACATTTCTATTTTTTCTCTTTTCTTTTTCTTTTCCTTTTCATATTTCCAGTCACACCACACTCTTCTGTTGCCCTGCCTTCTATCCTTTTTTAGTTTATTTTATCTTAATATACTTATAATCAATATTATCAGTCTGCTCTGTTTCCATGCTTTATTCTCCAGATGACATACTGCTTTGGTTTTTATTATTAGGTTTTGTCTTTATCTTAGTTCTAAGTATAATTGTCTGATTTCATTCTGAGAAACTTCAGTCTGTCTGGTGGTACTCTCACTCTTTATTATATTTGATCCTAGCTTTCAAAATCTCCCTGGATCCCTGTTTGTGTGTGGGGGTTTTCTGTTTTGTTTTGTTTTGTTTGTTTGTTTGTTTTTCGGTTTTGAATTTCTGTTGATTTTCTCTTTGATTGCCTGATTGTATACTGGGGTTCTTCTGTCAGGTCTTTCTAGTGCCTTATGTTCTACTGGATTCAGTATTTGTGTGTCTTATACATGTACGTGTTTCCTTGACTTAGTATTCGTTTGACTCAACACTCTGCCATTAGTCTGGGGCTTGGACAGTCTGCTTTAAACCCCTTTATTGCCAGGGCAAGCAACCTCTGAAGTCTGGACTTCTCCATCAGAAGTCAAGTAGGAGGCTCTGGGGGGGAGCACTGAATCCAGGATGCTAGACTACTAAGGAGTCCTCAGACACAGGGAAGGTTAACTTCAGAGAACTCTCATGGAGCCCTGTATCAGAGTCTAAGACCCGGCGTCATCTGATTGTCTGCAACTGCCAGTGCTGGACACCTCACATCAAACTACAAACAAGACAGGAACACAAACCCACCCATCAGCACACAGACTACCTAAAGCCATATTAACCTCACAGATATCCAGAACACACCACCTGACATGGCCCTGCTCATCAGAGAGAAAAGACACAGAGCCACACACCAGAAAGCAGACACCAGACACCCCCACCAGGAAGCCTACTCAAGACACTGGACAAACCCCACCATAGGGGGCAGAGGGCAGAAACAAGAGGAATTACTACTAGGCAACATAGGGAAAGGAGACAGCAAATCCTATAAATCAGACAAAATGAGAAAACAAAGAAACACCATGCAGGCAAAGGAGCAGGAAAAAAACCCACAAGACCAAATAAATGAAGAGGAAATAGGAAAATTGCCTGAAAAAGAATTCAGAGTAATGATAGTAAAGATAATCCAAAATCTCAACAACAAAATAGAGAAAATACAAGAAACAGTTAATAAGGACTCAGAGGAACTAAAGAGCAAACAAACAGTAATGGACAACAAAATAAATGAAATTAAAAATACTCTAGATGGTATAAACAGAAGAATAACTGAGGCAGAAGAACGAATAAGTGAGTTGGAAGGTAGAATGGGAGAAATAACTGCCACAGAGCAGGAAAGGAAAAAGAGAATAAAAAGAATGGAAGACAGTCTCAGATACCTTGGTGACAACATTAAGTGCACCAACATCCGAATCACAGGCATCCCAGAAGAAGAAGCAAAAAAGAGAGGGTCTGAGAAAATATTTGAAGAGGTTATAGTGGAAAACTTCCCCAACATGGGAAAGGAAATAATTAAGTCCAAGAAGTGCAGAGAGTCCCATACAGAATAAACCCAAGGAGAAATACACCGAGGCACATATTAATCAAACTAACAAAAATTAAACACAAAGAAAAAATGTTAAAAGCAGCAAGAGAAAAGCAACAAATAACATATAAGGGAAAACACATAAGGATAACAGCTGATCTTTCTGCAGAAATTCTGCAGGCCAGAAGGGAATGGCAGGATATACTGAAAGTCCTGAAAAAGAAAAACCTACAGCCAAGAATATTCTATCCAACAAGAATCTCATTCAGAGGAGAAATCGAAAGCTTTACATACAAACAAAAGTGCACACGGAACATTTTCCAGGATAGATCACATCTTGGGTCACAAATCAAGCCTCGGTAAATTCAAGAAAATTGATATCATATCAAGCATCTTCTCTGACCATGACACCATGAAATTAGGTATCAATTACCTGAAAAAAACTAAAAAATACAACACACGGAGGCTAAACAATACGCTATTCAGCAACAAAGAAATCACTAAAGAAATCAAAGAGGAAATCAAAAAATATCTAGAAACAAATGACAATGAAAACACAGCAACCCAAAACCTATGGAATACAGCAAAAGCACTTCTAAGAGGGAAGTTTATAGCAGTACAGTCCTACCTCAAGAAACAAGAAAAATATCAAATGAACAACCTAACCTTACACCTAAAACGATTAGAGAAAGAAGAACCAAAAAAACCCCAAAGTGAGCAGAAGGAAAGAAATCATAAAGATCGGATCAGAAATAAATGAAAAAGAAAGGAAGGAAACAATAGCAAAGATCAATGAAACTAAAAGCTGGTTCTCTGAGAAGATAAACAAGATTGATAAACCATTAGCCAGATTCATCAGGAAAAAAAGGGAGAAGATGCAAATCAACAGAATTAGAAATGAAAAAGGAGAAGTAACAACGGACACCACAGAAATATAAAACATCATGAGAGATTACTGCAAGCAACTATGTGCCAATAAATTGGATAACCTGGAAGAAATGGATAAATTCTTAGAAAAGTACAATCTTCCAAAACTGAACCAGGAAGATAGAAACTATGAACAGACCAATCACAAGTATGGAAATTGAGACTGTGATTTAAAATCTCCCACCAAACAAAAGCCCAGGGCCAGATGGCTTCACAGGCAAATTCTATCAAACATTTAGAGAAGAGCTAACATCTACCTTTCTCAAACTCTTCCAAATTATAGCAGAAGGAGGAACACTCCCAAACTCATTCTATGAAGCCACTATCACTCTGATACCAAAACCAGGCAAAGATGTCACAAAAAAAGAAAATTACAGGCCAATATCACTGACGAATATACATGCAAAAATCCTCAACAAAATACTGACTAACAGAATCCAACAGCACATTAAAAAAGATCATACAACATGATCAAGTGGGGTTTACCCCTGGAATGCAAGAATTCTTCAATATATGCAAATCAATCAACATGATATATCATATCAACAAATTGAAGGATAAAAACCATATGATCATCTCAATAGATGCAGAAAAAGCTTTTGACAAAATTCAACATCCATTTATGATAAAAACTCTCCAGAAAATGGGCATAGAAGGAAATTATCTCAACATAATAAAAGCCATATATGAGAAACCAAAAGCCAACATCATTCTAAATGGTGAAAAACTGAAAGAATTCCCTTTAAGAACAGGAACAAGACAAGGGTGCCCACTCTCACCACTATTATTCAACACAGTTTTGGAAGTTTTAGCCACAGCAATCAGAGAAGAAAATGATATAAAAGGAATCCAAATTGGAAAAGAAGAAGTAAAATTGTCATTCTTTGTGAATGACACGATATTATACGTAGAAAACCCTAAAGACTCTACAAGAAAACTGCTAGCACTAATTGATGAATTGAGTAAAGTAGCAGGATACAAAATTAATGTGCAGAAATCTCTTGCATTCCTATACACTAACAATGAAAAAGCAGAAAGAGAAATTAAGGAAACTCTCCCATTTTCCATTGCAACAAAAAGAATAAAATACCTAGGAATAAACCTGCCTAAGGAGGCAAAAGACCTATATGCAGAAAACTGTAAGTCACTGACGAAAGAAACCAAAGACTATACAAACAGGTGGAGAGACATACCATGTTCTTGGATTGGAAGAATCAACATTGTGAAAATGACTGTACTACCCAAAACAATTTACAGTTTCAACGCAATCCCTATCAAATTACCAATAGCATTTTTCACAAACTAGAACAAGAAATCTTACGATTTGTATGGAAACACAAAAGACCCTGAATAGCCAAAGCAATCTTGAGAAGGAAAGACGGAGTTGGTGGAATTAGACTTCCTGACTTCGAGCTATATTACAAGGCCACAGTGATCAAGACAGTATGGTACTGGTGCAAAAATAGAAAGGTAGATCAATGGAGCAGAATAGAGAACTCAGAGGTAAACCCAAGCACATATGGGCACCTATCTTTGACAAAGGAGGCAAGAATATACAATGGAAAAAAGACAGCCTCTTCAATAAGTGGTGCTGGGAAAATTGGACAGCTACATGTAAAAGAATGAAATTAGAACACTTCCTAACACCATACACAAAAATAAACTCCAAATGGATTAAAGACCTAAATGGAAGGCCAGACACTATCAAACTCCTCAAGGAAAACATAGGCAGAACACTCTATGACATACATCAAAGCAAGATCCTTTTTGACCCACCTCCTAGAATCATGGAAATAAAATCAAGAATAAACAAATGGGACCTCATGAAACTTAAAAGCTTTTGCAGAGCAAAAGAAACCATAAACAAGACAAGAAGACAGTCCTCAGAATGGGAGAAAATAGTTGCCAATGAAACAACGGACAAAGGATTAATCTCCAAAACATACAAGCAGCTCATGCAGCTTCATACCAAAAAAGCAAATAACCCAATCCACAAATGGGTGGAAGACCTAAATAGACATTTCTCCAAAGAAGACATGCAGATGGCCAACAAACACATGAAAAGATGCTCAACATCACTAATCATTAGAGAAATGCAAGTCAAAGCCACAATGAGGTATCATCTCACACCGGTCAGAATGGCCATCATCAAAAAATCTAGAAACAATAAATGCTGGAGAGGCTATGGAGAAAAGGGAACTCTCCTGCACTGTTGGTGGGAATGTAAGTTGGTACAGCCACTATGGAAAACAGTTTGGAGGTTCCTTAAAAAACTAAAAATAGAACTACCATATGATCCAGTAATCCCACTCCTGGGCTTATATCCAGAGAAAACCATAATCCAAAAAGAAACATGTACCATAATGTTTATTGCAGCACTCTTTACAATAGCCAGGACATGGAAGCAACCTAAATGCCCATCAACAAATGAATGGATAAAGAAGATGTGGCACATATATACAATGGAATATTACTCAGCCATAAAAAGGAATGAAATGGAGTTATATGTAATGAGGTAGATAGACCTAGAGTATGTCATACAGAGTGAAGTAAGCCAGAAAGAGAAAAACAAATACTGTATGCTAACTCATATATATGGAATCTAAAAAAATTGGTACTGATGAACCCAGTGACAGGGCAAGAATAAGGATGCAGATGCAGAGAATGGACTGGAGGACACAGGGTTGGAGGGGCGGGGGGTGAAAGGGAAGCTGGGACGAAGTGAGAGATAGCATAGACATATATACACTACCAACTGTAAAATAGATAGCTAGTGGGAAATTGCTGTATAACAAAGGGAGATCAACTCATGATGGGTGATGCCTTAGAGGGCCAGGACAGGGAGAGCGGGAGGGAGTTGCAGGAGGGAGTCGCGGGAGGGAGGGGATATGGGGATATATGTATAAATATAGCTGATTCACTTTGGTGTACCTCGAAAGCTGGTACAAGAGTGTAAAGCAATTATTTTCCAATAAAGAGCTTGGAAAAAAGAAAAGACTTTTTGTGCAGTATGGAGTAAGTATTTTGTTGCTAAGAAATGTGTATGAGTGGATAGAGATGCTTATTGAAGAGCTGAAGCCTAAACTTCAGATTAAACACAGAGGACTGCTATCCAAGGGCCCTGTGATCTTGCATGACAATGCACATCTGCACACTTCTGTCCACACTGTCAACACTCTGCAAAAACTTCGTTTTGAGGTGTTAAAGCATCCTCCCTATAGTCCTGATCTTGCTCCATTGGACTTTCACCTCTTTGGTCCCCTGAAAGCAGCCCTACGAGGATGAAGATTCACTTCTGATGAAGAAATGAAGACAGCAGTGCATTCGTGGCTCACAGCTCAATGTAAAACGCTTTTTAACGAGGGAATATGAAAGCTTATTGGACAAAGTGTATTGAAAAGCAAGGAGATTATGTTGAAAAATGATGTATTCATCTTTTCTAAAAGTTAATTAAAATAAATTCTACAGCCAGAGTACAGATAATTTTTGACTCACCCTCGTATATGTCGCAAGCAGAAGTGGGCAAAGAATGTTTAAATCTGGCCCTATCAGGCTGTAAGAGCTACTTAAGACCAGGAACGATTGCGGGTTCCTCTTTGTGTCTAGTCCGTGGAAGTTGCTCCAAGTTTGTTAGATTCATTTACCTGAAATTCTTTATACGTGAGGTGGGCAGGCTGCTTCAATTGTCATGCCACCAATCACTAGGGCTGACCCAGATGCTCTGGCTGACTGCAAAGGTGTTCCCTTTCTCTCTCTATGTGGAGCCTGGGAAAAGATAAACTAGGAAGCAAGAATTTGTAAGTGTGTGTATTGCACAATGTTGACACGGTTGACACAAGTGTTTTGGTCCAGCTGGCAGGTATCTCCCTGGAGTGGAGGTGGGTGGATCAGAATGTGATGAGAATGTCACCAACCATTAGGATCATCCACCTCCTTTTGCAAACCACATAACCTTCTGGCTTCGAAGGTATTTGCCTAGTGGGGAGAAAATACAGATAACATGAATACCCTCATTCGTTTAGCAGTTACTATTATTATGGAAAATTAATACACTGACATTCTGATTTATATCACAATCTTTTGAACCTTTGCTAATGTGGATCTATCCCCCTGAACCTGATGAATTATGGTGAATCAAGTCTGGACCTGGCCAAGATGGAGTCTAGAGCCCAAACTGTGCCAGCCAGAGCAGGGAACTTCCTGCCTCAGAGGCCAGTCAGCCCTCTTAAATCTTTCTATAGACTATATAACATCTCAGGAAATACTTAATTCTACCTTAGGGAATACTGCATGCTAAAATGACTGAGAGAGGACTTCCCTGGTGGCACAGTGGTTAAGAATCCGCCTGCCAATACAGGGGACACGGGTTCAATCCCTGGGCCAGGAAGATCCCACATGCCACAGAGCAGCTAAGCCCATGCGCCACAACTACTGAGCCTGTGCTCTAGAGCCTGCGAGCCACAGCTATTGAGCCCACATGCCACAACTACTGAAGCCTGCATGCCCAAGGCCCGTGCTCCACAACAAGAGAAGCCACAGCAAAGAGAAGCCCATGTATCGCAACGAAGAGTAGCCCCGGCTCTCCGCAACTAGAGAAAGCCCACGTGCAGCAATGAAGACTCAACGCAGCCAATAAATAAATGAATAAATAAATAATAAAATGAGTGAGAGAGATATTAACTAGAATAGCACTTTCTCTATCCCACTGGATTGCTACATTGCACTGCAGTAAAATCCCTCAAAGAACAAAATGGTGCTTGCAAAAAAAAAAAACCCTTTCCTTAATAACACTGAACAGAGATGAGCCTGAACCAACACAGAGACTCAAGACCATTTCATAATGCTGTGCAGGTTGTACACTGTACAAAGGCACCATCAAAGAGGTACTTTTCATTCATAGGCATTATTATAGATTTTTGTGTTTACTGGCCAATAGCAGTAAATGCCCCAAGGAAGGGCTGCCTTTTTCTAAATTACACAAAGATAAAGCCTAGCAGTAGCTCTGTAGAAATTCATATGTAGTAAAAGGACAAGGTAGCCAGCATCCTCTTTGTTCCTATTTATATATTTATGGGTTTTTATAAATTTATTTATTTATGTATTTATTTATGTATTTATTTGTTTATTGGCTGCGTTGGGTCTTTGATGCTGCACATGGGTTTTCTCTAGTTGCGGCGAGCCGGGGCTACTCTTCATTGTGGTCAATGGGCTCCTCACTGCAGTGGCTTCTCTTGTTGTGGAACACGGGTTCTAGGCGTGCAGGCTTCAGTAGGTGTGGCACACGGGCTCAACAGTTGTGGCTCTCAGGCTCTAGAGTGCAGGCTCAGTAGATGTGGCGCACAGGCTTAGCTGCTCCGTGGCATATGGGATCTTCCTGGAGCAGGGATAGAACTCATGTCCCCTGCATTGGCAGGCAGATTCTTAACCACTGTGCCACCTAGGAAGTCCTATTTGTGTATTTTTTATGTTTTTATTTTATTTATATATTTATAATATTTGTATATATATATAAATAATATCCCCAAGAAGTCCCTCCATGTGCCCCACCCAATCATAATCCCTCCCTTCCCCCAATGTAACAGTTATCCTGTTATAGTTATCACTTCTTTGCATTTTAAAAATTATTTTATCACCCAAATGTGCATCTCTAGACACTATTGTTTAGACATGCCCTTAAAAATTTCAATATTTTTCTTTTAATCTATAGGTTTCTCCTCCATCATTTTCATATCTTTATAAATTATCTGTTGAAGAAGTCAGGCAATTTGACATATAGTTTCCCATTGTCTTGATGTTGCTGACTGAATACTCATGGAAAAGTTGAACGTATTCCTGTGTCTTCTGTATTTCTGAATTTCCAAATTTCAAATTGCAAGTTCAGTCCACTTAAGTATCAGACCGCTTTTGGACCCCTTCATGAAGACTACAAGTGGTGTTTAGCAATGATACTATAGGAGGCACAAAATGTCTGGTTGTCTTTCTTTTATAATCTTAGCAGCCATTGATGTTTAATGTTTGTATTCATCCATCAGGACTGGCAAAATGGTGACAGTCTAATTCTATCACTTCTTTTTCATTCCATAGCTAGAATAACTCTGTAAGAGACTGTGCCTCATTTACTATTTGGACACACAGTCATATAATTCATATAAAAGTCAGTATAAATGCTTGATTCTTTCCCTTTACTTCCCAGTTTTCAAGATAAGGAATCAATTCTCTATAATTCTCTAAAGGAGATCAATTCTTTTTAATATCATTATCAAATCATGGATTAAACATACATGATCGGTTTCAACTTTTCTCATTACCGAAGGTCAAATTGTCCCATCCTTGGCCAGTAGGAGGCTCTGTGTCCTTTAGACATGACCCTGGAAGTCTTGGATAGCTTACTTGTTATCTAAGATGTTCTAGCTTCATTTTGTAAACTTTCTGCCTCAGACTTATTTCTCCAAAAAGCCCAAATTTCTTTTACAGGAAAACAGTATTTCAAAACCACAATCTGAGTGCTAGAGATGCTCTTTGCTAAATTAGACATAGTTTCTAGAACTTTTCAGTGGAATAAACTAGGAAATATTATTGATTCCAAGAAAAAACATCTCATAAATGTATATTGATGCTTTCTATTCAAATTCAACACTACAGAGCTTTTACCTAACCACTTCTCTATAACATCGGAATCTTTTCTTCCATTCTGAGAATCCTGGTTCTTAAAAGCAGAGAGGATGATAGACTTAGAACATCTCATAATGACTTATTTGGTTTATTCCACATTACACAGAAACAATCTCAGCATGAAAACACTAATATCACCACCAACAGGATTATAAAAAATATTTTTATATTTTTGTATATGCTATCCCTACTATCCCCATTAAAAAAAATAAATCTCCTACATCTACATTGTCAGAGCACATAGTCATTACACACTATATTCTTTCCCTCTTAGTCCCCCGTTAGTCCTAGTTCTACAAGCAACTATTTATTTAATGCTTAAGTCTTATGTTGGGGTGTTCCTCATCACCTCAGTCATCTACAATATATTCTCTAGTAGATTTCTCAGGAAGAGCTCATGAGAACAATACTCCCTGAATACTCCCATGTTGATAACTATTGTGCCCTTTATACTTAAAAGTTAACTTTGTTGGGTATAAAATCCTTGGCTCACTCTTTCTTTCCTTATTTTAAGTACAGTTGACCCTTGGACAACACAAGGGTTAGGGGACCTGACCCTCCACACAGTGGAAAATTCAGGTATAACATATTTTGCGCTCCATATCCTCAGTTCCTCCATATCCACAGTACCACACCTGCAGATTCAACCAACCATGGATGGTGTAGTACTGTAGTATTTACTATTGAAAAACACATGTAAGTGAATCCACAGAGTTCAAACCCATGTTGTTCAAGAGTCAACTCTATGTTGTTTCATTTTTTTCCCCTCAATAAAGCATTGCGGTTGAGAAGTGATTAATGATAAACTTTTCCCAACAAAACACTGTTGTTGAGAAGTGATTCATGATAAACTTTTCTCCTTTGTAAGTCATGTGCACTTTCTCTTCTAGAAGTGCAAAGGGTTTTTTCCTTTTCTTGGTGTTAGTCATAGTGTCACCATTCTCAGGTATGCAGAGTGCTATTTCCATATTTAGCTTCATATTTTTTTTCAATTTTCAGAAAAGTTTTCTTGGTTTTTGTTTGTTTTTTTTTTCTCAGCCATGCCAAAAAATGTGGCATGTGGGATCTTAATTCCCTCATCAGGGATCAAACTCATGCCCCCTGCAGTGGAAGCACAGAGTCTTAACCACTGGAATGCCAGGGAAGTCCCTTGAATTAGTTTTTATAGTTCAATTGCCTTGCTTTGGTTTTCTTTGTGATCTCCTACCAACCATATGTCAAATATCCTTTGCCCACTTCAGTATTTGGCACTTTTTCCTGAACACTTTTTATCTCCTTCTCTCTTAATTTTTTTAACAATTTCCTGACATTCAGTTTCTGGTTCCACATGTAAGGAGCTTAGAAGTCACCACTCCATCCTAACAACAAGTAAAATTCTGAACAGACTGAAACACCAACAACTCTTCTTGGATCTATAAGAGAGGGGCAGAGACAAAAGGCCAACGTGTCTCTGCCTCCAAGACTGGAGAGACAGACAAGTGAATACAGGGAGTCATGGCTTACCAGAGCAGAAGTTCATAAATGGAAAACTCACAGGTGGCAACCTAGACTGTGGTAGGAAAACTGTAATTGACACAGTGATAGAGGCTCAATATGGACAAGCCTGAGACTTAAAAACTCCAGGGGAATCAGTCATTGGGGTCCCCTACAATATCATAAGATTTACCTCCAGAAACTCAACCAGGTTTCCATAGTAAATATCAGAGAAAAAGTCACTCATGTTTCCATGCGCCCAGCAAGGAAAAGGGATTTCGAAATATGCCAGGGTATTCTATTTCTCCTAACAAGACCTTCCCTTAGGGGAAACTAGTTAACCTTAGCCTAACCTGCTGGGATATTAACAGAGTCTAATTGACCTGGGGAAGGAAAATATCCAACTCCAGTCTTCCATGTGCAAGAATGGAAATATCTTATTCTAGTCAATTCTAGCCACCCTGTCCTACCTAAGGGGGTTGAAAAAACTAAGAAACTCTTGTGAAGTTCACAGTCCAGAGGCATAGTTTCACTAAAAGAATGAAACCTAATTACAGGACTATAGAATGTGTCCCCTCTCCCCATACCTCACAATGACATTACTAAAGGCCTATTTACAGCAAGTCATTTTACACAGTGCATTGTGTCTGTCTATCAAGAGAAAATTACAAGGGGACTTCCTTGGTGGCACAGTGGTTAAGAATATGCCTGCCAATGCAGGAGACACAGGTTTGATCCCTGGTCTGGGAAGATCGCACATGCCCAGAGCAACTAAGCAGTGTGCCACAACTTCTGAGACTGCATGCCATAATTACTGAAGCCCATGCACCTAAAGCCCATGCTCTGCAACAAGAGAAACCACTGCAAAGCAAAGCCCGCACTCTGCAACAAAGAGTAGGCCCGCTCGCCACAACTAGAGAAAGCCTGCATGCAGCAACAAAGACCCAACACAGCAAAAAAATAAAATAAATAAATTTATAAAAAAGAAAAAATTACAAGGCATACCAAAAGGTAAAAAACACCATCTGAAAACACAGATTAAGCAACAGAACAGAGATGTTGGCATTATCATATTGAGAATTTAAAGCAAGCATGATTAATATGGTAAGGACTCTAATGGGTAAAGCAGACAACATGCAAGAACAGATGGGCAATGTAAGCAGATAGATGAAAATCCTAAGAAAGAAACAAAAAGAAATCCTATAGATAAAAACAAAAACACTGTAACAGAAATGAAGAATATCTTTGATGGGCTTATTAGTAGACTGGACACAGCTGAGGAAAGCACATTCCATGAAGGAAGTAATTGATAAGCTGGACTTTGTTAAAACTGCAAATTTCTGCTCTGCAAAAGGCAATGCCAGAAGACTGAGAAGACAAGCCACAGACTGGGAGAAAATATTTGCAAAATAACTATCTGATAAAGGACTGTTCTCCAAAACATACAAAGAACTCTTAAACTCAACAATAAGAAAATGAGCAACCCAATTTTAAAAATGGGCCAGAAATCTTAACAGGCACTTCACTAAAGAAGATATACAGATGGCAAATAAGCACATGAAAAGATGCTCCACATCATACGTCATCAGGGAAATGCAAATTAAACAACAGTTAAATACCACCACACACCTATCAGAATGGCCCAAATCTGCAACACTGACAACACCAAATGCTGGTGAGGATGTAGAGCAATAGAAACTCTCATTCCTTGCCGGAGGCAATGTAAAATGCTACAGCCACTTTGGAAGACCACTGGACAGTTTCTTACCAGACTAAAGATACTTCTACCATACAATCCATCAATCACGCTCCTTAGTGTTTATCCAAATAAGCTGAAAACTTATGTCCACACAAAAACCTACACACAGATATTTACTGCAGCTTTATTCATGATAGCTCAACCATCTTGGAAGCAACCAAGACGTCCTTCAGCAGATGAATGGGTAAATAAAACTGTGGCACATCCAGACAATGGTAAATTATTCATCATTAAAAAGAAATGAGCTATCAAATCATGAAGACATGGAAGAACCTTAAATGCATATTACTAAGTGAAAGATGCCAATCTGAAAGGCTGCATCATGTATGGATTCCATCTATGACAGTCTATAAAAAGCAGAACTATGGAGACAGTAAAATGTTCAGTGGTTTCTGGGTGTTGGGGGTGGGAGGAGGTAGGGAGGCATAAATAGACAGTTGCACAGAATATTTGGGGGGGGGCGAAAATATCCCTTATACCATAACGATGGATACATGTCATTATACATTCTTAAAGCCCATAGAAAGCATGAGACCAAGCGTGACCCATAATGTAAACTTGGACTTCGGGGGATAATGATGTGTCAGTGTAGGCTCATCAATTGTGATGCACGTACCACTCTGGTGGGGGATATTGATAGTGCGGGAGGTTACATATGTGTGGGGGCAAAGGGCATTTGGGAATTCTCTGTACCTTCCCCTCAGTTTTGCTGTGAAGCTGAAACTGCACTAAAAGTCTTACTTAAAAAAAAATTTTTTTTAATTTTTCATCTTCATTTTATATTTCTCTTAAAAGCATTATCTGTCATGTTTATTCCCTTTTGGTCTTCCTAGTTTAGTCTTCATTTCTTAAATGATTTTTTTAATTTTATCTCTAAGTCTTTCCTGAGTTTCCACCTCATTTCTGAGTTTTCTACTAATGATTTTTGCTGTTCTTTCACGTCATATAGTTTTCTTAATGTCCTTCAGTTCACTTTGAAATTGTAAATTAATTTTGATCTGTTTTGTGAGAACATCTTTCCAGAATTCTTTCCTTGTCTGTAAGGATATTATTCTATTCCTAATTCTCTTTTTTTCTTATAATAACTTGGTATGGGACTTGATTCTTTTCTGTTGCGTATTTTTATGTGAAATTAGTTTTCCTAAACTATGAGAATGAAGCAGGTTACATTTTAAAAGGCTCCAACTTCACAGAGCTCCCTCTTCTGCTGTTTTTGTGAAGTGTTTAAAAAAAAAAAAAAGTATGACATCTGGCTTTCTGCGATTTCCTGGCCGCTCTTCCCTTCCTTTGAACTGGACCTTTCTCTTGTCCCTACCTGCTCAGTTTTGATCCCATTCCCAGCAATTGCTTCTCAGTGTAGGACCCTGCACAAGAAGGCAGTTCTGGCAGGTCAATTTTGAGAGTTCAGGGAGCCCGCCCCTTTCATCTCTTGTATTGCAAGCTCTCTGCAGTTACCAGGTGTTTGAGCAGGCAGAACGCCTTCACCTTCAGCTGCTGTCCTCAACTTGGCCCACTGAGTTTCCTAGCGAGTACCAGCTGGCTAGCTAGGATTCTCCTGTTCTCCGGTCCAGTCAAAAGCTACACTGTTGCTTCTTTTTGTTTCCCACACAGATGTGCTCATCATGTGAGTCCTGCGGTTCTTGTATTTTGTCCCCAACTGCTTGCACTTTGGGGTTTGTGGTATCTTGTTACCTGGTTTTGTTGTAAACGTCATCTATGAATTTTTTACTCACTTATCTAATTGCTCTCTACGTTCTTACACGGGATTCTGTGAGCAGTGTGCCCCTGCCATCATCACCACCATCTTCCCAGGATCATCACCATCTTTTAATTCAGGCTAATTTTTGCTTTGTACTTCCTCTTGATTCCTTCCTTCAGCCTGTCACAGGAAGAACTTGGCCTCAGTTTGTAGAGTCCCTGTATTTAGAGTGTGTGTGTGTTGGGGGGGGGGAGGGTGGCGGGGGGGTGTTGAGGTGAGATGTATGGGGACAGGGTCATGAGTGAGTAGATTTGCTAATTGGGGGCAGATTTGCAAAAAGTTAAAGACATGGTCCCTGCCCTTAGGCCTTTATAACCTAAGAAAGCAGCACACATCTGCTTAGTGAAGCGGAAGTACAGGTAGCTGTACGTTTGCTTCATAAGAGCTGTTCAATCACAGCTCTTATTAGTTTGCCTTGCCAACTGGGGTAAGGCAACTTCTCGGGACTTCAGTTCCTCCCTTTGTAAAACACAGAGCATATCACTGCCCTGTCCAATTGTGTAGGTTGTGGGGAAGAAATGAAATAACGGAAGCATACACAATCTGGCCACCGGTGGCCTGAGTCCTGGCGGGGGGGGGAGATGCAGCTCTGTGTCGTTCTTCATCTTTGTCTCTGCCACTCAATGCCTCAGACAGTGCCTGAGACCTTCTGAGCACTCAGTGTTTGCACCTTGAAAAAAACTACTAACAGCCCTATTATGTGATCATTAACTTAAAGAGCTCCTTGGCCTCATCAATGATGACAAGAGTTAATCAGCCCATGTTTGGGGCTGGAGAGGCTAGCCTTAAAAAAGACCCTTCACATCGAAGAAATGGCCTTCACTCCAAAAGTCAACCATCAGAAGACAGGGAAGAGCTGAGTTTTTAAAATGCATGTTTTATTATTCAGCCTTCAGCAGAAATGTCACCTTTCTAAAGCAAGCTGTTATCATGCGCTCACCGTGCCAAACAGGCGCCTCTGAGGAGCAGGATTTTATCTCAACATTTTTAGTGATTTGTGTTTCTCTTTCAAGGAGCTCCATGCCTTAAGGCACCTGCAACACGAACAGCACAAGAAGGTAAGGTTACAGGAGGAGCAGACTCCAACAACATGAAACAGGGATTTTTGCAAAACAGGTCCAGGATCAGCATCAAAGCTCTCGTCTGCCGTCACCCTGCCCAATAATTCGTGTCCTCTCAGTGCAGCTCATTGTTTTCTGGTGGGCTCCTTAGTTGAGACCATATTCTCAAAGAAACTCCGTTTTGTGACAGGGCCCCCATTAGCAGGCTCAGCCACATGACAGGCCTAGAAGCAGCCAGCACAACTGCCGGCAACGCTTGCCAATAAGCCAGATGCTGCCACATATTGGCATCTGGGTCCTGGAATCGCAACCATGTTCTCAGTCTGGCTAGGGATTCTGACCCCAGCTACGGAAGGAGACAAAGGAAGGAAAGAAAGAGACGGAGCAAGGGGAGGGAGGGCAGGCTGTGGAAGAGTCTCTTGGTAATTTCCCTACCATGGATTTAGAGCTTCCACAACAAAAGACTCGTTGGAAAGCTGCTACCAGCGCTGCCATGGGCAGGAGAGGTAGAGATGGGGAGCATTCTAAACCCAGCGAGCTACTTTGGCACCTGGGGAGTGGGGGTGGCTGATTCAAAAGGAGACAGCTGCAGCAGGCAGCCCCCGCTCTCCCTCACTCCATGATAGCCCACAGCGGAGATGAGCCACTGGAGAGCGCTTCCGTCTGCGGCAGAGGGACGGAGAGTGGCCACGTCAGGATGGCTGCCGCTTTCTGCTTTCTGAGAGCCAAGGCTGACCAGCGCCAGAAAGGCCAACGAAATGGCCAGGGCGAGATCCAGACTGGCAATCTTCAGGGGATCCTTCTGATCAAGAAAGGTGTGATTGGGGCTGTTTTGATCACAGGATCAGGGTGCAGGCAAAAAAGAAGCCCTTTGCCTTGAAGTGGGTTTTTTGGGGTTTTTTTAATATTTCTTTTTTGGGGCCTGGGAGAAAAAAAATTCTTTTGTATTTATTTGTTTATTTGCTACATTGGGTCTTCGTTGCTGCACACGGGCTTTCTCTAGTTGCGGAGAGCGGGGGCTGCTCTTGGTTGCAGTGCGTGGGCTTATTGCGGTGGCTTCTCTTATTGCGGTGGCTTCTCTTATTGCGGAGCTCAGGCTCTAGGTGCAGGGGCTTCAGTAGCTGCGATGCATAGGCTCAGTAGTTGTGGCAAGGCATGTGGGATCTTCCTGGGGCAGGGCTTGTGCCCGTGTCCCCTGCATTGGCAGGTGGGTTCTTCACCACTGTGCCATCAGGGAAGTCCCTGAAGTGGCTTTTGATGAAGGTAATACCAGCCTGAGTGAAGCTTTGGGTCCTGCTGGAGTCATACTAGGTGGAGGTATGACCTGGAGGCTGGGCTGAATGAGGAAAGTTTAGGGTTTGAAGTGAGAGGTGAGAGAATAAAAAGGCAGCAGTTCTTCTTTCTCAAAATACCAAATCCCACCCAGCACCCCTTTCACCCACATCATGCTTGTCAAGAGTTGCTCAGGGCCTTACACTTGAAAGACAGGCTATAGGAGCAAACAAATGAGAGACCGACAACATTATCTATCTTCTCCAGCCTCTGCAGTCAGAAGGTGGGGGAAACAGCCCCAAAGAACCTTTACCAGCAGGAGGGCTGCTTCTCTTAGGGGCACACTGGCTTTTTTCTGTTCACCAGATACTGTACGCCCTAACCAGAATCACCAGGGTGTGCATCTGCTCATAATCAGTGGGGAAGAGGGAGTGTTCGTAGGAAACTCTACCAGTGAAAACAGTTGTGCAAAGCATGTCCTATTCGTGGTGGCTTAAGCAATAGTGCCATTTTTTTTAAAAGGACAGCACATTACTATTGAGGCTGAGTCCGGGCATAGCAAGAACATAGAGACACATGAAGCAACTGCTGACATTGAAATCCCCCATCCAGTGAAAACCCAAAATTATCTAAACATTTTGCAGATGCTCATGAGAGGTCAATACAGATTTGGTCAAAATTTATGAATCATCTCATCGAATAATCTTGATACCTCATAAACAAAAGAGCCTTAATTTAAAGTGAAAAATAGGAAAATAGTGGATCACCCACATTCCCCTCACTACACCCCCCCAACACACACACAGCCTTCAGGGAACAGCTAATACATTTCACTTTACTCCTATGAAGCTTGGTGCCCATTTTCAAAAGGCAAAACCAAGTCTACTGAGAAAGCATCCCCAGCTGAGTCCCTCGGTTCTGAAGAGAACACTGAGCAACTCTGCTACCCTTTAGAATTTGATGACAATATTCTGGTGTCTTTCTCAAACTTGGTTTAGATCCTCTACATTCAGATTTTGAACAATGCAGGGACTAAATACTAAGTTTCCACTGTGGCTCTGCTTAAGGACGAGCAAACAGACCAACAACACACAACAAGTAATCAAAAGAACTGTAATTAGGACTTCCTAGGTGGCGCAGTGGTGAGGAATCCACCTGCCAATGCAGGGGACACGGGTTCGAGCCCTGCCCTGGGAAGATCCCACATGCCACGGAGCAACTAAGCACGTGCGCCACAACTATTGAGCCTGTGCTCTAGAGCCCGTGAGCCGCAACTACTGAGCCCATGTGCCGCAACTATTGAAGCCCACGCACCTAGGGCCTGTGCTCCACAACAAGAGAAGCCACTGCAATGAGGAGCCCACACACCACAATGAAGAGTAGCCCCCTCTCGCAGCAACTAGAGAAAGCCCGTGTGCAGCAACGAAGACGCAACGCAGCCAATAAATAAAATAAATTTTTTTAAAAAGTGAAAAAAAGAACCATAATTAGAATGTTTATTCTATTTCTAAATGGATGAGTCATTTGAACCTAGGTCACTATGACGGAAGTGGCTGAGTCTCTCTGGGGGAACGGAATCACTCCTCACCATGTACTCCTCCTTTTGCCCCGTCCTCTGATGTTGTCTTTATCCAATTGGCTACTCCCCTTGCCTTTTCCCTTCCTCCTTCTCGTCCTCATCTGTCTTCTCCTGTCATGTGTTCCCATTGATGCAAAAACTCCTTGGGCCAGCCTCCTGGGAAATATGCTAAGTGTTGGAAAATGTCTTCAAACTCGAAACGCACACCACAAGGAAGGATACTTATGTGCATACAAGGCAGAGGCAATACACTGCCGTTAACTAAGCCACTGGTTCTCAGACTCGATCACCCATCAGAACCACCTAGAAGGGCTTGCCAAAGCAGACTGCTGTGCCAGCCCCCAGAGTCCTGATTCAGGAGATTTGGGATAGGGTTCGAAAATATGCATTTCTAACAAGTTTCCAGGTGATTCTAATGTTGATGATCTGGGGACCCCTTTTTTTCATTTCCCTAAAGCTTTTATATGGGAGTAATTTCAAACTTAAACTCACAAGAAGAGTAAAAACCATTCTATTTCCTTGACCCAGATTGGGATCATTTTTTTTTTTGAGGACCACTAAGCTAAGCTAAAGGTATGTCAGAGGAGAGAGCAATCACCTGACAGGACGTAATGCCTTCTAAGGGCAAGAGAAGAACGCTATCCAAATAGAAAACAAACCAACGATTTAAAAGGTGGGAAGAAGTGTCATGAAATGATGAAAGAAAGTGAGATGGGACCCAGGGGTTTTAAGCTCAGAATAGTAAACATCATTATCAACCAGCGGGGGAAAGGGGAAGAAACTCTCCCAGTTTGCCTCTCTGGTGATTCCTTGGGGGTGATTTTACAAAAAACAAATCCGTATCTCCTAGTATAAACTGGCTTCAAGAAAAAAGGAAAGCAATTATTTGATAGGGAAACTCTACTCTACACCTGAGAGACATGGATGAGAGAATGGTCATGTATCCCTCTTTTGCATTCTACTGCCTGAACTCAGGACTTTATCTCTTGCCTGAATTTCTGCAGTAACTCCTAACTGATCTGCCTCTTACCGCTTTCTTTCCAATTTATTCTCCATTCTAACCCTAAAGTTATCTTTTTAACAGCAGGCTGCAATAATGGCATCTCTCTAAAGTCCCCTACAACTTAGAGAACGAAGTCCAAATGTCTCCACGTGGCATTTAATCTGGCCTCATCCCGCCTTTCAAATTCACATGCCTACATGCCAGCCCAACCAGAATATGCACAGCTTTACATTTTTCCAGCTCCATGCCTTTGTATACAACTGTTTTTTGTTCCCCTAGAAATTTTCCTTCTTCCCAAACAAAATCTTGAAAAAAGAAAAGTCCTTATGTTTAAAAATACTATTCAAAGGTCAAGGTTCTGTTCCAATACAGGAAGCCTTCCTGCAGTTCATCAGATCTCTCCTTTGTAAGCTCACCATACTCTATTTGTACCATATAATGCTTACAACATTCTGCCCTACTTATTATTTATGCTTTATTTCCCCTGAGTTGTATAAGATCCTTGAAGACAGGTACCATGTCTTTTGTTCAATGACCAGAGAAACCCATAGGAGGCAGGGTGGGTAGATGAAGAGGAGATGAAGAGAGGAAGACGCAGAAGAATGAGAAAAGGGTAGGAGAGCACAGGGAGTGGACATGTTCAGTTTTATAGTTTTCTTAGGCATTTAGGATGTTTTTGCTGAAGACAGACCCTTCAAATATCTAACACATTTTCTTTCCAGAACCACCCAGACTGAACAGTTGCACAGATTTTTTGTTTTGCCAACACTACACCTCCTTTTCTTCTTATTTTCTACGTCACTATCAAGTCAATTTTATGTTTGTCTCCCATATGATAAGGGCAACATCACACTGCAGTCATTATTTTGGTGCTGAAACTGGCTCAAATCCCTTTACATCTGTCAAATCCCCTGTGACATCTGCCTCCTTGGGTGGGGTTGGTCAAACTCCTGCCTTATGGATTAGCTTCAGGAGGAATTCAATCAACATTCCCAGAAGAGTTATCTTCCTGATATGAACATTTTTTGAGATTTACAAAAGCAGGATGCCAGCATCTCTAAGGGTGACTAAAAGCTGATTCACTTGCCGTTCTTCCTTATCCCATTCAATAAGAGGTGTACCTGCCCAAAGTAGCTCTTCATAGACACTCATGGCCCCTTCCTTTACTGCCAGACACACCAGCTGTCTTCTGCAAGAAAGCAGAGCTAGAACCGATTCTGGATAAGCGTGCCACTAAATCCTTTCCAAAAAGTTAGTTAAGCATCTTTTTTCCTGGGATAGGAGGAATAGTTTCAGTTTCTGTCTAACAAAGAACAAAGAATAGCCTTTAAATCTAGTTCAAAAAAACACACTCTCTATTGCTCCAGGTACCTGGCCCAACATGCCTGATGAGTGTCCTGCTTCACTTTCCTAGAGTAACACTCAAGTCACTTTCTTACACCTCCACAAATCATCTCTGCTGCTATTTCTCCCTGAGATAGATCCCTGGATCAAGGGAAGAAGTCATGTGATAGGGACAAAAAATGCAATGCTATGCCATCTGACTACCTATCACCACTATTTGTAAATCTTCCTAAAAAAGGAAGCTTGTTCTCCAGTTTCCTATTTACTGTCCTTGAGAGAGTAAGTGATGCCAAATCTCAAAAACCTGTAGAGCTCTGCTTCCCATTTCCCTACTGCTACTATGTTTACAACTTTTCTTAGAAATAGTTGACTTCACAGCTTTTGCTATTTAGTAACCCTTCAACATGAGGACTTAATATGATATCCTTAAAATGAGCTGAGTAGACATCAAATACTCAAAAGTCCAAATTACCTAGACTGGTAGAGGTTAATGTTCTGCATTAAACAGGAACAGAAAGTACCAATTTTGTACTCTGATTATGCCTGCCCAAAAAGTGAGTCAAATAAACACATAATATATGATAGATGAGGGCAATGGGGGTAGGAAACCTACCACAGCTGTTGAGAAAGGTCCAAGAAATGAGCAAATGTAGGTGTGCCCTAACCTCCTTTCACCTCCGTGTACTTCTATCTGGACCTTCAATCTCCTTTTCCAGCACTGAGCTGAAAAATAGCCTTTTAATGTTTCAATCTATTTTTAATTTTTATAGCCACATAACCACTAAGGGCTATGCTACTGAGTGGGTAAATGGCAGTAACCCAAGTACCTGGGATTACTAAAAAAACAATTATAAGAAACCAGTTAAGAACCAATTTAAGATTTTCATTAACCTTGTATTTTTACAATGTTGGTTTATCAAATTAGTTCACTCTGAAAAAGAGAAAGGCCATCATATACTTGTGAATTATAGAACTCAAATACCTTTTCATTCTATAGGTGAGGGAACAAGTCTAGAATATTGTTATTTGATTAAAGTTAAAAGAAAAGCCTAGTTAGTTACAGAAATAGGACCAGATACCACTCTAAGACTTTCTATTATATTCCACAGCCCTGAGAGAAAGAACTTGATATACCAGGCTTCATTACCCAGAGCATTTAGATACACCAAAGGTTAAGTCAACTACTCTAAGAAGAAAGATGACCCATCTTATGCTTTAGCCTTTGCTCTAAAGTAATCCCTAAGTGAGTCCACTAAAGATGCTAGAAAGGGCCCCCTGAGAGGCAAAGAACCTTTCAGTGCTAAAGTCAGATTTCTTTCTATTTAAAGTCATAAATTATGAGCAAGTGAATTCAACTAAGGCATACTATGTGTAGAGTCCTAATATAGTGTTACTGGTCATAGCATGAGTATTATTTATAGATTTTATATTCTTCATTAAACACATTATAGAAAAGTCAAACTCAATCTTGGTTCACAATGACTCTGAAATAAGATAGAGTAGGGAAAGCCTGAGGGTCAAAACACAACAGGAAATATAGCTGTTCAAAAGGTTTAAAAGGCAGGTTTAAATATGTTAACAAGAGGTCAATTATTACAATAAGTAAGTTGAAAAGATGTATGTCCCAAAAAAGTGTTACTCATATCATAGTTAAAACAAATTGTTAAAATCGTGGCATTCTTTTTCACTCTTAGGGAACTTAACTTACCCTTCTGTGAAATAGAAATGGTAGATTTTCATGTCATATTGCCACCTTGGCATAGGTGGCATTATGCCAAGTTACTGGCAACCTATTGGAAAAGCTCTCTTATAAAGAACATAGTAAAATAACAGTGAATGACTGGTAATTTCATATAAAAATATAAAATCAAATGAGAGCAAGGACGCAAACAGGTATTTGTACATCAGTGTTCTTAAGGACATTGTTTACAACAGCCAAAAGGTAGAAATACCCAAATGTCCATTGACAGATGAATGGCTAAACAAAATGTGATATATACATACAATGCAATATTATTCAGCCTTAAAAAGGAATGAAATTCTGATATATGCTACAGCATGGATGAACCTTGAAAACATTATACCAAGTAAAACAAGCCAGACGTAAAAGAACAGATATTATATGATTCCACTTCTGTGAGAGACCTAGAAGAGCCAAATTCATACGGAAGGTAGAATAGTGGCTACTAGGGGCTGGGGGAGGAGGAATGGGAAGTTATTGTTTAATGGGTAAAGAGTTTGGGATAATTAAAAAGTTCTGGAATTCATAGTGGTAATGGTTGGGAAAAAATGTGAATATACTTAATGTCACCAAATTATATACTTAAAAGTGGTTAAAATGGTAAATTTTATGCTATGTAAATTTTACTATAATAAAAAAAAATCTAATGAGAAAAAAATGAGTTTAAAAAATCAAATGAGAAATACTAAGTGGTAAGTTCTCTGATTTTGATTTTTCTAGTATACATCATCAAGTAAAAACAGACTTGAGTCCATCACCCCAAAGCTATTTATTCTGTTTATTACTAATATAATTCATGTCCACCATGATTATGAATGATGTATTTACATTAAGCACAAGTTCCAAACACGGGGGGGCGGGGGGGGGGGAGACAGAAACTGAAGCAATGGAATTGTGTCAACACACTAACACAGCAACCACCTGTTAACACTGTCCTTTGAATCCAAGGGACCAAAATCATGTGGTAGGGCTGGGAGCTTCACCTTAGCTGTGAAGTCCTACTTTCATGTCATAGGGCACTTCTGGAAGGAAGCTCTGTAATGGCCAGCTCTAACTACTTGCAGATTTCCTACTAGTCCTACACAGGAAGTCAGTCTTGTGTCTCACCTGCATGAGTTCCTGTTATGAGGCCAGGGGGCCAGTGAGTTGAAATCCAGTTCCAGGGAGTGATGTCATCTTGATTGAGCTATGATCCTGGTGACCTGCTCCCCATCCCGGTGTTGTTGCAGCTCTTCAGCTGGGGTTCAGGTTATAAGGGGACCAAAAAGGAAAATGGGGGAGTAGGATAATAGAAAAAGGAAAAATGCTTGCACATTTCCTTTGTCTCACTAAAGCATTTTCTGCTTCCATTTAAATTGATGGGTGGACCTGGCTGATGGCAGCTGGAAGCTGTGCAGATGCTCTTGAAGTAGTGATAGGCTCTCACACAGATCTCAATTCTTTGTACAAAAATACAAAGAATTAAAACTTACAGAAAACTTTCATTATGTTAGTGGCTCCTAACCTGGAAATGGTGACAATTCTTTCTTCTTTGGATAAAGTTTAAAAAATAGACATTAACTTAAAAACTTTGTAAATTGTTGTAAACAATGCAGGACTATAGGAGCTATCTTAGCAACAGAAAGAAATAACAAATACAAATGTTTGGAGATGTATAAATACTCATGCTCTTTCTACACAATGTCACGGGAGGTCAAGTCTGGAAATCCTATCAATACATAATAAAACAGGATTGCCATTCAATCCCATTTAGATGAGATCCTTTGGTTCTTAGGATACTAAGCCAAAAAACTAAAATGAAGTCAAGCGTAAGAAGCAACAGAAATTGCTAACATTCCAAAATGAAAGGAAGAGAGGCCTTTGAAAAAATCTTTAGTTAAATGAGAAAGAGATTTAAATTTTTACCACGTTTATTTTACATCATGATTCTTTAGTTCTTATTAAGTTGATACAATTTGGGGAAATAAATACTCCCTTCCCTTTTTTGCTGTTTATATATTAATAGGGGTAGGAAGAACAGAATATAAGAGAACTGGCAGCGGGTATAGAACATGGAAAGATAAAAATGAAGAGAGAGGCAAGAGTGAGTGCTCACATGCACTCTTCTGTTAGCAGCATCAACCAACAAAGTACAAAGCTGACAACATGAAATGTTTTATTCTCATGTGGACTTTTTGGAAAGAATGAATATGGGAACATATTCGACATACATTAATTATATAGCATCCTATCAGACATGATGTATACATTCTTTTTTTCTCACTTTTTAAGCTCCACAGATGACATTATTCATGAAGCACTTTTAGTATATATTATTCAGCAAATATTAATTTGATCATATTAAACCAGTCTTGGTTAGCGGAGCGCACTATCAGCTGCCATGGAAAGGTCCTCCTTTCAAGCAACACTTCATTCTCCACTTGGAGTTTCATATCAGAGGAAGTTCTTGAAGGGCATTCCTCTTTTAGTTGGGTTTACAACTCATCTGCAACACTAAATGCAGATAAAATAAAGATCACACCTGTTTGAAGGTTTGTAGATAACAGCCCCTTGCAAATGTAGCCAATATCTTGTCCAGACAGTAACTGTAAAGGAATTGTCCTCTCTCAGGCTTTTTCTTTCTCCATTTCCTCTAAAGATCTTCATCCCAGTGCTTGGTGCCCCATAACTGAGTGTGAGGCAGAGCTGCCTCTGTACTGCAGATGCCTGTCACAGAGAAGATCAGAATGTGTGCAGAGAACCTGGCATTATGCTCATCTCATCAATTCTGCCCAATCCACAGGGGTAAAAAATGGGTGAGACTTGATGTCTTCAACACCAGCAACTCCAGCACCAAGACGCTCCACAGGGTTGAACTGTAAGAGCTAAAAAGGAAGGTAATGTGAGTAATGGGAATCCAACTAAAGAATTAAAGGAAAATAAAAATATATGAAAGGAAAGAACTTCTAAATTCAACCCCAGTAACAAATGGACTTGATTGACAGCCAACTGACTATATTTCTTGAAAGGGAATTATGCCACTCTAGCTGTGGGGTGATGGGCAATATATCTGAGTTTACGACTTTTCAACTGATTTGAAATATGACCTTGAGTAACTCACTGTTTCTCATCCTCATATTGTACAACAGGATAGTTGTACCTATCAATTTCCTACTCCAAAAGCATAATCATAACATTAATTAGATATTGCAACAAATTCTGAGAGATCCAGGATCTCCTTTCATGATTAGAAAGTTTGGGAGGCACAATAAGTCTTTCAACCCCTAGTCAATTACATATGCACTGGGTCTAAACTTTACCTAAGGTCTGAATAAGCCAATTCATATCCAAAATTGCTTTCTTTGAAATAGCTGACTCATATGGAACACTGTGACCAAATGAGTAAAAAGTGTTTCGACTTCTTCACTAATACTAACCCGGTATAAAATAAGTTAATGTTATATGCAACAGGATTGTTAAGTGTGGGAAAATAAAAGTAGTCATATACAATTATAGACAACCCTGGGTATACTGAAAGAATGTGTCTTAAGACATTCATGCATCCTCAAATTTTTGTTTAACAGTTTTACTGAAGGATAATTCATATAGCATAAAATTTATCTCTTGTAAGTGTACAACTTACTGATTCATAGTAAATTTAAAGAGTTGTGAAACTATCACCACAATCCAGTTTTAGAACACTGCGATCACCTTAAAACGTTTTCTCATGCTGTTTGCAGTTAATCCACATTTCCATCCCCAGCCCTAGGCAACCACTGATTTGCTTTCTATGTCTTTAAACTTGCCCTTTCCAGATATCTCATATAAATGAAATCATAAAAATACACTGTCTTTTGCAGCTGCCTTCTTTCATTTAGCATAATGCTTTTGAGATTCATCCATGTAGTAGCAGGTATCAACAGTCTGTTCCTTTTTATTTCTGAATAGCACTCCACTATTTGCATATAACACATTTTGTTAATATATTCACCAGTTAACGGACATATGGACTTTCCAGGTTGCGGCTATAATTAATAGTATTGCTATTAACATTCACATATATGACTTCCTGCAGACACATACTTTCATTTCTCTTAAGGACATTCCTAAGAGTGGGACTGCTAGATCATGTGTTAAGTTTATGTTTAGCTTTTTAAGAAGCTACCAAACTTTTCTAAAGTATCTGCACCATTTTACATTTCCACCATCAATGTATGAGAGTTCTAGATTCTCTACACTCTTATCAACACTTGATACTGTCTGTCTTTTTTATTACAGCCCTTCTAGTGGGTATTAGTGGTATCTTATTATGGTCTTAATTTATATTCCCTAATGACTAATGAAGGTGAGCATCTTTTCATATCCTTCTTAGCCATTAATATAGCTTCCTTGGTGAATCTTTGCCCATTTTTATACGGAGCTGTCTGCTTACTGAGTTGTTCTTTATACATTCTGAAAACAAATCTTTTATCAGTTACATAATGTGCATATAACTTCTCCCAGTCTGTGGCTTGTCTTTCATTTTTTTACTGGTATCTTTTAAAGTACAAAAGTTTGTAATTTTAATGAAGTTCACTTTATCATTTTTTTCTTTTTTCTTTTTCTTTTATGGATCCTGTTTTGGTGTCATATCTAGTAATTCTTTTCCTAACCCAAGGTCATGTAATTTTCTCCTACTTTTTTTCCTACAATTTTATAGTTTTAGCTCCCACATATAGGTCTATGAGCTACTTTGACTTAATTTTTGCATATCATATGAATGAAGGGTCTTAGTTCATTTTGGTTTTAGCATGTGAATATTTGATTTTCCCAGCACCATTTGTTGAAAAGACTATTTTTTCATCATCAAATTATCTTGGCACCTTTATTAAAAATCAATTGACCATAAATGTAACAGTTTATTTCTGAACTCTCAATTCTATTCCACTGATCTATATGTCTATCTTTGCTCTAATATCATGGTAATTAAGTAGTGACTGTGGCTTTATATTGACTGTAGAAATTGGGAGTATAAGTACTCCTTTGTTCTCTTTCAAAATTGTTTTGGATACTCTAGGTTCCCTTGTCTTTTCACCTTTATTTTGAAGTCAGCTAAAGGTTTCCCAATTTTGCTGACCTTTTCAAAGAACCAACTTGTGATTTAATTTTTGTCTTAATTTTCTCTTCTATCCAATGAAGATTTTCTTTTTCATTGATTTCTTTCTTTCTTCTGCTTGCTTTGGATTTGTTTTGCCTTTTACAGTTTCTTTTTTCTAGTTTCCTCAGTTACAAGGTGAGATTTTTATTTGTGACCACTGTTTTCTGTCTAAGGCCATAAATTTTCCTCAAGAACTGATGTAGCTGCATCCTATAAATTTTGATATATTGTGTGTTTGCTTTCATTCCATAAGAAACATTTTCTGGCTTCTCTTGGGATTTCTTCCTTGACTCAGGTCATTCAGAACTGTGTTGTTTAATTTCCTAATATCTGGTATGATGGATTCACCAGATCTCTTTCTATTCATGATTTTGAATAAAAAACTGTCATGGTCAGAGGACGCTGTATGATTACAATCCTTTTAAATACTGAAACTTGTTTTATGGCATAGCAAAGAATCTATCATGGAGAATGTTCCATGTGCATGTGGTAAGAATGTATTCTGCAATCATTATTCTATATATGTCAGAGTTGTTTGATAATGTTGTTCAAGTCTTCTCTATATCTTTGCTGATTTTCTATTAATTATCAAGAATGGGGTATTGAAGGCTCCATTTATTATTACTGGATTATCAATTTTTTCCTTCAATTCAATCAGACTTTGCTTTCATATGTTTTGAAGCTGTTATTAGAGCATACACATTTGTAAGTGTTATATCTTTCTATGCATTAATCCTCTCATCATTAAAGAACATCTTAGTCCCTGGTAATTCTCTTGTCTTCACATCTATTTTCTCTGATATTTAATAAAACCACCTCACCTCTCTTATAGTCACTGTTTGCATGGTTTATCTTTTCCCACCCTTTTTCTTTCAACCTATTTGTTTTTTTAACTTGTGTGTCTCTTGTACACAGATAGTTGGATCTCTTTTTAATCCAGTTAACAACCTTTGCCTTTTGTTTGGCATGTTTAGACATTCACAATGAATGTAATTATTGACATGGTGGGTTTACATTTGCTAATTTGCTACTTGTTTTCTATGTCTACTGTCTTTTTTATTTCCCTTTGCTGCCTTCTTTTGTGTCAAATACTTTTCACTGCACAATTTCAGTTCCTCTATTAATTTTCCTTTACTATTTTTTTAGTGGTTGCTGTCAAGATTATAATATGCTTCTTAATTTATCACAATCTATTTCAGATTAATACTAACAATTCCAGTGAAATGTAGAAATTTTGCTCCACTATAGTTTCATTCCTTCTCTCCTCCTTTGTCTTTTACTGTCATAAAATACTACATATTACACCTACATATATTATAAACCTACCAGCACAATGTTGTAAGTATTGCTTTGTACAATCTTATGTCTTTTAAAAGAAGTTGAGCTGAGAAATGAGAAAAAACATATTTAGTCTTTTCTATTAACTCATATTTATCATTCCAGCACTCTTCATTTCTTCCTATGAATTCAAGTCGCTATCTGGTAACTTTCAGCCTAAGGACTTCCGATATTATTTCTTGTAAGACAGGAATGCTAGCAACTAATTCTCTGTCTTCACTTGGAAATTTCTTTATTTCATTTTCATTTTTGAAGGGTAATTTTGCTGGATACAGAATTCTTGGCTGACAGTTACTTCCTTTCAGCACTTTAAATATGTCATTCCACTGTCTTCTGTCTTTCACTGTTTTTGATGAGAAGTCAGACATCAATGTTTCCTTGGATACAATGAATTGTTTTCCTTTGGCTCCTTTGAAAATTTTCCTCTTTGTTTTTGTCTTTCAACAATTGGACTACAATATCTCTATGTGGATGTCTTTGTATTCTCTCACATAAGGTCCACTAAGCTTCCTGGATACATCTCAATGTTGTTCATCAAATTTGGGAAGTTTTCAGCCATTGCTTCTTAAACATTTTTTGCTGCCCCTTTCCCTAAGTCCTCTCTTTTTTGGAATACCCATTATACGTATATTGGTACATTTAGTATTATCTTACAAGTCTCTGTATCCATGTTCATTTTTCTTCAAATTTTTTTATCTGTTTTTCAGGTTGGATAATTTACTATCATTTTGTCTTTAAGTTCTTTGCTTTTTCCTTGATCTGTCTCAAATTTGCTGTTGCAATGCTCCAGTGAATTTTTTTTCCCCTACTTAACTCTTCATTTCAGTTACTGTACTTTTCAACTTGAGAATTTCTATTTGGTTCCTTTTTTTCTTTTAATATAATTTCTATCTCCTTACTGAGACTCTCTATTTGTTGATTCATTATTGTCTTATTTTCCTTTAATTCTTTATATATGGTTTCCTTTAGTTCTTTGAACATATTTATAATACCTGTTTTGAAGTCTATATTAAATCCAGAAATCTGGGGACACTCAGAGTAATTTCTATTGACTGCATTTTTTCCCTCTGCCTATGGATCACAGTGTTTTGTTTCTGTGGATATTTTACAACATATTGCTGAAAACAAGACATTTTAGATAATATATTTTAGTGACTCTGGAGTCTTATTTTTTCTCATGAAGACTGTTATCTTGCTGTTGGTTGTTTAATTCTCTGTTTGGTAATTTGTTTCAGCTAGTTCTGTAAATCTGCTTCCCCTAACACACTGTAACAAGCAGAGGTTGATACCTCTGCTCATTTTTTTTTCTTTTTTAAGAAAAAAAGTTTTAAGTTTTCATTTTTAAGCTGAGTTTCCTAAGGGTCACCCCTGTGTCTGCATAGCTTAGTGGTCAGCCAGTGATTAAAATGAGGTTGCATTCAAATACCTTAGCCACTAAAGCTTCCATCCTATGCCAACAGGCAGGAGAACACATTCAAAACTTAGGCTACTTTCAAGTCTGTCCTGGTTTTTACTTTCTACTGAGATCTTTCCCTGCACATGCATACAGCCTCAGGGTTGGTCTTCATGGCCTACCCCCAATTCAGCAGAACCTTCACACCTGACCAAGCAGGAAGAGAGAATGCAAGTAGCCCCAGGCAAGAATGCCACAGAGTCCCACCAATTCTTTCCCAAAGTTCAGCTATTTTTCAAGAGTAAATACTTTCCAGATTGTTGTATCCCTTTGATCAATTTCCAGAGCACTAAGATGTTGCTTTTTTGGTTTTGTTTTGGTTTTTTTGCCAATTCTGCCCAACTTTATAATTTCCTTTTTTGGGAAGAGAATTTTCCAACTTTCTCATATGGCTATAGCCATTCAAATCTGAGAATATTCCTATAACATATAATTTTTTCCACAGAATTGAGTCAACTGCAACTGAAATATTTGGATGATTACATTAATGGTTCTATACCTATAGGAAATCCCACTATTCAAATCAAACCTAAACTTTTATTTCTTCTTTTTCTTTTATTTCTATTTTTCTTTTATTCACTAATCATTAATTTATTTATATAAAAATATCAGTTGATGTCCTATTATGTGCCAATCCACTACTTTTTTAGACCTCTTCAACTGTATCAACAGTAGTTGCCTCACTCTTACAGCAGCAGCCCTGTACTATATGCTTCATCAAATTATAAATTACTACATGTCATAAGCTTTCACTGCTGCCTTATCAATAAGAATAATACAAAACACTGTGTGACACATTGTGTGCCAGGCATTATTCTAATTGCTTAACATAGGTTAATTCATTGACCTTAAAACAACTCTATGAATAGTTACTATAATCATCTCTGTTTTATAGATGAGAAAACAGAGACTCAGAGAAATTAAATAACTTGTTTAAGATCATATAGGTAGTAGGTAGCAAGGATATGATCTGAATTCAGGTACTAAAGTCTCCAGAACCTCTGCTCTTAATCACAACATTTTACTGCCTTATGAATGTGTGATTTGCAAATGCCAAGAATCTATTACTTCACTTTGATATCACCAAATTCACAAGGGGAGTGATGCATATACTTCAAAAGACTGTACTCACAGTCTTTTCACTTGAAATTATTGTATCTAGCATTCAAAATGACTACTTTCTATTAAAGCAAACTGCTCAAAGAATTCTTATATTAGAAGTTGCTGAAGTGTGTTAAGAGAAAAGCTTCTATTATAAAATAAACTTCAGAAGAATATCCTAAACATATAAAATCCATTTTCAGAATCAGACAATTCATGTCTACTGATTGAAACATGGAAGGCATCAAACATTTGAATATAAATCTAAAATATTAAACCTTGGTAAGAATTAACTATAACTAGAGCATGTTTTTTAATATTTTAGGAAACATATAAACATATAAGTTCTTTCTTGTTACAACTGGCTTTTCCACCCCCATTCTTTCCAAAATATGACCTCATTATGAAATTCTAATAAAAGTTCATATTTTGACTTTTACTATAGTCAATTTACCTTAGTTAATAGACTCTTCTATAAATTTGCAAATATAAATCTACAGGCAAAAGTATAATTATTTTACCCATGACTGTCTTGGGTATTCTGCCATTTTAAATTCTATCCCAGGCCTTCTGAGAGATCACACAAAGGTTCTATTGCAAAGAGAATGTGTCAGCCAGTGGCAAAACCAAGACAGTCATTGCCAACCTCCTTTCTCCTAAAGAATAGGCAATAAAGCTGAGTAATGGAGGCACAGAAATTTGTTTTGAAGGTCTTTTTCTCACACAGTATCTTCCAACTGTCAAAGCAATTGTGTCATAAAGAACTAAACATACATTGTGAAGTATAAACATACACGCTGAGGATCTGTAAAATGTTAAGTATCTTTTTCTTAAATTGCACTTAAATGTAACTATGCTTACTTTAGCACCATTCACTTGGACTGAGATGAATACCATGGGTACAGGCAATTATGAAACCTAGGAAGAAAGCAAGAAGCTGAAAAGACCAAAGAGGGGAAAATCTCCCCAAAGCGGAGTAATTCTTTCCATATAAATCATTCTGTGGTTTTTTAAAATGACCTCTATGAACCATGAGGTAGTGGAAGAGGAAAGTCAAAATGACAAATTGCTAATCATGCCAAGAGACCCCTTTTCCCTTTCCGGATGATGTTTCCTTAACATAAGTGGTGGTTTCCTTAGGCAGGCCAATGACAGAAGGCTGCTTTACTATATAAGCTATACATATCTGTATTCGGGAACTTAACATATCTTAAGTTCAGACTCCTTTAACAATATAAATTCTCATAGACAGCAGCAGCAGACCTTTATTAATTAATGTGGGGAATTCTATTCTTAATATTATATAATAATGACTACTTCTTTAAGAAAGAGAAACAAAAAATAGCAGTTGTTAGCCTTCCTTAAATTAACAGCCAAAAAAATATTTTGAATTTACCTTGCGGTGCCACAACAAAGATGAAATCAAATGAGGAGCTGTCTTTTTTTTTCCCATTAGAATGAAATGTTTTATGTATCTTTGCATTACCTCTTAATCCTTTTACAAAGTGCTCAGGATATGCTCATCTCACTATTCCCAACCTGATTAAGTTTCTTTAGATTTTACACACTCTGGGCAAATTAATCTTCCTGAAACACAACTCTGATCCTTTCACTCTTGTGCACAAAAACGCCAGATCTCAATTTTTTTACTGAATTGAATACTATCATTCTCCCCTGCTATTTGTGGTAAGAGAACCCTAACTTCTCTTTCTATACTCATCTACTACTATTACTCATCCCTACAATCATTCCCGTACTCTAGCTAAACCAAACTTCTGATTTCCCAAATTGAGTCTTTCTGACTCCTTCCTTGCCTTTGTTCAAGCTTTTCATTCCACCCAGCTATTTCCCCACATCCAAACTTGCATGCCAAAATTCTGGCCAAGGTTCCGCAAAAATAACGCTCACTACACAAAAACTTTCCTAATACCACCACTGCATCAATTATAACACCTCTTTATCCGGACTTGCCAAAGTATTTTTTTTAAAATTCTCTGATAGCCTTTATCAAATCCAACTGTGATATAATTATTTGTGAATCTCAAGTTTGTAGCTTATGACACTATGCCTTACATATATTTGTTGAACAGAACCAAAATCACTGCTCAAGAGAATACTAGGTAATTCTCTTCTTATTATAGTCTCCCGTCCTCTTTTCTTTCTTTGTTTCTTTGTTTCTTTCTCTCTCTCTCTCTTTCTTTTCTTCCTCTTTCTTTCTATACAAATTTTGTTTTCCCTGATTTAAAAAATAATTCATTTTTCATTAAACAAAAATTTTAGTTCTCAATCTTTTTCAAATAACTTTTCCCCTGATACTTTCACAAAAGTATAGGGGATCACAGTCATGACAACTGATTTGCTGTGAGCCTATCATACCTCAATGCTAACAACCCACAGTGTACTCATCAAAACTAGCTCTTCAATGCTAGACGAGCATTTTACCTGTGGGGAATCAATTTAAGGAACTCACTAGAGTTCCAAGCCTACCTCTGGGATACTGAACTTTAATTATCAATAGTCTCTTTCTTCAAAGCCACCAGAAATACTCTGACACAAATATACAAGCTCCATGAATGGATCTATAAGTGACCTAACTTGGCAAGATTTTCTACCACTTCTCTCCTAAGTAGCCCATTCCTAAGTTTATAAATATGAATTAAAGATTACAAATAGCCATTCACCATGCACTATCTCAAGACTAGCCCTAAGGAATAAAATCTTTAAAAAGTTAAAAAAAAAAGGAAAAGAAAAGAAAATAGTCGTTCATATGTGGTTACAAAATGTAATACAGTAGTTGCAGACAAGCTAAAAGCAATACTTAAATCTCACGCCTACACAGATATATGAAATTGACTAAACACTAGCCTGGATTTCAAAAAAAAAGTGATACCAACAAGCTTTAACTGTTCTCTCTGACATCATCCACACTTAGATAATAGTAGAAGCCTAAAGACATACAGTACTAGTTCTGAATTTGTAATTAGTAATGGGTCTTTCTTGCCCAAAACTAATTTCTTTAAGGTTTTGGAGCTGTGAGCTCTGCTAATTTGCATGGTTGATATACCTGGCCAATAGATCAATCAAAGTACCTGTTGAATGAGTGAGCGAGCCTCTTCAGAGACACATTCTGGCATGTTCAAAGTAGTGTGAGTATTTATTCCTGCTGGATGGCACTCAACCAGAGTCTGAAACAATCAATCAGGTACACTTCTTACTCCAAATAACATCATATTCTGTTCCATCACAGTGTTTATGGACAACAAATAGAGAGCTCAACGGCCACCTTAACTGGAGGTGCAGTAATCACCACAGTGCCCTCTAAGCAGTTTAGGACAAGGGCTGTAAGCCTACGGAACTTTTAACTGAAATACAGGCAGTCATCACCATAAGTTTATGCCACTTGCCCTTTTCCCTTAGTTACAAAGAGAACGGCTCATAATAAAAATGCTTCCATTATACCCAAAAAGTAAAACGAATTTTTTAATGTTCTTAAAAACCTTCGAAGTTGAAAATTTGTTAATAATAATGCTTTATATATGTATAGCACTTTCTGGTTTAAATGTATGTATAGGTGACTTGTACATTCCACTTAGGAGCTCAGTATTAACATATTTAAGGTAACTGACTACTTACCAAGGTATGACTGTTCATTTCCTCTGTTTTCACCCCAGGAGGCAATCTGCACAATACTCTATTAAAATCTATTAACTATTAACCTCAAATATCTTACTTAAAAGTTACTGACCAGAGAGAGTATATATTCTGTCCCTAGGCCAGGACAGACAGGAAAAATTTACAGTATTGAGAAAAAAGATAATGCTACCTTTAATATCTACATTAATTTTCTATAATGTAATTCCCTCCTGGTTTCAGACAGGTGTTTAAAACATACAGAAAATTCTAATAAATCCTTACATGAACCTTACAGATTCAACTCTGTTAAAACTGAATCAAAGAAAAAGAGAATGTCTAGTCTTCTATCTTGCTATGTACTAACAATGTGACATAACAGAATTTTACCATCAATTTATTCAGTGTAACACAATTCTACTTTTTAACAAATCTGGAATCTTGATAAACTTGCATTTTTTTGGCAGCCCCCTCCCTTTTAATATCAAGGTTTTCTTACCTAGTCCCTGACCTGAAAACTAAAGGCAAAGGCTAAACATTCTCAATTTGAAATCATGGTAGCATCTGGATAAACTTACTAAACCTCCAGGTCACTGCTTACCTTGCCAGTGAGAAGTTCAAAAAGGACAGCACCCAAACTCCACCAATCACAGGCTTCAGTTTCTTCCGTGATTGCTCCAACCTCTAAACACACCAAAAAAGGTTGATATTAAAATTCCAAAGGTCAATTAAACTCTCAAAATTAACATGTATTAGCAAGGTGACCTTTTTAATGCTGAGAGAGCACATACTAAATACTACTGGGCTTTCAAAATTCCTGAAAGTTACTTATCCCTCTGGTCACCTACTGTGGTTGCATTTTTTTTATGCAGTCATATATTAAACTGAGACATTTGTTCTTTAGTTGATAGAGGGACACCTTCAAGATGCTATACTCCAAATCTACTAGGTCAGCATTTTGCTTAAATTTTCAAATTTGAGAATGTACAGCCAACCCCATCTCAGGGGTCATTTTTTGTTTTAGAAATAAAGACTCTAGGTTTCAAAAGGAACTTCGAAAATTATCTAAACCAGTGTTAATTATCCTTTGAGTTACAGACTAGAAACTAAAGAGGTGAAACGCCTTGTCCAATGTCATATAGTAAATCAGCAGCAGAACTAAGACCTAGTTTATAGTATCATCCCTCTCCTATATAATCAAATGTTTTCAACTAAAGAAGCATGAAAATTTACCCACTCTGTTATTCAGAAGTACAGATAGATGTGGTGTTTTAAGCCACAACTGAAACTACTGGCTAAGATAAGGGCTTTTAGAATCTCTCTAAATTACAATTGTATCTGCGTTATCCCTATCTCTCACCAGCACAAGTTCCTGAAATGTAATATGAGTTTTCAGGTGTCATCTTTCAGGTTTCTCCACAAATCAGCAATAACTCCTCATTTCACCATTTTTGAGGCTTTTAGCTCCTAAGTCATGTTTGATGTCTTCTTGTCCTTTCCTAATGACATTCAATTAGTCACTAAGCCTGAATATATCTGCCCTTTCATTTCCATTAGACTGACAAAACACGCTTATTATTTGTTTGCAGGTAGCCCACAACTCATAACAATCATGTTGAAAAGGTTTTAAGTAGTTAGGTTGGAACTTGGACAATAAGAAGTGGAAGCTGTGCTCTGGTGCCCAGCCTTTTAATCAACACCTAGCGAATCTACTGTGTTGGAGGACCAAAAAACTCCTAACACAGCTTGAGTTTTAAGTCTAGAAGCAAAGCTCATATGGATCAGAAAAAGAGAAAAAAAGCCATTTCTATGCAAAATACTGAAATTACTCCACTTCAGCAACCTCCTTCCTTATCCCTGCCCCTCCTCCATTCTGGGTTTCAGAAGGCCTATGTACAACTACACCCTTCACACTGGCTCCTACCCATCTCTCCTCTCCTTAATGTGCTACATGCTAAACCACAACCTCCATTCTCTAACTTAGCTGCTCTCAGATAGGTGGGAAAAAGAAAACAGAGATATTTAACTAACTCAAATCATTGTGTGAATGACCAAAAGTCTTCTAATCCTCTGAGAGCCATTTGCATTCATAAAATAGCAGCTTATTTGAAAAACTGAGAACTACAAAATGAGTCAAAAATTATCCGCACTCCGGTTATACTAAAACTTCTGTTGGCCGCACTGTCTTATCAGTACTTTCCATTCAGTGACTGGGCTACTGTCTCCCCAGTCACTGCTATGCAGGTGTGAACGTGTTACATCAGTTCATTTGTAACCACAAGAGCAAAAATGGATACCCCACTTGTGATTTGCACAAAAGAGCAGTGTACAGTGATTCGTTTTTCGTGGTCTGAGGGTATACCTGGTGTCATTTATCAAAGACTTTGTGTGCAGTAAGGAGAAAGTGTTTTGTCAAGAAGAAGTGTGTATGAATGGATAGAGATGCTTATTGAAAAGCTGAAGCCTAAACTTCGGATTAAACACAGAGGACTGCTATCCAAGGGTGTTGTGATCTTGTATGACAATGCACGTCCACACACTTCTGCCCACACTGTCGACACTCTGCAAAAACTTCACTTAGTCCTGATCTTGCTCCACCAGACTTTCACCTGTTTGGTCCCCTGAAAGCAGCCCTATGAGAATGAAGATTCACTTCTGATGAAGAAGTGAAGACAGGGACTTCCTAAGTGGTGCAGTGGTTAAGAATCTGCCTGCCAATGCAGGGGACACAGGTTAGATCCCCGGTCCAGGAAGATTACACATGCCATGGAGCAACTAAGCCCATGAGCCACAACTACTGAGCCCATGTGCCGCAACTACTGAAGCCCATGCACCTAGAGCCAGTGCTCCACAACAAGAGAAGCCACCAAAATGAGGAGCCTGTGCATCACGATGAAGAGTAGTCCCCGCTCGCCACAACTAGAGAAAGCCCATGTGCAGCAACGAAGACTAAACACAACCAAAAATAAATAAATAAACAAATAAATTTATTACCAAAAAAAAAGAAGTGAAGACAGCGGTATGTTTGTAGCTCGCAGCTCAGCCTAAAACATTTTTTAATGAGGGAATACGAAAGCTTGTTGACAGATGGACAAAGTGTATTGAAAAGCAAGGAGATTGTGTCAAAAAATGATGTATTTATCTTTTCTAAAACTTAATTAAAATAAATTCTACAGCCAGCGTGCAGATAATTTCTGACTCACCCTCATATCTTACTATCTAACAAGAGAGGTTTAATTATATATTTTGGCACCTCAGTTTGATGAAATATTACTACATAAGCATTTTAAATGATGTATTCAGAAAAGGTTTAAGTATATAAGTAAATATTTGGATAGATTAAATTTTTAAAAAACAAGCTAAAAACAATAGAATCCTAATTTTAAAAGTATGTATTTTTTTAAAAGACTGGTGAGAAAATACAGCAAAATGTTTTCGTGCTTTGCCTCTGGGGTGGTGAGATTTTTATTTTCACTCTTAGACTTATTAACCTACATCAGTATCTAAGTGGTACAATTTTAAATGTATGGCAAGATGGCATGAAAACATTCAGGCTTGTCGGAGCAGGAAAGATGAAGTTATATAGGCCAGTCCTCCCTAAAAGTCTGTTTCCTTATAATTTCCTCTACAACTTTACACTTGATCTTAGCCAAAAGGCCAAGAAGTGATCCTCTACAACTCTAATGTATCGTATGTTAGAGACAGCAGTGGACTAGGAATCAGGAGTCCTGGGTTAAGAGCCTTGAGGAATTCACTCAATCTCATCCATAACATGAGGGTTGGATCTGAGGGTCTCTAGATTAAATTTAGCTCTATAATCTACGATTCTCATACTTAAGGATTTCCTAAAACAGTGATTTTCTTGACAGACAATTCCTTAGGGGCTCTCATTCAAAGTACTTATGCTACCCCTCCCAGATTCAAATACACTGCCCCCACCCCTATTTCGGACATTCCCACAGAGAGCCACCATCACCTTCAGAAATGTGCTTTAGAAATTTTAGATAGGATATGTGTTCTCAGAAACTTTAGAAAAACAGAAGAAACTTACCAGAGCCCTGTCATCAAATATAACCTTTTGCACATTTCCTTCCAGTCTAAGGCAAGCAATGGATCACATCACTTCCCTGTTCAAAATTCTGAAATGGCTTCTCACTAATCATTAAATAACATTTAAATGTCTTGCTTAACCAGGCATGTATGTACATATTCAGGCCTCTATAATGAGGTCTCAACCTATCAGACTCATTCAAACCAACACATATAAGCAGTACAAACTAGGTACCCTACTAGGTACTATTTCCTCCACAGAACTCTATGTACTCACCACATTGCTAAATAATATGAAACTAAAATTATTTTCCCACAAGCAGAGTTAATGGCTTTATTTTTAAATATCTTGCTCAAGAATTTGTTATGTCATTTTCTTGAATCATATAGCAAGTAGCATACAGTCCTTAGTTTTATAAAGGTGTTCTATGCTCACAACTCAAGACCCCAAATTATTGCTCGGCCATGTGTTTTGAATGTGCTACCTCCAGTCTCGCTTTCCATGTATGAATGTTGCTAGAGGGTACATACTGCAATAATGATAGTTGCCAACAATAAAACAGTAGATAACATCTACTGACTGCTTACTATATGTAAGTAACCATGTTTAACATCTTACATGATTTGTTTAAAATTTCCAAGCATCCTTACAGAGAACTTACTTGGGTAGAATGACTTTGGAGGAGAAAGAATACTGCATTTTTGTGTTCAGGGAAAAGAGGAACATCTGACCCAGTCAGCTAAGAGAAAGTTGTGAAAATCAGATGGTTTTACAGGGTCTAATAACAATGCTCGGAGGAGCTACAGACTAGAACCACACCCCAAGTCTCTGCTCACAAAGGTTTCCTATCAGAATTGAGCAAAGGGTCACTGTGGTTAAGTCTATGCAATGTTATCAGTGGCTAATATAATTTAAAAAGGGAGCTTTCAAATTCAGCAAAAGGTCCAAATTGCCATCACCACTATAGCCTAGACCACCAAACACTACACGTTGTGCCTGCTTCCCATACCACTGCTGGGCATGCGCACTGCAGGTGAACTCTGTCACTATGTGTGTGCGTGTTTGTGGGGAGGGGGTCCTTGATGCCACCATAAACACAGTGCATCCTGCTGAGCATCGAAGATTTGTATATGCATGGGAGGGGGCAGGATGTTTTATTATTAAAAGAAACACAGACCCTTTATGAAACATGGATTTGCAAGAAAAACTTTAACTTTCTAAAAAACTTCAGGATCATATTACTAGTCTTGGAGGTCCCCACTTCATATCACCTCTACAGTCAGAAGCACTTGGGTAAAAAAAGTTTGAGAGGCCCTTCAGAAGACAGACAAGGGGGTTATTCCTTCATTCGGTTCTGTGACCTTGCTCGACTAAGGAGTCTAAGAACCAGGTTCACTGGTTTTTATGCTGCCTTGAAATCCCTCAAATTTTTCTGCCAGAGTCCTTAACAGGTAGATAGTGACCAACATACTGCTTCAACTGTGGATGCCACAGTGTCTGACGAGCCCCAGTCTGAACGTCAGGCAACACAGACAAGAGACTGAAGTAGACCATAAGCCAATTTACTTCCCATTTTCAGTAGGCCCCCTGTCTGGTCCAGGACGCAGGATGCACCACGTGGCACCTGATATACCTGCTGGTGACACTCGAGCACCGTCAACCTTAGTCTACTTCACTCACTCCACATTTCTTTTCCCATCTTTCCTTGATCTTCCCCTCTTCTTTCTTCCACTGACAGCCTGCTTCTTTTCCTCTCCCCTTATTCTCTTTTTCCTCCCCATTCCTGGCTGTCATTGGTTCTACTGGCACTTGGGCCTAAAGAAACTACTGATCCCAATCTAAGAAAAACTGCTTCTGAAAGTCTGAAGACAACTAGGCTGAATGTCATCTTTAACCTGATGGGGCTAATAAAGAAAGACAGCAACTTTGAAAAATTAATTTTCTTCTCATGGAAATCTGGGAAAAAGACATTGAACAAGTTTTTAAATCCAGCGCCTTAACAGTACAGCTTGAACCACTTCAAAATGACTTCATATTAAGTAGGGATTCATTAATTAATGTGAAATGACATCATGACCAACTGTCCTTGATTTTAATAGATGACTCTGAACTATAACTAAGAGTTCGATCAATAATTCTTAGATTAAAATTTTAAAGATACACCTTGAAATTACACTGCCAAAAAGAAGACTGAGGTTGTGTGGCTGTCAAAACTAATACTCTAAAACTGCTTTACATGCAAAATCTATACAAAATTTTAAGCATAAACCAAGAGTACTGATTCATATATAAAGCTACATGATAGCTACTACAAACACCAGGTAAACAGGTGTATATGTCCAAAGTCAAAAGCAGAGAATATAAAGAAATACCAAATAAATTTGTGAGGCTTCTTTTAAAGTGTAATACAGTAGGGCTTCCCTGGTAGCAGAGTGGTTAAGAATCTGCCTGCCAATGCAGGGGACATGGGTTCAATCCCTGGGCTGGGAAGATCCCACATGCCGCAGGGCAACTAAGCCCATGCACCACAACTACAGTCTGTGCTCTAGAGCCCGTGAGCCACAGCTAACGAGCCCACGCTCTGCAACTACTGAAGCCCACATGCCTAGAATCCGTGCTCTGCAACAATAGAAGCCACCACTCTGAGCAGCCCACACACCACAACGAAGAGTATCCCTCGCTCTTTACAACTACAGAAAGCCTGCGCACAGCAACGAAGACCCAACACAGCCAATAAATAAAAATAAATTTATTTTTTTTTAAAAAGTATAACACAGTAAAGCTGAGAAATACCTTTAAACTCCTACCTTGAATTTTTTAAATCTCTGGGGAAAAAAAAAGTTTAAAGGATAAATTCTACCACTGCTTTTGTCAATTTTCAAAATGTTTTCCCTATAAAACTCAGTGTGTTCAGTTTCCACCCGTACCCCTTCCCTGGGCACTACATTCTATAGCTGCAGTTTCTAGGGTGGTAAAGCAGTATCCTTATTCTCCTCAAGGGCAGCAGGGTTATAGGCATTAAGCAAAGTGATCAGGGGGAAAAATAAACTATTCCCTAAGAAAACAAATTCTCAGATTATTTCCACAAAAACTCAAAAAGAGATAGTGATATCAAAGAATCCTGAATTTCTGCCTTTGCGTCAAAGAAATGTATTGACAGGGCTCTAGTTCTGCTACTGTTTGAGCCTGCTGGGTATTTCAGCTTCTCTGAAAATGAGGACAGCCAGACCTCTAACACTCTTTTTACCTGTAATTTTATGATCCTGAAAGTGTTTTCAAAAGCACTCATGAGCCTTTCTCATAACTTCTTCTCCCTCCATTAACCTAAGATGCCCAAAGAGTGGGATTATGCTAAAATAAGCCAGCATCCCACAATCATCCTTCTTCTCTTTTCTATACACAGCCACCCTTCTCTTCCCCTAAGAGACCTGGTGGCAAGTGAAATGAATCAGTGTCACTAAATTTAACTGTTACCATCTTAATTTTAACGTAATGGAGACATAAGCTTAGCTCCAGATTAGATCTCAATTCATCCAAATTTTTTTGAGGACATCAAATATGTGAGAAAAGTTTAGTAAAATTCTAGAACTCCCATTTTAGCACTATCAATCCTCATATTCTAACACAATATAAAATCTCATTGATTCAAACTATCATAATTCACAAGTAAACAAATTTAAATAAAATAATGAAGACATCACAACATAAAAATATGCCCCGTCTACCTTTGTTTTACTCGTGTGTTTTTTTTTTAAAGCTCTTTATTGGAATATAATTGCTTTACACTGTTGTGCCAGTTTTTGTGGTACACCAAAGTCAATCAGCTGTATTTATACATATATCCCCATATCCCCTCCCTACCGCGACTCCCTCCCACACTCCCTATCCTGGCCCTCTAAGTCATCACCCATGTTTTACTCATGTTTAACACCTCACAGAACACTTCAATAAGCCAGAACATTTTTCAGAAAAATAATGCTGCCTTAGTAACCCATATTAGTCACCTATATTGCTAAAACATAGACTAAGAGAGTTTTATAGTCCTTATGATAGTCAGAGTTTACTAAGTCTCCCTCATACAGCCAAAATAATAACATTAATCTAACCCCAAAACTGTACTATAATAAGTCTTGCTCCTCAAAAGTAAAAGAGCAAAAAAAAGCAGAAAGCCTGGACCCAGGAAACCATAAAATGTCTCCATCTCTGCGAGAAGTGAAGGGAAAAAAGCAAAATATACACTCTTGATCTTGAGGAAGTCTGAAAGACACTGGAGAGACCAAGTGATCCCAGAATTGCTGAGATCAAGACATATACTATCTACTGGCCCAAGCCCTGCCTTTTAGAGCTATACAATTTAAGCCACACGGATTTGTCAAAGACATGACTCAAAAATGACTGTATATAATACTAAAACTATGCTGGAAATTGTACAGAGAAGTTTAAATGCTAGAAAACGCATCTCAAACTCAAGCTTTATAAATGAACACCAACCTTCCTATAAAGCTTTATAAAGATGAATCACCTTGCATGTTAAGTAACTGTGAATTCTCAAATTCAGAATTTACTTTTTTTAAAAGAGACATTCCTGTTATGGTGCTTGATAAATAAGGGAAATCTGATATTCTACATTCAGCTCGTTGATGATTTGTTAAGGCACATTTCAGACTGGTGACATCACTTGATTCTGTTCCCTGGTTTTTCCACTAAGGGAGACACACACAGGTCATCACATCCTTCTTCTTACCTCTAGTGATAACAACAGTTACCCATTCCCATTCCAAAAATCGTTAGAGACAATTCCATAACCTCCCTCTGGCAGTATGTTCTGCTGTTTCTGTCTTCCTTTCAGGATATGATAGGAAATACAGTTAAGTTCAGAATTTTCTTAGAAGAGAATTTCACATACAAAAAATTTGTTTTAATTTAGAACAAGTACTTAAACATTTCTCCCAAACTCTTTTCCTTAACTCCACTATTTTAGATAAATAGAATCTCAAACGTCTCATTTCTCTTCACTCTCAAAGTTATAGTAATTGTGGAACTGTTATTAAGAGGTCACATAAAACTCAATGAAAAAGCAACAATTGTTGCAAATCATGTGTTTATATAATAGTCAAATTAAACCAACATTTAGATGCTGAAAGAATTAGTTACATAAATGCTAGGGCGCTTTATCCAAATATCAGAATGATGGAACAATTTTAAAGCCACAGACCTACAGAATACATTAAAATGACAGTCAGTAGTGAGTACACTGGGGGAGGGTGGTAAGTACAGTTTTCTAATGCCACAGGATTTTTTTCCAAAACAATATTTAAAATTTCGACATTAAATATCTGACTTTATGGATTCCAACTCTCTCTTTCAGGAAAAAGAAAAAAAAGTAATAAAAATACATTAGCTTTTAGAATAAAAGAGAGATCTTTGGCAAATAAGACTAAAAATTAAGCCACATTCTTATAAATCTTAAAATTAGGCAACATGTACACTTCTGTAGTATCATAAAAAAAGCTGTGGTGTCTAAATTTTCCATAAATTCTGTAAGTGTTTGTTAAGATTTAAAACGCTATTACATATTACAGTTCGTTAACTTTCTTTCAAGGGAGTCAAGACTTCATTAACGGCCTTAGATAGTACGGCAAAGTTTTGTTTTGTTTTTTTTAAATCTGATCTATCATTACTGACATACTTGGACCAAGAAAAAGAACATCTTTCTTCTGCAATGAGCATTCCATGTCAGCCAGAGCATGGAAACATTAGTCCTGTGTTCCTACACAGACAGTCTTTCCCTGCAGCATCTGTTGCTAATTGAAAGGGACTAGAATTACAAAATTCTAGTCAATTTCTCTCACCAGCTCTTGCTGTGTATAAAGATTTTCTATGCAGGGGCTGAGCATTAGTCTTCCACTACAGCTGATGACTAAAGAGCTAAGAGAAAGAAACACAGAAGAAAGCATTTCTTTTTTCTTTATATATGCAACAATACATGGAACTAAACTGTGAGAAGAGGGACAGCTAAGCATATCTTTTGTTAGCTTGGTAAATTACAATTTTGTAAACATAACTATTCACCTATAAAGTCTGTTAATGTCCTAGTTAACCAACTGTGTCTGTCTTCTGTTTGGGCAGTCTCTTCTTTTTATACATATCTTCAAAAGTAACTGTCAACATTAAACCAATTATGTCTTATTTCTAGCTCCTAGGCACAGAATCTGGCACACAAGAGACAGTCAATACATGTTTGTTGAACAACTATCTCCATCTTGTGTTTTGTAGCATGGTGCATTCAAAACACCTACAAACACCTCATCACATGCATTTTCTTTAAGTCTCATTGAGCACAGAGATCTACATGAGGTCCTTCTGCACCTTTACACACAGTAGGCCAGAAAGGTTTTAAACATTACCTAAAGCATACTCAGGGGACTTCCTAGGTGGCGCAGTGGTTAAGAATCTGCCTGCCAATGCAGGAGACATGGGTTCGATCCTTGCCCCAGGAAGATACCACATGCCGTGGAGCAACTAAGCCTGTGAGCCACAACTATTGAGCCCATGTGCCACAACTACTGAAGCCTGCATGCCTAGAGCCCATGCTCCGCAACAAGAGAGGCCACCACAATGAGGAGTCCGTGCACCACAATGAAGAGCAGCCCCTACTCGCCGCAACTAGAGAAAGCCCATGTGCAGCAACGAAGACCCAACACAGCCAATAAATAAATAGTAAATAAATTTATTTTAAAAAATAAATAAATAAAATAAAGCATACTCTGACTGCTGGATGAAACCCAGATTAGAGCAGGGTAAGAATGGAGATCCGTCAGCTGAGGACTGCAGGAGTCCAGGCAAGAGATGATGGTGGCTTAAAGTGGGGTGGTCGAGTGGACACCTTCCAGGGCTCCCCTCTGCAGAGCACAATGACTACTGCAGTTTGTCCTGGCATGGATGGCAAGGTAGTAAGGAAAAGAAGCTGGAAAGGCCTGGGAGGAAGAAGAAGATGGGACTGGGAGATAACTCAAGGTTTCCCCTCCCCCTGTTCAATGGAAAGAATCTAGACACACAATTACATGAAATGTGTTACAAATGGGTAAGCTGGTGATAACATCTGAGTAGAGCCTGGAATCTGCATTTCCTAGCCCATCCTTTCTAATGGCCATTTTGCTCCTTTTTTCTTACTTTATATTTACATTTATATAGGTCTATTTATATTTCAGAAAATGTTGGCTGCCCAGTTATCTGTTCCACATTCCATAAGGTCCTTCAACGTTGTACTCAACTGATGATTCAAATGCCTTATTTGTCAAGTAGAGCATATGTACTGTTTAAAAGTTGCCGGTATCACATTACTCTAACTCAGAGAGTGTCATCGGAGAAGACCAATGACAGGGGCTAGCACTTTCCAGAGGGGAGCGTCTGCAGCAGTGGGGGCTCTGTGCTGCGCACGCCCCAGGTGACGGGAGAGAGGCGGTGCTGCTCCACCTCTCACACACGTGCTTTCCTGGCTCACCCCAGTCTCTAGCCTTGCTCCCTGCCACCACACACACTAATTCAGGGTCTTCAGGTCATCTCATTATATGAAACCCTGGGCCTTGGGTTGTATTGTGGAGACTTGAATGTAAGTACACACCACACTCAGCTAAGTCAGGCGAGGTTTCACAAAACTCTGCTTCCTCCACTACCCAGCCTTTAATTCCTTGTTGTCGTGGTGACCTGGCTACCCTGTTCTGAGCCGTCCTGCAATTGTCTGCACAACTTGAGTCAAAGCTCCTTGATTTAACTAGATTCAGCATTCCAGAGCCAAAAATTACTCATTCAAGGAAGTTCATAGGTGTCATTATTATACTGTTTTCTTGTGAGTTAAAATAAGACACGGGTAACTACCATATGACTTCTGGTTGACTGATTAGAATTATAATTCGGGGCTCTATACAATCTTGCTTACTCTCTCACCCTCCATTTCTGGTAGGAAAAAAAACCAACAGCATGCTCCATTTTCCATTGATCATATCACAACAACTCCATTCTGAATAGCCATCGGGTATCACAGTGTTACCCAACCAAAGCCATTACAGTTGATTGATGAGAAAAAGGCTCACTGAAAATTGTGAAAACGACAGACGCAGTTGTCTCTCTTTCCCCGCTGCTCTGTTGCTGTGTTAGGCAAGCAGAGCTACATGTCCTGCTATTAAGTGAGCTTCAGGAATGCTATCTGCTTTATCATCAATCTTTTAAAACCTTAGCATTTTTAAACATTTATTTGAAGGAAGTATTTATGAAGAGTTGTTTAGAAGGAGTCAGCCCTGGTTACTTCCTGGAGATTCAAACTGACAAGATTTTACATGGTATAAAAACTGATGATTTGGTCAAAGTAGCTAGCCAATAGTTCTGGTATGTAATGTTGAACTCAGCATTACATCTTCTTTGTTCAATATCAGAGGTAAAAGATAGTTCACTTTCTTCTTTATAACAATATGGTGGTGAGACCACTGTATTAACTGAACAGTCGCCAAAAAGCATTACACTGCAGCTATTACGTAAAACTGTAAGTATCTAATCTCGTGTTCCTCTTATTCTAAAAAAGAAATTTGTCCAAGATCAAAAAGAAAAAAGATTTAGAGTAAATAAGAAGTTAAAATTAACTTCCTTTTAGTAATCTAAAGCTTGAAGTAAACTCCTATTCCTCAATATCAGGTAGTACTAGGAAAAGTACAGAGACATTGTTTTTATACAGAAGGGGTGAAATACAGTATCAATTCTTTCACCCTTATCAATTCTCTAGTTCTAACAGCTGAAGAATTTCTTCTCTTTAGAGGAATTAATGTGTTATTCACTAAGGTGTCAAATAACAAGGGCTGAATAGGCTATTACTCTGTCTCATTCTCACCACTAGAGACAAATCACATTCTGGCCTGATGAGAAGTATGGCTTCAGAATGGGTCTATTTCAATATGAAGTGACCTTAACGCAGAGGTGAAGGTGACTGGCCCATTATTAGGGGGTTTGTGAGGGCTCCACGATATACCCTACTTAGGGATGGATCCCAAGGTTCCAGATCCTCAAACAAGTATAAAGTAACCCTTTACTCTTCTTTCCACCCGAAGGGTCTTACCCTTCTGGACAAGGTTAAGACCTGACTTGAACCTCTTTCTGCTTACCTTATACACTGCAGCACAAGCTTCAACAGTGTACAGGGGTGGAGTGCACCAGGGAATTTTCCTCAGTGTAACATTTCCACTACTCTATGGCAAACTTGGAAAGATACTGGTTCTTTCAAAGAAGATATAGATTTAGTTTTATCACATAAGGAACTAAAGGTAAAAGATTAAAAGTACTTGCTAATCATTCGAGGAAAACATTAAAACATTTACTATGTACATGAGAGCTACTGTTGACGTTTTGCTTAAGGGTAAATCAAACAAAAGAGTTCCTGTTTGAAACATAACATTTAAATATTAACCACAAATATTCACTGTTTTAAATTATTTCTATAGCTCCCTCTTGCCTTTTTCTTCCTTCTCCTTTGGGGGGGGGTGGGCGGGCAGGAGGAAGACTAGACCAGGGATGTAGCCATATTTCCTGGTTAATTAACATTATTATTTCAAAATATACATCTATATTAATTTGCTTTCTCTATCAACTTCGCATGCCTAAAATTAGATTACTCATACATGGTGAAATTACCCAGGACTCAGAAATTCTCAGATCTAAATGATTCTTTCTTCTTTTAAACAGCTTTGTTTGTTAAAAATCTTGGCATTTAATTTTCGCCCCACTCAAAAGTTGTCTTGGCTTTCTTCCTTCAAATGAAAATATTTTCTTTAAATTCCTCATTTCCATATTATATACTTTATGTACAAACTATAAATGAATAAAAATAGAATACTTAGAAAGTCCTAAAATAATTTTTTTAAGCTTACTGATGTTAGACAAGAAGTCAGTATTCATTTCTCGGCAGAAAAATTGTTGCCTTAATAAGATGGACTTGAATTTTGACTAAATTTTGTATAAGAAGGGTATTAGATCATCTGACATCTGATATTCAACAAATCTATTTCGGATAGGTGTTTGATAAGGCAAATATTATAGGATGTTAACTGCAGAATCTAGGTGATGGGTAAATATGGGTGTACAATTTTTCCAAGTTTTCTGTTTGAAATTTTTCAAAATAAAACGTTAAAAAAAAAGTTCTTAAAAATCTATTTCATTACTGGTAAACTAAGGTCTAAATAGTCTTAAATAACTTGTCCAAGGTCATGCAATGAGTTAATGGCTGATGTTAGAAAAATACTGAGTTTTGGTAATTCTCAATTCTGTCGTAATATTCTAAATCTTAAACCTATGATGCCCTCATGGTATTTTTAAACCATCCATGGTCTGAGTCCTAGATCTAATTATGAAATACATAACTATCACACAGAGCACCATGCTTCAAAAGCAACTAATCGTGTGTAAAGCATGCTTATGGAGAAGGGCAGGGGAGACTACGCCCTGAAAGTATATTCATGGATTATTTGATAAAGTCAGGCTAGAAGAGCAAAGAGTGGTAGTAAATAAATGTCATGCTCTAAAGCTGAATTTTGCAGATAGTTTTCAGCATGATTTTTCTATGTTTCACTTTTCACCGTCAGCTGTGAGCTGTTTCCAAGTGTGAAATCGCCTAAGAGAGGAAGCAAAGCTGTCATTTGACATCTGGGAGCGTGGAGATTGGGCTGCGGTAAAAAGCACTTCGGACTTCTTCAATTTACACACATATTCACCTATAAATTCTCAAGTGTGAAAAGTATTCAAAGAGAAATATCAATGTAAATTTCAAGCATTTATAAAAGCTCATAATAGGGTGGAAACTAAAGGTGAAGGACACACTGATAGGATACCATATCAACTTGTTAAGACTAGAATGGGAAACTTAAGTGATTATGTTAGCATAATAACTAACATATAAACAATTTTACTCACTTGTCTTAGATTGCATATTAAACTTTCAAATCTAGTCTTTTGTGTTTTATATGCTTAATAAGTTCAATTTTCTAGCTGCTTTTTTATGATGAGAGACGAGACTGCTAAGAAAAAAATATTGGTAAAAGAAAAAATGAATACTTTCTTATTTTATTTTTCCTTTATACTTAAAATACTATAACAAAACTTTATTCTATATTATGATAAGTTAATAGTTCCAGTGATAAAGCACATTAAATCTTTTACATATACGTGTGCTTTGTATGTGTGTATACACAAATAGAAATAAAATCAGAGTAACTACAAGGAAGTCCTCTGGAGAAGAATAACCAATTAACTCTAGTTATTCTATAATTCTCCAGATTATTCTATAATCTCTCATAACAAAAAAATTCTATAATCTCTCATTAAAAAAAATAGGAGAATCTGTCTAAATATCTCTTAATAAAGTACCTAAAACTCTCCTTATATGGAAACTAGACAGTGTTGTATTTATATCATCATGCTATACAATTTATTCCCACTTTGGGGACTATTTCTTTGCTCTTTCTCTCCTGAACTCTGTTCTGTGTTCCTATGGTATGAAAGGAACCCATTTACCATGAATGATGTTTATTTAAAATAAAACCTTTCGAGAGAGTCATCCTAGATAATCTAAGGATACAAAGTGAACCTAAAAGGAATGGCTTCTACTGTGAAAACAGGGCTGGGTTTGATCAGTGAATTCGTATTCTCAAGACCCTCTTGATGGGCCTGCAGCTGCAGCCATTTATGTGCTGGCTTTTTCACAGATGTAGACAGAGAAAGCTCCACCGTTTTTGTCTTTTTGTTGTTGGACTTATTTTCTTTCATATAAAAAAGTGGCAACTTTTTTTTTTTAAAGTTCTTCGTTTCGCTGTAGCAACTTGTGAGCGTCAGACATCCTAGGCAGTATACATTGTTGAAATGACAATGACTTTTTAAAATCTAAGATCGAGAAGTTGGCAGAAACTACACTTAAATAACAGAAGGTGATCATTTGCATTTCAAAATTTATCTGTCTTGCTTTTCCCCTCAATTAGACCAAAACATGTTGATTCACAGGTTTCTGTGTGTGTGTTTTCTTTTTTAAACTTATTTATAGAGCAGAATAATGGCCCCCCTGCTAGTCTGGCATTTGCTCAAGTTTCTGTCCATGTAAATCGAATCTGTTACTGGAAAATTTTCTCAAAATATAAAGGCACATCATCCACAAGATAAAAAGATACACTGCTGATATTATAAAGTACAGGGCAGGTGGATAATGTTTTCAGGACAAATGTGTGATAAGGATTCCCAGGAGGGAGGAGTGGTAGGGGTAGAGGTTGCATGCTGTTTAAACAGAAGTGAATCGTTCTCATCATAATCTTGTGACAACTTTACTTTCTAACCAAACATCAGCTGCTTAACATGCTTTAGAGTTACTTGGACAAAAATACTAAGGTTAGAGGTGGGAAATAGGAGGGCAAGGGGGATGTGGGAGGACAATTACTTCAACCCTCCGTATTGCAAAGAATACATCAAAAGATGACTCAGTACTCCATGTCCCCGTGTGTTCACTGATTTGTGATTTTTAAGCACTGAAACATTAGCTTCTTATCATTGCTCCCACCCCTTTGAGAAGAGCAGAGTCAATCTGTATTTTTATCAGTAGCACTGCTATTCAGTTTTGAAACAAACAGTAATTCACGAATTTTTGTTCTAATTCCCCTTGCATTATAAGCAATTGGGCAGGAGTACACAAACTTAACTGAGTTCTGCAACTCTAGGTTTAAGATCATCTAAATCAGAACACCCACATTGCTTTTCAATTAAGGTCATTACTGACTGAGTTTTATACTATTGAGAAAACAAATTAATAGGTCCAAGGAATGGAGAGACTTTCCACATTGTTCAATGTATGCCATAATACTAGAACACTTGCAACTCACAAAGCTTGAAAGTACAATTCTTTTATGCAAATAATTAAAACAAAGCCCTTCTTCAGACTACAGCTTTTTGCAAATGTTAGTGAAGGACAACCTGGATGACGCCAGCAAAAATCCATTAATGGTAGACTGCCACCTGCTGGTAAACTATGAGAATTGTGGTTTCCGGGAAAACACTTAAAAATTAGAACTTGGAAACTGGTCTGTATTAAATTCAGTACACAAAACTGAATTTCAGTACACAAAGTTGAAAGTATGTATCTGCTGATGAATGTAGTATGGTTTTGTTCCACATATATTAAAATTCTCAGGAGGTCAACACGCTATGAATGTTAAAGTAAACATGTCTGTACTTCAAAGAAAAATAATCTGCTAAGAAAGCCAAAGTACAATCCTACAGATAGTTTCCAACAAGAAAGTGAGAAGAAAAAGAGGAAGTAAAGAGTCCGTTATAAACATTAAACTGTCCCCATAAACATTTGGTTTTCATGTGAGGTTCATACTGCACTTGACTGTAAAACTTAACAGGTTTTACTTAAGAAAGGCCCAGATTTAATTTTGATCCTAAAACACTGAAATCCATTATAATTAACATATACTTATCTATATATATTGGTACCTAAAATATTATTTACTGCCAGGTGAGAAAGAGGAAGGGTCTGTTAAAAAATAAACCAGATAACCATAATAAAGAGATTTCACTATGAAAATGTTTTTGTTATCCCATTAACTAAATCACACTAACAAGATTTCAAAAGCCAGCATATCATCTATTTGTGAGAAACAAAAAAATGTAGGCACCCTCTATCGCCCCTAGGAGGAAATAAAATCAAACAATCCTAATCTGGGGGACGCAAGAGGAAAGAAAAGAGTATAACAGTAGGAAGAAAATCGAAATCACTGTTTTCAGGAAATAGTTTTAGGATATTTGCTTTGCAGATTGAAAAACTTTGCTATTCCCCAATACAGAAATAATTCTTAACAATGAAAACTGTAACTAAAAACAATATAGCTTTTTCAATCCTAATTATAATCATTTCCCATTATGCAGGGAAACAATGTTAGCATCAATAATACGCTTGTTTGCTAGTAAGCACTAAATACTGTATTAATCAACAACTAAGCATATCATGTCAATACAATCAGTTTGAACCTCCTTTGAAAGCCAGAGGGGTGACGAGTGAAGCAACGGTAGCCACCCAAAGAGGTAGGCAAAAGGTGAACAAACTGTGGATTCAAACACAGCCCCACCTGCATCAATGACAGAGAGAAACTAACTCAAATCCAATTCATATGCTTATGAGGCCTGTAATTATCAGCAAAGGATCTAACACCCCCCAGAAATAAATCTCTCGTTTAAAAAAAACAAAGACAATATAGTAAGAGAAACCTATTCTGTCAAATATTGGGTTATTCCAAAACAAGAAGAATATGCTTCCTAAAATTTTTCATATAAGGAAAGAACTCTTTAAAACCTGCTCTAAAATGCCAGTATGGCTCATCACCGAAGTCACAACATTGCGTTTTTTTCCTATTTCAAATTTTATCCATTTTTAGCCTTAGGAATTTGACTCTTTTAGTCATCTACCTCTCACATCTTAAAAATCATCCATTTAAAGAGGTTGAGGATACTTAAAGGTCCTTTTAAACACTAAGAAGTTAAGACATTTCTACGAATTCACTGCCAGTTCCAAGAGAAGTATAAACCCATTGAATATAAACAAATACACATACACACATACTATGGACTATATCATGACTTTATCCCCCAAATTATCTTTTGTAAAGGGTTAAAGAGACAACCAAATCCAACACACTGTCAACTGCTAGTGCAAATACAACTTCAATAAGGAAATGAGAGCTGCCGAACTACTTTTCCAAGGGAAACGTGTTAGGAGATTGTTCTAACCTGGGGCACAGTACATTCTCTCCATGGCATCGCTGTCGCAGGAATCTTCAACCTCACTCCACCTGCTAAAATACGTTAGCTGAATGTGTCCTAAAAACAAAACGACAGGAGAAATCAAAACATTTTTCTCTTCCATTTTCTGCAGAAGTGAACTGTAATTACTCCTTTTGTAGCTAAAAACAGTATCATTAAGAATAATGGCATCATTAAGTACTAGAAGCTATTACTGGGGGTGAATTTGCTGCACTGATAATGAAGCTCTAGACAGGAAATGAAGATACTAATTACAAGATAAAACGCCTACTCAGTTAATTGGAAGCAACAGCGAATAAAAAGAAATGCATTTGCAAAAGTTCCTGACCTCTATCATTCAATAAGATGTTGTTTGGGTTCAAATCGCGGCACACAATTCCCTCTCTATGTAAAGCATCAAGGGCTACCACCATTTCAGCTGCCCATCTTTGAATGCAGCCCTCTGGGATGTAAAACCTGGAGTTCAGTGCTAATTTTTTATCAAGGTCCTCAAAAATCTGATGTATTTCCTTGTCTCCTCCTAGTGCTAACCCACTCTCTGCTTTAGTCTCAGAGTCTTTCTGAAATATAGTCGGCTCCTCTTTAGCCAAATCATCAGTTTGATCTGTAAACAGCAATACTTCTTCAGTTTTTAAAGTGTCTGTGTTTACGTTATATTCGTTAGCACCTGAGAGTGGGTCAGAAATATGGAATAAGCTTTCTTCTGTGTTGTGTACAGTGACTGCCGACTCAACCACGCTAAGTCCTTGAAACTTAGGATCTGAACTGTGTAACAAAGACATGTCTCCCGTATTACTACGATCATCAGCGGCTACAAATAACATCCCAAGATCCCCCTGTGCGTAGTGTTTCTCTGTTATACTATGGGATTCAGGCCTACAGGGATCACTCAGTTCCTCTGTGCCTTTTTCTTCACGTGCTTGGCACTGTTCAGTACTAAGCCTAAGGCATAAAACATCAGGGGTTTCCAACAGTTTACTTTCTATCATGCCTATATTAGTCTGTGTGAACTTAGTAGGTCCCATTGCTGCACCATCTTTTATTGGCTCCAGTTCACCAGGTAGATTTACAAGAAGATCAGGCCTTCCTTCATCAGTACCACTGACATCATCAAAAGCAGCATCTTTAAAAGAAATAACAGGGACAGAGTCATCTGAGCCCCTGCTAATGGTGTCCTGAGCTATAAACTCTACCTTGCTTTCACTAGTACTAAAACTCCTGGTAGTGCTGTCTCCATCAGAAAGAGCAAAGAATGGCTTCAAAGGTTCTGACTTTAGACTATACAATTTTTCTCCAAAATCAAGTCCAAAGAGTTCGCTAGTGCTATCCTTACTATCTATCCTAAAGAATTCCATGGGACTGTTTTTAGATCTACTGAGGGAATCTGATGTTCTCAGAGAACTAACTACTTCTAGGCCATCATCTCCAGGAAAAAGCTTCAGCTCGTGGGCTATTAGCTGTGTGCTGGGGCTGTCACTGTCGGCAGCAAGGTGTGCTGGGAAGTTTTCAATAGCTTTGGTATCAATATCATTCCTTTCAGTCTTCATGAAAGGCTCCTCATTCAAAGAGCCAGGTTCAATCTTTTCTTGCCCATACTCATTGCATAATGTTAAATAACTTGTAGTACACTCTTCTTCTGAACTTGAGCCAGAATCTGGCCATTTTGGAGAGCTCTCTTGCCCATCATCATCTTGGTTGCTGTCATCTTGAGAGCTTGGAGTAAGACTAGTCTTTAAAGGCAGAACTTTAAGCATGGCTCCACCATCACTTCCTCTGGATTCAAAGCTGCTGTCCTGAGGACTAGAAGTTGGTTGTTGCAGTTGAACTTTAGCAAGTGAAGATTTTTTCACTTCTTCAATGTCAAAGCTTTCTTCAGGACTTCTGTTCAGAAACTTACTAATATATGACCAGAGTTTGCCACCTGTGAACAAGTATAACCAAAGAAAAAAAATTAAAAACCCCAAATTAATGGTTACTTATTGAAGCCATTAGAAAAACAAAAAGTATTCTAATAATCAATCAAAAGCAAGTCAATGATACCCATTAATGTCAAGTATGCTGTAAGCAGCATTTTAATAAAATGTCTTCTTAAAGGATAGTTGAGCTTGATTTGGGGATTCCCGACAGCAAAGCGTCTAAACAGAATTTTTGCAATGAAAAAAAATAACTAAATAAAATAAAATGCCTTCTTATTATTGGTGAGTATAGTTTCAAGCATATCTCCTAATATCAAGTATTTTTAAAATGTCAACCTATTTCTTCCTTTGATGAGAAACTGGTTATAACAAATACTAATATGAAATTTCACAGCTAAAATTCTACTTTACAGTTAAATATCATTTACTCTAGAAACATCCGACTATGTTCTGCTCTGTTTATTAATAATTTTTTCAAGCATGGCCACCAAAGCGCTACTGGCTAGAAACAGTATTACAAAAAGAAAGAACAGTTAAATTTGATCCAGAAATCTTAAAAACAGTAAATTGTGGGAGCATATTTTGTGAAGATATGACTATTGCTCCCAAAAATAGGAAATAATGCATTTAAAATGAAACCCTGTACTAATGAGGGGAAGGCAATTTTTTCAGCACATTTTTAAATGTTGTTATTAAATATCATATACCAAGGGTAACTAAATCTTAGGGGAAATAATCACTGACAGTCAATTATACATGTGAAAAGGTCAATGGAAGCATCCAAAAAAATCTTTCTTTCCTTGGCATTTCATTTCATTTCATTTAGAGGAACTCAATAAATACATAAAGTATCCAATACAGTGCCCAGCATAGAGTAAATGCTATAAAGCGTAGTTATAATATTAATCCTAAGATACTCAGATATCTTCTTCTACCAGTGATCTAGTTAACAGTCTTATCCCATTTTGATAATAATTAGTGGTACAGAACATTGTGGTGTTTAAAACTTTTCCCTCTTGTTTTTTCTTAGCTAACTTTCTGTCATCACTAGATTATACTCAGTGTCTCCTTTCCCCATATTCAAACTAAAGTTTAAGGATTCACATATTGATTTGAAATTCACTCACACACAAAATAAACTATGCATCGATTCCACCTTTTTTGATTCTTTTGACAACCACGTTCCTCTTATCACAAATACCTCCATTGTGGCGCATTAACAATAATGCCTGTCCTGAAGCTGGGGTTCTTGTATGCAGTTCAAAAAAAATGATGTATATTATTTTATTGTCCTACTGCGAGGACAGGACTAGGTCTTTTTCATCTTTATATACGTACTGCCTAAACAGTGTGCAGGACATGACAGGCATTCACTCAATGCTTGTTAACTCAGATGATAACTCATCAGAATGAGATATGCCATCACAAAGTAGACACTATCTGTAGCTGTAAAGTTCTAGTGGTCAGCAAGGAGCAGTACCTAGTTAGTAAAGTACTAAGAAAAGGTGCATTCATTCTTAGGTTAATTCAACCTGGATGAGCTGCTCAAACCTAAAATTGAATGTGCTTAAATTCTTTATTTTTGCTCCCCAGATCACTCCCTCTGACTTCAGTGCTACTGAGGCACAAAAGCTTTGGACCAAACTGGGACTATTTTCTCTCCCTTGTTCTTTCTATATCTGACAAGTTTCCAAGTCCTATAAGATCTACCCATGTTTCCCACAGTCTTCCTCTTCTTTTAATTCCTTTGATCACTCTTTGTTTCTTGGAATAATGTTACAGCTACAACTAGACCCCTACTTTCAGTGCTTCTTGTATCATCACTCTGTCATACTAACTGCTGCCCAAGTAATCTTCCATCTTAGCACAGACCTTATCATGTCATTTCTCCAAGAACCCAAATCCCACCCCACCCCCACACCTACTGAACGGTGTACCAACTCCATATAGGCATTTGGACCCATAGTAATAGAGTGCCAACCCATGATTTGGTCCTCTCTCTCAAATCACCACATATTTCACCTGAATAGAATTTCTCCACTTATAACCCATGTTGGGCTTTTGCTCAAACTATAGCTACCACTTAGAATTTTCTTTCCTATTAGTTTCCCCAATATCTGCTTGTCAAAATCCCACCCATTCCTGAAGGTCCTTCAGAACTTTTTTTCTTTTATCAATGTTTTTATATCTCCTCACTGGAAACAATTCCTATCTTCTCAGAATCCTCTATTTCTCTTCATCCTCCTTATGACATTTACAACATTCTATTTCATATTAATATTACTTTTATATTTTTATTAGCTCTATCAGACTGCAGGGTCTTCATAACTGCAAGAAGGGATTCTGTCTAGTACGTAAAATAACAGGAATTAAATACTTATTGAGTTACAAAAAGATGACATCTTTACAAATTTTTTGAAAACCTTTCAAGGAAAAGTTTATACATTCTAAAAATGTCATTATTTTTGGTCATACTTTCTTACTTATTCTAAAACAGACACATGGTTTTATTATTAAAAAAAATTTTTTAACACAGAAAAGGACAAGGAGAACAGCAAAAAATTCAGAATACATAAATCACCCATAAACACTACTAACAATTAGTATATTTATTTTCAGACTTTTTACAACTAACATCTCATCATAAACATTTTCTAATTTCATGAGAATATGAACTTGAATGGCTACACAGCATATCCATGAGATAGATATGGTGCGTTTAAATGTTCCTCTATTGTTGAACATTTAAGCTGCTTCTAGCCTTTTACTACTAGAATTAAAATAATGCATACTTTAACTTACAAATACTTAACACCTCTGATCATTTCATCAGGACAGAACACCAGAAATCAAAGCGCTAGGTCAGGAAGTATGAATATCTTTAATGCTTCTGATATGTGTCATTACACTGCTTTACAGAAAGGCTGTACCAGAATCCACTCCTACAGGCAACATGTATTATTAGTGCCATCTTCAAAGCATCTGACCTATATTGGATATTAGCAAGTTTAGCAACTTGCTTAATCAAATATGGCATCTTATTTAATTTCCATCTCTTCATTATTAGATAAAAAAAATTAATGTAATTGTTGGTATTTTCTTTATGAAATTTGTTACTAGCCTAAACAAGTACTCTAATGTGAAGTACTGGGCTTGCCAAAAAGTTCATTTGGGTATTCCATAACAGTTTCTGGAAAAATCTGAACGAACTTTTTGGCCAATCCAATATAAAAACTGCACATTTTCAAGAGAGGGGAAAAAAAAACTGTTTTAGCTTTTCATTCTTTGGTGGGGGGGGGGAGGGAGCCGGGCAGTTAGAATTAACATATAATATGGGGCTACAGAAACAAAAATTTGGTCCTCTGACATACTTTTTTTCGATTACAAAATCAAGAAAATCACATAACTTATAAAAACACATTATTCCCATGAAATTTCTTATCCACAGAAGCTGACTGGGTTTTACTTTGCTACAGAGTTAAGATCGGGCCCCATACACAAACTTACACAAGTGTCAACATTATTATTGTAACATTAATAACATTAACCTAAAAAATCCTGTCATTGCTAAATCACAAAATATAAATAGAAAATATCTAAACTATTGATAATTCTTAATACTCTAAGAATATAAATGACATTAAGCCCTGCTGAAGCATATAAAATTGCAGACATTAGCTATTTTAAGTTATGAAAATAGCAATCCATAGGTTTAATAAAAACTCTTTGTCTCTCTTTAGATTTTCATCTATTGGTTTTCTGCAAGATTACAAAGAAAATCTGTTCAATTTACTTAACCAGAACCAGAATTTAAATTTAATATATGTAAAATATATCATCTTTTGATCCAGCAATTCTACTTCAAGAAATTTGTCCTACAGATAATTCTCAAAACAAAATAAAACAAAAACTGCACAAAGATACATAGGGACAAGTACTGGAAACAATTTAAGCAACAATTAACAGAGGGCTACTTAAATCAGTTATGGTAAATCTGCACAACCAAATCCCTTGTATCTATTCAAAAATAAATAGCAACATTGCCAACAAATAATGTTTACCATGTACTAGGCACTATTATAAGTGCTTTACATATATCAACTATTTTAATCCTTACATCTACCCTATGTAATTATTACAGTTAATTACTTATTATGTAATTCTTATTATCCCTATTTTACAGATAAGGAACAGAGGCATAAAAAGGCTAAATAATCTTCTCAAGGTCACACAACTAGTAACTTGTAAGCCAACCTTCAAGTTAATGTAGTCTGGCTCTAAGATACTTCTTTCTAATCAGTATACTACACTGCCTCTCTTAATGGACACCTATATGTACTGATAAGGAAAGATGTCCAAAGTACACTGTTAGGATGGGGGGGGAAGCAAGCTATTGAACAATATGTAAAATCCATTTATGTTTTTAAAAATCAGACAGGTAGGAAGTAGTATATGTTTATATACATAGGAAATTTCTAGAAATGTTCCCCCTATTTCTAGAGAATAAGGCATTCAAGTGAATAAGGAGGAATAATTTTTATTTCTACTTTACGTCCATCTAGTGTGAATTTCTTTCTATATTAGTTTTACAGTATTTTTTAAAGACTAGTTAACAAAAAGAGAATCATTTCATCCCTTGGGTGCCCAAGTAACTTGAGGAGAAACTCGTTCCCACCCCCAACCAACTTGGTATGTTCACACTTGGAAGCTTTTCCAATCACTTTCTTGTAACTTAGTCATTCATCTTTTCTCACTCAGTATTGAACAATTATACACTGAGCATCTTCTATGTACCAAGTATTCCTGTAAATGCTAGGATGCATATATATGATAAATCAGAATCCTTAATCTTAGGAACTTAAAGTTTTAATAACACACATAGCCTTGACTGAATACCTTTGTTTCTCCCACCTTTTCTTCTTCAAACAGAGTTAAAATAAGAAATCCATTAATAGGAACAATAAACATTTTAAACCTCTCTCCTAAAATCCTGTCTGGCATATCCAACTGCCTACTCAGCACCACCTGGAAATTTAATAAGCATCTCAAACTCACATGTCCAACACTGAATTTCTGGTTTTTCCCTCTAAATCTACTCCTCCCACAGCTTTCTTCATCTTAGTAAATGTAAACCATTCTTTCAGTTATTTGAGCCCAAAACCGTGGAGTCATACAAGGCAGAATCATGTCAGTTCTATCTTCAAAATACATTCAGAATCTAATAAACATTTCTCACCACCTCCACCACTAATACTTTGTCCAAGCCAGCATCAATTTCACCTGGATTGCTGCAACAACCTCCACACTGGTCTCCCTGCTTCTCCTAGATTCTATTTTCCACCAAGCAATCAGAGTGACCCCTACCTTGTCACTCCTCTGCTCAATATCTTCCAGTGACTTCCTATCCATTCAGAATAAAAACTATGATCTTAAAGTGGCCTAGAAGACCACACCAGATCTGCCCACCTGCCTCGCCACTTCTCTGAGACCATTTCCTATCACTCTTCCCATTCTCGTCCAGCCATACGTGACCTTGCTGTTTCGTGTACAGCAAATACACTCTTGCCTCCAGGCCTATGTACTTATTCTCTCTGGCCAAGATACTCTTCCCTCTCATGTCCACATCTGCTCCCTCTCTCACTTCCCTCAGGTCACTGGCCAAATGCTCCCTTGTTAATAAGGTGACCACTCTATATAAAAGAGCAACCCCCAACTCACCCTTCTGGCTTTCCTTCATATATTTACCTGTGTATTTGCTTACTGTCTGCTCTGCCTCTGTACTGTAAGCTCTATGTGGGCAGAGTCTTTGTTTTGTTCACTGCCATGTCAGAACTAAGCCTATATCACAGAGAGAGCTAAAATACTTCCAAGTGAGTGAATTAAAAATGTTAAGAAAATTAGTCTAAAGACTCATGTGAATCATGAACAGTTCTGTAAGCAAAGGGAAGTTAAAGCCCAAATCGTAAATATTCAAGCATTCACATTATGGAGAAAACAACTCTTCATTGTTTACTTTTTCAGTAATAGCTATTCACGTACATGAAACTGATGTTTTTATGATAAATGCACAACCTCCTAATTCACGGAGGTAACAAAGAAACTAACATGTAAAAGATAACACACTGTCTGTCATCAAGTTCACTTGACAGCTCATACCCAATCCAGGAAATTACCCTAGATTCTTCTTTCCCTAACCTCAAATCCAGCACAGGTCCCAGTGACTACCCTCAAAACAACTCTGCTAGTATTCCATAAGGCCATGCTATCATCATCTCTTGCCCAGACTACTTTATTACCCTTCACTTCTTCTACTTTTGCCTTTCTATAATCAATTCCACATACAACAGAGTGGTTTTCTTAAATGTAAATCAAACTTTGTCACTTTAAAATGTCCAGTGGTCTCCCAATTCACCTGAATGAAAGCCAAAGTCCTTACCATGCTCCTGCCTGCTTCTCCAATAGCTTCACCTACCAGACTCCAACTGAATAGTCTCCTTTCCTGTTTATCAAACATTCCAAGTTTGTTTTTGCCTTTGACTTCTTACACTGATCCATATACCTAGAATGGGCTTCCCCCTTACATCCAACGGGTTATTTCTTTTGTCATTCAGAACTCCTCTTAAATGTCCCCTTCTGAGAGTGGGCTTCTTTGACTAACTAGTCTAAACTAGTCCCCCAGTCATTCTCGATTGGATCCCTCTGTGTCAAAGATGAGTACAATCCCTATTATTAACCAATATTATCACACTTTTGTTTTTGTTGGACTCTCCACAAAAAGAATGTAAGTTTCAAAAAGTCAGATTCTTTTCCTGTTTTGTTCACCTAAAAGAATGCCTAATAGATAATACACGCTCAATAAATTTGCTGAATATTAAATGAATCCAGAGTCCCTATTTACACTATAATCTATTTATATTATAAAACCTTCTTAAAATTAAACAATAAATACCTGAAATGAATAGTCATAACAGATTCCTGCCCTCCCCACCTCCCCTCCAAGTTTAAGTAATCCAGGACAAATTTATGGTCATGTGACCATTCAAAGTCAAGCATGGTCAACAATAAAGGAAAAAAGACTTGGTAAAGATAATCTAAAAACAGTAGAAAATTTGAAAGCCACATGTCTGTGGTTTTAAAAGCACATTATAAACATTTTCTATAGTAATAAAGTCAGTTGAAATATCAGCTTTAGGGAGTATAAGAGAAGGAGAGAAGATGGCACAAGAGAAAAATGAAGTATTTGGAGAAGGAAAAGGAAAAACAGGAAGAAGCAGCTGCAAATGGGCAGAGGTACACTAGGATTGAAAATTTGCCACAGATAATCTCCAGCATGAATAATCCACACTGGGTAATAGAATATTGACTATAATTACATTCATCCTACTGACCTTGTTCTAAATTATTATGGATTATTACTACGCAAGTTATTCTGTTCCACACCAGAGGTGGCTGTATTTCGCTATCAGATGACATGACCTCTAATTCAATAATGTCTGTAATGCACTGGTATCCTCGGATAAAAGCTGTCTATAATGTCTGAACAAAGGTGAATTAGTTATCCAATTCACACACGCAATTAACTCTCTTAATACCTGAGAGACCATGGAGCCCCTTCTGAATTTCCTATTAAATACTACATATGGAGGTCTTCCCTCCATCTGTAGTTATCTTGTGCTGTACTTCATAATAAACAATATTAATAGTTTATTGTCCCCATCAAAAATCTTACGTTAGTTTTCATACAAGACCTCATTCTGCAAAGCAATGACTCATTTTCCTGGGAAAATGCATTCAATTCAAATGTTATGCCTATTACTAAAGCACAGTTGTTCTTTATTCTCAGTATGTAAAAATAATAACATCTTCATGAAATATGGAAAATAATTTAATTTTCTTTACTATTTTAAGAATACCTCTTAAAAAGCCAAAAGGCAGTATTTATCTTGTGGATTTATATTTATATGCTGTGTTCATTCTACATAAAAGACTATTTACTTAAATTCAGGTGTTAAAGGGCACAAACAAACCAAAATATAGTATTTTTTTTGTCAGCTGTTCCCTTTACTAAGAGCTGAAGTGTCATAAACAGTTTGAAGGCAGAGCACAGTGCCTCTCCTTTGTACCCATATGTGATGCCAATGGCTGTATTCATAAAAACTCAGATCAAAATAACTAGGTAATGTCAAATGTTAAGCAAATACCTATAACTTCTAAAAAAGGAGATAATTATTAATTCTTCAGGGGATGCTTTTCATTTTGTCATCTAACATTAAATGTATCTTTTCAGCAGAGAACAAGAGAAATCCCTAAAATAAAACCTAGTTCTCTTAGCACACATTCGCATTAAAGTTCTCATCATATTGAACCAATCCTCAGAGTAAGTAAGTAGTTAAGTATATCTAAGTATGTTACTATAGTTCAAATGAAATCTGCGGCTCACCTGGGCCTTCATTCTCCCTCACAACCCAAAGCAGCGAGGGAGAGCAGAGGAATAAGGAAAGATTTTCTTACATGTGTTTTATATGTTTTATCTGCTCAAGTAATGACAGAGTAAGAAGGACATTACAGAAACTAAAAAGCTAAGCAGGTGACATTCTTCACTCCATAAACAACTTAAACTACAAACCAACCTTCCGCGTGCTGCAGCACAAGAAATACTGACTCCTCAGAAATGATGTACTTGTGCAGACACACCATGTTGGGCACACAGCGGGGGATGATGGTCTTTCTGTTCCTGCTGTATTCACTGCTTTTCCTTAGACCCTGACAGAGAACAAAAAGGTCAGTTGTACCCTCAGTTGCCTTTGGAGCCTGCTGTGCTCTGTGTTTATCAACCAAACTAATCTATCCGAGTTACTCTGGGCTTCAGAGAAACCACTCATCTGCTGCTCTATGCCCCTCAGTCCCTGGAGGCTCTGCTGATGGCATCTGGCGTGAATCCAGAGAACGGAAGATGCCACAAAGCTGCCATTAAAATCAATTACGTGGGTCAGTGTTTTTATTAGAGATGCTCTCAAACGAAGTCATCAGGATGACACACAGTTATTTCTCTATGACCTTTTCTTAAGTTTTATTTTACTTATGTATATCTTTAAAGCAGTAGACATTGTGCAATCAATTCAAATTCCTGAGACACAAAAGGTATTACTAGATTAAATGGGCAATTTTAAAATTCTATTTCAAAAAAGTACAAAGATCATTTTAAGTTTTCTCCAAAGGAACAAGGTATGTGTAGTTTCTGCTGTCATATCCTGGTTTAAAAATCTGAGGAAATGCCAGTGATAAAGTATACTCATAAAAAGAAATTTATTTCAGTATATGTCAATGTGACCTACTGCCATGCTGATAAGCAAAAGAAAAAATATCAGCAAACTATAAAACTAATTTGAAATTAATTAATTCTGGATGCTGCAAAAATGCTTAAATTAGGATATTTCTAGAATATGTACTATCACAATTCACTTCAAATATGATTTTGAAATTACAAAATTGAGGGGGTTTTCTTCCCTTTTTCATTTAATTACAAATTGAGTAATATAAAGAATCAAAATTGAATTTAGAAAAAAGACAGGGCCAGGGATGTAGATAAAACTTTCCCAAATACCTGTAATAAAGACTTTAAGGCAAAATTTCAACTCTTAAGAACTGTAATCATAATCAAAGTTATGACTGCATGTGGTCTTCAGAAATTATGCAAAATATATTAGAGATGTATTCAAATTATACACTATACATTTAAACAGCATAAAATGAGTTTTCAACTTTTCCAAATTATTTCCTCCATAACTTAAGCCTCTTTTTAAATGTATGCTATTGCTATATTCACTAACTGTGATGGAAGGACACAAAGTAAAATAAATATAGATCACTGTGAACATAAAAGAACATTTAAATACCCAGAAGAAAAATTAAATATTTTCTTTCAGAAGCATAATTTGAAAATAAATTTCTAAATATAAAAACTCTACTTACTTTTAAAATGAATGTCTGTTCTGTCCTTGTGTCCATTACAAGTAAAACCTACATAAAACATGAGCAATAATTTATTTATAATACAATGAAACATGAACTCATAATTTTTTAAAACTATACGTTAAAGGTTTGGGGGGAGGGTTGAAATTGACCCTGCCAAAATTCTTAATTTCTGAATAGATTTTTTTTTTAAGTCACCAAATCACAGGATTAAAATAGTTTATCTAAAGTGAGTTTCCTTTCTAAAAATGCCATATTTTACAAACACTGTTTTCCTAGATTTATTTTAAAATATATTTCTGAAAAGGAAGAACTATTTTAGAAAAAGAACTTTTCCTCATTAAACATATATGGTTTAAAAAAAGTAAAAAAATTAAAAAAAAAATTTTTTTTAAACAGAAATTGAAATCTCAATTTTCTTCCTAAAACCTCTAATGTAGCAACTTGCTACAATGTGATCTCAATAACTCAGGCTCCAACCCAAGGCACTCTTTTGGTGCTGCTTCTCCATCCTGGACTCATCCTTAACCGCTCTTTTCCCATCAGCAAATTCTGCCAGCTCTATCTTGTATCAGGTATTCAGAATCTGAACTCACCTCACCACTTCCATAGCTATTACCCTGGATGAAGCAAAGATTTACCTGGATTACAACAACAGCCTCTGAACAGATTTCTCTGCTTCCATCTTTACTGCCCTATGGTCTATTCTCAAAATAGCAGGCAGGGTCTTCTTTTTAAGACATAAGTTATGCCACTTCAGAGAAAAAGCATATATCCAAAAAAAGGACCTCAAATCCCCTCATAATCTCACACATTGCCCCCTCAAACTATCCACTACCCCCCCACCCATCTTGGTGAAAAGAAAGAGTGAACAGAGATAGGGAATTATCCTACTGTATTAATATTTATATTTATAGTTTACAGTTTATAAATATATTTAACATTTATGTTATATATTTTATATTATGTTAATCTTATCATTTTGGAGACACTACGGCAGAGGTTGGCAAACTTTTCCTGGAAAGATGCAGACAGTAAATATTTTAGGCTTTGCAGGCCCATGTGGTCTCTGTTGCAGCTATTCAACTCTGCCGTTGTAACATAAACGCAGCCACAGTACAAAATGGGTGATGGCGGGAGAATTTACACCACAGAAATCTGCAAACACTATAAACAGGGCTTTTTTTCCCACCCCCTCCAGAGAGTTGGGAGTCAAGGGTAAAAGAAGATATCAAGCTTAGGAAAATAAAGGAATGGTGAAAAGAAACAGGGGTGCTAAGATGAGGAACCCATTTAAGATCTGATGAAATTGAAGTAATAGTGACAACTTCATCTTTGACCCCTCTTCTGAGTGCTTGACCTAACTATTTAACTCCACTTAATTTCATTTGAATATTCCCAGATATTCTCCTAAACTCATCTCTTCCTCTTCCCAAAGCCCTGTCCCCATTAAAAATAAAACAAAACCCCATTTTACCTCTTACAGTACTGAATAACAACCCCACGCATGGAACCCTCAAATCAAGAAAGCTCCCTAAGTCACTGTGAATTCTCCCCTGACCTCCAGCTTTATAACCAGCGACCAAGTCCAGTCAATTCTACTTCCTAAGTATTTCTCCTCTGCACTCTCCACTCTTCTCTTTGTCTACCATGTTTTGAGTGTTTACTATATGCTGTGCTTTAGTCATGCGTAATCATTGTTAATTCTTTCAATTACCCAATAAGATAATTTTACCATTCCTACCCCATATGTGAAGATATAGCTTCACCTGTAGAAGCTATAATGGTAGATAATAATAGTATCTACCATTTGTGAGAATTTCAGTGAGATAATCTTTAAAAGTGCTTGCTATAGCCAGTTACTATTATTGCTATCACTGTTTTTGCGTCTTCTCCCTGAAATGTTCACCCAGCCCCTTATCAAACAAGCACTCATCTTTCCATATTCAGCTCAAATGTCACTGATGCTTTTCTTCCTTTGTTCTCCCATTGTATACAGTACCAGCCTCTTCAATTTGGTTTTATTTGGTCACCTTTCTATATCCCAACCAGATTTCAAGCTTTTTATCAGCATGTTGCAAGCAGAATAATAGTCGCCAAAGATGCTCATACCTTAATCTCCATAACTTGTGAATATGTTATGTTACTGGCAAAAAAGGACTCTGCAGATGTAATTAGGGTACAGACCTTAAAACAGATTACCTTGGATTATCTGACTGGGCTCAATCAAATCACATGAACCCTTAGAGAACTGTCTCTGTCCAGAACTGGAAAGCACAAAAATGATATGGCAGAAGGGGAAATCAGAGGGATTCAAAGTGTGAGAGGGATGTGTTGTTGCTGGCTCTAAGATACACAGGTCCACATGTAAGCACTAGAGAGAGCCCTCTAGGAGCACACAGTAAGTGGGAGAATGAGCAGGCAGCTTCTAGGAACAAAGACCAAGCCTTGGATGAGAGCCAGCAACCACAGTCCTACAACCAAAAAGAAAAGACTTCAGCCAACAATTTGAATGAGCTTGAAAGTGGATTTTCCCCCCAGAGTCTCCAGTAAGGAATGCAGCCCTGCCAGCAGCTTGATTTTAGCCCAATGCAACCCATGTCAGACCTCTGATCCAAAGAACTTGGACATAACAAATTTAGTTGTTTTAGGCTGCTAAGTTTGTGGTAATTTGTAATGCAGCAATAGAAAACTAATACAGGGCAGAAACTGTATTTCCTCCAACACATAACCTATTCGCCTCCCATAGTGATTGTTCAATAAATATATGTAAATGAATTTAGGCATAAAAGTTTGGAAGGTAGATAGCATTATGGCAATGGAGCTTAGAAAATAAGTCAGGACTAAAGATGTATAGTAGCTGAGCATTCTCCATAAAAATAACAGCTAAAGACCTGAGAAAGTACCTCACTGGGATGCTTACTTTATAGCAGGCACTGTGATGTGGTTTAGAGAATTAAATCACACAATTCATTCAACAGTCCAATGAGGTAGGTATACTTTTTTTTTCTTTTTGGCCACACTGTGCCGCACATGGGATCTCAGTTCCCTGACCAGGGTCAAAGTCGTGCCCCTTGCAGTAGAAGCACAGAGTCTTAACAATTAGACAGCCAGGGAAGTCCCAAGGTAGGTATACCTTTATTAACCAGTTTTACAGATGAGAAAACAAACATAAAACTGTTAACCTGTCCATGCTCACAAAGCTAAGATGTGCTAGATGCGAAATTTAAACCCTAGCAATCTGGCTTCAGGGCTCTTCCTCTTTAACTGCTAAACTGCACTATTTACATCTATATATACACAGCTGGAATACTGAGGATATATAAAACAATAACAACCAAAAGTACACTGAGAAATATACCAAAAACCCCAGAAAACATAATGGTTAAGACATAGGAAAAGAGAATGCGTAAAACAAGAGGAGTAATTACCTGTGCCAAACAAACAACAAAGAGAAGCCATGAGGAATGACGACTAAGAAAGGACTCCTGCCTAAGACAGTTAGGAAGTCACTGATGACTTTCAATATTGCATCATGCAGTGAACTGGTGGGGACAGAAGCCAACTGCTCTGAGTTAGTAAGGGGTGATAAGAAGATGAAGGCAACATATGCATATCTTTCCATAGAGAAGTACGTCAGAAGAAGGAAAAATACTAAAATAAAAGAATTAGGATCATCAGGTTCGAACCATTTCCAGATAGGGTAGACCTATTCTCCCATAATTTCCCTTGGAGCTATATTCACCACCAATCTTGAACCTCCAAGGCATGGAAAACATTCAAAGAACTTGAACCTTGACAGTTAAATTAACATATCATGAGTGCAAAAGGAGGCACATCTCTGTAAAGGACGTTCTCAATAAACATCTACTGAGTCTGTGAAGACACTGTGTTCCTTAAATCTCATTTGTTTTCACATCAGGTTGTGGCTCTTAAGCCACTCACCAGACTCCAATTCTAACTTAAATAATACACATCTATATGAAATAGAAAACGTTTCACAAGGTAAAAGGTAAGGAAGCTGTACAAAGCAAAGAACTTTTTTCTACCAGAAGCTTCTTTAATCGACTGAACAGAATGTACTTGCATAAACCAGGAGTGATATCTCTTTGCTGGTCTCACTTAGCCATGAAGCATGAAGTGGATCAGATAAAAAGGCCAAATTAAGATCGATAAACATGGCTGAGAAGGGCTGCTTTGTTTACATTTACTTTCTTCTCCTACCAAGTTTGTTTGCAACTAGACAATGTTCACATTGAGGCAAATAAACACAAGAACATATGTGATTTTTTTTAAATGTGCCCTTTGACTGTCAATTTCTCCCAAACAGGTGTTGGCTAAATGATTATAAATTGGCCTCTGGATACACCTCTTCAACTGAGCCGTACAGGGCTGGTGATAATATAATTAGACCTAAAAACATCAGGCTGGTGAATGCTTTCCATCTGTTTGGCAATAATGTTTAGTTAACAATAGTCTTTAAAAGAAGCACCTTCAACTTCAGTTCTTAAAGTTATTTATAGAGCCATTCTTAACACACCAGCACTCCTGCTAACAAGAGCTTTAGCCACTTGGAAATTATTAGCCATACGGCTGTATACAAAGAGAAACGACTGCATTTAACATCTGTATCTTTCCAAATTTACACGCTTCAACCTCATTTAGAGGCATTTCTTAATGAACAGTGCTACAGTGCTGCATTAATATTATACTTGCATCCACAAAGATCATAAGGAGCCAAACATTTTGTTAATGCCAACAGTAGGCCAAGCTGTAATGAAGCTGTCAGCATAAAGGACAAAATAATAGCTTCTTTAACCCTCAAACAGAATTTGTTCATTTGTGGACTAGAACATATCAATTTAAAAACTGCTCATGGGTTTGCTCACCTTTGTAAAGACAAAAATCTAATTTGGTGCTCATTTGATACAATTGTCTTTCCAATAAAAGGCTCCTAAAACCACCTTTTATTTCACGATAAAACAAGGACTATAACTAAAACTGTCATGAAATAATTACCTCGGAGAGCATACCTTATTGAGAGAATACAATTAATGTATTTTTCCCTTTCATTTTTTCACACTTACTTATCAGCACTATATTAGCATATGGTCTAACAGGAGAGATTACTTCATCTTCGCCTGTGGTAATATATAGAATCACTTCTCCTAACTGGGGGAAAAAACAAACAAACAAAAAAACCAGACAATTTACCCCTTTAGGATTAGCCTCATCTGTTCCTCAATTCCACAAGCATTATGAGACTTGCCTAGTCTTCTTTCACAACAGCAGCAAGAAAAGTTCCAATTGATTATAACTCAATTTTGTTAACTAGAAAGGGGAAGGCCCAATATTTAACTAGGTACCACCTCTGGAAAGATAGAAGAAGTTGAGGAGTGTATCAAAAGTATCAAATGATGATTATTTTTTAAGCATATGAAAAATAAGTTTGGAGAAAAGAAAAGAGACAAACAGCAGTAAAGACACTATGATTGCGGTGAGGAAGTATGGAAAGTTCCCTTCAGTGAAAATTATGTGTCCCACTTTTTAATTTTTTTAGATACTTAATTTAAAGGTTGACATTCAAAGTCTGTAAGTCTCTAAAAGCAAATTTAACTCCAATTCCTTTAGAAAGAAACATCACCCGGGTAATCTGAGGGAACATCTACCTCTACTTCGGTGCCAGTTATTTCAAAGAACTCCAGACAATTATTAAAAGTTTTGGGGGTTTTTTTGCTTCTTTTTTTAATGTTTAAGAAAAGCCTATAGAGATAGCCATACCAGAAAAATAGCCTTTCCTTTAATGATGTCACAGTACCATTCGTGTTGACCGGATGTCATCTAAATGGACTTCGATTGTGCAAGTTATACTGCTGGGAATGCACACATGAACAAACATACCAGAAGAGAACGGGATCAACATCATAAAGAAGCCGGGGAGCGGGGAAGCCAGAGAAAACAGAGAGGCCCAATTCCACACAGTAGACAGTCTTTCTCAACATAGTTCCAGATAAAAAAGATGATACTTACTATACTTTCTCTTAAAAACAGTCCACGCTTGACCATTATTAGATGAGTAATTAACTAAACTCATCTTGGCAGCATTATTGGAGCTGGTAATATTATTCTTCTGTAGAAATGGTTTTGAATAACAAACCTAAAGCACTAAATCTTTGCTATCCCTGTCAATATCACACGATGATAATTAAATGGTATTTATATTTATTGCTAAAACCCATCTCCTTTCATATGCTTAGAATATTCAAAATGTATTTCTACTGTTAGTTGTTCATTCCATACCTTATGCTCATGAGATATATCTTATAAAAATTCAACTACCAGAAAACAGAGAGTACTAGGTGACCTTTAACAGCAACAATTCTCCCCACTGGGGTCTAACTTTCTCCTTCTCCGACATCAGAAGGCTAGCAATGCTCCCTGTATATCGCCCAGCAACTCCAAAAGCTACAGACACTCAGCCTACCACTTCTGTGCAGGAGAAGCTGCAGCATCAGGAGCAGCAGGAACAGACTGTGCAGAGGCACTTCTCACCTGTGATGCCATGAAACCAATCTGTCCTTGATGGTCCTATGCTCACAAAAGTTGTTCCACTGAGAAGAACAGAAGTATGAAAGGTAAACTTTGCCATGGATACTTACAACTCTACCCTAAAGGGTATTTTCATTTACTACTCTCCAGATCTATCACCAGCAAAGCATAAAAGGTACCCCTGTGATTGAAGGGGAACAAAAAAAGAAATTATTTGGAGTCTTACCAGTGTTTTATTTGTGCTAGAACTTTCAAAACAGCACAATATCATGAAGTAAGTGAACAATCAAAAGGGGTATTGCTTTGTGGACTGATGGCAAAGCCAAAACATTACCAACCAACTCAGAGCAAGGTGAAATATCTTTTTGAAGTGGGCTGAGTTCTTTAGGCTTCTATATAACCTAGAAATATCTTCAAAGGTAGGAACAACAGAACTAATCTACTAGGACTGTATGAAAGCAGTACGTAAGATCCACATTTCCTTCCAGTTATTAAATTCCAAATTACCATTAATCAAAATATACTTTAAATATTTATCCAAACACATTTAACTCCCCAAAACATCCCATTTCAGTTTACCTATTTCTCTTACCTGATTTAACTACAAGCAAATTGGGGCATGGGCTGGGATGGGGGAAAAAAAACACATTAGAACAAGCAAGCAACACAAAACTAAGCTGGTAAATAACTTAATTTCTCTCTAAGAAAACAACTGATTTTAGATTTCTTTAAATGCCCAGACATTTGCAAAGGTTTGAGTATGCTAATTTTTTAATTAAAAGATATTTCAGCAGCGAAAGCTCTTTCATATGCACTACTGATTCTTCATCAAACGTTAACTTTCCAACTTAACACCAGTACAGCCAGTGGCAGCCTGAAGGTTCACCATCTGCTGCTACCCAAAGTCACTGTGGCCACCTTCAGAACATATGCATCAAAGCCTGGAGATAAGAGACTGAAGGAACACTGCCTAAGTCAGCATAAGGGCGATGACAAACCCAGAGGCAGGCAACAGGCAGGCTACCAGAAAATTCAGAACATCACGAACCATCAGTCACCTCTTAGAATACATACCCAAGGTCACAAGGGACTCCAGTGGCTGAACAAAAAGACAAGAGAAACACTACCTCTAACGGAATTTACTTAAGTAAATTAAATAAATGTGATGATTTTTTCCTTAAAAAGAAGAGGGGGTAGTTATTTTTTCAACCCCCTATAATTTTACTCAAAGCAAGCATACAATAAATAACATGAAATATAAATTTGACGGTGTATTTAGTCTATGAAACAATAATAAAGGTATATATATTTTTCAGGTAGTCCTAAAATAAGGTACCTTGCTTTGAAAGGTTTGTTTTCTGTGTATCATCATATTTACAATCCAAATGTTACCCAAGGTAAATGTACTTTGAGATGAGGTTTTATAAAATCCACAAAATAGCAATTAAAAACCCTGATTTCTAGCTACTCAAAAATCTTTTATTTAAGGTAATGATTACATTCACCATAATACCTCATATAGAAACAAAATACTGTGGTGTCTTTTAAAATATTAAAAACAGAGAATCTCAAGAACCTGGCTATGTATTCATCTTAAAAGAAATTCACTAATATGAAATTTTCTTATACATCATCTTTGATTCCTGGGTTGGTTTTTTTGGTATCTTAAATGCAGTTAGAAGAAAAGCAATATAGAAAGTATTTTTTACAATACATAAAGCATCTTTTAATTCTTGATTTTTAAATGGCATCAGATATATTTAGTTTGCATTTATTCAAACCTTAATCCAGATTTTTCAAAATTCTTCCAAGCTTCCACAGTGAATTAGTTATAAATTAATTTAAAACTAGGACATTATTAAGCATTTGTGTACCCTAAGAACTGTCATAATAAAGTCCATTTGTCCTGACCTCTATTTAAATTGAACACACAACCTGTAGAGCACAACCGTCTTCAGTTTCTACAACTGAACACAACACTGTTGTGTGTGTGCCCCACGTGAACACAATCCATGCCTCTGTGACTTAGTAACTTCAATAACAATCATGATGATTTTTTAAAAGATCACAGTTTGTCACTGTGATAGCTAAAAATAGAGTAAATGTTACCAAAATAACTTTATCTTCCAAGATATGTTATGAATATATTATGAATCATAACATTGAAAAAAGAAAATAAGCATATTTGGGTGGTGCTAAAAGAGATCTGCAAATGCAAGTAATTTACTCAAAATTTAACGGCCAGTCATTCTCACATCGTTTCATTCCTCCAAAGGGCACTGAAATATGATTGGCAAAGTTTGTTTTCTTTGACAGACTAATATCAGGATTAGAAAAGATAAAAGGAATTTCAAGGCAGTTTCTCTACTTTACATCTAAAAGTCACTTGGAGGACACTTGGATTATTCTTCCTTAGGTAAATAGCTAAATCTAAACCTGCCCTAGAGCAACACAAAATACACATGATCCTCCAGAAAATAATCCAGGGAGTAATTATTTCAACCACAAATATGAATTTTAAATCTCTTATATTCCTATTAGCCAAGTGTCAATGAATGTGAGCCATTCTTCAATGATGTCTCATACTAGGATGTGAGGTTAATGATTTAGTGAAAAATAAAGCTATCACAGAAATGTCATATATATGTATGAAAAAAAGTTTTACTTTGTATAATTTTTCAAATCCTAGGCCTATACATCTATTACTTCATAAAACATGCTTCCAAAGGACATGGTGTGTCTTTGTAAGAAAACGGGATATAAATACAGTAGAAGGCAGAATATAAAAGACAGAGAAATTGAGTTTAAAACAGAAACGTTGAAGAGCTAGGAAAAACATCCACTTAGGAGGCTCTTCTCAGATCCAAATGCTTTAAAAGCTAGATCTCTACACCTTTGTCATTCTCATTTTGATTGTCTGTTTTCTGTTTTTGCAAAGCAACTTGCCCAAGGCCACAAAGAGATTATGCTAAAGAGCGGTTAAAACTCTGAAGTTCTGGGTTTATAGGCCCAAGTTCAGCTTATGTCATTCAGTTCCATAATGAAACCATTTATACTATTTCTTTGGTTTGAATTCTGAAGTTCACTTGGGATAATGACTTAACACTGTTAAGTTTAGATGAAAATTAATTCAATTAAAAGTACAGTCTGTTGTTGTATTTAGCTTTAGATCCTTCTTATTTGCACTTGTTAGAAACACCTGATACTCCAGTGCTGATATAAACTCTGTCCATTCATACTCTGGTTTAATATTTTCATTTTGCTGCTAAGTGTGCTCCATAAATATGCTCAAATTTATAGGCCCTGGAAACTGAAACAAGTCCCTAAGAAGCAGCAAATATGTCCACATAGCTGTTATATAGTGTTCAAAATTCGTGCAGTCTGTACTCAGTAAATGCCATCTTATAAGGGTAACAGATGGACACAGAGGTTACATCTTCAAGTCAATCAATACGTATCTAAGTTGCCAATGTCAGAGATAGCCTGATTTCAATTCAGAAGAAAATGCTTCAAGGGCAAGAAAGCCTTAAATGCTATTATTTTTAAGTGTTTTAAATGAGTTTTGCACTTTTGTAGCCGCTGGAGTTGAAATTTTGGTACTGATTAAAATTTAACAATGTTTTAATATGACCTAGAAATTTTATTTAGCAGAATACAATGTGTTCATGCTCTAAAAAATTCCAAAATATTTTAAAGCACATATGAAACACAACACTCATTCCCAAACTGTGAACTTCATTGGTTGCAACTATTTCCCTGCCAACAATCTACAGGTGTATTCTGTGAGAGAGGATGAAAAAGGGGGATGATGAGTGTTGTGACAGTTTTCAAAACTACTCCTCTTGCTTTGATCCTGAACATGTAGTATATTTTGAGGTGCAGACTCAGAGTATTTGAAATCTTAAAACACATGTAATATCTCTTTTTGTCCCCTTTATAACTAGTCAGCAAGCATTTATTAAATCCTTACTTCATGGACAGCACTGTATTTAGTTAGGCAGTATCAGAGAAAATAAAGAAGGATAAGATATAGTTCCTGCCCTCTAGGACAGGTTAACAATATATTTAAGGCAACTAAAGGTATACGAGTGAAAATAATACACAACCGAACGCTAAGTTGTGTTAATTCGAAGAAAGGAAAGACGAGTGTTACAGTTAAGGCAGAAATAAGCTTTCAGCTAAGTTTTGAATAATGGATTAAACATACGTAGGCAGGAAGGAAAAAAGAAGAAAGGATTCAAGCAGTTGAAGAAGCTAGAAAAAAAGGCATGTTCTAAGTCTCCCATACCCCTGTATATTGTATTCCTTTAGCTTGAAACACTCTTCTAGGAGCTAAACCCTACTCATTCCTCATGCCTTTGCTTTGCTTACTTTAAGAAGCCACTGGAGAGCCCCAAGCTAGGTACCCCTCCTACATGTTCTCACAATACCCTACTGTACTTCCTCCACCCAAAGCAGTTTCACGTTGTATTGTAATTGCTATTTCCCACTGAATTATAAACTCTGAGAAGGCAGAGATCAGCTGTTTTATTTATCATTATATATCTCTCCAGTGGCTATTATCACACCTGCCACAAAGCAGGAGCTCAATAAATATTTGTTGAATGAATGAATTAATCAATGAGAAAAGAGAAATGGAAAAGACCTGGAGAGAAACGGTGAGGAGGCAGGCCAACTAGCATAAATGGTCCCTACCTTTTTTAAGATAATGTGAGTAGAGAGGTATCATTCATTCAATCATTCATTTTTTTCCCAACACATATATACTGAGTACCTGCTATTTGTAAGTCACTATGCTAAGTGTCAAGAATACAAAATTAAATAAGATATAGTCACCAAGCTGGTGTTTGACATGTTATAGAGGCTTATTCTCCAAAGACACATATCTTCTGCACAGGATTTAGACTATCTTCTGTCCAGTAGATGTCTGTGAATACTGTAAAATGTTATATATAAAAATCTTAGTTTTTAGGAAGGAAGAAAAATACTTGTTATTTGAGGCATATGAAGGGTTGTGGGAGAAGGCACAGAAATTATATCAAAAACTACCATGCAATACGGATGAATGCTATGACAGGTTCAAGGCATTAAAAGGACACAGCAAAAAATATTAAATCAGACAGCAGAGGTAAGTAAGCAAGGGAGCCTTCCAAAAGAACCCTGTAGGATTCTTGGTCCTAATTTGTTGGGAAAAAAATTGTTAACAACTTGAAAAAGGTAAACAAAGATATGTTGATCAAAATTATGGACACCATGAAACTGAGAGGACTGCACAATGTGTTAAATTTAACATTCTCTGAAATACAGATCACTATCCCCTTTAGAAACTGCATTAAATAACAGTAAAGAAATATTTAAAACTATACAATAATGACTACAAAGAAAACAAGAAAGGAGATGAGAAAGAAAAGTTTTAGAAGACAGAAAACAGAATGAATCAGATAGATACTACAGACAGCTAAAGCAGGGACTGAAGAGTGGTACTGAAAACAGGGGCACTACATGAAAACCTAAACACCAAATTGATGAGGACACTAGTCCTCCTTCAACCCCTGGGCTCCCAGAATGCTAGTTAGTCTAATACTAGATCCCTTGGTAAGAGATGTAAAGATTCTTTTCTAAGAAAACTAAATAGCCTAAAAGATAAGGCATATAGATACTGACTTGATTATGTCTCCTAATAAAACACCTGGATTATTACCCAAATTGAAGGTCACCAAATGCCCAGCTCAATGAATGAAAAGAAAAAAAAAAAAAAAAACTCCCACCAAACAAATCATTGTGAAATTTTAGAACAGTAGGGACAGGGAGAAGACAGGCCTCCAGCTAGAAAAAGGGAGGAAAAAAAATGTGTCAGAAATTGGAATGCAATATACAAGACTGATGAAGAGAATTCCCACAATAGCAAGACGTGGAAGTGTGATGAGGAAAGCTGTGCAGAGGGCCAAGAGAACAGACCAGTCCAGACTTGAGCAGAACAAGGAAGGAATCCAAGAGGGAAGACTCTGAGAAAACCACTGATCTAATGTAGTATCTCAGGTGTCTGATTGTATTGAGACGTTTTAAAGTTGCATCAGGAGTTCAGTAATAAATAATGATAGGGACATAGAAAAAAATAAGCAAATAGGGGGAAATGAGGCAATTTATGTACTTCAAGAAAAATCAAAAATTTGTACAATGAAAGTCCAAAGATATTTTAGCAGATTGAAATTTAGGCCAAATTTAAGCAAAATAAAATGAGAAGAAACAAACAAAACACTACCAATTGGAAAGACAATACACTGTGTTGAAATAACTAAAAAATGGTTATTGGATAAGGGCAGCACTAAGGAGTAAAGTGGCAGTATTTGGCTCGAGAAAAAAGGACTTTCTAAGAGTTTCAATTGCGTGAAATGGGATGACTGGCTTTGAGACATTAAGTAGCTCTGTCTTTATTCATGCTCCTTTATAGTCTCTTCCATGCTGTTTTAGAATTTACATACTGACCTATATCTCTCCTGCTAGACTAAAGAGAAGTCTAACACAGTGCCTAACACAGTGCCTGCCACATGGCAGCATTCAAAAGAAGTTTGTTAAATTAATAAATAAAAGGCCCTGAAGCTGAACAGCCATTCAATGGAGCACTACAGATGGGCCACAAGATCTGTAATTCACTGGGTCAGATGACCTTAAAGTCCTTCCTAACCCTGAGATTATATACCCCAAGCCATTAGGAGGTAAAATGAAACTAGTCCCTTTATTTTGAAATTACTTAGGTTGTCCTATTATAAAACTGACCATACAAATCTATCCCTAAAAACATATTAGACAATCACACTTTAAATACAAAAAGAATTTGACTTCTTTGGAACAAAGATTCTATTAATCTAATCTATTAAAATTAATAAAGGGTTTTGCATGTATAGAATTCATTTTGTGTACTCTTTATTATAATTAAGATGTGAATTTCAACAATAGACAGAATAAGATATTAGAGCATTGAATGTTATGGAACATAACTAAAACTCATATGTGTGTATCAAACATGTGGTCGTCCCTTGTTTTAAAAAGCAGGTATATTAGATGTGGTTCCTTAAAGATGATATTATTAATTATAATCAGAGCCTATTTTGATTCCATATAGCAACACTATGGGTAAACTATATTCCCTTCAACAATATGCATAAATTAGTTTGTGGTTATTAATGTTATCTTCACAATCTAGCTCTATTGTTAACTATTCCTTAGCTTCTTGAAGCAGTTTTTGGTTCACAACAAAGTTAAGCAGAAAGTACAGAGTTCCCATATGCCTCCTGTCCCCAAACACCCACAGCCTCCATTACTATGATCATCTTTGCACCAGAGTGGTACATTTGTTAAAACCAACGAACCTACAGTGACACACTATTATCACCCAAAGTCCACAACTTATATTAGAGTTCACTCTTGGTGCTATACATTCAATGGTTTTTGACAAATATACAACATGTATCCACCATTATAATACCACGCAGAATAGTTTCACTGCCCCCCAAAATTCTGTCTCTGCCTATTCATCCCTCCTCCCTCCTCCTAATCCCTTGCAATCACTGATCATTTTGCTGTCTCCATAATTTTTTGCCTTTTCCAGAATGTCATATAGTTGCAATTATATAGTATGTACCCTTTTCAGATTGCAATATGCCTTTAAGGTTCTTCCATGTCTTCATGGTTTGATAGCTCATTTCTTTTAAGTGCTAAATAATCTTCCACTGTCTAGATGTACCACAGTTTATTTATCCATTCATCTCCTGAAGGACATCTGGGTTGCTTCCAAGTTTTGGCAATTATGAATAAAGCTGTTATAAATATATACATGTAGATTTTTGTGTGGATGTAAGTTTTCAACTCATATGGATAAATAAATAATGAGCACAACTGGATCATATAGTAAAAGCATGTTTAGTTCATTAAGAAACTGTCAAACTGTCTTCCAAAGTGGCTGTACCATTTTGCACTCCCAACTAGCAATGAATGAGAGTTCCTATCATTCCACATCCTTGCCAGCATTTGGTGTTGTCAGGGTTCCAGATTTTGGCCATCCTAACAGATAGGTATGGTATCTCATTGTTGTTTTAGTTTGCATTTCCCTGATGACCTATGATGTGGAGCATCTTTTCATATGCTTATTTGCCATCTGTGTATCTTTTTGGTGAGGTTCCTGTTAAGATCTTTGGCCCATTTTTTAATTGGGTTGTTCATTTTCTTATTGTTAGGTTTTAAGAGCTCTTTGTATATTCTGGATAACATTCCTTATGATATATATTTTTTATAAATGTTTTTCCCCAGTCTACAACTTGTCTTCATTATCTTGACAGTGTATTTCACAGAGGAGAAGTTTTTTATTTTAATGAAGTCTAGCTTATTAATTATTTCTTTTATGGATCATGCCTTTGGTTATATCTAAAAAGTCACTGCCATACCCAAGGTCATCTAGATTTTTTCCTATGCTGGCTTCCAGCAGTTTTATAACTTTGTGTTTTCACTTAGGTCTATGATCCACTTTGAGTTAATTTTTTTGAATAATGTAAGATCTGTGTCAAGGTCCCCTTTTTTCATGCGAATGTCCACTGGATGCGGTATTCCACTACCATTTGTTGAAGCAACTATCTTCTCTCCATGGTATTGCCTTTACTCCTTTATCAAAGACCACTAGACTATATTCATGTAGATTTATTTCTGAACTCTCTATTCTGTTCTACTGATCTGTCTATTCTTTCACCAGTCCCACACAGTCGATTTCTGTAGCTTCACAGTAAGTCTTGAATTTAGGAAGAATTAGCTCTCTGAGTTTATTCTTTTCCTTCAATATTGTGTTAGATTTTCTGGGACTTCTGTTCCTCTATAAAAACTTTAGAGTCATTTTCTCAATATCCACAAAATAACTTGCTGTGATTTTGACTGGGATTGCACTAAAAGTATAAATCAAGCTGGGAAGAACTGACATCTTGACAATAACCAGGCATCCTATCCATGAATATGGAATACCTCTCCATTTATTTAGTTCTTTAATTTTTTCATTAGAGTTTAACAGTTTTCCTCATATAATGTTGTACATATTTTGTTAGATTTATACCTAAGTATTTCATTTTCTGTAAGTGCTGATGTAAGTCATATTGTATTAATTTAAATTCCCCTTGTTCACTGCTGGTATATAAGAAAGTGATTGACTTTTATACATTAACCATGTATCCTGCAGCCTTCCTATAATCCTTTATTAGTTTCAGGAGATTTTTTGTGCTTTCTTTATACAGAAAATCATGTCACCTTCAAACGAAGTTTTCTTTCTTCCTTTCCAATTTTCATATCTTTATTTCCTTTTCTTGTTTTACTGCAGTAGGGAGAACTTCCAGTAGGATGTTGAAAAGGAGGGATGAGAGAGGACATCCCTGCCTTGTTCATGATCTTGGCGGGAAAACTTTGTTTCTCACCATTAAGGATGATGAAAACTACAGGAGCTTTGTAAATGTTCTTTATCAAGTTAAGGACGTTTTCCTCTATTCCCAATTTGCTGAGAGTTTTTGTCATGAATGAGTATTGAATTATGTTAAACGCTTTTTCAGAGTCAATTGATATGATGATGTGATTGTTCTTCTTTACCCTGTTGATATGCTGGATTACATTAATTGACTTTAAATGTTAAACCAGCCTTGCACACATGGGATAAATCCCACTTGGTCACAGTATATAGCTCTTTCTATACATTATTAGATTCAAATTCCTAATATTTTGATTAGGATTTTTGTACCTATGTTCATGAGAGATACTGACCTATAGTTTTCATTTCCAGTAATATCTTTGGTTTTGATGTTAGGATAACACTGGCCTCAGAGATTGAGTTAGGAAGTATTCCCTCTGCTTCTATCTTCTGGAAGAAATTGCAGAAAATTGGTACAATCTCTTCCCTAAACGTTTGGTGGAATTCACCCGTGAAACCATATAGGCCTGATGCTTTCTGTTTTAGAAGCTTATTAAGCTTTATAGAAGCTTTATTAAGCTTACTGGTTCAATTTATTTAATAGATATAGGCCTACTCAGATTGTATATTTCTTGTGTGAGTTTCAACAGACTATGTCTTTCAAGGAATCACAGAGTTGTTCACAGTATTCCTTTACTACCCTTTTAATGTCCATGTCTGTAGTGATGTCCACTCTTTCATTTCTGATCTTAGAAATTTGTGTCATCTCTTTTTTTCTTAGCCTAGATAAAGGCTTATTGATTTTATTCATCTTTTCAAAGAACTAGCTTTTGGTTTTGTTAATTTTCTCTATTGATTTCCTGTTTTCAATTCCTATGATTTCTGCCTGAATTTTTATTATTTCTTTTCTTCTGCTTACTTTGTATTTCATTTTCTCTTCTTTTTCTCATTTCCTAGGATGCTAACTTAGATGACTCATTTTAGATCTTTCTTCAGTTTTAATATATGCATTCAATGCCATAACTTCCTTCTAAGCACCACTTTCACTGCATCTCACAAAGTCTGATAATGTTTTTTCAATTTCATTGAGTTCAAAAATATTTTAAAATTTATATTCAGATTTTTTATTTGATCTATGTGTTATTTAGAAGTATGTTGTTTAATCTTCAAGTATTTGGGAATTTTCTAGTTATCTTTCTATTACTGATTTCTAATTTAATTCCACTGTGGTCTAAGAGCAGATATTGTATGAGTTCTACACCTTCAAAGTTGTTAAGGTGTGTTTTATGATACAGAATGTGGTCTATCTTGATGAATGTTCCATGTGAGCTTGAGAAGAATATATTTTATGCTATTGTTAGATGAAGAAGTCTGTAAGTGTCAGTTGCTTCTAATTACATTGACTAGTAATTTCAGACAGTGCTGCTGAGTTCAACTATGTCCTTAATGATTTTCTGCCTACTGGACCTGCCCATTTCTGATATAGTGATGTTGAAGTCTCCAATTATAATAGATTTACCTATTTCACCTTGTAGTTCTATCAGTTTTTTGCCTCATGTATTTTGATGTTCAATTATTAGGCACATACACACTAAGGACTTATATCTTCTTGGATAACTGATCCTTTTATCATTATGTAATGCCTTTGATAATTTCTAATAATTTACCTTGCTCTGAAGTCAGCACTGTCTGAAATTACTATAGCTATTCCTGCTTTCCACTGATTTGTGTAAACATGGTGAATCTTTCCCTAACTTTTTACCTTTAATCTATGTGTCTTTTTAAGTGACTGTCTTATAGATAACATATAGTTGGGTCTTGTTTTTTGATGTACTTTGACAAGTTCTATCTTTTAAATGGTACACTTAGACCACTGAGCTTTATGATTATTTACTTCTTTCTTTCTTCCTTCTTATTTTTCCTATTTTTTCCTCCCACTCTTTTCTGCCATTTGTGGCTTTAATTGATCATTTTTTTTCTCCATTTTAGCAAATAAATTATACCTCCTTTTTTTACTTCAGTGCTTATCCTAGAGTTTGCAATATACATTTACAACTAATCTAACTCCACTTTCAAAAAAAATCACACTGCTTCTCAGGTAGTACAAGTACCTTATAATAGCAAAATATTTTCAATCCATCTCTCACATCCCTGGTATCACTGCTGCATTCATTTCACTTGTACATAAGTATATATAAGCAAATATATACATACTTAATTATACATAATTGGATACACTGTCATATTAATATTTTGAACAAGCTGTTTTTTCTCTTTCCAGTATTCCCACTATGCTATGTCTTTTATAGTTATATCACAGTTTTTGGATATCTTGTTACATTTTTTTTAGTCTTTTTTTCCTCAATTGCTTTTCAGTTTGAAGTTTCTATTAACATATTCTCAAGTTCAGAGATTCTTATCTCGGATCTGTCCAGTCTACTAATGAGCCAATCAAAAGAATCCTTCATTTCTGTATATTTTTTACCTCTAGTTTTCTTTTCTATTCTTTCTTAGAATAAAATTCTTTCTCTCTGCCTACATTATCCATCTGTTCTTGCATGTTGTCTACTTTTTCTATTAGAGCACATAGTATATTAGTCATAATTTTTTTAATAAATTTATTTATTTATTTATTGGCTGTGTGGGGTCTTCTTCATTGCTGTACATGGGCTTTCTCTAGTTGTGGTTAGCGGAGGCTACTCTTCGTTGTGGTGCATAGGCTCCTCATTGCCATGACTTTTCTTGTTGCAGAGCACAGGCTCTAGGCTCACGGGCTTCAGTAGTTGTGGCACATGGGCTCTAAACCTCAGGCTCAATAGTTGTGGCACATGGGCTTAGCTGCTCCACGGCATGTGGCATCTTCCTGGAGCAGGGATCGAACCTGTGTCCCCTGCATTGGCAGGTGGATTCTTAACCACTGCGCCACCTAGGCAGTCCTAGTCATAGTTGTTTTTAAATTCATGACCTGATAATTACAACATTCCTCCATATCTGAGTCTGGTTCTGATTCTTGCTGTCTCTTCGAACTATGGGGTTTTGCCATCTAGTATGCCTTGTGATTTTTTGTTGAAATCTAACATGATATACTAGATGAAAGCAACTCCAGTTAATACTTTTTTAGTGATGTGGTGGTAAGATGTCTGGAGAGGGGAGGAATTCTATAGTTCTATGATTATGTCTTAGTCTTTTAGTGAGCCTGTGGCCCTGGGCTATGAACTTCACAAGTGTCTATCAGCTTTTCCCCAGCCCTAGATGGATGGAACCAGATGGCTACAGGGAACTGGAGTTGGGTACTTCCTTTCCCCTACACACAAAGCCAGAGCCAAACTGGAGTTTGGTATTTCCCTCCCGCCAAGTCAATTAGGCTCTGATAAGAATAGAATGCTCTGCTGTATTTCAAAATGTCTACTTTTCCCCTTCCCCTTTCAGGAAGCCTGAAGGGATTTTCTCTAACATTCACTGTGAGAACCTGGTAGAGCTCCAGGAGATAAAACTCAAACAAACTTGAGAGCACACCCCTTGGAATTTTTAACTCTCAAACTTGTCCCTATTGAGTCTCTGGCAATTTGTCATTTACAGTCCAGTTTTCTACCCTGGGACTACTTCCCACAGAGGTTTCTGCTCATGGGTTTCTGCTTCAGTAACCTATGACTCTCTGTATCCAATGTCTGCCTCTCCAATTTGGGGGGCAGCTATTTGCCCTATGACTTTATGCCTGTGGTAGATCTCAGAAGAGTTGTTGGTTTTCAGTGTGTTTAGCTTTTTACTTGTCAGGATGGAGTGGTGCCTTCTAAGATCTTTACATGGTAGACCAAAAACAAAAAGGTACTATAGTGACTTTTAAGTATTTATAAACATAGGTTTCAATATCAACATTATTAGTACTATGCTACACATAAAACCACTGTGACGAATTACTTCATTTTAAATATATCTACATCTATAGTACTGCTGGATATACTATAATATACTGAAACTATGATTATATGATTACATTTGCAGGTTATAATTTGAGAATTGTTACTGTAAACTACTATTTTGACAATATACTATATATCTAAACTACATACTAAAAACGTACTAGCAAAGTGTATTGTTATCTTATATATGTGAAAATTACTATAATTTAGTATAAAAAATATTCACAGCAGTGATTTCTTAAAAGTTTCAACAGAATAATAATAAATTTGCCAGAAAAAATATGGAAGCATATTGCATTAGCTCACTTTTGTTGTAATATATAATCAATAAATTGTAGCAATAATTATTAATCCTTATCTAGTTTATTAGTAGTTTTTTAAATCTCTTTGTCCTATACTATCTCAATTCTTAAATAGAATGAACTATGAGAAATGAATAAACTAGGAAAAATATAGATAATTTTGTGACTTTCAGAATGATACATAAATGGAATCATAAAACATATAATTATATATTTAAGATTGGCTTTTTTATTCAGCATAAGCCCTCGAGATCCATCTCAGTTCGTGTTTGTATCAATAGTTCATTCCTTTTTATTGCTGAGTAATATTACATGGTATTGATGTACAGTTTGTTCATTTATTATAAGACATTTTGGTTGTTTACAGTTTGGGGCTATTACAAATAAAGTTTTCTAATAAGTGTATAGTGATCCCTCATTATGATCTTATTTTGCATTTCTCTAAGGACTAGCAATGTTGAACATCTTTTCATGTGCTAATTTGCCATCGTTTCATTTGGTGAAGCGGCTTTTTGTATCTTTTGGTAATTTTCTGGTTGTATTGTTTGGGTTTTTTAATGCTGACTTTCAAGAATTCTTTATACATTCTAAATGAATCCTTTGTCATATATGTGATTTGCAAATAATTTCTCCTAGTGTGCAGCTTCTTTTCATTCTCTTAATGGGTCTTTCACAGACCAAAAGTTTTTAATCCTGATAAAGTCAACTTATCAATTTTTCCTTTTATGAATCATGCTTTCAGCGTCACGTCAAAAACATCTATAAACCAAGGCTTAGCTACTGAAGGTTTTTTCCTGTGTTTACTTTGAAAAGTTACATAGTTTTACATTTTACATTTAAACGTATGATCCATTTCGAGCTAATTTTTATATAAGATGTGAGGTATAAGTTAAGGTTCATTTTTTTGCCAATAGATATCCAACTGTTGCAACACTATTTATTAAAAAGACGATTCTTCCCATACGGTCTGCTTTTGTACCTTTGTTAGAAGTCAGCTGGCCGTATCTGTGGGGCTATTCTTGCCTTCTCTATTCTACTCCATTGATTCATGTGTCTCTCCCTACACCAATACTACACAGTCTTGATTACTGCATAGCTATATGTCTTGAAATCAAGTAAACTGATTGTACTCACTTTATTCTTTTCTTCAAAACTGTTTTAGCTATTATAGTTCCTATACTTTCCCATGTAAATTTTAAACTAAGTTGGCCTAGGTCTACAAAAAAAAAAACAAAAAACAAAAAAAAAAAACCACTAGAATTTGACAGAAATTGTGTTAAAATTGTGCGTCAATTTGGAGAGAATTTACATCATTACTATGTTGAGTCTTCCAAGCCAAACATGGTATGTCTCTCTAATTATTTAGATCTTTGATTTTTTTCATCAGTGTTTTGTACTTCACAGCATAAAAGTCTTATACATATTTTGTTATATTTACACTTAAGTAGTTCAATATTTTTGGAGTGATTGTAAAGGATATTGTACTTTTAATTCCATTTTTTGTGTGTTCACTGTTAGTATATGGAAATAGAACAGATTTTTGTAAGCTGATTTTATATCTTGCAATCTTGCTGAATTCACTTATTAGTTCTAGGTTTTTGATAGGTTCTATGTTTTTATATGTGTAGACCATCATGTCACCTTTAAATAGGGTCAATTGTTTTCTTCCCTTCCAATTCACATGCCTTTTATTTCCTTATCTTGCCTAATAGTAGTGTCTAGAACTTCTGGTACTATGCTCAACAGACGTGCTAAGAACATGCCTTGTTCCCAACCTTAGGGGTAAAGCATTCAGTCATTCAGCATTAATTATGGGATTAGCTGTGAGATTTTTATATTCTTAACCAAGATGAGGAAGTTCCACTCTATTCCTAGTTTTTAAAGAGATTTTTTTTTAAATCAAGAATTGGTGTTGAATTTTTCAAATGCTTTTTCTGCATCAATTGATACAATCATACAATTTTTCCTCTTTATTCTGTTAATGTGGTTGGATTACACTGATTGATTTTCAAACTGAACCAACTTTGCATCCCTGAAATCAACTCCACTTGGTTATGGCACATAATTCCTTTTAGATACTGCTGATTTCTATCTGCTAATATTTTGTTGAAGATTTCTGTATCTATGAATATTGGCCTGTAATTTTCATTTTTGTACTGTCTTTGATTTTGGTGTTAGGATAATATTGGCCTCATAAAATGAACTGGAAACTGATCCACCTTCTTCCATTACCTGGAAAAGAATATACAGAATCAGTGTCAATTCTTTAAAACTTTGGTAGAATTTTCCAGTGAAACCAGCTGAGCCCCAGGATTTCATTTTAGGATTTTTTTTTTTTGACTGTAAATTCAATTCCCTTAATAGTTACAGGGCTATTCAAATTATCCATTTCGTATTAGGTGATAGTCTACACTTTTGTATAAAATAGTCCATTTCATCTAAGTTATCAAAGTTACATGTGTAGGGTTGTTTGTGGTATTCCTTTGTTATCCTTTTGATGTCTCCAGAATTATAACAATATCCTATTTCAATCCTGATAATATAATTTGCATCTTCTCTTTTATTTTTCTGTCAGCCTTGCTAGAGGTTTGGCAATTTTACTGATCTCTGCAAAGAATCAACTTTGGGTTTCACTGATTTTTCTCTATGGCTTTTAATTGCAACTGATTTCTGGTCTTTATTTCAATCCTCCTACTTCCTTAAGGTTTATTTCTCTCTTTTTCTAGTCTATTGGACTGAAAGCATAGATTACTGATTGGAGACCTTTCTTCTTGCCTAATATAAACATTTAGTGCTATAAAATTTTCTCTCAGCACTGCTGCAACTGTGTCCCATCAATTTTGATATGTTCTTCTTTTGTTTTCATTCAACTAGATGTTTTTCTTAATCCCCTCTGAAACTTCCTATTTGATCCATGGATTATTTACAAGTGTATTGTTTAGTTTCTAAGTAATTACAGATTTTCTTGTTATCTTTGTTTATTGCTTAATAATTTAATTCAGATGTGGTCAGAAACCATACCCTGTATGATTTAAAGCATTTTCATTTCATTTAGGTTTGTTTTGGGGCCCTGGAAATGGTCTATCTTGGTATATGTTCCATGTGCATTTGAAAACAATGTGTATTCTGCTATTGTTGGGTACTATGTTCTATAAACATCAAATGCTTTTGGTTGATGGTGTTGTTGAGTTCTCCTATATACTGCTGATTTTCTTGTCTAATTGTTCTATCAATTGTTGAGAAAGGGTGTTGAGATCTTCAATTACAATTGTGAATTTATTTTTCCTTTCAGTTCTATCAGTTTTTTGTATGTGTGTATCAGTATATTAATACACCAAATTGATATTTGGTGCATACACGTCTAGGACTGCTATGTGCTCTTAGTGGATTAACCCTTTTATTGTTACATAATGTTCCTCTGTCTCTGCTAATTTTCTTTGCTCTGAAGCCAATTTTATGTTTTCTATTTGTTCTCTTGTGTTTTCTGTTTCTGTTTTCTTTTTCCTGCCTTTTTGTGGGTTACTTGAACATTTTTTAGAATTTCATTTTGGTTTATCTGTAGTGGTTTTTGGTGTATCTCTCAAATTCCATTTTGGCTTATCTATAGTGTTTCTTGGTGCATCTCTCTCTATATATATAGCTTCTTTAGTGTTTGCTCTAGTTATTAGATACACATGACATCACTGTCTACTGGTGTCATCGGTAAAAACTGATTCAAATGAAGTGTAGAAAACTTACATCCCTTTATGTCCCCTTATATTCCCTCATTTATAATATAATTATCTTTAATATTCTCTACACACACTTAGAACTACATCAGACAGTATAGTTTTTGGTCAACCCTAAAACAATTTAAATACTCAAGAGGAAGAGGAAAGTATCTACTCATATTTTACTCTTTTCATTGTTCTTTCTTCTTCCTAATGTTCTAGGATTCCTGCTTTTATTATTTCCTATTGGTTTAGAGAACTTAAGCTATTCTCTCAGAGTAGATTAGCAAGTGACAAATTTTCTTAGTGCTTCTTCATCCATGATTGACTTCACTTCCCTTTCATTCTTTTATATTTTCACAGGATATAGAAAATGGGTTGACAGTTCTTTTCTTTCAGCACTCAAGTGTTGTGCCATGTCTTTAAGGCCTCAATGGTTTCTGATGAGAAATTCACTGTCAATTGAATTGTTTTTCCTCAAAAGGTAAAGTGTTGCTTCCCTCGCACTGCCTTAAAATTTTTTGTCATTAGTTTCTAGAACAATGATGTGCCTTGCTGTGGATCTCTTTGGATTTATCCTTTCTGAGGTTCACTCAGCTTCCTCAATCTGTAGATTTATGTCTAGCCATTATTTCTTCAAATACTTTGCAGCTCCACCTTCTTTCTCCTCTTCTTCGGTGACCCCAATGATATGGATGTTAGATCTTTTCATTTAGTCTCATAGGTTCCTGAGCCTCTGTTCATTTTTTTCCCCAGTCTATTTTCTCTCTATTCAAATTGGATAATTTCTGTTGTTTTATCTTCAAATTCACTGACCATTTTCTCTGTCCTATCCATTATGCTATTGAGCTCACTGAGGTTTTTTGTTTCCCCCCTCTCTCCTACTGTATTTTTCAATTCTAAAATTTCCATTTGGTTTCTCTTTATGTCTTCTACTTCTGTGCTGAGACAATATTTTTTGTTTGTTTCATGCATGTCTGTAATTGCTCACTGAAGCATTTTTATGATGCCCCTTTTAAAATACTTGGCAGATAATTCTAACATTTGTGTCACCTCAGTATTGGTATTAGTAGATTGTCTTTTCTCAATAAATTTCTACAGAAACCTGGACATTTTGAGTATTATATTATGAGACCCTGGATCTTATTTAATGTTTTTATTTTAGCAGTCCTCGCCTGACATCACTCTGATGGGGATGGGGATAATCAGTTTGTTACTCTCTGGTAGAGGTGGAAGTTCAGATTCCCCATTTGGCCTTCACTGATAACAGGGGGAGGAAAGTTACTGCTGGGTGGGGTAGGAGTTCAGGCCTCTGCTGATATCATCCAGGCTGGGAAGGACAGAGGTACATCATTACTGCTCCTCACGTGGCCTCCACTGACACCATGTGGGGGTAAGCTTCATTACCACTGGGCAGTGGCCAAATCCTAAATCTCCACCAGGCCTCCTCTGACACTAACCCAGTGGGGAAAGAAACGGGAGCTTCTTTACCACCAGGTGGGGCTAAGCATCCAGGCTCCCCAAGGGGTCTCAACTGACATGTCTCATTTCTGCCCAGTGGGGATACAAGTCCCAGTTTCTCACTTGGCTATTTCTGACACCATCCCAACAGGAGGGATGTGTACCTCACTTCTGGCTTGCAAGGAAGTCTTGGAGCCTCACGTGGCCCTTGCTAGTTGTGGTGAGGTAGGGCAAAAGTTTTTGTGTGGTGTTTGGCTACGGCAGAATGGTTAATGTCTGAAAGTTTTCTGTCTTGCTAAGCTGCCGCTTTCCAAGTCCTCTGGCCAGAAAGAACAGGCTTTCATTAGGTTTGTCTGTGCCCGCTGGCTTCTCCGAGGTGCCCATTTCTCCAACATCCAGACTGGAGTAAGTGACGCAAAAGAAAATTCAGGGAATTCACTACCATGTAGTCCAGTGGATCTCAAGGTCACTAACCAGTCTTCCTTCTACTCTCGACTTTTCAGTCTTCTTGTGTCTGTTTTCTATATAATGTCCAGAGTTTTATTTGTCCTTAGCGGAAAGAATAGAGAAAAGGGTATCAACCATTTTTCCAGAAGCAAAAGTCTAACACCCGTAATTTGATATCATTAAAGATACTAGGTAATATTTTTACCACACTGTTTAGATAAAGGATAAATTCCCATTAATTCAGTTCAACTCAATGTTCCCTTAATGAATAGGTACCCAAATACTGATGCTTCTGTGTTCCCAAAGAAGACAGCTTTTTCCACACATCATCATAGAGGACATTACTTAAGAACCTTTACGAAAGTAAGTACCAGTTGCTCAACATCTACTCAATTTGAACAATCTCTACAAATTTTCTCAATCATATCTTAGCTACAAAATAGAAACTCTTACGTTTTTTCCAATTGCAAGCCAACCCAAGAATTTTACCTAGCGAGCATCAAATAAAGTTGGGAAGCTATCTCAATTACAAAACACCAAGGCACTTGAAATAATAGTTTTAGGTTTACAAAGTATGTGGTATCTCATAACAGTGACTTATAAAGCATCCTACTGAAGCTATTTTTCAAGGAGTGGCAATGTATTTGGGCAAGCCAACAATACCATCCTCACTGGTTAACCTTATAAACACCACACACACACCACATGCAGAATAACTCTCCGGTTACCAGGACATGAAGGGGTCACATCCTGGTATTTTTACTCAGATGTTCAAGTCAGTGTTCCTCCTAGCCTTTTTTTTTTTAACTCCTTTTAAAACTCATAAGAAGCTGTAAAAATAAGAGTCCCGTGTACCATTCACCCAGCTTCTCCTGATGGTGACATCCTATATAGCTAAAGAACAATATCAAAACCAGGAAACTGACATTAGTACATTACTGTTTTACTAGACTATAAATTCTTCACCCTCTCAATAGATACGTTATGTAACAGTGAACTTTCTCAAAAACTCTCCCAGCACTTAGCAAACTACCAATCCAGACTTCTAATTCAACTGCAAATTATCTATATATAAACAATCCTTCTACACACACACATATACATACCCCATACAGTCACACCTCACATACGTAAACACAAAAATTTGTACCCACACATGCACAAACTTACATGAAAACAACAGCAATCCCATCTTTCTTATCTAAGTACTCTATTTCCACTAATCTCTACTTTCCCTTACTATTACGACATGAAAACTGTGTGTAAATTAGTCTGAGGGCTAAAAAAAATCTTTAAAAGTTATCTAACATAAAAATTCACCCAATTCTTGAATTCCTTGTACAGCATCCTCATCAATGATCCTTCAGCCTTTACTTGAATATTTCTAATGACAAGAAACAAGATATGAAGGAATACAGTCCACCTTTGGTCAATCCTAATTCTTGAAAGGTATCTCTAATTATTAGCCAAAAACTTTAAAATGTACATATTCATTTAGTTCTAGTTGTATCCTTTGGCTGATATGAACAAAAAAGGCTTCTCCCTCACTGCCTTTGTCCCAGGAGAGACAGATACCTTATTTTGCCTAAGATATCCTAGTTTGCATCTGTTGCTCTGGCATACTTAACAACCCCTTTCACCCTCAAGATCTGAACAACACATTATATATTCACTCTATCCTGTACAGCCCTCAAAAATATGAAGACCACATGTTTTCATTAGGTTAACCCCATTTTTCAGCTCTTCTTTGTATGATACGATTTTGAGGGTCTTCATTAGCCTTATCATTCTTGCTTCTGAATCCTTACCAGCTTATTTATATTCCAAGAGCTTAGGTTCTTTACCATATATATATAATATATATATATTATTCATATATATTAATGAAACATTTTCTAATCCCAATTAAAGAATAGAAAGTCACTTACACCCCTCTGAATTCTAGACCAAGATACAGCTATGCAATTACTGTCCTTCTGGGTAAAGACATCTGAGTGTCTGGAACCATGATACTAGGTAGCAGTCTAACATTATACCAGCAGGTGTCACTCTATATATGATATATTTAAAGTTGTTTAAGTCTCAATTTCACTCATTCAACAAATACTTATTAAGCATTCATCTTGTGCCAGACATGATTCTAGGTGCTAAGAATACAGAGGTGAATAAGAAAGACATGTTCTTATCTTCATGGAGCTTACAGGCTAGATATTAATGAACAAATCTGCTTTATTTACTTTGTATATAAAAGTCTGTAAAATTCTATTCCTTGGGAAATTTTATTTTCTTAAGTTATTAGATAATAACACTCAAAATAACTCATAAAGAACACATTGTAATGAAACAGAATCAGAGAAAGAGTGTTCAGTACAAGTGAGATTAATATATCCAGTGTATTTTCTAGCTGTTTGAATTGATACAACATTTCTCTTCCAAACTTCAAGTTCCAAAACCCAAATTTTAGGTATTCCTCATTACAATAGGAAGGAATTTATTTTAAAAAACAATTCAGGGCTTCCCAGGTTGCGCAGTGGTTAAGAATCCGCCCGCCAATGCAGGGGATACGGGTTCCATCCCTGGTCCAGGAAGATCCCACATGCGGCAGAGCAACTAAGCACGTGCGCCACAACTACCGAGCCGGTGCTCTAGAGCCCACGAGCCACAACTATTGAGCCCATGTGCCACAACTACTGAAGCCTACGTGCCCAGAGCCTGTGCTCCGCAACAAGAGAAGCCACCACACTGAGAAGCTCGTGTACAGCAAAGAACAGCCTCTGCTCACCACAACTAGAGAAAGCCTGTGCACAGCAATGAAGACCCAACACAGCCTAAATAAATAAATAAGTAAATTTATTTTAAAAATTCAAATTTTTAAAAAAATCTACCTATTCATGTTTGTACAAAGTACAGACTGCTACAAATACTTAAAGATTATCTGCAAAGCTTATTAATTCCCAAGTACATATTTCCTTATTTCTACTTAGAAATAATGTCCCCTTCTAAACACCAACATACTCCCCAGGTTAATGGAACAAAGATAGTAATGAATTATGCCTCAGCATAGAATTTAGGAATTCCTCCACTGTCAACATCCTTATTTGGATAAACGTGTGAGACTCACAGCTGTTATCAGGACTTAAAGGTGACCTACTCATGATTAGAGCAGAGCAATGAAAGGTCACACTTTGTCAAAACAAACAGATCTAAGAGAGGGAGGAGACACTGTACATCAAAAAAGTATATTTGCTTGCATAGAAATCTAAATACCTTTCATTATCCAAGAACTATTTAATTGCTATTTTACTTCTCTGTATTCTCAAATACAACACTCTCTAAACTGGAAAGGCTAGGAAAAACATGGTTAAGGAAACAGTTCAGGCTCAAAAAGTCCAGTAGGACGTAGAATTCTTTAACTTTAAAATTAAGTCAAATAAATCTATCTGAGAAAAATAATGTTTATAAGAATTTAATAAGATCCTGACAGCTTCATGTAATATCCAACCTAATGTTCCTCTTGAAATACCTCGAACTCTTAGTTACTGTTCAAATTACCTGAAATATATTGCATATTGTTCAATTTTAGCATGGAATCACACACATACTTTAGAACACAAGAAGTACTCAATGAACATGAAGTTATAAATAAATACTAAGGTGCTTCACAAAAGATGGTTAACATAAAAAAGATTAAATTGTTATACCTAATATTAAGACATTTTCTTTCACTTCAAAAGGTAAAGTTGTGGGTTGACCAAATATATTTAAAACAAAGCTTACTGTGTATGACTTTTTAATTACATTTGTAAACTCTCCGACAGGCCCAGTTAATGTTTGGCATATCTGAGATGTCACCAAATTTGGGAAAACTCAACAGCAGAGACCTCTGTTATCACAGTACTTTTATTCCAAATATAAAAATATGTGTGTGCAAAAGTGGGTTTAGTGTATTGGAAAAAGCACAGCTTTTGGTGTCACAACGATCTAGATATGAATTACAGTACTACCCTAAAAAGCTATGCGATTTCTGAGTAAGTTACTTAAACTGTTCTAAACATCACTTTTCCACCAAGATGCAAATAACAGGGCTGGATAGGACTAATACATTGTTTATATTATATAAAATGCCCAACACGTGGTTTGATACATAGTAGGTAGTCAAGAAATGGTAGTTATTAGCAGAATGCCATTTTTCTTTTTGACCACTAGATTTACTATACCAGTTAATGCTGAACAACTACTGACTCACTAGTTTTTATAACTATCACAGGTTTATAAAACCAAACCCTTTACTAGACTGAATGCCAACAAATAAGCACCTTCTCCTTTAACACAAATATATTTTGCATGACCTTACATGAATTGCTTAGATAAAAGCCTTTTCTCTCCTGCTTTTGTTATTTTAAAGTACAGATGCATTTGAGTCATTTTCTCCTTTTGTTTCATATCCTTAAGATCCAAAGCTTCAAAGACATAATGTCAGCATGCAGTCAATTTATGACTGAACTCTTGAAGAGACACTGAAGAATTACCTTGTCAATCACCCCAAGGACTCTGAAGGCCTTCAGCTCCTCGGCAGGGCTCCTTAGGTTCCAAGGGGGCCTTGAACTTAGTGATCCTGGAGGCTAATGGAAGATATCAAAGATTATACATCAATCAGGGAGGTACTTGAAGGAAGACTGCCTGCTGAAGCAAATGCCAGGCCAAAGGAACTAAATTTATCATAAATCAGAGAATGGAAAGATGAAAGGAGGAAGTTTCTATTTGTCTGTAATATAAAATAAAAAAATAATAAAATCAAAAATGAAGAAAATCAAAAAGAAAAAGCAAGAAGAAAGTTGCAAGTAAATAAATCATGGTAACACTGAAAACAAAAATTTTTTAAAGAAAAATTAATAAGTTGATATAGTTTCCAGAGCAACAATTCAATTCAGAACTGTGCAGCTATAATGAAACTTTGTAACAAATGGATAACTGAGCCAAAAATCAATCACAGCCTTATATTTACCCCAGAAGGCTCAAGAGTAATTTAGAAGGAGGGGACTAAAAAACAAGGTAACAACAGATAAACTTGGGAAAAGATGGAACACAAGTCATTTTCTTTCATCATAAAACTACAGTCCATTAATGTTACTTTATAAATATATACTATGTATGTTAAGAGGGACTGGCAAATTCAAGTTCAACCAGAATTGCCAATAATGGTGAAAAATTAACAAACTATCATAATAACCAGTAATAATTAGAACTGAGATTGCTGAAGCCTAGGAAAGGAGATGATTTACAGAAGAAAGAAAATATTTTTTTAATATTTGAACATCTGTGATGTGGAAAACTTAGTCTGTTCGCCACAAGAAAAAGAGTCCAAAAACCATCAGTGAATACAAAAGGGGTATTTCAGTACTACATACAATAAAAGAATAATCCTAACTTCCTATCCACTGGTCTTAGTTTTTCCCTACCAGTAAAGTAAAACATTAGATAAACTCCAAAGACACCTCCATTTGGCATTTACAACCAGAAAGCAATGCTTTATCAATCCTCATATTAAAATGGTGATGCTGCAAAGGATGACAGGACACACAAAGCCTTATTACAACCTCAAAGCAGACCTTTTTGTTGTCAAAAATCTGTTAGACTATATAGGAAACATTTATCATCCCCATGAGTAGATGATAAATATCCTGGTTAACCAAATGTCATGATTACCAGAGTTACTGAGTTACATTTTTGATACTTCAAGCCCTAGTGCAGCCCAATATCACTAGACAAGAAGCTTCTTGAGAACAGGAAATATGCCTTATTCATCTTTATATTCACAGTGCCTAGCATATTGGTTGGAAGCAAAGAGGAAGAGCAGAAAAGAGACAAAGCAGGAAGGAAGGAGGGTAACAAGTGAGGGAGGCTGCATAGACAAATTAGGTGTCTTTCAATAACTGAGAAATCTGTCACTTTGTGAAATTTCATAAAAGCAGCAATCTTAATTGCTTTCAAAAAATTTTTTGTTGTTTTTAGGTTTAGTAAGCAAATACTAACTTCAGTATCTCTAAAGAGGTAGTATTTAATTTTTTTTAAAAAAGACAACTTTTTTAAAGAGACAACTGGAGAATGTTGGTGATAGTGGCAACTGGACAGGATAATAACAATCTTTTTAAATCTATTTAAGTTCTACTTGTAGGATATACTTCCAAAAAAATTATTTTTTAATATCTCACTTTATTAGGTGCTGAGCTAGATGACATAAAACGCAGATACATCTCTGCCTCCCTAAAAGCTTAAAATCCAAGGGGAATTTTTAAGGATAGAAAAACATTTAGCAGAGTGTTTTAACAGACAGCTAACAGAAATAGTCTCTTCTCTCTTTATATTATTTCATCTTCATAGCTCACCCTGGCCTGCGTGGAGTACTCACCAGAAGTTATTATCATCATCCCTATTGTACAGATAAATAAAAGGGAGTTCAGAATGGCTGCGTGTTTACGGTCAGAAACAGCAGTGAAAGATCCTAGACTAGACCCCAACTCCTTACTCTACTGCTTACAGTCCTTCTGCTACACAACACATTCTGATAATTAAAAATTCATCTCCCCCTACTCTATTACCAAGGAAGGGCAAGAACTGCTTGTGATTTTGGTAAAAGGAATGGTTAGGAAAAGCTATAGGAGGATAAGGAATACTTTAAATGATAATTTATCTATTGCATTCGTCTTTGAAAATACGGCCGAACACGTCCAACATCCCTATCTCCTACTTATCCCTCTTATTCACAGATGTCATTGGATCTTTCAGTTTCCAAAGAAAGCTATCATTTTGCTTTCAGCAAAGACAGTAAACCACAAAATCTCTACTGCGCCTTTCATTAAATTACTGTGTACCCACTATGTGCATGATGACTAAAAGGGATAAAAATTATCAAAAGACACGGTCCCTAGCTTCAGGAAGTTTACAACTTACTTGAGGAGATAAGCCAAATACATGAAAAATTAAATAACAATAAAATATTTTTTAAAAACATAAGACAACAGCAATAAGTCACTAGGTTAATGTATGATAAACTGTGGTTTCAGAAAGAAGTGGAATCAAAGGGGATTTTAAATATTAAGTAGGAATTAGGTTAGGAAAGGATATTATACATAGGATTGGGGAAAAAAACCTCGCCTGGTGGGGAAAAAAATGTTCAAATTGTAGAACAGAGGAAAATAAAATTATATTTTTAAGGTTAGTCAGCTTTATTGGCTTTAACAGGCCTTGAATGCCAGGAAGAAAAGTCTGGACTATGTTCTCCAGGGTCTAGAAAACAAGTTTTTGCATGAGAAACAATCCAATGAAAACGATGATTTAGTAAGGTTACTTTTGCAAAGACAGGAATGGTGAAATTGTAATGGGGGAAAGACCAAAGGCAAAGTGATCATTCAAGTTCTCTTTCTACTTTAACCATCTATAAAAGTTTAAGATCAGAGAAACGAACAAAGAAAGATCATGAAAAAAAATCATCAATAAAAAATCCCATATTTCTGATATGCAGTGTTTAAATTGGGTAGAATCCCTATAGATCTATTCCTTTTTTAGATGGCAAAAGGAAATATAAATCCACAGAATGTTAAGAACAGAAAGAGACAGAGATCAAGTCCAACATTCCTTTTTTTTTTTCAGATGAGAAAACTGAAAAGCAGCAAGGTTAAGCAATTTGTCTAAGATGACAAAACTAGGTAATAGATAAGAGGGGATTAAATCTTATTTATAAGATAAATTTATTTATAAAATTTATAAATTTATTTATAAAATAATATAACATTGTTTAGGGAAACTATAGCCAATGCTATTGGGGCGGGGTGGGGTGGAAATATTTCTAGGCAATATGGCTGAGTTCCTTAAAGAAAAAAGTAAAAATTTCACTTACTTGTATTAGCTAACTATATCAGAAGATTCCTAGAGAAGCAAGGAATTCAAAACTTAATACAGGGGGTGAGGAGGGGAGAGAGGTAAGAATATATGATAATCCAACAGCCTTCAAAACCAAAGATCCAAGTATGTATCACTCAACTGCTCAAGCCCATGGCAGACTCTGTTAGTACCACACTCTGTCTTGCAATCAGTGCTCTTGGCAGCCACTACCAGTGGACTAGAGTTAGCACACTAGTAAAGCCTACTTACTATTCCTGTTCAACACTATCTAAATGGCTAGGTGAAGCTTACCTTTGTTGTCATTTGGGGTATTTTTTAAGTTGTTGTTTATCCTGCCCAGGGTCTTTTTCACTTGGTATTATTCCCTTTTCTCAATGAGATCTATCTCAAGTCTTACCAATCTGTTAGTGAGGTACTTTCCAAACTAACGTGCACGCACATCACCTGAGGACCTTGTAAAAATGGAGGTTCAGATGCAGTCATTCTGTGGTGGAGCCTAAGAGTCTGTATTTCCGAGAAGCTACCAGGTAATGCTGGTGCCGCTGGTCCACCAACCACACGTGGAGTAGGGTTAGCTACTCGTCCTTAAATAACCTGAGAGTAAGTCAGCATTATTTGGGAGGGAATAAGCAAGCAAGGACAAAAGGAGAGTTCTACAAAGAATGTATCAAGAATCCACACTCTGCTAACTACACTAGTTTATGAACTTGGCTTCATCTGTAGATTTTTGGCTTTGCCAAGACTTTCATTGGCAACCTATTAACCCTCAATACTCAGTTTCCTAAATAAGTCTCTCTCAGAGCACATTTCAAGCATGACTCTTTACTGCATATCCTATTGCTGACTTGGAATATGCCTGACTACCACCTTTGCTTTCGCCCATGTCTCACCAGGGGTGACACAACACTCATTTTAAAATCTTTGCTAAAGAAGAATTGAGAAATACCAATAATACCAGCACACAAAATGCACAACAGAGTAATATTTTCAATATTATAGCAACTATACTCAAAATCCATAAAATATTCAGAAAAGGCATATATTCTACAGTTGTCCCTCAGTATACACAGGGGATTGGTTCCAGGACCCCCACGAATACCAAAATCCACAGATGCTCAAGTCCCTTATATAAAATGGTGTAGTTTTTACATATATCCTACACACATCCTCCCATAATCTTTAAATCACCTCTAAACTACTTCTAATACCTAATGCAATGTAAATGCTATACCAATAGTTGACGGCAGGCAGTAAATTCAAGTTTTGTTTTTTAGAACTTTCTAGAATTTTTTCTCCCCAAATATTTTCAATGTGCAGTTGGTTTAATCCACAAATGTGGAACCCCTGGGTACAGAGGGCCAAGTGTATTTTCATTCATACCCTGCAACTGCAAACAAAAAAAATGTATTTGTATTTTTTAAAACTACACAATCTTTTATGTCCTAAATTTAGACCATTTACTGTCTTTTTCTTAATTTCATTGATATTAAGTTTTAAATTCCTAGAGCTAAAAATAGCAAATAAGCTATTTCAAGTCTTTTCCAGGGAAATCCCCTCTAATACCAATTCTTAAACCATTCAAAGCCATGTACAATTTAAAAGGAAAAAAGGAAAAAGGAAAAGAAATCCATCTCCTTTAGTTAAAACTGCACCTTTAGCCCAAATAAAGCTCATTTCCTTTTTTTCAGAGATTTGCTCCTTAAGTTTCCTCCGAGCTTTCAGTAATGAACGAAGAAAGAGTAGGAGAGTGCTTTTGCTCCTTTCTGTCCATTTTGTGAAAAGGACACTATCACCAACGACTGGAAATTCGGAACTTCTTAATTTACCACATAAGAGTATCAAATAAATTCAATAAAGCAAAAGCCTAAACCACCACAGAAAACTCAGGTAAAGTGAGTCACGACCTAGACTGCACCAAAGGGAAAAACAGTAATCAACAAAAAAAATTTCAAACCCAAAAAGGAGGATTCCTTCATTTTCTTAATTAACCAGGCTAGAAAGAAATAGCTGCGCATGTATTCAAGACAGAAATACTATCTGCTCTGCACAGAATTTAAGATTTGCTAAAAATCATTTATACCATTCTCTCATTGTGTTGGTTGAAACTTTTGCCCAAAGACGGTTAAAGAAGAGAAATAATAAATTCACCAAGCTAATGAAAGAACCTCTAGAAGACATTTAAGTTAAATTACAGATAAAAAATTATCAAGCATGTCTCTGACCTAAATAAGGGCCAGGTTTAATAGAGTAAAATACAAAATTGAAAATAAAAAGCAAATTCTTATCCGAAAAGAAAAACATCTTGCTCTATCAAGAAAAACTCTAACCTCCTTGCCTAAGAACTGAAAAAAATATCCTAGCATATCAAATTTGATTCACTAGGTACCTCTTTTTTAACCCTTCCTGATACAAGTTTCCATTATTCTACATGGCTCTTACAATCCTCTCTAACTTCTGCTACCTCAATTATGCACATATTTTGGGTGTTCAATTATGCTTTAAGGTTTGCAAGAGCAAACCTGTGTCATATCTTTTATTAATCCCAACACATATATAGTTTGATACTGTATACACACAGAGTCTTAACAGATGCTTAGTGGATTTATATAGATTTAATACAATCAGCTTTCCTATACCGTATCTCTTTTGTTTTATTTTCATTTGAAGCTATGCTTGAAGGAAAATTCTGACTGATATACTTCATGGTTCCTTTCTCCAAGTCAGAAGCTATACAACAGGCTTTATCTATTTATTTGCCTAATAAGTCATTGCTCCATAGAAGTGATCATGGGAAACTGTAACGGGATGCATAAACAGAGAGTTTGAATGAGTAAGTATAATTAGAACGTTCAAAGTTAATATTAATAGAAAGAACAGAATACTGCTAATTTTGACTCCCTAAAACTTTTAGAATACAGTTATCCTTTGAATAACACAGGAGTTGGGCTGTCAACCCTCCCCACAGTTGAAAATCCTAATATAACTTACAGTCAGCCCTCTGTATCCACAATTCCATCTAGACTCAACCAAATTCAGATCACATAGTTCCGCAGTATTTACTACTGAAAAAAATCCACGTGTAAGTGGACCCACACTGTTCAAACCCATGTTGTTCAAGGATCAATTGTATTTACATACAAGATAGATTTAGTAAAACAAGTGAGTTCATAGAGCCCTATCCTATTTAATACTTGATCAATATCCCCAAAAATGGATGCAGAATATACACATCAGGAGAGCATACAGGGCAGGTTGCCAACTCCACAGAAAATAAGAATCGGATTCAAAGTAATCTTTAGATAAATATTCCATTTAAAAAAGATAAATTTCAATCCTGCCATTTGCGACAATAGGAATGGACCTAGAAGATATTAGGCTAAGTGAAATAAGTCAGACAGGGAAAGACAAATATCGTATGATTTCACTTATATGTGGAAATCTAAAAAACAAAACAAATGAATAAACATAACAAAACAGAAACAGACTCAGAGATACAGAGAACAGACTGGTGGTTGCCAGAGGGGGTACGGGGTGTGAGTGAAATAGGTGAGGGAGATTAAGAGGTACAAACTTCCAGTTATAAAGTAAATAAGTCAATATAAAGAATACAGTCAACAGTATTGTAATAAACTTTATATGGTAACAGATGGGAACTAGATTTATCATGGTGATCATTTTGTAATGTATAAAAATATTGAATCACTATGTTGTACACCTAAAACTAATATAATATTGTAAGTCAATTATACCTCAATAAAAATAAATATTTTAACATTAAAAATTAAAACGATAAAATTCAATAGTGAAGCATTAAAGGAAACAATATAATTGAAACAATGATAGAAAACAGGAAAAGATTAGCAAACAGAATACAGAGAGTCACAATAACTAACAATCTGAAAATGAGTCAGCAGATATTCTACTTAAACATATTCATCATGTTAGAACAAGTAACGTAAGTATGTTACTTCCAAGTTGGAATACCGTTTTTGTTTAAATAGAATCGCCAAATACTTAACAACGAAAATTTTTACACTAATAAATACAGTTCTGATAACTGTATGTTTTAAAAGGTCACACAGAAAATGAAAAGGGCTTAGAAAAGCAGCAAAAAAAAGTTTTAGTCGTCCAATGAATCAAGATTAAATAATGGGCTATTTGTAAACTAGAAAATTGAGATATTTTATAATTTTCCAAAAGTATAAAAAACATTTTAAAATGTGGGAAAAGGTATAAAGCAATATAAGAGGGGAAATGAAAAACAGGGCTAACACTTATTAAGCTAGTCTTAGCTTGGCTTATAGGCTGGTCTTTTTATGAGATAGGCACTTGATTGCTTACAAGTGTGCGCACGCACACGTCCACATGAGGGATTTTTTTAAAACTCATTTAATCCTAACAACAACCTAGCAAGGAATTACTATTATCCTCATTATCCAGATGTAGAAACTGAAGCTAAGAGGTGAAGTTATGTATCTTGTTCAATCTTCCATGGCTCCAAGGGACAGAATTGAGACGTGAACAAGCCTGCCTGCCTGCCTCTTAGATCAATTAAGAAAATAAACACTGGGGCTTCCCTGGTGGCGTAGTGGTTAAGAATCCGCCCGCCAATGCAGTGGACACCAGTTCAATACCTAGTCCGGGAAGATCCCACATGCCGCAAAGCAACTAAGCCTGTGCACAGCAACTACTGAAGCCCACCCACCTAGAGGCCATGCTCTACAATAAGAGAAGCCACTGCAATAAGAAGCCCACACACCACAACGAAGAGTAGCCCCCACTCTCTGCAACCACAGAAAGTCCACGTGCAGCAACGAAGACCCAGCACAGCCAATAAATATAAATAAATAAACAAACATGAAAATAAACACTTTCTCCCACCTCTAGAAGATATACCTCTTCCATTGCACCAGAGGGAGGGAAAAACTTAGTTTAACATATAGAAAAAAAACAAAACTAAAAAATTTCTCCCAGAAATTTGTCAAATCCAAATGGACATAACATAAAAACAATAATGATACACCACAATGTTTCAAACGTCTTAAGCATTCATCTGCTTTCTAGACAAGAGTAGGGGTAGCCCCAAAATAATCTAAATATCTGTTAGAATTATGCCTTTATAATCCTATGTAATCTATAGCTGCTACTTATAGAACTTAAATAATTAATTTAGTATGAATCAATACACTGTACAGGAATGGTATAAGAATCATAATTTAACTTAAAAATTTTTTCAAATAAAATTCAGTATAAATTATTGTCATTCTACACACAGGGATGTTAGGGGTGGAATAAAGAACAAAAGGGCCAAGAAAGAGAAGTAGAAAGTGAGTCCCATTTTATTCCAGTTTTGGTGGTTTGCTTTAATGCGTTTCTTCCCACCGATAATTTGTAAGAAAATCACTGATAAAATTCCAAACACCAAAATGCTCAAACATTCTAGTTAGAAGTAAAACTGAGAGAGAAAACAGCAAAAATGGCTAAAGAAAATATGAAATGAAACATAAGACATACCTGAGATACATCATCAAGTTGAGGTTTCACATAAAGGCTAGAGAGACTCTCTGCTCGCATGAGATACTCTGCAGTTCTTCTCTTCACAGCTTCTCGACGAGTAGGGCTTGACTCTCCTAAAAGGAGAAAACGAAAGTCAGGACGTGTGAAAAATAAATAAACTTTCTTTTATCCAAACTGAAGATTAACCTCCTTTTACCCAATTTACCACTTGTTCACATTTCTAACTGAAAAGGAGAGAGAGATCAAAATTGGAACAGACATCAAAGTTACTAATATCAGCAAGGTCTAAATAAATTTACACCCAGATAAATTTCATTTACCTAAATCTGAAACTCTCCTATTTAAATATGTATAGAGAACTTGATATATTTTATAAGAGGAGTCAACATATAAAGAATGTAATATGTAAAAAGCTCTGCGGACAAAAGACTAGCCTAGTCCAGACAGTACACAGTTGTCCAACTCAACAAATAGGACTAAATACAAGAGATGTTTAATACGAACTGTGACATGGATGTGATATGCTGTAAAAGTACCACCAAACTGGAGAATAAAATTATTTCGGGTAACTCTAAATTCACTTTGATTTTTGTAAGCATCATGATTTATTCATTAATAACGAATTGTCATCCACCTTACAACTGAAAACAAGAACGTGATTTAAATCCTTGTAATACATAATTATGTGAACGTGAACAAGGGTCATTTACCCTGTCTGGGTCTTGGTTTCCCTAAGGAAAGGGTATTCCACTTTGAATACCCTTTCCTTAGGGACCTCTAAAGGACGTCTAAAGCAGCGGTCCCCAACCTTTTTGGCACCAGGGACCACTTTCCAGGAAGACAACTTTTCCACGGACTGGGAGAGGGGAGAGATGTTTCAGGCAGTAATGCGAGCAGTGCTGGGCAGCAGATGATGCTTCGCTCAGCCCCCCGCAGCTCACTTCCTCCTGTGCGGCCGGGTTCCTACCAGGCCTCGGACCCATACCAGTCTGCGGCTCGGGGGCTGGTATCTCAAAAAGGAGGTGATCCACTTCTGGATCTCTGCTCTCCAGAGCAGGATGATCCAATGCTTTTATCCACTTTATGTACTCGATTATAACATTTCATTTGAAGAAAAGAATCTACGGCTGAAAGTCAAAAAGTTTGAAACCACTGTACTGTATGATGTCTAAGGTTCCTCTCATAAATAATATTCAACACTATTCATGACTCATTTTTATCAAAGCACTTAATACACAGTATTGTTTTTATAAGTCACCCTATGCATCTTCTGAATGAAGTTAACCAAAACGTAAGTATCACACAGTGGAAAGTACCAGGGATTACATTCCAGAAACTCTGGTTATCTGAATTCTGGCTCTGCCTCTCGTTAGTCATGTGTCCGATCATAAGTCATCTCAATTCTCTGAACCTCTTCCTCATTCTCTAAAATGGAAACATATACCTTGAATGACTATAGAGATTAATGGAGACAACATACATAAAAGGTATAACACAGCCAGTACTATAGGAAGCAATAAATTGTAAAGGTTTTCAATCTTGTTTTTTCTCTCAAAACCAACTCCTACATAATAATGTCACCTGGTGTGCTGAATTAGAAGTGAACTGATTTAGAATAAAGCAGATATTTTCCCCCAAAAAACTATAGGTGGAAACACCTCTCCTTATTTCTGCCTAGAACAATATCTTCCATTTTTTCTGGGAAATGCCCCTTTCTCCTTCCCTTCATACTCCTCCACCTCTCCCCCCAACCACTACCAACCCTTAGCAACATGGTTTGAATGAAAGCTGCTACCTTATTTTAGATCTCAGCCCCTCTAGTCACTACTTGTTAGCCAAGGGTGAGCCTTCCTGTCACAGCAGGGCCAATCATAGAACCCCACCCCCTTGGCCACAGTTGGGAGAAGCGAGAAGTTGTGCCAATACAAACTGGACCACTCAGTCCTTCTGTGTTACTGATGCTGGAAGTAAGATGAGCGGGAACTGTCAGGAGCCAGAGTTTCTGCCAAACCAAAAAAACCAATCGGCAAGAAGGAGCTTGACAGAGAGATGAAAATATGAGAGACAAAAAAAGGGAACCCTAGTGGGACTGGGGTCCCTGATTTTAGCTGAACCTACAATCTTGCCATTCTTTGCCTACGGTAGTGGATTTTGTCACATGTAAATCAAATTCAGTAACCTGAAGTGTGGTAGCATAAGACCTGGTTTAGCTTTAGGCTGACCTTTTATTTGAGGTTTGAGGAGATGGAGAGTTAAGAGATATAGATTGTTTCACAGTTAAAAAGCAACAGAGATTCCCATCCCTCACCAAGACCAGTTATATTTGTGAATTATTACTCAAAAAGGAAAGGAGACGGAATTGTAAGTCAGTATGCTTCCTGCCTCTGTCCTTAAAATTTACTTAGCCTATAAACCCAAGGTTTTTATTTTTTCTCGGTTGAAAAATGGATATAATCTGTGAAAATCACCTAAGTAACTCTAATGTATTTTGAAGATAAAATATGCCACATAAATAAGAAGCACTCGCTATTTCTACACACTACTAGTCCTTAGTTTTGAGCTTATTGCTCATGGACTCCAACTGCTATTCCCATTATCATTCGCTCTTCTCATTGCAGGTTATACCTTTTAGGCCCTCATTTAAATCCTCATTTAGAATTACTGGTTCATCTTAGGCTCAAGTCTAAACTACGGCAATTTAGGTTTTTGTTTTTAATTCAGTGTAATTAAGCTTTAATAAAACTTCAAACTTTTCTTTTTCCAAAAAAATCAACTTGCCCCGCAAAGTAACTTGAAATTCAAAAATGTCAAGATTATAAAACACCTAATTAAAGCTAGAGTTAAAACCATATTCTGTAATCAAATTACTGCTTTTAAAACTTTTGGTATTTCTGTTGCTTTCTAGGCAGTCACCATGGTAACAGAGAAACAAGAACCGGAAGCCAGCAGTTGAAATGGACTCCTGCTGATGATAGTGGTTCCGCTTCCATGGAAACAACAACGAAGTGATGGAAATACTGGAAGGCTTTTTAAATGTAACCTTAAATATACATACTATGACTCCTTCCTTATCAGCCCCTTAAAAGTAGGTCACAAGCACTGCTGATCAATAGCAGTAGCCAAGGATGAAAACCACCTCTTGCAGATTTCTGCTGCAGGATATGTACTGAGGTGTGTGAGTACCAGAAAGAAAAGATTAACCTATCGATTTCCAGAATAATTCCAGTTAATCAAATTATTTATAAATGTGACTTTAAACAGTCAAAATTTGATCAAAATTTTTTACCCTAACCTTCTTAATTTCTTAATCTTCATTTTAAGGCACACATGCAGCATATAATGATTATTTTTCAATAAAACTAGGTTACCTGGAATTCAACTTTTAATTCCATACTAGGTCAAGTGGCTGTTATTTCTTCAGTAATATATCTAGTTAGACACTTAATAATTGCTTTTAAAAATGGATACACATTTAACACTTTACCTAAAGATAAACCAATATCTTCAATACATTCTCTACATTTCTGTTAATCATTCAGATAGAACAAGAATTTCCACTGTACTTTGGCATTCAAAAGAGAAAAACTGCTTCCATTATTTATTTACTAACCTTATGTCAAAAAGCTCTGGTGTACCATAAAAGATGTCATATATATTGTGTCAACCTCTATTTCTTTACCTCAGATTAAGAGAGAGGATAGAATTAGGGTAATTACAGATTGTGATTCATGAAAGAAGAGAGTGTGGCTGAACAGAAATGAGGAGAAATTACAAAGTTGTCATTGAAAATTTTAGAACCACTGGACTGCCTATCCAGCATTTCTCAGAGCACCAACTCTGACTCAATTTACAAAGAGAAGTTATTATAGACAGCACAATCTATAGATAATAGAATTGTGAAATTCTAATTCACCCAAGAGGCCACCACCATTTGGTACTCCTTCACTATATCAAATTCATTTAACATACTACCTTCCTTTTATAACTAAGGAAATTGAGGCTCAGGGATGTGAAATGCCTTTCTCAGTCACAAAGTTAATATAAGAGCCTAAACCTAAACCAGGTCTTATGCTACCACACTTCAGGTAACTGACTTTGAATGAGATTATTCTACTGTTACTGAATAGAACAAGAAACATACAGAGCACAGGACAAGTACAAGCGAATACGGGAACAAAGATGAAGAGAAAATAAATGTAAGGAGTTGAGGCAGGAGCCTATCAGACAAGACAGAATCAGAGAGAAGGAAAGAGACTGAAGAAGACAGACAAGCACACAGCAAAAACAGAGCTATGAAGAGGTATAAATTTCCCACCATGTAAAAGAAAATGGGCCTCTCAGAAAAACTGGGCTCTCAAACATCTTTGTCACCCAAGGACTTCTTTGGAAAATAAAGGTCCTTCCTCATTTGCCCATAAAAAAACAAAAAGGCATTTTTATTCACAGAAATAATGAAAATCAGTTTCAAGAACCAGAATAAGAAGTTAATTCTTGGGACTTCCCTGGTGGCGCAGTGGTTAAGAATCCACCTGCCAATGCAGGGGACATGGGTTTGATCCTTGCTCCAGGAAGATCCCACATGGTGTGGAGCAACTAAGCCCGTGTGCCACAACTACTGAGCCTGTACTCTAGAGCCTGCAAGCCACAACTATTGAGCCCGTGTGCCACAACTACTGAAGTCCACATGTCTAAAGCCTCTGCAACAAAGAGGAGCCACTGCAACGAGGAGCCCAAGCACCACAATGAAGAGTAGCCCCCACTTACCGCAAGTAGAGAAAGCCCTCACGCAGCAACAAAGACCCAAAGCAGCCAATAAATAAATAAATAAACAAGTAAATAAATAAGTAGATTTTTTTAAAAAAATTAATTCTTCTACTTCCGTTATTCTACCCTTAGACACCAAAAAGAATATAGCTAATGCCTCATCATTGATTCAACAAAAGAAAAGCAATGTTAAAGGAAGAACTGGCCATGCTAGACTTCTTGAAAGCTACTATGTCTACATTTGTACTTTATGGGAAATTTAAGGGATTTTCAAGAATATTTTGACCATACTTGATTGTCTCCACATGCACAGAATTTAACCCCCATATAAGCCTCTACTTAGTCACATCTTATACTCTTATCTCCTCTCCTCTGCTCCACATTCTCCAATAGGCCCTATGCCACTTTACTCTTGGTCAGGCATGCTTGGTTTTCATTCAGATTTATCACATTGGAAAGAACACCCCAATCAACCTGGGTATGCTGAAATAAGTTTTTGTTTGTTGGTGCTTCCTTTTTTTTTTTTTCGTTTTTTTTAAACAACTTCAGTCACATAAAAGAACGTGTCTGAGATGGCCTTGGTAGTTAGTTTTAAGTGCTGATTTATTATATTTAACGGGTTTTTTGTTCTTTTCAGGTGAAGCCTACCATTTCTGACTTATGCTAAGTGTTCTGACAACAAAAGGCAACCTTGAGAAGAACTGTAATTTATGGTTCTACATACCACCCACAAATCTGGAGCCATCAGCCTTTCTATGAATAACACAAACCCATTGGTCAGGGAATCTGCTTCCCATGTGCATTTAACCAACTCCCTATTAACGTTTTTTCCTAAACTAAGAAACTGTGAACCTTAGAAGTTCAAAGAGTCATCGAAGAATGGTAAAAGCAACAGTCATAATAACAATCATGCCCAGGCACTGCCTCAAGTATAACTGCTTTCAATGTTGTTTAGCAGTTTTTCTGCCATTAAAGAAAGAAACAGCCAAAAATGGAGCCACCTGTGCTAAGTCCATGTCACCAAACTAAGACTTAATACCTAACTTAACTGCAGTTTCAACCTTCCCCAGGACTGGAATCTTAACCAGTCAGTCTGGAATTACCTGGTCAGCACCAGAGAGTTAACCAGCCAACAAACCCTTTCCTTTTCTGTAGCTCCCTGGAGCACCTTTCTGCTTACTAGATGGGATGATGCCTGGTTCAAGAATCAATTAATAGAGCCAGTTAAATCTTCAGATTTACTCAGCTGGATTTTGTCTTTTAACAGATATGGTGTCAGCGGTCAGGATCCAAAACGAACAAACTTCTGACGGCATTTGAGGACAAGAGAGACAGGTGTGCTATCTGTGAACCCCTTTTTGCATTCACTGTCCTTCTTGCTATTTTCAGGGACCAGAGTAAGTTTCTCTCAATTCTGAGCTGCTTTCTCTTTGCATCAAGCTCCAGATTGAATTGGTTTTCCTTTATTGAGCAAGACAGCTTGACCTGGTGGACAGTTCTGCCTGGAACCCAAACCCCTAGCTTTATCATTCTCAGGTTTTTGAGCAGAACTCACAACCCTTAATTCTGCCCCAGGAGCCACTTAGGAACTGTTAGTGACAATGTGCAGTTCCCTATTTATGTGGGGACCCCAGTTACAGCCCCCATTTGTTGAGATCTGCTGGTTCAATCCTTCCCGCCAGTCCAAGGTCCCACACTGGGGAATTGGTGTGGTACACACAGGGCATTTTCTTGACTAGGACTCAGTATATATTAAGGTACACATTTTTTTCTCTGATTTTATGCAGATAAAGGCTAAATGCTAATAGGAATCTCAGAAGTAAAAACAGCCTCAAAATTGATGGGTAAGGGTTGAGCACTTAAGATCTGTTAGAGCACCCACCACCTAACTTAGAGACTCCCATGTTACAATAAGCTGGTCATAGAATGGGTTATTGATATTCAGTCAGCTGCCAACCAACATTAAGAAAACTCCCATGCATAGGTACACTGCAAAACACCACATAATCCCCAACCCTATGACACACCCCTCTTAGGTATTAGTTTGGGCCCAAGAGACCCAAAGGCTTAGCTAAAAAAATAAAAACAATAATGGGATCCTTAAAATCCAAAGAGCTAAGAACACCCTTTGGGCACACCTCCTTATTTTGTGTCTAACAATTATAATCCTGGAAACTGTAGATATCTACCCCCAAAATGGCAAAATCTTAACTAAAAACAACCTAGAATTACAATGGCCATTATGGGGAACATTCCAATTAGACAATCATTCACTTAAGAAGTGCACTTAAAATAAGAGTTCCCCACTTAAACAAACACAATGGGATAATTTAACTGGTAAGCAGAAGCTTCCAAAGGCTTCAAAATGCCAAAGAACTTCATTGGAAGTTTCATTACAAAAAGCTAATAAAAAATTAAAGACACAAGAGGTACCTAAAAGGAAGGACTATAAGACAGACACAACTCCTACTGCCCCCTCTATCTTCCTTTATTGAGTACTCATTCTAGTAACCCTCTGTTTGAATTGTCTTTCCACTCTGAAGAGACTAGATGGTCATAAACAAAAGTCCATCAAGTTAATGGCCATACAGGCATCCCCATATCTACCTTTAAAAGAAGGACTCTGGAAGGACCCCTCTCAGTGGTAATGAGACAGGATTTTTTTGGTAAATTGCTACATCATTCCCTTAAACAACCAAGGGGAAACTAAAATTAAAAATTAATTTAAAACCTTGCCAAATTCTGGTAAATATCAGAAATACACTCTCCACTTAAACCCTATTCATAACCTGCAGGTGGGATCCTGGAAAAACTGGCAGAAGCCAACTAAGGGTGAAAATTATTACCAGAGCCAATTCTCCTGGATCTCTGTCTATAGTACCCAATAAAGAGAAAAATGAAATATATTTTGCATCCAATTAGGGGATGCCTCTTAAGTCCAAGGAGTAGTTCAATTTGCCAGAAATATTTACTGTTTATTCAAGCTGAAAACTGACTTTTTTTTTTTTTTTTTTTAAAGTAGCTCTGTGGTCAAAAGTTGGCCAAACTGGAAGCTGATATGCAGAGTTTGGTAAGAACTGTTTTTTAAGGCTTTCTCCCCTAAACTAAAATAACATACCAAGTAGGAAAGAAAAACTTTCTAAAGCCCTTATAAAAGGACTTATGGGTGGACAAACTTATGATGTCATTTAAGTAACAACCCAATTCCTTGAGTAATTGAGAGCAACTGTCCTTATTTTACAAATCTTTGCAAAACTAGAAATGCAGCTCTAGAGGCAGCACAAATTCACCTATTCTTTTTTCCAATCCCAAAACCTCCTCTATTTATTTTAAAAGACTTGTAACTTGCATTCTTTTCTTGCACCTTTGAGATGTAAATATTAAAGTACAAACTTCAGAGGTAATTCTTATCAGTAAAAAAAAAGGGGGGGGGGGAGGAACAGGGGGTAGGTCACTTGGAATTGGAGCAATTGAGAAATCTTAAGTGTACAGAAGCTATCACGTCCCTGTTCGCATCTATCTATATGTTCACATGTGCCTATATACATGTGTTATAGGTATATTTTCTACCTCTGGATAGTATTGCCAAAATTAACTTATAGAAGAGCTCTACTTAATTGGCTTATAAAAAATTAAGCGCTTACATAAATCACGTTTTCATAAAATTCTTAAAAAATAAGAAAAAATTAACCCAAATGCTTTTGAGGTACACACAATCTGAAATAACCTTTAGTAAATAAAAGCTCATTTTAAGTTTGTTGACAATTAAAACAGACACATCTTTAAAGTTATCAATTGATATACATCTTTTATTCAACCAAGGCTAACTAAAGATCAAATAAGTTCATGTTATCTCTTACAAAATCTGTCAGCAAGAAAAATGGCTTGGGATGAAGACTGACACTGTCTAACGTCTCATGAAGTTTCTGTGGGCAGTCTAAAGATAATTGTTAAAAACAAGTAAATGAAATAGATGTAAGTAGGATAAAAAAATTTTAGGTGAACTTTCCAATAGTTTCTCCAAATCTTTTTGGTAACCTGAAATTTTGTTAAACTAAATTATAGTTTACCAAACAAGGTAAAGTACTGAAACATTAACTACTGAACATAGGTCTATCTAATGTTTGCTTCTTTTTACAGAGAAGTTAAAGACATTCGGGTCTATTAATAACCATGTTTTATGCCACACTGAGAAAATGTCTATGAGAAAACACATTTCTAGAAATTATAAAAAGTATTTATGAATCTGCCAATCCACAGAATGCTAACGTACAAAGCTCATAATTGCTTACTTCCCAGTTTTCATTAGAAATTAAAGGTTTCTAAGCGTTAAAGAAATTCTTGTATAGGTAATTAAAACTACTAGAAATAATAAGGAAAAGGAATTTTATGTGTGATCAAGACTGGCTAAGATTGGAATGAATTTGATTGAGTTTTAATATCAAAAGTAAGCTGCTGTAAGATTAGAATTTGACTTTCTCCCTGTTAAAATGGACAAAGTTTTTTTGGTCTACTGGTCTGCTTTTGATGGTAAGAAATTATAAAGGGTTTTTCTTTACCTTCTGAACAATCTGCCAGGGAGGAGGTGAGAAACACAAAGATCTTGGGTCTTGTCAAAATAATCACCTATGTTCCCTGTTGTCTTTACTAGGTCTTTGATTTCTTAAACTTAGTCCTCTCAATATTAAAAGAGTTAAGTTTCGCACACAGGGAATTATGTAATTTATATTTGCCTGTAAAGTCTTTGCCACTTTGGTTAAATATGTAAGTATCGTTTTGCAGTGTCCTATGACCCTATTGACCAAGTGTTTTTAAACCGTTTGTTGTTTTTTACAAACATCCCAAAAATCAAATTGTAAAGTAAGTCTTTTTGACCTCAAACTAACTTTGGGATTTTTCCAGAGAGTCCCTGGCATATCTCAAAAGATTTGTTCTCTCTTCTCTTAAAAAGACAGATGTTAAACTTAGATTTATTTGATATGTTAAATTACATTTGAAGCACTGAGAAATAAAAATACTAAGCCTTCTTTATGTTGTATTTGTATAGGTATATTAGTATTCTAAAAATTGTATGAAGTTTCTAGAAATCTGATGTATGTTAGTATCTGATAATGTTGTAATAATACATTATAATTCATATAATGATACATTTATAACAGTAATAATACAACAATATGATATTATCAGTCATAATTCTGATTACTGTCTTGGAGTGCTGTGTGTCACAGAAATAACCAAATTTCCTTGTCAACTGTGCTGTAATGAACTCTAATCAGATCTTTAACCATGGGCATTTTAAATCTTTTAACATTTACACACAGTTATTGTTTTACTCGGATGCTTTTGCTAAAGTATTCCTACAAAAGCGTTTCTTCAGAGAAATTTCTAGAAAGGATTCGGACAAGTACTCTAGGATTCAAGTTTCTGGTAACTTTCAGATCATAACACCAACTGGATAAGAATTTCTAGAACTATAAGGAAAAACTGGATTCATAAAACTGCTAACAAAAGATGAAGATCAAGAACTAATTATACTCTAAAGCAACTATACTCCAATAAAATTAATTTTAAAAAAAAGGAAAAAAAAGAACTAATTACATAGGACTGAATGAACTGATGAAGATGAATATAATTTTTTATGATTTTTTTTGTTTAAAACATTACTGGTTCTTTTGCATTTTGTTTTTCTAAGTTTAAGGAAATCCTTTTACCTCTTAAAGCTAACCGCAATTTGGTAATGTACATTTGTGAATTAAAGTGGAATATTTACTTTTTCTCCCTACTTCATCCCACCAAAATTCAGAAACTCTTGAGTATTCTTTTCATGGCAATAAAGTTCACTATTTGCATAAGTTCAATAAGAATCTGTTCTCATTGTAACAGAACACAACTGGAAACACCAGCTATATTACCAAGGCTTTAACTAGAATGCCACATTTGAGAGAAATGTGTACAGACTCAGATATGACCAGACAGCTTTAAGGAACTGTTTGGAAAAACTGGCCTGGCGCCTTACTTACCGGGTTACTGTCAGCCTTTCCAGATGAGTATGGAAGGTTACACTTCCTGGCAGGCCCAGGAATCTTGAAAAGAGAGGACTTCACTCAAACTGTAGGTATTGCAGGTAAAATCTAGTGATGACCTTCAGATTGGCTTCCTAGCCTCAAAGGCTTTTAAGAGTTCAATTTGAGATCCCTTATGAAAAGTTCCACCAAAGCAGTCTCAAAAAGAACTTACACAATCACTATTCTTGCTGCACTTACGTAAATAATCAGGCCAAGTCTAATGCCAACTAAGTAGATTTACTGTAATTATCCTTAAAAAAAGAATAGCGGGGATAATTGCAGGGAGAAAAATTATGTTTGCACCTTTGTCTATTTTAGAGTCTAACCCTGTTAACTGTCTTTGAGGTTCTGTTATACACCTATAAACTGAACTAGATTCTAAATTCTTCTAGTTTTCTCAAATATCTGGCTACAACTCTCCAAACTAACATTTCTAATTTTCTCCCACCGTTCTAATTTAAAATCACTAAAAACAAAGGCTGCCCTTCAATTTCCTTGCAAGGGACTATAACCAGGTTCTCGCCCCTGCCCAGATGGCAGTCAAACTTCAGGGACTTGAGCCTTGGATATATGTCTCATAGCTGAAGAAGGCTCCACCTGACATCTGGTCCTATATAACACTAGAGACCTCTGAATCAAATTGTCAAGGAAGAGAAGTAGCTGACATCGAGGTAGATTGCTTCTGCCCATGATGCTGGATCAAGACTTCATATTTAACAAAATATGAAACCCTTTATTCTTTTCTTTCTTTCATTTACTCTGGAATTAGCATGGAAAAACATTTCCATATCTCCCAGCCCAATGCTAAGCAGAGTAACATCTCAGACTGCTGGATTTGTCACCAAAGATTCCGATCTATCCATGATACTAGAGATTCCTGGTCCTCCCTGTGACTAATTTCTCCTCTACTCCCAATGTCACTAGAAACTATGATCAACACCTCACCCACCCACCCCCTTAGAAGTCTCTTACCAAGTTCAACTCTTATAGCCAGAACATGAAATACCTTTTTTTTTACCTTTCTCCAATTATAACTGCACTTACCCAATTAGACACACTTACATAATTTTAGGTCATTTGCACCCCCACATTCTCATGATTATCTAGATCAGATCTGCCCCCACTCACTAAGAGATCTCACCAGCAGCACCCATCTTTGCAAGGTAGATGACTCTTTATTTCAGGCTAAAAGATCTTCTTTCTGTATGCACTGAAATCCTAACTGACCCCAGGCTTGAACAGTAAACACAGCAATCCCTGTGAATGATCCACTAGCAGCATCACTTTAACAGGAATGGTCTGTGCCCCAATAGGGACTGTCTTTGTTTGTGCTGGTGATCATTCTCCTTGGGTCTATGAATACCTAGGTGGCTGGCGTACCACTGTGCAATGCCTCTCAGGTTACCTAACTGTACCCCTAACTTTCCACAAATGAATTAGTCACCTCATTGGTCAAATCCCATGGATTTACATCAGAAAATTAGAAAAGACACCAGGAGGTGTTCACTTCACTTCCTTTGGCAAGGCCATGCTTCCCTAGTCATAAGTAAATGTAATTGAGAATATGATTTTAAAATTTCCAGAAGATATTCTGGAATCTGCTCCTAAAACAATAGTTGCCCCCCCCAAAATCCTTACATTCTCCAGCCAAAATTGTTCCCCATAATACAATAGCCTTTATTTTTTAGCTGAGCAGAGTGATGTCTATGCTGTTGCCAACACCACCTGCTGTGCTTGGATTAACATTGCTGGGGAAGCTGAAACTCAGTTACATAAGATCACTGAGGAAGCCACTTGGTTAAAAAGGTGACTTCTTCAGCAGGGCTGTTCTTTGACTTATTTGATTTTGATTGGTTTGGATCTTGGGGCCCATGGCTCCAAAATGCACCCCAAACATTGAGAATTATTCTTTTTATAATCATAGTAATCTCCCTGGTACATTATATTATGCCTTAAACTTTGATCACATTTCTCAGTTAAGCCAAGAGTTTGATCAAAAGGGGAGAATTGCTTTTTTTTTTTTTTTTTTTTGGAAAAAAAAAAGCCTAAAATGGAGTCACTTGTGCTAAGCCCATGTCACCAAATCAAGACTTAATACCTAACCTAACTGTCATTTCAACCTTCCCCAGGATTGGAATCTTAACCAATCAATCTGGAATTTCCCAGTCAGGACCAGTGAGATAATATGCATAATAAACCCTTTTAACCCCAAGGAAGGTGACCTTGCTCAAAATAATCCTTATTTTTATTTATGACTGCCTTTTCCCACCCCCTTTCTGCCTGTAAAAACTTTTCTCTTTCTGGAGCTCCTTAGAGCTCCTTTCTACTTGCTAGATAGGATGCTACCCAATTCATGAATCCATTAATAAAGCCAATCTTAGATCTTCAAATTTACTCACTTATATTGTGTTACTTAACACATCAGTAATACTGAGTGAAAACTAACACATCATTAGGTCATAGAGAGTTAAATGCCTACACAGACAGCCTTCTCTTAGATTCAACGTCTTTCTGCTCCTTAACCTATTTTTGTTTTGCATTTTTAAAGGGGAGAACCTAAAAGACCAATCATTCAATTCCTTCAAAACAACACTGCCTGGACAGTCTCTTTCTGACAATAAACTCTTTTAAGTAAGAAAGTAAGTAAATAAATAAACAATCCCCTAAATGTTCCTGATGATGATGGTGGTGGTGGTGATAGTAATAATCCCCTAAGTGTCCCTCATGTTCTAATCAAATGGCTTCTAAAAGATTAAGATAAAAAGACTAAAAGGAGCTAGAGATATATTTAAGGAAAAAGGAATAAAGAATTAAAACCAAAAAGCTAAAATTTTGTCTTAGCTAAGATGGAATAAAAATACGATAGGAGAAAATCTGGAAAGGAAACTCCACACAAACTTAAGAGTTTTTTTATCTGTCACACAGGTAAATATGGAAAGTCCCCCAAACCATACAAAAGCTTTTGCTCATTTTTTCACTGGCTATAAGAGACATCTTAAGAGAAGGAGCAAATCTATGAAACAGTCAGTTCAACAATTGTTTTCTTGATGTCATGATATGGAATCAAATCTTTTTCCTTTGAGATGATGTAAAATGATCCACAGAAATACTGATTATGAGCAGTTAATTCTTCTCAATTCTATGTTTCATAGGCTCCTTTAATGGGTCCCCACCTTAAAAATTAAATTGACATAGTGTATACTAGAATTACAACAGACTCCATCCCCTCTTTCTTCAGACCGACTTAAGGTGAAGATACACATATCGCCACATTTAAACAATTTAAAGTATGTATATCAAGCAATACTCCCAGAGTATATCACATGTGAAGCCCATTTCAGGATAACAAAGAAAATCCTCCCAGCAACTGGCTTTCTTTAAGTAGGCCACAAGAGTGAAATAGCTCTCCATACCACTTATTCCTGCCTCTCCTACCCCTTTCAGAAAGAAAGATTTCTAATAATTACTGAACATCTATTATGTTCCAGACACAAAGTCATCTCAATGTTTACAGTCATTTCAATGGTATCATAGGATATTACATATAGAAGACTGTCAATAAAATTCTGTTAAACAAATGAACGAAAAAGTAAATGAATGATTTTGCACCAATATTACACAGTCTGATAGCAATACCTTCATGCCTAGAGATGGTTCAATTATCTCGTATTTCTATAACTTAGTGCCTTTCATAAGAGTCACACAAAACACGTGTCAGAAAATGTGTATAATTATTGTCTTCATCATTTGTGTAGATGAAATACATAAAAAAGAAATATAAAGGAATACAGCATAGAAGTGGCACAGCTGGACTAAAAAGAGAGTCTATATTTGGTTTAATTTTATGAAAAATTATCATAACAGTATCAGTGAGGAAAATATAACACAGATATTCTACATAATTATAAATCATTGTGTAAAATAAAATGAAGCCTATGAGCTATATTGTTTGGCAATTACAATTTTGGAAAACGTGTTTCTTAACAGTTTGTAAAAGTATGGTATAATGATCTGGTTATTTTTCAAATGAAACACACTTTGAGATCACTAAGAGAAATACAGTGTAATCTTCTGAGAAAAAGTAGATTTACATTTTTAATACTTCCTAAAAGACAATAAGCTGAACTTCCATGCAATTTATAACTAGCTCAATGTTTAATTAAGGTATAACTTAATTCCCTGATGGCGCAGTGGTTAAGAATCCGCCTGCTAATGCAGGGGACAGGGGTTCAAGCTCTGGTCTGGGAAGATCCCACAAGCTGTGGAGCAACTAAGCCCATATGCCACAACTACTGAGCCTGAGCTCTAGAGCCTGTGAGCCACAACTTTTGAGGCCACATGCCACAACTAATCAAGCCCACGCACCTAGAGCCCATGCTCTGCAACAAGAGAAGCCACCACAATGAGAAGCCTGTGCACCACAACGCAGAGTAGCCCCAGCTCTCCACAACTAGAGAAAGCCCACGCAGAAGTAACGAAGACGCAACACAGCCAAAAAATAAATTTATTTAAAAAAAAAAAAGATATAGCTTAAGCTGTAAGTTATATAAAAGCATGTAACTCAAGTAATAACAATATAATGATTAATTCTTTGCCCAAGTGCCTAACAACCTGCTACTACTGAAATAGCTGTAGTTTTTCACTTAGGGTATTTTAGTTTTGTTCGGTTTCTTTTAAAATACCCGTAGATAGCTACGTTTCTTCTGATCAGAATCAAAATTTTTTTCAATAATCACAAGGATTAAACCAACCCTCTCATTTTAATGTTTTTAAACTGTGTTGCTAAAGATATAAAAATGTGGTGATAATGATGACAGAGACCATCTAATAAAAAAAAATCTTTGAGAATCCTCCTCTAACTCTCTGCTTTTGCTTTAGAACAGCTGTGCCTCACAGATTCACATGAATGAAAATATTTAGACGAGAAACCACCCACTTAGTTTATTTTCCATATGACTTTCCTGTAATTATTTTGTAAACTGTTCACACAACAATACATAAAAACATCTGCAAAAACAGGTAATTAATGTGTCAAGCCAAACTAATGCATTTTTTATGGTGTCCATGCTTCGTCAACTGTAATTATAACTCTTTTTTAAGCAAATGATGATGTGTTTGTTGCAATGTGCAAGTGGTTATTTTAGATGCTCTGTTTACTCTTCATACAATCTGAATATAAAACTCCACAGCTACTTTACCCCACATCAATGCTTTACCTAGCTTTTTGCAGAAGCAGGAAAGCGGTCCTCTTTTCCAGGCTATAATTTCCAGTGAACATTTTTGTCATTAAAACATGAAACTCTCAACATAAAAGTCAACACCAAAATAGACAACAATTCAAGAAACATATGCCTACAGATGATTCATCCAGACTTTTTTCCTTCAATTGTAACCATGTGGGAACGCAGCACTGCAGCACTTTATGCCCATCGGCTGCAAACGCTAAGCCTCCTGAGCATCAGAGGTTTAGAAGGTCCATTATTTTTTGAATGTATGGTTTTCATTCTATCTAGACCACCAAGCACAGGTATCTTTAACATGAGAACAACAAATGAAGAATCAAATCCTGCCCAAAGTATACTGCTTCATATTCAACTTATTCTGCTTGAGTTCTAACTGCATGAAAGATCATCTTAATTATCATCATTACTATTATTACAGATTAATAATATTTCATATCAATAATTGTCCTCAGATGGACATTCTTCTATGCCCAAGGTTATGTGATCTCTAAATTTCTGCTTCCAGAGGTAACAAAATCTGAAATTAAGGGAGAAGCACAACCCTATAATATTTTTCTAGGGTCCCTTCTCTTTTTAAAGACGGCAATTTTTAAAACATCTATCATGAAAACCTATAGTATAAGAAACTGTGGTAATAAAGAACTCTCAGGAAACAAGGTTTTTCTGTTTATTTTCAAAATCAAAATTTTTAAAGATAACATAGAATTAGCCCTTCTGCTTCCACGCTTATACAACTCTTTATTTTGATACAAATATTTCTAAACTGTGTTACTCCATTCTTCCCCTGCTTATTAGCTACTGTGATATGCTACACATGTCTAACTAGCTACTGGAATATAGTATAGGTGTTTATCTATCCCTACCTTGTTCCCAAAAAGCACATGAGAAAACAGAGTAAATCGCATGACAGTTTCCCAGCTGCCAAGCCTGCGCTTTAGGTGGAACGCTAACTCTGGACAATTTGGCAATGACTCTAATCAAAACAGAACAGAGTCCTAGTTCCCAGGATGCTGAAAAGGGAAATACAAGACCAAGACAAGGAAAAGAACCAACACAGAAGCTTATTTGCTAAAGCAAGAAATCAAAATCAGGGTCACATTAGCAAGAAGTCTCAACACTGAGTTCTCACTATTGATATAGCTACAAATATAAATGTATACAAATAATAATGCATATAATTAACATCATTTCAAATGGCTGAATTCTACACATTGTCAAACTTCCAGGACAAATATACTGATATCCTTGTGGAGTACTGATATGCCCTACAGGAGTCATGTTAAACCTATCTGACATTTTCACAAGCTACCTTAATGCATACTGGCTATTTACTACACATACTTTAAGATTCCACTTTTTTATCATCTCCTCCAGAAGCCTTCCCTACAAGCTTTCTTCTTCCCCCTGGTCAAGTGCCCATTTATATGTATCTACAGAATCATTCTCATTCAAAAATATTTATAGAGAATTTTCCATGGAAAAGCCGCTATACTAAAAGATAAAAAAAGAAAGAAACAATTCCTTGCATTCAAAGACATTACATGTAAACAGAGATATTCATTCAATAAACAATTGCATAAATAATTACTTCACTGTAAATATGATAAGCATTTGAAGCTACACAGTGTGCAATGACAGTAGGTTCAGGAAATCTACTCTGGTCTGAACAGTGGTGAGGAAAGGCTTCCTTGAGGAACTGTCATTGAAATTGAGACCTGGGACTTCCTAGATGGCACAGTGGTTAAGAATCCGCGTGCCAATGCAGGGGACACGGGTTCGATCCCTGCTCCAGGAAGATCCCACATGGCGTGGCGCAACTAAGCCCATGCGCCACAACTATCGAGCCTGTGGTTTAGAGCCCATGAGCCACAACTATTGAGCCCGTGTGCCGCAACTACTGAAGCCCACGCACCTAAAGTCTGTGCTCTCTGCAACAAGAGAAGCCACAGCAATGAGGAGCCCACACACCACAATGAAGAGTAGCCCCCCTCACCACAGCTAGACAAATCCCGTGTGCAGCAACGAAGACCCAACACACCCAATAAATAAATTAATCTAAAAAAAAAAAGAAATTGAGGGCTTCCTAGGTGGCGCAGTGCTTAAGAATCCGCCTGCCAATGCAGAGGTCACGGGTTCAATCCCAGCTCCAGGAAGATCCCACATGCCGCAGAGCAACTAAGCCGGTGTGCCCAAAAAAAAAAAAAAGAAAAGAAATTGAGACCTGATGAACAAGCAAATATCAACTGAAGAAACACAGAAAAGCACTCAAACAGAGCACAGCTTATGTGAAGGTTCCGAAACAGAAACGACCCTGGTGCCTGCCAGCAGGTAAAAGAAGGCCACTGTGGCTAAAGAAGAGTAAGTGAAGAGGCGTGGTTCAAGATGAGCCTGGTGAGGGAGTAAGAAGTCAAATCACTCATAGCCTTGTAGACCAAAATATCCTTGGATTTTATCCTCAAAGCAATGAGTTTAATCCAAGAAAGTGACATGATTAGACTATTTTTAAAAGATCATTAAGGCTACTGGTGGAGAAAGAATGGATTAGAATCAAGCAAGAGCAGAGCAGGAAAAAAAATTATAAAGTTCTTAGAAAACAACGATGGAAGGTGGGACTTCCAGGATATCAAAGAGAGGAACTGGAGAAAACCTCTTCTCAGACAAAACTGATCAAAATTATCAAAAACAACAACTCTGGAAACTGACTACAGACATACAAAAAATTAAGAAATGTTGTTATAAGAAAAAGTACTGAACTATAATAGAGAAGCAAGTGTGTTTTAACATGCAGCTATTCCTACCCATCCCTAGCCCAGTGTGGACAGTAGATGTGAGGATCAACAGTCTTCCTGCAGCTGGAGGGCGCTAGTCTGATATCCACACTGAAAAAAACTCCAGGCTAACTGAAATCAAGAGCAAACAGTGACAACAGACAAACCAAAAATTTAACAGGGAAATCTGAGGAACAAGATAATCATAATGTGCTTGGATAAGCTCCCACATATTCATGGGGATCTTGAAAGTTATACACACGCAGCACAGAAAAGACTACAGAGGACCACAGCTATCCACTCATTCTTGGTGAATAGGAGACCTTGCAAAAACAGAAAGTGAAAACCAGGGAAGACTTGTAAACTGCCTGAATTTTGAATGTCCTAGCCCACACACAGACAGTCTCAGCAAATGGCAGAAGCCTAAGCATAATCTATAAACAATCACTGGCTGACCACAAACAACAGCAACAAAAACAAACAACCCTAGAAAAATAGAGGGGAGAGGGGAGAATCTTAGAGTTGCTATAATATATTATTTAAAATACCAAGTTTTCAACAAAAAAATACAAGACATGCAAAGAAACAGGAAAAGTACGGCCCATAAACAGGAAAAAAAAAGCAGTCAGTAAAAACTGTCTCTGAAGGGACTCATAAGTAAATCTTAGTACACAAACACTTCAAACAATTATTATAAATATGTTCAAAGAACTAAAGGAAATCTTGTTTAAGAAATTAAAGAAAGGACAAAGACAAAGAATCAACAAATACAGATTAACAATAAAAACACAGAAACTGTAAAAAAGACCCACATAGAAATTCTGGAGTTAAAAAATCCTCAACAGCACACTGAGCTGACAAAAAAAGGAATCAACAAATTTGAAGATAAATGAGTAGACATTATCCAGTCTGAATAAAGCTGAATGATTAAAAAAGAAAGGGAGGGTGCAGGGGAAGAACCAGATTCAGACAACTATAGCAACCACCAAGCACACTAACAGACAAATAATGCAGTCCAAAAAACAGAAGAGAGAAGGGGAAAACTGAAGAAAAAAATATTTAAGGAAATAATAGGTAAGGGGCCCGGGTTCGATATCTGATCAGAGAACTGATCCCACATGCCGCAACTAAAGATCCCGCATGCTGCACCTAAAGGATCCCACATCACAACTAAAGATCCCGAGTGCCACAACAAAGATCCCACGTGCCACAACTAAGACCCAGTGTAGCCAAATAAATAAATACTGAAAGAAAGAAAGAAAGAAAGAAAGAAAGAAAGAAAGAAAGAAAGAAAGAAAGAAAGAAAGAAAGAAAGAAATTTTCCCAAATATGATGAACAATGATCAACATATCTAAGAAGGTCATCAAATACCAAGGATACAACAAACACCAAGAAGGATAAATTCAGAGATACACACCCAAATACATAACAGCCAAACTGTCAAAAGCCAAAACAGAAAATCTTAAAAAGTAGCAAAAGATAAACATTACTATCACATACTAGGGGATCTCAACAAAATTTAACAACTGACATTATCAGAAAAATGAAAACAAAAAGGCAGTGGTATGGCATATTCAACATGCTGAAAAGGGGGAAAAAAACTGTCAACCAAGAATTCAATATCCAGGAAAACTGCCTTTCAACAATAAAGACAAAATAAACATTCCTACATAAACACTGAGAGAATTTGTTGCTAGTAGACCAGCCTTACAAGAAATACTGCAGAAGAAGAGAAAAAAAACAAAAAACAAGAAAGAAAGAAAAGGAAAAACACCAAAAAGTAACTCAAATTTAAATTTAAAAAATAAAGAGAGCAAGGAAATTACTTAGGTAAAATTTTAAAAAGACAGCATAAATGTATTTATTCTCATTTGTTCTCCAAACTGGTTTAAAAGACAAGTAAATTTAATCAATAATTGTAAAACTGCACTGTAGGGCTTATATAAAGATGTAATGTATATGACAATACTAGCAAAAGGCAGAAGGAAGGGAAGGAAGCTATACTGAAGCAAAGTTTCTCTTTGTCACTAGAATTAAGGTAGTTTTACTCTGAAGTAGAATGTTTTAAGTTAAAATGCTTATTGCTGTAATCTTCAGAAAAACCACTATGGAAAATCATAGTCAAATCAAAGTCAAAATGAAACCATTAAGAAAAAAAAAAACAGATAGTAAAGGTACTCTAGAAAAATATCTACTTACCACAGAGGAAGCAGTAAAAATAAAAAGAAATGATGCATACAGAAAACAAATAGTAAGACAGCAAACATAAATCCAATAATATTAAATACATTAAATGTACATGGATTACACATGCCAATCAAAAAGCAGAGATTATTAAGACTGATTTTTTTTAAAAAGGATCTAACTACATTTTGTCTACAGGAGACACACTTTGATTCAGACAAATAGGTTGAAAGTAAAAGAATGGAAAAAACATATATCATATAAAAAGTAATGAGAGGTAGATAGCTATACTAACATCCAACACAGTAGATTTTAAGAAAAAAAATTTTACTAGAGACAAAAACAGACTAATGTTAAAAAGTTAAATTCATCAGGAAGATAATAGAAGTTATAAAAAAAATCAGGCATCTGATAACAACAGAGTCCTAAAACACATGAAGCAAAAACTGAAAGAAATAAAGCAAGAAACAGACAACTCAACATTAGTCAGAGCTGTCTCAATAACTACTAAAACAAAGAGACAAAATCAGCATTTTTTTAAAATTTATTTATTTATTTATTATTTTGGGGGGGGTACACCAAGTTCAATCATCTGTTTTTATACACATATCCCCGTATTCCCTCCCTCCCTCGACTCCCCACCCACCCTCCATCAAGTCCCCCTCACCCGCCCCGTCCCAGTCCTCTAAGGCATCTTCCATCCTTGAGTTGAACTCCCTTTGTTATACAGCAACTTCCCACTGGCTATCTATTTTACACTTGGTAGTATATATATGTCTATGCTACTCTCTCACTTCGTCCCAGCTTCCCCTTCACCCCCCGCCCCCTCCCAATCCTCGAGTTCTCCAGTCCATTCTCTGTATCTGCATCCTTGTTCTTGTCACTGAGTTCATCAGTACCATTTTTAGATTCCGTATATGTGAGTTAGCATACAATATTTGTCTTTCTCTTTCTGACTTACTTCACTCTGTATGACAGACTCTAGGTCTATCCACCTCATTACATATAGCTCCATCTCATTCCTTTTTATAGCTGAGTAATACTCCATTGTATATATGTGCCACATCTACTTTATCCATTCATTTACTGATGGGCATTTAGGTTGCTTCCATATCCTGGCTATTGTAAACAGTGCTGCAATAAACATTATGGTACATGTTTCTTTTCTGATTATGGTTTTCTTTGGGTATATGCCCAGGAGTGGAATTACTGGATCATATGGTAGTTCTATTTGTAGTTTTTAAAGGAACCTCCAAAATGTTTTCCATAGCAGCTGTTCCAACTTACATTCCCACCAACAGTGTAGGAGAGTTCCCTTTTCTCCACACCCTCTCCAACATTTGTTGTTTCCAGATTTTGTGATGATGGCCATTCTGATTGGTGTGAGGTGAGACCTCATTGTGGCTTTGACTTGCATTTCTCTAATGATTAGTGATGTTGAGCATCTTTTCATGTGTTTGTTGGCCATCTGTATGTCTTCTTCGGAGAAATGTTTATTTAGGTCTTCCGCCCATTTGTGGATTGGGTTATTTGCTTTTTTGGTATGAAGCTGCATGAGCTGCTTGTATATTTTGGAGGTTAATCCTTTGTCCATTGTTTCATAGGCAACTATTTTTTCCCATTCTGAGGGTTGCCTTCTAGTCTTGTTTATGATTTCTTTCGCTGTGCAAAAGCTTTTAAGTTTCATGAGGTCCCATTTGTTTATTCTTGATTTTATTTCCATGATTCTAGGAGGTGGGTCAAAAAGGATCTTGCTTTGATGGATGTCATAGAGTGTTCTGCCTATGTCTTCCTCTAGGAGTTTTATAGTGTCTGGCCTTACATCTAGGTCTTTAATCCATTTGGAGTTTATTTTTGTGTATGGTGTTAGGAAGTGTTCTAATTTCATTCTTTTACATGCTGCTGTCCAATTTTCCCAGCATCACTTACTGAAGAGGCTGTCTCTTTTCCATTGTATATTCGTGCCTCCTTTGTCAAAGAAAAGGTGCCCATATGTGTTTGGGCTTACTTCTGAGTTCTCTATTCTATTCCATTGATTTACCTTTCTATTTTTGTGCCAGTACCACACTATCTTACTCATTATGGCCTTGTAGTATACTTTGAAGTCAGGAAGCCTGATTCCACCAACTCCATTTTTCCTTCTCAAGATTGCTTTGGCTATTCGGGGTCTTTTGCGTTTCCATACAAATCGTAAGATTTCTTGTTCTAGTTCTGTGAAAAATGCCATTGGTAATTTGATCGGGATTGCATTGAATCTGTAAATTGCTTTGGGTAGTACAGTCATTTTCACGATGTTGATTCTTCCAATCCAGGAACATGGTATGTCCTTCCATCTGTTTGTGTCGTCTTTGATTTCTTTCATCAATGTCTTAAAGTTTTCTGCATACAGATCTTTTGCCTCCTTAGGCAGGTTTATTCCTAGGTATTTTATTCTTTTGGTTGCAATGGTGAATGGGAGAGTGTCCTTAATTTCTCTTTCTGCTCTTCCATTGTTAGTGTATAGGAATGCAAGAGATTTCTGTGCATTAATTTTGTATCCTGCTACTTTACTAAACTCATCAATGAGTGCTAGCAGTTTTCTGGTAGAGTCTTTAGGGTTTTCTATGTATAATATGTCACCTGCAAAGAGTGACAATTTTACTTCTTCTTTTCCATTTTGGATTCCTTTTATTTCTTTTTCTTCTCTGATTGCTGCGGCTAAAACTGCCAAAACTATGTTGAATAATAATGGTGAGAGTGGACACCCTTGTCTTGTTCCTGTTCTTAGAGGGAATTCTTTCAGTTTTTCCCCATTGAGAACGATGTTGACTTTTGGTTTCTCATATATGGCTTTTATTATGTTGAGGTAATTTCCTTCTATGCCCATTTTCTGGAGAGTTTTTATCATAAATGGATGTTGAACTTTGTCAAAAGCTTTTTCTGCATCTATTGAGATGATCATATGGTTTTTATCCTTCAGTTTGTTGATATGATGTATCACGTTGATTGATTTGCGTATATTGAAGAATCCTTGCATCCCAGGGATAAACCCCACTTGATCATGGTGTATGATTTTTTTAATGTGCTGTTGGAGTCTGTTAGCTAGTATTTTGTTGAGGATTTTTGCATCTATATTCATCAGTGATATTGGTCTGTAGTTTTCTTTTTTTGTGACATCTTTGCCTGGTTTTGGTATCAGGGTGATGGTGGCCTCGTAAAATGAGTTTGGGAGTGTTCCACCTTCTGCAATGTTTTGGAAGAGTTTGAGAAGGATAGGTGTTAGCTCTTCTCTAAATGTTTGATAGAATTCGCCTGTGAATCCATCTGGTCCTGGGCTTTTGTGTGTTGGGAGATTTTTAATCACTGCCTCAATTTCTGTACTTGTGATTGGTCTGTTCATAGTTTCTATTTCTTCCTGGTTCAGTCTTGGAAGATTGTATTTTTCTAAGAATTTATCCATTTTTTCCAGGTTATCCAATTTATTTGCATACAGTTGCTTGTAGTAGTCTCTCATGATCTTTTGTATTTCTGAGGCGTCCGTGTGACTTCTCCTTTTTCATTTCTGATTCTGTTGATTTGCATCTTCTCCCTTTTTTTCTTGATGAGTCTGGCTAATGGTTTATCAATTTTGTTAATCTTCTCAAAGAACCAGCTTTTAGTTTTATTAATTTTTGCTATGGCTTCCTTCCTTTCTTTTTTATTTATTCTGCTCTGATCTTTATGATTTCTTTCCTTCTGCTCACTTTGGGGTTTCTTTGTTCTTCTTTTTCTAATTGTTTGAGGTGTAAGGTTAGGTTGTTTATTTGATATTTTTCTTGTTTCTTGAGGTAGGACTGTATTGCTATAAACTTTCCTCTTAGAACTGCTTTTGCTGTGTCCCATAGGTTTTGGGTGGTTGTGTTTTCATTGTCGTTTGTTTCTAGATATTTTTTGATTTCCTCTTTGATTTCTTTAGTGATTTCTTGGTTGTTTAAGAGTGAATTGTTTAGCCTCCATGTGTTTGTATTTTTTGCAGTTTTTTTCCTGTAATTGATATCTAGTCTCATGGCATTGTGGTCTGAGAAGATGCTTGATATGATTTCAATTTTCTTGAATTTGCTGAGGTTTGATTTGTGACCCAAGATGTGATCTATCCTGGAAAATGTTCCATGTGCACTTCAGAAGAAAGTGTAGTCTGTCGTTTTTGGATGGAATGTCCTATAAATATCAACTAAGGCAAGATGGTCAAATGTGTCATTTAAAGCTTGTGTGTCTTTATTTATTTTCTGTTTGGATGATCTGTCCATTGATGTAAGTGGGGTGTTCAAGTCTCCCACTATTATTGTGTTACTGTCGATGTCCCCTTTTATAGCTGTTAGCATTTGCCTTATGTATTGAGGTGCTCCTATGTTGGGGGCATAGATATTTACCATTCTGATATGTTCTTCTTGAATGGATGCCTTGATCATTAGGTAGTGTCCTTGTCTCTTTTAATTGTCTTTACTTTAAAGTCTAATTTGTCTGATATGGGTATTGCTACTCCAGCTTTCTTTTGACTTCCATTTGCATGGAATATCTTTTTCCATCCCTTTACTTTCAGTCTATATGTATCCCTTGGTCTGAAGTGGGTTTCTTGTAGGCAGCATATAGAAGGGTCTTGTTTTGGTATCCATTCAGCCAGTCTGTGTCTTTTGGTTGGAGCATTTAATCCATTTACATTTAAGGTGATTATTGACATGTGTGTTCCAATTACCATTTTCTTAATTGTTTTGGGTTTGTATTTGTAGGTGTTCTCCTTTTCTTGTGTTTCCTACTTAGAGAAGTTCCTTTAGCACTTGTTGTAAGGCTGTTTTGGTGGTGCTGAATTCTCTTAACTTTTGCTTGTCTGGAAAGCTTTTGATTTCTCCCTCAAATCTGAATGAGATTCTTGCTGGGTAGAGTATTCTTGGCTGTAGGTTTCTCTCTTTCAGGACTTTCAGTATATCCTGCCATTTCCTTCTGGCCTGCAGAGTTTCTGTAGAAAGGTCAGCTGTTATCCTGATGGGTTTTCCCTTATATGTTATTTGTTGCTTTTCTCTTGCTGCTTTTAATATTTTTCCTTTGTGTTTAATTTTCATTAGTTTGATTAATATGTGCCTTGGTGTATTTCTCCTTGGGTTTATTCTGTATGGGACTCTCTGTGCTTCTTGGACTTGGTTAATTATTTCCTTTCCCATGTTGGGGAAGTTTTCCACTAGAACCTCTTCAAATATTTTCGCAGACCCTTTCTTGTTTTCTTCTTCTTCTGGGATGCCTATAATTTGAATGTTGGTATGCTTAATGTTATCACTGAGGTCTCTGAGACTGTCTTCTATTCTTTTTATTCTTTTTTCTTTTTCCTGCTCTGTGGCGTTTATTTCCCCCATTCTATCTTCCAACTCACTTATTCGTTCTTCTGCCTCAGTCATTCTGCTGGTTATAGCATCTAGAGTATTTTTAATTTCAGTTATTTTGTTATCCATTGCTGTTTGTTTTTCTGAGTTCTTATGAACTGTTTCTTGTACTTTCTCTATTTTGTTATCGAGATTTTGTATCATTTTTACTATTATTACTCTGAATTCTTTTTCAGGCATTTTTCCTATTTCCTCCTCATTTATTTGGTCTTGTGGGTTTTTTCCTGCTCCTTTGCCTGCATGGTGTTTCTTTGTTTCCTCATGGTTGTCCAAACTTTTGGGGTTGCTTGTCCTGACAATAGAGGTGTTTATAGAAGACTGTCCAAGCCTCAAACTAATGTCCAAGTGTTGGGTTAAACAGATACTAAGTCTAGGAAACACATACATGTATAAGATACACAATTACTGAATCCATTAGGACATAAGGCTCTGGAAAGACCTGAGAGAACCCCAGTATGCTATCAGATATTCAAAGAGAAACCCAACAGAAATTGACAACTGAAACAGAACAAGTCAGAGACAAAAGCAAAAGCAAACAAACAAACAAATAACACCTTACACATACAAACATTAATCCAGGGAGATTTTGTAAGCTAGAATCAAATACAGAAAAGAGCTAGAGTACCACCAGACAGAATGCAGATTCTCAGAATGAAATTAGACAATTATACTAAGAACTAAGATAAAGACAAAAACCTAATATTAAATACCAAGGCGGTATGTCATCTGGAGAATAGAGCAAGGAGTCTGAGCAGATCGATAGTGTTGCTTATAAGTATGTTAAGATAAAACAAACTAAAAATGGATGGAAGAAAGGGGAACAGAAGAGCGTAGTGTGACTGGAAATATGCAAATAAAAAGAAAGGAATAGAAATGTATAAAAGATAGGGATGAAAGGAAAGTATGAGAGATATATTGTCCGTACTACCAAAAACTCAGCTAGATATATAAGTATATAAAAAGGCAAAAAAATAAAAATAGAATAAAAAATAGCATTAAAAAAATGTTATAAAACTTGTAGTTCTCTTAGGACTAAGATCATAATTATTAAAGGAAAAAAAAAAAAATCCAGAACTGATCCCAGAATGGACCAGTTCAATAGGATTGATACTAATATTTCTGTTTCCTTAGAGTCTCAGCTGTAAGTGTCCTTCTACTCGCCTTGGGTTTTTCTGCATTATTCTGTGACCAGCAGAGCTTCCTTTTTTTTTCGTCTGTAAGCATCGGTGTGTGGGGAGGGAGATGGTACAATAGTGGCTCCTTTCCCTGGGAGTGAGTGAGCAGTGGCGCACTGTTGTTTCAGTTGGGCTTGGAGGTGCCTGTTGCAGAGGGACCCCAGTGGCTCAGGTGTAAACAGAAAGTCTCAGAGTTGGGCCTCTCTCGGGTTTTTTGTTTTTTTTTCTTGGCGGCCTCCCTGCTGCCATTCCAAGGGGTTTTAATCTAGCCCCGCCCGAGTGCCTGAGGGTACTTGTTATCCCTGAGCGCCTTAGGTGGCCCACAGGGCGTCTCTCCACTGCCTGTTGCAGAGGCGCAGAAAGAGAGAGAGAGGCTATGCCTGCGGCTCCTCCCCCCCACCCGTGAGCCCGCAGCATCCAGCCACCATCATGGCTGGGCAGCTCTCAGGGGCGGGTACTCCTTGCCGCGGACCTCTTCCCTCCCGTCCTCTCGGTCTGTCACCTTACTGGCAACAATTTTTCTCACCCTGAACCAGCTCTCCGGTTCCCACGCTCCCACTCCTGGACCCTCTGTTCAGCTGTGAATCGACTTCTCGGTCCGGGAACACTGAGCTGCACTGCGGACCCTCCGTATGTTTCTCATTCCCTCCCATCTGCCATGGCTCCGCCGCTTCACCCTCTTTGAGCCGTCGTAGATGCCTCCCTACCAGTTATGTCGGGATCCTTGCGGTCCTCTCTGGTGTCCGAGGTCATCTCCTGGTGTCCAGCTGGTTCTTTGTGGGAATTATTGCATCCTTCGGTGCATTCCCAATGCATCTGTGGAGAGGGATGCATTCCACATCCCTCTACTTTGCCGCCATCTTTTTCTTAGCATTCATTTTTTAAATATATCTTCACTGGGTACAGAATTCTCAGTCAACAGGTTTTTTTTAATTTCTGTTATGCTACAGATGTTAATCAATTGTCTACTTGTTCACATTATTTATGACAGGAAATCAGATGTCACTCATCTTTGTTCCTCTGTTAACATTTTGTTTTTTTATTTTCTGCCTGCTTTTAACTTTAAGAATTTTTCCTTTATCACTGGTTTTGAGCAATTTGATTATAATATGCCTTGGTGTCATTTTCATTTTTCTTATGCTTGGGTTTTGTTGCACTTCTTGGACCAGCAGAGTGTTTTAATCAAATTTGGAAAGCTTTCAGGCATTACTGAGATTTGTTCTGGGATAGTTATGTTTCTTGAAAGCTGTTTCATTTTGGCGGGTCTTGCTTCTAAGGTTTGTTAGGGTGGGCCCAGAGCTAACTATTACTCCACCCTCCTGGAGCAAGACTCTTCTGAGTATTTCACTCGATTCCCCATGGTTGAGATTTTCAGGACTACCTTTTAGAAACAGACACTATTCCCAACCCTGTGTGAGTGCCCAGAATGTTTCCTCCGATCCTTTCAGGGAATCCTTCCATGACTATGGAAAGTTTCTCCACATCCATGCACTAATCTGTACTCCACTGAATATTCCAGGGGACACTCTGCAACTCTCTATACAGTCATCTCCTCTCTAGATAAAACACTGGGCATCAAGTAATGATCCTGCAAGCTCTTAACTGCAAACTCTAGTTTTGGCCTTCATGGACTCTCAGCTCCTTCTCTTCAACTCAGAGGTTTTGCCATAATCCATCTGGTTTCCCTGTTCCTGAACCACAGCCTGGAAACTCAAGACAGTAAGCTGGACAATCGTAAGACTCATCCCATTTGTTTCTTCTACCTCAGAAAACACTGCCCTTCATTACCTAATATCCAGTGTCTTGAAAACCATTGTTACATATACTTTGTCTTGTTCTTTTAGTTACTTCATGAAGGAGAGTGAATACAGACCCTGTTACCCATATCGGCCAGTAGCAGGACTCCTAGTTCTAATGTGGTTACTGGAAAAATTTAAATGTGTCTTACATTATATTTATATTATACAGTGTTATTGTAGATAGTCTCCAAAACTATGTAATGCCGAAATCACCTAAGAAAGCAGTGTAAGGAGCTTAAGAAGGTTAACAACCAAGAATTAACAGTTAAATGTCAGACAGGAAAAGAGCTGGCAAAGTAGACTTAGAAAAGTCAACCTCAGAAAGAAAATGAAAAGTGTGGTGTCACTGGAAAAGTAGAAGAGATTTAGGAAAGCAGAGATTGTGTGAAATACAATCACTGCAGATATTGTATGAAATACAATCACTGCAGAGTGTACACATTTGTGTTAACAAAGGAATATTTAGGATAAGTAACATTATTGAGCGTCCAGTTAAGATGAGTAACAACGAATTCATTTTGGTTAGCAACCTCTGTAAACCAGAAATATGAGAAATTCATGGATTCTCCAAAACAAGTGGATAAATTTATCTATAGCTGGGGATCTCCCAGTTAAAAGTGATGTAAGGTCAAAAAGCAAGGGAAATTAAGGTATCTGCCAAAAGACTTTCTGAAATGATGTATCATGAAAACTAAAATAGAGAAATAGAAAAAACTGAGAGGTGCTAGAAAGAAAAAGTGGATAGGTTAGCCATCAAGAGGTACTAATAAAAGTAATTTTGAAGACTAGGAAATTACAAAGTAATGGCATTTTTAATCAATTGTTTGCTATTCTCTCCCCTCTGATAATTCATCTTTACCTCTTCTCATTTTTTATTCCTTCAAATCTTGCTTCTTGTTGCTTGAAGATGGGCCTTTTACTAACAGCACAAGTCAAGGCACTTTTCCCCCTCCAAGTACCAAACTAATTAACTACAACAACAAAAAAACAGTTTGGGGTTCTTTGTTTCTAATCTCTGTTTTTATTTGTCCTGGGTACTCGAAGCTTTTGTTTTTTATTGTCCTACAGTGTGTTTTTCTTTTGTATCACTGATCTTGGCTTATTCAAGATAACTATTTTATAGCAAGATTTTACTATATTTGTGAGCTTTTCACCCACAGCCAATAAAGCACATACGCCTTCACTAATCAGAGAATAATTTAATGACATCTCATATATCAACAGTTCAAAAATAAATTTAATTATAAGTACCTATGACCATTCCATAATGACTGATTATCAAAAATAAGGTAGAGACTACTAAAAGGTAAGAAAATGTCCTACAAACATAAATACAATAGCCATATTATAGAAAGTATCATGAAACTTTCAAATAACTGTTTGACTGTATCAAGCATCCCCACTTCAAGGCCCTTGGCCATAAAGAAAGCCTCAACAAATTTTGAAAAATTAAAATCATTCAGGCAAATTTCACTGGACACCATGGAATTAAGCTAGAAATTAGTAACAAAAAGATAATCAGAAAAATCTCAATGGCTGGAGTATTAAATAGTGTACTTATAACATACTTAGAAGTATATTACCTAGAAGTCATTCACAAGTGTAGCAGGTAGACTAATGGACCCCTAAAATGTCCATGTCCTAACCAAGGAGCCTGTGAATATATTACTTTGTTCGGCTAAAACAACTTTACAAATGTGATTAAGTTTACAAATCTTGAGACAGGGCAGTTTTCCTGGATTATCAGGGTGGACCCAACCAAATCGCATGGGTTCTTAAAATCAGGTAGTGTCCTTGCTAAGGATCAAAGTGAGATGTAATTATGGAAAAATGATCAGAGAGGTACAAAACTGCTGGCTTTCAAGAAGGAAGAAGACATGCAGGTGGCCTCTAGAAGCCGGAAAAGGCAAGGAAACGCATTCTCCCCTAGAGTCTCTGGAAGGGAATACAGTCCTGCCCACACTTTGATTTCAGCCCAGTAAAACTCATGTCAGATTTCTCACCTATGGGACCATAAAATAATAAATTTGTGTTGCAAATCTGTGATAACTCTGCTTCACAGAATCTAATTCTCTTTCTTGATAAATCCATCCAGAAAACTAGAAATAGAAGGGAACTTCTTCAACATTATAAAGGTCACCTATGAAAAACCAATAATAAACATCACATTCAATGGTAAAAGACTAACAGCTTTTCCCCTAAGATCTGAAACAAGCCAAGGATGCCTACCTTCCCAATGCTACTGAACACTATACTGGAAGTTCTGGCCAGAGCATTAGGCAAGAAAAAGTAATAAACGGGCATCCAAACTGAAAAAGAAGAAATAAACTACATCTATTCACAGATAAAATAATCCTATATATAGAAATCCCAAGGAATCCACAAAAACCTACTAGAGCTAATAAACAAATTCGGCAAGTTGCCAGATACAAGATAAACACACAAAAATCAACTGTGTTGGGCTTCCTAGGTGGCGCAGTGGTTAAGAATCCACCCGCCAATGCAGGGGACATGGGTTCGATCCCTGCTCCAGGAAGATCCCACACGCCGCAGAGCAACTAAGCCCGTGAGCCACAACTACTGAGCCCATGTGTTGCAACTACTGAAGCCCACGCGCCTAGAGCCCGTGCTCCGCAGCAAGAGAAGCCACGGCAATAAGGAGCCCGCGCACCACAACAAAGAGTAGCCCCCACTCACCGCAACTAAAAGAAAGCCTGCACACAGCAAAAAAGACCCAACAGCCAATAAAATTAATTAACTAATTACTTTAAAAAAAATCAACTGTTTTAATTCACCAGAAATGAACAATCTGCAAAGAAAATTAATGAAACAATTCCATTTACACTAGCATTCAAAAGAATAAATACCTAGGAATAGATTTAACTAAGGAGATGAACGATTCATACACTGAAAACCACAAAACATTGCTGAAAGAAATTAAAGAAGATCTAAATAATTAAGACATTCGTATTCATAGATTGAAAGACTTAATATTGTTAAGATGGCAATACTCCATAAATTTATTTACAGATTTAATTCAATGCCTACTAAAATTCCAACAGCCTTTTTTGCAGAAATAGAAAAGCTGATTTCTAAAAAAATAAAAACAAATTTTAAAAATAAAAACGTCAATTAACCTCAATTTTTTAAAGGTGATTTTCAAATTTATATAGAGTTGTAACGAGACCCCAATAGCAGAAACAACATTGAAAAAGAAGAACAAAATTCTCAGAGGATCATAAATCAAAGGAGCTAGGAGCCAATGCGTTAGAAGGCTAGACAATCATACCACCATCACTTATTAAAAATACAGCTTTTGGTCTTGTTAGCCTTATACTATATACTTGTTAGCCTTATACGTTGTACTGAACTGGGCAATCCCTTACAGAAAAAGTGGGCTAGACAATATTTTCATAACATCTTCAGAGTTAACACCATAAACAAGTCAAATAAATTTTATTCTTAAAGCTACATGCTTCCATTTCTGAAATTCAGCAGTAAGAAATCATGTGACTTGCTTCTCTTCATCAAACATAAACTTACTACTAGCTTTCTCATATATCTATCCATTCTAAAGCAAACCAGTTTATCCTTTGAGGTTCCTGATATTTCAGTAACTCTCATTCAAAGGAATGAATCAACAGGCAAAACTGCTTTTAAAGCACTTGAGTATACGTCATTATGACTGCACAGAGACTAGCCACATTCATAAAGCCTGGACATGTTCTAGAACCAACCCTACAATTCTGAGCTAATCAAAGTGACTCAAAGGAAACCTAGAAGTGTATGTAGGTTTATGGTTTCTTCAGAAATTCTATTCCTCACTGTGGGAAGGGGAAGAAAAATAGTCAAGACCCAATAAGAAAAGAAAAGAAGAGGGAAAAAAAAGGCCTAATAAGAGACCCAGAATGATGTATAAACAGTACCTCAGCACAGTAGGTCAGCTTTTGAAATATGTCTGGACATCCCTGAGAGCCTAGCACACACAGACCCATGGATGGGATAAACTATAAAAATGGTTTGGTACTGCTTATTATACCATTTACCTGGATGAAAATTGCAGCAGATGGTTTGCATCTCTCAGCCAAGTAGTAACATCATAAGTACGCTCACAGGTCAAAAATATCAACAAGTTTGCCGAAAAAAATGAGATACCAACAACATCCAGAAACTCTTTTCATTATGCTATTCATAATGTATGCAGGAGACTTAAACAGAAACAGAAAGGAGAGGGGAGGGAAGGAGAGAGGAAGGGAAGGGAGAAGGGATGGGCAGAGAGGAGAGGCGGTCTCATTTTGAAAGGCCATCATTCAATTTTATATTTTTACCAAAAAACCACTGTATATTCACTATCACAGAACCTGGTACATACAAGTAGTAAAGATTGTTGAATGGTCAACTGAATGACAGATGGTTGAACAAGCAAAGAAATAAATGGGTAGAAGGAAAAAGAATAAATACTCAAAGTTTAAAAAACTTTGATACTGGAGAAGACTTGTGTCTCCATTCTAAGAAGCTAATCTAATTAGGGGAGATATGTGTGAAGTAGCATGGCAGAGTGGAAAGGAGGCAAAATTTGAACTCAGAAAGACACAGATTTAAATCCTAGCTGAAACTTTTACTGGTTTATGCTGCTGAGCAAATTGCTTACTTTATATAAGTCTTAGTTTTCTCCATCTATAAAATGGGGATTCCAGTATCCACCTTACAAACACAATACACCAGCGATGTTGGCACCTATAACAAACTGAAAAAAACCAGCTCTCAAATCAACTCTGTAATTCATAATGTGGTCCACAGATGGGTGTTGCTAACAATGCTTGCCATCTGGTAGCTTCCTGTTTCAAATAATTATTCTTGCTAACTAGGTGCCAAGCTTTTAGAATCATTATATTAAATGTTTGCACCCTCTAAGTTTTGGTGTCCTTAGACAAAGCCCAGTATGACCAGACATAGCTCAGCTTATAGGTTTGCTCTGAGGAGTAAAAATAACATTAAGAAAAAAACCTTATACAGTGACAGGCATGTATTAAATAAAAAATTATTATTTAAATATCTCACTAATACCTTTATGTCATCTATTTGCCACTCTACATTATCACAATTATTCCAATAAGCCCACACTAAGAATATAGATTAATCATATCAGCCACTTGCAGAAATATATAAATAAGACAGAAATGAAAGGTTATGTACTGAAACATTTCTTCAAAGGTTCAAGCTGATTCCTTCAATCTTGACTTTTGGATTTTCTCTCTTAAATGCATAAAAATCTGAGGACTTAGAAGAGTAGAAGGCACCTTAATTTCAAGAGCTTTTTCTAGACTGAGGAAATAAGTGTTGGCTTCAAAAGGAGAATTCAAAGTTACAACTATGGGGGTATGCTTTTTCTCTGCTGGATGGGCAAACAGAACTGCTGCTACTATGTTTTGCATCTAAGCGCAGCTGTGCAAATACCAGTTAAGTAAGAAAAACATCAATCCATCTTTATCAGATCTACAAACAACCTAGATAAATTCCTTTAGAATGAATAGTTTAGTTAGGATGAATAGTTAGTATGCAGAATAACAAAATTTGCCAACTCATAAGAACCCCTATACAAAGTACTCCTACTTAGCTCTGAAAGATTCTTTCTCTGGATTATCACATATCCAAAAGTAGTTATTTTATTATAAAGCATGCCAATCCAATCCAAGGTCACAGGTAACAATTCTCACAGCAAGAGTTAAGTCAAAATGACTCATAGGTATAACTGGTTATAGTGATGTCTCAATAACAGTTTCTCCAAGAAGACATCTTTTCTGCTCCTAAATGCCAAGTTAACTCACAAGCTAGAGCCCCAATTTCCCCACAAATTAAGGAATAAAGTCCACTATACTCAACATCACTTGACAGTGATAAGCTGAAAGCTTTTCCTCTAAGATCAGGAACAAGACAAGGATGCCCACTTTTGCCACTTTATTCAACATAGTACTGGAAGTCCTAGCCAGAGCAATTAGGCAAGAAAAAGAAAAAAAAAAAAGAGGCATCCAAATCAAAAGGAAGAAGTAAAATTATCTCTTTTTGCAGATGAATGATATTAGATATAGAAAATCCTAAAGATTCCCCCCAAAACTATTAGACTAATAAACAAATTCAGTAAAAGTACAGGATACAAAGTCAACAGACAAAAATCAGTGTGTTTCTACACAATAACAACAAATTATTAGAAAGAGAAATTAAGAAAATAATCCCATTTACAGATGCATAAAAAACAATAAAATACCTAGGAATAAATTTAACCAGGGAGGTGAAAGATCAGTACATTAAAACCTACAAATAACTGAGGAAAGAAATTGAAGACAAAAACAAAGATATTCCATGTTCATGGACTGGGAGAATTAATATTGTTAAAACATCCATATTACTCAAAGTGATCCACTGATTCAAAGCAATCCCTACCAAAATTACAATGGCATTTTTCAAGAAGTAGAAAAAAAACAGTTCTAAAAGTTGTATGGAACCTCAAAAGACCCCAAATAGGCAAAGCAATCTTGAGAAAGAAGAAAAAAACTGGAGGCACTACATTTCTTAATTTCAAACTATATTACAAAGCTACAGTAATCAAAACACTATGGTACTGGCATTAAAAAGACACAAATATCAATGGAACAATATAGAGAGTCCAGAAATAAACCCATGCATGTATGGTTAACTAATTTTTGACAAAGGAGCCAAGAATATTCAATAGGGAAAGGATAGGGACAATAAATGGTGCTGGGATAATTGAGCAGCCCCTTGCAAAGGAGTAAAAAAACTGGACCCCTATCTTACACCATACACAAAAATCAACTCAAAATGGATTACAGACTTGAATGTAAGACTTAAAGACCAAAAATTCCTAGAAGAAAACATAGAGTAAGCTCCTTGACATCAGTCTTGGCAATAATTTTTTGGACTTGAAACCAAAAGCAAAGGCAACAAAAACAAAAATAAACAAGCAGGACTGCATCAAACTAAAAAGCTTCTTCTGCACAGCAAAGGAAACCATCAACAAAATGAAAAGGCAACCTACCAAATGGGAGAAATATTTGCATATTACATACCTGATAAGAAGTTAATATACAAAATACATACAGAATTTTCACAACTCAACAGGAAAAAAAAATCACAATAAAATTTGGTCAGAGGAAGTGAACAATTTCCCAAAGAAGACATACAAATGCTTAAAAGGTATATGAAAAGTACTTAACATCACTCATCATAAGGGAAACACAAATCAAAACCACAATGAGATCTCACTTCACACCTGTCAGGATGGCTATCATCAATAAGACAACAAATAAATGTTGGCAAGGACATGGAGAAAAGTGAACTCTTGTGCACTGTTGTGGGAATGTAGATTGGTGTAGCCACTATGGAAAACAACATGGAGGTTTCACAAAAAATTAAAAATAGAACTACTACATGACTAAGCAATTGCACTTCCAGGTATACATCGGAAGGAAACAAAATCACTGTCTCAAAGATATATCTGCACCTCCATGTTCTTTGCAGCATTATATACAATAGCCAAGACATGAATCAACCTAAGTGTCCATCAAAAGATGAATAAATAAAATGTGGTGTATATATACAATGGAATATTATTCAACCAAAAGAAAAAAGAAAGAAAAATTTTTCAGGGCACTATGCTAAGTGCAGTAAGAGAAAGACAAATACCATATGATCTCACTTATATGTTGAATCTAAAAAGAAACAAACTCATAGAAATAGAGAACAGATTGGTGGTTGACAGAGGCAAGGGTTGAAGGTGGTAAAAATATACAAACTCCCATTTATAAGATTAATAAATTCAGGGGATGTAACACACAAATGGTGACTATAGTTAACAATGCTGTATTGTATATTTGAAACTTGCTAACAGGATAGATCTTAAAAGTTATCAGCATCAGAAAAAAAATTCACAATTATGTAAGTTAATGTATGTCAACTAAACTTACTGCATTAATCACTTCACAATATATACATATATCAAATCATTATGTTGTACACCTTTAATACGATGTCATATGTCAATTATATCTCAGTAAAACTGAAGAAAACACTTTTTTTTAAGAATAATATCCATGTGTGGTGACTGGTATACTTTTAAACAGAATCCACAGACTAGAAACACTGCTCTGACATTACATTTAAGACACAGTTAAATGTACAACCATGGGCCTGAAACACAAGTTGTTTTACATTTTGGCTAAAAATTAGAATTCTGTGATTGTGGTTTCCACAGTTTGTATGAATAAAATTGATCACATCATGAATAAACAAAAGTAGGTTAAAAGCAAGTCGTTGATTATAACTTTTTGGATTTGATGGCATTTTAACCACAAAAACTAAATCCAGGCAGAAATGGAGATGGTGGTTTCAGAGACACAGCATAAGTTAAACAGGAAAAATATGTTTAAATAGTAACATTCCTTAAGATACAGGTCTAGCAGGTTTGGTATCAAGTTCCAGTGGAGAAATAACTCACTACCATAATCACAAAGCAACTACCTAAATGATATTTTGTTGTTGTTGTTATTTGCTGACATGCATCCATAATTCTCACTCTGAGGTAAAGATTTTTATTTCCTGGTGCCATCCAGTGGTAACATTATGAAGTGTTCTACGGTTAAATGCAAACAACTTTTAGCCAGAAAAGTATCACAGTGATGTATTTTATATCAGTATATATCAATTTTGTTTTAACACAAAATTATATAGAAAGAAAAGGGCAAAATATCAAAGCCAATTGTTTGCATCTCATCCCTAATTTAAACTCCCAACTCCAAATGAGAGTTAAGACAAAGAATAAAAATGAGTAGATCAGTAAGACAAGAATGTTCCATTAGCATACAAAATAACCCAAAAGACTATGAAACTATCTGAAAAACAAAAATTTATATCAAAATGACATATCAATCAAACCATAAGAGATGCTCCCTCCTGAAGTTCCATTAATGTGGCAGTAAAAAAATTTATTTTTAAGGCAAAACCCTGAAGAACAAAGAGACTGGGAGAGAAAATAGCAGCAACAAAATTTTAGAAGCTAAAAAGTAGACAGGTGAGTGGTTACTGACTTGGTCAACTCAAGGAAGCTGCCTAACCTGCCTGACTTACACAGCACTGTAAATCTGTCCAAAATTCAGGAACTGGTGGTTTTAGGTAGCTGTGGAAGTGAGTGTCAAGGCTAAAAACAAGAGAACTCATCAAAATCCTGGTGAAGAAGTAATTAGGACACCACTACACACACTCCACCTTCCACTCCATACAGCCAAGTATTCATCTTTACACCACACTGGAAGACAGAAAGTTTATACTCTAAGACAGGGGTCCCAAACTCAGTACTGGCCCACAGCCTGTTAGGAGCCAGGCTGCACAGCAGGAGGTGAGCCGCGGGCGAGGGAGCAAAGCTTCATCCGCTGCTCCCCATTGCTTGCGTTCCCACCTGAACCATTCCCCCCAGCTTCCATGGAAAAACTGTGTTCCATGAAACCAGTCCCTGGTGTCAAAAAGGTTGGGGACCATTGCTCTAGGAAGAGTAAACAGAAGGTGTCTAGACTATAGGACACCAGGCATAGTGAGGGTGGGAGTACTGTAGTAATACAGTGGTAATCTAAATGGCACTAACAAGTCAAAGGCCACAGAACAACGACAATAATGATTTTCTGGAAAGAAAACCACTGGAAGAAGGTCCTATCAACCTTTGATTACTGTGTCCAGAAAGTCAGGTAACGAATTACAATATGCTTCAATCTGCTTCCATAAAGAAAAGGCAAATGATAAAAGCTGATGCGTAAAAAAATAAATAAAAAGCTAAGCTCTACTTCCAGATATTCAACAACATTCAGCTCTACAATGTCCCATATCACCCCCACTAATTAGCAAAGAATTTATCGCAACTAACAAAAAGAGAATAGTAGGCAAATCCAAGAACCCTTTACACTCTCAGTTTAAAAGCCCATTTCATCTTGTCTCTTCAGGCCATCGAGAGTAAATGTACTAAAGAATCTCTGTGAATACTCCTGAGAGAGGTGAAGCCTGGTGAACATGTCAGAAAAAGAATATTATTATTTGTACAAGAGACTTAGAGGCTTGATTTTTTTTTAATTCTGTTTTTGTTGATTAATTGATCAAAGCAGAGACTTAAGTATCTCTGATACTGCCTTCCATTTCATGTAACTAAAAGTATATATCCCTATTTAGGTCATTTAATCACCAGTAATTTCTCCTTTTCAGTCTTTTTACATAGGATTATACACAAGAAAAAGTTATACATATATACTTTTTTCCCCCAGATACCAACATAAGAACATGCCAGAATACATTAATACAGATAAAAATCATACCTTGAACACCTTCTAGGAGTAAATCAACTCCCTTCCTATAAAAATCAGAAGCAGCTTCATAGTCATCTTCTTCTTCCTTTTTTAAAGCGAGCTTTATTAATTCTCCTGCTTTCTCCAAATAATCTCTCTTGCCAAGCTTGGATTTTAAACTGCCAGGAAAGAGGCTACGACTTTCCCGTTCTTCTTCTGTTTTATTCTGTTCACCGTCAGAGGCAACAGCCCCTAATGCTGAAGAATCCGAAGAAAGATTGAGACCGAAAGTCCTAATGGGAGAATTTTGATTGGAAGCCATTCCATCATCCAACTCAGCAAGAGAATCCACATCCACAGTAAGAGATATCAGATCACTGTCACTGGAGAAGCCTAGAAATACGACCACAATAGTAAACAGATATTAAATGAGAATCAGCCAAAAGAATAAAAATCCTACTGACTATTCATTTTTTCATACTACCCATGTCAATCAAGAAGGTTGCAATTCACTGATGGAAGTCAGTGTCTAGCAATTTGTTTCAGTTTAGTTCATTCACTTTTGCACTGTCTCCCTACAGCTCTAGAAGACAATCTACTTGCCTTAATCGTCAAACTAAAACTGAAGACAAGTCTTTATCTAGCGTTGCTGTCAAAAAGAGCCTTTACCACAAGATCTTGTGACCTATTTATAGGAGGCTGATGCTTGTACATACAGCCACTGTGAACAACAGCATTATGATAAAAGGAAAGGAATAAGAGCTTTAAAGTAAGACAAAAAGAAGTGCTAGAATTCCAGCTCTTAAAACTTACTGTGTGACCAACAGCAAGTTCCTTAATAATATAACTTATTACGCAGGGCTTTAAACGAGGAAAAGAGTTAATGCATGTAACAGGCTATCATTAAATTATAACTATTATAGCAATTACATAATAATTATTTTACTATAATATAATGTATCCTCAGAGGTGTGCTTTTAAGAAACCATCCATATCTGCAAAATGTATGCCATTTAGTTGTGTTTTTTTTTTAACTGAATTTTTTTGAAATTTACAGTTTCAGCCTCTCCCACAAGCTTTTGGAGAAAGCTTTGGTCTATATTTGCATCTTACTTTTCTGACAGAAAATGAATAATGGGTGCTACTGAAACATTTAAGCAATGTAAAAATTACTTCTTCCATTTCATATGACAGACTTCATAGTAATGAGCTTGAATACAACAACAGTTAAACTTTCTGGTCTTAGGACCTCCCTTTACATTCTTAAAAACGATTAAGCGCCACAAGGAGCTTTTGTTTATATGGATTATATCTGTAAATATTTATTAATCATGATATTTTAAAAATAGACAATTTTTTAAACACTAAAGCCCATTACATGTTAACATAATTTTTATAAAAATAACTAAGACGTGTCGTTGTTTTACACATTTTGCAAATCTTGCTATCAGAAGATGGCTAGATTGTCATGTCTAATTCTGCGCTCATCTGTTGTCAGATGTTGTTCTGGTTGAAAGATTTGAAGAATATGTCACATAGGTAAGTAATTGAAAATGGGATGAATATTTTAATTGCCTTTTCAAATAATTGTGGCTTTTTTTTAAATACTAAAATAAAACTTAAGTAATAGTTTCTTAAAGGTTAGTTTACATGTGGAATGTACATTTCTATCAATGTACTTTGTTTCTGCTACATTCAATCCATGAGTCCGTCTCACACACTGAACAGATCTTTTATCACGCAGGAGTTTGTAACATCACAGCCTGGTCATTCTGAAAATATTAGTTCCCTGACACAAATCCTCCAAACAGTGACAAATTTCATTATCACTATATCTCCAAGAAAATCGTATTTGCTACATATCACCAGAAAACTCTTTAAGTATTGGAAAACTGTCAGGCTCAAAGTAACTGATACAGGTTCCCCAACTTCTAATTTAGGGCTGAAAACTAGAATTTTAACAAATACTGTTAGCTGTTTTCCTTGAAGTGTCACCTCACTTCATTCATTTTCAAAAAAAAGTATTTGCTAGATATCCAAGTCTGAATAAGGATAGTTGTTCTGTCAATCATTCTTTCAAGCAAAAATGAGGTCCCAGGAAAAAAGTAGCTAGTTTATGGGTTAAACAACTGCACAAGTGCTTTTTCTCAAGACAACCATGGTAGTTTGCTATGCAAAGTGTTTTATACATACTTCCATTTCATCACATAGAGTATCAAAAACACATGTAACCCAAGGGTTGAGATTTAATAAAATTAACAGTTTTTACTGTTTTAGCAAGGCTTTATTCCTAGGTGAAATTAGCATTGTATTACTGCAGGTATGTGCAACAATCACTGTCACAGTCTTATATCACTGTCTTGATTCATGGTCAAGGACAGCAGTTTCACCCACCATTGCTTTTGGATCATCAGTGCAAATGTCAGCAGAGCGGAAACAGCAAATAATTTCCTAGATTATTATAAAAATAGTTTCTGCCTGGGGGATCCCCTGAAAAGATCTCAGGAATACCCAGGGGTCTAAAGAGAGCCACTGATCTATATCATTACATAAGACTGGCAACAGGGTTAGGCAAAACTTAGGTTTGGGAACAACTATGAGAGCTGCATCTCCACTGAATACTGCCTGCCAAGTTTCTCAGAAAGGAAGATATATTAAGAAGAAAATGATCTCCTCAGGATCATATACTAAGTCAAAATTAAAGGTGAATTTGAATGTACAACTCTAGATCAGGGATCAGCAAACTTTTTTTCTGAGGGCCACAGGGTGAATAGTTTAGGCCTTGTGGGCCATATGATCTTGGTCACAACTAAGCAACACTGCTGTTGTAGCACAAAAGCAGTCACACACTATACCTACACAGAAAAGTATGCCTGTGTTTCAATAAAACTTCTCATATATATGTTGAAATTTGAATTCCATATAATTTTCACATGCCACAAAATGATATTCTTTTGAATCTGTCAACCATTTAAAAATGTAAAAACCATTCTTAGAATGTAGGTAATATAAAAACAGGTGGCAGGCCAGACTTGGCCCATGGGCCACAGTTTGTCAACCCCTATTATAGACTCAAATTGCTTACTTCATACCGAATAAAGTAAGTTAGGGTAAAAACATCTACTGGCAGCTAAGCTCAAATTTCAAATCAGCTTTAGACACCACTTTGGCACTCTGTCAGTATATCCTGTTTTCAGGGGGTTTTTTTCCCCCAAATCCTTACAATGTCCATAAAGTACTAAATTTTGTTCCCTAAAAGCAACAGATTTCATTAAATCCACAGTATCAGATAAAATTCATTGGACCTAGTGAAAATCTTTTCAATTCTCTGATATTTCAACTGTATACACAGCACTTAAAATCAAAATCTCTTTATAGAAATCTATAAAATTATTTATCCACTGCTATGAGAAATACATAAACTTTACAAGATATTTTTTTAAATAATTTTAAAATATTTTACATATTCAATACATATTTATTTCCTTAGTTTATCACTATATAACCTGGTCCACTGAAATTAATAAACAGACAAAGAAAAAAAATGTTGTGGTTTATACAGCTAATCACAAAAGAAAGGAAATGTTGTTATAGATCCTTTGTCTGCTCTCTGATGTCTTGTCACTATAACCTCCACATCATCTATCACATTGTACTGTTTCATGCTTTGCCTGATTTTCCTTTCTAACAAGAACAATAATACCAAAGGGCAAGAGGGTAAAGTTATGTGTACTCAGTTTCTTGGCTTTTGACCATAAAAATCTAGTCACATAGTCATATTTCCTCTTACTTTTTCAACCTTATTTTATTAGCAAAGGAAATCATGATTAAATGAAATTAGATCAGAAGAGTAAGACCATCAAAACACCTAGGGAGAAAGTCATACAGTAAAATAAAGTAATAAATATTCTATACAAATTGTTTTCTTTACAAATTCTACCTGATTTTTCTAAATAAGGAATGTTTCAAAACAAGCAAACATAAAAACCAGCAGGTTAGGAAGAGGAAACTTTTTTTTTAATTAATTTATTTTTTTATAATTGCTTTACACTATTGTACAAGCTTATGAGGTACACCAAAGTGAATCAGCTGTATTTATACACATATCCCCAAATCCCCTGCCTCCTGCGACTCCCCCCCACCCTCCCCGTCCCGGCCCTCCAAGGCATCACCCATCATCGAGTTGATCTCCCTTTGTTAAACAGCAACTTCCCACTAGCTATCTATTTTACAGCTGGTAGTATATATGGCTATGCTACTCTCTCACTTCGTCCCAGCTTCCCCTTCGCCTCCCAAGCCCCCAACCCCGTGTCCTCCAGTCCATTCTCTGCATCTGCATGGAAGAGGAAATTTTTTAGCCTAAACAGGAGAAGCAAAAGGAAACAAAAAGACTTCTTCTGGTTTAACCTTTTTGGAGAACAATTTGGCAATGCATATCAGATGCAAAAAATGCTTGTATCTTTGGCCCAGAAATTCAGCAATTTATACCAGAAACAATCAGACATGTGAAAAAAAGATCCATACCTAAGAATATCCATCACAAAAATTAGTGCAATTGGAAATAACAAATTCCTAACAATAGGAGATTACGGCACATCTTTATGACAAAGTATTACACAGTTATTAAAAATTGTTATAGAAGAAAAATGCTAAAGTATTCATGTTCTATTAATCAAAAACAACAAACTGCAAAGAAGTATACATACAGGGACTGCCCTGGTGGCGCAGTGCTTAAGTATCTGCTTGCCAACGCAGGAGACACGGGTTCGAGCCCTGGTCCAGGAAGATCCCAAATGCCGTGGAGCAACGAAGCCCATGCACCACAACTACTGAGCCTGCACTCTAGAGCCCGTGAGCCACAACTACTGAGCCTGAGTGCCACAACTACTGAGGCCTGTGTGCCTAGAGCCCGTGCTCCGCAACAAGAGAAGCCACCTCAATGAGAAGCCCACGCACAGCAATGAAGAGGGGCCCCCACTCGCCACAACTATAGAAAGCCCATGCGTAGCAAGGAAGACCCAATGCAGCCAAAAAAAAAAAAAAGTGTGTGTGTGTGCGTGCCTGTGTGTGTGTATAAAATCTAGTTTAAAAACACAAACACAGAAGAAAAGGCTAGAAAGATACACTAAACATTAACAGTACTTTTCTCTGAATGCTGGGACTACAGGTAACTCATCATATTTGCTGTATGTGTATGACAAGCCCTTAAGGCTCTGTACGTGAAGGATATCAAAGAAGATGCAGCAAGAGCTAAAACTGAGGATTTGTCTATAAATAAATATATGTTATACAGGCATAATTTATAAAATATAGGCCTGTATGAATCACCCAAGAAATTTTTAACTTAAGAGAGAAGGCATAAATGATCATAAAGACAGATGTGTATAAAGCGGAATAACCCCCCTGACACTTCTTCCTTGCTTATTTTCTTCCTTTAATTCTCCTCTTAAGATGCACCCTAACATAAGTGAAAGCCTAACCCTATCATATTTCCTCAACCATACACTGCAACTCATCTAGTATTATTTGATATGTTTCTCTTCCACAGAGAAGCAATTTCTAACTTTCCTCCTTCTCAATGATGAACTCCCCAACCAGCTCAAGAAGAACACTCCTTGTTACCACCTCAGCAATGAATATAATGATATAGAGGTGTGCAAATACTCAGTACCTAGTTTATTCATCTTATATCCTTAATAAATCTACTAATACAGTGCTTGCTCAACTCCTCAAAATCACAGTCCTGTCATTCAATCTGTTTTTCACAAAGCTACACATATAAATTTCACATGAAATGGACACTTGATACCTGAAATCCAGAAAGTTAACAAGTAGGATAAAGAGAGCTGCAAGCAAGAAAGAGGTTCTCAGTTGAGGTGAGTAGGAAGAACATTGTGAATAAGGCAGGGCAACAACTGACAATACAGAGACTATTTGTCAAAAGTTAAACCAACCTGAAGTCAATCCATGTTTAAAGGGGCCCTCTGGGCCATCATGAGAGTAAAAGGTGTATCCTTTACCAACACCATCAAGTCAAAAACCTAAGCCTTTTTTGGAAAGGGTGGGGGGGTGGGGGGGAGTCAAAGGTTCTATGAAAGCATTCTGCCTCCAGGTTCATATCACAGAGATTCAAGTCTCAGGGCTATTAGAGGGCCCCAGGTGACTGGTTAAAAAAGCAGCTACAGACATGCAGGGTTTGTATAGCATCCCAGTTCACCTACCTACCCTCACCTTCTGTGCTTTGAACTGCTCAGAGTAGGGCAGTATAGTGTAATCTGTCTAAGATACCATCTCTGAAAGACAGGCACCAGGGGAAAAGGCTGAGTTGCCATAGAATAAATCTTTATACTATAAGCTATCAGAAATCTGTATTTGAAGACCATCTGCAAAAAGAGATCCGTTTCCTTTAGAACAACAGGTGGTCTCTCATGGCCGACTATATATAAAATACATGGCCTCATTATTATTAGGTGATAGCTTTCACTGAGCCCTGAGGTTCAAACATTGTCACGGTCAATGAAAGGGAATTTCTACTCTTCCTAGTAGCAATGACTCAAGCTTCACACACAAAGCAAGAAATCTAGCCAGCAGAACAAAGGTCACCCTGAGGTAGAAGACACACAAATCAATCTTCATTAAGAAACAAGCCCTCACAAATATAATTTTAAGTGAATACCTAAACCTAAAAGTTGATGTTAGTTAAGATTTCTCTACTTGATTACCAACTCATCATTCAATAATAGCTACTGTTTCTAAAAAGAACCATTCCTTTAACGTGTCACATTTTTATAACGTCCTTGATACATGTCTTTGCTTCATCCTTGAAATTTTATAAAAGGAACATCAGAATATCTATACATATTTGGTTAAAAAAAGAGAGAATAAGCTCAGAACACAACACATCAATCACAATTACAACCCTAATACTCTTATCTTATCATGAACAACAAAGATCTATGAGTTGGCTTCCATTTCTACCTAATGAACTTTTTATGCTGCTACTCTCCATAGTCTACGCTGCAAATCAAACCTGTAACCAGCACACATGTAGCTCACACTGAGCTTTCTATACCAAATATGTATCCTCACTGCCTCCCCCTATATAAAATGAAACCTCATTTCAAAATACAGTTCTGTGATTGCTATTAAATATCTGGAGTGTCTTGACTGCCTTAGGCACCTGGTGTAACTTCTCTGAAATTCCAATTTTTAATTGTAACATAAGAGATTTACCTATATCATTCCCAATGTTCCTCTACTCTCAAACCCATTCCCACAACATAACATGAATTTTTTATTTGCCCCACCCGACTCCTAAACTCTTAATATCCAACGTTATCCTCAATAGCCCTAGAGTTTGTAAAGGGTCAATATTTATTATTTATGTCATTTGTTTTATTTGCACACATACACACAAACACACTCTCATTTGTGCTTGAGAATAACAACTTATTCTTCTTTTTCCTGTTTATTTTAAACTCCCCCACCAAAGAAAATTCAACTAATAATGGACAGTGTATAAAAGTTAAGTAGTTAAGTACTCAAGAGAAAACGGAATTTCAAACTGAATACGCACGCTCTAAAGTAATATAGGAGGGCCTAGAATTAGCCCAGTAACAAAATGTAGAGTTCTCATGGTGCCACCTAGTGGACAAGTGAACTAAATTCTACTTTAAATCACTTTTAATTAGGCTTTCTATATTTTGTCATCTTTGTGCTTATCTACATAATGGCAAGAATTATTACCCTGCCACCAAATAAACACACAAATCTCCAACTGAAAGTGATTTTAAGAGGTCCCTGACACAGACCAGCAATAGATGCTATTCTCAAAATGTACATCTCATTTACTCTAAAATAGCTAATTCAAGACAGCTTAATAGATCTTTCCTGTGTCTACAGATGTCATCATGAACACTTAGGGAGCTCTTACTCCACAACCTGCAGACAAAAAGAAAAAGGCAAAAAAGGTGAATCTGACTGTTCCGGGAAACATTTAAGAATACTTACTCTTAAGATATGCTACATGTAAGAAGCTGAAGTCTCCATTTGTATTTGTGGTTATAATCACCTAATTATTTTCTCTTATGTGCTGCATACACCTGGAAAATGTCACTCCCAAAACTGCAAAGGAAGTCAAGTAATGTACTAGGAAGAGGAAATGACACAGTTTACCAGATGCGCTTATACCAACATCAAAGGCTCTACTATCAAGGCCAGCATGGCAGTAAAGAAACCTACATCCTTCCAACAGGCCAACAGATGAGAGAAACATGTCAAGGAGTTCAATTCCCATGCACCATTTTGGCCAGGTTTCCACAAATGTCATAGTAACTTTATAGCTAAGTTTAATTCAACAAAAAGATGGAATTTAAAAAAGGAAATAAGGGACTTCCCTGGTGGTCCAGTGGGTAAGACTCTACACTCCCAATGCAGGGGGCCCGGGTTCGATCCCTGGTCAGGGAACTAGATCCCACATGCATGCGGCAACTAAGACCTGGCATAGCCAAAATAAATAGACAGATTTTTTTTAAGATCTTTAAAAAAAAGGAAATAAGATGTTAATAATCAATTAAATCTTCTTTTATCTTTGAGAAAATAGTTTAATTTCTCTGAACAGAGGAGATAAAGAGCAACCAGCATTTCATTTTAAAAACATAAAACAATATTAACTTCTTACCTAAAAATCTACTGAGTAATTTTATAATTTTCAATTTTGTATTAGATAAAATATATTTAGCAGTTAATCGCCAAATTATTGGTTTTATGAAATCTTCAAGGGGTTTCCTCTATCGCACTGTATTATAAAATAATGAAATTTTTTTAAGTCCACTAATCCAACTCTTTGTTTTGCTTAGAAAACTTTCTTTCAAGGTAAATTAAGACTTGTTGATTGCATTTTATGGTACCAATAAAAATAATGATCACTTAGCCACTACATCTGTTCTCTCTCTGAGTGGTGATATACTTGCCATGTGTCATTCTAACTCCAACTGAAGGACCTTGGCACAACAGACTATATATTAAGATTTGCCCCTTTGGCTCATTCCACTGGCAAACTAAATCACAAGTATGAAAAATGAATCCACCTTCAAAACACCATTTAAAATACTACACTCAGAGGAGCTGTTACGGAGTGAATCACCTCCTCACATTTTGGCTCTAAATCCACATCACAAGCATTTGCCACCACAATCCCTCTACCACCTTCCATCTCACCGCATACCTGTGAGGCCTGGCAGGCTGCCAGCTCTCCTGTTCTTTTCCTACTAGAGGCCCTCTCCTTTGGTTGTCTCTGGGGTTTGCAAACCTTCTGGTATGAAAGTAAATCTTCCACTTGCCCAGTATGCCCGACAATCTCATGATATTTAAAAGTCATTTTTCCTCTCAAATATCAATGAATTTGCAAGTTGTCTGACACTTGACCTGTATATGTCAACAAGGTATCTTTCAGCAGGATTAATTAGCCAGGCATAGAGGCTTTTAAAGGGAGGGGGTAAAAAACATTTAACATTAACAGCATTTCCAGTTCCATATTTTTCATTCTTCATGGATCACAGTGTGTTTTAGAGATGGTAATATAGTTAGAAGACTAAACTATACACTGAAAGGAGAAAATTTCAGTATTACTTTTAAGTATCTCTGTGTTTTTAACAGAAATGTTGCCCCCAGTTTCTCTCATAAAAGCATATTCCTAAATGATAACTGCTGCCAAGGAAAACTCATCTTTTTGAACCATCAAAGACAAACTCTGAAACAAATCTACTCTACCACCGCTGTAGGTAGGGTGGCCCATTCACCCAGTCTGCCCAGAGAAGTCCTGGTTTATGCTTGTTGTCTTAGTATACAGTAAGTACAATAGCTCCTCTTTAATTCTCAGAAGTGTGTCAGTTTGGACAATAAATTACAAGCTCACACTAGCTTATAAGGTAAGAGTTATAACCTACCTCAGGTTATATCTCCATTAACATTAATACATCCACCTTTTTATTCTGAACAGCCTTCCACGTTTTAGAACACCATCCCAAGAAAAGTCATCCTAATAATAACGTTCCTCCCTTTCTCTCCTAAACTAAAGCAAAGGGCAAAAGACCTCTACACCACTCCCATCCACAACTACCTTATACTTAAAACAGGCTCCTGAGACACCCTTCGCTCACCCTCCTACCTGGGTAATAAAGACTTATCATGGATATCAAAGAATATAACCATCCCCCAAATCATATACCCTTCAATTCCTGCATCAAAAGAGAAAAGAAACATTCTGTAATTTTCATAAACTGTACTCCTCACTGAATACTCTCCCATAAACCTTTCTAACTCTCCTACTTGTCCTCTCTTGGATGGCACCAAATCAGCACATTTTACAGGCAGAAAATGTCCTCTCCCTCTTTCTCAGGATAGGTGGGTATCTCTGAGGCAACAAGCCAGATCAGGTTATCCCAGAAAAGTCATCCTCCAAGGAAACTAGTTCTAGAAACAGTCACCTCGGGATCCCAAGCACTGATTAGATTTTTCCAAAGCCTAGCAAAAATATCAGATCCAAAGAGGTCATGGAGGATAGATTTTTTTTTTTTCCCAAAAAAATCTGATGGACTGTAAAGTAAAATTACTATCAACAATGTTTTTCGGGCTTCCCTGGTGGCACAGTGGTTAAGAATCTGCCTGCCAATGCAGGGGACACGGGCTCAAGCCCTGGGCAGGGAAGATCCCACATGCCGAGGAGCTACTAAGCCCATGGGCCACAACTACTGAGCCTGCGCTCTAGAGCCCTCGAACCACAACTATTGAGTCCACGTGCCACAACTACTGAAGCCCGCGCGCCTAGAGCCCGTGCTCCACAACAAGAAAAGCCACCGCAATAAGAACCCTGTGCACCGCAATGAAAAGTAGCCCCCCTCTCCTCAACTAGAGAAAGCCCACACAGCAACGAAGACCGAACGCAGCCAATACATACATACATACATACATAAACTTTAAAGAAAAAAAAAAAAAATGTTTTCGTATGACCTTAGCTGATTCAGGATGGAGTCAAAGATATTGAGGACCCAAGGGGGACTCCTGGACCTAAAGTCCCCATACATTACACAGAACACTGCGTATAAGTTAATGGACTGTGCTTTTAAGTCAATGAGAGTTATTATGAAAAATAAGAAAAGCTAATCAGTTCCCAATGTGGAACCACCAAAAGAAAAATAAATTTTAAGCCCACACAATGGATGGGAACTTGTTGCTCCTAGCAAAACATGATGGGAATTCACTGCAATAGATCCATGTCAGTGTCTGTCAATGTATGACATCAGTACACATCCCCACAAAAACATCACTACATTGAGATCATGGCTACCTCTCACGTTAGAGTCATAAACCATTCTCCTCTACCATAAATTCTTTCTTATGAAAGAGATCAAGAAATATTATCTAGTCTATGGTTTTTCTTTCACATAAGCCAAACCTAAGCCACCTCAAACAAATCTAATCACCTATTTTTAAAGATTCTCCCCACTCCAGTCCCCAAATCTCTCTTTTTTAATTCCAAAATATTTTCTGGAAGAAAACTAGCTAAGGAAATTCAAAGACCAAAATGTATGTATTTTACATCTTCATAAAAATTCAACGATGGCTTATTAGAGGAATAAAACAAGACATTAAGCATTCTTGAATTAAAGTGATTAAAAATACAAAAATTGCTTTAGTTTAGACTCATGTTATTATAAAACATATCAAAAACACTAAAACTCCTTAGATTTATTCTTTCTGGTATATGACTAAACTTTTAAAGCCAGTCTTAGAATTGTTTGAAAGTTAGATGTTGCTAAATAAACTTTAGCAAGGCATTCTTATCCTAGACAATACAAATTCCGAACACTCATTATACCACATTTCATCAAATCTAAAAGCTATTAATTGTAGCACAAATCATTATTTTATACACCACTAATAAAGGAAAAAAGCTGTCAATTAAATGTAAAATATCATCAACCCAATATTACACACTCAATATCAGTGATGTTAAAATGTGAAGGAAAAAAAAAGTATCTTAGAATTAGTAAAACACTCTCAAATTCCTAATATTCATCTAATTTTGGCAATGTAGATATGATTTACAGTCGCTGCAATCAAAACCACTGAAATGAAAAACAAAAATTAAAATCTCTTACCTTCTGTACTACACTCAGGAAAGCTATCAATGAGGGAATCCGAATAAGCTTCAACGGGACCAATCAACTCAGAACCATCATTGATTATTCCACCCTAAAAAGATCAGGGTAACTGTTTCATTGTCAAGAAGAGTATTTTTAAAAAGTCAGTAATGAATGAACAATAGTTATCTCAACTATGTATAAGAATTACATAAATACTCATCTATTAGGTTACAATTGCTTTTTAAAAAAAATCATAGGACTGTCAATATTGGTTCATCAAATGAAACAAATGTACCACACCAAAGTAAGATGTTAATAACAGGGGAAACTGTAAGGGAGAAAGTGGAATATATGGGAAAACTCTACACTTTCTGCATAATTTTTCCGATTGTTTTCAAATTCAACAGGAGGACTTCCCTGATGGCACAGTGGTTAAGAATCTGCCTGCCAATGCAGGGAACAACGGGTTCAATCCCTGGTCCGGGAAGATTCCACATGCTGTGGAGCAAATAAGCCCATGCACCACTGCTGAGCCTGTGCTCTAGAGTCCATGAGCCACAACTATTGAGCCCACATGCCGCAACTACTGAAGACCACACACCTAGAGCACATGCTCCACAACAAGAAAAGCCACTGCACTGAGAAGCCCGTGCACTGCAACCAAGAGCAGCCCCCACTCGCCACAACTATAGAAAGCCCGCATGCAGCAATGAAGACCCAACACAGCTAATAAATAAACAAATAAATTTATAAAAAATATAAAATTTTTAATAAAAATACAACAGGAATTTTACAATGTTTTTAATAATGTGTGGCTTTTTATAAAATAATTATTTTAAATCTACCAAAAGTACTCATTAAAAAAATGCAGAAAAAGAAAAAAGCCCACCAGCTAAAGCTGTGGATATTGTTCAGTATCCTCAGTAGACACTAGTCTTTCTAGTGATAAATGATGGACTCCATTAGGAAGTTATTTAATTTTACCAAATGAATAACTACAACATACCACACAACACCTCAAGTGATCCGAGAAGTGCCTTATATTTGAGAATCATTGAATACAATGTACATAAATGAAATAAACTTAAGATGTTTTATGAAAGACGCATTTTTAATAAATATAAAACTGATTTATCCACGTGGTCATCATTTTAATTCTATATTTAAGTTTGCAAATTCAGGCCTGAAAAGACTATTTTTTCTTACTCTGTGTGCAACTAGAGAATGCTCTATCAGGCAAGTGGTATGGTGTGATTTTGTGCTGCAGCTTTATGGACTGAATGCCCCAAGCACAGATATAAAGGCTTATAACCCTTAAATAACTATAACTAATTAAAATAATAGCTCTTCTGCTTTTTTTCTATTTATTTATTTATTTATTTTTATTTATTGGCTGCGTTGGGTCTTCATTGCTGCGCGGACTTTCTGTAGTTGTGGAGAACAGGAGCTACACTTCATTTCAGTGTGCAGGCTTCTTATTGCAGTGGCTTCTCTTGCTGCGGAGCACAGGCTCTAGGCAGGTGGACTTCAGTAGCTGCGGCACGTGGGCTCAGTAGTTGTGGCGCACAGGCTTAGCTGCTCCACGGCCTGTGGGATCTTCCTGGACCAGGGCTTGAACCCGTGTTCCCTGCATTAGAAGGCGGATTCTTAACCACTTCGCCACCAGGGAAGCCTCTCTTCTGCTCTTTAACATATTTCCTTCTACCTTCCACCAACAGTTCTATACCCCCAAAACACTTTTACCAGGATAGCAAAATCCAAGAGAAATATAAGACCCCTATTTTCTCTCTGTGTCAGCACAAAGAACTCAACAACTATCCTTCCCCCTGCCCCTAAAAACTCTACCTAATCAAGTCTCCATGCCAGTACATCTTTAAGGAAGAAAAATTTGAAATGTTCCTTCTCAAATTATCAAATTTAACTTCCCTGAGTTGTAAGTGAACTGAAACTTTGAAAATGTTTGAATTTTTATCACTTTATTCTATTTCTTTATTAAAATATTCAAAACACAGATCATAACTGAATTTTTCTCCAAAAAGACGAGTATCTATTTCAGACTAAGCCATCCTTTAAACAACATTCAAACCAAATCTTAAGAAAATCTAAAAGTATTCTTGAGAATTTTAATAGGCAAAGTTGATTTTACCTACAATCTCGCTTAATAGAAAGTGCCTTTCAACTATTAACTACCTCCTTCTACTACCAGGTATGTGACTTTAAGTTACTTACCTATAAAATGGAAATAATGTCTATATAACTAACTCAAGGATTTGTTAGGACTAAAAGATTTCATACATATAAAGTATCCAGAACAATGTAAGCACTCAATAAATACTTATTTGTTATTATTACTAGCTGATACAAGATCTGTTTATAAGAGAAAATAAAAACAAAATACTAAAGAATGCAAAAAACGTTTTAGCTCATAATCCTAGGGAAATTTTACTTACCCACTTTAATAAACAATACTATACAAAATATATAATAAAGAATAAATCTTTAACGAAACAAAATAATAATGAAAACTGTTCTAGAGGAACTTAAGGGAAGTAGTAGGAAAATATGCCACAATTCCATTTTAAATCTCTAGTTCAAAAACATTAACCTTTTAGTGCTTCTGAGTATGCAGTAAAAAAGAAACTCTTATTATACAGCATCTCAAAGTTTTGATTAATGAAGAGTCAATCTGGAGTGTGGGGTGGAAGGAGTTCAGATATGCTGGAATATACAAACACGGCAGCAAATCAGCAATTGCTCTCCCCCCAAAAGGCAACAACAAAACTAGAGAAAACTGTCAAAACAACCATTTGAGAGCTCTGGAAATTGACCAAAAACATACAAAAAAAGAATAAGTGGCTACTCATGAAAAACCATAGAACCACTGGTAAGAACTGTGGGAGTCTGTGCCATTCTTGCCTGGTGTTGTTCCCATCTTTCATCCCAGCTGGGTTGCTATGGTAATTATATAGGGGAAGACAAGCCTTAAAAACCAGCAGATTCACTTGCAGCAGAGGCTGGCATGATTTAGACTTAAGCACAGAGAAAAGTCCACCAAAACAGTGTTATCAATAACAGTAACAATCTCATTGCCAAACAAATGGCAAGAACAGTGCCTCAGCAAGCATGAAGTTGCAGTTAGCAAAGGACCAGCACATTAGCCAGACGTTTAGCAGGAAGATCCAGAAAATAATACAGCCATAAGGGTTCTTAATAAGCTCTCTACCTATCCATGCAGGAAAAACCAGAGAGGGATCAAACCATGAGAGGGTGCACATGCACAGAGGAAGTGCAAGAGATGTGTACTGAGTGTACTGAGCCCATGTGCCACAACTACTGAAGCCCTCACGCCTAGAGCCCATGCTCCACAACAAGAGAAGCCACCACACTGAGAAAGAAGCCCATGCACCACAATGAAGAACAGCCCCCAGCTGCCACAACAAAGACTCAATGCAGCCAATAAATAAATAAATTTTTTCAAAAAGACATCATAATGCTGTACTGTTCAGTTTATATTTGAGGTATATGATATTATTTACACAAAAAAGGAAGAGCAAATTGAGCTTTATGGAGCAAACTTTCTATATTTTACTAGAATTAAGTTAGTATTCTTCTAAAGTAAACTGTCATAAATTAAAATGCATATTTTAATCCCTAGAGCAAACAGTAAGAATATAACTTTTAAAAATACACACATAAAAAAAATTTAAGTGGTATAATACACAATACCTATTTAATACAAAAGGTGGCATGCAGCAGCAACGAAAGAACAAAAAATATGTAAAACATATAACAAATAGCAAAATGGCAGACAAAAATTCAATCTTATCAATAATTAAATATAAAAGGACTACATACCACAATCAACAACAGTGTTTTTCAGACTGGATAAAAAATTAGGATCAAACTATACACAGCACATGACAGAGTACCCTTTAGATTCAATAATACAAACAGACTGAAAGCAAAAGAATGAAGAGAAAGGTGCCACGTAAACCATAAAAAACCTAGAGTGCCTACAGTAAAATCACACAAAACAGACTTAAAGACAATAAATATTACTAGGCAGACAGACATTTCATAAGGTTAAGAAAATTAATTCATCAGGAAGATATAACCATAACCATTCTAAACATACACGCACATGCCAAAAAGCACCAAAATAAAGTAAAAACTGACATAACTGAAAGAAAAAATAGAAAATTCAACAGTAATAGAGACTTCAATACTTCAATCTCAATAATTGCTAGAACAATTAGAAAATTAGCAAGGATAAAGAAGAAAACGCTATCAATTAACTTGAATTAACAGATATTTACATAAAACTCCACCCAACAACAGAATATGTTCAACATGGAACATTCTCCAGAGTAGAGCATATGCTAAGAAATACAACAGGTCTCAGTAAATTTAAAATGACTGAAATCATACAATGTATATTTTCCAACTGCAACCACAAGCAAACAAAATTAGAAATTAACAACAGATGAAACTTTAAGAAATCCACAAATATTTGGAAATTGAAAAACATATTTCCAAATTACCACTGGGTAAACAGAAAATTCATAAAAATAATCAGAAAATACTTTGAACTGAATAAAAGTGAAAATAAAACAAAAATTTATGGGATGAGGCTCAAACAGTGTTAAGAGGAAAATTTATAGCCATAAGTGCCAATGTTAGACAAGAAGAACCATCTCAAATCAATACCCTAAGCTTGCAATTTAAGGAATTAAAGAATTAGATAAAGATCAAAGTAAATCCAAAGCTTGCAAAAGGATGGAAATAAAGTTTAGAACAGAAATCAGTGAAATGAAATAGAAAAATAGAGGAAAAAAAAAAATCAATGAAACCAGGTGGATCCCTTGAAAAGATCAACAAAAATATCAAACTTTTAGCTAGATAAGACACAAATTACCAAAATCATGAATGAAAGAGGGGCCATCACTACCATCCCTACAGAAATTAAAAACATTGTAAGGGAACACTATGAACAAATTACAGAATTTAGATAAGAAGTCCCAGAAAGATACAAGTTACCACTCTGATTCAAGAAGAAAGAGGAAATTAGAATAGATGTTTAACAAAAAAATAAACTGAATTAGAATTTAAAATCTTCCCCCATCAATTCCACTCGTAGGTATACCTAAGAGAAGCAAAAAAAAATGTCCACCCAAAAATTAATATGCCAGTTTTCTTAACAGCATCACTCATAATAGTCAAAAGGAGAAGACAACCCATATGTGCATCAACTGATGAATGGATACACAAAATGTGGCCTACCCATGGATCCATACAAGGGAATAGCATAGCAAGTATAAAAAAGTAATTAAGGAATTAATGGATACTGGCTATAACTCATGGATAAACCTTTCAAGTATAATGCTAAATGAAAGAACACAATTCCACTCATAATACCATCAAAAAAATAAAATATTTAGTAATAAATTTGGCAATAGAAGTGGCAGACTTATACCCAAAAATGGCAAAACACTGCTGAGACAAATTAAAGAACACCTAAATAAATGGTGAGTTATTTCGTGTTCATAAATTAGAAGGCAATATTGTTAAGATAACAGTTCTCCCCAAATTGAACTATAGATTTAATACAATTCCAATCAAAATTTCATCAGAATTTTCTGTTCATAGGGATAAGCTTATGCTAAAACATTTTATGAAAATTCAAAGGAATCAAAATTGCTGTAACAATTTTTTTTAAGTTGGCTGACTTCTAAGATTATTTATTTATGTATGTATTTTTATAAATTTATTTATTTATTTATTTATTGGCTGCATTGGGTCTTCATTGCTACACGCAGGCTTTCTCTAGTTGAGGTGAGCGGGGGCTACTCTTTGTTGCAGTGCTCGGACTTCTCATTGTGGTGGCTTCTCTTGTGTGGAGCACAGGCTCTAGGCACGTGGGCTTCAATAGCTGCGGCACACAGGCTCAATAGCTGTGGCTCACAGGCTCCAGAGTGCAGGCTCAGTAGTTGTGGCGCACAGGCTTAGCTGCTTTGTGGCACGTGGGATCTTCCCAGACCAGGGATCGAACCTGTGTGCCCTGCTTTGGCAGGCAGATTCCTAACCACTGCACCACGAAGGAAGTCCCTGCTGTAACAATTTTTAAAAATTACAAATAAAGTGGAAAAACTTACACTTTCTGAATTCAAAACTTATTATAAAGCTACAGTAATCAAGACATTATAGTACTGGTAAGAGAACAGGCACATAGATCAATAGAAGATGTCAAAAGTCCAGAAATAAAGCATCACATGTATGGTCAACTCTTTTTCAGCAACAGTGCCAACATATTTTAATGGGGCAAGGACGGTCTTTTCAAAAAATGGTGCTGAAACTACTGGATAGTCACGTGCCAAAAGATGAATTTAGTCTGTTACTTCACACTATACACAAAAATTAACTGAAAATGGATCACAGACCTAAATGTAAGACTAAAACTTCCAGAAAAGAACATAGGAGAAAATTCTCTTCACTTTGGATTAATCAAGGAGTTCTTAGATATGACAACAAAAGCATGATTCAAAAAGAAAAAAAGTTGGTAAATTATACTTCATCAAAACTAAAAACTTTTGCACTTCAAATGATAGCATTAAGAAAATGAAATGACAAGCCACACCTTCAGAGACAATATTTGCAAATCACATACCTAATAGACTACCTGTATCCAAATTACATTCGGAACTCACTAAGACAAACAACTCAACCAAAAGAATAACAGGTTTTACCAAAGAAGACATATAAATAAGCACATGAAAATAAGTTCAACATCATTAGCCAAACTGAAATTAATACTACAGTGAGATACTATTACACACATACACATAGTTATAATTTTAAAATCACACAATACCAAGTGCTGGTAAGGTTGTGAAAGAACTAGAGCTGGAGAATGTAAAATGGTAAAATCACTTTGGAAAACAGTTTGGCAGTTTCTTAAAAACATAAACTTACCATAAGACAGCAATTCCACTGCTCAAGATCTATCTGATATATGTTTTCTATATGAAATGAAATTAGAACATCTTCTCACACCATATACAAAAATAAACTCCAAATGGATAAAAGACTTAAATGTAAGACTAGAAACCATAAAACTACTAGAAGAATACATACGTGGAACATTCTTTGACATAAATCATAGCAATATTTTTTTGGATCTGTTTCCTAAGGCAAAGGAAACAGGCAAAATAAACAAAGCTGTTTCCTTTGAAAAGCAAAGGAAACCATTAACAAAACAAGAAGACACCCTACTGAATGGGAGAAGACATTTGCAAATGATATGACCAATAAGGGGTTAATACCCAAAATATATAAACAGCTCATACAACTCAACATCAAAAAAAACAGTCAACCCAATTAAAAAATGGGCAGAAGGCTGGAATAGACATTTTCCTAAAGCAGACATACAGATGGCCAACAGGCACATGAAAAGATGCTTAATATCATTAATCACGAGAGAAATGCAAATCAAAACCACATAAGACATCACCTCATCCTGTCAAAATGGTTAGCATCAAAAAGACCACAAACAATAAATGTTGGCCAGGATGTGGAAAAAAGGGAACCCTTGTGCACGGGTGATGGGAATGTAAATTGGTGCAGCAACTGAAGAAAACAGTACGGAGGTTCCTCAAAAAACTAAAAATAGAACTAACATATGACCCAGTAATTCCACTCCTGTGTATACATCCAAAAAAAAAAAACCAAAAACATTAAGTCAGAAAGATATATGCACCACAGTGTTCTGAGTAGCATTATTTACAACAGGCAAGATATAGAAGCAACCTAAGTGTCCATCAACAGATGAATGGATAAAGAAGATGTGGTGCATATATAGAGTAGAATAGTACTCAGCCATAAAAGAGAAAGAAATTTTGCCATTTGCAACAATATGGATGGACTCAGAGGGTGTTATGCTTAGTGAAATAAGTCAGAAAGAGAAAAACAGATACTATATGATATCACTTATGTGTGGAATCTAAAAAATAAACTAATGAACCTAACAAAGAAACAGACTCACAGAGAAACTAGTGGTCACAATTGAGGAAAGGGGAAGGGAGAGAAGCAAAATAGGAGTAAGGGCTTAAGAGGTACAAACTATTATGTGTACAATAAATAAGCTACCAGATTATACCATACAGCACAGGGAATATAGCCAATATTTTATAATAACTATAAATGGAGTATTACCTTTAAAATTGTGTATGGAGACACAGAAGACCCTGAATAGCCAAAGTAATCTTGAGGGAGGAAAATGGAGCTGGAGGAATCAGACTCCCTGACTTCAGACTATACTACAAAGCTACAGTAATCAAGACAGTATGGTACTGGCACAAAAACAGAAATACAGATCAATGGAACAGGATGGAAAGCCCAGAGATAAACTATAGTCAACTAATCTATGACAAAGGAGGCAAGGATAAACAATGGAGAAAAGGCAGCCTCTTCAACAAGTGGTGCTGGGAAAACTGGACAGCTACATGTAAAAAAATGAAATTAGAACACTCCCTAACACCATACACAAAAATAAACTCCAAATGGATTAAAGACCTAAATGTAAGGCCAGACACTATAAAACTCTTAGAGGAAAACATAGGAAGAACACTCCTTGACATAAATCACAGCAAGATCTTTTTTGACTCACCTCCTAGAGTAATGGGAAGAAAAACAAAAATAAATACATGGGACCAAATGAAACTTACAAGGTTTTGCACAGCAAAGGAAACTAGAAGCAAGATGAAAAGACAACCCTCAGAATGGGAGAAAATATTTGCAAATGAATCAACAAAGGATTAATCTCCAAAATATATAAACAATTCATCCAGCTCAATATCAAAAAAACAAACAACCCAATCAAAAAATGGGCAGAAGACCTAAATAGGCATTTCTCCAAAGAAGACACACGGATGGCCAAGAGGCACATGAAAAGCTGCTCAACATCACTAATTATTAGAGAAATGCAAATCAAAACTACAATGAGATATCACCTCACACCAGTTAGAACGGGCATCATCAGAAAATCTACAAACAGTAAATGCTGAAGAGGGTGTGGAGAAAAAGGAACGCTCTTGCACTGCTGGTGGGAATGTAAATTGATACAGCCACTATGGAAAACAGTATGGAGGTTCCTTGCAAAACTAAAAATAGAACTACCATATGACCCAGCAATCCCACTACTGGGCATATACCCAGAGAAGACCATAATTCAAAAAGACACATGCACCCCAATGTTCACTGCAGCACTATTTACAATAGCCAGGACATGGAAGCAACCTAAATGTCCATCGACAGATGAATGGATAAAGAAGATGTGATACATATATACAATGGAATACTACTCAGCTGTAAAAAGGAACGAAATTGGGACATTTGTAGAGACATGGATGGACCTAGAGACTGTCATACAGAGTGAAGTAAGTCAGAAAGAGAAAAACAAATATCGTATATTAACACATATATGCAGAATCCAGAAAAACAGTATAAATCAACTGGTTTGCAAGGTATAAATAGAGACAGATGTAGAGAACAAACATATGGACATCAAGTGGGGAAAGTAGGGGGGTTGGGGTGGGATGAATGGGGAGATTGGGATTGCCATACATACATTACTAATGAGAAAAAAATATCAACTTCTATGCTTTAAATATACCCAGCTTATTGTATGTCAATTGTATCTCAAAGTGCTTAAAGAAAAAAAAAGTAAAATTGTGATTCTCTATGTTGTACACCTGAAACTTATATAAAAATCAACTATACCTCAATTTAAAATATATATATATGGAAAAAAAAACTTTGTTGTGTGAGACAAATAAACCCCTTTCTTGTTTAAGATAATATGGTGAGTTTTGCTGGTGGTGTTGTTTACTTGGAGCTAAATAACCGAAGACCATATTTACTTATCTCTACATAAAGAAACTAAGTATCACTGTTGTGTTATTATCAAATCAGTATCTCTCTCCTGCCAAGCACACTACTTAAGATATTTCCAAGATGTTTTCCAAGACTAGCTTGACTGCTCTTAAAATTCTTCTTTTTTTCTTCCTGTTGTTTCTCATTTCACAAAGCCTAAAAACAAGTGTCTTGCAGCAGCAGTTACAATTAGGAATTCCCAGATCCAAAAGAAAAAGAATGAACAACTAACTTTTATTTAAATTGTTCACAGTCTACGATCTGATCTCTATATCCTATTTTTAGCCCTCGGCGTGTGTTAATTTGCAAGACTGCCTTTCACAATTTCTATAAAGCAATATTCTTCTTGCTTAATAATGCTGCCTTTTTCTATAAGCATAGATTCCCTGCCACATAGAAACAGCTGTATTTAGCAAAGAGCTAAACACTGTATCAATTTGACTTGGCCTGTTAGCCTAAATATCTGCATTAGGTCATAAGCAGAAGTCAAATTCCTAGTTTGCAGAGTAATGAAAAATTAAGCAACAAAGTCAATCAGCAAGAATCTTATTGTTACTACAAACCTTTCTACTCCTATTTCTATTTCTAAGTCATAAGTTTGTAATGTTTTTCAAAAGATCAACTTCCTTCAGTAAACTAAAACAGGTCATAAAAAATAAATTTCCTTTGTAGATCCTTTGGTAATATCCTTTTGTAAGATCCTCATATACCTTGGTGGCCATATGTTCTAAGAAATTACATTTATACAATTGACTAGATTTTTAGTTAAAGAAGGGAAAAAATAATTATGGCACAATCACCTAGCCTTAGTCTAGAAAGCTAAATGTAATAGGAAAATTAAGACAATATTATAAATAAAAACAGATATTAACTGACAACTAGCACAGGTTCAGTACAAAATAAACTAGAAAATTATTGTTAAAAATGATAATGGGGGACTTCCTAGGTGGTGCAGTGGTAAAGAATCCACCTGCCAAAGTAGGGGACATGGGTTCGAGCCCTTCCCTGGGAAGATTCCACGTGCCACGAAGCAACTAAGCCCGTGCGTCACAACTATTAAGTCTGTGCTCTAGAGCCTGTGAGCCACAACTATTGAGCCCATGTGCCACAACTACAGAAGCCCACGCACCTAGGGCCCCATGCTCCACAACAAGAGAAGCCACTACAATGAGGAGCCTGTGCACTACAATGAAGAGTAGCCCCCACTCGCATAAACTAGAGAAAGCCTGTGTGCAGCAAGGAAGACCCAAGGCAGCCAATAAATAAATTAAATAAATAAATAAATTTTAAAAAAAGAAAAAGAAAAAAAATGATAATGGGGGCTTCCTAGGTGGCACAGTGGTTAAGAAACTGCCTGCCAATGCAGCGGACACGGGTTTGATCCCTGCTCCAGGAAGATCCCACATGCCGCAGAACAACCAAGCCACCACAACTACTAAGCCTGCGCTTTAGAGCCAGTGAGCCACAGCTATTGAGCCCATGTGCTGCAACTACTGAAGCCCACGCACCTAGAGCCCGTGCTCCACAACAAGAGAAGCCACGGCAATGAGAAGCCTGCGCACCACACCGAAGAGTAGCCCCCGCTCACCACAACTAAAGAAAGCCCGCGCACAGCAACAAAGACCCAACACAGCCGATAAAATAAATAAATTTTTAAAAAAATGATAACGAACTTGGCATAAAGGCATTACATGTCAAGAAACTTAGAACACTAATATCCAAAGATCTCTGGTAATACAATTTGTAGTAGTCTACCCAAGTTGTACAGTGACTAGTTTTGTTTTATCTTTACACAAGTTAGTCTAATTAGAACAAATTTAACATGGACTTATAGTGGTTTCTGTCCCCAAAAGAAGTCTACTACTGAAAGACACCTCAAAAAGTGAAGATAACTACTGGAGTTTCATAATATTTAAATGTTTTAATGTATTTCAATTACGATAGAGTGAATTAGATAATCTCTCAGCCCTCTGCATTAATTTTTTTTAAATCTGTGAATTGAAAATTGTATACATTCCTACACGAGAAACAGAAGACATGAAATAGACATTGTTATTTAGCTATTAACTTTACTTATTTTAGTAAATAATGAAATTCAAAGTAAGTGACATTTTGTTTTAATAAACTTGAATCTTCCTTTACTACAAATTAGAAAACAGACATTTAATAAAATATAAAATATTTCAGAAATAACACCAAACCTTGAAAAAATCTTCAAGCTGTTTACTGTTATAAAGAGCAGGAATATTGGCAGAGAACTGTAGCAGGTCTTCAGCACACTGTCTCCTCTCTTCAATAACAGTTTCATCAAACCGTCCTAGAATTAAATAAGAATCAACACTTAAGGAAAGAAAGATCAAACACTGGTGTACGAGAGTTTATGTTCACAATTTAGAAAGCAGCGGCAGACCCCTCACTGCCTATCTGCTGTGCTCATCATGCAACCTTCTGAAGTCAAATTTAGTCTCTACAACTGGAATCAGCAGTCCTCCACCAGAAAAGAAAATAATGTTTCTGATAAAACAAGAGGCAGAGGTGTCAACTAGTAAATAAATAATGCAGTCATAATCTAAAGCCAGTCAATATAAAAAACTTACCATTTAAGAAGCTGGTGATTTGAAACTAAAGTTGAAAAGAGAATTATAAAGAACTCAAATGGTTTTCTATAGTAATTTAATACTGTAATTACTCACATAATTTTCCTTTTCCCACTCTTTTTTGATTTATAAAGAGAGTTGAAGAGAGGAAATTATGAGAACATCTGTATGTCAGTGGGGTCAAAAACCTCAGCTTGAAGCAAAAAGCTTTCAAGTCAAATTCCATGTGTGCTGCTGTCAGTGTACATGAAAGCATGCTTGTGAGAAAAAAGAGAACACACACAACACAGTGAGCTCTGGTTTACAAGGTGATCAAAAGGTGGTTTTCATAGAATTTTTTTAATGATATATACAATTTGAATGCTGATGACATTTTCAAATATGATCATTTTGTACTACACTCAGATAAGATTACCAGTTGGCATTTGTCACATGCCATGTATCATACTGACTGCAATTTAAATTTAAAAAAATACAAAACTCAAAAGAGTAGCACATCCCATGCTTAAGCAGCTTTGCAAAATGTTAATGGAAAACTGGGGCATAAAGAGATTCCTAGTTATAGGCACCACAACTTACTGGAAATAAATCAACTTCTCTGCAGTTATGACAGAGCCAGCAAATGAAAGGGAGGAAAAAAAGAAACAGACTCATTAAAACAGAGCCCTCACTTGCATTAAACTACATCTGAGATTACAAAGAGAAAAGAGGTTACTTTTGTAGTGCCACACTTCTTCCAGTAGCTCAGTAAGTATTTAATATAACTATAAAGTAAGGAAATTTGGTTTTTAGTAACTTTTTAAAATACCACATCTATTTTCCACCCACTCAGAAACACAATTAATGATTAAATTTTGGTGTGCTAACTAAATCTGTGCCAACTCTCCACTCTCCCTTGTTTATGGAGAAATCTGTTTCAAAATGCTCAACTCTATTGTGAGAGCACAGAATTAGGAAAAAATGTTCTGAACTAGGAAACGTCACATACATCTAATCCAACATATTTTAATTTAAAACCAGCCCATGTGTGTATGATTAAACTATGTCCCAGCTGACGAAAATGAGGTAATAATTAGACTGTGGAAAATAATAGATTGAAGTTCAAGCATGTTGATTTTAATCATGACATCACCTTAAAATGGTCAACAATGTTAAACAGCAAGTGGACAGGTTTTTAAAAGTCTATGGAGTGTAGGGGGATGAAGAGAACAGGCATAAAAAAAAAGTCTATGGAGTGTAAATAAGCAAAGTAGAATGATCACATTAAAAATGTTAGTCAACCTAAAAAAAAAAAAAAGAGAGAAAGAGAGAGAAAGATTCCTAGTTATACTACCCAAGGCAAGAATTTGAAACTGAACCACTAAATACCTCAGCTCAATGTGTCTCATGCTTATGGTGAAATGTCTACTTCATGGTAACTAAAAGAAATGGTTTCAGAGTTAGACCTGGGTTCAAACCACTTGCTCTATCATTCACTAGCTATAAAATCTTAGGCAGATTATTTCCTAATTTACCAAATGGAAAAAATGAATAATGTACTTAAAATGAACCGTTCTATACCAGGCATATAATAAATACTTAATAAACCAATCACAGTGTCTTTAAAGCTTCAAGTACCATCAAAGTGTCTGGCATACAGAACATGCTAATATATTTTTGTTGACTATATGAGTGAATAATAAAAAATGAGAAATACTTTCTAACACAAAGAACTATCTTACAATGGAACATCCTACCCTAGAAGATAGTCATCTTTCACTAATAAGAAATTTTAACAGTGAGTCCATAAACAACCCCCATGCTTAATGGATGTGTTACAACAATCCTACAAAATTCCATGCATATGTCCACAGGTACATTTTTCTAGGGAAAAGATCTGTAATTTGCAACAGCACCCTCAAAGAGCCCAGGGCCCAGTAAAGATTACCAGGCAAGTGGCAATTGATTAGAGGATTCCTAACATTCAGTATGCTGCTTCATTTACTATGGGATAAGGTGCCAGTTGCTATCCCAGTATCTGTTCTTACCCTCTTTCTAAGTAAAATAATCCCAAATTTCTAACTAGATATATGGTGGCCCAGAAAAAAAAAAAAAAAGACTATAATTTCCAGCTTGCTTTGCAGTTACATGTGGACACGGACTAAATTCTGGCCAATAACATATAAACAAAAGTTATTTTGCGGCTTACCAGAAATCTCTTTAAAAGACAACTAATATATACCCTCACCTCTCCCCCTCCCCCTTTTTCTTCTATCTCCTTTTCCCTTTTCAGGAAGGAGTACGATGTGGGTGGTTAAAAATGATACAGCAATAAGGCAGGGGCTTGGATTCCTGATTACTTTGGAGCCACCCTACCTAAGGCTACCTCCAGAGCTTATGCCATGAGAAAAAAAATTGACATCTATCTGGCTTTAAGTTTTGTCACAAGTAACCAAACCTAACATAATCCATTATGCTAAATCTGTTTTTCTACTAGTTCCCAGTTCATACACAACAATTACATTAAATTCTTCCAATGACAAAAACACATCTAAAATGACACTGCTAGCTTACCTATCAATAATTTTATCTGGAAACAAACTTCTAAGAGGCCTAACACATAAAGCAATTCTCTGGCCTGAAAACAGTCTAAGATATTCAATCTTGGGGAAAAAACCATTGGCCAAACAGGTTAAAATAACAGTTAAAGGTCCATTATTCCTTCTTTTGCGTAAATAAAAAATTAAGTATTCATCAGTGCTTATGATTATTATCCAACATATTTATCCTTTAAACAAAAAAGTAAACTGCGAAACCAGTAAATTAATATTAGTCATTGTGTGAGCATCTGTAATCTTAGAACAGAAATCCAGAAAATGCACACATTATATATTATGCTTCAGTCCACAAGACCACCTGATATTATCTTTAAATGAACTAACAATTTGCTGCGAAATTTTAATGAAAAACTTCCTAATATTTGATGACATCCTAAAAAACTCATTTACTAGCTGAAACAAATACATAAAGATTTGGCTGCTTTAATCCTAGTGTGATCAATGACTCATCCCACCTCCCTATTAAACTAGATTTAAATGCTTAAGCAATGAGTATATCAACTTCTAAATAGAATAAACATGTCAAAAGTGTGTTTTTATTACATTTCTATTGATCTATGCATTTCTATTCCACTAAACTTGGACAAGCAGAGATGAATTAGAACATTTTTTAGAGTGGAGTGAAACCAAAATTAAAGGCTAATGCATTAAAAGGTTCAATTACGTGGAATCCTATCATCAGAACAAATACGATGAAAGAACACGCTCACTTCTTTGTTCCTAAGATATTTCAGAATAACAACAACAGCAACAACAAAATAGTATTGGTAGCACAGACAAAGAGAAGCAGATGAACTTTAATACAATAACTACTGGCCCTAATACATGTAACACAGCCACGTAATTTGAAAATTAAATTAAAAGGTAGCAAGATTCAACTGTAATTCTAATGGTAGGTAACACCCTAGTGGCTATTCTCAAATTGTTAATCTTATAATATCATCAAAACCACCCTTAAAAAACAACAACTTGAGAAATTATAAACAGGTGCTTCTTTTATCAGTGCTTTATATTTCCACTCACTGGAATGGGAATTTTTTTATTTTCCTGTGAATAGAGGAATAAAAAACAGAAAAATTACAGGTAATCTGTGATAGAAAATGTAAAACAAATTTTTCCTGAGGTTTATTATAGAATATTACATATTAGGTATTACACTATTTGTGTGTGAGTGTGTATACATTATCTTTAAGCCACTCCACCACCTCCAAATTACTCAACAATGGTTTGCTACTAAAAGCTGCGGAAGGAAAATTAAACCAAAACCTTCTAACAAAGCCAGTAAAGCATCGTAAATAAAGTCTCTGATTTATAAGCTGTCTTCAAGATTTTCTCTACTTTTTTTTTTAATTATGCAGAACAATTCCTGAAAGCAGAGTTTACAATTTTTTAAAAATGCAAATATGAATGACCAGGAACTGGTTATATAAAACTAAAAGTTATCCTTGAACAGTAAAAAACTAGCCAGAAAAGCTTGGTGCTAATTCTTAACTATGTTAAAAATTCTTTCACAGAGTAAAAAGAAAAAGAGAGAGGCCAAGGTTCTCAGGTGTGAATTCCCTCTAGTCAACAGTACCAAGAACATACCTCTAGTCAAACAAGTTGGATTTAAGACCCCTTACCACTAAGGAGAAAGTATACTACGGGGAGCCCTGGGGAATTTCACTAAGAGGGTATCAGAAAGGACTTACAGGATTTGCGCTTGTGTCAGGTGCTTTAGGGAAAGATTCAAAGAAGTGGGGCTTTGTTTGCCCAGGCTTGGAAGCTGTCAGGAAGTGGGAGTAATTCTATGATTTTACTAATTCTATGTAATTCTACAATTCTATGATTTTAATAAATCTTACTGAGGCCAAGAAGAATGAAGAGAGGCTAAAGCTGTGATTTATTTAAAAAAAAAAAAAAAAAAAAAGCTGTAGTCATCATGATAGCCAGGATGAAGATATATGTTTGATCATTTTTGTGACTTGAACAATGTTCATGTTTTTGTGTTAAGACATGATTACAGAGTGGTCGTGTTTTAGTCTTGGTCCAAGGACAGAGAGTGGCCTTGTCTAACGTTCCTGTTCTGCGAAACTGTTTATGTTCAACAGGTGAACAACAGAGCCTAGCTATGAATGCCAGGCCAGCTCTAAGAACACCAAGGTCAAACAAATTGGTAATATCTGGGCCAGTTCTTTCTTAGATCTGTCAGGAGCTGCTTTTCCCTTTCTTACAGGAAATCACAGTGTAAGGAGATGTAACAAAACAAGGAAAAAACAATGATCTAATCATGAGAAAACAACCAGACAGATCAAGATTGTGAAAGCTACAAAACAACTGTCTTATACTCTTTAAAAATGTCAACGTCATGAAAGACGCAAAAAAAAAAATGCATAAGGAATAGTCTAGATTAAAGAAACAAACCTAGAGGCATGATCCTGGATCAAAAAACAAAAACCTAAAAAAAAAAAAAATTTTTAGAGTAACTGGAGAAATCTGAATATAGACTACATATTTGATAATAGTATTATATCGAGGTTAAATTTCTTCAGTGTAATATGGTACTGTGACTACAGGGGAAATAGGGGAAACAGGGATGAAATGTAACAATATCTGCAAGTTACTCTCAAGTGGATCAGGAAAAAAAGGATACACACACAGGTACAGAAAAATGTGGCAAAATGTTCATCAGTGAACTTGGGCAAAAGGTATATGCATTCACTATACCACTCTTTAGGGTTTTTCTGTAAATTTGAAAAATCTGCAAGTTAAAAAAGTTGGAGAAAGATAAAATGAGTTAAGTGTCATATTGGTGAGATGCAGAACCACAAAGGGAAAACAACTAACTCTGCCTAAAGGAAACAGAGAACTTCCTAGAAGAGAAGACAGCTAAAAATCTGAAAGGCTAACCAGAACCTCTTCAGTGGGGCAATGCAACACTGAAGGAGACACAGAAAGCATTGTACATTAGAGAAAGGACAGACCCAGCGACAGATGAGAGCTAACAGTAGCTGACCTGTGTAGAGCACCGAGCTATACACACTATGAGTATGATCCTCAGAACAGGAAGTTATAATCCCTAACTCATCAATAACAAAATAATCTCAGATGTTAATCTGTACAAGATCACAACGCTAGTAAAGAGTGCACAGGAGATTTGGGCCTAAATCTATCTGATTCCAAAAGGCATCTTCTTTTCACTGTAACTCTAGAATAGTAACTACATATCTGATGGTTCTGTAAATTACAACAGGACTCTCTTTTGCAGCTGAGGCTTACCTGCTAAAAATGTGAGAACAGCTAAAAAGATAGATGATTAAGCAACACCTCCCTCCACACAACCACAGCTGCTGCCTGCAGGGTTCACTGCAACTGTAAGTATTACAAATGGACTGTACCATTTACTGAAAGAGATAAATTGCTTACTTACTAAGATTAATAAGAAACTTTTACACTTTAATACATAATGATGTGGAGAAAAGTTGAAAACAATCTGCTAACAACAGACAATAATAGCTGAGAACCTCAACCAATTCAGAAGCCACTCCTTTTCACCCAGTGACAAGCTTATTGTTTAAGAAGCCGGGCTGAATTGGGAGACTGGGATACCAAATTGTACACTCTAAATATATGCAGTTTATCGTAAAAAATTAAAAATTAAAAAAAAAAAAAAGAGAGAAGCCGGGCTGTACATCTCCCAACATCAAAGTTACACCTATATGAATTAAAGTTACAGTGCAGTTGAATTCCACAGTACAGAAGGTATAAGGCAGAAAGTAAAAATATCCCTCCACCCACATCATCATAGGTTACACACACTAGGTATGTCTTCACACAAATATGTATGTCTATTTAAACACAGATGGGATCTTACTAAACATATTGCTATGCAGCATTTGTTTTCTGTATTTTAAAATAAATCTTGGGGACTTTCTAGGTGGCACAGTGGTCAAGAATCCGCCTGCCAATGCAGGGAACACGGGTTTGCCAAGAAGCAAAGCCCGTGAGCCATAAATGTTGAGCCCGTGTGCTGCAACCACGGAAGCCCATGTGCCTAGAGCCTGTTCTCCGCAACAAGAGAAGCCACAGCAATGAGGAGCCTGCCCGCGCACCATGATGAAGAGTAGCCCCCACTCGCTGCAATTAGAGAAAGCCTGTGTGTAGCAATGAAGACCCAATGCAGCCAATAAATAAATAAATAAATTTACTTTTTAAAATGGTGAAGATGGTAAATTAAAAAAATATATATATATATATATATCTCTCGGACATCTTTCCATACCAGTGTATCTCAAATAGCTGCAGAATTCTATTAATTGGCTAAATTATGGCACATCCATACAATCACATAGTGAGAAAATTTAGTTTCAGTTTTCTTCTACTGAAAATGCTGCAAGGAAACTCACGTGTATATACATATATGTGTGTTCATATATGTCTTGTGTGCTCTCAAAGTTCAGTCCACAGACAGCTGAGGGTCCCCCAAAGGCCTTTCAAGGGATCAGCAAGGTCAAAACCATTTTCATAATAATACCAAGACAGCAGTTGCATTTTTCACATTGACATTTGCACTGATAATCTAAAAGCAATGGCAGTAAAACTGCTGACCTCTTGGCGTGAATCAAGACAATGGTACCAAACTATATTACTATAGTAATCATCATATTCCTTATTGTCACTCACTCATATTAAATTTTTAATGCCAATTCCATGTAAGAATGTCCTTGATGAAGCAGTAAAAATTATTAACTTTATTAAACCTCAGTCCCTGAGACCATTCCTTTTTAAAAGTCTGTGGGTAAAAGACATGTAAAGTCTGTGGGTAAAATTCATTATAAGCTTGACAGCTTCCCAATACTTAAAAAATTTCCTTTACAAATCTGCAATTATATTAACAACTTTTGATATTATATAATGAAATGGGTCAACATTTGCTAGATATGCATAACTCAGGGAACCAATATTTTTCAAATGATCAATGCATGATGTTACAAGCTCATGCATAAGTAAAAGATCCATTCAAATCTAAGACAGTCCAATGGATTTTAATATAACAGTACCAAAGGTTCATTGATAGGGTTTCAGATTCCATAATGTAACTAAACCTTTTTGAAATTACCACTGTCACATCACTAATTATTAGAGAAATGCAAATCAAAACTATAATGAGGTATCACCTCACACCAATTAGAATGGGCATCATCAGAAAATCTACAAACAGTAAATGCTGGAGAGGGTGTGGAGAAAAGGGAACCCTCTTGCACTGTTGCTGGGAATGTAAATTGCTACAGCCACTATGGAGAACAGTATGGAGGTTCCTTAAAAACCTAAAAATGGAATTACCATATGACCCAGCAATCCCACTATTGGACATACACCCAGAGAAAACCATAATCCAAAAAGACACACACCCCCCAATGTTCAATGCAGCACTATTTGCAATAGCCAGGTCATGGAAGCAAGCTAAATGTCCATCAACAGATGAAAGGATAAAGAAGATGTGATACATATATACAATGGAATATTACTCAGCCATAAAAAGGAACGAAATTGGGACATCTGTAGAGACATAGATGGATCTAGAGATGGTCACACAGAGTGAAGTAAGTCAGAAAGAGAAAAACAAATATCGTATATTAACACATATAGAAAAATGGTACAGATCAACCAGTTTGCAAGGCAGAAATAGAGACACAGATGTAGAGAACCAACATATGGACATGAAGGGGGGAAAGCAAGGGTGGGGGGGATAAATTGGGAGACTGGGACTACCATATATACATTACTGATAAGGAAAAAAATATCAAATTGTACACTTTAAATATATGTAAAATATATCCAGTTTATTGTATGTCAATTATATCTCCATAAAAGTTCTTAAAAAACAAAAAAATTACCAGGACTCCCTGGTGGAGCAGTGGTTATGAATCTGCCTGCCAATGCAGGGGACACGGGTTCGATCCCTGGTTAGGGAAGACCCCACATGCCACGGAGCAACTAAGCCTGTGGGCCACAACTATTAAGCCTGCACTCTAGAGCCCATGAGCCACAACTACTGAGCCCTCGTGCTGCAACTACTGAAGCCCATACACCTAGAGTCCGTGCTCTGCAACAAGAGAAGCCACTGCAATGAGAAGCCCGCACACAACAAAGAGTAGCCCCCGCTTGGCACAACTAGAGAAAGCCCACGTGCGGCAACGAAGATCCAACTGAGCCAATTAATTAATTAATTAATTAATAAAAAAAGAGAAGCCACCGCAATGAGAAGCCCACACACCACAATGAAGAGTAGCCCCTGCTCAGCACAACTAAAGAAAACCTGCATGCAGCAACGAAGACCCAACGCAGCCAATAAATAAATATATTAATTAATTAATTAATTTTTAAAAAAAGCATGCCACATGCTAAAGCACTTCTGGATCATGATGCTCACTTCAACTACGAGACTAAATTTCTTAGAAGACAGAAGTTGAGTCATTGTCTCTGCAGTGTCTATTTCTAAAATGTTTCCTGAATTAAATGCGCCCATAAAATTTCCAGATAATTAAGGGCTAAACTGAAATTAATCAGAGAAGACTCTATTAATAACACATTTGTGGCTTATAACCAGCTACAACTTTAATCAGGACAGGTGTCAAGAAAAAATAGTGCTGCACAACAAGAGAAGTCACGGCAATGAGGAGCCCGCACACCGCAAGGAAGTGTAGACCCCACTCGCATTAACCAGAGAAAGCCCGTGTGCAGCAACAAAGACCCAATGCAGCCAATAGAAAGAGAAAGAAAAAGAAAAAAAAAGTAAGGCACCATAGATCTTGGATAATAACTATGACCAAAAGGCAACAGAAACGTGCAGCACCAATGGAAAGTCTGGACTCAAAGGCAAAAAGCAAGCAAAGATTAACAGCCTATGATAACAAGAGTTCACAAATCCCCTAATGCTTAGCAGGAAAACGGAATGAATGGATGGACCCATCAGAACTAATGGTTCTACTGTTATAGTGATCAGTTGCCCACATCCCTCAATCATTTTTCACCTTTTTAATCATGCACCCGAGATACTTTTTGCTATTACTTATATTTCAAAATTTCACTATATATCATAAATTGTTAACATTTAGTATTTACTAAAATTAAAGAATTGTAGCAGGAAGCTTTCAATGACCACTTCATCCTGGCATATATGCACTGACATTGCTACACTATGCAAGGTTCTCTGCGCCTTGTACCCAGATATCAAGGAGCTGTGAAAACGTGCTGAATATCCTGAGGAAGCAGGTGTGAAGCTCAGTTAATACTGTGGTCCTGCGATCAAATCAGGATGGAGAAATCCCTGTGCCATGTGCACTCTGAGCCAATGGAGACAGGATAATGTCAGATCACCCAGAATTCTTCTAAAATGAAAGAGAGTAGGGTTCAGTCATGGGATCAAAACCACACAGTAACTGGAACAGGAAAAGTTTAATATAAAGAACTATTAACCAGAAAATGGAAAAATGAGAAACTCTAAAGTGAAAAGAGAACTCTAAAGAATACCCCCAGGGTACCCAAGGAAGAAAAAAACTTGGAAGGGGGTAGCCCTCCCCAAGGTTAGGACTCAGATCTTCTTAGAAAAAGTATGGTTACAGCCACTGGATGGGGGGGATGTTTGCTGGGTTTCCCAGGCCAGAGCTGGTCCACAGTTGCCAGGAAAGACCCCTCCAGACTTCAGATGGGACAAGGTTCACAGGCGGGCAACAAGAGAGAGTCACAGTGCTGGGAGCCCACTCATAAGAAAGGTAATGCAAGGCCTGGGGGCCACAGTGTCAGTGTCAGGATGGCCACAGGAAATGACTTTCTGAATCATAAAAGCAGGCCAAAGCTGTCAGACAGGCATGTAGAAGGACAGGGGTATCAAGAATCTGCTCACCTGCCAGGCAACTAGGCCTGAGGTCTACAGTGTCCCTGTCAGGAGGGGTACAAGGTGCTAGCAGGCTGAAGCTGAGGGGCAGGTACACAGAGGGAGTCAGAGAGTCTGAACACTCTCCAACAGGTCTGGGAGACCTTGGTGTTCTGAGCTGGAGCTAAGCCTATGAGGAGCCTGGGCTCTAGCTGTATGGCTGAGGCAGATATCTCTGGCAATGGTGCAGCAAAACCAAAAAAAAAAAAACCAAAGTCCACAGCATACTGGAAAGAGGAAGAAAAGACCTGAATCTCCCACAATGCCCCTCCTGTGTCCTCTACTGTGAAATTTAACTGCACGCTCACTGTAAAGGAAAGTGCTTAAGGAGTTCAACCCATTAATGCAGAACAGGAAATGACAGAAGGGACCTGAAGGGAACTCCCTGGCCGTCCAGTGGTTAGGACTCTGTGCTTTCGCTGCCGGGGGCGTCAATCCCTGGTAGGGGAACTAAAGTCCCACAAGCCACATGGTGTGGCCAAAAAAAAAAAAAGAAACAAACAAACAAACAAAGCACCTGAAGCTAAGAAGCAATAAATGGATAATTGGCATGGCTTCTTAGAACCAAAAAGTACCAATATAAGAGCCCCAGGAATTCCAGGATGATCTTAAAAGGCAGCAATTTCTCCAATGTTGATGAGAAATACAGCTGGTAACAGAACATACGCTATAAAGCCATTATACAAAAATCAACATGGTATAGAAACAGGAATTAATGTAATAGACAAATAAATGCCACAAAAGAAAAAACCTTTAGGGACTTCCCTGGTGGTACAGTGTTGTTAAGAATCCACTTGCCAATGCAGGGGACACAGGTTTGATCCCTAGTTCGGGAAGATCCCACATGCCGTGGAGCAACTAAGCCCGAGAGCCACAACTAGTGAGCCCACGTGCTGCAACTACTGAAGCCCGCATGCCTAGAGCCTGTGCTCTACAACAAGAGAAGCCATGGCACTAAGAAGCCCGTGCACCACAACGAAGAGTAGCCCTCGCTTGCCACAGCTAGAGAAAACCCGTGCACAGCAACAAAGACCCAATGCAGCCAAAAATAAATAAATAAATTTATTAAAACAAAAAAAAAGAAAAAGAAAAAGGCTTTAATTAATAGCAATGCATATGAAAAGTATAACAAAGATTTCATTAGGAAAAATATGGATTATTTAGTAAATGATCCTACAACAGATATCTAACCATCTGAAAGAAAAGTAAAATGGAGCATCATCTGAAACCCCATTCAAATATACATTCCACATGGATATTAAAAAGAATTTTTTAAGCTATAAAAATCATCTTACAAGCAAACGTAGGTATGGGAGACCTTTCTAATCAGGACCAAAACGCAAAATCTTGGCAGGGAGGTTAGTGGAGGGGCATGCAGGAATAGAACTGAACGTATAAAAATTTGTTTAGCAAAACCTATCATAAACAACTCTGAAATACGTATATGTACGCGTATATAAAATCTGTGTACATATACATGTATATATGCAGGTTTGTAAATGAATGGAAGTACGTATAATGTATACATTGTAATATGTATGTACATACATGCATTGTGTTTCCCAACTACAGCAGCTGAAAGAGCCTAGAAGCAAGCTACAATGAGCTTATCTACTGACCAGATAGCAGTCTCTGTGGCAGCCACAGTCCAGCCAAAAAATGGAATCCATGCAGCAATTTGAACAGGAAAAATCTTATAAAGAATTATTAACCACTTACACAGCATTAACTACTAAGAAGGAATAAAAAAGAATTGTAAGGAATATCCTAGGGTAGAGGAATGGAATCAAAAGCAGTACCTGTAAGGGGCGCCTCCTCCCCAAGGCTGGAATTCAGATCGCAAGGAGACAGTATGGCTGCAGCACACTGGGTGAGAGAAGTTAGCTGGGTTTCCCCAGCCACACCTGTTCCATAGCAGGAGGGCCAAAGTCGGTGGGCAAGGAACTGTAGGCTAGAGGGTGAGCACCACTGGGCATCCCACACATGCACATGCCACTGACAACACAGAGCGGGCAGGAACAGAAGCATGTCCAAACCCTATCTCCCACAGGATCCCTCCAACATCCTCTACGGATTAAGTTTATACTTGCCAGTTGGAAAAGTAGGTCCAATAAGGCAATAAAAGGTGGATTTGGAGCTAAAATACAATAAATTGATAACTAGCAGTTTCTAAAATCATTCCTCACGCAGCCAGAGCTCTGTGACGAGATGGCTGATGACTGGAGCACAATAAATTCAAGAGAAGCACTGAACATCTTGTTATGCCTAAAAGTAAGAAGTGCTAAAAAGAAAAAAAAAATTGATGGGAAGAAGTCACAAGGACAGAGAAACCAGAGTAAAAGGGCTCCTATCCTACTGGTCAAAGCTAGGACAATTTGAACATCAAAATAATTAAGTACATTAATGAATTCTAAACTATTAGGGGAAAAAAATAGGTCTATGAGTCCAAATAAATAATGGGTAGATGGATAAATGTATAGACAGATACAACAGACAGACATATAGCTGTATAGATAGATACACAGATACAGATAAAAAGAAGAACAGTTACAAAGACACACAGATAAAGTGAGAAGAGAGGATAATCCTTAATGTGGAAGGAGTGCTGGAACTGGAAAATCATTATTTTGTACCCATCATGCAAACACTGGTTCATGCAAGAATCAATGGATGGACTTCCTAGGTGGTGCAGTGGTAAAGAATCCACCTGACAATGCAGGGGACATGGGTTCGAGCCCTGCCCTGGGAAGATTCCACATGCCACAGAGCAACTAAGCCCGTGCACCACAACTATTGAGCTTGTGCTCTAGAGCCCGTGGGCCACAACTACTGAGCCCATGTGCCGCAACTATTGAAGCTCATGCACCTAGGGTCCACACTCCACAACAAGAGAAGCCACTACAATGAGAAGCCCACGCACCACAATGAAGAGTAGCTCCCGCTCGCAGCAACTAGAGAAAGCCCGTGTGCAGCAACGAAGACCCAATGCAGCCAATAAATAAATTAAATAAATAAATAAATAAATTTATTTAAAACAAAAAAAAGAATCAATGGATGCTAACTCTAAGAGGCAATTTTGTAGAAGAGCAGGATATACTAACGATCTTAAAAGTTTGGAAGAAAGGAAGGAAAAAGGAAGGGAGAGAGGGAGGGAAAGACGGAGGGAGGGAAGAAGGCGAATATATGCAATATTCTGAAAAATGGTCCCAAAGACACCAGGTCCTAACTCCTGGAACTTATAAATGATACTTTATTTGGACAAAGAGGCTTTACAGATTTGATTAAGGTTCTTTAGATGCAGAGTTTATCCTGGATTATCAGGATGGGCACTAAATGCCATCACAAATGTTCTTATAAAGAAGGGAAAGAGAGATTTCACAAAGAGAAGGCAATATGAAGATGAAGCAGACAGAGGTTTGAAGATGACGGCCTTGAAGATTCAAGTGATAATGGCACAAGTCAAGGAATACACCCAGTCACCAAAAACTGAAAGAGGCAAGGAACATATTCTTCCCTAGAGGCTCTAGGCCCTGCTGATGCCTTCATTTCAGCCCAATGATACTCATTTCAGACTTCTGGCCTCCAAAACTGTAAGAAAATAAAGTTCTCTTGCTTTAAGCCACAACAAAAACAATCCTTCAACTTCTCTCTCCTCTCATATTTTACTAAAAGCAACAAGAAGAAACTACACCATACTTATTAAACACTCTGGCTGCAAATCTCCTTAGCTACATTACCCTCTTCCTTTGGTATTTTTTTTACTTTCCACATAACTGTATGTAACCATGTTGCTAAACTTTCTGCAACTACTTAAGAAGGATCCACTACCTTCCTCTAATTTCCAGTAACGTTTACCTAATTTTCCTGCAAACCCTCACCTGCAGTCTTATCAAAGACCATGAGGCTTCAATAAGCAGCTTCCTCAAGACACTTCAGGCCCTCACTTACACTCTCCTCAAAGCACACAGCTCATTCCAAGGCCACTTGCCACATGTTTGGTTTTTGTCATAACAGCACTCCACTTCCAGGTAAAAAAAAAAAGTCTGTTAAGTAGTTATTGATATGTAACAAATTACCCCAAAACTTAGTAGCCTACAACAACAAACATTACTATCTCACACAGCCTCTGACAGTTAGGAAACCAAACGTTGCTTGGCTGGGTGGTTCTAGCTCAAGGTCTCCCATGAGGCAGCAGTCAAGCTGTCAGCCAGCGTTACAGTCATCTCAAAGGTCTACTAGGACTGGAGAATCTGCATCTAAGTTCATCCACACAGTTGTGCCAGGTTTCAGATACCTGCTAGGTGTTGCCTGTTGGCCTCTGTTCCTTTCCACATGGGCCTCGTCACAGGCTGCACAAGGGTCCTTACAATACAAGAGCTGGTAACCCTCAGAGCAAGCAATGAGAGAGAGAGAGAGGGAACATCCCCAAGAGAGAAGCCACAGCCTTTATAACCTAATCTCAGAAATGACACACTGTCATTTTTCCTTAGGCAACTGATCATACAGACCAATCCCTGGAAAGGGAATACACAAACGTGTAACTAGCAGGAGAGGAGGATTACAGGTGGCCATCTTAGAGATTGTCTACCACAAAAGGCATGGTCCAAATATTTAGCAAACTAGCATGCAGCATCAATTTGATTTATTGATATAGTATAAGGAAAAAAGACTCCATTAAAACTACACTGTCACAGTAGTTATCACAGTTAAACTTAGAGAACAAAATGTAACTTTGGTACACTCCCTGACATAATAATGAACAATATTTACATAGTTATAATAATACAAATGTCACAGATGATGTTTATTAAGTTTCCGATTTGAAAATCATTCTACAGATTAAGTATGGAATCTTAATTATGATTATTGTACAGAATACAAATATTATCACCTTTGACAAATACTAAATACGTGTATAAGTTTAAAAAGCTGAGTGTTGAAAGGGGCTAAAGAGGTAAAAGAAAGGACAAATATGCGCTTAGATTCATCTTACAGAGACAAATAGCACTGTCCACAGTTATGGAATAAGAAACAGATGCGGTCAACAGAGGAACTAAAATTATTATGTAATAATACGGGGGAACAGGATAAGGTAAATTCTTACCTATCAGAGTAAAAAGTCAATAGACACGTCATAAGCTGTCATATCAATGAAAAAAATGGTATAAACTTACTATTATGGTTACAGAATACACACTCAAGAAACGAAAAATAAAAAAGATAGAACCGAAATCTGCGGTGCTGCGCTAGCCAGGCGCAGGCCTGGGGCCGGCGGTGGGACCAGTTTTTCTTTGACTCGAAAACTGACGCCAGTGTGAAAGCACATTGAAATAAGTGGTACAACAGGGACTGGCCTGATGGAAGAAACTTGTCAGTGACTGTACTTGATATTGGAAGTAGAATCTGGAGTCAAGATTTTCCCACTTCAAGCAGTTTTGATGGCAGAAAGAAGAAGGTCCCACAGTGTAGGGGAAGCAATGGAGGAACTCGTGAGACCTGATGGACAAAAATGGGCCAATACGGATCCAGAAGAACAAATGTTAGCAGTTCCTACAGCTTTTACCTGTATCTGTGCAGGGCAGGGTGAGGGAGATGTCAGGAGAGAAGCCCAGTCCATCCCATGTGATCCCTACAGTAAAGCCTCAGTAACCCCAGGAAAGCGACCTGCTTTTCCTATGCAACCACATTACCCAAATATGGAAAGCAACGCCCCTTCAGAAGCAGTCTCAGAGGGCTCCCAAAGACTTCGCAAGCCTGTGATGAAGAGAAAGCTGCTGCGTCGAAAGCCCAGTGGGGAAGTATTAGTGACGGATGAGTCTATCATCAGTGAATCAGAGCCTGATACGGAAAGTGACACAGATGTCTGGGACTTAAGACAAAGGCTCATGAATCTGCAGTTTCAGGAAGACAGGGAATCTCCAGATGATATGTGACAAAAATTTAGTCTACCACATGAATACCAAGGAATTTCTCAAGATCAGCTCATTTGCTATCTACAAAGAGAAGAAATGGGCCCTCCAGCTTATGAACAAGACCTCATTGTTGCCAGCCAACCCAAGTCATTTATTCTCCCAAGGCTGGACCAGTTGGGCCGAAACCGGGGCAAGGTAGACTGGGTAGCCCGCTATTCTGAGTATAAATGAGACTGGGACTCAATGCGGTTACCTGGTAAAGATCATAGGAAGGAATTACGCTGGGGTGTCCGAGAGCAGATGCTTTGTCGTGCAGAACCCCAAGCCAAGCCTCAGCACGTGTATGTTCCAAACAATTACCTAGTACCAACTGAGAAGAAATGGTCTGCCCTTCATTGGGGTGTTCGTTGTGACCTTGTAAACGGCGTGATACCCAAGAAGCATCCCTTCCCTCTTTCTCTTTCTTCAGTCTTTTTTTGTTTGTTTTTTAACCTGTCTCTCTTTTCACAGGATTGTTTGGGATAACCCAGTTCTTAATCTCTTTCCTTTTATTTAAATAGAAACTAACTCAAAAGGCCATGGAACATAGAGTAAGGACTCCATCCATCATTGGTCTTTCCTAGGTATATGTCACATTGGTATCAGATACCACTTAACTTCCAAATTACCACTCTCAAATCTAGCAATTGCAAGAGGATTCATGCCAGAAAAAGAAAAACAGACCTGGTCTTTGTGTTTTATCAGATGAGTAAGCAAAGCGAGTACCATTTCTGTTTTATAAACTTGTTACCTTTGGCCAGTGTGAGGTGCTGTTTTTATGAGTATGTTTTTAAAGCTGCTGGGCAGTAAGCTTATCTATTAAAGAATGTGGGAAATTTGTGGGGGAAAAAAAGGTGAAACTCAGTTCTCTCTAGAAGCAAAACTGGGAGGAAGATGGATAGAGCGGAACATTACAGCTTTTTTTTTTGAGATAACACTGGTTTATAATAAATAGGTTTTCTTAAATATATGCAGTTTATTGTATGTCAATTGTATCTCAATAAAAGTTGTTAAGGAAAATAAATAAATAAATGGGTTTCTTGGCACTTCCCTGGTGGCGCAGTGGTTAAGAATCCACCTGCCAACTTAAAAGCTTTTGCACAGCAAAAGAAATCATAAAGAAGAAAAGAAGACAGCCCTCTGAATGGGAGAAAATATTTGCCAACGAAGCAACTGACAAAGGATTAATCTCCAAAATATATAAGCAGCTCATGCAGCTTAATACCAAAAAAGCAAATAACCCAATCCACAAATGGGCGGAAGATCTAAACAGACATTTCTCCAAAGAAGACATGCAGATGGCTAACAAACACATGAAAAGATGCTCAACATCACTAATCATTAAAGAAATGCAAGTCAAAGCCACAGTGACCTCCCACCAGTCAGACTGGCCATCATCAAAAAATCTAGAAACAATAAATGCTGGAGAGGGTGTGGGGTAAAGGGAACCCTCCTGCACTGTTGGTGGGAACGTAAATTGGCACAGCCACTATGGAAAACAGTTTGGAGGTTCCTTAAAAAACTAAAAATGGAACTACCATATGACCCAGCAATCCCACTACTGGGCATATACCCAGCGAAAACCATAATCCAAAAAGAAACATGTACCACCATGTTCACTGCAGCACTATTTACAACAGCCAGGACACGAAAACAACCTAAATGCCCATCAACAGATGAATGGATAAAGAAGATGTGGCACATATATACAATGGAATATTACTCAGCCATAAAAAAGAATGAAATTGAGTGAGGTGGATGGACCTAGAGACTGTCATACAGAGCAAAGTAAGCCAGAAAGAGAAAAACAAATACCGTATGCTAACTCACATATATGGAATCTAAAAAAATGGTACTGATGAACCCAGTGACAAGACAAGAATAAGGATGCAGATGCAGAGAATGAACTGGAGGACACGGTGGGGGGGGAGGGGGGGAGGGGCCAAGGGGAAGCTGGGATGAAGTGATAGAGAGTAGCATTGTTATATATATACTACCAAATGTAAAATAGATGGCTAGCGGGAAGCTGCTGCATAGCACAAGGAGATCAACTCGATGATGGCTGATGACTTAGAGGGCTGGGAGAGGGAGGGAGGGAGGGAGTCATGGGAGGGAGGGGATGTGTGGATATATGTATAAATACAGCTGATTCACTTTGGTGTACAGCAGAAACTGGCATAACAGTGTAAAATTATATTCCAATAAAGAGCTTTAAAAAAGAAAAAAGAAAAAAAAAGAATCCACCTGCCAGAAATAGACACAGATGTAGAGAACAAACATACAGACACCAAGTGGGGGGGGGGGGGGGGGGCATGAATTGGGAGATTGGGATTGCCATATACACATTACTAATAAGAAAAAAAATATCAAATTGTACACTTTAAATATATGCAGTTTATTGTATGTCAATTGTTTCTCAATAAAAGTTCTTTAAAAAAAAAAAAAAATCCACCTGCCAATGCAGGGGACATGGGTTCAATCCCTGGTCGAGGAAGATTCCACATGCCGAGGACTAACTAAGCCCATGTGCCACAACTACTGAGCCTACACTCTAGAGCCTGCGAGCCACAATTACTGAGCCCATGTGCCACAACTACTGAAGCCCACGTGCCTAGAGCCCATGCTCTGCAACAAGAGAAGCCACCACACTAAGAAGCCCATGCACTGCAACGAAGAGTAGGCCCAGATCGCTGCAACTAGAGAAAGCCTGAGCACAGCAATGAAGACACAACACAGACAAAAATAAAAATAAATAAATTTATTTATTAAAAAAATAAATAAATATGGCTACATCTGCTTTCTTTTAGCTGCCATTTGCTTGCAGTATCATCTTCCACCCCTGCACATTGAGCCTGTACTTGCCTTTAGAGCAGACATGAGTATCCTAGAGGCAACAAATAGTTGGGTCTTATTTTTCAGTCCATCCAGTCACTCTGTTTCTTTTGATTAAATTCAATCTATTTACATGTGGGGCAATTACTGACATACGAAGACTTAGTACTGCCATTATTTATCACTTTCTGGTGGCTCTATATCTTCACTGTTTCTTTTTTCTTGTGTTTCTGTCTGCCATTTTAGTTTGGTGTTTTTGTGTGATGTTTTTCTCAGTTTCCTCTTTTTATGTTTTGTGTTTCTGCTCTAGACTTTTTGGTTTTGTGGTTTGTATAATACATCTCATAGATAAAATATTCCTTTTTCTGCTGATAATATCATATCTTCGTTTGCCTATAAACTTCCATCCTTTTCCTCTTCCCCTTTTATGTTTCCTTTTTCCCCTTCTATGGTTTTGTTATCCCTTTTCATGTTGTGAGTTCATTACCAAGTTGAAGTAGCTAGTTATTTTTAATGCTTCTTTTCCCTTTAACCTTTATGTCATAATAGTGTTTATCAACCTATTCTGCCAGAGTTATACTTTCTGATTCTGTCTATTTATCACCTTACTCGAAGTTTTGTGTACTTTCACCTTTTCATTTCAGGTATAAGAGCTCCTTTCAACATTTCTTATAAGACAGGTCTAATGGTGATAAATTCCTTTAGTTTTTATTTGTCTGGGACAGGCTTTAGCTCTGCTTCATATGAAGGATGACTTTGCCAGAGAGACTATTCTTGGCTGACAGTTTTTATCTTTCAGTATTTTGAGTATGTCATCCCACCGTTTCCCAGCCAATAGAGTTTCTGCTGAGAAATCTTCTGAAACCCCAATGGGGGTACCTTTGTAGGTTACTGTCTTTTTTCCCCTGGCTGCCTTTAAATTCTTTCCTTATCATTGACTTTGGACAGTGCATCAGCGGGATCACATGCCCTACTGACACTGATGTATGGTCCCCTGTGGCTTCAGGTGCCACTGCAGCTGGAAGGTCAGTCACATGTGCCCCCTCCACTGCTGTTACCGCATTCTCTGGGGCTGTGGACTCAGCTACTATGGCCAACGGGCTGGAATTGCAAGCACCACCTCCACTGTTCCCCTGGTTCCACCTCCTCTATATGTTTCAGTCCACTCATCTTCAGGTAATACAAATGTGCGGATCTCTCCAGCATCCTGTTTTGTTAGGTACAGAAAACTTTGTTGAGTTGTGGATGTTTTACTAGTTGTAGACTGAAGGGGAAAGAAGGGATCACGTCATGCTGCCATGATCCTGATGTCACTCCCCAGGAAGTTACAGCTTCTTATTGAGCATTCTTCTATTAGCTTTGTTTTGTGTTTTGCTTTTCAATTTTCTTAGCCATATGCCTATATTACTTTGACTTTTAAAGTTATTCCAATGTATAAAGGATACTGATATTAAAATTATTTGAAAACAATAATGCAATATGCATCAAAAGTCACACAAATATGCATACCCTTTAACCAAGCAATTCTACTTCCAGGAATTTACCCTAACTAAATAATTATACATCTGTGCAACAATGTACAAATAAGAATATTAAGTATTGTTATTTATAATAGCAAAAACATTAAAAATAATATAAATCATGGTACATACAAAAACTGAAATATTATGCATCTATTAAAATTAATAATGTAGATTCTTTTTATTGATATGAAAAGATAATCACAATATACCACTGTATGAAAAAGACATTACAAAACTACATTTAGAAGACTCCATTTTTGAAATTTATATGTATAGAAAAGTAAAGAGGTTTGGGGCTTCCTAGGTGGCGCAGTGGTTAAGAATCCGCCAGCCAATGCAGGGGACACGGGTTCAGTCCCTGTTCCGGGAGGATCCCACATGCCGCGGAGCAACTAAGCCCGTAAAAATAAAAAAAATAAGAAAAATAAAAAAAATTAAAAAGAGGTACGTGCATATTCATATGTACATACAACCACAAGCGTGCGCGTGCACACACACACAACAGAGTCTAAAAATTATGCTAAAATGTTATACCATCTAGGAGACAGTATTAAGGTTGAATTTTTATTTTAAGTAGTTTTCTGTATCATCTGAGTTATCTGCATATGCTACTTTTATAATCTGAAAAAAAAAACTGCCTAGTTTGAAAAATAATGTGCATATACTTTGACTCTACAACTCCATATGCAGAAATTGATTTTAAAATAACAACAGGGACTTCCCTGGTGGTGCAGTGGTGAAGAATCCCCTACCAATGCAGGGGACACAGATTTGATCCCTGGTCTGGGAAGATCCCACATGTCACAGAGCAACTAAGCCCGTGCACCAGTGCAACTCTAAAGCCCGCGTGCCACAACTACCAAAGCCCGTGTGCCTATAGCCCACGCTCCACAAGAGAAGCCACCACAATGAGAAGCCTGTGCACTGCAATGAAGAATAGCCCCCACTCTCCACAACTAGAGAAACCCCACGTGCAGCAACAAAGACCCAACACAACCAATAAATAAATATATTTTAAAAAATAATAATAACAGGATGAATATAAAGCTGTCCATATAAGAAAATTTATGGTAAAGTTATAGAAAAAACAAGAAATTACATTCTGTACTCTACTGGTCAAGGTCAAGCTGGGATTAAAAAATATCAATTTTTTTAACAAAGAGAATTTAATATAAAAAAAGTAAACTATTTGAAAATTAAGGCAAAAATGGAACACCAAAGTAACAAAATAAGAAAATAATGACTGTTGGCAAGGAGGTGGAGAAACTGAAGCCCTTGTGCACAACTAGTGGAAATATAAAACAGAGCAACCATTATGGAAAACATTATGGTGGTTCCTCAAAAAATTAAAAATAAAATTACCATATAATCCAGCAATTCTACTTCTGGGTATATACCCAAAATAATTAAAAGCAGGAGCTGAGGGACTTCCCTGGTAATGCAGTGGTTAAGAATCCGCCTGCCAATGCAGGGGACACGGGTTCAAGCCCTAGTCCGGGAAGATCCCACATGCCATGGAGCAACTAAGCCTATGCGCCACAACTACTGAGCCTGCACTCTAGACCCCGCAAGCCACAACTACTTAGCCTGAGTGCCACAACTACTGAAGCCCACGAGCCTAGAGCCCGTGCTCCGCAACAAGAGAAGCCACTGCAATGAGAAGCCCATGCACTGCAACAAAGAGTAGCCCCGTCACTGCAACTAGAGGAAGCCCACACGCAGCAACAAAGACCAAAAACACAGCCAATAAAAAATAAATCAATTAATTAATTTTTTTAAAAAGGCAGGAATTGAACAGATATGTGTACACCCATGTTCAAAGCAGTATTATTTTTAACAGCCAAAAGGCAAAAGCAATCCAAGTGTTCACTGATGGATGAAAAAATAAACAAAATCATGTATGTTGGACTATATTCAGGCACAAGAAGGAAATTCTGACACATGCTACAACATGGATGAATCTTGAGAAATTATGCTAAGTGAAACAAGCCAGTCATAAAAGGACAAATACTGTGCGATTTCACTTATATGAGGTGCTGATCCACGACTGGTTGCATCCATAGATGCAGAACCTGTAAATACACAGGGCCAACTGCACTATGCCATTTTATACAAGAGACTTGAGCATCCACAGATTCTGGTATCCACAGAGGGTCCTGGAACCAATCCCCCACAGACATCAAGGGACAACTGTGTAACAATAATTCACTGTCAATTATGTTCCTAGAGGGTTTTTCTATTTGCTTGATTGGTTAGAGTTTGAATTGTTCTGGTGCTATTTTCTCATGAAAGGGAGGAGTAAATGCTTTCTGAGTTAGTAACACCAAAGCAAGAACATGAAAAAGCAGGTAGACCAAAAGGCCCGCAGTTTGGCCTGCCATTTTTCTCTCCGTGGAGCTCAGGCCCATGCAGCTGGCCTCACCACCCAGTGGGAAGACATATAAGGAATTTAGAACAGACAGCTGTGCAGAATGGAGCTGGAGGAGCTTTATTTGTGCACAGAAATACTCCTGAGAATAACCCAGATACTCCATTTGATTTCACACCAGAAAACTATAAGATGATACAGGTAATTGCAAAATACTACCCAGAAGGGAATAAAGCAGTAGCTGTGTTTCCAGTCCTGGATTTAGCCCAAAGACAGAATGGATGGCTGCCCATCTCTGCTATGCACAAGGCTGCAGAAGTTTAACAAGTACCTCCAACGAGAGTATATGAAGTAGCAGCTGTTTATACAATGTATAATTGAAAGCCAGTTGGAAAGTATCATATTTAAGTCTGCACTACTATGCCATGCATGCTTCAGAAACTCTGATAACATACTGGAGGCCACTTAGAAAAAAGCTTGGAATAAAAGTTGGGGAGACTACACCTGACAAACTTTTCACTCTTACAGAAGTGAAATGTTTAGGGGCCTGTGTAAATGCTCCAATAGTTCAAGTAAATGACAACTACTATGAGGATCTGACACTTAAGGATATTGAAGAAATTAATGATGAGCTCAAGACTGGCAAAATCCCAAAACCTGGGCCAAGGAGTGGATGCTTCCCATGTGAGCCAGCCAGAGGTCTTACCTTTGACTGAACCACCTAAAGGACTTCGCTTTGGTGTGCAAGCAAGCCTTCAATTTATATTCAACTGTAAATATGTCACTGGAGAAATAAATTACAAATCTCCTATCTTAAACAAACAAAAAAAAAACATGAAAAAACAACTTCAAGTGTTGCAGCATGATAGGAATTCTCTTAACAAGGGGCTTCTGATTTCACAGTACAGTGTTTCAGTGTTCAGTATACATACACAATTAGCTAATCATCACTTTTCAAAATCAAAATTTCAAAATAGTCACTTACCAAACACTATTCCTTTAGCAAATGGAGGAAACAATTCTGAATGTCGGAATAAGTTTTTGTGAATTTGCCATAGTTCTTTGTGTAGTTTCTTAAAGTCACTATATCTCTTCCACACAATTATCTAAAGAGAGAAGAAAATTAAATGTGTATCTCAGTGAAACCATTTAGGTTCAGATATCTGAACAACAAATAAGCTTTTCATTAAACTGCTCAAAATTGTCTTGCAAAGGCAAACAAATATGTTCTAACCAATATGGTTAACTGTTTGAAATTAACTAATAATATTTGCTTTAAAAATATAAAGCAGCAATTCTTACTCCAACTGTTCTGTTTTGATTTTTAAATTTCATTTTAAACAAGCACTGTTTTCTTCACACTAGAAAAATATTCAACTTGGTACAAAAAAGGTCTACACTATGTAAAATGTCATTTAACCTCTTCAAACATTAATTACTACTGCCCTGGAAATGAGTTAGATGTCAAAATATATTTTCGTCTCAAACACAGCATCTTTATAAACACAAAATAGTTTAGACAACTTTTAAACATAAAGAACATACTCAGCATTTGCCTAAATGGATAAATAATCTGAAAAACACCGAAGAAGAAATGGCTTTGTAGCAATTAATCTAACCTTTTGCATTTCATAAATCTCAATTAAAATACTAAGAAGATCTCTGGGGAAAGGGTAAATCCTGATCAGAATACCACTAAAATTAAGATATTTCAAAAAACAATGGGACTTCCCTGGTGGCACAGTGGTTAAGAATCTGCCTGCCAAAGCAGGGGACACGAGTTCAATCCCTGGGCCAGGAAGATCCCACATACCATGGAGCAACTAAGCCCATGTGCTGCAACTACTGAGCCTGCGGTCTAGAGCCTGCGAACCACAACTCTTGAGCCCACGTGCCACAACTACTGAAGCCCATAAGCCTAGAGCCTGTGCTCTGCAACAAGAGAAGCCACCGCAATGAGAAGTCCTCGCACTGCAGCACTGCAACGAAGAGTAGCCCCCATTCACCCCAACTAGAGAAAGCCTGTGCACAGCAAAGAAGACTAAACTCGACAATAAATAAATAAATAAATAAATAGCAATCATTTAGATTATACAACACATAAGTTTACCTACATTAGTTTAAATTACTGTCTAAACTTACCTAGATTTAAATTAGAAGGAAAAAAACACTTAAGAAAAAGAATTTGACACATCGCCTGGATATCACTAATATACCCACAAAATAGGGTACGACTGAGTCTTTAATTCCATTACCTGGTATATTGGGGCCTTTACTTCTGAGAAACCTAATTATCTCACTTCTAGTGTAATGTTAATAAGCAAATCTTAGGCCAAACAGGTAACCAAGTGTGAGTTAAGAGACTCGTCAAAAAATCTACTCTCTGCATATAAGAAATCCTTCACTAAACTCTGTCATACTATCAAAAATTCTACCATGATTACTAAGTGTCTTCCTTTTAATATAGGAGACTTGCTTTTAATCCTAAAAGACTAGTCAGACTATAATATGAATTAATTTAAACAAACTGCTTCCTCCTGATCCTTCCTTTTATTCATTTACTCAACAACAAAAGTAGTCATCAAAACAAATATTTTCATGAGCCTACTTGATGCTAGGCACTGTGCTGGCACAAAGGATGAAGAAATGAGAAGCAGAGACCCTCCTTTAAATAGTTCCCTGTCAAATTAAAAAGAATAAGCCAACATAATAACTACATCACAAGAGAGCTTGATAAATGCTACAAAGGGCAGCGGAAGGGTATTATTGACTTAGGTGAGCATACTGAAGGGAAGTAATGGCTAGAATAAAAAAAAGCGAGAGAGAGAGACAAAGAAGTGGTTGGGAATGAAGTATTTAAAAGGAGAGTGAGATGCCAAATACAATTACTAAAATCTTGGCTTTGCAACTGGATAAATGGTAGTGCTATTCACTAAGGTGAAGAGCAAAGGAGAAAAAGCTGTTTTGAGATAAGAATGAAGTTCAGTTCTAGACATATTTTATTTAGGTGCATGTAAGGCATTTAATTGGAGATGTCCAATTGAATGGACAGGTTTGGAATTCAAGAACAAGAACTAAACAAGATGTGTTAACTGGGGAGTCATCAGGGAAGAGGTGGTAATCACTCAGAAATCTGTAACAAGATGAGGAGCCTAACAACTGAATGATGGGAGTCACCCAAAAGTAAGGGAGAGGAAGCCAAGAGCAAAGTAAGTGTTTAAGAAGCTCAGCTATGCCATGACACAGGACACATGGATGGAAGAAGAGATTTTATTTTAAATGGAAGTGAACAAGACAAATGCTGATAGCAGAGAATCAACAGTTCCAGTAAAAGAGTAAGAGAACTGAGAGAGCCAGACCAACACTTGGAAAGTAAAAGGTCTCAGGATAGTAAGATTAAAGTGATTTTAATTTTCGTATTTTGCTTCTATGTAGTTTCTAATTTTGATACATTAACATAATTCTGTCATGGGAAAATAGTGTTATTTTTATATTTTTAAATAGATCAAATTATGCTGCTACCACATTTGCCAAGGGCTTAAGGGGGAAATGGGTGGTGGGCTCATGGCAGTAACCTTACATAAGGGAAATGCAATTCTTAAAGCCATTATAAGCTAGAAACAAGAGCTATTCCAAAGACTGAAGCTCATGGAAATACTTAAATCTGCAGATAAAGTTTATATTCTAGTTAGGGTCATTTTCAAATAAAGTCAGAGTAACGTAAGGGGCAAAAGTTAACAATTCAATCACCATAACGGTAATAACACCATGGCATATAAACCAGTAGACAGTCTGTCAGAGCAAAAATTAGAGAATCTGTGTTTCTTCAACATGCCCTAATTTATTCACTCACATATTCCTTATTCTCAACACTAGGACTGTAGAAGTGAAATACCTAAGAGCAAATATAAACCCTCAAAAAATGCAGGAAACCAAAGCATTCCAAAAATGGCACCAGCCACTGCCTCCTTTTCTTCTTAGTCCTTTTAAGCGTGGACATGTCTAGAAATTTTCAAAATGGAAACATGAACAAAAGCATACTTCTATTACATCAGCAAGTATTGATGTCTATAACTGGACTACACAAAGTCACAAAAGATACATGCAAAAAATATTTTCTCTAATAATCAATTATTTCCTATCAGGGAAAAAGAAGTTATGTTAATAGCTATTACCCTACTGAACCAACCCTGCAGAAATTTCCTATTCATTAAAGTTGCTCTGAATAAAATTCCTCAATTAAATATGAATTTAGTGATAATCATAATAAACTACAAATATATTAAAAGCTTAATTTTCATTAAAAACATTCCCTTAAATATTTTTTACATAAAACCAATGCTTTCTTTTCAGATAATTTCTCTTAATACCAAAAAAACTTTAGATCTTTTACAAAACCACTTGATTCAATTAACTTTGTCCTTTTTACTCTCATATAGTATTTAAAACTTGGTGGATCATCTTTTCCTATCTCATCACCACCATACTACCTGCTTACGGATTTTCTCTCCTTCCCTTCTGAAGAGCCTTTCCTTTCCCTTGACACATTTCTGAACATGCTCAAAGCTTTTCTAAAACTACTTATGAAATGACTTAAAAGTGAGAGATTTCTAACATGATACAATAGAATGTTCTATTTTGGTTCTTCTTTCCCACATTTCCTCAGTGAAATTTACTACCTATACAGAAACAAAGCTACAGGTTACTTTTTTTAAAAGGTTGGGAGAGAAGGGCACAACATCTCCATCTTTTTCTTTACCTTCTGCAAGTGTTCTTGCTCTAGAGAATCTACTGAACAAGAAGCCACATTAATTATTGTTGTCCCCTTTCTGATTCACCCATGCTGCTCTTAATAAATAAAAATTTAGAGGGAATTTTTAAAAGATAAAAAGAAAAACTATCCTAGGTAATTTTAAGTTATTTACTCCATGTGAGTATTTTCGCATACTTAGGAAGAAAACTTAGCTATCTGGTAGCATGTGCCAAGGGCTGTGTGTGTGTGTGTGTGCACACGCGTGTGTGCACGTGCACACGAAACAGCTAAATTTCTCCAGTTTTATAAGGATAGCACATTATTAGCCCCATATTTACTTAGACAAGCAGTACATCTACTGCTCTTCAATAGCCCTTGTTAAGCATGGCTAAATTCTAAAGCAATAACTAAATGAATCAGTTAGCAGAGAAAGTGAAAAAAAAAAGGAAATGGAAACAAATTCTAGGTAGTAAATCCCTCTCCTAAATAAGAATTCCAATGTTTAAATGAAATACATGGGAAACCAAAAAATGTTATAACTTCAAGGTTATTCTAGACTTCAAGAAGCCAGCTAGACAGAAGATATTCTTTTTAAAATTTTATACCATTTCTAACAAAGGACCATGCAATCATCTAACTAAAGGACACTTACAAGAGTTTTCTGATGAATGGTTCACCAACAGTTGTTATTATAAAAGAGTTTCCCCCAGAAAAGGATTAAGGAAATGGCAGAGAGTATGTTCATGGATAGGCTGATTCAGGAGTCTCCCTGGAAAAGGGGAACATCAAGCTACAAACTACAGCACAGCAATTAGACAATGTATTCAAAGGAAACACTTCAATCCTAACAGAGCCTGGTATTCGACATAACAGAATTTTAAGGAATAGTTCATACTAATCAACTGACACTTAGGTAGAAAGATTACTTTATTAATCAAAGGTACAAGTTATTTTCACTGCCATTTTGAAAGGATCAAGATATATGGATATAGATATAGATATAGCCTTTTCTTCCAAAATAACAATATTATAATATTCTCTTCCTGGCTATTGGGGGATGGGGGGTGGCGGGAAGTGAGATATCTTAAAATCCCTATATAGGGAAAAAAGTCTGAAATCTTTCTTAAATGTGTCTTTTATTGAACTTTTCTTACTGAGCTCTTTTTAACAACAGGGCAAAAACAAGTGTCAGATGTAGCAAGAAATGGTAATATATAAAAGTTAAAATATTATCTAAACATGTGTCACACAATCGAACCAACCAGAACCAAACAATCAACGTAAATCTATGAATCAAGCCAGGGATGTCAGTAAGGAGTAGTGGGGCTTGTGGCTAAACAGATAGTACATAGTACATAGCCCACTTGAAGACATTAAAATGCAATTAAAAAAGAAAACTTGCAGAATCAAGACTGCCAATTTACAACATCTGTTTTAAACATTTTAGCAAGAAAAAGAAAAACAAATAAATATATATCCTTCTAATCCTACTGTAAATAAGCAAGGACCAAAATGAAAGTAAATTTTATAGTGTTAAGAGAAGCAAACTCCTCAGTTAGGAGTCCTAAAGGTATATAACGAGGACAAAGTAATTACAAATAGAGAATTCCACAGTTTTAAGCAAAAATATAACAAGCTGGTATCATTTTAGAAAGAGGGAAATAGTCTGTGAAAGAGCTAACTACAAAATCTTAAAAAGAAGCAGTTTTCCAAGATGTCAACATGCCAACTCAGTATAAAAGTGGAAGTAGACAGTAACCCATAATTTATTATTAGATATTTAAAATTAACACTAGTTACCTAATACTTTTTTTTTTTTTAACCAAAGAGGCACCATGATTTTAAAACAGGTAAATAGGGGCCCTTAACTAATACTGAAATCTTTTGAGTGGTAGTTATCAGAAAAATTATCACATTATTAAATGGCACTTATAATTCCTAAAATTCTTATTTATATAATTTAACACCTACTGAAACTTAACATGTACTTAATAGTTCTGAAATAAGATTCTTCAGCTAGTATTTAGTGAATTGAAGACCATCTTCAGACAAACATACAAAGACTGACATATAATTGTTTCCTCAATAAAGCATTTAATTAAATTTTTGTCAAATACATAAAATAAAATTTTCATATGGATAAACATGTTACCTCCTGGACATCCTCTGGATTTCTTCGTGAAACAACCTAAAACAAAGCATACACAGAAATATCTAATCATTACCAAAACTTAGTATTTTACATTTGCATGATTATTTTCAATAGCATTTGTATGAAAAATTCAACTTGCTTAAAGAAAAATACCTTATTATATCAATTTTACAGAACTCAGTTATACAATAACTTCAGTACTGAAACACATACTAAAAAATTAAGCAAAAAGGCAACTAAATAAAGTCCACATGCTAGAGTTCATGTACTGTTACATTCACAAGAGAATGCCTCCTGCTTTCAGCCTTACTTGACATCATTCTAACAGCTTGTCTATCCCCCTTTCCAGCCTACATGTAAATCAGAAGCATAAAAAGCAGCTGCACCTGGACAAAGTATACAAAAGGATAGCACTGTATTGTATTTTCTTTTTTTTCTTTTTTCTTTTTTTTTCCTTTTTTTCTATATTATTTTTTATAACTGTATGTGACTCTACAATTAGCTCCAAAAATTTTTCGAGTTTAAAAAAGAGCAGCCACAATGCTCAGATACATCAATATCTGTTCGAAGTAATCCCTGACCTCCTAATGGTGAAGAAAAAAAGTAACCTATAAAAAATTATATACATCATTCAGGGACAAATAATCCTATCAATATTCCCTGAGCAAGGGGGGGTCGGGGGTGAGGGGGATGGATTCTTTCAGACTTCTCTAATGACAAAAGCCAAAAAGTCTAACACCATCTACAAAGAATTCCTCACAAAATTTACAAAAAGAAGAAGGCTGGGTGCTTAAATCATCAAACAGCATTGTAGAGTGGGAAAATCTCACATTAGATACATAACACCCTCTATGCAAATGTAAAAGTCATGAACTTGATGCTACAATATGTATTTTGCAGAAACAAACAAAAAGATACATCAAACATACTAAAATGGTTGCCTGTGGAGGAGAGAAAGAGAAGTCTTTAATGACTGGTGAAGTCTTTAATGACTGGTGATAATATCATGAACCGGAGATTATGATCAACTCAACACTACTCCTGAGGTCCAAAACAAAAAGTATACTATTTAAAGTCAGACAAACCTGGATTCAAGTTACAGTTCCTCCACTTACATGTTTGATCTCCTCTGTAAAATGGGGATAATACTCCCAGCCTGGCCTGGCTGTAGTAGACATCAAATAAGAACATAGCAAGAACTCCATAATCAAAGTTATCTCCCTCTCTCTCTTACTATAGAATTTAACACAAGAATTCTGACAGAAAAGGTTTCCAATTTCTTGCCACTCTATTCTTCAATTTTCAGGATATAAAATTTGGTGAAATCTCATACCAATTTTCATTCATTTAGAACAGTGCTGTCCAACAGTACCTTCTCTGATGATGGAAGGAAATGTTCCCTATCTGCAGTGTTCAACACAGTAGCCCCTGGCCACATGTGTCTGTGTGGCTACTGAGCACCTGAAATACGGCTACTGCAATTGAAGAACTTAATTTTTAATTTTATTTTATTTAAATTATTTTAAATGTAAATAAAAGTAGGCACATATGGCTAATGGCTACCATATTAAACAACACAGATTTAGAAGTTAGAAGAGGTAACTAACAACCATGTATCATTCAAATACTGGATTTTAGCTATTATTTTTGTTACCGAGTCCAAGCTCACTCTGCTTGCTGCACGACAGGCCAATGAATCAGAGACGAGGTGTTGAGGCAAAGAATATGACTTTATTTGGAAAGCCAGCAGACCGAGAAGATGGCAGACCAGTGTCTCCAAAGAACCATCTTATTGGGTCTTGATGCCAGTTACTTTTATAGAATCAGAGAGAGAGAAGCAGTAAAGAAGTAAAGTAAAAATGCAGAATAGAGAGGGAGAGGTGGCAGGGAAGTAAAGTAAAAGGGCCATCAGTCTTGCAAAACATCACGGAGAAAGACCAGCCAGGGAATAACCAGCCTTGGTGAGGGGATGTGTTGATTTCTTCTTTTCTGCAGCCATTCACAGGTAGGCAGGGTTGACTGTCTGCCTGTGAGCTGAACAGGGGCACTTCAGTTTAACATTCAGGCAGAGGCACAGGGTTCCCTGAGGCTGGCCATCATGTGTGATTATAATAACAAAGCAACAAAAACCAAAGGTCAGGGCTTCCTAGGTGGCGCAGTGGTTAAGAATCCGCCTGCCAATGCAGAGGACACGGGTTTGATCCCTGCCCCAGGAAGATCCCACATGCTGCAGAGCAACTAAGCCCGTGCACCAAAAAAAAAAAAAAGCAAAGGTTAAAGTCAAAGAAATAGATCCAACATGGAGTCCAATTTAGCTCTTCCCTGTTACACTTTCAAATTCCAACCCTCCCCCAAAAAATACACACACACCTTTCCAAAAGTACAGTGTCTCACATAATTAAATGTTTTAATTTTGCCTCATAATTTTTTCTTGTATTTTTGTAAAATGTGCTAATGAGAGGAAAGTTAGAGATAATCAATCCACTCATATCCACCCACCAAAAATAATCAACATATGATCACTGGCAACAAGATTTATTCAAGTGTTCCTTACATTCTACAAGATGTATCTTTCTGAAAATTTATCAATTTCCTGAATTTACAACTCAATCATTTTATAAACATACTAAAGTATCTTACTATTTTAAACAATCCTCCTTTACACATGCAAATGATCTTTTTGCAACAAAAGAAATTATTTCCTGATTTGGGATATGTATCAGAAGTATCACATGTTAGTCTTGTAGCCACAGTCGCCTGAGCAGCTGCCGCCACAAACACCTCCAGAGAAATCCAACTGGGAAGGAAGCAGAGGTGTCACTGGCCCTGGGCTGTGCCTGGACACTCACGGGGGGCTACAGATTTTTGATTATCATTGCTGATAATCAGCAATGATAGCAGATGAATAGAAAATTATCCTGCATTTTCTATTTGTTGACTACATTAAAAACGAATTTTAGGGACTTCCCTGGTTGCACAGTGGTTAAGAATCCGCCTGCCAATGCAAGGGGCACAGGTTCGATCCTTGGTCAGGGAAAATCCCACATGCTGTGGAGCAACTAAGCCTATGCATCACAACTACTGAGCCCACGTGCCACAACTACTGAAGCCCGTGAGCATAGAGCCCGTGCTCCTCAACAAGAGAAGCCACCACAATGAGAAGCCCACGCACCACAATGAAGAGTAGCCCCCCACTTGCTGCGACTCAAGAAAGCCTGCATGCAGCAACAAAGACCCAATGCAGCCAAAAAATAAATACATAGATACAAACATTAATTAATTAAAAATAAATAAATAAATTTTAAAGCTCAGATACCTGAGGAAGTACCTCAGGTGCATAATTATGCAACAAAGTGTTTTTATATTTTTCTCACTCTTAGATGGTCATGCAAACAGTGCTGAATTATTTCAAAGGTAGTTATTTCATTCAGGTAAGTTTGCTTTATACAATACAGGATTGAATTTTATTTTTCTCACGTCTTGAGAGCAAGCAATGCAATCTGCTCTGTTCTTTTGGCTCCTAATTTGTTACCTTAGAATTTTCCTAAAGAAGTTCCTGTGAGATGGGTAACTGTGGGGCACTATTATTTTCTTCTTGTTGAATATTTCAAATTGCTTGAGTTTCTCTTTTCAAAGAGAGAATATTTTAGTTATTAGAGACTGGTGAAATTATAAAACTGTAATACTGAAAGTACTTTAAAATCATTACTCTAGTATTTGGAAGAGAAAACTAAACCGCAGATTAGGCCTTCTTACCCGAGTTTGATAAAACTTGTTTATTGTACTATATGAAGAAGACAACAGAAATCCATTTATACTTATTTTTTTTATTCAATCTCTTTTTCAATTTCATTTTTTGCATATATGTAATATATACATAGTACTATTTATATATATGTCTGTGCATTATTTATGTATATGTATGTGCAGCTACTCAGGCTAGTTGAACTGAAAACATTAAGAAAGGGAAAAAGTGTCATATTTTAGAATAAAAGTGGTATATCTTTTTTTTTTTTTTTTTGGCACACAGGCTTAGTTGCTCCGTGGCATGTGGGATCTTCCTGGAGCCGGGATCGAACCCATGTCCTCTGCATTGGCAGCCGGATTCTTAACCACTGCGCCACCTAGGAAGCCCAAAAGTGGTATATCTTTGATCAAAAAATAAAGTATCACGTTTTAGATTTTCCTCAGGTAAGCCATTCCAGAAATCAAATATATGTGTACTGCATAAGCAGAAATACATTAGTTATCCCCTAGGAATAACCACAATTTTAAAACCACTTCATCAGAAATAACCAATCTGATTATGATTCCTCATCCACACTCTTAGTGGCTCGCACACTTGTGCTGTGTGCTGGGGCTACGATGGTGAGCAAAAGGGAGTCCCTGCCCTCACACCTCCCAGAGCTCACAGTCTGGCGGTGCACATGACAGCAGGGTGCTGAGCAACAGAGTAAGAAACACTTCAGCCCAGACGCGTCCCACGACACTGAAGGCTCGCTGTCCAGACCACAGTGGCATCCCAGAAGCAAAGAACAGGTCACTGACTTAAGACCTTCAATGTTTTCATGCTGTTACTCATGGTTATTACAGAAATCAAGGCTTAAGTACTCAAACTACCTAAGTTAAGCTCTTTAATTTTAAGCTCACAAAAGGAATTTCTCTTCACCCTCACATACTTCTCATATGAAGGGGGGAAATTTTACTTAGGCAGAGTTCGGAAAATTAAGTCACAAGCTATTTTATTTCCTGAGCATTAACTATCCTTTTCCCAAACAGCATAAACAAAGCTTAGTGAAAATCATGTCTGGAAAGGAAAGTATAGGGCTATACTTGCCTGATTCTCCTCTCTCCTCTCTGGCTCTTTTGCTTCTCTTTTGTAGGTTCTTCTTCCTTCCACCCTCCACACTCTGTAAGCACTCCAAGAATCAGTCCTAACTCTGCTTCTCAGCCTCCTTTTCAGTATTAAGAGAGGAAGTCTATATCTGGGCTAATACTGTTCAAGACACTGTGCTAGGCATGTGGGGGGTGGAGGGAAACCTTAACTTTCTACATTTACATTTGCAAAGTATTTCATTGATATATCAATGTTTCGTTTTATTCCCTCAACAACCTATGAACAGGCATAAGTGACTATTATGAGTCCCCCTTTTACCCAAAAAGGAAACAAGATCCACAAACTTGTGTAAGGTCACACAGCTATTCAGATCTGGAATTAGAACTCGGGTTTTCTGACTCCTGATTCAGTGCTCTTGCCATTGTACTCTACTGCATCCCTCAATTTATCCACAGTATTTTTAGCAATAACTAACTTTACTTACTTTCACAACACCCTTCACTATTAGGTTTTATTTATTCTTTTTCTTACTCATTCAACAAATAGTGCCTACTCTGCTGCTACATACTGAAACACAGTGGTGAATACACTGGGTCTGATTCCTATATCACAATATAAAAATACAATCACTTGTCAGATACATTATTACCAAGTTCAACCGCTTGGTACCCCACTATAAGGATTCAGTATTCCCACGTGTGTAATCTCACTTAAATGAGTTAACAATGTGTCCTCTGAAATGAAAACCAAAAATACAAATGTGTTAGGATAACATGAGTTGAGCCCAAATGTCCTTTAGTAGTAACTCTAACTATATAATTCTCTTCGGCAGCACCATAAAATTGACAAAAAATAAGAATATCAAGTCAGAAATCTGAAGAAAAACATGATCATATTGAAAATAAACAAAATTGTCCTCAATCCCAGATGTCTATAACCTGTAATACCATATTAACAATTATCTCAACAAGTAATACCAATTCCAAAACAAAAATACTATAATTTCACCCTGATGTAGATTGCTAGCATTTAGTAATTTTTTTCTGGGTGAATTTCAATATTTTGTCATAAAATTCAGCCTATAATTTCACAAAAGTTAGAATTTAAAGGGACTTCCCTGGTGGTCCAGTGGGTAAGACTGTGCACTCTCAATGCAGGGGACCCGGGTTTGATCCCTGGTCTAGGAGCTGGATCCCACGTGCATGCCACAACTAAGAAGCCCATATGCTGCAACTAAAAGATCCCGCATGCTGCAATTAAGACCCAGTGCAGCCAAAATAAATAACAAATAAAATTTTTTTTTAATTTAGAGGGGGAAAAAAAGTTAAAATTTAAAGCAGTAATTCCCTTCATTTAAAGTTCATAAATTGCAAGTGTTGATTACCACTGGCTCAGTAAGTACTATACATTATGTTGAGGAGCCTTTTGCTATAGAGAATTCTATCACGAAGTCATCTTGAAAATTATTACGCTAAAGCATTACTTCACAAACCGTGCTGCATAAAATACAGATAGTCTTTAAAATCCATGCTCTCAAAGGAAGGGCTTAATGACCAGTTCAGTTTACCTTTGTTTTAAAAACAATTTTTTTACAGCAGAGTTTCTCAAGGCCTGGAACACATTATTTATGCCTAGTAAATCTCTGAAAGGAAAACATATAGTATTTTGCAAGGTCATTTATCCACTCGGCTTTTTATTTTTATATGTTGTTTATTATTATTTGATTTATTCAGTGCAACACCTACTAAAATTTGAAACACAGTTGGGAAATGCTACTGCAACCTTTGTAGACCATATGCCTCGGTTAATGCCAAGAGCAAGTTCTGAATTTAGGAAAACAAGGGCTCATAGTGAAGGTTAACTCTCTCTTAATGTGCTTTATTTCATTAATGTACTTTATTTCATTCACTCAACAAGACAATCTTGCCTGGTAGGATGAAACAACCAAGGCCCAAGAGCATATATTAGCATAGCAATACTAATCAGATTAATCAGTAACAGACAGGACTGGATCTTACAACTCTGTGATTCCAAACAAAGTACTCTTTCCAGGACATAATTAAATCAGCCCTCCTAGAGATTAAAATCCCAAGGGACTTCCCTGGTGGTCCAGTGGGTAAGACTCCGCACTCCCAATGCAGGGGGCTGGAGTTTGATCCCTGGTCAGGGAACTAGATCCCACACGCATGCCGCAACTAAGAGTTCACATGCCATAACTAAGAAGTCCACAGGCCGTGACTATGAGCCTGAATGCAGCAACTAAAGATCCCGCATGCTGCAATGAAGATCCCACGTGCCGCAACAAAGACCCAGGGCAGCCTAAAGTAATTAATTAATTAAATACTACAAAAACAAAAATAAAATCCTACTTTCAGGTAATAGTCCCAATGCCTGTTAGGCAAACCCATTTTGTCTTTCACAGAGAAATACAACTAAACCAAAAAACAGAAGCTGAAGAAGCACTTTGGCAGATGAGAAGGAATGAAGTAGAGTCAAAATACCAGCTCTGCAACTAGCTGTAAACTGCTTTCTTGCCAGTTCAGTGATAAACCAAAGAACTGCAATCTTAAAGTGAGCCCTCTTGCTCATCTTTTAAAAAAAATAACCAATGTTACGGCTTGACCTAGCTAAGGCCCATAATAAACAACAAACCATACTGTCATTAGGCCCTGTAAATCCTTTCCAGTGCTAACTTATTTTATCTACTTCTTTTTTTTAATCTATTTTATTTATTTATTATTTTATTTAATTTTTTGGCTGTGTTGGGTCTGTTGCTGTGTACAGGCTTTCTCTAGTTGCGGTGAGTGGGGGCTACTCTTCTTTGTGGTGTGCGGGCGTCTCAGTGTGGTGGCTTCTCTTGTGCAGTACAGGCTCTAGGTGCGTGGGCTTCAGTAGTTGCAGCACGTGGGCTCAGCAGCTGTGGCTCATGGGCTCTAGAGTGCAGGCTCAGTAGTTGTGGCCCACGGGCTTATTTCCTCTGCAGCATGTGGGATCTTCCTGGACCAGGGCTCAAACCTGTGTTCCCTGCATTGGCAGGAGAATTCTTAACCACTGCACCACCAGGGAAGTCCCTTATCTACTTCCTAATAAGTACTACCTAGTTTCCATAAAAGTCAAGTCAAAAGCACTCTTTTAACTACTTATCATCGTACTTCATAATAAAGATTTGAAATCAACCTCAACTTAGACGTACACAAGGAATTGTCTTCTTCATAAGGTTAAGAGACAGCTACTGGAAAACAAAACCACAAAATTTATTCAAATCTAACTGTTATACTTCCTATCAAAAACAACCACAAAATAAGAAACAAATAGATGTCTGTGGCGGACTCAGCATGGCTGAAGCGGCTTTTCCTCTAGCCCAGAAGGAAGCCGAGCTGAAAGCTAGAATAAGGTGAGCCTGAGCCCTCAAGGCTCTCTGGGATGGGGTTGTCCCACCCCTGTCCCAGTGACAGAGCAGCTCCCCGAGTCAACAATTCCACAAACATCTGTTCAACCAAATCTCCCCAAGCTGCCCAGCTCACGTGACCAACCCAACTGGTTGGAAAGGGTTGTCTTAACCCGGGCGGGATCAACCTGTCTGCCTGGAACTTTCACCCCAACCACAACCCCAATGAAAAACTATTGAAGCAGTTGCCAAATATATACCCAGGAGTGGAACTGCTGGGTAGACAAATGGGACCTAATTAAACTTAAACGCTTTTGCATAGCAAAGGAAACCACTGACAAAACAAAAAGACAACCTACTGAATGGGAGAAAATATTTGCAAATGATATGACCAATAAGGGATTAATATTCAACGTATATAAACAGTTCATACAACCCAACATCAAAAAAAATGACTTGATTAAAAAATTTTCATCACCCCCCCCCCCAAAGCAACTTTGCATCCATTAGTCTCTTCCAATTCATTTTCACCCTAAGACCCTGGAAAACAAAATCCTCTTTCTGTCTCTACGTGTTTGCCGAATGGGAACCTTTCATACAAACAGAATCATATAAAATGTGGTCTTTTGTGTTTGGCCTTTTTTCACTTAGCATAATATTTATAAGGTTATCCATGTTGTAGCATTCATCAACCTTTTATTCCTTTTTATGGCTGAAAAATATCCCATTGTATGCATATACTATATTTTGTTTACCCATTTATTAGGTGATGGACATTTGGCTGTTTCCAACTTTTGGCTATTATGCTTCTGTGAACATTCGTGTAAAGGTTTTATGTGGATATATGTATTCAGTTCTTTTGGTATACACTTAACGAGTGGGTTATATGGTAATTCTATGTTTAATATTTTGAGAAACTGTCAAAATTGTTGGGCTCTCAACTCTGTTCCACTGACCTATATGTCTTTTTCTTATGTCAGTATCACGTCTTAATTCTTGTAGCTTTGTAGTAAAATTTGAAATCAAGAAAAAAATAAAATAAAATAAAAAAGAAACAAATAGAAATCAGTTAAATATAAATTTTAAAAAGCTACTTTTATGAGCAATTTATTATAACCAAGTCTTCTGATGGCCACTTCACTATTAGCATTCAGCTCCTAGTTTAGGGTAATAGCAGACCTAAGAGGATAAAATTAACAAAAGTAACATATTTTAAAAAAAAAATTAAGTGTCGGTACAAATAATGAAACACAACGAAAAAGAGAGACATGCCCTCTCTTTTCATTTCTCAAAAATATGACTTTCCATATTTAGGAATAAACCTGACCAACGAGATGAAAGACTTATACTTGAGAAGTATAAAACATTAATAAAGGAAATTAAAGAGGATTCAAAGAAATGGAAAGATATCCCATGCTCTTGGATTGGAAGAATTAATATTGTTAAAATGGCAATACTACCCAAAGCAGTCTACAGATTTAATGCAATCCCTGTCAAAATACCCATGACATTTTTCACAGAATTAGAACAAATAATCCAAAAATTTATATGGAACCATAAAAGATCTAGAACTGCCAAAGTATTCCTGAAGGGGGGAAAAGAAAGGCAGGAGGCATAATTCTCCCAGACTTCAGACAATACTGCAAAGCCACAGTAATCAAAACAGTGTGGTATTGGCACAAAAACAGACGTGGATCAACGGAACAGAATAGAGAGCCCAGAATTAAACCCACACACCTGTGGTCAATTAAACTTTGACAAAAGAGGCAAGAATATAAAATGGGAAAAAGTCTCTTCAGCAACTGGTGCTGGGAAAGTTGGTCAGTTGCATGTAAATCAATGAAGTTAGAATATACCCTCACACCGTGCACAAAAATAAACTCAAAATGGCTTAAAGATGTAAACACAATATATGACACCATAAAAGTCCTAGAAGAGAGCACAGGCAAACATCCTCTGACATAAAATGTACCAATGTTTTCTAAAGTCAGTCTCCCAAGGCAATGAAATAAAAACAAAATAAACAAATGGCACCTAATCAAACATACAAGCTTTTGCACAGCAAAGGAAACCATAAAAAAAAAAGAAAGAAAGAAAAAAAAAGAAAAAACAACTTAAGGAACAGGAGAAAAATATCTGCAAATGATGTGAGGACTTAATCTCCAAAATATACAAACAGCTCAATACAACTCAAAAACAACAAAAAAAACAACCCAATCGAAAAATGGACAGAAGACCTAAATAGACATTTCTCCAAAGAAGACATACAGATAGCCAACAGGCACATGAAAAGATGCTCAACATCACTAATTCATACAAAAAAGCAAATCAAAGCTACAATGAGAGGGACTTCCTTGGTGGCGCAGTGGTTAAGAATCCACCTGCCAATGCAGGGGACATGGGTTCAAGCCCTGGTCCAGAAAGATCCCACATGCTGCAGAGCAACTAAGCCTGTGGGCCACATCTACTGAGCCCATGTGCCTCAACTACTGAAGCCCACGCACCTAGAGCCCATGCTCCACAACAAGAGAAGCCACCACACTGTGATGCCCGCACACCACAACAAAGAGTAGCCCCCCACTCACCACAACTAGAGAAAGCCCATGCTCAGCAACAAAGACCCAATGCAGCCAAAAATAAATAGATAAATAAAAACAATAAATAAATTTTTAAAACAAAGAAAAACTACAATGAGGTACCACCTCACACCAGTCAGAATGGCCATCACTAAAATGTCTACAAATAACAAATGCTGGGGAGGGTGTGGAGAAAAGGGAACCCTCCTACACTGTTGGTGGGAATGTAAGTTGGTGCAGCCATTAGGGAAAACAGTGTGAGGTTCCTTAGAAAACTAAAAATAGAATTACCATATGAACCAGCAATCCCACACTTGGGCATATACCCGGACAAAACTACAATTCAAAAAGATACATGACAAAACTACAATTCAAAAAGATACATGCACTCCTATGTTCAGAGCAGCACTATTTACAACAGCCAAAACATGGAACAACCTAAATGTCCATTGACAGATGAATAGATAAAGATGTGGTACGTATACACAATGGAATACTACTCAGCCATAAAAATAATAAGATCATGCCATTTGCAGCAACACAGATGCAACTAGGGATTATCATACTAAGTAGTGAAGTTTAAGTCAGAAAGAGGAAGACAAATACCATATGATATCACTTATATGTGCAATCTGAAATATGGCACAAATGAACCTATCTACAAAACAGAAACAGACTCACAGACATAGAGAACAGACTTGTGGTTGCCAAGGGGGAGGGGGAAAAGAAGGACTGGGAGTTTGAGATTAGCAGATGTAAACTATTATATATAGGATGGATAAACAAAAAGGCCCTACTGTATAGTACAGAGAACTATATTCAATATCCTGATAGACCATAATGGAAAGAATAAAACAAACAAACAAAAAAAAGAATGTAAAAAAAAAAAGATATGACTTTCCAAATGTAGAAGAAAAAAAAAATAAGATATACACAAATGTAAGGCTACACTATACTGAACGTCTCCCACTGTGGTGATTAAGTAAACCAAATCGTACATACATCAATGTAATGCATGCAATCCTGACTTTCAGACATTTGACTTTCATAAAATCCATACTTTCATAAAAATACACTGACACCTTTAAACTGCATTTCATATACACACACACAAACTCTGGCAAAAAGAACAGGTACCTCAAAGTGCCCAGCTCACATAGGCAAGCATCCACTTACCAAACTCAACCTCCCTCCCACCCTACCACCTGCATCTCAGCTCCTCCCTCCCTCTTTTCCCTGCAGAGATGCAGGTGTCACTGGTTGGCAAGAATATTTGTGCTGGTTAATCACTTGCCAGCCAGGTAGTCAGGACCCAAGAAATAGCACCTGCACAAACCATAATTAGATTACCTGACAATTTTTTTTGGACTCTGGAGTGAAAGAACTCCCAATAAGATAAGTCAATGGGAAAAATTTTAGACATTCAATTTGCTAGTAAGTTCTTACAAACGTAATATGTTGAAAGTAATAAATACTTTTTACATTATTAAAATCCCAAAATCTAAAGGAGAATAAGGGCTTCCCTGGTGGCGCAGTGGTTAAGAATCCATCTGCCAATGCAGGGGACATGGGTTTGAGCCCTGTTCCAGGAAGATCCCACGTGCCACACAGCAACTAAGCCCGTGTGCCACAACTACTGAGCCTGAGTTCTAGAGCCTGTGCTCCACAAGAGAAGCCACCACATGAGAAGCCCGCGCACAGCAACAAAGAGTAGCCCCCGCTCATTGCAACTAGGGAAAGCCCACACGCAGCAGCAAACACCCAACGCAGCCAAAAATAAAATATAAATAAGTTTTTTTCAAAAAGGAGAATAAAAGAAACTGTAACAGCAAGTTACCTTTGTATACTCAATAAATGTTTGCTAAACTTGCTTTTCTCACTTCAAATTTTACCAATTATTATAGCACTATTCTATTTTCCAAAGTTCAAGGAAAGTAAAAATCCTTAAAGTTAACATAAAAATCCTTAATATTAAAATTGTAGTATCTGAGCATATAAGTTGTCAATAAACAAAAAGAGAACAGAAAGGGTCTACATTTTTTAAAACCTGATGTCAATAAAGAGATTTTAGATGATACTAAAAGCCCATTTTTCTTCCATAAAAGAAAAATATGATAAACTAGACTTTACCAAAACTAAACATTTTTACTTTGTGAGAGACACTGTTAAGAGAACGAAAAGATAAGCTACACACTGGGAGAAAGTATTTGCAAGCCACATATCTGACAAAAAATATGTTCAGAACAAATAACTCTCAAAACTCAACAGTAAGAAAACAAATAACTCACTGAAAAAACGGGCAAAAGATAGTCTCAATAGGTTAAATACTCTATGATTTTCTTTATAAGACATTCTCAAAAAGACAAAAGTGTAGTGGTAGAGAGTAGATCAGTGGTTGCCAGGGGCTAAGGGGCGGGGAGAAGGGTGTAAAACGGGGAAAGCAGAGGGAGTTTTTGAGGCTGACTGAACTGATGTTTCCTGATTATGATAGAGGATATATTAGTGTGTAAAGACTCATAGAATTATACACCAAAAAAAGTTAATTTTACTGTATGTTAATTTTAAAAGTACCACTTACAAAGGAAAATATTGCCTCTTTCCAGCCTTCTCTTAAGTCCCTGCTATAGTCCAAGTTCTGTGCAAGGTATCAAGAAAAGTTAAAAAGACAGAGTTTGCCCTCAGAGGAGGAGGCAAACAAGTACAATATGATAAAGTCTTTAACGGAAGAATACACAATACACATAGAGTTCCACACTTAAGAAAGGCTTCCTGTAGAACACAGGGCAGGAGATGACACTTGAGATGATCAGGATTGCCAAGACAAAAGGAAAGAGCATTCCAGACAGAGGAAACAGCATCTAACAGAGAGGTGTGGAAGAACGCAGTGTACCAGCATACTTAGGAAACTATAAATAATTATCTTCCCAAACACAAGCAGGCCATGCAAGAATGTGGTCCGGAATTGAAAGCACGTTCCCTCCAAGCCATACAAATAGTGCTTGAACATGAAGCTTTGGAAATGGCAATTTTCAGATTTGAGTCAAGCTGAGTACTACTCATTCCCTGTTCCCCTTTGTTCACACCATCCTAATCACTGTATCTATCACTCTTGCCAAGCCACAGTACACCCACAGCCTCTAATTAAATGTGTTTAGGTAGTGTTCAGCACAGCACAGCACTAGGATTGAAAGCACTGTGACTGGGGCCAGTCTACCAGGATTCAAATCTAGATTCTACCATTTGCTAGTTGTGTGACCCTAGGCAAGTTATTTAATCTCTCTGTGCTTCAATTTTCTCACAATAAAGTGAGAATAATAATTGTATCTACTCATTGGGCTGCTATGAAAAATGTGCTAATTTATATAAAGTGCTTAGAATAGAGCCTGACTCACAGTAAACACTACAGAAGTGTTTGCTATTAATACCCAATAAATGTTAGCTATATAAAATAAAGACATGTATTCTCACAGTTTGAAAACAAACCCAAATTACTTCAAGTATGTGCAAGACCTACACACTGAAAACTAGAAAACACTGCTCAAATTAAAGAGCTAAATAAATGGAAGATGTGTTCATGGATCAGATGATTCAATATTGTTTAAAAATATCAATTCTTCTGAAACTGATCTACATTCTCAATGTAATCCCAGTCAAAATCTGGGTAGGCATGTTTACAGAACTTGACAAATTGATTCCAAGCTTTGTATGAAAATGCAAACAATCTAGAATAGCCAAAACAATCTTGAGAAAGAAAGAGGACCAAGACTACCAGATTTCAACTTAGTATAAAGGTAAAGTAAACAAGGCTGTGTACTACCAAGAGAAATAAAACCCCACATTCGTACAGACTTGTATATAAATGTTCATAATAGCTATAATAATAATAGCCCAAAACTGGAAACAACCCAAAAGTCCATCAACAGGTAGATGGATTAATTGTAGTATAACCATACATGGGAATACTGGTCAGCAATAAAATAGAATAAAAATACACAACATAGAGGAATCTCAAATAATCATGCTGAGTTAAAGAAGTTGGATCCTCCCCACCCTCCAAAAAAAGCACAGCATATGATTCCATTTGCATAAAATTCTAGAAAATACAACCTAATCTAACACGACAGAAAACTAACCAGCGGTTGCCTAGGGACAGAGGGTGGGGAGAGGGGACTGACTGCAAAGCAGCATGAGGGAAATCCTGCAGTGATGACTCTGGTGGTGGTTACACAATTATAGGCATTTGTCAAAACTCATCAAACTATACACTTAAAATTGGTGAATTTTACTGTGTATAAATTGTATCAATATAAACAAAATAAAGTCATAAGGCAACACTGTCTTTTAAAAATAAAAGCATACTTTTTTCTTCCATATTCACGGAAAGAATACAGGCAAGAATTAACATTCACTTAATATTGTTGAGAAATCTATATTACATTATGAGAATTTTGTAAACTTAGCATGATGAAACATCCAAAAACACTGCTAATGGTTCTTTTATATCTGTGTCTCCTTTAAAGAATCAATGGAAATCTGCATTAGAATTCTCCAATTCTGAACAGAAGTACTTATTCTAGATGAAAAGTAATAAGCAACACAGAGTTTAACTAGGAAGTCCGTTAGCAAGCTTGTAACTGGCCGTAGGGTTACTTAAGCCTGACAGGTCCCAGAGAATTAGGGAGAAAAAAAAAGTATAAAGGAGATTTAAGAATATAAAACAACTCTTATACTATCCAAAATTTAGCAATGGTGTTGCACTTCCCGTGATTCTAATTCTACTCCCACATAAATAACCCTGCAAGGATCAAGAACATAGAGATTGTTCCTTAAAGCTAGAAGTCAGGCAGCAACAGGAACCATAAAGAAGACATGTTTATCTCATGAAGTTCTCTCAGGGGAGCTCTACTTACCTGATTAATTCTCCTGACGTAAGATGTTTTCTCCTTAAGTCTCAAAAAATAACAAATATTTTCCTTATTTTATAATACTAAGCAGTTTTTTTAAGTATATCTCTATATTAACCCTCAATCCTTAAATTTAGGAAAACAAAATCTGTACAATAAGTATAAATGAGGATGTAAATATTTACAAGGAGAAAAAAAGGCAGTGTAAGCAATTTCCAGTTAAATAACCAAAGCAATACATAGCATGCATATTAAAAGGATTTGATTAGAACAGGCAATGTGCTACTTTATCTTCTAATTTATGCTGTCATGTAAGTTAGTTCACAGCTTAAGAAAAGATATTTCAGATCTCAATTAGGTTAACCTTTCCTTTTGTAAAGTAAGAATACAAGCAATAATCATACTCAGTGTTTCCTATTCAAGTTCCACACACATTCACCCCTTCAGGTTTTTGGGGGGCTCTATTCCTTCTACCTACGATGCCCTCTCCATTTATCCCACCCACCTAGATTCTTCCCATCTCTCACCACCTATCTTAATTGGTACATGTTCCCTGATTCCTTAAGCCAGAAGCAATCTCTCTGCCTTCTTAAATCCCATAGCTCTTTTCTGTAGTCTCTTATGGCATTTAACACTTTCTACCTTGTTCTATTTAAGTTCAGTAAACTTTTCTAGTAGGAGTATCCTTGAAAGGAAGGTCCCCACTTTATTTAGCCTTGTATCCCTAGAGCACGTAGTGCCTGAAACTTAAACATTTATTGGGTGTGCTGCCTACAACAGAGAGGAAAACATTCAACAATATTTTGGGGGGCACTCTGTGCCCACACTGCCTTCTGTGATATAAAAGGAAACAAATACCAATGACAGAGACCTACTCTACACTTACTAAGAAACACAAACAAGTAAACAGATTAATACAATATAACTGTGATAAGTGTTATAATAAGAGATGAACAGGCTGTGTCGGTATATTGTTCTAATTCCACAAAATATGTTGCGAAACCAAGTCTAGGCTTTTGAAGGGCCCAAAGACTAGGAAGGTTTCAAGAGTGATATAACAAGAGCCCCCTAGTCTTAAAAAATTGTCTCAACCGGAAACTAACACTCCACCTACATAACAACCTTACTTGCAAACAGGGAGTAACAAATTTCTCTCTATTCTTGGCACAGCCCTCTGCAATAACCAGGCCTGGTCTTATTATATTTACACAAATTTGCTCATTCCATCCTCTCACGCTTGTCTGAATTGTGCACCATTTCCATAAAGCACGTGCAATTTCCATGCCTCAAACTCTGCTTATCTAAATCTATTTAAACTTTAAGATTCTTCACAAAGCCCACTTCCTGAGCTATCACCCAAGATTATTGCAACCCCCAAATGTATATTGTACTATTACTACTATCTATCATTCTCTTTTTAACAATTTATGATAATGATAAAGTTAATTCTTAACATTTTATACAACCTGGAGTTCAACAGAACTGATCTCAAACCTTGGTTGTGCTACCGCCTTGCAATGTGAAGCTGGGCAAGCTACACCACTTTCCTGAACCTTAATTTCCTCATCATTAAAATTAGGATTAAATTGGGTGATGTGTACAACATGCCTAATATACACACACATTTATACTACATACATTACATACATGTTGATATTTAATTTTAACATTCTTATTTTATATTTAATATTCATATTTAATTTTATTACTCTTATTTCCCAAGAAGGGAGATGCAAACTCTAAAACTCAAGGCAAGAGCAATGAAACACGAACAAAGTGCGTACTAAAAATTGGAGCAATCAGTTGATGTAAAAGAGCCTGACAATTTAAATGTGTCCTCAAAATAACTCACACAAGATGCCCTCAGCAGAATTTCTCACGTCTCCTACTGAAAACCCTGAAAAACTCAGCGGCAAAAAGACACAGATACAGAGGCCCTAGGATGACAGCCCTACCACTGATATACCTTCCCAAGAGTTTATCTGCCTCAGTGCAACCCTAAAACTGGTCAAGGGAAGAAATATCTCCTATTACATAAATCAAATAGTACATAAATTTAACATTTTTTAAAAACCTGCATTATCCCTCAAAGGCAACCAAAACCACTTCTGCAAATTTCAGCTTCAGAAGAGAAAGTCCAAGTGGGATGGGGCTGAGTCATCAATTTAAAACCATCAACGTCTGCTCCACCCTGGAATGGGGACACTACCGCGACCGCTTCCAGGGTTGCCCGGGACATCCCACGCTCTGCCCCTACCCAATCCTTCCTTAAGTCCCCAACTCGGACGCCTGTCCTGGCAGCAGGCGTAACTAGTCCCACCCTCGGCTCTGACCCGGGGTCAGGTATCCCCACACCACGGTCCACGCCCGTCTCTCGTCCCAATTCAGACTCCTATCCCAGTCCCACAACTGCACTCACCCGGGCGGTGACCTTATACACCGTGTAGCCCCTGGGGTGTCGCTGGGGCTCGGTGACAGTGTAGAAACGGGCCAGGTCGGCACCCCGCTCGCGGGGAGAGGTCATCCTCCCGCCGCCTCTGCCGCCGCCGCCGCCTGCCGGGGACCATCAGTGCAACCCGGCGCCGCCGCGGTCCGGGTTCTCTAAGCATTGGCCGGCAGCGAGGAGGAGGTGGTGGCGGCGGCTCCGCGGCGGCGGCTCCGCGGCGGCGAGTCCGCCGCAGGGCTCTGCTTCCGGGTTGGCGGAAAAGCTTCCGGGTCAGGCCGGGGCTCCAATTCCCGGAGGAGGAGAGACTATACCTTAAACGCTGACCCACGCAGGGGCCTGAACCTGGCAAGTGGACAAGGATCAGGCAGTCGCACCGCTTGTGAAGGGTGGAGGGATGCCCCAGGCTAGCATCTTCTTTCTGTCACTACTGATGACGCATAAGTTTAAAATATGCACAACATCTGAACTCTCTCCCTAACATAACTCTTCCCTTTTTTTAAAGAGACAAATCGCGACCACCTGTGCACCTGTCTTTATACCACCATAGCAAGCCCCCAAATGTAAAAAAAAGGTTGTTGCCTGCCATTAGAATTTTGCAAGGATTAAGTTGCAATCCACTGCAAACAACCAGGGACAGTATGCCCTGAGGGTAATTCAAGCTGGGGAAGATTAAGAAGTGTTCCCTACTTTGGGTATACTAACCCTTGGATAGTTAAGATGCATATCTAAAGAAAAATTGGACAGATTCTTGCATCTTCCCATACATAGAAAAGCACTAAAATCATTAACTTGAGCTGTCTGTTCTGTGTGATTAGCAGTAATCTTTTGATGCTTCACTTCATGTTTTTCCCAGCAAAAAAAATCATATATGACCTGACTCCTCCTGTATCTCTTTGGAGCAGTTTCTCAGCTATCTGAGAAGCTGTCTCCTGTGCTATAGTCCTCAAAACTATTCCTAAATAAACCTGAAATTCATTGTTCTCACGGTGTGCATGTTTATTAGTTGACACAACCCTATATCAATTTTAAAATTCATCCCCTTGATATATGTATATGCATAGAGGATTTACTTTACTGTACAGCAGAAATTAACACAACCTTGTAAAGCAATTATACTCCAATAAAAGATAATTATAAAAAATCTTCGAACAGCAAAAAAATAAAGCAAAACAAAACAAAATAAAGTAATATAAAATTCATCTCCTCATATTCTAAAAGCTGGAACCTGTTTCTGGCTGGGGGTGGGGGAGGGGGTGGGGGGAATCGCCTGACCTCAGAAAGCTACTATGAAGATAGAATTTCCTATTTCAATTTGTTGCTATCCACTGCTTGTCAATTCCTCCACATTCCTTTGATCAAGATTTTCTCATTCCCCATAAGATTCATTCCAAGCATTTGCCATTCTCCTCAACCTTCTATTCCTCTTCATCTTGCCTCCCTACCCTTTGGCCCCTCCATCTTTATGGCAGGGAGAATATTCTTAGTACCAATCCCTTCATTTTCATACATTTCTATTCCAATCTGAGATGTAGACATATCCCTACCTCATTTTCAGGACTAATCACTCTTCCTGTGCCCTAATACCCATCCTCATTGGCAGACGTAAAGACATTGTTCCATCAATGGCATCCTAACTCTGCTTTCTGTACCTTTAGTCTCTTCCTTATCACTGGCTGCTTCTTCTCAGCCTAGGTATGCCTGAATCTATCTATCATTCATTCATTAAACCTGAATTCACCACCTACTATGTGCCAGACATCATGCTAATTAGGCATTCCTGTTACAAGAACAGTCCCTGCTCTTAAGAACCATCTAGTAAGAAAAAAACAGAGAACAATTAAAGTATATTGTTATAAATATTATAACGGATGGATAGATGGCATGCTACAGAGCACATCTAATCAAGATTGGAAGATTAGCTAAGGTTTTCTTTTCTTTTCTTTTAATATTTATTTATTTATTTGGCTGTGCCCAGACTTAATTGCAGCACACAGGATCTATTTCCCTGACCAGGGATTGAATCTGGGCCCCCTGCATTGGGAGCATGGAGTCCTAACCTCCGGACCTCCAGGGAAGTCCCAGATAAGGCTTTCTGATACAAGGGAAACTATGACTGAATCTTGAAACATCGGAATTAGCCAGGCAGAGAAGAGAGTAAAGGACATCATTCATGTTGTCTTTTTCCCTACTTCTTTCTTTCTCCTTCCTCTCTTTGTCAAAGATGTTTAAGTTGATTTTAAAGTAATCTGCATCGATATTCAAATATTCATCACACATTCACACACTCATGAATATCACACATCCATTCCCATATTCACTTCAATCCGTCTTCACTACTACACTACAACTGTGAAACTGCTTTGAAAAGTTTCTAATGACCTCATCTTACCCACTATTTTCAGACTTTGAATGTGTCTGATTATTTCCACCTTTTCAAAACTCTCCTATGCCCTTAGTATATGAGTCAGCATTCTCTTGCTTTTTTCTTTTATACTCTGAGGCATTCACTCCTTCTCCATCTCCTTTGTTGATTTCTCCTCCTTCCAGGAACCTTTAATGTTCTTGTCCCTCAGGATTTTGCCTTTGAGCCTTTGTTCTTTATTCCTACTACTTACAAATCTATATCTCAAGGAGTATCTCTTTCCTAGGATTTGACACACATTATGCACCTCTTTACCTATATATCCAAATACCACTAAAAACGAAACAGATTAAAATCTGAGCTTTTATTTTCCTCCAAAGTCTGTTCCTATCTCAATGAATGGCTTTACTCTCCATTAAGTTACATTAGCCAGGCATCTGGGAATCACCCTTAGCAACTTCCTCTCCTACTTTCTCCAAATTTGTTTGATTCAGCAACTGCCATTGGTTAGAACTAAAAGAATGGAAAAAGATATACCATGAAAGCACTACTCAGGAACCTTTGAAGAAGATATATTACCAGATATAAAGAAAGTCAAAACTTAACTGATAAAGGGTTCAATTTGTAAAGAAAAAAAAATGCTGCCTGCCATTCCAGTTCTACAAGGATCAAGCCATTAGTCACTGCAGTTGCCTACTAACAGTGCACCCTGAGGGGAATTCAGGGTAGAGAAAAACCAGAAACATTCCATGCTTTGGATATACTGGCCCTTAAATAGTTAAGATGCATATCGAAGGAAATCTCTCAAATGACCCCAGATTCTTACATCGTCCCATACACAGAAAAACACTAAAATCATTAACTTGAGAAGTTTATTCATTGTGATTAGCAGCTATCTTTTGATGCTTGACATCATGTTTTTCCCAGCAAAAAAATCATATATATCCTGGCTCCTCCCTTACCTCTTTGGAGCAGTTCCTTACAGGTGTCTGAGAGGTTGTCTCCCAGTCTATAGTCCTCAGTAAGGTCCTGAATAAAACTTAATTCACAAGTTTTATGTTGTCTATTTTTCTTTCAGTCGACAAATTCATCAAGAAAGCATGACAATTTTAAATGTGCATGTGCCTAATCAAAGAACTTTAAAATGTATAAAAGCAAAACCCAGTGGAACTAAAAGAAGAAAAGGACAAATCCATGACTGTAGTTAAGACTTTAACACTCTTCTCTCAGTAACTGACAAAACAGCTGGATAATAAATCTGATTCTTTTTTTCCAGGCATATTAGAAAATCTCTGTCCAATCATTAACTGATCACTAAGCTAACAGAACAGAGACTTCAGTGGCCACACACAACTATTAGACCTTACAAAATTAGGCCAGAATATTTACTAAACAAACAACAACTACTAAAATAGGCAGTAACAATGAACTCTGAGGAGGGAAGAGAATCTGGTTTTCAGATTTGTCATATTATGATATTCAAAATGTCCAGTTTTCAACAAAAAATTATGAGGCATTCTAAAAAATAGGAAGGTGTGGCCCATACACAGTGAAAAAAGCAATCAATGAAAATCAAGTTCTTGAGGAAGCCCAAATGTGAATAAGCTATTATAAATATGTCCAAAGAGCTAAGAAACAAAACAAAAAACAAACAAAAAATGTTCAAAATGTTCAACCAAAACTTGTTCAAAAGGAAACAGAAAATCTGAAGAGACCCATAAAGAGTAAAAATGTTGAATCAGTAATTTTAAAACTTGAACAAATAAAAAGCCCAGGATAAGATAGCTTCACTATTCTACCAAATATTTAAATAAAAATTAACACCAGTCTTTCTCAAACTCTTCTAAAAAATAAGAGAAGAGAAAACAATAACTCATCTTATGAAGCCAATATAATCTGAATGCAAAAGCCAGATGAAGACATTGTAAAAAAAAAAGAGAGAGAGAGAGAAGAAAATTGCAGACCAATATCCTTTATGAATATATGTAAACATCTTCAACTAAATATTAGCAAACAGAATCCCACAATATATTAAAAGGATTAAATAACATGACCAAGTGGGATTTATCCCCAAAATGCAAGGTTGGTTCAACATATGAAAATAAATCAATGTAATATACCATATTAATGGAATAAAGGGGAAAAACACACAATTATCTCAATAGATGCAGAAAAAGCACTTGACAATATCCAACACCCTTTCATGATAAACACAAAACAAAGTAAGAATAAAAGGGAATTTCCTCAACCTGATGAAGGGTACTGAAGAAAAACTCACAGCTGGGGACCTCCCTGGTGGCACAATGGATAAGACTGCACTCCCAATGCAGGGGGCCTGGGTTAAATCCCTGGTTAGGGAACTAGATCCCACACGCATGCCACAACTAAGAGTGCGCATGCAGCAATTAAGGAGCCTGCCTGCTGCAACTAAGACCTGGTGCAACCAAATAAATAAATTAATATTTTAAATTAAAAAAAAAAACTTCACAGCTAACATCTTACTCAATGGTGAAAGACTGAAGGTTTTTTCTCTAAGATCAGCAACAAGACAAAGATGTACAATCTTTCCACATTTATTCAACATTGTATTGGACGTTCTAACCAAGGCAATTAGACAAGAAAAAGAAATAAAAAGCATTCAGGGTAGAAAGACAGAGGTAAAACTCTTTATTTGCAGGTGACATAATCTCATATATAGAAAACTCTAAACACACACACATGCAATAAAACTATTAGGGCTAATAAACAGTTTCAGTAAAATGGCAGGAAATAAGATCAGCATACAAAATTCAATTTTATTTCTATACACTAGCAATGAACAATCTGAAAATAACTCCATTTATAATATTATCAAAATTATGAAATATTTGTGAATAAATTTAACCAAGGAAATGTAAGACTTGTATACTGAAAACTCTAAAAACATTGTTGAGAGAAATTAAAGCATACCTAAATAAATAGAAAGTCATCCCATGTTCATGTATTGGAATATTGTTAAGATGGCAACACTTTCCAAATTTATCTAAAGGTTCAATGTAATCCCCATCAAAATTCCAACTGGTTTCTGTTTTTTTTTTTTTCCTTTTTTCAGAAACGGTCAAGCTGATCCTAAAATTCATTTGGAAATGCAAAGGACTCTGGATAGCCAAAACAATCTTGGGAGAAAAAAAAGGATTCACTCCTTGATTTCAAAATTTACTGCAAAGCTACAGTAATCAAGGCAGTGTGGTAGTAGCATAAGGGTAAACACAGAGATAAATGGCATGGAGTTGTGAGCTCAGAAATAAATCCATACTTTTATAGTCCAGTGATTTTCAACAAGGGTCCCAAAACCATTCAATAGCTGAGGAGGGTGGAGGAGGCAGGGGAGGGAAAGCAGATAATTCTTTCAACAAGTTATGCTGGTAAAACTAGATATCCACATGCAAGAGAATGAATTTGTATCTCTACCTAACACCATACACTAAAACTTTTAAAAAATTAACTCCTGCTACACACATCAAAAAGGATAAATCTTACACACATAATGTTCAGCATAGAAGCCAGACATAAGAGTACATACACTGTGATTCCGTTTATGTGAAGTTCAAAAACAATTAAAGCTAGTCTATAGTGATAGAAGTCAGAACAGTGGCTATCCACAGATGATGGGGATGGGGAGCACATGAGAAGCACATGAGAAATTGTTCAGGGATGCTAGAAAGGGCCATGAACTGGTTAGTAGTTACACAAGTGTATACATATGAAAACATTTATCAAACTAGGGACTTCCTAGGTGGCACAGTGGTTAAGAATCTGCCTGCCAATGCAGGGGACATGGGTTCGATCCCTGCTCCAGGAAGATCCCACATGCCGCAGAGCAACTAAGCCCATGTGAGACAACTATTGAGCCTGCATTCTAGAGCCCATGAGCCACAACTATTGAGCCTGTGTGCCACAACTACTGAAGCCCACATGCCTAGAGCCTGTGCTCCACAAGAGAAGCCACCGCAATGAGGAGCCCACGCACCACAATGAAAATAGCCCCCACTCACTGCAACTAGAGAAAGCCCATGTACAGCAACGAAGACCCAATGCAGCCAACAAATAAATAAATAAATTTATTTTTAAAAAAAGAAAACATTTATCAAACTAAATGTTTATGATTTATTCACTCTACTGTGTCTATGTTGTACCCCAATCAATACTTTAACAACTTTTTAAGGAAATAAAAGTCCCCTGGTCTTCCTAGCTCCTTCCAATCTACCTTTCATGTTCTCATTAAAATCATCCATTTTAAGAGCTATGGCAGTATGTCATTCCTCTGTAAAACTCTTCAGTGGGTCTTATTGTCATGATTTCTCTGTCATAGATTTTTAGGATTCATCATGTCTGATCCCTTCTCACCTGTCAGTCTCATTTCTCTGGCTTTCAACCAAATCCTTTACAATTTCACACCTCCAGATCTTCAAACCATTTGTTTCTTTTGAAATTCCCACCACCATCAACCAGCCTTCAGGAATCAGCTCACTCAAGGACTAACGTCTCTCTGAAGCCCTCTTTCACAGCTCCTATCTTCCCTTTCAAGGAATAGTAGATGCTCCTCCTTCTTTGCTACCACATCTCTATACCTACTACATGGTAGTGATATATTGCATGGGCTAATTTAGGGCTGACATGTCTTTAATCCCACTACACTGTGAACTCTTTAAAGGCAGTCTTCTTTATGGTTCCTATTACTGACTGATTTCTAGCTTTAAGGAATGATCTCTATGTTCTTGATCCTTGCAGGGTTCCTTATGTAGGAGTAGAATTAGAATCATGGGAAGTACAACACCACTGCTAAATTTTGGATAGTATAAGAGCTGTTTCATGTTCTTAAATCTCCTTTATACTTTTGTTTTCAATTCTCTGGAACCTGTCAGGCTTAGATAACCTTATGGCCAGTTACAAGCTTGTTAACGGACTTCCCAGTTAAACTCTGTGTTGCTTATTAATTTTCATCTAGAATAAGTACTTCTGTTCAGAATTGCAAAATTCTCTTATAGATTTCCATCAACTCTTTAGTTAAAGGAGACACAGATATAACAGAACCTTAGCAGTGTTTTTGGATGTTTCATCATGCTAAGTTCACAAAATTCTCATAATGTAATATAGATTTCTCAGCAATATTAAGTGAATGTTAATTCTTGCCTGTATGGGAAAGAAAAAGGCATGCTTTTATTTTTAAAAGATAGTGTTCCTTTATAACTTCGTTTATATTGAGACATAATTTCTTTACAGTAAAATTCACCAATTTTAAATGTATATTTTAATGAGTTTTAACAAATGTCTATAATTGTGTAACCACCACCAGAGTCATCACTGCAGGAGTTCCCTCATGCACTTTAAAGGCAGGGGCTGTTCTTCCTTTGTATTGTACCCCAGGTGTCTGTCCGCAGTGGCTGGAAGATAAAAGCTTCTGAGTTAAGCTAGAAGACAAGAGCTTCTGAGTGCATTAATTCCAAGGCTCTAAAGATTTTTTTCCTGCCAATCCAATTAAATATATTGTTATAATTATTTATCTTTTTGCCAAAATCACCAACTTATAACTACTGATCTGAGCTTCTGACAGAATGAAATTAAAAATGTACCCATATTAAGCTCACATAATATCAGTCAAAAGCAAAGAAACTTGAGGTTTTGGCAAACCTTTGCTACCTGTTGTAGTCTTTTCTTCAATTTCTATTAGATTTTTCAAAATATTGTAATAATTCAAAGATTCCCTTAAATTTTTTGACCTCCTAAACCTCCCAGGTTTAGATAACTATTTATGAACTAAAGATTAATTACAGAGAATAAAATGATACATAAATTACACCTTGACGTTAGCCTTCATGAAAGGCACATACTGCTTTCAGCTAAGTATCTACTTTCGGCATGGCAGAGTCAAAATGCTTGGTAAAATACCATAAAATATCCATTTATTTACGCATTATTTAGACAAACAAAAGCTACCAAGCCAGACACTGAAACAGTTGCATTAGACAACCACAGAGAATTTTTGCTCTGTCTCACATGTAGCTTCTTCATGCTCTCCTCTGCTGTTCCATTTCTCAGACTCTTCACTCTCCTCTGTGTCCAGGGAACCCCTGCTGAGATCTGTTCTTGCTTTTTCAGAGCTTCCCGAAAAGATAGCTGTGGGAGCCCGACAACAGACCAAGCCAGGCAGCAAGGTCATCTGTCAGAGTTGAGCTCAATGCCGAAACATTCACGAATGTCTGCACTATGGGGACTCACAAACCTACAAAGCCCTCGTTCTGGGACTGAGAGATTGGAATAAAAAAGGGTTTCAGGTAGAGGGAAAAGATGAGCTAACCTGTGTTTTATTTCCTAACTACCAAATTTCTATCATTGTACCTCTGCTTTAAAAGCCTGAGCATCAAGAGTTTGCAGTTTAATCAGCCCATTTACAGGTTAGGAAAGAAATGAGAAATTCTAGCAAGGGCTGAACTCTGTAAAGTTCTCAACAAGGAGCACTAAAGAACATAAACTCATGGAGAATTCGATCAGCTTTTCAGAACAATTTACTGGATATTGCGAGACCATTTGTGAAATCTAGCATGCTCCAAATTAAATCTTTAATTTGCCACCATTCTAGCAGGATCAGATGTAATTTAGGCTGGAAAAAATGAGGAACAGCATGAAAAAAAGAAGGGTAAGATTTTATAACCATAAAAAGTTAAGAAACCACTGTACCAGACTACAAGGTTCTGCAGGGGAGAGAACTATATGTCACCATGACAACCTGAGATATTTTTATTGAGAGAGTCAGTAGGCTATGCAGAAACATTTTCTGGAATTTGGAGGCTGAGAGTGAAGTATAAGAACATGCGTGGGAGCTGAGATACACTTCAAATTTGGATTTTGATCTTCATTCCTTAGCTTTTCATTGCAATCCACATATTGCCAAATCCTGTTTTTGAAGAGCAAAAGGGCAAAAATAATTTCTGTACCCCATATTTATATATAAATGTTATGTACATGTATATATGACTATGTAACTTCACGAATTAGGAGGGTTTTTTTAAACAAAGGATACAAGGTTTTTTGAAGAATAGAACACATTTATATCAATCAATAGTTCAAAATAGGTTGTTATACATTAACATACCCATTCTTGGCTTAAAAAACATGAGAGTAGGGACTTCCCTGGTGGTCCAGTGGGTAAGAATCTGCGCTCCCAATGCAGGGGGACCAGGTTTGATCCCTGGTCAAGGAAGTAGATCCCGCATGCCTGCCGCAACTCTGAGTTCACATGCCACAACTAAGGAGTCCACAATGAAGGCCGCAATAAAGATCCTGTGTGCTGCAACTAAGACCGGGCACAGCCTAAATAAATAAATAAATAAATATTTTTTAAAACCTGAGAGTATCAGGTGGATACCTTATGTGTTGAATCTATACCATATTACTTTTCATGTGATTGTATAACATTTTAAATATTCTGTGTTAAATTTCCTCTGTGCTGTTTTCCAAAGTGTCTGCATAAAGCTCTGTTGCATGCGTATTACCTACTCGGTATATGTTGTTTATTTAACCAAGTTTATGTTCATTTGTTTTGCATACAAAGTTGATGAAAAACAAACATTTCTGCCTGTGTCCTATATAACAGATACTTCACAGCTATCATTTTATTTAATCCTCCAATATTTCATAAGTATTATTCTCCCCTTTAGAGATGCGCTAACTGTAATAAAGAGGTGGTACAGCTGTGCCATGCCACATCTGGAAGTGTCAGGTCTGTTAAGTCCCAGGTCCATTTGACACTTACAAGTCTTTCCATTTCCTGTGCTACACTGAATCTCAATGTCTTCATGATTCTTGAGGCATATACTTTGAGCTTATAAAGAAATTGTTTCTGGATATAATATAATATAATATATTTGTACTTCCAGCTAAGATACCTTATAAGTTCTTGCACTGAAATGTCTTCTGCTCCAACACATAACAATGAGATAAAATATAAAAAGAGAAATTAACAACACAACAAAGCCCAACAATAAACAAACTACCATGCTTGGAACCAATATAAACCTCTCTGAAGCCCAGAAACACTAAAATTGAGGCCTGCTAGGGTTCCTGCTCTTTAACAGGGACCAAAAGTCCTCCCATGAAAGAAAAAAGATGGATTCAGTCTTACTGCTGAAGCTAGGGACTTCTTCACCTATGAAAAAAAGGTTGAAAAGCACTGCAATGACTGCTTCCAGAGCCGTGACTTAGGTAGGCAAGAGAAAGGTGACAGTTTCACATCCAGGACCTGGGTCAAGCAGTCCACTAGATTAGAGACTGGACTCGGTGTTTCTTACTAACATACCTACAGAAGCCTAAGCCACCAATGTGAGACCTGATTCTGGTCTGGGATTCCTTGCAGGGAGATGGAGGCAAATAAGACAGTTTGGTAACTATACCAAATCAATCCTAAAGTATCACTTACAGAGAAACCAAAATGAAGATATTATGGGTCACACAAAAACCAAAGGATTTGATCACCCACAGACACTTGCTAAAAAGAGAAGCAATGTTTAAAAAAACGACACAATAGGCCCAAAATGGACTCACTGGGCTAAGTCCCACATCAGCAAATCAAGACTTAATACCTAACATAATTGCAGTTTCAGCCTCTCCTAGGAATGTAACATTTAATCCGCCAGTCTGAAATTACCTGGTCAGCACTAGCAAGATAGTCTGCTCAAAAGAACCCTTCTGTTCCCCAAAGGCAGGTGAGCTTGCCTGAAACAACCCACTCTTCGCTGAAACTTCCTTTTTCTCATCCCTTTGTGCCTCCAAAAGCCTTCCACTTTGTACAGCTCCTCGGAGCTCCTTTCTATCTGTTTATGGGATGCTGCCGGATTCCTGAATCCTTAAATAAAGCCAACTGGATCTTCAAATTTCTTTAGCTGAATTTTGTTTTTTAACAACAACAAAGGGACAAAGAAGTTGTTATAAATATGTTGGTGAATATACTATTAAAAAACTAATGTTGAGGGAACAAAAAAAATCAAGAAATATGGGCAGCAATGTTTAATGAAAAATTAAAGTCTGCTAAAGTTCTTTTCTTAATCATGAAAAGAATAAAGATAGTAAAATTCTTACTCAAAATTTTGTTAGGAATACAAGAAAATTAGTATTTGGAACAATGGAAATTTTTATACATGCCAAGTGGAAGTAAAACCACTTTGGAGAGCAATTTGGCAATATGCAGTAAAGATGAGGATGTATTTCCTATCATGGGCACAATTCCACCCCTGAGAACATGTAAAGAAACATCACAGATGTGAACAGGGAGACATACAAGAACATTTATTAGTAATTACAGCATTAATAATACTACCAAAAATGGTAAACAACATAAATGTATATCGACAGAATAAAAGACTAATAAATTGTGACTTGTATTTGGAATGCTGTACAGTGTTGAAAAATGAACGAACCAGAATTAGAGGTATAAACATGGGTAAATCTTAAAATATAATATTGAGTTTAAAAAGCAAGTTGCAGGGGATATGTGTATAAAAACAGATGATTGAACCTGGTGTACCCCCCCAAAAAAAATTAAAAAATAAAATAAAAAAATTAAAAAAAAAAAAAAAAGCAAGCTGCAGCCTTCTGGCCTGGAGTATACAGAATTTAAGCCATCTCTCATAAGTGTATGGTAGAGCTAAAGAAGAAGACAACCCACAGAGGGTCACCTGAAATTGTGATTGGCTAATAATCCCAGGACAAAATTAAAGATCACTACTCCAGTATAAGGCCTCTACAAAGATGTTTGATATAAAGGCTTGGGCTGCGTATGTTGCGGAATGGGCTGCAAAGGACCCATATGGCTTCCTTACAACAGTTATTTTGGCCCTATCGCCATTGTTTCTAGCTAGTGCTACACTGTCTTGGAAATTGGCCAAGATGATTGAGGCCAGGAAAAAGGACCAAGAGAAGAAACAAAAACATCAAGAAAATATTGCAAAAGCTAAACAACTAAAAAAGGATTGAAGGAATGAACATGTTCTGCAACCAAAGGAAAATCATTTGGAAAATTATGCAGCTTTGGAAGGACCCATTAAGATTTCTTTTCGGATTTTATGACAGTATCATTTAGTAAACAAAGTCTGAGCATATGGAAGAATCCTGTTAGTTCTTACCTGTACTGTAGCAAATTTTAGGCTTTCGTGTAGAAGTCTATTGAGAGTTACTGTAAATTGGCATTTATTATGCTACAAATTCTTCATAACTGACAGTCATTTGCCTTTTTGCAGCTTATGTACTAAAATGAAAACATCTTGTGGAGAAAAATGGCTTTAGATTATGAACTCTATTCAAGTAAAGGCTTAAAATGGGGTCCTGTTCTGGACAAAGGAGATTAAGAATGTAAAAATCAGAGTTGTCCTGAGGTGAAAAGCGTGCTTTGGCTTAAAAGAGATATAGTGTATTAATTACATCTTTTATCATTGTTACCTATATCTTGGGATAGAATTATTTCTGGCTTCCTCAAAGCAAAATACTATTCAATGAGTAATTCTATTTTCTGTATTTTTCTCATTTTAGCTTTTGAAATGCTGGTAATTACCAGGGATTCTGCATTTTTTAAAATCCAATTTGATAAAGAATTCTCTTATTATTATCATGACTATAGAGAATACCATTTACTGGATATAACAATTTTTGTACTTATGAAGACTGCCATTTTCTTAGAGGTGATTTGAGTAGAATAACACTATGATTTAAAGCTTGGAGTAAAAATGCCAAACCTTGTAGTACCTTGGAACCAGTTTATTCTCACTTGTGCTAAATGAAAACATGAAGTAGTTAAAATGTCTTTTTAAATAATTTGCTGGTTATATAGGTACCACTTTTGTTTTTTATTCCATTCTTTTAATTCATTTGGTAGTGACAACCTTTGCTTTTTTGATCCAAGAGGTTCATGGTGAAAATTAAAATTTCAAATTCCTTTTTTTTTAATCAATTTAATTTATTGGCTGCATTGGGTCTTCGATGCTGCACATGGGTTTTCTCTAGTTGCAGTGAGCGAGGGCTACTCTTCATTGTGGTGCATGGGCTTCTCATTGTGGTGGCTACTCTTGTTGTGGAGCACAGGCTCTAGGCACGTGGGCTTCAATAGTTATGGCACACAGGCTCAGTAGTTGTGGCACACGGGCTTAGTTGCTTCGCGGCATGTGGGATCTTCCCAGCCCAGGGATCGAACCTGTGTCCCCTGCATTGGCAGACAGATTCTTAACCACTGAGCCACCTAGGAAGTCTTCAAATTTCTTTTAAGGAACTTTTAAAAAGTAAAAGAAAGGCTTAACATTTGGAAAAATTTTGTTTGGCAAAGTATAATTGGGTGAAAAAGGTGTAAATTATGTCAAAATGAGAATGTGTTATAATTAGAAATAAAGAGCTAAGGAATATTTCCTTCAGTTAAGTAGTATAACTGGAACTTTTAACTCTTTCACATGGCTTTTATAAATACATGGTTAATAATTTTATTTGTTGTCAAAAATTAATAGCTTATTAATGTTTTCCTCACCTCTGATAATCTTAAATTACAAAAAAATTGTCCAAAATCTTTAACTTAAAAATGAAATTAGAAATAAATAAATTTGATACTTTCTATAAAAAAAGATAAATAAAAAACAAGTTGCAGAAAGATATAGAGTGTGCCACTTAGATATAGTTTTAATATATATTACATAAAACATTATATAATGTTTGGGATACTTACATATATAAAAAAAATATAACAGCATATAGGGGAATGAAAAGCCTGAAAATCAGGACAGTAGTTACATCTGGGGAGATGAAGGAGTTGTGGGTGAAGTGCCAAGAGGCTTCAACTATATACTTTTTTTTTAAGATTTTATTTATTTATTTATTTATTTATTTTTGGCTGTGTTGGGTCTTTGTCGCTATGCACAGGTTTTCACTAGTTGTAGCAAGCAGGGGCTACTCTTCATTGCGGTGTGCAGGCTTCTCATTGTTGTGGCTTCTCTTGTTGCAGAGCACAGGCTCTAGGTGCATGGGCTTTAGTGGCTGTGGTGCATGGGCTCAGTAGTTGTGGCTCACAGGCTCTAGAGAGCAGGCTCAGTACTAGCGGCGGCGTACAGGCTTAGTTGCTCAGTGGCATGTGGGCTCTTCCTGGGGCAGGGCTTGAACCCGTGTCCCCTGCATTGGCAGGCAGATTCTTAACCACTGCACCAACAGGAAAGCCCTCAACTACATTTTTAATACTTTATTTCTTAAGCTGGGTGTTGGGATAAATGAATAAAGGAAAGAGTGAATGAACCTTAACTGCAAATGTCATGGAGCCCACCTGGCATAGGAATATAACAATAATAATATCTGGAAATATTATCTAAATTGGAACTTAACAAACTACAAGTGCTATGCTTTTGTTATGGTGTTAACTTCTCCCCTCAAGCCCCATTCCCCGTGTTATTGAGGTATGATTGACAAATAAAAACTGTATATATTAAGGCATACAACTAACAAATAAAAACTGTATATATTAAGGTATACAACACGTTTTGAAATATATAAACATTTTGAAATGATTATCACAAGTTAAAACATATTGTATCCATCTCCTTGCTTAGTTACCATTTTGTGTGTGTGTGTGGTAAGAATACTTACCTTAACAAATTTCAGGTATACATTTTTATTAACTATAGTCACTAGGCTATACTGTAGGTCTCAGAACTTATTCATCTTATGACTGAAAGTTTGTACCTTTTGACCAATATAGTATAAATTCCTGATTCCTCTTGTCCTCTGGAAACTGGCAAAGGCCTTCCCCAGATGTGCTATGTTTCTCTTTCAGTCTGTTCCAGATTTTTCTTCTGTCATAATCCTGGCTCTGCCTCATTTGCTGATACAGTCTGGACATCCCAGACTAGACAGCCGAAATGGTCAAGTCCCTGCTCAAGGATTTGAAAACAATTTTCAGATAATTCTAAGTCTCTTTGCTATTGTTCAAAATTCATATTTTTAAAAAAAGTTTTTTATTGGAGTATAGTTAATTTACAATATTGTGTTAGTTCCTGCTGTACAGCAAAGTGAATCAGTGATACATATACATATACCCACTCTTTTTCAGATTCTTTTCCCGTATAGGTCATTACAGAGTACTGAGTAGAGTTCCCTGTGCTATACAGTAGGTACTTATTAATTATCTATCTTATATATAGTAGTGTACATGTCAATCCCAATCTCCCAGTTTATCCCCTCCCCCCCGGTAACCATAAGATTATTTTCTATATCTGTGACTCTGTTTCTGTTTTGTAAGTTCATTTGTACCATTTTTTTAGATTCCACATACAAGCGATATCATATGATAATTGCCTTTCCCTGTCTGACTTACTTCACTCAGTATGACTGTCTCTAGGTCCATCCATGCTGCTGCAAATGGCATTACAAAATTCATATTTTTGAGTATTATTTTATCTTCTGCCACATTTCTATAGCTTTAGTCATCTCTATGTCTAGTTGTAGAGCCGTTAATTCCTTAATGAGGTTCTCGATGTCTCTGTCACACTTTGAAAAGTGCCTCCACTAGTGACTTATTCCTTGAGAGGAGAGACAGTCTCTGACTCCATGCCACTACACCTCTCCCTCCTCCTCTCTGCTCCATAATAAGCCTTGGCAGTTCTGGTGGAAGAGAGAGGCGGTCTTACCTACTTTAGTTTTTGGCAGCAGGAACAACATCCATGGTTCAAGAGTAAACACAGAAACACAGAAACCCACCCATCCAGTTATTAAAGAGTTGTTCTCCTTCCCAGTGGGCACAGAATTCTTGAGAATCCTCATATCACAGAATGTGGGCTCTGAAGCACTACCCTTTTGTTTTAAACATCAGGTTTAACTCACAATTATTGCCATATTATCCACTCACACCTCAGCCAAATTAATACAAGTTTCTGAACTTTTAGCAGTCCCCTTAGTAGCAGATGAATCTCTGTATGCTTGTCCGAGATATTTGATTTCCCTTTAGTAGTGACCTTGAACCCTGAGGTATTCCTGACCATTCTTCTTCACTGCCTCAGCCCCTAACTATCTATGCAATTATGATGCAGTGGTATTTTCAGATATCAATCAGGGTCTCACCCCACCCATTTCTTATTACCATTAGAGTACTTCAAAAAAGAAATCACCTGTTCATTAGAGATTGACCTTAATTATTTGGACTTGGATTATTAAAACATTTCTGAGTTAGTTTCTATAAGAATAATATATTTTTCTTTTAAGCATATCACATTTAAAGTATTTCTATTTCTTTGTTTTCAGATAATTTTAGAAATTAAATTTATATGTGTCTATTTACCTTTAAAAATCAATCAGAATGAGCTCCTTTAATAAACTTTATGATTTAATTTATTAGTACCATCCGGAGGTAAGACATCTCATACTCACAAAATGAGAGGTAAATCCTTTTGGAATAACAGACACATAGGCATATGGAGAGTTCATGGCTTCGATTCTACAATTTCAGCCATGGCTCAAGAGTAAACCTTAAGAATTCACTAGCCTAGGGACTTCCTAGGTGGTGCAGTGGTTAAGAATCCGCCTGCCAATGCAGGGGACACAGGTTTGATCCCTGCCCCAGGAAGATACCACATGCCAAGGAGCAACTAAGCCCATGCACCACAACTATTGAGCCCATGTGCCACAACTACAGAAGCCCACGTGCCTAGAGCCTGTGCTCTGCAACAAGAGAGGCCACCACAATGAGGAGCCCAGGCACCACAATGAAGAGTAGCCCCCACTCGCCCATGTGCAGCAACGAAGACCCAACACAGCCAATCAAATAAGTAAGTTAATTAATTAAAAAGAAAAAGAATTCACTAGTCTAAACATCAAAGAGTTATTCTTCCCTGTAGACAGGGAATTCTTGAGCTGAAAATAGACAAATAGGAAAACAAACAAAACCAACAAACCAGATTCTCTGCTGTCCCTCACTCAACAGAAAATAGATCTCTATAAATCATTAATCCTTTTACAGAGCCCATCAATGGTCAGAGACCACACAACCAAATTCCTGATCCTTGCTGCCATGAAAGCAAAATAATGTATTGGCCACATACAAACCCAAACAAATTGGTGGAGGAGAAAATTTAGGTGAGGGAAACAAAGACCTAAAGAATTCTATTGTGCTTCAGATTCACCTCCAGGAGTAAGAAAAGAAGTACCTGGATTTAGCAATCCATGGGATGCACTTCTCTGGTGGTGAAGGTCATCTGTTTGTCAGATGAATACATTGGGCATCTCAGTGGGAACTGCAAGACTGTTATAGGATAATTCTCAAAAAAAAAAAAAGGTAGAATCATACTGTCACCCACCAGGGTTCTTGGCCTCCCTAATCAATAGAAATTGATGAGAGGCCAGACAAGAAATTAGGGCAAGGCTTTATTGGGACTCCTGCTGCAGCTGGAGGGAGTGAAAACAAGTAACAGGTTCCCTTGCTCCCTGAGCGTGCAGGGGAGACGGGGGTGGGGAGCTGGTTCATTATACAGGGCAAGGGTAGGGGTGGGTCCAGGGGTTGGGTCAGAGGGGTGGCTTAGGTGGTCTGCTCACCCCCTTGGTGGTACTGTGTGCAGGGTGCATGTGTATAGTACCCTGCTTCTGCTCCCAACACCCTGCTTTTGTTGGGTTTTTAGTCTTTTTGTATCTTGTTATTCATAATTTGCCCCAACTGCACATTTTGTTTGTCCAGGTGCAAGCACTGCAGCAAAGGGTCCTAGGTCTCATGTCCCAGCCTGTCTCAATACAAAATGATTTTATTTAACTCCGTAATAAGGAAACCAGAGAGATGTTACAATTTATTCAAGGAGAATCCAAAAAGCAGACATTTTACAGAGCAGGAATATTGAACTAACAGATGGATGCAAAACTGGATTTTCCACAGAGGAGAGTTCTCCCTCCATTCAATACAATTCATTCACATGTTCACAGGCATCAATCATTTGCATTACCATCAGTTCTCTACAAGTTAATCTCTACAAAGTTCTAAAATAGTCTAATCCAAGGTAAAGGTGCATATCTTGTAGGATCAAATAATCCTCCAAACTCCAGCTCCATTGAAAGGATATTCATTAATCTCTGTTGCTTATTTTAAAGTGCTACATTTCTCCTTACAAATCACAAAAAAGAGGTTATAGGATGTATTAGAGAGAAAAGGTTCTGTTCATTCACAGGTGTCTATTTCTGGCCCAACGTTAACCATTCATTCAAAAAAAAATTTATCTTCAATCCATTGTGTAATTATCATAGCACTAGGTAGGGTAAATTTTGAAAATAATGGGTCATGGTTCTTGCTCACAAGTTACTTACAATCTCATTATGGAGATAAGACATGCAAGAAACTACTACCACTAGTCAATATTTTCAATAAACTGCAAAATTGTGAGTACAATTAGAAATAGGGCAGTATAAAACGGAAATACATTTGATCATCATTATTCATGGATTATGTATTTGTGAATTTGCCTACTGGCTAAAATATATCCAAAATCAATATTTGCAGTGCTTTTACAGTCATTCATGGACATGTGCAGAGTGGTGAAAAATTTGGTTGTCTAATGTGCACGTTCCCAGGTGAGGTCTAAGGAAGCAAAGCTCTGCCTTCTTGTTTCAGCTCTCACATCATAAACAAGCGTCCTTTTCACCGTCTATTTAGTGCCACGCGTTTCACATTTTTATGCTTTTTTTCTTAGTGATTTTGTTGTTTAAAATGGCCCTCAGGGAATCTCCTGGTGATCCAGTAGTTAGGACTCAGCACTTTCACTGCCGGGGCCCAGGCTCAATTCCTGGTCTGGGAACTAAGATCCCACAAGCTGTGCAGTGCAGCCAGTAAAATAAAATAAAATAAAAACAAATTTTAAAAAAATGGTGCCCAAAGGTAGTGCTGAAATGCTGTCTATTGTTCCTAGAGTCTCTGATGTGCCTCATGGAGAAAATACGTGTGTTATATATGTTTCACTCAGGTATCAATTACAGTGCTATTGGTCATGAATTCAATGTTACTGAATCAAAAATATATAGCAAATAGAGTGTCTTTAAACAAACACACATACAAAACAAGGTTATGTACTGATTTAGTGACTAAAATGTTGAGACTAGTAAACTTGGGTGAACCTAACTCTGTGTTTCCCTTAGGAGCAATGGTTCAGTAGTTTTTAATTCAGTGTCGGCAGTAAGTGAGATAGGCTGGGACCTGGGACCTGGGACCCTTTGCTGCAGTGCTTGCACCTGGACAAAAGTCGCCTTGAGCAACAAAATACAAAGAAACTAGAAGGGACTAAAAGTAACTGCGGGCATGCTGTGAGCAGCTGGGGCAAACTATGGACGTGATACAAAGAGACAGAAAAAAACCAGCTACCACTTAGGAAGAGCCAGGAGCAAAAACGCTGTAGGGAGCAAAAGCAGGGTACTGCACGTGCACTCTGCACTCAACACCACCAAAGGGGTGGGCAAACAACCTAAGCCCCTCCAGCCCGACCACTGCCCAGACGCCTACCCTCACCCCACAGAAGGAACCAGGTCACCACCCACCTCAGGGAGCAAACAAGGGAAACTGTTATTTGTTTTCACTCCCCCCTGCTGCCGCAGGGGCCTCAGTAAAGCCTTGCCTGAATTCCCTCTCCGGCCTCTCAACAATTTCTATTGATTGGGGAAGGCCAAGAACCCTGGATGGTATCAACTTCATAGAACATAACTACCACAAATAACGCAAATCAACGATATCTCTACTGAGGGGAAAAGTGTTTTTCAAATGCATCTGATTTTTTTGTAACACAAGAGGGGGGAGAAAAGCCTTCCCGAGAAATTGTTCCACTGAGCTCCCAAAGAGCCTATAAAAACGGTCATCAGGCTTTCCATTATTCTTTTCCCCCTAAGCTTTTTCCTTCTTCAGTTCTCTGTGTATGTGTCTCTTGGGGAGGGTCTCCACTTAAGTAATGTTTTCCACGAATCTTCAGTCTTATACTAAATTCGATAGCGATGGACGCACACGTACACTCAAAAGTAAGCTCTGCGGATGTGTTCCCACAAAATTAATTGGAAAAAACCCTGTGGTACCACAATTCTACCGGAACCCAGAGAAGGGCATTGCCCCACTTTGGGCATCCGCCTTTGCAAACTCCCAAGGACATTATATAAATACAATAATATTTTTTTCTTTTCTTTCTTTTTCTTTTTTTTTTTTTTTAACAGTAACTGCAATGAACCCTCCCATAAGCCTTAGGAAAGCTGTTCAGCGCTTAGTTTATTTCCTCTGTTTCTTTAAGACGTTGTCTGGTGTTTTTGCCCTGTTCGGAGATGGCTGCCCCTGCTTCACACGCTCCGCGCATGCTTCTTGAACACAACTTGCCGTAGAGGCAATTCAGTGACTTTTGCGGCGCAAGATGGGGACTTGGCGGCGAGCGAGACGGAACCTCCCAGCATGCTTTGCAACCCGGCCGCGAGACCCGACGTCTAGTGATGGGGAACCCCTAGTGCTTTACGCCGCCAAATCGGCCGTAGACGTTGAGGTTGAGCCCGGGGCTTAGGAATTGGACGCCCGCAGAGGGGGAGGATGGAAGCGTGGCGCTGCATGAGGAGAGGCTACGGCCGCTGTGTGGTGGGGAGAGGCCGGTCAGTAGGGCTGGGTGCCGGGAGGAAGGAGGGTGGGGCGGGCGGCCTGGGGGCGGGGGCGGGCGGCCCGGGTTAACCCGGGCGGGGCGGGGCGGGGCGGGGCGGGCTGGGGTGTGGGGTTGGAAGACGAAGAGGGGTTGGGGCCGCGGTGCCGTCGGACGGACCTCCAGAGATCCCGAGGGATAGGTAAACCCGGCACGCAGCCGGAGGGACGCACGGCCCACGGGGTCCGGGCCCCGGGCGCGGAGCGCGTCGGCCGCGGGCCGGGTTCGTGCTTTCCAGACCCGGTTGGCCTCGGCGTCCCGGCGCACTTCCCCCAACCCAGCCTCCGGGTCCCCGGCCTCCTTCCCCAACGGCGCAGCCCCCTCCGGGAGCTGCCGGTCTGCAGGGAGGCTGCCTTCCGCTGTAGGTCCGGGGTGGCCTGACCCCGAGGGAGGCGCGTGCGTGCTGCACACGCCCAGGGGCTGGTGTGTTGGTGTCTCTGAAAGTTTAGTCACTGGGATCCCCACCTTTATGATTATTACCAGTTTTTCGTTCCACATCTATATAACTTACTGGATATTTTTCTTGAAATTGACTCACTTTTTAGAAAAGCACTTTAATAGGTGCTGCCCACATTAGCGTCTCCCTAAGCAGTATCCGTGAGATCTTGGGTTTGGTATACCGATCGTTTTTTCTAATACATTTTGAAATAAATACTTAGCTATAAAAATTTTCGAAGTTTAATTGTGTAGCATATGAAGCCGACTGGTGTACCGTACGTGGAAAGCACAGCACTCTATTAGTCTTTCATAAGTTACGGGGATGTGGCTTTAACTCCTGTAGTCTTGGGACTTGACAGTTCAGTTCAACAATGTTTCCTGAGTACCAGCTGTGTGCCAGGCACTGTGCTAGGCACTTGGGAAAAGATCCAGATTACAATGAATAAGAAGGCTCTGGCTGTGAAGGAGCTCATCATCTTTAGTAACTACAAATACAGAGAATAAGTTTTGTAGTACATTTCAGTACGGTAGCTTGTTGGGATAGAAGATGTATGTGCAAGCCCCAAATCTCTGTGGCTTTCAGAGTTGTCATAAAGCAGGATATACTACCCAAGTCATGCCTTTAAAGACTTACAGTTATGTTGAGCTTAGAGAGTAGTTTGAGAATGTGTAAACTGCTCAGTAAATTAATATAATAGTAAAAAATTTAAATGCTGTGAAAATGAATATAACCTATAAAAGTCAAATAACCAACAGCAAGTACAACTTAAGCAAAATTCCTTTGGTGATAAAAGTGGACATTATTGACACTATCTTGGAAATGTACCTTTGATGAATTCTGGAGGAAAGGATAGAAGTTTTTCTCAGAATCCTAACATTTTGCCAGAATAGTGTAGTAGAAAACATGGTGCTTGAGTTGCATTGTTTCTGAAGAGAGCCTGAGAGTGATACATCTGTTCAAACTAATGATAACACTACTTTGGAGACATTTCTCATGGTATAACCGATCATATACTTGGTATCAGAAAATTGGTGCTGTTGGGTTTGGAGTGTTGGTGAATTTCTAGTAAGTAATCCTCTCATTTCCCAAGGAGAAGCATTCTTTAAATTAAAAGGGAAAAAAAAAGTAGCATGGAACAATAAATTATCTACCTACTGATTAGCAAGAAAGGTGCTCTTATGAGATAGTGATAGGCTTTTGTTTTCTTAGCTTTAAAGATGTTTGGAAAATATAACCTTGCTATAAAAAAATTGTTCAGAAACATGTTTTTACTCCACACTCAGGTTGGAGAGATTCACTTTAATTGTAGTCAGCTTATGTGTTCTGTATTTGATTTAAGTATTATGTTTGCTGTGGATTTTATTTGTCCATTGAGTTTTATTAGATGCTAGAAAGCTACTCTGAATACAGTTTGGTGATGGATTCCTCTCTCAGTTGAATTGTGTGGACCTTAGAAGTATGTCTGGTGTTTTGGGAGGTTTGTGGATTCTATGCTAAGTGTTTAGAATACCATTCATAGTTGTTTAGGGAGAGCATTGAGCTATTGCCACTAGTAAAGTAATGAATGCTTTTACCCCCATCCTTCACAGATTTAGAAGTCAGATTTTAAATATTAGACATTACCTTCCCTTGAGGAAACAGATTTAGCCTTTGTGTGCTATAGCTGAACAAAAAGTGGTGCCTCAAGGAGTGTATTTATTTCTTTTAGATACCCCATGTTACCCCATCACCAGAAGAGTCTGGGCAGAGACTGGACTACACCGTGGGAGAATCTGCAAAGGTGTTGCTGGAACAGACATATTTCTAGTTGTATGAGGTGGCCTGGACATTATTCTCGTGCTCCTTACCCATACTTCAGTAGTAGGCATTTTTCACTAAATTGGAGACCACCTTGTTTGTTTGAGTCTAGAACTCAGTTTCAGTACTGGAACTGGAGACCCGACAACCTGAGCCAGACATCTTTGATTCATCTCTCTAGTTACATCATGAACTCTGAGGGAGATGAGCCTTCATCAAAACGAAGAAAACACCAAGGTAAAGGTGACATTTATCTTGGTGCAGAAATAGACATAAGCCATAGAGCAATAGAAACTTTGGTATTTAATCCTTAAGAAAACCTCCTGCAGATTTTAGAAGTGTTTGGTGTTTATTTTTAGCCAGTAGTTTTCTGTTAGGAAAAGGGAAATTCTTTTTTAAAATTAAGTCTTTTAAAAAAATCTTCAATTAATTGTGTGTTTCTGGCAGTAAAAATAGCAGTGACTTTACATATAGACTAAAGTTGGAAAACAATGGAGGACTAGATTAAACATTAAGTTTAATTTAAGACTAATTTTCAAACTCAGTGTTTTTGAAACAGAGGTCCTTCGACTTCTTAGAGGTGGTAGATATATTCTTGGGAGTCCACAGATCTATTTAAAAACATACCATGTTTTCATTTTTCAGGTTAGCTTTATTATATAAGACAAAAGAATTTCCTTAAATAGAAACAATCATACATGAAAGCTCTTTCCTTACAGAATCAGATTTTAGCTTATTAAATTTATATTTCTCATACTGGGGTCTATAGACAATCTCAGGAGTCTGTGGGAAGTTTCATCTTTTAACCGTATCTTACTCAACTTTGCGACAGTTTTTTCTAGATATCTTGATTATTTCTATTTTTCTCATATTCTTTTTACTCTAAACAATTCACTAGACTGTCTGTGCTGCCAGCCTGGCCCACCCTCCAAAGTATACATGAGTTGTCTAAGTAAGTTTGGAGTTGCCTTTCTTTCTGAGCTGTGGTTTTCAGTGAAGATCATTCCTCTGAAGATATGAAAATAGGCTGTGTGGGTGTTAGTGTGTAGGGAGCTCACCTGAGTTTGTCAAAGGAAGGCATTCAGTGTGTCTCACCTGGAAGTCAGAGCTAGATTAGTTAGTGCTCTTTTAAGTAAAACTTCTACCACTCAAAAGTGAAAATCTATTTGTATAGCACTTAACCACCACATGTGTTTATAAACAAATATTTGTTTGAATAATTAAAAGGTATTTAGAGACATTAAAATTATGTTCCTGCGAACAACCCGTAATTTATAAATCTAGGGCTATGTGATGACATGAGGTAGCTTCTCACTCACGTATTCATTGTTCGTGAGGTTGGTACACATCTCTTCTGTTAGCCTTTTGTAATAAATCCGGTGTGCTCTCGGATGGAGCGGTGGCGTAGTGACACAAGCATGGGCTTAGGAACCGCTCCCTGCCCTCATTCAGCTCCACCACTGATTGTGTGAGTTTGGATAAGTTACTGAACCTCTCTGCTCCTTGGTTTCCTAGTGTAAAATAATGCCTGCTTTGAAAGCCTGTGGCGGATTGAAGTGCCTATGTGTGACGTGAATATGTCAAAGTGCCTAACACAATGTTGGCTTCATAGTAGGTACTCAGAAAATCCTGGTGGTGGTGTTTTCCCTTTAATGGATGGGGAATTACATTTACAGACTGATAAACTTTGATTGCAACCTGACTCTTTATATGTCCGTTCTTCCTAGGTGTTGTGAATAAGGAAAATGCTCTTCGTTAAGCCATATTTGTGACTTCTGATATTTCACTAATACTACTTTTCAATCAAGAGAACAGCATTGCTAACTTGCCTATCACTTTAAAGTGGTATTTGAAGGATTTGTGTGACACAATTATGACCTTTTAATTAGGCACCCTAAAAACCCGATCAGGCCTGTTGCTTACTTTCTTTGATTCATCTGTCTTCTCTGCTGTGATCACCTTGTTGCTCCTGACATGGAAGGTATATAAGCTTTTGTAGTGTGAATTTATGTTGTGAAGTATGTGAAGGCCAAAGACTATCCACTCTTTCAGTAGTTTTCAAATTATCTTCCAGGGAACCCTAGCATTCGAACACATTTCTGTATGTTTATTGAAAGCAAGTGTGGTCAGGATAAAATGTGTTTACCCCGTCATCCCAGCTCCAGTCCCAACATACCAGGGATTGATGGTCATGACGTGAAAAGTTATGCCAAAGGGTTGTACAAGCTGTAGCATCTGAAAGCCACTGTATTAATTTGATAATCTGATGGTCTCGGTTATTTAAAAAATGGAATTGCAAAAAGACTTGGTTACAAACTCTTAATTGCCAGGACTGTACAGATCTTAATGCTTTTATATGCCTTTATATATACATATTTCAGAAGAAGGTATGAATGATTATTTTAGATTTTCATCTTTCATGTTTTAGTGCAGTGGTGCCACCAGGGTAGTGCTATAAGTTTGTGATGATAGCTTACATTTTGTTTGTATGACTAGAGTTCTTACCATCTCATATACATATAAAGACAAATGATTTGTGGGTAAAACCATAGACAGTCCCTAATTTATGAATGAATTGTGTTCTAGATAATCAGTTCTTAAAAATCAGTTCTGTTTTCCTTATAGAGACTATGTTATAAATCTCAGGGTAGCTGTGCAGAGTCAGTATAATTTGCTTTAGTTCTGGCCTTCAGGCGTGGGATTCTCCATATTCAGTGAAGGGTAAGGAAAGGGATAGTTTTCTTCCCTTTCCTGGGCATAGGACAAGCTCTAGGCTAGCTTATGTAATAATTGAACACTTTTGTTTAATTTGGTTTTCTTTCCTTCCACCATTTTTTCTTTACCTTTCTCCTCAAGCCCCTAATACCTTCATGGTATCAGATTTCCAACTCCCCTGTTCCACCCAGACCTCACTATTCATGAAAATTATCTTCCTCTTCTTTCCTCTGGTCAAAATTTATATTCCCTCAGTGCAGCAGATATTAGCATTTAGATTTTGAGGGAAGAAATCTGATTAGTTACTTACCAGAGTATATTTAAAAATTTTTACTTCATTGGCATTTTTATAGAGTGTATTGATATTCTTTTTTTCTTCCAGTTTTATTGAGATATAATTGACATACCAGCACTGTATAAGTTTATGGTGTACAGCATAATGATTTAACTTATATACATCATGAAATGATGATCAAAATAAGTTTTGTTGAACATCTGTCATTCCATAGAGATACAAAAGTAAAGAAATGGAAAAGAAATATTTTTTCTTTGTGATGAAAACTCTTAGGATTTACGCTCTTGACAACTTTCATATAGAACATACAGCAGTGATAATTAAATTTATCATGTTGTATATTACATGTATATACATCTAGTATTTATCTCACAACGGAAGTTTGTACCTTTTGACTGCCTTCAATCAGTTCCCCCTCCCCACTAGAGTATGTTGATATTCTGATTGTAAATATATTGTCATTGTGGAAGATTTGGAAAGATCTTCCACAATCCTTCCTCTCAGAGATAATTACTATTAAAAATATTGGTATGTTGCCTTTTAGTCTTTTTTTGCCCATGTAGAAAATATTTTTCTTCAATTTAATTTTTAATTGGTGAAGTTTTAGGGATTGTAATCCAGTGAAGTGGAAACCTTGCAGAAAAGGGGAGATATTCTAGGACTGAGATTTTTTTTTCATATCATCTAATCATGCTTGAAAGTCCATCTTCAGATCTTTTTGTTTCCCAAGTTCATTCTGTTTCTTGTTTTTCCCTTCTTCTCAGCTTATAGATTCTCTAAAAAATTCCACATTTTTCTTCATGGCTTCCGTGGCAGGAGGGAGTATCCTCTTTAATAGTGGGGTGAGGAAGACAAGATCAAACGGGTGTATGTGTGGCTATAGATACACACACACATATAGTAGGGTGTGTATGTATCTATAGTGACATATGTGTGTATATATATATATAGTTATTTTAGTAATTTCTGAGTCAAAGACTGCCTATAATTGCAAAATCTCATGCTATTTGATCCTCTTCTCATCACTTTTTCAGGGTATACGGTGTCTTTGCAGAATAAACTATCACTCATTCCTGGTTGGTGCATGCTAGGTTTGTCAATCAGGCATTATCATTTACTAGCATTCTGTAGCTATATTACATTTAACTTGCTTTAGTGTGCATTAAAAATATTTCTTTTGTTCATTTTGTTTGCATTCTTCCAGTAAATACTGCTTCCATTTATTGTCATTATATATCCTTCATTCACACCTAAACTTGATTTCTCGGATGAATTGTTCTGGAACTTAGTTAAGCATTTGATGATCTTATACTAATAGGCGATAAAATACAATGTGAAATCATCTTATTGAAAGGCCAGCTGTGACATACAAATATATTATCATAGTTATGAAGTTGCTGTGCATGTCTGTGACAGAGCGACTTTGTAACCACAGGGAAGTGGGAAACTGTGACCCCAATATAATCTTAGCTTTATTAACACACACTCTCAACCTCCAGAATGACTTGCTAGACCCTTTTAAACTGTTTTGTACCTCTTGGTCAGTCATTGTATCATTTTACTGCCTTTGTGATCAATTTGATGACAGCTTCTGGTTATTAAGTGCTATATTGCCATTTCCTGGGGGAACACATCATGTTCATTGCCTATAGGAATTTTTAAAAGGCAAGAAAGTACTTACATACAGGAAAATATATGATCTTTTTTTATTAATTCTTTCTATTTTGTCTAATATGTTTTAACAGGCACAATAAAACGGCATTGGGAATATATATGTAATCATAATAAAGAAAAAACGAAGATCCTAGGAGACAAAAATGTTGAGCCCATATGTGAAGACAGTGAGAACAAGTTTGACTTTTCAGTGATGTCCTATAATATACTTTCTCAAGATTTATTGGAAGATAATTCACACCTTTATAAACACTGCCGGCGGCCAGTATTACACTGGAGTTTTAGGTTCCCCAATATTCTGAAAGAAATTAAACACTTTGATGCAGATGTAAGTGCAAAATATCATCAGAATTCTTCACATAAGGAAAAGTTGGATTCATTTCTGAACTAAATGGTTTTATCCCTTTTGTTTGTGGGGTAAGAAGGGAAAGCATTAAATATAGTGATGGGGAAATTCCCTGGCGGTTCATGGTTAAGACTCTATGCTTTCACTGCCAAAGGCCTAGGTTTGATCCCTGGTTGGGGAACTAAGATCCTATAAGCCACAGTGTGACCCCCAAAAAATTAAAATATAGTGATGGAATAGTTTTTAACAAGGTATCATAACTTTGGAGGAATTACTTGCTAATGGTTGTTGATATAAATAATTATATAACTTTTCAAAAAAGATGCAAAAAGATTTAAGTATCAGTCATTTCTGAGACAGGGACTGGCACCATATTAAGTATTAACTTTCGATTCAAAGTTTAAATAATTCGTGCAAAAATTAATTTAGGTGATAGCACTCAAATTCTCTCTTAAGAAAGGACTAGAAGGATTTAGTACTAATGAACATGTAAATTCAGGAAAAATATTCCAACATACAAATTATAAATATTTCCTTTGGGAAATACCAGTTGTGGATTATAAGAGGGCTTCATGTGATTTAAAGGTCAGGGTTTTGGGGACTGATCAAATTTGAAGACATTAATTTGGTAGATCTATACATTGCAAGAAAAAAATTCTTTTATTTCAGCTTTCATCAGGTTTTTAGAATTTTAGAAACCTATTTTTAAAGACAAAAGCACCAGAAAATTCATATTTACATTTTTTTGTTTTAATTCAAGCCATTTTTTTCTTCTAAGGTACTTTGTTTGCAAGAAGTTCAAGAAGATCATTATGGAACGGAGATCAGGCCAAGTTTGGAATCATTGGGTACAATGTAACTTTTTTTTAGCCAGATTTACTTAATAGGTTGCTAAATCTTAACTTGCTAACAAAGATGCTTGGTGTATTTGGGCCAAAAATCTTAATTTTGAAAAAACTTAATACCCATTTCAAAAGGTCAGGAAAAGATTGGGGTATTTCAAATGAAAATTTTTGTGTTGATATATAATTTTAATTCAAATGGAAAGGTGTGCAAGAATCTCTTAATAGCTTCCTTTCCAGGAGTTGCTTTGCCTACTCCCAGACCCCTAAGATTTTGAGTTACGTGTGATCAGGGACCATTGTGTCTGCTTCATCACTGTATAATACCAGTGTCCACTATGCCTAATGGATAGAAGCTAAAAATCTTTTTGATGAATGAATACCTCTAGAAACAGGTCATCTGAGAAATGCTGCCTACTTTGCATTCATTCGTTCAGCAAATATTGATGTTTTTTGAGTGCCTGCTATACACGATGCACTGTTCTAGACAGTGGGGATACAGCAGTGAGCAAAACAGGTAACAAGTCTCGGCCCGTGTGGAGCATACATTCTAGTGGAGAAAGGCCAAGAATGAACTGAACAAACAAGTAAATAGTGCCTTAGGTAATGATAGTTTTCTGGAGAAAAGCACAGGAAAGGGGAAATGGGTCTGGTTTCAGTTTTAAACAAAATGATCAGAGAAGGTAACATTTGCGTAAAGACTTGAAGGAGGTGAAGGAACAAGCTGTGGCTAGAGCTTTCCTAGTAGTGGAGATAGCAAAGGAAAGGCTCTGAGGTTGGAGTGCCTTAAGTCAAGTGAAGCTGCTGTGTGTGGAGTGGAGGGAGCGGAGAAGAGTTAGAGGCGAAAAGGTGAGAGATATGGGGTCAGGGGAGCGAGGGAGCAGCTTACTATAAGGCCTTACTGTCTTTGTTATGACTCTGACGTTTTTTAGGATGGAAATTAGAATGTGATAATGTACACGTATGTAACACTGAAGTCTGCCTGTAAAAAAATCTGTTTGACCCAGTCCCAGACTTTTTGATTCTAACACTTATTAACATCCTACATTACTAATGTTAAACATTGTTCAAAAAATTAGAACTGTGTTTTGCCATATACATAATTTTGTGTGTGTGTAGCAAAACACAGTTCTTCTAATACTTATATATATTAAAAAAACCAGTCATCTTTGTTTAAAATTTTTTTCTTTCTTATAGGTTATCACTGTGAATACAAGATGCGGACAGGAAGGAAACCTGATGGCTGTGCCATTTGTTTCAAACATTCCAAATTTTCCCTCTTATCAGTGAACCCAGTGGAATTCTACCGCCGTGATGTTCCTCTGTTGGACAGAGACAATGTTGGATTAGTGTTACTCTTGCAGCCCAAAATTCCAAGTGCTGCCTTCCCTGTGATCTGTGTAGCTAACACACATCTGTTGTATAACCCCAGGCGAGGTGATATTAAGCTGACCCAATTGGCAATGCTTCTGGCAGAGATTTCCAGTGTTGCCCATCAGAAAGACGGCAGCTTCTGCCCCATTGTTATGTGTGGTGACTTTAATTCTGTTCCTGGTTCCCCACTCTATAGTTTTATAAAGGAGGGGAAATTGAATTATGAAGGACTTGCCATAGGAAAGGTAAGTGCTTGCTTCCTGTTATTAGGAGGTAGACTTCGTCTCTCTATTCATTGTAAAGTGAGCTATTTGAAAACCTTGGATGAGTCAGTACTTGCTTTACCAACCTATGATGATGATCCACAGCTACTAATAAGTAATTATATTTACTTGATTGAATTTCAGCTTTTCCATCTATTTGTGGCAACATTCTGCCTGGAGGAATTGACAGGCAGTAAAAATTCAGAATGGGGGAGGAGAACAAAAAAGCATTGACAGATATGAGTATGTCACAAATAAGGAACTGCTCACAAGGTGGCAGAATAGACTTTTGAATGCTGGATGTGGGCAGTGTGATTGGCAAAACAGTAATTTAGTATTTACGATATAAATTTTCCTTTATACAGTGATAAATATTTTAATTCTTTAGCTGAGTATAATTTATGCCATGTTTTTATTTTCATTGTACTTTCTTCTGCTTACTTTAGATCATTTCATCTTCAGTATATTTAACCAAAATAAGCTCTCCACCACAGTTTTGAATGATAGTTTAAAATTTTATGAATTGATCTCTCTCAGTATTTTTATGTAACAGGAAATATATTGCAGGTAGTAAAAAAGGAGGAGCAATATTAGTCCAAAACTATAGATCATTTAGATTTCCAAATTAGAGAAAAACATGCATAGGAAAAGATTGCCATTTTCATGTAAATAATAAGTGCTTTCTGAACTGTATTTGAACAAGATTTTATAAGCACAAATAATCACTTAATATAATGAATAAAGGGTAATATTTAGTATTCTTGGATTCCCTTTTATTTAAGAAATAAACTTTTCACTACATAAACTATTTAAAATCTATTCACCTAAGATACCTGTTGAAATTTTGTTTAGGTATCTGGCCAGGAACAGTCTTCACGGGGACAAAGAATTTTATCTATTCCAATTTGGCCCCCAAACCTAGGTATCTCACAGAACTGTGTGTATGAGGTACAGCAGGTACCAAAAGTAGAAAAGACAGGTAAGTGTTTGCAATACATTTTGGCAGTCTTCTTGATAATAATGTTCCCTTTGAAGACATAAAACTAAAATTTTAAAGGGATCTCAGGGATGAATATTCATATATAAAAGCATATAGTTGTTTGCTTATTCCTTTTTTTTAAGAGTTCTAAATTCACCTTTTTAAAATTCAACTTCCAAAATTATCTTTGCATGAATTACTTGCATGTTGCTTTGGAAATGTTTATGTTTTATTTCTGCTAATTCTGGAGATCATTAAAACACAGATTCCAGGATGCACGATTTAACAGGCATCTATCTAAACTAGATATGTCTTAAATATTGTTCCTAGAGTAAAAGGGCTATCCTAAGGCAAACTAGAGGAAAACAATACATTGATAGTATTAATATATTTCTCTTTGTTCTTACAGACAGTGATCTGACACAGACACAGCTGGACAAAACAGAGGTCCTAGTAACAGCTGAAAAGTGAGTTATGGAAAGCAACAATAGACATTTGCTGACTTTAATTCAGTAAAGAAACATTTCTCAAAAATCACTTGGATGAAAATGAAGCTGATGATGTTTTGTGCTGGTGAAGAATGCTGGCCCTTAAGTCAAATAGACCTGAGTTCCAACCCTGACTTTGCTACTTTTCAGCTGTGTGATTTTGGAGCAAGAAATTTAACACCTCAGAGGTTCAGTTTCTTTATAATTTCGGTTGTTGTGAGGATTAGATGAGACAAAGCATGTAAAACTCAGTGTTTGACATATAATTAGTGCTTAAGCAGTGTTATTTATAGAAACAGCTTATCCATGGACCTGAACTGGCTAGTACTCTTCAAAATTTATTGCTATTACATATTTAAACAAAAGTCAAGATCACAGAAAAATATCTTTCAGAGTACGAGAGGATCTTTAGCCTCCTTTGACTTACTGGATCTCAAAACCAATCTATAGGAGAATTGATCCAAAAAAGAATATGTCTGCAGAAAAGATGATTACTTATATGTGTCACTTAAACTACAGGAAAAGGTCATCAGAGGTAGCCAGGTGAAGATGCCTGGATTTCTTTTTATTAAAGAATCATGGATGTTTAGGGCTATGGTTGAGAAACAGATGTATATTAATGCAACAGAATGTCTCTTGGGAGATTTTTTAATTTTTAATTTTATATTTTTTACAATAAACTGCATATATTTAGAGTGTACAATTTGGTATCCCAGTCTTCTTGGGAGATTCTTGAAATGTCTTGATTGTTTCATATTGTGGCTCTTTTATAGCTTTGGCTTTTGTTTAACATTTAAATTTTGGGACCACCTCTTATTCTTTTTATTGCTTTCTTCTAAGTCTTATTTTATTTTGTGTATCTTGTTTTGGGAAAAAATCTCACATATAAGAACTAGTAAGAAATGAAGCAATTTTTTTTAACTTTTAAAAAAGAATATTTAAAAATTCCTGATTAAACCTTTCAAAGTAAAAGCTTCCCTGAGTAAGATTAATAAAGAGGCTACTCTTACTAACCAATACTTAGTTTTGAGTAATTCTAAAATCTTTTTATAACAAAATAGGGTATAAGAAAATATACTTTTGAGTATCTGTTATAGTGTGTTTATACGTGTAGCTTCTATCTGTAAACTGAAATGTTGGTAGTAAGATAAGTTTGCAGGAGACCTATTTTACATTTAATGATATTGTAAATATAAGTCCTTAGACATAAAAAGTTCCTAAAACTTAAGAGCATTTTGAAGCAATTACCTTTGTTTATTGACAAATGAGCTCTTTAAAAGCAGAGCAACATCTTTATCTGTGTATTTTCAGCACCTAAGATGAGATAGTGCCTCGAACTTAGTACATATTTGGTAAATGTTTGTTGGGTGAGTAAAAAAAAAAAGTTTTTTTAACTTCTCTTTTGTGACATAAAACATCCTTAAAGTTCATGATGTGTTAATAGGAAGTGATTTTAAACCTTTTACCCATAACATCACGTGCATTTGTAGTGTGGGGTAAATGTAAACCATTATAGAAGCTCTTTTAAGATGCAGTATGAGGGAATTCCCTGGCAGTCCAGGGGTTAGGACTCAGAGCTCTCACTGCCAAGGGCCCAGGGTTGATCACTGGTCAGGGAACTAAGATCCCACAAGCTGTGTGGCACAGCCAAAAAAAAAAAAAAAGATACAGTACAAAATTATCTCATATACCATAGCAAGAACTATCATGGAAAAATATGGCCCAACATCAAAAGTCTGTCAGTTCTAAATAGCATTCCTCAAGGCCACTTTAATTTTCTTTCTTAAAAACAACAAAAAACTTATAAATTGTTTAAGAATGTGTTCATTTGTAAGTGGAGGCTCTCAAATATGTTATAAATTTTAAAAATCACATTAGTATGTTAATTTTAAAGGCGCCCTCCCCCGCCCCCGCCTGGATCACAGCCCTGTTAATGGGTTTTGGATATCACCGCATAAATAAAGGAATACAAAATTGTGATATGGTCTGTTTAAATAAAGACTGTCCTAATGTCTGGTTTTATCTGGAAGATAAGTGAAAAAGTGGTTAAATATGAGGAATTATAAAAATCATGAAGAACTTGATGGATGCTAAATTTTCCTTTTCATTTTAGGTTACCTTCACATTTACAGCACTGTTTCAGCTTGTCATCTGTTTATTCACATTATTTTCCTGACACTGGAATTCCAGAAGTGACCACCTGTCATTCCCGAAGTGCCATAACTGTGGATTATATTTTCTATTCTGCTGAAAAGGAAGGTGTTGCTGGGCAGCCAGGTAGAGAACACATGTAATCTTCAATTCTACTTGAGAACACAGTAGCTCAAGCTTCGGGGCTAAAGTTGATAAAGTTAGCTAAACGTCTAGATGAAGTTCTAGATATAGAAATTAAAAGTATTTTGGGGACTTACCTGGTGGCGCAGTGGATGGGACTCTGTGCTCCCAATGCTTGGGGGCCTGGTTTTGATCCCTGGTCAGGGAGCTAGATCCCACATGCATGCCACAACTGGGAAGGCCGCTTGCTGTAACTAAGGAGTCAGCTGCAACTAAGACCCAGCACAACCAAATAAGTAAATGTTTTTTAAAAATAAAAATATTTTTAAATTGGTAATATATTTGGCAGATTGGTAACATATTTGAGTAAATCAGTTTATCAGCTGCAAAAGATGGAGGCAGTGAAACACCCGAAAGCAAATTAGTACCCAAGAATTATATCCTCAGCTCTCCCCTCTAGTCCCAGTCAGCTTCTGAGTTACAGATCTTTCATATTGCCTTTGGTTTTACTCACCATAAACTTAATTGTTTTTCTTGTGACAGCAGTATCATGCAGGTTATTTTGTTTGTTTGTTTTGGGTTTTTTTAGGATTTTTTTTAACATTTTATGTATTTATTTATTTATGGCTGCTTTGGGTCTTCATTGCTGCGTGCAGGCTTTCTCTAGTTGTTATGAGCAGGAACTACTCTTGGTTGCGGTGCACGGGCTTCTCATTGCAGTGGCTTCTCTTGTTGAAGAGCATGGGCTCTAGACGCAGGGACATCAGTAGCTGTGGCTCTCAGACTCTAGAGCACAGGCTCAGTAGTTGTGACGCACGGGCTTACTTGCTTCACGGCATGTGGGATCTTCCCAGACCAGGGATTGAACACATGTCCCCTGCACTGGCAGGTGGATTCTTAACCACTGCGCCCCCAGGGCAGTCCATCATACAGCTTTGTACTTAAATTTTACCGAGGTATGCTGCCTTCACTGCAGGGCCTTGCTTGTACTGCCAACAATTGACAACTTTGTCATATTGAGCCTGGAGTGTTGGTTCTTTCTGGAAAGAGAAGTCTATATGTGTTTTCAAAAAGCAAAGGTGATAATACACTCTTCCTTGTATGAGTCAGTGAAAATAAGGTTTTAAATACTAATCAAATGATTTAACATGGAGAAGAAAGTGCCATTTAAAGTAACTGGAAGTCAAAATATATTCAGAAAACTGAAAATCCTAAATGTGGACAGCTATTTTGTCTTTTCTGATTTTTTTCTTTTTTCTTTTCCTTTTTTTTTTCGGTGCTGCTTTTCTTTTCTCCTCTTCCCTTCTGTTTGTTTGTTTGTTTCTTCCTTTCCAAGGATAGCCTTACTAGTAACACTCAGGAGATGGCTTACTCCTCTCTGCTAGGTGAACTCTATTAAATACACTTGCTGCTTTGAATTTGTAGTACGGTTTTGTAGTTGTCATATACTGTAAACACTCACTAGGTGGCAGAAGGGTGCCATGGACCAGCATCGCTAATATGAACATTAAGAGCATGTTCTCTTTACTCTACTTCTGTGGGTACTGAGTCTCTGGGACCAAGCTATACTAATTTATCCTACAGTCACTTCATAAACGTCCTATTCAGATGTGGCTTGGTTTCTCTGATTTTAAACAACTACAGAAAGATTGATGGGTGAATTTCTTAGGTAGTTGTCAATCTCAGATTACTCTTAACATTCTTACATGTTACATTGATATTTTCTAAAGATTATTTGCAGAACTTGAAATAGAAAAAAAATCTGAAATAGAAAAAACAAGCATCTGAAACTGCTGTTTGTCAAAGACATAATCAGGTTATAAGGCAATAAAAATTTAACCATATTCTAAAAATTGTTTCATATTAGACTTCCAGGGGGCGTCAAGTTATATATCATCGTTTTAAAAGAAAAAAAAGATTTCTATGATTTACGATAACCTGTTGTTTCACTAAATATGTATATGTTTTTTTAATGTAGGAGCTGAAGTCGCTTTGGTTGGTGGCTTGAAACTTCTAGCTAGACTGTCACTTCTTACAGAACAAGACTTATGGACTGTTAATGGACTTCCAAATGAAAATAACTCTTCAGATCATCTGCCTTTATTGGCTAAATTCAGACTTGAGCTCTGACTTGTCTTTGATTACATATATACTTTGTTTTCCCATTTATGTTCTTTTTCAAAGAATGTAAAGTTGTTAAGATTTTGCATGTTATTTATTTTTGCGCTATGGTGTATCTGAAGAGGTTATGTTAAATGCTTGAAACAGGTATCAGAAGAAACAAGTTTACAACAATTTTCTTTTTTAATAATGAAAAAATATTTTCCTGACAAGTGAGATCTAAATGCTCTTTATTGTAAAAGAGTTGTAAATATTTATTCTAAATGCCAGTAAAATTGACAGTGATTTTTAAATATAATGCAGTTTCTTTAGTCCTCTTAGTAAGAATTTCTTTTCATGTTTTTGGCAAGCTTTACAGTGCATCCAAAATATCTTTGAGTTCTTGAAAACCACAACTGATTTCCCTTTCAGAAGGGCCAATTTCATCATGAGGATCATACGTTTGTTGAGTCCTAAGTAGTTCATCTCGGAAATCACCGGGTTGTTCACAAGTGTCCAACCAACCACTTTAGTTTGTTTTTGAGGGGGCTCAATAATGCTTTTTAAAATTGTGCAGATTACTTAATCCATTTTATGGCTATCCTGAGCCATGTAATATGCCTGCATTTTATTAGGGAAGTATAGGTCACCAAGAGTAGTAGGATGAGGTGCTTTACACAAGCCGACTCTCCATCCTGTGATAGACCATTACAGGATGCTAAGAGAGGCAGAGACTGGAGTGTTTCCCTAGTAATTTTTTTTTTTCTATTCAAGTTTCAAGAGAAGATCCCTGGATTGGGGGAGAGATTTTATTTTACTTAACTAATCCTGTAGACATTTATTTTCTTAGGAAACTTATATTCGGCACAACGTGGCAGCTATAAGGTTATTTTTATTTTGCCTCAGAAATAAGAGGAAGCCAGCAAAACTCTAGAGGGGAGATACCAACTTGGAGACCTAATACTCTTAAGTAGTAACTTTAACTGTTTTGTTTTGTTGTGGTTTAACTGTTGTGGTTTTGTTTCTAAAATGTTTTGTTTTATCATGATGCATCAGTGTGAGATGATGCTGATTTTTTTTTTTTTATAAAGTGGTTAAGAGCAGGTCTAAAAAATCCTGCAGTTGGCTCTGTATAAGTGTTTGAATCAAAAATTTTTAAACATAAGAAACTTTCCTCTTTTTTAGATGTTGGGATCAAAGAATTATGTACATTTTTACTAAGTAGTAATTTTATATTGAATTATAAAAGTTTTTAAAATGGGTTTTAATAGAATGCTTCATCTTAAATTAGAAAGCAGTAGTTACTTTATAGTCTTGGACGTCAAAAGTTTTTCTACTAAAGTATTTACTACAATTTTTAAAAAATAAACCAGATAAATACCCCCAAAAGGCCTATGGGTTACAAGGATTTGCGTAGTAAAAATTATAGTGATAAGCAAGTACTTTTAACTGTTTAATGTCTCACTGTCTCTTACTTACAGTATTAACTAGAGTTCTAGAATTTTTCATTTTGTAGTAACAGTTTTCAGAAAATTGTATGTTCTGATTAGCAGATATTGTCCTATTGTCATTATCAAATAATAACAGAAGATAATATACTTATCCCCTTTTAGTATTGGGAAAGAAAAATGAAGATTCATTGGTTACTACTTTGTGTTGTGCGAATTTATTAACAACTAACTTTATATACAGGTATTGTTGACAAACATCCCTGAAAACCTCTGGGAAAACTTAACTTTTTGTATCCTGATTAATATATTGTGATTTTAGGCCCTTTCCATGCGTTTTCACTTCAGTAGAGCTAATCCATACAGCTGCTTTCTACTGTAGCTTATAGAATGAAGTAGTGTTTTGTGTAACGGAGGCCAGAGCCTCCACGTAACCTTCTCACAGGTTTTTAAAGCTCCACTAAAATTAACTGTCTTTTTTTGGTCAAAAGAGTTAATAACTCTGTTGGAGCCTTGTATTTATCTGCCAAAAGCAATTAAATTTGGTTAATTGCTGAAACCAGATCTCCCAGTCTGGAGTGCTGTGCTACCCAAGTGTGTGGGGTTTTTCGTTTTGTTTTAATTTCCTCGGCTGCACTGCACAGCTTGTAGGATCTTAGTTCCTTGACCAGAGACTGCATCCGGGCCATGGCAGTGAAAGCGCTGGGTCCTAACCACTGGACTACCAGGGAATTCCCTGTGCTATCCAAGGTTTTAAATGGAAAGGGGTATGTTGTGGAGTAATGAAATTTTGGTTTTACTATAGCTTTTGCTACCTGTATGCGTGTTTGAAATCATCTTTTTTGGAATTTAGCAGCTGTCTGCTTTTAACCCTGTGCTTTCATTAAAAAACAGACAAACAAAAAAACAACTAAGTTAAAGATCCAGAGAGTTCAGGGGGTAGAGAAACATTCATGTCAAGTCATTTGCACTTTGTCCCTGTAAGTTACCTAATAAACTATTGTACTAGTACATCTGTGCCTAAAGGTTTTGTGGTAGATGTACTAAGCTGTGTAACTGACTTGTTGCTTCTTCTAAACTGTTTCATGACCCTTTGCAGCCTTTATTACTTAGGCTGATACCAAAATATAAGTGAATTAAGATACACCAAAATAGAGTGATGTTTAATAGTCTGAAAATTGTGGAAGACAACAAGGGTGAGAGAGTGATAAATTAGTTTACTAGGACAAGTATGTAATAAGAGGAATAAGGAAAAAAATCACACCGTTTATATTTTTAGAAGAAAAACAATCCTTGAGTTTCCAGGATGGTTTTATTAAAGTCCCATGCTGTGTATAAACATACAAGTGATGAGAAAAACATTAACTTGAAACATGCACTTATCTGGCATTCTCTAAAATACCATTATACAAGTTTTCATTTACTTAGAAAAATACCCACTAAAACAATCACAGTTTTTCTTAAAAGATTTAAAAAAAAATGTATTGGCCAGAACAAAGTCCAAGAGAATAAACAAGATTCTGAATTGTATGTCAAAAAAACTGTACAGGGTTGTACATAAAACTATAGCTTACAAAAGCCTCGGGTATAGTAAGAATACTGAATTAAGGTTTCCAAAGTTCTATTTACCAATATCTATTAATAAAATCCTTATGAAATAACTGACTTAGAAAAAGTGAAATGCTTATGATTTCAGAGAATATAGAAAATACTAAATATCACTTTCTGAAATAAAGTGTACTCAAAACAGCACAACATGTAGTCTAGAATCAAAATTTCTGTCATTCATTTAAACTTTGCATGTATTGCCATAACGGCTTAAGCATAAAATTCCTCTTGCATTAATAACTTTAAAAACTAGATTTCAGGTCATTTCCTTTATCTTTTGAATTACAGCCAGTTTTAAAATCAGTTCCGGGGGGTAAATCATGTCTTTTTTTCTTGCCTTATCAATTAAGTTACTACACCAGAACGTAGGAATTTGGTGCCTTTCTCATATCTTTTAGAAATTAACATTGCATAGGCAATAAAAATAGACCAACAACTAAGAGCGTTTTAAATTAATTTTCATGTTTCTGTGACCAACTCTTGCTTTGGGGAAATGTATCTTAAAATCAACAAGCGAGTGTGGAATACATCAGGTTACTAATTGGGTCATCAAGCCAGTTGGCAGTTTTAAGGCTTATACATCAGCATAATAGAAACAGGTTGTATTCCTATTCCTTTCCCCTTTTCTGTGGGAAACAAGAAGCTGTGCAACTACTGGCATTCCATATTTTAGACTGGACAGTACTTAATATTTAGAAAATCCTGTTCCAAGCTCTTAGAATGATTGCAATGTTATAAGTAGTCTACTTATTGAATAAGTAGTCTACTTTATTGAATAAAGTTTCATATTGATAAATAAATGATTATATTTCATCTAGAGAGACAGCGAGGTCAGTATTTTAGCATGAGAATGAAATGATTCATTGACTACTCCCAACATCTAAATACATGTAGTCATGAGACTGCAAATGGGTTCATCTTACGAGGGTTAAAGATAACTCATTTTAAATTCTGCTGATAGCACTATTCTCAAGGAAAGTGGTTAAGTTCCAAATTTTTAACTTATGCTGTATTTTTTAATCTAATTGGGATGTACACTTCAGTCAAAGAAAGCCAGAGAGGGAAGCACTGAGACTGAAATAACACTTTTGTTGACTAGTGGACTTGACTTAAATGTGCCTTTTGGTCTCACGCGTTGGCATGGTTGCTGAAATCAAACAAGTGAAATAGAAGCTGAGCTCCTGGTGACATACAGACTTGGTGTGCTGTTAAGAGTTATTCTGTGTGGTCTGCAGCCAGAAATTACACTGTAACTACCACGTGCAGGCCAGATATTCATCCTGTGCTCTATGGAGTAGGTCACGCTATAAGGTATAACACTGTACCTGAAGACTTTTCATTAAAAAAAAAAAAAGGTTCTGCTTCTCTAATTCACTGTATTTTCCAATACCGGTTCCTAAATATCATGAAGTGGTACCTAAAAGCAAGGTACTAGAAAATAATCACATCGTGCTGTATTTGGTCTTAATATAAGACATCAGAACACATCTCTAACAACAGTGCAACAGTGAGTCCTTCAGAATCAAGGCCTGACCAGAGTTTAAAGATCAGATGAAATGTGAACAGAAAGGTTACCTGGTTCTCAAGACCTGATTCACTCCTGGCCTCTGCCTTTCTGAGTGTGTTACTGTCAGAGGTAATTGCAATACTGCTCAATTTGTGTAACAGTGCATGACCTCGTGTGCTTTTTACTGGAGTCTGCAAAGTTTAAATGTTAGTGACAGAACATAGACTAGCTTCTGAACGTGCTTTGTTTTAAAAGAACAAAAACTGCTATCAGTGAATGCTTTAAGAAAGATTAAGAAAGAAGTAACTCCAAGGTCCTGAAATTGGTTTCCCGTATTGCCAGAAGAATTTCAGTGCTTTTTGAGTAAAACACTTGCATATAATACCTTAAATTTCATCGCATGTGTGCACCAGGAAAAAAACTCCAAACCTTGTGGAGCTCCCCATGGGAAATATTGGGGAAACAATACAAATAGAATATTAAAAAAAAAACCCAAACAAACCACTATTAAGTTTGCATATCTGATGTCAAGATGCTGAGGTAATGTTGACTTCTTAAAAAAAAAAACCCACCAATCTTTGCCTCTGTTATTGCTGAAAAAGACATTAATACTGATTGAGTTACCTTACCATATCAAAAGTGGAAGGGAGGGTTTCATGAACATTTACTACCGGTGTTTAAAACAAGTAAAAGAAAGTAGGTAAATGGGAAGATATAAAACAACAGTTACGGTCTTACCCTTTCCATCTGGAGTGAGGGACACAATCCAACCCCAGTGGGGTTTATTATTAGCCTTTTCATGGTTGTTCCTTTGTGAATTTTTTACAGTTTATTGTTACCACCCACTCAGAGGCTATTTACGAGTGAATCCGCAAAAATAAAATTCACAAGTTCTTAATAAATAGTTGCAGTTCCTCCTGAAGATGCTGGGTAAAGTGCAGAGAGAAGCACCATAGAAGCCCTGTTGCTGGCTGTTACGGCTGGCCTAAATTCGGATTTGATAGCCCACCTCGTTCAGAGTGCTGAGATCAGCTACCTTCTTTTCAGGCAGTGCAGGCCTAAGGGTAAAAGATGGTGGCGGAGAGGGGAAGGGGTACAGAAAGATCATTTAGTGCCCTCAGGGGCCGCCACCCTTTTGGTATTCCCCCCCCCCACACACACACACACACACCAGCCTTAGCTCCTAACTCCCTCTTGTTCTGAAGTCCACCTTTAAAGGTTTTACGGATCCTTTTAACAGGCTTTCGATGCAGAGTTCAAATAAAGTTTACAGGTCGCTGAATAGGTTTGTTCAACTTTAAGCCGACATTCGGTCACATTGTAACTTCTGAAACCAAGTTTCCGTAACCATCACAAGGGTCTAAAAAAGTTCAACCACAGCAGAACTAAACATCTGAACCAAATTCTCCTAGGAACCTTGGCTTCTGCCTGTCAGTGCCCTGGGGAAGCCCTGCACCTACAAGATGTCTCAGGTGATTCAGGGTCTCGTGGAGATTCTCAGTCACTATTCCAGGCTTGAGGGTATAAAATCAGGATGAATCTTTCAGAATTTATCTGAAAAAGCATGTCAATGTGGGAAATCATTCAGGGGCAAATCGTGTGTCTTCCCTAAATATATCTTCTCAAGTACTTTCCAACATGACACAACACCCAAGCATTTATGGGAAGTCATGTAAGAAAGTACCTCAAGTTGGGGAAAGAAATCATTCAGTAGCACATCATCTGTCTTCATTAAAGATACTTCCTGGGTGATTTCCCAATATGAAATTATGCCTAAGCGTTCTCATGATTTATCTCACAATTTTTTCCATTTTTTAAAATAAGCCTCCTCTCACCTTTGGTAAGAGATAACCAAGGTTGTAAACCAGTATGTCTAATGAGTTCTAATGCAAAAGTTTCACATTTTTATAAGAAGATCAAAGACACTTTTAGGTTACACATGAACCTTGTCTTAAGTGTTTAAAAAGAGAGAGAGAGAGAGACCAAAATGAAAATATAATTGTTTAAAACTTCCTTAGGGGCTTCTCTAGTGGTGCAATGGTTAAGATTCCGCCTACCAATGCAGGGGACACAGGTTCAAGCCCTGGTCCGGGAAGATCCCACATGCCGTGGAGCAACTAAACCCGTGTGCCACAACTACTGAGCCCATGTGCTGCAACTACTGAAGCTGGTGCCTAGAGCCCATGCTCCGCCACAAGAGAAGCCACTGCAATGAGAAGCCTGAGCACCTCAAAGAAGAGTAGCCCCGGCTCGCCACCACTAGAGAAAACCCACATGCAGCAAAGAGGACCCAATGCAGCCAAAAAAAAAAAAAAAAGAGTAAGGTACTTCATCAACTCAAAAGAGAGGAAAGGGGAGGGGAGGAGAGGGGAGGAAAGGAAAAAGAAAAGACAAGACTTGGGGCTCTTTGGCCTCCTTTTTCTAAACCGTTCCTTATCACTTCCGCCAGCTCCCCATGCCTTCCCGGTGCTGAGAAATGACTGTTATAAATAGCTTTCATTTATTAGGCACTTACTCTGTACCAGGAGTTGTTCTAAGTGGTTCACATGGATGAATTCATTCTCACCATAACCTTATGATGCTGATACTGTTACTACCCACTTTACAGAGGAAGAAAAGGAGGCACGGAAAGTTAGGAAGCCCACTCAAAGCAAAGTTGCATGGTTAACACGTGGTGGAAACCAGAGTTCTTCCCCAGAATCTACAGCCCATGCCCTTGACCAAGACGCAAACTGACCCCATCCTCCCACTCCCCACACAAAACATCCTCCAAGCATTTGAGGATGACACCAGGCCACTCCTGCCTCTGTACCCTGACTTCTGGAATGACTCCCACATGTTTTCTTTTCATCCCTTCAAGGACCAACCCAGATGCCACTTCTCCCATGAAGTATTTTCTGACTTCCTCTCCCCACAACACACCGCTCCTTGCTCTGTATGCTCTGGCATTTCCTTTTGTACATCTGTTAAAGAATCCTGAAGGTTCATAATCCTTGTGCCTGCCTCAGAGACTGAAAACAACTTCAGAGCTGGGATCAAGTAAATTCAGCTGTGAATCCCCACTGCTGAATACCTTGTACCTCTCGATAAAGTTTGGCCTAGTTCTTACTAATGTGTAAATGGCTGATAGGACTTCATTTTGTTACATTTGTCATGGGATATTTTTATTTTAACAGAGACAAAGTCCTAAGCCAAGAAGTCAAGCCACCATGGCAACATTCTAAGAATTAACAAGTAGGAAGATTTTTTTTTTTTTTTTCTGTATAGGAGCAGCTTTACCTTATCTCTGAAAGCCACTCGGGGAATCTGCCTACTCATATAGCTGAATGTGGTTCTGCAACGACAGACAGCTGGGGGGTTTCAAAAGCAAAAGGACTAAGTTGTCTCCTTCCTCTGTATCCCCACTGCTCCAGCCTCCCCCAAGGGCCCAGAACCCAGGTGAGGAAAAAAAGAGGCGAACACTGGCAGAAAATGAGTTCAGCTGAGATTCCTGGTGAACTGTCTGTAAGGTGAAACCCTTTTCTTTCACAGCAACACTGGCTGAAGTTTCCTGGCCTGGCGAAGGGCAAAAGTGGGTTATCACAGCATGCCACCTGCCCGTGGGCCCAGCCAGAAATACTGTTCGGTCCTTGCCAGCTCGTCTCAGGGCCAGAGCTGGGGGAGCTATTGTGTGTGGAGAGGCCTCTTCCAAGTGCTCCCCCGGCTATAATTAGAATATTGCAAGGGGGGTTATTTTTAAGAAGCACAAGCACCAGGAGGATGATTCAGCCGGGTCTGCACTTGCCCAGAACCTCCCATCAGACCCAGGGTTATTATTTTAGGACAATGTATTTCTCCAAACCCCTCCCCAGTCCAAACAAGGGAAAGAAATCAAAGGATTCTCCTTCTGAAAGGCTCTCGGGCACCTTCTATTTTAGGGGAAGTGGGATAGGGACTTCAGATTTCCTTTGATGCACTTTGTGGAAGAAGGGGAGGGCACGCCTCTCTGCGTATAAATGGCCAATCCCAGCCGCATCTGTTGTCACGACAATGTACCCAGGGTGAAGCCGGGTGACTGCCTGATGGCCTGGTCCCAGGTCCACCCTCAGCCCCACCCTCAGGCCTGCGTCCCAGGAGTCGGCTGCAGAGGAGCTGTGCAGAGGGGGAGGTGGGTTGGGGAGGACAGGGTGATGGTCCCACAGAGAAGGTGTCCTGGGGGACATGCCACTGCTATTTACCACGTACTCTAGTATTTGCTAAATCGCTCTTGACAGTTCGGGGGAGAGCGGACCATCTCCCGCACGTGCCAGGCGGCACATTTTGTCTTTCACACACCCTGAGGCAGCCTCAGGGCCGAGGAAGAGCTCAGCTGGGTTGGATGCTGGCATCAGTGAAGCCGTAAGAAGCCTCAGAACCAGATCCTGGGGCTAAACAAGGAGTTGGTATGTGTCTGTGTGAGAGTGGGTTTCGGGAAAGAGGAAGTAAGTGGAGGAAAAGCCTACAGGGTTCTCCCTAAACCACCCAGTCCCCTTTCTGTCCCTCTGACAAAAGGCTGTGTCTGGGGCAATTCCTCTCCTCACGTCTCAACACCCCAGGCCCCATGCTGCCCCTGGGCAGGATAGGTCAGAGGGCCTGAGTGACAGCCGGACAGCAGGGCTCCTGAAACCTGCTCGCTACGTACTTATCTGCCAGTTTATCAAGCAGCACTTTGTGCCAAGCACCTTGCGGGCCCTGGGGTTACCAAGACAAACGGCAACTCAGTGGAGCCAAAATCCATTCCCTTTCTTCCAGTGGCAATTCACCTCTTGCTTCTCCCCTACAAGCGTGAGACATTGAGTCAGGGACACGGCGCGTCTCTGTCCAGCTCAGGGCTACCTGATGGGGACCCACAAGGGTGGGGGTGCACATGCCCGTGTTCACATGCACCACCCTCACACACCACACACTCACAGGACCAGTGTAGCTGGGTTCTCTGTGGTCTCTAGAGTCTAGGAAGGGATATATCATAAAGGAGCAATGTTCATCTCTCAGTCCTCAGTGTGAAGGGTGTGGAACAGACTAAATCAGGGCTGGTGTTGGCCCAGCACTCACAAGTTCAGGGAGGGACTTCCCTGGTGGCGCAGTGGTTAAGAACCCACCTGCCAATGCAGGGGACACGGGTTTAAGCCCTGGTCCGGGATGATCCCACATGCCATGGAGCAACTAAGCCCGTGGGCCACAACTACTGAGCCTGTGCTCCAGAGCCCACGAGCCACAACTAGTGAGCCCACGTGCCGCAATTATTGAATCCCATGTGCCTAGAGCTTGTGCTCCGCAACAAAAAAGCCACCACAATATAAGCCCACGCACTGCAATGAAGAGTAGCCCCTGCTCGCTGCAGCTAGAGAAAGCCCGCGCACAGCAACGAACACCCAACAGAGCCAATTAAATAAATAAATAAATAAATAAATAAATAAATAAATTTACTTAAAACAAAACAAAACAGAAAAACAAGTTCAAGGAGACCCAGGCCCTCCTCTCGTATAGTCTGGTAGGAGTCAGGCCAGGCCCTGATGTAGGACCCATGGCGTATGTGGGTACGCCTCAGGGAGGAACACTGGGATGGGGGTGGTTCTCTCCCACCTGTCACCCTCATTCAAAGCCAGTCCTACTTCTCACTCACATTCCTTACTTCCCAGGCCCGCAGGCACCACTGCTGGCAGCTGACAGGGCAGACAGCTGAGGCTGCTATGTGAACAGACAGGCCTCAGCCAAGAGAGATGTGGTTCTGAAGACATCCTCCAGCCCTTCGCCCTTCCTCCCAAGCCCTCCGCAGGCAGGAGCTCTGGCCAGAGACCAAGAGTTAGGGGCCATTGAGATTCCAGGGCACAGCTTCCAGGCTCTGATGTCACCTCTCCTTTCTGTGGCAGAGAACATCTGTAGGAACCCCAACCTTGCAATACTGACTTCAGTCATCAGCTCTGGAGGCTCCTGCCTCACCCTGCCAGAGGTGGTCTTTCCTGATAAGGCCCATCACTCCATCTTGGTTTCTTCAAGCATCTCTGGGGACCCTGACCACACGAAATCCCCTGGGGAATGAAGGAGCGCGGCGGGGCTCTGAGTTGGAAACTACTTTCTCTGCACTCTTGGAAAGAAACCCCACATCATCTTGGAGGTTTTACTTCTCCCTCCATAACCTTCCTAGTTTTCTCTCCCTTTTTGTAGCCCCCCCCACCACATTCCATGTGAAGGAAATTTTCCCATTTGCACCCCTGGGGAGATTTTCTCATTTGGGATCCAAAGAGAATGACTTCTTGGGCCCCATTCAAAATATCTTCAATGTGATTAGACCATGGAACTAACACTGCTTCTCTATGGCTTCATTATGACTTCATTTAGAAATGACTTGAGGGCCTCACTCAACCAGTTGCCTGGAGGCACCTTCATGACCCTGGTGACAGAATGGAGCAGGAATTCCTTCGTCCAACTGTGGTCCAGCAGTGAAAGGAGACCTCTCACTGGGCTGAGTAACCTCTGCGACCCTGAGGGTCTCCAGCAGGGTGAGCGAAGCCCACTGGAGCCACAAACCACCCTCCAGATAGATGACAAAGAAGAGAAATCAAAGAGGAGGAAAAAAAAAATCATGAACAGCAAAGAAGAGAGATGAGACACAAGGAAAAAAGGAGACAGATAGGGAGAGAAGACAAAGATGTCCTCGTGGGTCCCGAGGGACGCTTGCCCCAATGCAAAAGAATGTTCCTCGAGGTCACTCCAATTGGCAGGAGCCGCCTTCACGCGATCACAGGCAGCCTAGCCAGAAAAGCGCTGTCCACTCACCCCCACTCTCCCGGGTTCAGGTCACGGGCAGCAAGCCATGGACTGTCAGAGATGGAAAGGACCCCGGGGAGCATTCGGGGTTCTCAGTGGGGGCATTTTGGGTGCAATGGTTCTTTCTGGGGGAGGATGATCCCGAGCTTTGCAGGACATTTACCGTCTCGGCCCCCAGGCCCTCATGGGGAGCATCACCACTAAGATAAGCAAAACCCTCCCCTCCCGCTGCGCTTCTAACCCTTCTCCCCCAGGGGGCGCTCTGGCCCCTGCTAGGAACACCCCTCAGTGAGACTGAGGCCCGGAGCTGTAAAGGAGATGGTTTAAGTTCACAGACGGCCTTTTACACCTAGATCTCAACCTCCCTCTCCCTGACTCTTTAAGAACCACAGGAAACAACCTGACTGTTCTGTGTGGAAAGTTTTTTAAACGCTCCTATAGGGGAACAGAGAGTACGAGAAAGGACTCGTGGGTGGAGCGGTGGGGGAGTCCCCGTCTCTTGGAACTTTGTCTCAGCTGACACTACTGTAGTCACGGCTACTTGCCCTCCCACTCAGCTGACTCTTTTGTCAACCCAGTGACACTGATCCTCCTTTCTAAAAGGATTATTCAGACAAGTGCAAAAATGGAGAGGAATGCAGGGCTGGAAGTAGCTCCAGCTGTAGGGAGGATGTAGCGCCACTAAAATTATCCCCGCACTGACAGGGGCTGGGACCCCACAGCTGATGGGCCTCTTGCCTGTTACGGTAATTTTCCACCCTTTGGGCCACTCCCCAGCTTCGCTGTGGCACTCAACACATTTAGAAATGACTCGATGGCCTTAGGTAATGCTGAAATAATAACACAGTGACAGTCACCGAACCCTTCCTTGTCCTGACCATGCTACAGTAGGAAGCCCAGAGTGTGATGGAGCTATTGGATCATAACCAAATTTGTCACTTTCTCGTTTCCTTGCCAGAGGCAAGATTACCTGGAGGAAAGCCTGCTAGATGAAGGCCAAGGGTAGAAGCTCCAGACACGCCTCTAGGAACCAGGCTGTCCTGGGTTCTAGTCTGTTGCAACGGCGGAAGCTGGGATCTGGAGAGGGAGGGAGGGGCTTGGTGCTCAGTTCTCCCCGTCGTCCCCGCCTCTCACAGCCTTCATTCTACTCTCATCTCCTGCATCTCTCTTCCCTCTCTTCCTACATGGTGGCCCCTGTCATCCCTTACCCAGCCCTGCAACCCAGAAGTCAGGTATTAGGGGGAAATGGGAGAGACTCTTTCCTCCTTGTAACGCCTCCATCCACTGTGAAACTCCAGCCAAGATATCTGCCCTCTAGATTCCTCTGCTGACCTCCAAACAACTGGGGGGAGAGAAAAGCAGCAGCAGGGACTTCCACCACCAAGAATAACCATGGTCTTACTGGATCTGCTCACATCAAACTGTCCACAGGAACCCACAAGCCGCCTGGGTGCTCTTGATAGTCAATCAACCAAGACCACCTGGCCCTAGCTGTGGGGGGGAAAAAAAATCCCCAAATTCTGACCCTTGGGAGGAGTTTATGAAGGAAGACTCCTGGCAACCAGTGCTCTGCCCAGAAGAAAAGGCTGCGGGGAAGGGTTATGAGTTTAAAGATTTCGGGGGCTGCCTGCAGCCACTCTTCATCATTTTGGAGAACTTTACATTTTCACGGAACCATGAGCCATCACTTCTATGATCTTGGGGGCCCGTCCAGCTGGAGCTGGGACCAATTCAGGGATAAAGCAGGGTGATGGAATTGAATCCCATTTCCTGGCAGGTCTTCCTTCCTGACCCCTCAGTGACTACTGCCCTCTCCCTAGTCTTTCTCTCCACTCCCAGGCTCACTCCCACGCCTCGGGAGGGTGGGGGGGAGGGGAAGGGGGAGTGCAGGTGGGGCCCTGACACTAGAGGGTGGCTTTGAACTCACATCCGAAGCAGTCTAACAGCTGTCCTCTGCTGGCGCCGGTGTGGTCGGCGTGGTCGGCGTGGTCGCTTGCCTTGGCTGCACGACAAAGCAGCTGGAGATTAGGGCAGGCGTGGCCTGGGGATGACTGAGAACAGGACTTCTCTATCTGGCCCACAGGAGAAGGACTCCAGTGGCGCCCAACCATGGGGTCAGGCCAGAGTCACACCCTCTAACTTCACCCCCGCGACCTCATTATCCAGAGGCCCAGGGGCTGAGCCCCTGAACCACGCTCCGTGGCCTCAACCACCCCTCTCAGCAGACCCAGGACCTTCACCTTGATGTTCTGTTATTTTTTAAGGTCCAGCCCCAAGTCGGTTCTCCCACACGGCTCTCCAGGTGTGGGCCCTGGACCAGCTGCGGGCCCTGGACCAGCTGCATCAGCGTTACCAGGGAACTTGTTAGAAGGGCACCTTCTCAGCCCTCCCCCCGCCCCCCGCCCAGAGCAGCTGAGTCAGACCCGCTGGGGGAGGGGCCCGCAATCCATTTTCACAAGCCCTCCGGGTGGTTCTAGGTTTGCTCAAGCTTGAGGACAGGGTTATAGGATCCTTCTGCCTCTCCCCAGCTGGGCCCTGTGTGCGGCCCTTTTTTCACCTGTACTGATAACCCACCCCCTCACTCCCACCAGATGACCCAGCCTCCTTCACCAGAAGGGTCGAAGCCATCTGCCGGACCGTTTGTCCACCCATACCGCCTCGTCTCCCTTCAGCCCTCCCTCCTCCCCGCTGTCTTCTGTGGGCACAGGCCTGTCCCCTCACGCTCCGGATCCTGCCTCTCACGCTCTGACTATTCCCTCCCCATCTCCTGTTCTGGGTCTTCTGCCTCTGGCCCACTCAGGACTTCGACATCACTTCTCTTTCTCTTCTCTCTCCTTTCCTTGCAAACTTATCCAGCTGTTGTTTCAATGGTCACCTCTGAGTAGATGGTTCTAATAGCATGATCTCTACTCCCCAGCATCCTCCGACTCCAGATCTGCACTTTCGGCAACTTCTATAATACTTCCCCCTCCCCCCAGACGTCTAAGAAGCACCTCAAAGTCCGCAGTCCAAACTCAAACTCACCTTCTTCCTCCACTCAGACCACCACCACCACCACCACCATCCCCAGCAGCTTGTCATCCCGACGTTTGTCTCTACGACTAGTGTCTAAGATCTTACTGGCTTTACCATCCCTGGGCAATCATGGTAACCGTTTCTGGTTAAAACCTCAATCTGCTATGGACTGCAAAGTTCCTGTGGATCCAAGTAAAATGGCTCCAACAGGAGTTGCCTTAAAAACCAACAGCTGCCACTCTGCCCATAAAGCCGTCCAGTAGAATGCCTAGGGTTTCCTGTGCCCTGGACACCAGTCTCAAGGGGAGAGCAAGACTTTATGGACCACCCAACGTTTGCTGAAGAGCGGGAGCCCCTCAGGGAAGGACTCGGGCCTCCAGGGGCAGAAAGGATAATCAATCCGATTAAAGGGCCCCCTCCCTGCTTCAGGAGCCACCAGGTTCCCATTTCTGGGTCACTCACTCTGTGCCAAATGGCCACCGGGAAGGGCTTACACGTCCATAGTCCTCTGAGACAACTACTGCTTTGTTCAGGGACAGCAATGAAAGGATGCTTGAATCAGAGAGGAGGAGGGACAGGGTTAGGGTCAAGGGTGCTGGTCAGCATCAGGGGCAGGAAGAGGGTCAGAGGCCAGGGATGAAAGGCTTGAAGCCATCCTGCTGTCTCAAAGGGCAAACTTATGCTGAAACCACCCTGACCTTCAGCCACAGGAGCACCTGACCCTCCCACTGGGTCATTCCTCCCCTTTCAAGCCCTGGGCTCCGGTCATTTTGCCCAAGGTCTTCCTGGCTGTAGATGCCGAGCCTGGGATTGGCAGTGAGAGGTAGAACGGAGGTGAATAGGAAAACTTCCTCGGAACTGACAATGTTTCGTCCCGTCCTGTTCTTCAAAAAACAGAAGCAATGCTCCCCTTCCCCGCCACCTTCCCAGAGTCAAGAGAGCTGGGTTCTAACCCCAGTTCCATCACTGGCCAGCTACATGATACAGCACAAGATAACAAATCTTTTCTGTGCCTTGGTTTCTTCATCTGAAAAGGGAAACTGCCTTCTCCCTCTATAGGATTGACGTGACCATAATATGCTTGCGTAAAGCAGTTCACCATTAACAAATCACTCTCATTACAGCTTCTAACTTGACCCTTACAGCACCTTGGGAGATAGGCAAGAAAAGCACTTTTATCCTCTTCAATGGATGAGGAAACTAAGGCTCCTGAAGGATTTGCCCCAGCTGCAAGACTAAAGGGCAGCAGAGTCGGGGCCCAAACCAGACCTCTGCGCCCTGTGACACTCGGTCCCCTGCACGGTGACAGCCCATGTGACACACACAGCACGCTGCTGGTATTAATCAAAGTAGCGGTTTTTCCCAAGGCAATTACGGCCCGCATATTTGCCAGTGGATTGTTACTGCAGGCAGCCTCAGCATCTCCAATCCATCATTTCTTAAGTGGGTCATTTTGACCTAAGAAGTAAGTGTGAATTCATCAGCTTCGGGGCTAAAACTGGGGAGGGTACAGCCAGCCAGGGACGAGGATGAACCTAGCGATATTTCCGATGCCACCATCCACGGAGGACAATCGCGCTTTCTGCTGGGTGCAGAGGGCTAAGGTTTTAGGCAAGTTCATCACTTATAACAATCTGATTTTGGGGATGAGAGACCTTAAGCCCGGAAAGGCTGCGTAACGTGCCCAAGGCCCCACAGCTCCCTAAGCAGCTGAGCTGGCTCCAGACCGAGGTTTCCTAACCCTAAGGCCAGTGCGCCTTCCCTGCTGCCAGGATTTCGGGCTGTTCTCCGTCTCACACCGTCTGGGGCTTACCCCTCCAGCTGTGTCCACATCTGACAGTTAGGAGGGTGACAGCACTGGGGATGATTGCGTGGTGGATCCTTTGTGATAAGAGATGTCCCCCAAACAAAGGGCAGATCTCTTGGAGATCACTGTTGGGTTCAAATGCCAAGCCCAGGACACAGCTTTGTCCCCACCGGCCAGGACAACCTCACAAATGTGTGTGCTGGCCCTTGAGCTGGGGAAGAGGAAACACTACTCACGACTTGTCTCGCCTGCCGAGCCGTCTCGGGGGGCTTGCCTGCCTCCTTCGGGGGGACAGGGATTTTCCCCGGCTTCTCACTTGGGTTGGAGAGTGGGCACTTGCAGGTTTCAGGATCTGGAGGAGATACGAGGAGTTACCACGCTGGTTCCTAATGCCCTCCTACAGCCTGGCATCCCAGCCCCTGCCCATTCATGATCCCGGGGTTTAGAAGGCCCTGAGCTGGAAGACTTCCAGGAGGAGGCCTGAGACACACATGTGTCTCTCTCATGCTGCACTGACAAGAAGCACAGGTACCACTCCCCAGAGGATACTATGATTATATTGTGCCCCTTTCCCCATGGCAGAGAGAGGAGCAGAGCCCAATGCCTCAGCCTCCAGGGGCTGGCTGGTTGCTCAGTAAATTCCCCTCTCGTGAAGGCAAAGTTCCATCCACGCTCCCCCAGAAACCGGCTTGTTCCTCCTCTGACCCTCCCACCCCCCACGCATGCGCAGAGTGGGTCCAACGGATCAAGAATCTCCATCCCAGGTCCTGCGGAGTGAAGATGACAAGTCCCCAGGTGCTAAACACAACCAAGCCTGAGTTCGGCATAATCCCTTTCCCCTGTGGGCCTCGACGTACACACAGGCTTTCTCTCAGTGACTCATGAGTCCTGGAGGAGCAAGGACAAACAGGCATCTTGTCACCTTGGAAGTGACATGGTAGAAGGAAGAAGGGCTTATGAGTGTAGTTTATATAAAGCCAGCAGAGCGCATGCTCCTTTGCTTTGTGACACCAGGTCAGAATTTTATGCCAAAGGGCTTTGCAACTTACAAAAAGCAAAGCAGAGATAAAACACGACTCTGAAACAGATTATACAGCAGGGTGACCCACTCATCCTGGTTTGCCTGAGACTTTCTTGGCTTTAAGTACTGAAAATGTCATGTTCTGGGAAATCCCTCAATTTCAGGGTAACGGAGATGATTGGCCACTCTTATTATAGACAAAACAGAACAAAACAAAACTAGAGCCTTAGTACAAAATGACTAACATTTTAGATTGACTCATAGAAGGAACTGCAGGCCAAGACTTTGCTTTAGCTACAACATCTAAATTCATTTTAGCTCTGGTTTTTAAAGTAGTAAATGCAAAGAGACTTAAATTCTCCATGTCAAATATAGAATGATTTTTTTTTAATAGGGTGGCTCTAAGCAAGATAACCTCAAGAAATTTTTCACCATCTCAGAAACAGGAGGCACGTGGTGAGAGAGAGAGAGAAAGGAAAGACCTCTCTCGCATTGCTCTTTCGCCTCCCCGGCACCTACCTTCATTCTCATGTCCCTGGCATATTTCTCCAGCTCCTTCCTTATGTCAGCCCTCAACATCTTTGAGACATTGAGGACCAGCTGCTTCCACTCGATGGGCTGGAAGCTATGAGGCTCATGGGGGACATACAGCCCGATCTTGACCTTCTTGACTGTGTGCAGGTATTTCTTGTAGGAGTCTTCAAAGTCAAAGACGAGGTCACTCAGAGTCCGAAAGGTCAACGGCTTGTCCATCAGCTCAGCCCTTCGGCTCATGCCTAGCGAGCCGTAGCGGCCACTGCAGTAAATCCCCAGCACAACATGGTGAAAGTAGTTTCCTGAGAAGTAGGTTTTAAAGCTGATGGGGAATCTCTCGATGGAAGGCTGTCCATTGGTTAAGTATCTTAGACAATCTGAGTCAAGGAAGAGAAAGGAGGCCTTGAAGATACTGGAACTTGGACTCCAGGAGAGGAAAGTAGCCCGTGTGGTCACTGGGTCCACCCCTCTGCCTCTGAGCAGGCCCGACCTAACCTTTCCAGACCAAGCCTCTTATAAAAGGATTCACTCGATACTTTTGAGTACCTGCTATATGGTGTTAACCAGACCAAATTAATATGGGACAAAGAAGGAAGATTTGCCATCTTCTTTAGTAATTAAATAAATGTAAACAAAACCGTAACAAGGTACTTTTTCCTTCCTCGGTACTCTACAGGGGGTGACGAGCTATCAAAAGTTGGTTAATGCCATTGGAATGATGTTCCCGTCATTAACTCTAGCTGGAGTATGTAGGACAGACCAGGAATTGAAGGCCTCCACAGTGGTGCGGGAGAAATGACAACCAGCATCAAGGCAAGGCAGTGGAGATGTAAAAGACACAGGCCAGCTGATGGGATGGGAAGAGACAGGATGGTGTCAGAATGGGTCGAATCTGCACTTTGTCTGCTCCTCTCATGGGCCCTGGCATGCCCATGCCAGCAGCCTTGGGTACCACACAGAGAGCTGCCTGCAGCATCCGAACCTCAGGTTCCCCTCAGTCCCCAACCCACTTGGTGTCACAGCTCAGCTCTCTCCATGTATTGGCCTGTTTGGATTGAGCTACCCAGCCTCTTACTGTTAACTCAGTTTGGGCCCAGCAACCCCATATGGTGCAGCTTGAAGTAACTACCCCGCTGACTCCACACTCTGCAGAGATGGACAAGAGCCATCACATCCTCAAGTCCACCTCGAAGTCTCTGGACAGCCCTGGCATGGCTGTGATGACTCAAAGACCCAGCTCTTTGGAAAGGGATACTGGAAAGCCAAACACAGTCTGCTGAAAACTGTTGGCGTCTCCAGACCTTTTCTAAGGTAAATAACAATGCAGGCTCTCACCACGGTGGCTTGTGCATGGTGAGTGCTCGGTAAGTGGGGACCGTTCTCTGCTCTCGGAGAACTTGTTCACCATTTCTTGCCCCTGCTCCAGTTTATCTTCCACACAGTGGCCAGAATGCTCTACTGAAGCCAAAATGTGGTACACGTCACTCTTCTGCTTAAGTTTTCAGTGTCTCTCAGCTTCTCTAGGAATTGGTCCAAACCCCTCAGCAAAGTCCTGCCACGATTCAGCCCCCGTTCATCATCCCTTTGTACTGTCTCATCTGCCCCACACCCGGGGCCCACACACTGACCTACAGTTGAGTCGTGCCTTTTTCTTTGGCTGCACCGCAGCTTGCAGGATCTTAGTTCCCCAACCAAGAATTGAACCCACACCCTTGGCAGTGAAAATGCAGAGCCCTAACCACTTGACTGCCAGGGAATCCCCAACCCGTGACATTTTTGAAGGATACACCCTGAGACCATAAAGAGCCCACAGGTCTGTGCCCACTGCCCTCAACACACATATTCCCCCAGAACGTGAAGTCAAATATAACTGAAAATTTTAAATGACCTTTACATCACAAAGCTATGAGACCAAAGTGACCTATGAAACTTATCAAACTTTCAAAGATAAGCTACTAAAGATAAGCTACTAAACCCACTATACCCGACCTCATGTCCCTATCGCAGTATAACTTCTTTTATGGCTTCATTCACACATCAGTTTTATATCAGGGGGACTCAAACCTGGCAGAGATCTTCGTGGTCTCCTAAGAATCATGAGTCATAAAGATGCTATGGGGTTTCTCTCTTTACGCAGGCTGCACCCTGACTGGAACAGCCTCACTTCCTGGCTGTGATACCTTCCCTGACCTTCCTCAGTGTGGGTTCCCCACTGCCTGCAAGAACTCCCACAGCACTTGGTGCTTATTCATCTGGCACTGTGTGTGTGTGAGTGTGTGTGAGTGTGTGTCCGTATCTTGTAATGACAGAAGTTGTGCTTTGCATGCTGGTATCCATGGGCATTGCACAGGCCCGGCACACAGAAGTGTGCGGTTTGTGCTTGCTGAAAGGATGAACCTTAGGTTGTAAGGATATATTACCTTACACCTAAAAGGACTGCACTCTGGACTTCCCTGGTGGCGCAGTAGTTAAGAATCTGCCTGCCAATGCAGGGAACATGGGTTCGAGCCCTGGTCTGGGAAGATCCCACAAGCCCCAAAGCAACTCAGCCCGTGCACCACAACTACTGAGCCTGCACTCTAGAGCCTGCAAGCCACACTGCTGAGCTTATGTGCCACAACTACTGAAGCCGGAGCGCCTGGAGCCCATGCTCCGCAACAAGAGAAGCCGCCACAATGAGAAGCCCATGCACCACAAAATGAGTAGCCCCCACTCGCCACAACTAGAGAAACCCCACACGCAGCAACAGAGACCCAACGTGTCCAAAAATAAATAAATAAAAATAAATAAATAAAATTCGAGGAATTAAAAAAAATTTGTCAATGTTAAAAAAAAGGACAGCACTTGACAGAGAAAGACGTATTATATCACTTACGTGTGGAATCTAAAAAATACAACCAACTAGTGAATATAACAAAAAAGAAGCAGACTCACAGATATAGAGAACAAACTAGTAGTCACCAGTGGGGGGCAGGGGGCAGGGCCATATAGGGATTGGGGAGTGGGAGGTACAAACAATTGGGTGTAAGATAGGGTCAAGGATGTATTGTACAACACTGGGAATATAGACAATATTTTGTAATAACTGTAAATGGATAGTAACCTTTAAAAATTGTATACAATTGTATAAAAATCCAGCAATCCCACTACTGGGCATGTACTCAGAGAAAACTGTAATTCAAAAAGACACATGCACCCCAGTGTTCACTGCAGCACTCTTTACAACAGACAGGACACGGAAGCAACCTAAATGTCCATCAGCAGATGAATGGATAAAGAAGATGTGGTACATATATACAATGGAATATTACTCAGCTGTGAAAAGGAACAAAATTGGGATATCTGTTGAGACATGGATGGACCTAGAGATGGTCATACAGAGAGAAGTAAGTCAGAAAAACAAATATTAACACATACATATGGAATCTAGAAAAATGGTACAGATCAGCCGGTTTGCAAGGCATAGAGACACAGATGTAGAGAACAAACATATGGACACCAAGTGGGGAAAGCCAGGAGGGTGGGGGAAGGAGGGCAGTGCGGGATGATTTGGGAGATTGGGGTTGACATATATATGCTAATATGTATAGAATAGATTAATAAGAAACTTATTTTCAAGAAAAGAAAGAAAAAGAAAGCAAGAAAGCAAGCAAGAAAGCAAGCCTTGTCCTCTGCCTTCAATTTAACCACAGATGGCTCCTCCCTATAAAAATGGTTACTTGCTTTCTCTTCACTTTATCATGTGAGATTAACTGGCAGTGAGGGAGTGAAATCACATCCTTCTGAATCCTCTCACATAAATTCTTACTTGCTTTCTGGGGAGAGTTCTCCCGGGCTGGAACAAGGGCATTCCTCAGTTAAGTCAGTGTAACAAACACTGAGTATTTCCTGTGCCAGACAGACTGCTACCTGGGGCTGTGGAGCCAAAGATAAAGCATACAGCCCCTCCCTGGAAATCTGGTAGGGAGGCAGACTCGAAATGGACATAATACTATCAGTTTGGCAGTTCCTCAAGCAAATTAAACACAGAGTTACCATATGACCCAGCAACTGTACTTCAGGCATTTACCCAAGAGAACTGAAAGCAAGGACTCAAACAGATACTTGCATCCCGATGTTCACAGCAGCATTATTCACAATAGCCAAAAGGTGGAAATGACCAAATGGTCCATCAGGAAATGATTGGATAAACAAAGCGTAGCATATACACACAACGGAATATTACTCAACCTTAAAAGGAAGGAATTTCTGACATATGCTACAACACGAGTGAACCTTGAGGATATTAAGGTATGTGAAATAAGCCGGTCACAAAAGGACAAATACTGTATGATTCAACTTTATGAGGTACCTGGAGTACTCCAATTCACAGAGACAAAGTAGGATGGTGGTTGCCAGGGGCTGAGGACCTTGTGTGTAATGGGCTTAGCATTTCAGTTGGGGAAGAGGAAGTTCTAGAGATGAATGGTGGTGATGATTGCACAACTGCATGAATGTCCCCAATGCCACCGAATCGTACACTTAAAAACAGTTAAAATGGTAAAGTTTTGTTATGAATATTTTACTACAATTCTTAGAAACCCTGCATTCACAATATATGTGTCAAGTAATTATGCTGTACACCTGAAACTTACATGGTGCTATAAGTCAGTCAATTTTATTTCAAATTGAAAAAAGCCATCCCAACGTGATGTGTTCTGTGAGAGAGGCAACCCCGCCATCTCAGGGAGAGCAGAGAAGAGGCCTCAGTGTGACCGCACCGGAATGAGTCCTACAGGATAGGCAGAGTCGGCCAAGGGGAGAAGAGCAAGTGGGGAGGAGACCGGAGGGACCACCAGTTCATCCTGTGACAAGTTACCAATCACTCAGATTTGCTCCATCATTATGGCAATCAGTAAAGCCTTGACACCTGGAGACTCTGTGAACAGAGAGGGAGACTGGGAGGTGTGGATGAGAGCTGGGAAGTACCCTGAGCTTTTTTAGGGAAAATGGAGCAGCACTGCCCCAAGCTCGGGAAGATCTGCCCAGCATCCTACCCTGCCTCTAATAACACACCTGTTACTGAATAAACCACAGGATTTTAGCACCATGATTAAGCCCCACCAGGGCCAGTGAGGTCCCCCCAAAGAGCTGCCATGATTCAGAAAATAATTTGGAACCAAAATTCTCTCTCTCCAGCATAATCAAAAAAGCAAGATCCAACGAAGCAACTAACAAAGGATTAATCTCCAAAATATACAAGCAGCTCATGCAGCTTAATACCAAAAAAGCAAATAACCCAATCCACAAATGGGGGTGGAAGACCTAAATAGACATTTCTCCAAAGAAGACATACAGATGGCCAACAAACACATGAAAAGATGCTCAACATCACTAATCATTAAAGAAATGCAAGTCAAAGCCACAATGAGGTATCACCTCACACCGGTCAGAATGGCCATCATCAAAACACCTAGAAACAATAAATGTTGGAGAGGGTGTGGAGAAAAGGGAACCCTCCTGCACTGTTGATGGGAATGTAAGCTGGTACAGCCACTATGGAAAACAGTTTGGAGGTTCCTTAAAAAACTACAAATAGAACTACCATATGATCCAGTAATCCCACTACTGGGCATATACCCAGAGAAAACCATAATCCAAAAAGAAACATGTACCATAATGTTCACTGCAGCAATCTTTACAATAGCCAGGACATGGAAGCAACCTAAATGACCATCAACAGATGAATGGATAGAGAAGATGTGGCACATGTATACAATGGAATATTAGTCAGCCATAAAAAGGAATGAGATGGAGCTATATGTAATGAGGTGGATAGACCTAGAGACTGTCATACAGAGCGAAGTAAGCCAGAAAGAGAAAAACAAATACTGTATGCTAACTCACATATACGGAATCTAAAAAAAAATGGTACTGATGAACCCAGTGACAGGGCAAGAATAAGGATGCAGATGCAGAGAATGGACTGGAGGACAAAGGGTTGGGAAGGCGTGGGGCGAAGGGGAAGCTGGGACGAAGTGAGAGAGTAGCATAGACATATTTACACTACCAACTGTAAAACAGATAGCTAGTGGGAAGTTGCTGTATGAGAAAGGGAGAGAAACTCGATGATGGGTGATGCCTTAGAGGGCCAGGACAGGGAGGGTGGGAGGGAGGTGCGGGAGGGAGGGGATATGGGGATATATGTATTAATACAGCTGATTGGTGTACCTCAAAAGCTGGTACAAGACTGTAAAGCAATTATATTACAATAAAGAGCTTAAAAAAAAAAGCAAGATCAAAAGAAGTGTCCCTTCACGAATGAATCCTGCACTCTGAGCTCACGTCCAACAAGAGAAAACGAGGACAAGCTGACAGACACAGGATTCCAAACAGCTGCCAAGCCAACCTGTTTCAGAGCTGTCAGCGCACCACTTGTCCTCCAGGACCTGCAGAAGGGCCCGTGGGAGGCAGACCATTGGCCCAGGTCCGCCCTTCACTGTGCCCGGGGGGAAAGCAGGCCACAGGGATGCTGACACAGAGCAAAGCCAGAGAGGCCGGAACCTTCAGAATTCAGCTGTGTTTCTTGTCTGTGCAAGAGTCGAATTTCCCTGAGTTCAGCAGTATGAGCTGTATTTTTCCACCCTCCCTCCACTTTTCAGAAATGACACACCGGTAAGAACAAAAGACAACCCAGAACACACTATCCTCTGATTTGGACAGGCCCAGAGGCTGGCCACAGGTCCATCCCCTCAACCCCAAAGGTTTTAGGTAACCCCAGTAATCTAAGCTAATTTCAGCTTGGATTGATATAATTGCTCGGCGACAAGACTACTGTGTAGGGGACCGCCATGTGAAGCAAGATGAGTTCCGTCCAGGGGCCCTGCGACCACTGTCAGCACAGGTCTGAAGGCAGCTGGTGTCCACGGTGACGGGCTTCCTCACCCATCACCAGCAAATCCCCGACAACTGTTCACCCTATTAAACTTGCAGGAGGCTCTGCCCAGCAGCTGTGCTGACTCCTCCAAATGGTGGGGCCTGAAGCCATTGGCCGTCCCCCACCCTCCGCATCTTGCCCTCCCAGACACAATCCATTTCCTTGGTGGGGAACAGGGTGGAGGTATGACTGGACGGCTAGTAAAAGGCCTCCACAAGGCTCAAGTTTCCATTTTTCAGACGTCAGCCTGGGCACCTGTGGACAGCCCTGTTTCAGATTCTGCCAGCCAGCGCTCTACAGCCTAGAGGGCAGAAGTTCCCCTCCCCTGGAGATGTGCAGGGGGCTGGGAAAACAGACCAGACTCAGCCTACTGTCCCCAGTCTGAGTCACTGTTTCTCCCACTGACTTCTGTTCTCCTCTCTCTCCCAGTTTTCCTTCTACTTCTCTTAACTTCCCTCTTTAGTCTCTGCCATGGGCCATTTGTGTCCAACTAGACCAAAAAACAGTGGGATGTCACCCATGAAACAACGACCACCCCTAAACGCTCACCCCCCAAGTTTGTATGTCGAGAGCGGATCCACACCCACCAAGCTCCACACTCCGTCTTGACATCCCACAGGCACCTCAAATTCAACACATCCAAATCTGCACTCACCTCCCTCTAACTCTGAGCCTCCCGTGAAGTCCTCCCCTTGGACTGTGGCACTGCTACCCAATCACGCAATTTTCCAAACGAGAAATGTGGAGTCACGGCCTCTTTCTCCTCTAGCCCTGCACACAGAGTCCCCGAGTGGTGCTGATGTCACCATCAACCCCTCCCTTCCACCTTCGTGGCTACTGTCTGAGTTCAGGTCTGCGCCCAAGTCTGTCATCTCCCCATTGCTCTCATCCCTCCAGCCCACCCACTGCCATCTATCACCTGATCCAGAAACCTATACTTGCTGACTCCTTCTGTATCAACTCCTGCACCCACTTGGCCTCCAAGTCCTGTACATTCTATCTCCTTGAGATCTATTGAAACTGTCCCCTCAAATCCATTCCCACTGCCAGGACCATGGTTCAAGAATCACCACCTCCCTCATGTAACATCTCCTAACTGGCTTTGCTGATGCAGCCCCACCTTCTCCAGTTGCCCTTCAATGGCCCCAAGAACTACTTCCCTAAAGTGCACACCTGGCACTTCCCTGGTGACACAGTGGTTAAGAATCCACCTGCCAATGCAAGGGACACAGGTTTGAGCCCTGCTCCAGGAAGATCCCACATGCCACAGAGCAACTAAGCCCGTGCACCACAGGTACTGAAGCCCATGTGTCTAGAGTCCATGCTCTGCAACAAGAGAAGCCACTGCAGTGAGGAGCCTGCTCACCACAACTAGAGAAAGCCCATGTGCAGCAACGAAGACCCAACACAGCCAATAAGTAAATATAAATAAATAAATTTATTAAAAAAAATAAAAATAGAAGAGAAAGATGGCAGCAAAGTAGAAGGACGTGGAATGCATCCCTCTCCACAGATGCATCAGGAATACACCAAAAGACGCAATAATTCCCACAGAGAACCAGCTGAACACCAGCAGATGACCTCGGACACCAGAAAGGACTGCAAAGATCCTGACATAACTGGGTAGGACAGAGGGGGGAAAATAAAGGAGAAAGAGGAGGAGAAGGAAAGGGACAGGTCCCACACCCTGGGGTGGGGGGAGCTGAAACAGAAGGGAAATCGCCAAATTCAGGGAAATGTCCCTTATCTGACAGGGAAACCCCTTCTCCAACGGGGAACTTCCCAGGGTCAGAAGGGAGGCACCTGCAACTCTTCAAAGAGGGTGAAGTGGCTGAGCTGCGGCAGACGGGAAAGAGTGAGAAACATACAGAGGGTCTGCACCACGGCTCAGCGTGTCCAGACTGAGAGGTCGGTTCACAGCTGAACAGGGGGTCTGGGAGCTGGAACGTGGGAACTGGAGAACTGGTTTAGGGTGAGAAACATTGTTGGCAGTGAGGAGATGGACTGAGAGGACAGGAGGGAAGAAATCCACAGCGGAGAGTGCCTACCGTGGAAAGCTGGGCGGCCATGGTGGCAGCTCGATACTGCTGACTCACAAGCGGGGGGAGGAGCCGTAGGTGTAGCCGCTCTCTTGGTGACTGCGATGGACAGAAGGACTATTGTGGGCCTGGCTAACACACTCAGGGATAACAAAGGCCCCTGGGACAGGGCTGGCCTAGAGTGCCTGCAGCCGAGAGCCAAAAGCCCACAGAGTGGCTCAGCTCTGGAGACATTCTGTTTACACCTGAGCCGCCAGCATCCCTCTGCAACAGGCACTGCCATGGCCAACTGAGCCACCATGACCCAGGCAGGGCGCCCCGGCGGAGTCATGGCAGGGGGGAGGAGCCACGGTTGTAGTCGTTCTCTCAACCTGAGCCGCCCAAGCCACCATGACCCAGGCAGGGTGCCACTGCTCACTCACTCCCAGGGGAAGGAGCCACTATTGTACCCCCTCTCCCCCCACACACCGGAGCTTACAGATGAACAATAAAGGAAGCTCTGCTGGTTGCAGAGTGATACAAAAAGCCCAAAGTGGGTAGAAGACGCCTACAGCTGAGACCACAAGGAAACAGAAATATTATTATTAATTCTATTGATCTGGTCCATTCTGGGGTCAGTTTAAGCTTTATTTTTTTTAATTAATTATGATCTGAGTCCTAAGGGATCTACATGTTTTACAGCATTTTTATTCTATTTTTTATTCTACTTTTATTTTTAGCCTCTTTATATATTTCTATTTCTAGCTAAGTTTTTTTGTAGTGCTGACTGTATCTCTCCCACCTTCTTTTCATCACTTTTATACATTTCGATTTTTTTCTTTTTCTTTTCATATTTCCAGTCACACTACACTTTTCTGTTGCCCTGTCTTCTATCCTTTTTTAGTTTCTTTTATCTTAATATACTTTTAAGCAATATTATCAGTCTGCTCTGTATCCTTGCCTTATTCTCCAGATGACACACTGCTTTGGTTTTTATTATTAGGTTTTGTCTTTATCGTAGTTCTAGGTATAATTGTCTGATTTCATTCTGAGAATCTTCAGTCTGTCTGGTGGTACTCTCGCTCTTTATCATATTTGATCCTAGCTTTCAAAATCTCCCTAGATTTGTGTTTGTGTGTGTGTGGTGGGTTTTTTTGTGCTTTTTTGTTTGTTTGTTTTTTGGTTTTGACTTTCTGTTGGTTTTCTCTTTGACTGTATGATTGTATACTGGGGTTCTTCTGTCAGGTCATTCTAGTGCCTTATGTTCTATTGGATTCAGTATTTGTGTGTCTTATACATGTATGTGTTTCCTTGATTTAGTATTTGTTTGACTCAACACTCTGCCATTAGTCTGGAGCTTGGACAGTCTTCTTTAAACCCCTATATTGCCAGGGCAAGCAACCTCTGAAGTCTGGACCACTTCATCAGAAGTCAAGTAGGAGGCTCTGGGGGGGAAGCACTGAATCCAGGATGCTAGACTACTAGGGAGTCCTCAGACACAGGGAAGGTTAACTGCAGAGAACTCTCATGGAGCCCTGTATCAGAGTCTAAGACCCGACATTGTCCAACTGTCTGCAACTGCCAATGCTGGACACCTCACATCAAACTACAAACAAGACAGGAACACAAACCCACCCATCAGCACACAGACTACCTAAAGCCATATTAACCTCACAGATACCCTAAAGCACACCACCTGACACAGACCCACTAATCAGAGAGAAAAGACACAGAGCCACACACTGGAAAGCAGACACCAGACTCCCCCAGCAGGAAGCCTACTCAAGACACTGGACAAACCCCACCACAGGGGGCAGAGGGCAGAAACAAGAGGAATTACTACTAGGCAGCATAGGGAAAGGAGACAGCAAACACTATAAATTAGACAAAATGAGAAAACAAAGAAACACCATGTAGGCAAAGGAGCAGAAAAAAAACCCACAAGACCAAATAAATGAGGAGGAAATAGGAAAATTGCCTGAAAAAGAATTCAGAGTAATGATAGTAAAGATGATCCAAAATCTCAACAACAAAATAGAGAAAATATAAGAAACAGTTAATAAGGACTCAGAAGAACTAAAGAGCAATCGGTAATGGACAACAAAATAACCGAAATTAAAAATACTCTAGGTGGTGTAAACAGAATAATGGAGGCAGAAGAACGAATAAGTGAGCTGTAAGATAGAATGGGGGAAATAACTGCCACAGAGCAGGAAAGAAAAAAGAGAATAAAAAGAATGGAAGACAGTCTCAGAAACCTTGGTGACAACATTAAGTGCACCAACATTCGAATCACAGGCATCCCAGAAGAAGAAGAAAAGAAAGGGTCTGAGAAAATATTTGAAGAGGTTATAGTGGAAAACTTCCCCAACATGGGAAAGGAAATAATCAAGTCCAAGAAGCACAGAGAGTCCCATACAGAATAAACCCAAGGAGAAATACACCAAGGCACATATTAATCAAACTAACAAAAATTAAAACACAAAGAAAAAATGTTAAAAGCAGCAAGAGAAAAGCAACAAATAACATATAAGGGAAAACCCATAAAGATAACAGCTGATCTTTCTGCAGAAACTCTGCAGGCCAGAAGGGAATGGCAGGATATACTGAAAGTCCTGAAAGAGAAAAACCTACAGCCAAGAATACTCTACCCAGCAAGAACCTCATTCAGAGGAGAAATCAAAAGCTTTACATACAAACAAAAGTTATGAGAATTCAGGGGCTTCTTAGGTGGCACAGTGGTTAAGAATCCACCTGCCAATGCAGGGGACACGGGTTCGATCCCTGCTCCAGGAAGATCCCACATGCTGCGGATCAACTAAGCCGTTGCGCCACAACTATTGAGCCTGTGCTCTAGAGCCAGCGAGTCACAACTATTGAGCCCATGTGCTGCAACTGCTGAAGCTCATGCACCTAGAGCCCGTGCTCCGCAACAAGAGAAGCCACAGCAATGAGGAGCCTGCACACCACAATGAAGAGTAGCCTCCACTCACCGCAAGTAAAGAAAGCCCGTGCACAGCAAAAAAGACCCAACACAGCCAATAAAATAAATAAATAAATAAATATATATTTTTTAAAAAGTTAAGAGAATTCAGCACCACCAAACCACCCTTACAACAATTGCTTAAGGAACGTTTCTAAGTAGAAAACACCAGAGAAGGAAAAGACTTACTAAAACAAACCCAAAACAATTAAGAAAATGGTAACAGGAACATACATATCAATAATTACCTTAAATGTAAATGGCTTAAATGCTCCAACCAAAAGACACAGACTGGCTGAATGGATACAAAAACAAGACCCTTCTATATGCTGCCTACAAGAAACCCACTTCAGACCAAGGGACACATATAGACTGAAAGTAAAGGGATGGAAAAAGATATTCCATGCAAATGGAAGTCAAAAGAAAGCTGGAGTAGCAATACTCATATCAGACAAATTAGACTTTAAAGTAAAGACTATTACAAGAGACAAGGAAGGACACTACCTAATGATCAAGGGATCCATCCAAGAAGAACATATAACAATTGTAAACATCTATGCACCCAACATAAGAGCACCTCAATACATTAGGCAAATGCTAACAGCCATAAAAGGAGAAATCAATAGTAGCACAATAATAGTAGGAGACTTTAACACCCCACTTACATCAATGGACAGATCAATCAAACAGAAAATAAATAAGGACACACAAGCTTTCAATGACACATTAGACCATCTCAACTTAATTGATACTTATAGGACATGCCATCCAAAAACTACAGAATACATTTTCTTCTCAAGTGCACAAGGAACATTTTCCAGGATAGATCACATCTTGGGTCACAAATCAAGCCTCGGTAAATTCAAGAAAATTGAAATCATATCAAACATCTTCTCTGACCACAATGCCATGAGACTAGATATCAATTACAGGAAAAAAACTGTAAAACATACAAACACATGGAAGCTAAAGAATACACTATTAAACAACCAAGAAATCACTAAAGATATCAAAGAGGAAATCAAAAAATATCTAGAAACAAATGACAATGAAAACACAACAACCCAAAACCTATGGGACACAGCAAAAGCAGTTCTAAGAGGGAAGTTTATAGCAATACAGTCCTACTTCAAGAAACAAGAAAAATATCGAATTAACAACCTAACCTTACACCTAAAACAATCAGAGAAAGAAGAACAAAAAAATCCCAAAATGAGCAGAAGGAAAGAAATCATAAAGATCAGATCAGAAAGGAATGAAGGAAACAATAGCAAAGATCAATGAAACTAAAAGCTGGTTCTTTGAGAAGATAAACAAAATTGATCAACCATTAGCCAGACTCATCAGGAAAAAAAGGGAGAAGACACAAATCAACAGAATTAGAAATGAAAAAGGAGAAGTAACAACGGACACCACAGAAATACAAAAGATCACGAGAGACTACTACAAGCAACTATATGCCAATAAATTGGATAACCTGGAAGAAATGGATAAATTCTTAGAAAAGTACAAACTTCCAAGACTGAACCAGGAAGAAATATAAAATATGAACAGACCAATCACAAGTACGGAAATTGAGACTGTGATTAAAAATCTCCCAACAAACAAAAGCCCAGGGCCAGATGGATTCACAGGTGAATTCTATCAAACATTTAGAGAAGAGCTAACACCGATCCTTCTCAAACTCTTCCAAAATACAGCAGAAGGAGGAACACTCCCAAACTCATTCTACGAGGCCACCATCACCCTAAAACCAAAACCAGGCAAATATGTCACAAAAAAAGAAAATTACAGGCCAATATCACTGATGAATATAGATGCAAAAATCCTCAACAAAATACTAGCTAACAGAATGCAACAGCACATTAAAAAAAATCATACATCATGATCAAGTGGGGTTTATCCCTGGAATGCAAGGATTCTTCAGTATACACAAATCCATCAATGTGATACATCATATCAACAAACTGAAGGATAAAAACCATATGATCATCTCAATAGATGCAGAAAAAGCTTTTGACAAAATTCAACATCCATTTATGATAAAAACTCTCCAGAAAATGGGCATAGAAGGAAATTACCTCAACATAATAAAACCACATATGAGAAACCAAAAGCCAACATCATTCTAAATGGGGAAAAACTGAAAGAATTCCCTCTAAGAACAGGAACAAAACAAGGGTGCCCACTCTCACCATTATTATTCAACATAGTTTTGGCAGTTTTAGCCACAGCAATCAGAGAAGAAAATGAAATAAAAGGAATCCAAACTGGAAAAGAAGAAGTAAAACTGTCATTCTTTGCAGGTGATATGATATTGTACATAGAAAACCCCAAAGGTTCTACCAGAAAACTGCTAGCACTAATCATTGAATTTAGTAAAGTAGCAGGATACAAAATTAATGCACAGAAATCGCTTGCATTCCTATACACTAACAATGAAAGAGCAGAAAGAGAAATTAAGGAAACTCTCCCATTTACCATTGCATCAAAAAGAATAAATTACCTAGGAATCAACCTGCCTAAGGAGGCAAAAGACCTGTATGCAGAAAACTATAAGACACTGATGAAAGAAATCAAAGACGATACAAACAGATGGAGAGACATACCATGTTCTTGGATTGGAAGAATCAACATTGTGAAAATGAGCATAGTACCCAAGGCAATTTACAGATTCAACGCAATCCCTATCAAATTACAAACAGCATTTTTCACAGAACTAGAACAAGAAATCTTACGATTTGTATGGAAACACAAAAGACCCCAATTAGCCAAAGCAATCTTGAGAAGGAAAGATGGAGTTGGTGGAATTAGGCTTCCTGGCTTCAAACTATACAACAAGGCCACAGTGATCAAGACAGCATGGTACTGGCACAAAAAGAGAAAGGAGATCAATGGAACACAATAGAGAACCCAGAGGTAAACCCACACACGTATGGGCACCTTATCTTTGACAAAGGAGGCAAGAATATACAATGGAAAAAAGACAGCCTCTTCAATCAGTGGTGCTGGGAAAATTGGACAGCTACATGTGAAAGAATGAAATTAGAACACTTCCTAACAACATACACAAAAATAAACTCCAAATGGATTAAAGACCTAAATGTAAGGCCAGACGCTATAAAACTCCTACAGGAAAACATAGGCAGAACACTCCATGACGTACATCAAAGTAAGATCCTTTTTGACCCACCTCCTAGAATAATGGAAGTAAAATCAAGAATAAACAAATGGGACTTCATGAAACTTAAAAGCTTTTGCACAGCAAAAGAAACCATAAACTAGACAAGAAGACAACCCTCAGAATGGGAGAAATTACTTGCCAACGAAGCAACGGACAAAGGATTAATCTCCAAAATATACAAGCAGCTCATGCAGCTTAATACCAAAAAAGCAAATAACCCAATCCACAAATGGGGGTGGAAGACCTAAATAGACATTTCTCCAAAGAAGACATACAGATGGCCAACAAACACATGAAAAGATGCTCAACATCACTAATCATTAGAGAAATGCAAGTCAAAGCCACAATGAGGTATCACCTCACACCGGTCAGAATGGCCATCATCAAAACATCCAGAAACAATAAATGTTGGAGAGAGTGTGGAGAAAAGGGAACCTTCCTGCACTGTTGGTGGGAATGTAAGCTGGTACAGCCACTATGGAAAACAGTTTGGAGGTTCCTTAAAAAACTACAAATAGAACTACCATATGATCCAGTAATCCCACTACTGGGCATATACCCAGAGAAAACCATAATCCAAAAAGAAACATGTACCATAATGTTCACTGCAGCAATCTTTACAATAGCCAGGACATGGAAGCAACCTAAATGACCATCAACAGATGAATGGATAGAGAAGATGTGGCACATGTATACAATGGAATATTAGTCAGCCATAAAAAGGAATGAGATGGAGCTATATGTAATGAGGTGGATAGACTTAGAGACTGTCATACAGAGCGAAGTAAGCCAGAAAGAGAAAAACAAATACTGTATGCTAACTCATATATACGAAATCTAAAAAAAAATGGTACTGATGAACCCAGTGACAGGGCAAGAATAAGGATGCAGATGCAGAGAATGGACTGGAGGACACGGGGTTGGGAAGGCGTGGGGCGAAGGGGAAGCTGGGACGAAGTGAGAGAGTAGCATAGACATATTTACACTACCAACTGTAAAACAGATAGCTAGCGGGAAGTTGCTGTATGAGAAAGGGAGAGAAACTCGATGATGGGTGATGCCTTAGAGGGCCAGGACAGGGAGGGTGGGAGGGAGGTGCGGGAGGGAGGAGATATGGGGATATATGTATGAGTACAGCTGAATCACTTTGGTGTACCTCAAAAGCTGGTACAAGAGTGTAAAGCAATTATATTACAATAAAGAGCTAAAAATAAAAAAAATTAAAAAATAATAAGTGCACACCTCATCACATCCTGTCTCTGCTCCAGAGATTTTGGCAGGGCTGTCCACTGCCTTTGGAAAAAGTCATCCTTCTCAGCACAGCCCTCAAGGATCTACCTCTTCTAACCCGGAAGCACCTCTGGAGCTCATGTGTTACCATGTTCCCTTGGCCAATTCACCCCAGCCGTCCACCCCAGAACTGGGATTTACTTTGCTTTTCTACTAGATCATGTTCTACTGCCACCATCACTGATAAGTCAGAGCCATCACAGTTATGCGGGACCATATTCCCCCTCAGGCTAAGGAGCCAGGAGTCTAGTGAAAAATGAAACAAAGTGTGCAGAGGCCAGACCCTTGTTTCAGCTTTATGTCCTGTAGGGTCAGGAAACTACACCAATGGGCTCCTCCACAACCCACTCTTAGAATTTTCCCTGGAGATGAGTTTGAATAATCCCATTTCCCCTGGAGTGTCTCTCCTGTTGCAATGCCAGATTAACGCAAAAAATAATGATATACTCTCTCTCGCTAGTCTCTCGAAGCTAGAATTCTACTCATGACTAATGCATCTGGCCCAGGAGCTGGCCTTGATGCAGGCTTCAGCTCACAGGTTACACTGATGATGGTCCAAGCTCTGATTTGGTTCAACTCCAGATGGTGAAAGTTCAAGAGAAGCACCAGGGGAGCTTGACACTTTCCTCCCAGGAGACAACGGGCATCATCTCTGTGGATCTAGGATGTTAACGGCACAACCAGCCCCGTGTCTGGAGTAAATTAAAGCTTCCATCATTTTAAGGATACATGCCCAGGATGACAGCTTCAAGGCATTTGATAGGCAAGGACTCCCGAGTCATTTCTTTCGCTGTTTCCATTAACCTGTAGGGTAGAGCACAGCAAAGGATCTCAGACTTATTTAATTACGCAGTCGGTCTGTGTGTCAATCCACCAGCATGCCCGTCTCCACACTAGGCAGCATGCAGGAATATAGAGGGAAAGGGAAGAACTCGCCTCCACACCTGGCAGAACTCAATTCCTACACTCTCCACTCCTCCCTCCAAGAAGCAATTTCGGGAAGTTAGTGCCCGTACTCCGCGGCCCCCTTCCACTAACCCAGGACAAGGGGTGTGACAATGGAGCAAGTGCAAAAGGCTACATGAAACAGATTTCACAGGTCTCGCCCATCCCTGAGCTTAGCTGTCAGAGTAGCCCAGACCTCAGCCCCACCTCCAACCTGGCCCCGAAGCACCCCCACCCCCACTCCTTACAAACCAGAGTACGTGAACACTGGGATGAAAGAAAGAGTGTGCGAGAGAAAGACAGCAGCTCTCAGACAGGAGTGTGGTCACCTGGCCCACAGGTCATGCACCACTTACCCACTCAGCGGTCTCATTTTCCTAATTTCAAAGAACTGGGTCCCTGTATGATTGTATCTGTGTGAAGTATGTAAAGGGAAAGTGACGGAAAGCTCCAAAGGTCCCAGTAATCCAGCAGAGGGATTTCTCAAAGGGATGAGGAAGTGGGGGCTTTCCAGAAGGTGGCCAGTAGCCTGAAGATCACCAACAGCGTCTTCCTCCTCCTTGTACTGCCCTGGAAATCTACTTTCTAACTTAGGTCCCAAAGCACCTTGGATCTATATAATAGCTATTTTCAATCTGCTCTGTATTTTGGTTAGTTGAATACATGTCTTAATTCACCTACTAGACGATAAGCTCTGGATGGAATTGATAGAAGAGTGGATGGATGGATGGAAGGCTGGCTGGCTGGACAGATAGACAGAAGGATAGGTTGATGGATGGATATGAATGGATGGATGGAAGGAATGGAAGGGTGATGGATGGAAGGTGGATAGATGGTAGTAGGGTTTCTCAAGAGCACACAGACTCTGCAGCAGAGCTTACCATGGAGACATCACTTTCATTTCATGCCTGGACTGACGTTTGACATTGATTACTAAATCTGAGAAGACAACACCATTATCCACAACCTGGGACTCAGCTGGTTGCCCTCAGGGTCTCAGGGACTGGCAAGCCTGGACCCGCTCATTCTGAAGCAGATTCTCTTCTTACCAGGCTCTCTGAGACTGGATCTTGATTTTTTTTTTTGAGCCTAAAGAAAAGTTGCTTTGTGTGTTTTTCTTTCCTGACTCAAACAAAATCCTACAGAAAAAGTGCATATTGGGAAGGTGCTGATGAAGCATGAACCTGTAGCCCGGGTGGGAAGTAGGAGGTTAGATGTGTGGCCCTACAGTGCTATTAGCAGCTGCAGAAGGTGGCAATGATCACCGCACGGCACTGCACACTCTCCCCAGAAGGGCTGCGATTCCTCTCCTGGCAAAGGCGTTTTTAACTGCTGAGACACAAGCATGTTTAACAACCATCTGGAGAGATTGTTCTAAGCAGATCCTGGGCTCTACCCCTGGAGATTCTGGTTTCAGGCCATGCTCTCAGCCCCTGATGTCATTCAGAGTCGCCCCACCTGGGACTGTTGAATTGGAAGTTCCAGGGTGAGGGGCAGGGGATGATTTTAACAAACTCATCCGTCTAGAAATTACCAGCATGAGCCATAAGAATAACCAATAACAATACAGGCTTGCCCAGCTTTTAAAAAATACAACATACAAAACCCTAGATACGAGTGAAAAATGAAGGGCTACATAGTCTCATTGTGAAATGATTTTTCACTTTACCAAGATTTCATTCAAATAGTGAGATTCCTGGCATATTTAAAGCAGAATGCAACTGGCAAAGGTTCTATCTATATGCCCAACTTTCTCCCTGTTCACATTATCTACTTTATACATCTAGTGCATGGCGTAAGACAAACCTCTAATAAAATAATAAAAAATTACCTGACCATCCTTTCCCAGTTCCTCACAGTTATCAGCCCCTGAAAGCGGGCTGGGAAGGAGAGCCTCCTGTAAGCGCTGCCTTCAGGAAGGGAGACATCAACCTTTGCTCCCTACACAGCACAGCTCAGGGGTGAGGACTGCTCTTTCCAGAACCTTGTGCCAGGTCAGCACTCCTGCTGGCCAGTGCTGTGAGGCTGTCAGGAGGGAAGGCAGGATTTGTCCTTTCTCATGTCCCCAGCTGAGGATATCTATGGTCAGGGCTGGCCCGAAGCGGTCCTAGTACCACTCACCGCATCCAGGACAAAGCAGTAGGAAGGCCCCAAGGAACTAAATAAACGTCTGGTTAGAAGGCAGAACAAAGAGGCCACTCCAACGGCCAGGTGACCTGGGGCCTGATCCCAGCAGCATGGTGGTGCTTTCCCTTCTCCAGCCCTCTCTGCAGTCCGTGATCCAGGTCGGTGACCACAATGGGTCAGTGAAGAGAGAAATGAAAAAGTGGATCCTTCAGGACTGAGAATGGGCTGCAGGGTCTACGGGAGCACAAGCCAATGATAGGTAAAGCACGTGCAAACTTGCCCCATCAGTGCATTCCCGGCCAGGCTCATCCTCTTTAATCTCTGACCAGATGATCCTTGTGAAGACCACATCCTAAATAGAAGGGGAGAGCCATTCTAATTTCTGCCACCTTCTGGAACGTTCTGTGAGGAGTTGGGCACATCCAGGAAGGCTCAGCTCTTGGGGTCCAGGGCGACTCTGGCAGACGTTTATGCTTCTGGGCCACGTGGAGCCCCCCATGTAGGGTCCCTGTTTGGCGATCAGCACTGACATCAGCCTTCCCTGGGCGAGGACTGCCCGACTGCCCCCTGGAGGCTGGTGCTACCTTCTCTCTCTAAAACCGCCTCGGGATTCCACTGGGAAGACGCCATGCAGAGCAGCTCACAGTCCGTGAAGTGGGAACTGAGAGGCTAATCAAATAACCTGCCCGCCCAAATGAGCGGCAGTTCTCATCTGGTGGGACCTTCCCCTTCAGGGAAAACACAAAAGTCCACAGGAAAGCTCTTTACCTACAGCACAGAGAGGGGAGGCTCTTCCGGGGCATGTGGGACGTGTGCAGTGCCCCATGACATCTTTTCTGCTAAGTTCTATGTCTTTAGGGAGGAAGGACAGAGCGCAAACAGAGGCCTGACCCCCTGCACAATGTGCTGGGGCCTGGATGGCGGCAGCTGCCTTGGCAGGGAGGCCGGTGCTGGCTTAGCCGAGATGCTCACTGACTTGCTTGGGCAAAACAGCCTGTCCCGCTCACATGCACCTCTATCGGCCTGGCTCCCATCTGACTCCCATCCCTGGTAAAGCACCAACCATGGCGAGGGGACCACCTGCCCCTGCCCCTTGGTTCTTACAATGTAGTTCATGTGGGCGTTCAGAACTGACCTAATCCTGATTGCGAACACCGGAGGACAAAAGGGCCACCGGCTGGCTGGTGCGCACCCAGCCTAGACCCACAGGGCTCCCCAGCTCTTCTTCAAACTCACGTGAAGAGAGAGGGCCCCCAGCCCAGAGCCCCATTCACTCACGCGGAACGGACCAAGGGCATCGGGCGCCAAAGGCAGTGCCACGTGGCACTCTTGGAGATGCTGAGCGGTCAGGATCAGGCCAAAAAGTGAGAAGAAAGAAAAGAAACAGAAAGACTAGGGGGGAAGAGGAAGAAAGAAAGCTGGGACAGGAAGAGAGATGGAGGGAGCCAAGGATGACCGAGGAGGTGGAGAAAGAGGAGGAGACGCAAGGAAGGGGGCGTGCGCCGCCCACCACCACCTCGCTGCCCCTTGCTGGCCCGGCCCACCCCCGCTTAAAGGAAGAGGCTCTGATCATCACAACGGTGTGCTCCAACGTCTCTCCTTATAGACTCTCACACCGGGGCGTCCCTCCACGCCCGGCCCCACCAACCTCACACAGCATTTGCTGACCAGCTGGGAGCAGACGCCATCAGCCTCACGATCACCGCGCCCGGCCCCGGGCTGGGTCTGCTCAGACCCTGGTCGGAAGGATACTGTAGCGTCTTCATGTAGTTCTGGACGGCCTGCAGCCAGTCTGGGATCGTCATTGACAGCCTGTAGTTTGGAACCTGGGGTACTGAAGGCTACGGAGAAGTAGAGAGAGATTGTTTTTATCAAGGAGACCAGTGCCTGGGGGCGAGACCAGTGCCTGGGGGCGAGCCCAGGGCGGGAACCCCCGCAGAGCTGCTCCCGAGTGCAGACGGCCACCCTGGCCTGGGCACCGGTTCAGCTGGTGCCTCTCGGACAAGGTCTCCCCAGACCGGTCAGTCCCCTGCTGACGTCCTCTCGGCGTTCCCTCGGCACACCCTCCACTCGGTCGCCCTGGCTCTCTCTGGCCCGCCCTGTGCTGTGGTGTGAACGGGGCCTGCCCCGCCATGGGGGCCTCAGCCCTTCCTGAGGCCAAGGGCCATGTCCTGTAGTGTCCCCCTTCCCAGGCCTGGTCCAGGAGGTTCAGAGATGCTCCATTAGTCCCCACACTTCTACCGCACAACTACACTTTTGCTGCAGGGCTGGTGTGACCCCTGGACATGCCTGACGCCAGGGCCCCACCGAATACACGATGAACGGTGCCCCGGAGGAATGCAACCTGGCGCTGCACAGGCCACGTCTCCTCAACATCACCCCCTGCACGGCCCATCGCATCCATTTCCCAAGTCCAGCCCCAAGAGGATCAGGAAAGATTCCCCTCTTGCCGCGAATCTTCCCAGGTAAGTGCAGCTCCTCTCACTCATGAGCCGTCTTACCCTTTGACCCCACCTGGCTGCCCAGTCGCCCCTTCATCTCCTAGTCCGCCTCGTGGTCAACAGTCACGAAGTTCTAACCTTCGCTGGGAAGAGAAGGGAGCAGGGGCAAGTCAGGCCTGGAAAGGGGGAGGTGGTGCCTCTTCTTGCGAAGTTAGAGCTGAGACACCACTCAGCTCTGAGCAACCCTGCCGCCCAGGCCAAGTGCGAGAACAAGCAGGGGCTTCCAGTCCAGTCACTCCTGGGAAGGAGAAAGCAGGTTCTGCTTTCCTTCCCCTGTTTCCCAGCCCCTTAACCTTGGCCTCTCTCCTGGGGGTGGGGGCCGCTGGTGACAGAGACGCGCAGCCCGTGTGGGTCTGCGGCTCCCGCAGGAAGGAGAGGAGACCTCAGCCGCTCAGGGAGGAGCAGGAGGGGCCCCAGGTCAGAGGAGTTCCACCCTCTAAGCAAACAGGGAAAGGGAGGCCCTGGGGATTCAGTGCTCAGCTGATGGAAGGTAAAGCCGCTGGCGAACGGACTTGGAGACGGCGCCGGGCAGCCTGGCTGGGCACCAGGGCCAGACGCTGCCCACAGACGGTCCCCGGGTCTGTTCCCGGCTCTGCAGGCTCAGGCCCCACGGCCAAGCTGGAGGGCGAGGCGGCCCCCCGGGCCTGAAGCAGGAGGCTCTTCATACTTCTGCACCTTCCGCTGCTTTTACTTAAAATAAAAGGGAACTAGTCACACATTCTATTTCACAGCCAAGGTGCAGAGTGTGTGTGTGTGTGTGTGTGTGTGTGTGTGTGAGCAAGAGAGAGAGAGAGAGAGACAGGATATAAGACTGTGTGTGCACACACTCACACAGCTGTCCTGCAAACATTTTGTTTACAACAGATCAACTCAAATCCCATTCCTGTCTTGGAGAGTCACTTTTGGGAGCAAAATGTTCCCATGTGAACATTTGCTTACATGGCCCTCCCCACAGCCCTCCCCCCCGCCCCACCCCAGAGTCAAAATACGAAGCGTGTCCCTGGGCTTCTGCCCTAGCAAACACGAGGAAGCTTGTCCTTGTGTTCTGCAGTAACGTCCACGGATCTACCCACACCTGGACTTCCGTGTGAGAATGTGCCAGCGCTTTCACAGAGAAGTGAGGAAAACGGGAACAACCTGCTGTCGCATGTCCCGTGTTCCGAGCTCTGGGCCAGGTACAAAGGGGGAGGTGGCCCAGGCATGGAGGAAGGGAGGAGGGAAATGACACAGCTTAGGAAGACAGGAGCACACATCTACACGAGAAAGTGCGGTGGGTTCCTGTTTGATAGAAAAGCTGGTGAGCAGGGGAAGACGTCCCGTAGATGCACCGGCCACCTGAGGGGTCCCCTTGGCCAAAGCCCTGAGGAAGCCAGAGGGACCCGGTTCTGAGTCCGCTTTGGGGGGCCAACCACCAAGTTATCTGAACTCCCCCAAGCCCAGCAGAGCCCACAAGAGCCAGGGATGGGCTGGGAGGCAGGCAGCAGCTGGTCCTCAGAATAGCAGCCCAGGGGCGCCCAAGGGCTTTTACAAACAGCTGCCTGGTTACCTCAGCCCCTGCTGAGAGCGAGTGCAGGAGCTGCAGCCACATTCCCCAGACCCCAGCGGGGGAGCAGGGCTGCGGTGGGAGAGGAGCCGAGACTGCTGAGGGGATGATGTCATCCGGCTACAACCCACCCTGCCGTCTGGGACAGCTGGCGGGGGCTCAGGCTGGGTCAGCTCCCGACAGCGCCTCCGGCTGCCAACGCCCCACAGGACGACCACAATACACCAGGCAGGCCTCCTTAGGGGGCAGTATGTCACCTACTGCTGTGGAGCCTGGGCCAGCTGCACGTCCTCGCTGAGACTCCAGTTCCTTCCTGATAAAACAGGAGAGGATATCACCTACTCCAAACCTTCTGGGCTTGTCTTGAGGACTACGTGACCCAATGTAGAAAGCAGGCAACTTGGGGCTTGGCACGCAGTGCTCTTTAAGTGTTAGCTGTGCTATCATTATTCATCAACAGGGTGTTTTCGGGGGTCTGGATGGGGAAGCCTGAATTGTCTCCACTTTTCAGGGACTGGAAAACAGCATCAGCAGGGCCTGAGCCCCTGGACACTCAACTCAGGAGCATCACCAAGATGCCTTCCCAGCCTGATGGAAGAGGACGAAAACATCCACTTCCCCTGGGGACACGTGGTGGCCATGAGCTAATACCCTTAATTCATGAAGAGTTTATACAAAGTGATAAGAAAACCTTCTATGCCTCAATGAGAAGAAAATGGCCCCAGAAGGTGGACGCAACCCAAGTGTCCATCAACAGATAAGTGGATAAACAAAATGTAGTAGACATGCAATGAAATATTATTCAGCCTTAAAAAGGAGGGACATTCTGACACATGCTACACATGCCAAAACTTTGGAGACCTTATGCTGAGTGAAATAATCCAATCACAAAAGGACAAATATTGGATGATTTCTCTTATGTGAGGTTCCTAAAGTAGTCAAGTTCACAGAGACAGAAAGTATTATAGAAGGGTGGTTGCCAGAGGCTGAGGAGAGGGAGAAATGGGAACTCAGTGTTTAATGGGTACAAAGTTCTAGCTGAGGAAGAAAAAAATTTCTGGAGGTGAAAGGTGGTGATGGTTGTGCAACAATGTGAAAGTACTTACTTCACAGAACTGTACAATTAAAATGGTTAACATGATAAATTATGTTATCACAGTTTAAAAAATGGCCACGAAGGGAATTCCCTGGCTGTCCAGTGGTTAGGACTCTGTGCTTCCACTGCAGGGGGCCCATGTTCGATCCCTGGTCAGGGAACTAAGATCCCACGAGCCGCACGGCAGAGCAAAACACAAAACAAAACTGTGAAAAGACAATTCACAAACGAAGCAATGCAAACAGTGAATAGATATTTTTTAAAAAGATCCAGCTCACTAATAATTTAAGAATGCAAATTAAAGCCACTGCAAAATGTCATTTTTCACCTCTCCAATTAGCAGAGGTATTCTGAAATGTGGATGCTCCGTGCTGGTGAGGATGCTCTCATATGGCAGGATGGGAAAACTGGTACAACTTTTTTATGAAAAGAGCACACTTTTTTTTCTTCTCCCTGACTGAGGTCCTGAGAGTCTGTCCTGCTACTTCCCTGTCCCGTTTCACCAGAGACGCCAACTAGAATTCCCCTGTTCCTGTCCCTCTAGATTCCCTCCTGCCTCCTGCATCCAGGCCCCTCAAGCCACAGCCCAGCTGATGAAGGCAGAATCTAGAGGACACTGATTAAAACCACCCTCTGCACACAGGCACTGCATCTACAGTTAGGGGGAGAGGTCCCTGGGGGTGGGGAATAGGCAGAAAGAGGGGAGTGGACAGGAAGATGGTTGTTCAAGAAGAAAAATAAAACAAACCACAGGCAGGCGAGCTTTCACTCCATCCTTGCCAAACGCAATGACCTCTCAGAAAAATGCAAGACAGAACGTGGATGGACACAAGTGTGTATCATCACCGTGCATCACCGTGTGGAGAGAAGGGGGAAACCAGGGAAGAAGCCAGGGAGGCAGCGAGAGCCCCAGGGACCAGGAGTCTTTAACAAAAAAGTACAAGGAGAAAGCAAAGCCTTTTGCAGTCCCCGCTCTGAACATGTATTTACACTGCGCATGCGCCAGGCCGAAGCATTTTTCTCTGGCAACCTGACAGGGAGCACACGGAACATCACTCTAGGGCCCAGGATGAGCCCCAGACCCCTGCATCAGGGGCAGCCAGGAATCTGTTGATGGTGACCTGGTCCTCCACAACCTTGGGCTGAGCAGGAAGCTCCGACAGACGGTTTTGAACGCAGGACCGGGGATAAAGTGCACTGCCCATCTGCGCCAGCAGAGGGCAGGAGCGGAGCCCTGACGGCAGCAACGTTTGGCTCCCAAGCCCTCACACTTTTTCACTCAGGCAAAGCTCAGCCCTCTAAATGTGAATTATTTCCCAATTTGGGATCTACGTGAGAATGAAGCACAAACACGTGGTGTCTGCAAGAAACGGCTTGGTGTTTCCTGCTAAATCCATCTGGTCGTCTGCCCCAGGAGAGTCGGGCTTCAGCCAGTCAAGAAGCAGAAGGTGCTGTTTCCCAGTCGGCCCCGCTGTTTTTTCTGGGCCAGCCATCCTCTCTGCCCCTCCCTTCCCAACCTCTATTATCCTCCAACTGACTTGCGCTGCTTTCTTGCACTAACCCTGAAAAACCCTGGCCTTCACCTCATCAGCTGTTACCTTCAGACCCAGTAACCACCAGGGGAGAGGTCTGCAGGCACACATTTAGGATCGCAGAGCAGGTGACCCCTGTCCCCCTTTCCCCAGTGGGGGCACCTGGATCTTTGGGCAGAACTGACCACGGCTGCTAACAGAATGTCCTGCAGTCAAAGAAAGTGTCATTCAGTCTTCCTCTTAGCCCTCTGACACTTTCCCCTGGCCACTTCTTTTGCTTCTTAGTCCACATTCAATTGGCAAAAAAAAGGTTCATCTCCCTGAAACTCTCCAACCCTTCCACCACCACCCCACCACCCCCCTCCTCTGTACAGATTCCTCAGCAAGACATTGATTTGATTAAAGGAGAAAAGGACTTAGCCCCAAAGGGAAAAGTCTGCTGAGCTGAGTGCAGGAATAGTCTCAAGTCAGAGAGGAGTGGCTCCTGGAAACAGGAGCTTTCAAAGCTGTTCCCATCCCAGGGCCCGCACAGGGGTCAGGGTTTGGGGAATGTCAGGACCAGGGAGAGAGCGGATGCTGTGATGGCAGTGAGGATGGAGAACCAAACATTATGATGCAATGTAAGAGAGAGACATGTGAAGCTCTTTATTTAGGTTCAAAAAGCCGATGCCCATGTTCAGCCAGGAGTTGCCCTGGCTTGGCAGGAGTTCTCATGCGACCTTCAGGTTACTGTGAAAGTATGATATGATATGGCCACTATATTAAACAAACAAACAACAACAAAAAAGAACAGAAAGAAAAGAAAGCTCTTTTTTTAAGAACCCAGGATTCAGCCACAATAAGCGAAGTATCAAGTACAGGTCTCAGAAAGTAGTAATTTATATTCCAAGCCGCTCAGACAACATTTAGAATATTGTGTTTCAAATTGTGCTTGTTTTCGGGGACTGAGTGATGATAAACTAGCAATTGTCTAGAAAGAGGACAAGAAAAGTGAGTTGATCTGGGAATTATGACACATAAGAAAAGGTGAAAGGAACTACGTGTGGACAAAGACAATTAAAGGAAGATGCAGAATAACCCAATGCACCTCTAGTGTCACACAGATGACCAGCAACCTGAAGACTAATGGGTCATAACACCACGGGATTTGAGAGTTGGAAAGAACTTTACGTGAAATCTGATCTACTCCCATTTTATAGATGAGAAAACTAAGGCTGGAGATTTTGAGGGACTAAGGCCACAAAGCTAGAGGTTGCACAACCAGAACCAGAATTCAGTCCCTTCATTTTTTTAGTCCAAGTCCTTTCCTTACTCCAAGAGAACGATCTTATAATATTTGAGGGAGCTGTGAGTAGCATATGAAGTCGACGTGTGCTGCCCTTTGGTTCTTTTTTTTTTTTACGCTTTTTTTTTTTTTTTTGGCACACGGGCTTACTTGCTCCGCGGCATGTGGGATCTTCCTGGAGCTAGGATCGAACCTGTGACCTCTGCATTGGCAGGCGGATTCTTAACCGCTGCGCCACCTAGGAAGCCCTGCCCTTTGGTTCTTGAACACAAGAATCAGTGGTGACATGTGACCGAGGGGGGAAGAGGAGGAATTCTGTTCAGTTTAAGAAAAGAGTTTCCCAGTAACCAAATCTGGCCAGGTCTGGGAGCTGCCCTGTGAGGCGAGGAGCCCCCCATTCCCAGGAGGCCTTCAGAAAGAGGAAGGGATTCTGCTGAGAGGTACTGGATAGGTCTCTACCAACAATGACTGATCAGACAACATTGATTCCCACAGAGAAAGGGGGGCCCCACCCACAATGTCGGGAGAAGGATGAAGCCACAATTAGAAGCAGGGTGCGTGCTGAGGGTGCTAAATGAGAAAGGCTCACCTAAGGGAGGACAAACACTGAAGTGAGAACTGTACTCCAGTACCAGGGTTGTTCTCAGGCTCTGAGCCTCAGCAAGGGTAGTTATGGGTGACACTAAAGCAGACAAGATTCTCGCTGGGCATAACGAAGATCTCCTTGACCAGCAGGGTAATAAAACACGGTAACCAACTGCGGCAGGAAGTTTACAGGCTCTGTCACTTTTCCCAAGAGCACACACAGCTTTCCAGCCTGCAGGCTCAGAGGCTCAGGTCACCAGATGCTCCAGGTTGGGGACTCAAGCAGATGGCCTTCCAGGTCTCAGGTCTGGCATTCCTAGACCTGTGTAGGCATCTTCTCGTCCAGACCAGTGTCCCCAGGGTGCACGGGAAACCATCTGCCATGCTACCGCCCCCAGGCTCTGCGGCATTTCTCTGCCAGTTTGCATTTTGATGTTTCACACAGCGACCACTGCACATCTCCCTCCACTTTACTAACGTTATCCTTGGCCACCAAACCCAGTTGGCTCACTGGCTTCTCTTCAGGGTAGAAAGCATTTCACTCCTCAGCCTCTTTATCCGGTGAGATTCATTTATCATGTGTACTGGAAAGTACCTTTTAAGCCATAGTTAAAACTCGTTTTTCTCGGAGCCCAGATAAGCTGGGAAAAGAGTTGACTGTTTTGCAAGTTTCAGAGGTGAAAGTCACTGTCATAAAAAAAAAAACTGGCAAAAAGTCTAGGAATGATTCACACTGAGAAGTCTGAGTGGTTGATTGCAAATTCATTCACAGCCTAATAAATCATTTGCAAGGAAGTGGGGACAGAGAGGACCAAGAGACTTCAAAGAGGATAAGCGGGATGGGATCCCTAGCACGCCTATGCATTCCTGGCACCAGTGGTGCTACCTGGTGGCTACAGTATTCCCTGAAGGAGGATGTACACGGGGCTAAGAAAATAATAGAGTTTGGCTCCAGATTCAAAGAAACCTTGGCACAAGCCGACTACACAGTCCCAGGACAGCAAGCCCCCTTCCTCTCCCTCCCCCATTTCTAAGATGTCCAAGACAAACATCTCAATTAAGCAAACGGGGGTGGGGGGTGGGGAGGGGGGGTTGGGAAGAATAGGGAGGGTAAGGGAGTTTGCAGCAGGCCCAGGAAAATGGAAATTGCCTCTCTTTGCGACGCACAGGCAAAATGGTCCCATCACTGCCCACCCCAACCCCCTCCTTCGGAGCCACTAACCTTTGCCAAGAAGGTGGCGTTCCTGATGGCGCCCACCATCTCTCCCCCCTTGGGGTGCACTTTGGCCACATGCATCCACATGCGCTCCCAGGTGTGGCTGTCGATGGGGAAGCCGCTCTTGTTAACGTGAAACAGCACCCCGCCGTCTTTGTCCTCCTCCTCCGAACCCCCGCTGGTGGCGAGGCTCACGGGCCGCGCGTGGCTGCTCCGGGACCTGGTGCCTTTGGCGCCTTTGGGGTGGGGGCAGCGGTGAGTGTCGGCCGCCGAGCCGGTCATGGCGGGGCCGGGGCGGGGAGAGCTGCGCTGGGGGCCCGCGGAGGCGGCGGCGGCAGCGGGGGGCGTGTGCGCGCGGGCGCGGCGCGGGGATCAGCGCCCCGCAGGGGCGGCCTTCTCCATGCCTCTCGCTGCCGCAGGACGCGCGAAGGGGGAGCGGCGGCTGGAGCTCCGCTTACGGGCCGTGCCTGAAATCGGTGAGACACAACACACACCGCGGGTAAGTGCACGCCGGGAGGAACCGCGGCGGGGGCCGTGGCCAAGGCGGCGCGGCGTCGAAGTGTCCCCACTTCACTGTCCGCTGCCCCCCGCGAGCGGACAGACCTTCCCCCACCCAGGGAATTGCACGCGAGCTTCCAGCCCTGCAATTACCTAGAAAGGCGACTTGAATTTTGCCACAAAGCTTCACACCCAGCTAAACCGCGGGAGGGAAATACAAGGAGCGTGGAGGCTGCGGAGTGGACGTGGTAGAGGGAAGAAAGACAGCGTGTGCCGCGGGATGGAACCGGGGGTCCCCGCAAAGCTCCACACGTTCCTTGGTCGCCAGATGTGGCCGAGCGCCGAGCCGAGCCGGAACGTGCCTGCACGTGAGCGCCCGGGGCTGCCGCGAGGGCGCAGCGGCAGCCTCCGCTTGCAAAAGCGGCCGCGTTTCCTCCAAGAAGCCCTCCCGGGCGAGGGGCGGCCGCGGCCCCCAGGCACCACCCGCCCCCTTCCCGAGTTCCAGCGCCAGGCATCCGGGGGGACCGGCAGCAGGCGGGGCGCGGGATGGGCGCGCCGCAGCTCCGGGACCCTACCTCTGCACAGTCGGCCTCATGGCTGCAGAGCCTCTCCGGGCGGCGGGGGTGGTGGGGGCTGCTGCTGCTGCTGCTGGGCCTGGGCCTGGGGCGGCTGGGGCTGTTGCGGTCGTCGCCTCATTCCATGTCCCATTCTCGAATGTTATTCTGTGACATATAACCGAGTCACCCGGGCAGCCGCCGATGTTCCGACTGCGTCCATTGGCCACCGCAACAAAGAGGGGCGGGTCCCGGGCGCGGGACTCTACAACCCGGAGCTCCGCGACGCTCTGATTGGCTCCGGGGGTTCCCGGGCGGGAGGGGAGAGGAGTAGGGGCAGCTGGGCGGCCGCGCGAAATCCGATCGCAGTGGTGTCCCGGGAGCCCCGCGGGGCAGGAGCGTTTGTCCCTGGGACTTAAGACCGAGTTTCCTCAGGGGTCGTTGCACTGCGGGGGTTGCAATTGTGGGAAGCAGAGGAGAAGTAAAGCCACCCAAGAAGTGACCCTAGGGTAGAGGAGGGCTTGTCATAGGACAGCATTCCCTGCAGAAGGCTGAACGCAGTCACCTGCGGCTACCAGGCAGTGATGGGTGGTTCAGGCAGGGCCGTTCACAAGACGGCACAACAGCAAATCTTTTTTTTTTTTTAAATCCTACATTACATATTCCCCCAAACTAACAAGGGGACACAGCCGTATACCCTCTAACATTAGTCACTATTAATAAAGTCCCTTTAAACCCAAGCTGATATGTGACACTAAAACCCAAGAGGTCAGCCAGGTCCCCAATGTTCTGTCACAACTGCTGAGTTGGGAGAGGGTGGAGAGATACTTCAGAGCCAAGGTGCAGTGGAGGCCCTCCCACACTCCCCAGGGAAACACCTTTTCCTTAACGGCATCTTCTTCTTAAAAAAAGGGGGGGTGGGGGGGTAGGGGGGCAGAGCACAGACTACTGACCTGAGGACTGGCCCCAAGTCCAGGTTTCTCACTTGGCTAAGCTGTGTGATCCAGGACAAGCCATTTGCCTGTTCTGGGCCTTAGCCTCTTCCTGAAAAGAGGAGAGCAGACCCCTCGCTCTCCAAGGCCTGTTCTGGCTCTAAGATTCTGTGACCCTCTGACTTCCCCTCTTGTGGACACTTGGGAACCTGGCCGTAATATCCTTTCTCTTTAAACTCCAGGCCAGCCTGCCCTTGAGGGGGTGAAGCAGCTGTGATGGCAATGCTAAGTTAACCTCAAATTAAGAATGCAGTCATCCAGCAATCCCACTACTGGGCATATACCCAGAGAAGACCATAATTCAAAAAAACACATGCACCCCAATGTTCACTGAAGCACTATTTACAATAGCCAGGTCATGGAAGCAACCTAAATGCCCATCAACAGATGAATGGATAAAGAAGATGTGGTACATATACACAATGGAATATTACTCAGCCATAAAGAGGAATGAAATTGGGACATTTGTAGAGACATGGATGGACCTAGAGACTGTCATACAGAGTGAAGTAACTCAGAAAGAGAAAAACAAATATTGTATATTAACGCATATATGCAGAATCTAGAAAAATGGTACAGATCAATTAGTTTGCAAGGCAGAGAGAGACACAGATATAGAGAACAAACAAATGGATACCAAGAGGGGAAAGTGGGAGTGTGGGGGTGGGGGGGATGCATTGGGAGATTGGGATTGCCATATATACATTACTAATAAGAAAAAATACCAAATTGTACACTTTAAAAAAAATGCAGTCATCAAAGACCACTGATGACAGATCTCTATCTGTATGCTCAATCCTATGAATTGCTTGTAATGGAACTGGAACTTCTCTTTCATTGGAGGGCATGGTAAGGGGCCAGTGCTGGAGAGTAGCTAAGAACCAGGCATTGGGTGAGGAGACCTAGATTCTGGACAAGTCCTGCACAGCTACAGACAGAGCCCATGCCTAGGACTTCATAGATTCCATAATGACAGTAACTTAGGTCCGGATAGACAGAGGAAATGGACCTAATTCAGGAAATTATCTGAATAATTCAAGTGGAACAAGCACACCTGAAAAAAAAATAGGGAATTGAAAGGGAATTATCCTGGGCTTTCCTGGTGGTGCAGTGGTTAAGAATCCTCCTGCCAATGCAGGGGACACGGGTTCAAGCCCTGGTCCAGGAAGATCCCACGTGCCTCAGAGCAACTAAGCCCGTGTGCCACAACTACTGAGCCTGTGCTCTAGAGCCGGCAAGCCACAACTACTGAAGCCTGCGCACCTAGAGCCTGTGCTGCTCCACAACAAGAGAAGACACCGCAATGAGAAGCCCTCGCACCGCAGCAAAGAGAAGCCCCTGCTCTCCGCAGCTAGAGAAAGCCCGCACACAGCAACGAAGACCCAACGCAGCCAATAAATAAATAAATAAATAAATAATAAAAAGATTAGAAAAGAAAGGGAATTATCCTTTCAATATATAATTGCCTCAGTTTTCATTTCCCGATTAGGAGAAAACATGCCTCAGAGGGTAAACTGTTTTCTCTTCTTGAACATCATTCCTCCCTTCTTTTCTCCACTCATCTCTCAATCCGTCCCCTTGTCCTCGCTTCCCCCGGGGTTTCAAGTCCAGGAGACTAGGATTTCAGGGTGCAGATCTGCACGCAGAGGATGAGAATGTGGCCTAACCACCCCTCAGCGGAAAACTGAGCTCTCAGAGCTCAAGTGATTAGACCAGTTGGTGAACATTGAAGAATGTCTGGCAAGTGTCACTCTCCCGCGCCTCGATTCCCAGTGTCCCCACTCGGGCCCATTCCAAACAACTACAGGGTCCCTGTCAACCCAGGGCCTGCATCCTGCTTTACCTGAATCAAAATCCTAGGGACCAGAGAGGATTATCAGCTCATCTTCCCACCCCGGGCACCTCAGGACTCCCTGACAGTTGAGGGAAATGCTTTCGTTTTTCATCTCCAATATTTCAACTATCTGTTCTCTTCTTCCCAGGGGATAGGATGCAGTGGGGAGCCAAGTGAAATGGTGTATGAAGAGAGCTGTGAGATTTGGCTAATTTTCAGAAGAGATGGTAAGAAGGCTTCTGAGGTGAGCTGCACTGTCCCATTGAAAGGACTGGAAGGCAGAAGGGCCCTTTTGCTCAGAATCCTTTTGCAGTTGAGAACCGTGCTAATTATGTGGACCAGCCAACTCTGTTCTTCATTTCTTTGTGTATTTTTTTTAATTTTTTAAAATAAATTTATTTATTTATTTATTGGCTGCGTTGGGTCTTCGTTACTGCACACGGGCTTTCTCTAGGGGCTACTCTTCATTGTGGTGCACAGGCTCCTCATTGCTGTGGCTTCTCTTGTTGTGGACCACGGGCCCTAGGTGTGTGGGCTTCAGTAGTTGCAGCACATGGGCTCAATAGTTGTGGCCACGGGCTTAGTTGCTCCATGGCATGTGGAATCTTCCCAGAGCAGGACTCAAACCCATGTCCCCTGCATTGGCAGGCGAATTCTTAACCGCTGCGCCACCTAGGAAGTCCCTCTTTGTGTATTTTTAAAGTAATTTTTAAATTGATTAATTAATTTATTTATTGGCTGTGTTGGGTCTTCATTGCTGCACATGGGCTTTCTCTAGTTGTGCTGAGCGGGGGCTACTCTTCACTGTGGTGTGCAGGCTTCTCAGTGTGGTGGCTTCTCTTGTTGCAGAGCTTGGGCTCTAAGCGCTCAGGCTTCAGTAGTTGCAGCACATGGGCTCAATAGTTGTGGCTCATGGGCTCTAGAGTGCAGACTCAGTAGTTGTGGCACACGGGCTTAGTTGCTCCTCAGCATGTGGGATCTTCCTGGACCAGGGATTGAACCCGTGTCCCCTGCATAGGCAGGTGGATTCTCAACCACTGCACCACCTAGGACGTCCCCGTTTATTTGTGTATTTTGTGTTACATGACACTCAAGTGAACCCAGGCCAGACAGATTATGGGTTTGGATGGAGGGGGGATTGTTGTTGTTGTTTTTGCTTGTTTGTTTTTAATTTTTTAATTGAAATATAACTGATTTACAATGTGTTAATTTCAGGTGTACAGCAAAGTGATTCAGTTGTATGTATGTGTATATATATTCTTTTATATATATAAATATACATATATTCTTTTCCATAATCTTTTCCCTTATAGGTTGTTACAAAACATTGAATATAGTTCCCTGTGCTATACAGTAGGTCTTTGTTGGTTATCTATTTTATATATAGTAGTGTGTATATGTTAATCCCAAACTCCTAATTTATCCCCCCGCCTCGCCCTTTTGGTAACTATAGCTCAGGTGCTTAGTAAGAGTGACATAGCCATATAATCACACAGTGGGGCAGGGCCAACTTGCAACTTGAACAGGGACATGTGATGACTAGCTGCTCAAGCTCTGAGAGCACAGTCACGTCCATTTGCTGGCATAACAACTGGTACAGCAGAGACATATAGTGGGAAGGTTTGGAACAAGAAAAACTGGGTCAAATGGTATCTTATTATTCAAGTGCCAGTTGCTGGGGTCTCAAAGATAAATAGGACAAAATCCTGATCCTAACCCAAGGATCTTATTTATGGTTCCACCACCTGTTGATGTTAATAGCCTATTAATGAGGCTTCCCTGGTGGCACAGCGGTTAAGACTCTGCCTGCCAATGCAGGGACCATAAGTTCGATCCCTGGTCCAGGAAGATCCTACATGCCGTAGAGCAACTAACCCCCTGAGCCCTCGAGCCACAACTATTGAGCCCACGTGCCACAACTACTGAAGCCCGCACACCTAAAGCCCAAGCTCCGCAGCAAGAGAAGCCATAGCAATGAGAAGCCCGCGCACCACAGCAAAAGGGTGGCCCCACTCACCACAACCAAAGTCCACGTGCAGCAACAAAGACCCAATGCAGCCAAAAATTAAATAAATAAGTATAAAAATAGCCTATTAATGAATGTATCAGGTGCATCTTATGAGCCTAATCACACTGGCCAGAGCATGCCTTTCTCCTGCCTCTGCAGCTCCCTCCACAGCCAACCAAATCTGCACAGTTCAGCCACCTGGGACTGATAGTCACTTGCCCAGCCAGGTCCCTCTTGGCTGCTGCCGCACAGCCAGGCTGGCTGACCACATGTCCGGAGTATCTGACCCTTCCACTACTTCAAGACCAGATGAAATGCCACGCTGCAGCATGTGGTTTCCAAGCAGCCATCCAAGGGGAGTGTGAGAGAACTCATTCCCTCTGGGAACACTTTGACCAGTGAAAAGTATGAGATGAGAGGAAGCGGGGCAAATAAATTCTCTTTCCTTCCTGCCTCCTATGCACTGATCTGAATCATGCTTTTCTAACACAGCCTGTCTGGAGATGTCCTGCGTGGCTGAGCAGACCTGCCTCCTGAGAAACCTGCCAGGGCTCTTTGCAGTGGGTCGTGAAGCAGTTATCTGCATGATGACACACCACCTTGCACTGCTTCTCATCCGAGCTCACCTCATTCCGCTTTCCACTCACCTTGTTGTCTTCTCAATCAGATGTAATCTTTGCTTCAGATTGGAGCTAAGACGATTGGTTGCACAAGTGGTTCTAGAAAGCAAGTCCTCAGGATGGATTTGGGGGTTGATCTGAAATCAATAGAGTCCTTTGCTGGTGATGAGAGGGATGCCAATAGCTTTGATATAGCACCACAGCTTTCCCTTGTTTAACTGGGGTGAATTGGGTGGAGAAGGAGACAGTGGGAGACCAAGTGGCGGTGGCACTCAATCAGTTGGGAAACAATGATAATGATAAGGTACCAGAAACCTTGGAAACAGAAAATGACAAGCTCAGAACCATTAATTACCAGACTTCCCTGGTGGCACCACGGTTAAAAATCCACCTGCCAATGCAGGGGACACGGGTTCCATCCCTGGCCCGGGAAGATCCCACATGCTGTGGAGCAACTAAGCCCAAGTGCCACAACTACTGAGCCCATATGTTGCAACTACTGAAGCCCGAGAGCCTAGGGCCTGTGCTCGGCAACAAGAGAAGCCACCACAGTGAGAAGCCCGGGCACCACAAGGAAGAGTAGCCCCCACTCAAGGCAACTAGAGAAAGCCCGCGTACAGCAACCAAGATCCAAAGCAGCCAATAAATAAATAATAAATTTATAAAAAAAAAAAAGAAGAAGAAGAACCGTTAATTACCAACTCATGGAATGCTCTGAAAGCCAGAGAGCCTCTACAGCTTTAAAAGAAAGTCTTATTCACAGATGTAGAGAACAAACATATGGACACCAAGTGGGGAAAGGGGGGAGGGCTGGGGGGGATGAACTGGGAGATTGGGATGCCAAATTGTACACTCTAAATATATGCAGTTTATTATAAAAAAATTAAAAAAAAAGAAAAGAAAAGAAGTCTTATTTCCTGAAACCTTAGGATAGACTTAAAATCAAGCCCAGGAACTGATCACAGGATAGCAGAACTGCAAAGAAGACTAAATGCATGGCCTTGATAGGCATCCATGTGAAAGCAGAGCCCTGCAGGGAAAGACTGAGACCCCGGGACCTGGGATGGGCATGTCTCAATGGATGGGCACCTTGGTCCTTCAAATCCCCTGAATGTTCCTGCCCAAAGAAGGTCCCCTTCTCCATGGCTTCTTCTCCTCCAGACCTGGCCCCACTACTTACTGCCTCCGCCAAAACCCAGAGTCAAGTTGTAGCACAGCCCACACTGGGAAGAAAAAGTCCTGTTCCAGGGAGAAAAAGCATACCTGCCAAAGATCTTGTGGGACTTGGCTAATGTGTACTGGCAGGAACTCTAGAAATGTGTGTGGGAGTGGATCTTGACGATGTTATATTTGGGGATGGGGGTGAAGCAGGAAGCTCAACTGGGAGAATTCACTAATTTGGGGATACTCACACAGAACTCAAGATTTAATGTTTTAGCAGGGATGCTTGGAGTTTGTCTGGATAGTCTGTTGAGATGGCTCTCTGAAGCCTGGTCTCAGCAATGGCCTGCAGTAAGCAAAGTGGCAAAGCCAGACTTCCTTGTGTAGTGTTGAGGAAAGGGTCAGAAGACTCAGGAAGGAGGGACTATTAGAAGTGTCTATCATAATATATGTCTCAAGAACCCACCACTGACTAGTTCCCTGGGCCAGCCCAGAGGACACTCCCTTCACTAAAGCAATAGTGTACTAGCAAGGAGGTTTTTTGAGCATGTGGTAGTGGCTCTCCTTGTAGCCCAGGGTCGATGGTAGGGGGGAAAGCTGCTGTGGAAGTGAGCTCCATACTTTTAGTGGAGTTGATAAAAATCACAGAATTTCAAAGTCTAGGTGGGAGAACTTAATCATAAAGGACAAGGTGGAATATTTACCACAATGGACAGCAAGTAGGAGGGAAGATCAGGGTGACGTTGTCTGCAGGGACTCCTGGTGTTTGAATAATGAAGCATGGTGTTCTTAGGGGGAGGGTATTCATAGAATTTATTGTCTAAATTGAGCCACTTTTAAGAGTGAAAAGCGTGCTACTAATGATAACATGGGGGAAATAAGTGCACGCCAGTACCATCCCAGTCAAACTGATACCCATGGATGGTCACCCTACCAGGTGTGAGATAGATGAGCAGCCAATTAGAGTGTTGCTTATAATCAGAAAGAACAGAGAACTGTGAGCAGAAGGCCAACTTCAGTCACCGTAGTGAAAAATCATAGACCCTTTCTCATTTCCACATCTAAACCAGATCTGGCCCAAAGCCACTGCTGTTGCTGAGTGAGACCAACTGGCCAACAGCAAAGACTGATGCTGAGACCCAATATAGCAGCATCCCTCAGGGGAGCCAGATAGCCAACTGCTGGCAGGTAAATTTATATTGGACCTTCCACCTTGGAAGGGGCAGTGCCTTGACTTTACCACAGAGTAAACACCATGTACTTGTTTGCCTTCCCTGCCCACAGGGCTTCAGGTAGAACCACCATTTGAGAATTTCCAGAATATCTTATCCACTGACATGTCATCCTATACAACATTTCCTCAGAACAGTAGACCCACTTTATGGTGAAAGAGGAGGCAACAGTGGGCTCATGACTGGTCTTACCATGTATCCTACACCCAAAATAAGCTGACCTGATAATATGGTGGAAAAGCCTGTTGAAACTCAGTTAAGGCACAGCTAGGGGACAACACTTTGCAGAGTTGTGGCACAGTCCTCCAGGTTGTAAGACACTTTGAACTAATGACCAATATATGGTACTAATCCCCAGTAGCTAGAAGGAATGAATCCAGGAACCAAGAGATGGAAGTAGAAGTGGCCCCTTTTACAATTGCCCCCAGTGGCCTACTTGAGGAATTTATGCTTTTTGTCACTGAAACTTTGACTCTGTTATGTGAGAGGCTCTGGTTTCCAGGGAGATAGCTCTGCCACAGGACATAGTAAGGTTCCATTGACCTGGAAGCTGTGACTGCTATTAGATGCTTTGGTCACTTCAGGCCAGTGGGCAAAGACAGGATTTAAAGTATAGTAATTCTAATTACCTCAAGGAGCCTGGATTTTTCCTCCTGGATTTCAGGGAACCCAGGGGATTCACTGGGATATATCCTAATACTTTATGCTTGGTAAAGCAATCATTTGATAATGATAGCAATTCTAATTCTATAAGGGCAGTTCAACTAATAGTTTCAGACACTCTTCTAGGTATGAAGATCACCCAATCAAGACTACCAATCTAGATAACCCCACTGAAGTGTTGGACAAGAGTGGGGGAAGTCTACAATGGGTGGTGGAGAAGGCAGATGACAAATGTCAATTCTAGCCTTAGAACCAACCACCTGTAGTAGTGGGAATCAAGCTGACTATAGTTTGACCCATTGACTCTCTTCCCTTAGGTCTCCCAGGAGATTGCAACTAGCCACAGCCTTGACAGGGAATTTATAACTGAATAGATTTGTACCTCCTCTCTTGAAAAAAGATGATGGTATTTTATTCTTAAAAAACATAACAAAGAAGAAGAAGAAGAAGGAACATACAAACATGGAATGAGGGAGGCAAAAAAGAACCCAATAGGATGAATTGGATTTATATGTATTGATGTGAACCCATTATTTCTAAGTTACGTGTATATATGTATTATATATGTACATTTACTGACACCATTGCTGAAAGGGTCAAGAAGCAAAGATTCTCCTGTAGTAATGAGCACATCAAGAACCCATATCTTGGTATCTAAATACCATTTCCCACCAAAAGGAACCAAGGCTTCTTGGTGAAATGGACGGTTCCATGGTGGGTGCAGAGTAAATACAAGATGAGCTCAGAATATCTTATGTCAGAAAGTGACATATGTTATGTCAGAAAGTGATTGCTTAAAAATAAATGATAAGGACATGTCACAAGGACACCAGGACAAAGAGCTGACTTGAAGGGGCTCTCATTGGTCAAATCTGGGACAATCTGAGCACAAAATAATTAACTACAATAATAATATACAAACCACTGGAAAAATAGGAATCCTTGAGTCTGTATTGATTATAAATAGATAAATAAATGAAGAAGGGAAGACTCTTGCTTATAGTAGAGTGTAAAAGGAGTACTAGAGTTTGAAAATCATCATTTTGCAATCATCATAGTAGATTTCTTCAGGCAAGAGTTGTAAATGCATGCTAGGGGGACATTTTGATGAGGAACAGGATGTCTGCACGATCTTAGGTGTCTTACTCCAGATTGCTCATAAGTTTCAAGGGAAAGAATGGTAATTATTCAGTGGAGTAATTACATAGCACCTTGACCAGGTGATCAAAGTTAATATCACCAGTTAAGGGCAGATGGACATCACGTGTCTCCACATGTGATATCCAGAAAACACAATGTCCCCTATACAATATTCTGGCTACAATCCTTAACATTAAAGTAATCATGAAGAAACATCAAACCAATCTAAAATAAGAAAATTTCCATTCAAAATACTATACTCTTAAAACCGTCAATGTAATAAAAGAAAGAAAATCTGTGGAAATGTTCCAGATTAAGGAAGACTAGGGACTTCCCTGGCGGACCAGTGGTTAAGACTTTGTGCTTCCACTGCAGGGGGCTCAGGTTCGACCCCAAAGATTCCACACGCCATGTGGTGAGGCTGGGGCAGGGGGAATGAAGACTTAAAGATGACTAAATGTGACATCTGATCATAAACTATATCTTGACCTATAGGGGAAAAAATGGGGTAAATGATATTATGGGGTCAATTGACAAAACTAGAATCTAGATGTTCAATTAGATAAAAGGATTGTGTCTATGTTAACTTTACGGAAGTTAATAACTGTACTATAGTGATCTGAGAGAATATCCTAATTTCTCTTCTTAAAAAATATACACTGAGGTATACAGGGGAAAGGGCCATTATATGTGTAACTTACTCTCAAGTGGTTTAGGAAAAAACCCAACCCCACTGTGTGTGTGTGTATATATACAGAGAGAAAAAATGATAAAAGAAATAAGATAAAATGTTAACACTAGGGCTTCCCTGGTGACGCAGTGGTTAAGAATCTGCCTGCCAATTCAGGAGACACAGGTTCGATCCCTGGGGTTAGAGAAGATCCCACATGCCGCGGAGCAACTAAGCCCATGCGCCACAACTACTGAGCCCACATGCTACAAGTACTGAAGCCTGAGCGCCTAGAGCCCGTGCTCTGCAGCAAGAGAAGGCCCCCGCTTGCTGCAATTAGAGAAAGCTCACATGTAGCAATGAAGACCCAGTGCAACCAAAAATAAAATAAATTTTTTAAAAAATGTTAACAGTAAATAAATCTGGGTAAAGAGTATGTGAGCATTTTTTGCACTAGTCTTATTGTTGCCACTTTTCTGTGGGTTTGAAATTATTTCCAAATAAAAAGTTTAAAAAAGAAGCAGGGGACTGAATAACCCCTGAAAACATAACTGTCTATTATACTAACCCTCTGAGGCAGGTATTATTATTTCCATTTTACAAAGGAAAAAACTGAGGTTTAAAAGGTTAGGTAACTTGCATAAGATTATACAATTAGTAAGTGTCAGAACTCAAAATTATACCTAGATTCTCTTAATTCAACTCTTTTCTTTTTTCTGTTCCTTTTCTTTCTTTCTCTTTTAATAGCAGGAAGAACATAGATGTGAATGTCAAATGTCATCACAGACAAGTCCCAGACGTCCTTATGATCAAAAAGTTTTACTGTCCTGATGCTTCAGACTTTTGCCTCCTAGGGAAGTCCCTTGAATTTCAGGTTCATTAATTTTTCTAACCTATCCCCTAGACAGGGGACACTAGAGAAAGGGGAGCACAGAGGAGAATTAGAAACAAAATTAGTAAGATCAGGGGAGCCACCAGGGAAAGGACCACACTGGGGCTTGAATGATCCCGCTGGCGGCAGTGGAGCCGGACAATGGTCCTTCCTGCCAGGTTTAGGATGCTAAGGTGCTTTGAGGACATTTGGCTAGAGGGAGCAGAAATTTAAGACTTTCTTGGATTACAGCTACTTTTTGCCCAGAGAAGAAGAGGACCATCTGCTGTAGAATTACAATGGCAGCCTTCAGAGGAGAAACCTGTTGTCACTTCTGGACAGTGCAGCCAGAGGCTCTGTGCTCACCCCTTCACAAAAAGACCATAGACTGCATGACTTATAAACAATGAACATTAATTTCTCACAGTTCTTGGGCTGGAAAGTCCAAGATCAAGGTGCTGGTAGATTCAAGGCACTGGTGAGGACTGACTTCCTGGTTCATACGCAGATGGTTTCTCGCTGTGTCCTCAATTGGTGGAAGGGACAAGGGATTTCTCCAGGGCCTCTTTTACAAGGACACTAATCCCATTCATGAAGGCTCCACCCTTTTGCCCTCATCACTGCCCAAAGGTCCCATCTCCTAATACCATTGCATTGGGGATTAGGATTTAACATATGAATTTTGGAGGGACACAAAAATTCAGCCTCTAGCAGCAACCATCTCGCAAATACTTGGATTTGGCTTCTGTGGGCTTCCTGAGATTCACACAGAGGATCCATTGCTCAGATGCCTCGGGACAGCTGAGGTTATGTGAGGAAGCTCCCATTTTGGCTCTCTGGCACTTTAGGAGGATGAAAATGAAGTAAGTTAACAAGATAGCATCTGTTTCTCAAAGGAAAATGGAAATACCGTGACCCAGGTCTGCCCCTTCTGATGAATGAGACCTAAGGCAGTTGCTATGGAGACACATGATTGGGGTCGTGCAGGAACTACACCGAGGAGTTTTTGAAGGTCCAGGAACCCATGTGATATGAAGGGTGCACCATCTGCCAATCTTAGCTCTGCCTGCAACATCCTGTCTGAGGCAGGTAGCCACCTTTAGGTATTTGGTAAATACCATAGGATGTGTATTTGGACTATTCATGGAAATTGGAGCAGGACAATCATCCCTGAGCAGGATGTGTGCATGCCCCATCACCCTGGCCACTGAGCAGTTGTTCTGGTTCAGATCTCTCTACTGTCTCCTGAAAATCTATGTACAGATCAGGTTCCTCCTATATGAGTCAGGGATCAAGCAGGAAACAGGTGGGACTCTCAAACAGGTTTAAGTGAGATTCTTTGAAGGATGTGTGGACAGAGGCACAGGTGGGATGAAGGGGACCGTCAAGGATGCCTCAGAACCCAGAAGTTGTTACCTGCCCGAGGCCTGAAGGAGCAGGTGAAGGCAGGAGACAGGAGCCCAGTCCATCGAGGGTGGCCTCCTGCACAGAAAGCAGAGCAGAAAGTGGACTGGGGGGCAAACAAAGATAACTAGTACACCTTGATCTTCAGGGTCCAGTGCCTTCTGGGGACTCTCACACACCTGGAGATGAAAGGGAAAGACAGATAAGATGGAACAAGGACTTAACACAGGAGGGAAAACATGGCATTTGTGTATCCGGACCATAAGCTAAGCACGTTCAGAGGCTGGCTTCCGGGGGATACTGAATAGGGAGTGTGAACCCACGGTTAGGCGGGGAGGTAACCTCCTCCTTCCCTGAGGAGAGGACCAAGGAGTTTCTTGTTGACAGTCTCCCTGGATGTCCCCTGAGTGTCCAATTTGAGGAAAGAGTCAGCCTTAGAAATGTGCCAACATGTCTTCCTTTCTTAATTTTAACACTTTCCTCGAGCTTATGAAAGACAACAGCTGTATGGGGAGCAGGTGTGTGCCCATGACGAGCCTCTCTCTCGGCAGGGGAAGTGCTACAAAAAGCTAAAGAGGAAGCCCACACCCTGAATATTATCATCACATGTCACTGCTAACATTTACTGAGAGCATGTGATGTGCCAGACTCTGAGTGCTCTTCCCGCATGGGCTCAGCCCAGCATCACACAGCAACCCTCGGAAATGGGCACCATTATGGACTGAATCGTGCCTTCCCCCAGTTTGTATGTTGAAGCCCTAACCCCACAGTGCGGTTGTATTTGGAGGTGGGGCCCCTAAGGGAAAAATTAAGGTTAAATGAGGTCACAGTGTGGGGCCCTGATCCAATAGAGTTCGTGTCCTTACAAGAAGAGACACCAGATAGCTTGCCCTTCTCCCACCCGCAGTGCATGCCCTGAGGAAAGGCCATGTGAGGACATAGCAAGAAGGTGGCCACGTCTACACGCCAGGAAGGGTGCTCTCACCGGAAACCAAAGTTACCAGCATCTTGATCCGTGGACTTTCCAGCCTCCAGAACTGTAAGCAAATGTCTGCTGTTTAAGCCATCCACTCTGTGGTGTTTTGTTACAGCAGCCGGAGCTAAGGCAACCACTATCCATATGTCCGTCTTATAGATGAGGAAGTCACAACATAGGGAAGGTGAGTGGTTTTCCTAGGTCAGCCCATTTGCCTTTGCCTTTGATCTCATCACCTTGCAGGGTCCTGCTTTTCTTATAGGAAGGGGGTAGGTGGGACTAGATCAGGGGCCATAAACTCAATTGTCAACAGAGGTCAGGCAGAAACAGGTGAAGCTGGCCAGTTAGGGACTGTGGCACACTGGAGACTGCTGCCCTCTCTAAAGAGGGGGGAAGCCCTTGTCTGCTTCCACCAATGGTTGGCCAAGTGGTTACGGTTTTTCAAGACAAACTTGAAAGTCTGGCTCTTTTGGGGAAAGATTTGGTTTTTCAAATATTGGCAACAAATTCCATCATGAAAGAGAGTACAGGCCAATTAAGACATATCTAAGGGTCATGTCTGGTGTATAATGTCCCCTCTGGACTAGATGATTTTTTTACCCTCGCTTCTCCTTCCTCTCCCTTTGGCCATGATTCTCTGCCCTTTGCAATATTCCTGTGGCATCTCTAAGGCCTCTGCCTTCAGGAAAACAAGTTCCATCGTGATCCAGAAGTGTTTCCAGGTACAGTCCGTGCAAAGAACACTGTACAGACTTGGCTGAGCCATGTAACCCTGAGCCCGTTTCCTCTTCCGAAAATGGGTCCAATGACACCCACATTTGCAGGAGTTGTGGAAGGATTAAATACGCCTGTGCATGAGGAAGCAACTGGCAGATGATGAGGTAGCTGTGTGTGGAGCCCCTGCTGGGCTCAGAGACACTGTGCTCAGTGCTTCCCATACACCTCTGGGCTCTCAGTGTTAGGTGTGTGAGCTCCTTATCTGCAGGGTACTGATGGCTTCCTTGGCTGTAACAGGCTTGAAAGAGAAACTATCAGCCAAGCTCTAAAACGCAGCAGAGGGTGATCTGGAGAGTCCGGGGGGGCTGGCTGGGAGGTGGAGAAATTGTCAAGGATGAGAGAGCAGTTATTTCACCCCTGGAAGGCTCCTCTGCTCTGGAGGGTTTGGGAGGCATAATTAGTAACAGTGTTTGCAATAATGCACTGAAAGTTCTACTTGTGCTTAATAGCTGCCTGCAAAAATTCCAGCAGGTCCATTTTTAGTTGGGGCTAATGAGGGTTAAAAACTCTCCAAGCTGCCCAAAATACTCTCAGGGAGGCTCCCCCAGGAAGGGGTATTTACTGAGCTGCTGATTAAGGAAGAGCTTATCTACTTTGTATCATCATTCACTAAAGCCTTTATCACTGTGTGTTTTTGGCTGTTGGTGGGGTTTTTTGTTTTTGTTTTTATTTTTTTTTGTTTTTCGACAAATGAGAGCTGATTATGTGTGTTCCAAGGCCATGACTCAAGTTAGCTGTTTGCCAGCTGGGAGGGAGACAGAGTCGGCTTCCTGGGGACAGCCTTCTCTCTGCAGAACCAAAGGGGAGTCACCAAGGAAGAGAAATGAAAAAGAAGGAGGCAAAACTCACTTTCTGCCAGGTCTTGCTGGGGACAGCTCAGTGGCGGGGTGGGGAGGGACTTCCCTGGGGAGGACTTTGGCCTAGAGAAGAATGAGTAGGTTAAAGGCAGCTGCGGTGGAGGAAAGAAGGCCAGAAAGGAACTGGGCAGTGAAGGATTATGGAGCAGAGAGAGGCTCCTGGGTAGGCGTGTGGGGAGACCTCCCCCAGGAATGGAAGAACCTGCACATGGTCATAAATGGAGGACCTCACAGAGCAGGAAGGAGAACTTGGGTGAAGCTGCGTTTAGGGCCGGATTGAAACTCTGGATTAAAGCTAAATCCATGCTGGGCAGATCAAGGAAAGGCTTATAGGTCCTGCCCTTGGGAAGAACTTATGGCCACAAAAGCCAGGAGATCAGAAAATGCATTTTCAGAAGAGATGATGGGGAGGCCTTTGGAGTAGAGAAGAGAGCTTACTGGATTTGGGGCTCATCCCTGCCACGAACTGGCTGAATAATTCTAGGCACACCCCTTCCTTCTCTGAGGCTCCGTCTATAAAACGAAGAGACTGGGGGGGAGTCAAGGAAGGGAGGGAATACGGGGATATGTGTATAAAAACAGATGATTGAACTTGGTGTACCCCCCCAAAAAAAAAAAAAAAATGAAGAGACCGGATCGGATCTCTAGTTCTAAACCTCAACTGCACATTAGAAGCACCGAGGGAACTACTAAAAATTCTGATACCTGGGTGACAGCACAGACCAATTAAATCAGAATCTTCACAAGAGCAGGTCTAGGCATCAGTATCCCATAAACTAGGATACTGTACAGACCCAAGTTTGAGATCCACAGGGCTACATGGTTTCTAAAGGTCTCAATCAGCCATATATTAAGCCTTTAAGGAAAGGAGAGAGGGGCTAATTGGCAGGCAGTCCTCAGTGGAAACAAGGCATGGACCAGATGGCCTCTTGAGAGTTCCACTGCCCATAAGATTCAGTGATTTGAGGCTCCAGGTGAACAGGCTCTTGCTGCCAAGTCCCAGCCAGCTGTGTTTCTCCCCATCAATTCATTCCACAAATACTTTATTCAGTACCTACTGTATGCCTGACACTGTTCTAGGGGCTTGGGATAAAACAGTGAACGAGAGAGACCCTCTTCTGTGTTCACCTCTTGGGACACGAAGCTAAAGAGAGGTGTGCAGCATGGTGCAGAGGGTGGGAAGAAAGTTTAGGAATCTGTTGATTCACACAGAGTTCCCCAGACTTACACATTATTTCATCAAACTCCTAAGGTTACCAGGGATCTGTCTCTGTTGAATTAATCCCGAGTTTCTTTACTCCCTACCTCTTCCTTCTACTGTGGGGTCTTCATATCTACATTTAGCAAACAATCAGAAAAATTATTTTCGATCCCAAATCCATACTCCCAAGTATACACCATGTCTTCCCAACTCAGCTTAAGCTCGTCACAGCTGAGGACCGGGTCTTGAGTCTTTGGGGAGCACTTGGTGTAGTTTAGAGTGTGTGGGCTACAGACAGGCAGCCTGGATTCAGATCTTGCCTCTGCCTCTTACCAGAGGTTATCACTACATGACCTTGGGCACGATACTTAACAGCACCCCAACCACCCACCTCAGATCTGCATCTTCAAAAAGGGGATTATAGTAGTACCACCTTTCACACTGTTACGAGGAACAAATGAATTCATGAAGGGAAAGCAGTGTCTGGCCTATGAGCACACTCAGTAGGTGGTGACTGTTATTTTCCTAGAGCAGGAGATGTTAAGTTTGCTTATTCTGATCAAACTAAGGCAGCGACCAGCAAGGCTGTGTGTTGCATGTGGTGGCATCTGCCGTCATTCTCCCTTCCCGTGTCTGACACCTTGGTTGGGGAATGCTACCTCCTGTTGCAGGTAGAGCCTGAGATCTCAGCGGCTTCATTCAGTGGGAGTTCATTCTCTCAGAAAGTCTAACGGTTTTGAGGAGGGGGCTGCTCTGCTCCATGCAGTCATTAAGGATGTCAGAGGCGCCCTCATCCTCAACGTGTGGCCCTCAAGGCAGCTTAGGGCTTTGACAACCACATGGCCACATGGCATACAATCTGAGAGAGAGACAATGAGAATATTACTTGGGAACCTGTGTGGGCCGGGTGGGCATGGCATCACTTCCACCGGCATCCCCCTGGGCAGAACCCAGTCGCACGCCACAAGGTGCCTGGGAAAGGTGCTGGGAAGAAGGGCAGGAGGGGGCTTCTGGGATTATCTCCCATCTCAAGCCCCAGCACGGGCGGTGGCTATCCCGCCTGGGGCGGCACTGGGCCCACTGCGCATGTGCGGGGCTCCCTCTTCTGTCTCTGGGGCGGCACTGGGACCACTGCGCATGTGCAGGGCTCCCTCTTCCGTCTCTTTCCTCTCTGACCTTCTCCAGTTACCTCCCTCCAATTCCTCTTCTCTGTGCCATGGCGCCTACCCTCTGTTGGGCTTCTATGGTTACAGAAAGGTTGATTGTCTGGCCACGGAGGGCTTCAGCGGAGATATGCTGTAGGGACAGTGATAAAGGATGTTGGGAGGGGGATGGGGTGAGAAATGCCTGCACAGGAGCCTTCCAGGAAGGAGAGCTGTGGTCACCTCCACCCACTTCTCTTGAGATCAGAGAGTTTGATCGCAGGCCACTGGGCTTCCAGGGGCCTGGGAGGGGCTTTTAGCCCCTGACACTGTCCCCTGACCAGCAGCTGCCGTATCACCTGGGAACTTGATAGACATGTAACTTCTCAGCCCCACTTCAGACCTGCTGAATCAGAAAAACGGCTCAGGAAGATTAGGAACCAAAGCCAAAAGGCAGGACAAAAGCAACTGGACAAACGCTTGGGTGATTCTGGCGCAGACACAAGTCTGAGAATCCCTGCTGCAGTGGGGAGCTGCAGCTGGAGGGCACTGATGGGACAGGGCTTCACTGTGTCACCCAGTGGCCGCAGCGTGAACAACAACCCAGCCTCCGGCGCGGGGCAGACTTGGGGCTGAGGAGGCAGCACCGCTAATATAATACATAAAGAAGCAAGTTCTGGAACGCACTGGGGCATCTCAGGCCACGCAGGGGGTTCACCCAAGGCTGCCTCGTAGACAGTTTTTAAGGCTTAGATGAGAGTCCAGCCCAGAGCCAAACCCAAAGTCTTTTTTCCAGAAGGGCAAACCCACCTGTGTTTACATTTCATGGGGACCAGGCACAGCTGGCTAGAGGAGGCCTCTAGGTTCAGGCCCCATTAGGGGTCAGGCTCCGAAAGCTGCCGTCATGTTCAGGGGGTGCCAAGGAGAAGCAGAGCCCCCTCTTCCCTGGGTGAGAACACAACTTCAGCCGGACCCTGTGAACTAGGACCCTGTGAACTAGGCCCCCAAGGCCCCAGGGCTCCCCTGGCTTGGCCCTTCCTGAGCCTCTGCCAGGAGCTTGGGGGAAGAGAACAAGAGAGGATGCCTCCGGGCGCAGGCCCCTCCAGGCTGTGTGACCAGCACTGCAGAGATGGGGGTGCCACCTGAGCTCAACCAGGAGGAAATATCCAGAGACAAAGGCCTCTTGCTGTTTCCCTTGCCCCCTGACCGCAGACTCAGTGGGGCAGGCAGGCGGCTTAGTGCTTGGGGGACTGGCTCTGATTTTGCATTTTTATGGAAGGAGCTGGCAGCTTTGGGGTTCTGGGGGGTGGTGCCCAGCTTGCTGGGTAGGCTGTTTCTTTGGTCCTGACATCTGGCTTGTCCTGACTCTGCTCTGGAGACTCTGAGGGAGGGAGAAGGGCACAAGAACATCCTATGCTGTGTGGGGAACCCGAGATCTCCATCGTATGTAAAGAACTCACACTGAATTCCCAATGAGACTCAGCTCAGAGAGGTTAGTAACCTGCCCAAAGTCACACATCTAGTAAGCCCCCAGCTAGTAAGCTAGTAAGATCTAACACCAAAGCCTTTATATGCTCTGTCCATGTCTCCCTGCTCCCCACTCCCGCAGTGTAGAACCCTTCTGGGCTGGCTGTCATGCCAGGCAGTTCTCACACCCAGAAACCCATGGGATCCAACAGCAAGAGAACATCCTTGCTTAGCTGCCCTGCCCTCGGTTCCCGGGGCCCTCTTTGGTGGCACAACAGCAGCTCTGACAAGGAAGGATGCTCCAGCCAACTTAAAAACCAGGGACACTGGCCTGTGTGCCCAGGTCAGAGGCAGCCTCCGCATCCCAGGGCAAAGCTAACATCCAAAGGGGGGCCTGGACCCTCAGGGCTCCCAGCAGGGGTTGCAGAGCAGAGGTGGGGCGGGTGGAGGAGGAGGAAAAGCAGTAGCTCAGCTGTTCCAGAGGAGAGACAGATGGGGCCCCTGGTGTAGCACAGAGCAGCCCGGCCACCATGAGACCCAGATGCAGGTGCCCAGCCCAACCAAGCCGAGCCTGGGATGGTGATGTGATGCCTGGATGCTCCACTGTCCTCCCGGGCCCATCAGGTAGGCCATAGCCACCTCATGCTACAGCTCATTGAAACCAAGGTAACTTTTTAAGATACATTTCCTGCTGCAGACTCCAAACTATATAACCATCACTAAAATAAACACAGGAAAAGTATGAATGGATTTGTACTTTAAACTTTATTCAATATATGGGTGTCATCAAAGAGCCTAACATATACGAACCTCCAGCTCCCTCAGAGTGTCTGACTCAGGAGCAGGTGGATGTGGCTTGTTGGACTTTTTGCCAAAAGATCCCCAGACCTCCAGGTTTGGGAATCACCAGTGTGGCTTACAGTCATCGACATAATTTGCATCCCAGAGTGTCCACGGCTATATGCCTGACTTCTGTCACTGACCCAGATCCTTGCTGAGAGGCCCAGAGGTGAAGTGGGCGTAGAAAGGGGGCTGCCTTGAGGGGGCCAGCAGTGGCTGCCCAGGCAGATCCGGTGTGGGAGACCTTTCTGGAGAGTGTGCACAGGCCCAGTGCCAGAGAGCAATCCAGGCAGCTGTCCCTTGGGTGTCGGGAGGCAGAAGTGCCAGCAGCAGATTTGTTCCAGGGCTAAGAAAGCCAGCCCCTGACGCTCCTCAAGGCTGATAATCAGTGCTGACTTCTCCTTAGAGACATGCAGCCCTCTGGGTCACCAAGATGGATTGGTGCCTGCCTGAGGCTGGGGCAGCTGCCAGCCTCTCTCAGCTTGGGTTTTCTGACCCTCCTTTTCCCAAGGAGGCAGCACAGAGCAAGGGAAAGTCCTGCCTTGTGGATCTGTCCTAGTCCCAGCTCCATTCTTTTCTAGCTATGCAACTTTTGGCAAGGCTGAGTCTGAGTTTACTCTTCTACAAAATGGTTGTAATCAGTGAGGCTCCAGAGTTTTTTATAGGAGGCACTTAGGGGCCCTAAGGAAGGAGGTGCTGGGAAACTGTCGACAAGCACATATACACCATTTTGCTTAGATTACAGGCTTGTTGGCGGTGGGTTGGGAAACAGGGAGCCAGCACCATGTTGAAGCCTCTTCCAGCCACTTTTTGGTGCCGCCATGGTTACGGGAGTTAAAATCTGCCTCCCACATGTGGTGATGGTGATGGTCAAATGAGATCATGCAGTGAAGTCCTTTGGGAATTGTAATGCTCTCAACAGATGGAGTATGTTATTATCTCCTCCTAAAGAAGGACCTTCGGCCTTCAGCCGGGAGCCTGACCAGCATTGCTTGCTAATGAACCAGTGATGTTCCTGTGGACCCTTCTGCAGTGAGGCCTCCAGTGAGCACTTTTCCTAGCCATGGACGATGCTCCAAGTGGTTGTCTGGCTTCTTCCTAAGCCAGGGACTTGGTTGGATCTTCCAAGCCCCGCAAAGCATTGTTTTCTGGAGGAATCTCCCCACTCATCAGCAGCCCAAGCAGTCCTCCAAATAGGAGGAAAGAACCTTCAGAGGCAAAGATGTCCAATTGCTGCCAGAACAAGTGGGATGCTTGTGAAAAATTCCATAGCCGCATCCTGGGTCTAAGGAATCAATTCCTAGGAGTGGGCTGGAACAATCTGTGAGGTTTTTCCATTTGGTTTGGTTTTGGTTTTCATCACAAGCATCCCTGGTTATTGTTGTATCAATACAAACTGAATTTGAAATTTGGAAAGGGTTTTTCATGGGAACTGGTCCCCTGCCCAGATAGAGCTCCTGCAAACCATTCAAATTTGGGAGAATCTTTCCCAGTTTTAAAGTGCTCACTCATCCCTGAGAGGTGATGAAGTGACAGGAACACACCAAATATACCAGCCACATATTCCTCTTGGAAAAGTCAGCTGAGATAGTGCAGAAGGAAACTCAAGAATAAAAACAGAACTGGGGAGGTTGGGTTTTAAATGCATTTGGAGTTTTGCTAAGGGCAGAAGCTCCTGTCTGGAAAAAAAAGACAGAAAACTAGGGGAGGTCTCACAGGGGCAGAGGGGATGCTCCTGCCAGACTCAGTTCAAACAGCAGCTCTACCTCAAAGCCTTCCCTCCCCCACTCTCTTCACACCCCACCCCCACTCCACCCCCAGAGTTCATCCTTGCTAATGTGCTTTAGCACGCAGCACAGACCCCTTCCTTAGCACTTTCTCACCATTAAAATTCTCCATATGTCTGTCCTCACCAGACTACGAGAACTGGCATCAGGCCTTGCTTGGCTTTGCAACCCATCCCCTGGCGCAAAGTACTGTTTAATGTTTGTTGAAGGAATAAATGAACAAATCCCATAATTAATCTATGAGACAGAAACCCAGAGAAGATCTTGAATTTTAAGAGATAAAGAAGAAGAAAAAAAAAGGAAGTCCTAATCATACAATTCATTATCCTTATAAATAAGAGAGGGAAAACATAAAGGCAGAGGAAGCGTTAGGGAAACCCATACTTGATAGTTTTGGAAGTGAATATGTAATTCAGGCAAGTGGTTGTCTTATGTGGGTCTGACCCAGGGTGACCATCCTGGGATCACTAAGTGACTCCTAGACATTAAAAATCAAGACAACAAGCATCTCTTTCCCTCCTTTACTTGCTCGGAAAGAGGCCATAGCATCAAGCCTAGGAGGTTGTGCTGTTGAAAGTGGTGGATTTTGCACCCAGTTTCTGGGGCAAATCCTTGTCTCTCTTTGCTACCTTTTCTCCAAACCAGCTAAGGGTGTTGTATTATTTATTTATTTTTGGCTGCGCCGGGTCTTTGTTGTGGCCCGCAGGATCTTTGTTACGGACTCAGTTGTGGCATGCATGCGGGATCTAGTTCCTTGACCAGGGATTGAACGCAGGCCCCCTGCACTGGGAGCTCTGAATCTTACCCACTGGACCACGAGGGAAGTCCCAGTAAGGGTGTTTCTTGCCCTCCTTGCTTAGTGGCAATCAGGGGGCTGCCGGACAGGGTGTGTGTTACTGCTGTCTTCACCAGGGAGAAAGCTGCTTTCCTAGAAGCTGGTGTTTCCGACCCTCATTTCCTTGAAGCAGAGTCCTCTGCTGCCTTCTCAAATCTACCCTGTTCTCTGAATTGGTCCAAAAGCAAGGGGAGGGGAGGAAGATAAATGTCTGATGGGGAAGAGCAATAGCCAACACTCTCCAGGGACCAGCCTGGACCTCTCTGGCTCCCATGGGTGCTCGGGTTGTTTCTGCACAGACTCAGGTGCCCGGTGGCCTGTGTCCCTCACAGGCTGGAGATGGGCCAGCTGCACCATCTGCGTGCCTCCACTCCACAGCCACAGATGCACCTGCAGGGCTCGGAACTGTCCGGGTGGCTAAGAAACCCAATCTCTACCTTGTTCCTCTTCACGGGGAAAAGACAAAAGCCTCCCATCTGTATCATGAAAGTAACAGCCGGGTCCTGTTTCCAATGAGGCTAGAGGAAGCATTTCTGGGGCAGCCAGGGGGAGCATGTGTGGGGAGGGTGTGTTCAGCCCAGGCAGACACCCCTGAAGAGGCAGCGTGCGCTCAGCCCACCCAGGGAAATGAGGCCAGAGGCAGCTTCTGTAGGGTGGGAGATCTCAAAGTGTGGTCCCCAGACCTGCAGCATCTATCACACCTGGGAACTTGTTAGGAACACCAGTTCTTGTGCCCCACCTCAGACCAGGGGAATCAGAACCTCTGGGGTGGGGTGCAGCACACTGTGATTTAACAAGCCTTCTAGGGGATGGGGGCTGGGGGTCACGCCAGGGGGCCTCCAGTCAGAGCAGCCTCATCCATCTGCCCCAGTGTGTCGTACAAAGAGAATCCCTTTCTAGGTGTGAGGGCAGCTGGAAAGGGTTTGGGAGCCAGTTGAGAAGCACATGACAGGGAGAGACACCAAGGAAAGTCACCTACTGAAGGATGCCTTCCCTCGTCCAGGTGCAGATGAGTGTTTATCTATCCCAACGTGGAGAACGTGTTTCCACAGATTCCCTGGTAACCTGGCTTGGCGACTAACACTGTATGCAAATCCTCTTGCCCAACATAAAACTGTCGTGTGTTTCGTTCAGCACAGGCCCACTACTTCTTGATATTTGGTCAGCAGGGGTGGAGAAGGGAGAAAGCCCACAGCCAAGCTGGGGAGTGTCAGTGGAAGGAAGCCCACCATTGGGCCACGAGGCTGGGTCTGGAGCAACGTGGCCAGAGGTACCCTGAGGGCCACAGGAGCAGCCTCCAGTGAAAAGACACTGTGCTCTTTCCCATTTTACAGAAATTGTGCAGGACAGTTAAGAGAAGTCAGCACGTTCACCAACCATCCCATCATTTATCTTGGAAGCATCGCTAGAAGTGTGAGAGATTGTCTTTGGCCCATGATGTGCGGCCCAGACCTGGGAGTGGGGGGACACGCACTTGCGCCCGCGTGTGTGTGTGTGTGTGTGTGTGTGTGTGTGTGTGTGTGTGTGTGTTTAGGTTAAGTGACTCCTGCTGGCTTGGATGTGGCCTAAATGAACCGGCACATCCTGTCCCCGGCCCCAGAGCAACCCAGTGAAATTTCGGCGAGTCTGAAACAGTTTGTGAGACGACCAGTAGAGGGCGTGCTCTCCCCAGTTTGGGGCAGAGCCGGCTCCCAGGGCCCTGTGCCGGGTTTGCGTCTATCAGCCAGGCTTTCAGCCGAAGGAAAAGCCAGATTTACTCAGAGGTCAAAGAGGCACCAGCCTAAAGCAAAGTGACTTCAGGGACACAGGGAGGTACAAAGCCTCGCATATTCTGTCTTCCCACACAACTGAGACTGTCTGAGCTTTATCCATTTAAGATGCAAATATAATCAAGGATTACACTTCAGGCCTTCCCCTCTCGAGATAGAGGGAGCTGAGAGGGTTTTGACAAACTAGAAAACGAAGGTGAGTGAGTGCTGGGGTGGGCGGAGAGGCATTCGGGGGCATAAAACAAGGAAATTGGGGCCTCGCAAACATCACGATCCTCCTCTGTTCCAAAGAAGGGAAACCCTGTGTGATTCCCACGGTGAGAGCTGAGTCTGCCCGACCATCCGTATCCCGTAGGAGGGACGCACGCTGCCTCCTTGGGGGTCCGCTGTCGTTTGCATGTGGACAGTCTCTGATCAAGTGCTGTGGACCCTGATGATTTGTTTTCTTGTCTTTGAGCATTTTGAGAGCAGGACACTGCTTTATATTTCCAGTTCCTGGCATAAACCCTAACACAACTGTAAGTGCTCAATAAATGTTGACTAAGTGAACAAATGAACGGCCGTGAGTAGCGAACCATTTAGATAAATTATGGTGTATCACCTTCACTGGAATATTATGCAGTGATTTAAAATAGTGATTATTTCAGGGACCTCCCCAGTGGTCAAGTGGTTAAGACTGCACGCTCCCAATGCAGGGGGCCTGAGTTCGATCCCTGGTCGGGGAATTAGATCCCGCATGCTGCAGCAACTAAGACTGGCGCAGACAAATAAATAAATAAATATTTAAATAAATAAATTAAATAATGGTTATTTGAGAGTTGCTAAAAGAGTAGATCTTACAAGAAAAAAAAATTGTAGCTATGTGAGGTGATGGATGTTAACTAAACTGGTGATAATCATTCACAATATATACGTATATAAATCAAATCATTATGTTGTACATCTTAAACTAATACAATGTTATATGTCGATTATATCTCAATAAAACTGGAAAAAATAAAAATAAAATAATGGCATAAAGCCCGTGTAGCAACATGGGAAATGCTTATGATATTATCTTGAGTATACAAATTGCTTTAAATCTATGAAAGATTACGCATATATGGGAACAAAAAGGGAACAAGGAGAAATGAAGAGTTGTGGATGGGCAGTGGACTTGTGGGTAGCTTCCTTCCTAGCTTGTGATTTAATCTCCTTTGTTGTGGGTTGTGCAATAAAACATAAAAACCATTTTTTTCCTGCCACGAAAGTGTCTCAGTTTTGCTCTTTGGTGCCAAAGTACCTTGACTCCCATCCTGTTTGCTCAGATCTCTGTCTCCTCAGAATTCATTGTTTCGTGGGCTGGTCGCAATGCCCAGCGCTGTACCCACATGCACACAGCAGTATCTAAATCCTTTGAATATTAGTGATTTTAATGGCAGCTGCTATGAATAACATCAAGGTCAAACACTTAAACTTAAGTTCTCCCAAATCAGTCAACTGCTTCTCAAGTGTTTTCTGTAGCAAGTCCCCATGTATTTTTTCTTGATGAGAATAGTAATGGATCTGTTTTGCTCAGAAGTGACTGTGTGACTTCTACGTAAACTTAATCCTCACCACAAACCTGCAAGCAAGGAAACATTATCCTATTTCATAAAGGAAGAAAGAGAAATTCAGAGGGTTTCAAGTACTTCCCCAAGACCATGGGCAGTTGGGTTTCATACCTAAGACTTCAGGCTGCCAAAGGCTGTGCGTGTTTTTAACCGACATACTGTGATGGATGCTTTCAAAGGGCTCACAATGCAGCAGAGGCAATAAAATAGTGCACATCAATAATATAGTCTAAGTATACAAGAAAACTGTCATGAATAATAGTACTGAGCACTGCAGAGGTTTGGAGGCGATGAATCCTTGCCCATGTGTGATGTCTCCAGGGACCCCTTCTCTCATACTGAGCTGCTGACTGTGAAACGGGAAGCTCCATCCACCCATAAATCCCACCCTAGCTGAGGATCTGGAGCTTACTTCTCTTCATTTTGGGTCAAAATATGTTTTGAAGGATTAGGCTTTTCACTGAAAAAAGAAATCACTGTCACTCTTACTTCAGTTTGCTCTTACGTATTATGAAGCTTTACAAAAATTTATCCTACCCATTAATCTCAGGGGGTTAGGGGCCATTTCAATCCCTGGAGGAATCAGATGTTTCCCTGAGAAAAGTGTACTCAAGCAGCATGTGTCAACCCAAACCTAGCAGCTGCAACCAGAATTCAAGGGTCTACTGGTTTCTGACACTTCTCTTTACAGTGACCATTTCATCATGGGCTTAAAATAATAGGAATGAGGGGAAAAGTGCAAATGAGTACATGGAACAGGACTAGGCAGAGGCCTGATCCGTATTTATCTAAATGGGAAATGGAGCGCATGTACTTTACCTTATGAGCCGTTTTTCCCTCTCCTGAATCCCAGTCTCCTCTCTTCCCAAGGCTTTAGGGTCTCCAGACCCCTGTCCTCCTTCCTCTGATTCAAACCTGCTCACAGGACATCTGTAGATCTTTGTACAGATTTAAGATAAGGTGTTCTTCCTTGGTGGTCAGTGCACTTTGAAGCCTTCTCTCTCTTTAAGGACCCAAAGGTATTTTATCTCCTGTGAGATACCATAGAGGCATTTTCCAGGCTCAGGATCATGTCAATCCCCCTCCCCCCTGCGCCGCCCCGCCCCAGTCACTTCAGGGCAATGGTCACCTACAGGAATGAATGACCAGCTCCACCTGCAGAGAGTGGGTGGGGGCAGGCATCTTGGTCCTGGAAGCTGAGGCTGGGCAGGTGCGTTACAGGGCAGAGAGTTGACTTCAGAAATGTGCTACTTACCTACATATATTTGCCTGCTGTGGAAAATGAGAATGGTACTTTTTTTCTGAAGTCTTTTTTTTCCACTGCAAATCTAAATGTAATTTTAGTGTTTCTCAATAGGATCTAAGAAAGGGCTTAGATTTTGAAGTCCTTATTTACTATAGATAGTTAATAAAACTAGCCAGTTCTGCCTTTCTCACAGGCTGTCTCCAATGACTCATTTCTTCTGTTTCATTAGAGACTTTTGATCTTTGACCCCCTCCTACTCTCCACTCTTCCTTTTCTCTCACACTGTCAATGGTTGATTGAAAGCCAATCTCTTTTCTAGCACAGTGGTTCTCAAAGTGTGATTGGCAGAATCTAGGGAGTCCCCAAGACCCTTTACAGGGAATCTATGTCAAAACTCTTGTAATAAGAGTAATACAAAGAAGTTATTTGCATTTTTTACTGGGTGACATTTACAAAAGCGGCGATGGATAGAACTGCTGGCATCTTAGCTGGAATAAGGCTGTGGCACCAAACTATACCACTGGTAGCCATTAGATTCTTCACCACCATGCATTTGCAGTTTAAGAAAAGTCAGTTTCACTCAAGACTCTCCTTGGTGATGGAGTAAAAGCTATTGAATCCTGATCCTTGGGTATGTGACTTTTTAATATTTTGTGACGACATGGGAAGTACGCATAACACACTCTGCCACACATCAAAGTCTGAGGGTTGTTTAGAGGAAAAAAGCACTTGTACAATTATTTGAGTTGCAAGCTGAACTAGAGCCTTATTTTCATAGATCATCATTTTCACTTGAAAGAACCACCGACATAAATTAGGATTACGGGCTTCCTAGGTGGCACTGGTTAAGAATCTGCCTGCCAATGTACGGGACACGGGTTTGAGCCCTACCCAGGAAGATACCACATACCACAGAGCAACTAAGCCCGTGCGCCACGACTATTGAGCCTGCGCTTTAGAGCCCGTGAGCCACAACTATTGAGCCCATGTGCTGCAACTACTGAAGCCCATGCTCCTAGAGCCCGTGCTCCACAAGAGGGGCCACAGCAATGAGAAGCCCGCGCACCATAACGAAGAGTAGCCCCCACTTGCCGCAACTAGAGAAAGCCCATGTGCAGCAATGAAGACCCAACACAGCCAATAAATAAATAAATTAATTAATTTTAAAAAATTACGATTACACAGACTTGGACATTTGGCAGGTATTTTCTCAAGAAACAATGAAGCAAGTCAATTTAAGAAACAATTTACAGAACTTTTCTCTTTCAATGACAAGAATCAAGTTTTCAAACTAAAATTAGTATTTTGGAAATCCTGCATCTGCCAAAACAAGATTTAGAATACTTGTATGAGCTGGACTGCTTCCCAATACTTAAAAAGACTTTCTGATGATATCACAGGTGATTTGTCTGGCATCATATAATGAAAAATATCAATATTTAGAAGAGCTGCATAATTCAGTGAAATCCTATTTTCCAAATGGCAATGCGTATTTGGGCTTCTCTAGTTGCAGTGAGCAGGGGCTACTCTTTGTTGTGGTGTGAGGGCTTCTCATTGCGGTGGCTTCTCTTGTTGTGGAGCATGGGCTCTAGGCGCATGGGCTTCAGTAGTTGTGGCACGTGGGCTCAAGAGTTGTGGCCTGCAGGCTCTACAGCACAGGCTCAGTAGTTGTGGCACGCAGGCTTAGTTGCTCCTCGGCATGTGGGATCTTCCCGGACCAGGGATCGAACTTGTGTCCCCTGCATTGGCAGGCGGATTCTTAACCATTGAGCCACCAGGGAAGCCCCATTAGATGTTAATGTAACAAAGTAGGAACAGATTCCACACAGCAACTAACCTTTAAGACACTACCAGTTCAAATTTTGATATAGTATTAAAGAATAGTCACAATTATCTGAAAAGACTAGTAAACTACTTTTCCCTTTCCAACTCCATAAATGTGCAAGGCTTTTCTTCAAACATGTCAAAATAGCGTATCTTTACAGATTGAATGCAGAATCTAAGAATCCAGCTGTCTTCTGTAAAGCCAGACATTAAAGTGTTTTGTGGCCCTTTAAACATTAAAAACTATCACTCTCTTCTCGCTACCTTTGTGTTGTTTTGGAAAATACTTATTTTCATAAAAACGTAATTTATTTTAAGATATAATAAAGTTATTTTTAAGTGAATAAAATAATTTCATTTTAGTTTGTAATATGATAAATATTGACAGATATAACCCACAAAACAGAAGTTCTTTGGGATCCTCGACAATTTTTAAGTGTAAAAGAATTCTGAGATCAGAACCTTTGGGAGTCGCTGTCCTAGACTAATCTTTATCTGCCTCCAGTCTCTATTACAATTTCCTTAATAGACACTAACCCACTTATTAGTACACAAGACTAGCTTCAGGAGGATTCGGAGTGTGCAGCCCCCTGCCTGGTTTGATTCGAATAGTACGGGCACCACTTCCCTTCTCCCCAAATATCTTCTCTGTTGACCCTCCAAAGACCTCTGATTTTCCTCATTGGGATTCTTTTGATAAAAGTCATTTGAATGTCTCCCGTCAAATCTAAATACATGTAAGTGGTAATTGTTCTAGTTACTAGCATAAATGCATTAATACCCAGCTTTTTTCTTTTTTTTAATCTTTTGGCCACACCGTGGGACACGTAGGATCTTATTCCCCGACTAGGGATTGGACCCCTGCCCCCTGCATTGGAAGTGTGGAGTCTTAACCACTGGGCCTCCAGGGAAATCCCAATACCCAACTTTGAGTGTTGACTATGTCAAGCTTAATTCTAAATACTTTTCACGTATTATCTCATTTAAGGGTATGACGAATGAACATTTATCCTACCCTATTTTCAATGAAGAAACTTGTAGATTGGTTTTATTACATTAATCAGCAAGGCCTTGAGGAACAGTGACACATACTCTAGGATATGAGGCCCATACAGGCTCACGCTACCAGGTGGAAAAGGCAGAGAACAGTCTGGAGCTTAGGTGTAGTGTCCATGATGGCTCACGGAGGGCCACCCATTTGGCTAATGAGAAGCAGGCACCAAAGTAAGGGGAGGAGATTGAGCCATGGCTACTTTGCTGGTTCAGCCCCGACCCTGACCCTGACGGGCTTTGTTACCTTGTACAGTAAGTCCCCTACATACGAACCTTCAAGTTGAGAACTTTCAAAGATGTGACCATGCAAACGGAAGCAAGCATGAAAGCAGTGGCGATGTAGCTGGTACTGCTGCTAAGAAGCACCAAGCGATAATGACAGAAACAAAAGTGAAAATAAAATTTTGCTGGACTTACAAACAACTTCGACTTACGAACGTGCTCTCATAACGGAACTCGTTCGTATGTAGGGGACTTACTGTATTCCACAAACCACCTGTCTCCCTTGGCCCATTCTGAAATCTTATAATCCCTTTCCATTCCCCATGTGTATTTAAGTATCAGAACTTAAAAAAAAGCCATACAAAATTAACATTAAAAAAATAAATTTATCTCAAGTCTGAAATACTGAAGAACAAGCATACTGCTAAATAGTACAAAGAGCAAAAATTAGAACATGAAAAATGACTTTAGACAGATGGGCAATCTCCGGGCAATACTCTAAGTTTACACATATTTATAAAACACATTTTAAAAGATATTTCTCCAACATTCACAAAAGGCAAAAGCTATATTTGCAACATTTATAAATATGAGCGCTTTTGAAAGCATCTAGTTTCTTTCTAAAATCACTTGATTAAAATTTACACAAGTGATAGCTACCCAACACCATTTTCCAAAGACAAGACATAGAATTTATACGACATTCTTGTTTGATGTATTACAGACAAATTTAACTCAAAATACAGAAAAATTATCAATTCATTCTGTGTTTTGTCACATCATATTTCATTCTTTTTTCTAATCACCAAGGAAAAATACACGTGTATGTGCTTTTCATAAATAAAATATTCCAACTTTTACCTGTAATTTGTTCAAAACCTCAGGAACTCAACAAGTACATGATTATTTGAAACAACACTGACAGTTTAAAAATAAAAACAACTACTTAGAGGAGGGACCTTAAAATATATTTTTGGCCATAAAATCTGCGAGATGAATACCTAAGGAAGTTAATGATTCGGCACATTCTGCCTGAGCTACCACCAACTGAACGAAAGGGCTACAAACACATTTTATTTTTTATTATATATTTAAAAATTTTTTTATTTCTATTTTATTCTTTTATTATTATTTTTTGGCTGCTTTGCGTCTTTGTTGTTACATGCGGGCTTTCTCTAGTTGTGGAGACTGGGGGCTACTCTTCCTTATGCTGCGGGGGCTTCTCATTGCAGTGGCTTCTCTTGTTGTGGAGCACCAGCCCTAGGCGCATGGATTTCAGTAGTTGCAGCACTTGGGCTCAGTAGTTGTGGCTCTCAGGCTCTAGAGTGCAGGAATTGTGGCGCATAGGCTTAGTTGCTCCACAGCATGTGGGATCTTCCCAGACCAGGGCTCAAACCCATGTCCCCTGCATTGGCAGGCGGATTCTTAACCACTGAACCATTGGGAAAGTCCCTAAAAACAGATTTTTAAATTCCCTGTATCTACAAAGTAACAACCACAGTTGTTTATTCAATTGTCCAGGGAATCTTTCTCCAGCTAGATTTAAGTTCCTGTGTTACAATGATTTGGTCTATCCACCGATAAGTGCATTTAAGATTCAGAAAAAATCTTTGAGATCAAATTTTATACATTCAATATACAGATGAGGAAAACGCTGCCTGGAGATTTACAGGGAAGCTAGAAAAAGATCCAGGACACGGACCGGAAGTTCCTGATTCCCAGATAAGTTCTTCTGGTAACATGTTCTCCAGGGTAAGATTCCACATAATTTACTGTCGTTTGGTTACAGAGAATGTTACAATTTCAATATAAAGCAATGCATCCAGTATGCCCAAATCAAAATTGCTAATTCACTTCAAGGGTATTCAACGGAATACCTGATTGGCTTTCTGTGTTTATGTGGACATAATATAAACATTATGGCTGTTTAAATGCCATTACTCTAAAGATATTCCCTATCAGTTTAGAGAGCCAGAACATGAACAACACTGAGATTCTCACTGTAAACAAACACAGCGGTAGGCACTGTGGAAATGCATTTGATCCTGTTCTCCTTCCCCTGAGCATGTAAAAGAGCAGACTGTTCCAACAGTATGGAGCCTGTGCACATTCTGTGGTGAAGAAAAGAATCCACCCCCTCAACACACTGAGGGAGCACAGACCTGGGCACAAGATTCCTCAAAGGAGAATGGTCATAAAAAATGATGCTCCAGAATTAGAACAGACAGCATTTCAAGAGGTCTCCACTAAATGGGAACATCTAAGCTACCTGAAGGTATTATAGATTTCCTTATCTCAGGAATCTTCAAGGCAAAAGTATAAGGTGTGATACAAGAAGTCATGAAAAAGCCAGTAACACACAGGATGAAATTTTCTTACTAGAAAGTTATATATTGAAGAAAAAAAAAGAGTAAAAAAAGGCATTGGATACAAAACTACTCTATTTCAAGTTGGAGTGAAAAAATATAGTGTTAGCATTCTTACGATGAATGGAAAGGCAGCACAGAGAAGAACTCAAGGTCATGAGTCTGTGTCTGGGTTATTCCACCTAATGAGAACATTTGCCTAAGACCAAAGTTATGGGTTCCGTCTGTACACAGAATAGTTTTTATGGCCACTGACAGTACCTGTTACAAAGCATTTTCTAGTAAGAAGGTGAGAAATGGGAAAAATCTCAGAGGTCACCTGTAAGTCTCATCCCAGTAGTGTCATTTGGTGGGTTAGAACTGTCACATTCATAGACTATATTCACACTGAGGGGGCTTGGACAGCTGGAAAGGGAGCAGCATGTGAAAGAGCAGACTGTTCCAACAGCATGGAGCCTGTGCACATGCTGCGGTGAAGGACAGTGGAACAATGGAAAGGGAGAGAATGAGGAACACACTGTCCACTTGGTTCCACTGGATAGTTTTATATCAACAAACTGCATGTACTCCTATGTGAGTTGAAGGGACTGGACCTCCATACTGTCATTTTAGAAAGCCTTCTAAGCTTCATTTTCTACAAAAAGAACAACATTTACTTTTGAAAAACAAATGCCAAGAAGCTTAGTTTTAGGTCAACAGTATAAGATGGGACACTTAGTAGATAAACGCTAGTGTTAAAATGACGTAAACAAAAGTATCTTAAGCAAAATATTGCTTCAATTAACAATTCAGTAAGAACAGTAACTACATTTAGGAGTCACATAATAATTTTCAAGTAAGTGTCCATTCCCCATAACCTATAAACTAAGCTTTATCATTCAATTAGCACATGATATTAACTTTTCCTTTCCCCTCAAATTGCAGACTCTGACTCTGACTGCTTGGACATCAGAATAGTTTTTGATTCTTGATCTGTGGGGCTATCAACTGGTACCTGCAGAGAGAATAAGAAGATAAATAAATTACAGTACGTATGTGGCATATGCCATTATGACAGATCACAGCTGGCTCAGGAACAAAAAAAAAAAAAACAGCTGACTAGATAGATGGGTTTACACTTACTCTATGCACACATTTCCCAATAGTATAATCATAAAAATATCCACTACTTACAGCTTTAATATCGCCATTTGTAATTCCTTTATTTATATTGTGTCTTTTCAGATCAGACTTGATTAATGCTGCAAACAGAGAAGTATCAATGCAAGTTACCACAGAGTATGTATAAATATACTTTTTTCTAAGCAGTGCAAAATCTTTTTTGATATTGTCAAATTTGGCACACTATAGTACTGTAATACTCCATAACATTCTTGTAGTCTGAAAAAATAACAGTACCTCTCTAAGCCATTAATTTAATTAGCAAGTCATTTATTAGTGAACAAATACAGGATGCCAAGAACCAGGATGCAAAGATGAGAAGCACAATTCTCTCCCTAAAGCAGGGGTCCTCAACCCCAGGGCCGCACAGCAGGAGGTGAGCAGCGGCAAGCGAAGCTTCCCCTACCGCTCCCCATCGCTCCCCATCGCTCCCCATCGCTCCCCAAGGCTCACGTTACTGCCTGAACCATCATCTCCCACCTCCCATCTGTGGAAAAATCATCTTCCACGAAACCAGTCCCTGGTGCCAAAAAGGTTGGGAACCGTTGCCCTAAAGCACCCTCTAGTTTACAGAAACACTGACACACAAACAATTATAACACTGTATAACAGCTCCAACAATGCAGGCGTGCACAGGGTGTAGTGGAAGCAGGACGAAAAAATGCCTGTGTCAGCTGAAGGAAATCAGGAAAGGCTTACCAGAGGAGACACGTTTGAATTGAAACTTGAAAAATGAGTAGGAACTTGTCTAGCAGATAAGAGGAGAGAAGAAGGCATTGTAGGCAGGCAGAAACCAGTACATGCCAAGAGACCAGGACAGGAAGAGTACAGCCTATTCTTGGCACTAGAGGTAGTCTGGGAGCATTGGAGCATCAAGTACAAGAGGGAGGTGGCAAGATGGGAGGCTGGGTTGGCAGGATGACACTGCCAAGTCTGAGTAGGGGAGGACACGATCGGGCCTGTGCGTTAGGGAGCTCCGTCTGGCAGTGGTGTGAGGGATGCCACCGGCAACAAGGCTGGAGGCAGGAAGGCCAGTCAGGAGGCTCTCCTCCTGCTGAGAGGTGCTAAGGTCTGAGTGTGTGAGAAATGGTGATACAGGGACAGGTTTCAGAGATATTTTAGAATAGAACCAATGAGACTCAGTGGTTTGATAAGATATGAAAAATGGGGATTGGGAAGGGGGAAGTGGTTGACTTGCTTGGGCAATTGAATGGATGGCGGTCCTAGTTACTGAAACTGAAAATACAAGAAGAACAGGTGTGGTGGGAAGATGGTACGTTCAGTTCTGGACAGGCTGAATATAAAATGCCATGGGACATCCAGGTCCAGAGATAAATATATGATTAGACATATTGATCTGAAATGCCAAAGAGATCAAGTCTGGAAATACAGATTTGGAAGTTACTAGAGTTAATGTGTTAGTTAAGGCCACAGACTGCCCAAAGAGAGTGTAAAACAAGAAAAGATGTAAGTTTGTGGGTAGTTAAGTAATCTAATCAGTCATAAAGCAAAGTGGAAATGAAAGGTGAAAGTAAAATCAGTCTTAAAAGTTAGTTAAAATCAGTCTTAAATGCTTCTTTAGAAATCCACACAGCCCCTTATAATTCTGTTCCATTACTGATACCAATATTTTAGAAATTCAGGTATTTATGCTGAGCTCCTTGGATATACTTAAAATGGCCTTTCTGAATGCGTTTAAATGATTTTAAAGAAACTGTGTGATGCTGTATTATGAGCTCACATTTACAAGCAGCTGGATATTAAAACATCACACTCTAAATTGCAGCAATGACCGATATCGACTGATCCACTGACATCATGGTACTCGTACAACCCACCAAATCAAAGAGGGTACTCAGGGAATTCCCTGGTGGTCCAGTGGTTAAGACTCGGACTTTCACTGCTGTGGACCTGGGTTCAATTCCTTGTAGGGAAACTAAGATCCCACAAGCGGCATGGTATGGTCAAAAAAAAACCAAAAAACAAAACCACAGAAGCTACTTATTTTTTTATAGGGGGAAACTGTGTAGTTCTTTACCATTAAAATTAATCATAGAATTTAGCAACACTATGAAGTGTTTAGAAATACTTCTTTCAACGGATGTAAATGGGCTAACAAGCATATATAACAGGCTTTACAGAGGACTGTCAATACTGGAAAAGTAGAATGCACTGCATTTAAATGGTATTCTTCTGTCAAAACAAGACCTGTCAACAATTCTAGGGAAAAAAATGTAAAAAGAAAAGGTACCACCTTCACCACACCTCAGGAATTTCCCAGCCCTCTTTCCTCTGTCTAAACAAATAACTACCAGACATAAATCCATCACACTCTCCAGTAAAATACTCAGCATATGAGAGATATTAATCAGCATTTTTAGATGGTAAAAGTATCAACGTAAAACTAATTTTGAAGATGACTTCTTAATTTTCTGTACTTCCCTTGTTTGAATTAACATTTATGAACCTTACTATAAGATAATATGAAAAGAGAATACAGGGGCTTCCTAGGTGGTGCAGTGGTTAAGAATCCACCTGCCAACGCAGAGGTCACGGGTTCGATCCCAGCTCCAGGAAGATCCCACATGCCGCAGAGCAACTAAGCCCGTGTGCCAAAAAAAAAGAGAATACAAAACTGTTCCCTTTTTTGGTGCAACAGTAACACCCTACTTGATAGCTAGGTGTTCCTCCCCTGGAAATTAAGAACGAATATGGAATTATTTATGACAGATCAGTAGTTAAGGCAGTTAATGTATTAAATTATATATATTCAGTTACAAAACATTCAGTTTTATATGTTTTGTTTTGCTGAAGAGAAGAAGGGGGAAACGCTTCCGTGGTAGGGTGTCTCCCTTGAGGAAATGGTACATTCAGTCCCTCTGAGTGTAATGATGAATGAAAATGACCTTAGGTGGTTGTGTATTTCCAAAATAAGTGCTTATCACTGGTAAAAGCTCATATCAGGGGTTCCAAAGAGAATGATCAGGTTTTCAACAAGTACAAAAAGAAGCCTTGATTCATATCTTTCTGTTAGATTCTGTCCTTGAATTAAGTTACAGCAGAGCAAAAGAATGATCCCTCTTCAAGTCTCCATGGCTTCTGTCTCTCATGTCGGCAGAAAGAAACTACCAAAGTGAAACAACAGTAGAGGCCAACATGGGCCTGGAGGCACTGCTGGATATAAATCTTGCTTCTTTTTTTTTTTTTTTTTTTGGCCAGCCTGTGGGATCTTAGTTCCCCACCAGGTATCAAACCTGGGCCCCGGCAGTGAAAGCTCAGAGTCCTAACCACTGGACTGCCAGGGAATTTTCTATAAATCTTGCTTCTAAATCCATCCTTACACCTGTGTGCCTGGACAAACTATGGATAAAAGTTCTTTTAAATGCTCTTTTTCGGGAGATTGGACACTATTCTCTTTCCTGTCCATGTCTATTCTGACTATACCTAAGAAGAACTGGCAAATAATTCCACATGCTCTTTCCATCACCACCAGCTGACTTCTTCCCACGTTTACCACATTGCAATAATTGCCTACATGTTTAGTCATGTCCTATGTGCCAGACACTACACTAGAGCTTTTCATCAACCACCTCAGTTAATCTTTAGAGCAACCCCCTAAGGCAGGCTATATATTATACCCTATTATATAAATGAGAAAAGGAGGATGTGAAAGGTTGAGTAACTTGTCTAAAGTCACACAGCTACTGAGCAGCAGAATCAGAGCTTGAAGCCAGGTCTGTCCATCCCAGGTCTTTAAAGACACTTGTTACAATGATTTTGTTTTCTGTGCACAGTAACTGCATTGATTAAGAAACCTGAAAAATAAATTCATAGATTCACATCGTTGAAGGGAAACAGTGATATCCTGCTTTTTATCTCATTTTTTTCTTGAGTTCTGCCAAGCCTTGAGAAGCAACATAAATGAAAATTAAAGACAACATGACACAAGTACTTTTGTCAGGCAAATACCCTAATTTACCTGTTAAAATGATGCCTACAAACATCCAAACACAGAGGAAAATGTTCCCTGTCCTAGGACCATAGTCTGATGTAAGCTTTCCTTGCGCCAATGTGAATAAAATTCCAAATATCTAAAATAAAATAAGAGAAATATTTTTACTGTTTCTTTAAAACAAATATAATGTTTTCTCCAGAACTTTTAAAACTATTTTATTCATATGACTTGGCTAATAGAAACATGCACTGAAAGGTGGAATTTTTAAAACAAAACCTATGGTCAAACTCATTATCCACTAGAATATTTTGTAAACTAATGGTCTCAGATTTAAGAGAAATCAGAGGTTTACCTGTGCAGCAGCGTTAAGAAGACCAGATGAAGTACCTTCAGACTCAGGGTAAGTGATTTCAACAGCAAATTCAAAACCCAAAGGGAGGTAACCAGTCATGAAGAAACTAAGAAAATAAATCCAAAATCACAGAAAGAAATACCAGAAGGACAATATCACATATTGATGCAGTTGCTTAACTCTCAGACCTATTCTAATTATCACATAAGTGAATGTTTTGAGGTTGGTATGCGAAAGACACTATTATGATTCACCAAATAACCCAAGGATACGAGAACTGAGAAGCGAAACCATGAACAAGGAAGCAAAACAATTTCTAATTTTTTTTCCTGAGAAAAATTTACCTCTAGTTTTCTAAGTCAGTTGTCTTTCTAGCCAAGTAAAGTTACTTGGACTAAGTAAGGCTTATCCATTTTTCACCTCCAGTACAACAAAAAAATAATTTTAAGCTATTTTTTATAGTTCTAAAGAATTAATTATGGGGGGGTGGGATGAATCGGGAGATTGGGATTGACATACATACACTAATATGTATAAAGTAGATGACTGATATAAAAAAAATTAAATTGTACACTTTAAATACATGCAGTTTATTGTATGTCAATTATAATCTCAATAAAACTGTTTTTAAAAGAAAAAAAGAATTAATTATACATTATGTGCACAAGACAGATCTTTTGAAATTTAAAATGTTAAAGGACTTTTGGATGAACATAAAAAAATTAAAAACCACAGCAGTAACATTTCAGAGTTTTAACAGCATGCTATCATCATTCCTCCTAAACACATGATGCTTACCCAAGCAACCCGCCAGTGACAAACACGATGACAATGTGTCCAAGGTTTAGTGTGAAAGTAAATATAACCATTCCAACAAAAGACAAAATGTAAACTGTCAAAGTAGTATGTCTAAAACAAAAACAACAAAGTTGTTAGTATTTTGTCTGATTTTCTTAGGCATATAAAAATCATGTGGCTAGCTATGCTGTCCATACAGTAATAAACTCTTCAGATTTCAAGATTCACCCCTTCTTATCTATGGAAAATGTTTCCACCCAAAGCATGGACTTGAAAGATTAAGTTTCAACAGCAGCAGACAACAAAACTCACATTATATCCAATGCTCAGAAAGGAAGGAATACTCATAAGGATAAAATCACTTTTATGCCACCAAATGGAACAGCTCCCTATCTGTATTTCAAGATTCAGATCAAATTCTGCCTCTTCCAAAATCCTTTTCCTAATCACTGCAGCTTACAAGGAAGCTTTCCTTTCTTCCAAACTCCCTAATCATTTTCTATCTACATAATTGGCACTTGACATCTATTTTAGTCTGTTATATTATTATTTAACTTTACATACGTGAACACCTTATTTTCCCAATTAGACTGCAAAGGTCCTAAGGACAGGGATCAAATATTGCTTCCCATAATTCCTAGCTAAGACTGATGCACATAACAGGAGCTTGGTGAATGAACAGCAGTTATTCTGAGAAGAAAGCCAGGGCAATGAATTTCTATGCCAATCCAGTTTCCTAATTATAAAATGGACCAAATATTATTAATAAATTTAAATCCTTTACATACAAATTTAATGGGTTTCACTGTTAGCTACCATTACATAATAATGAAGCCTCAGTAAATGCTGTCTTAAATGACGTGAGGACTATCTTGGAGAATTTCAAGATCAGCAGTACTTTGAAAGGGTTGAGATAATGGTGTCAAATATATCTTAGGCCTTGAAAGGTGCAGAAGATATAGTTCCATTACTTCATTCATTCACAGTTCCATTCACTCATTTCTCCCAAACAGATGGGAAGTTTCTGTCTGTTAAGAAATGTAGCTATTCTTCTTCTTTTTTTTGAAAGGTAGCTATTCTTTAAAGGCCCAGTGCAAAAGATGCTGCCTCTGAAACCGCTTTCTCAGTCTCCTAGTTGGTATCATTCACTTTTTCTTTTGTATTAGCATTTTTCTGGTTCCATATAGATGTACAATTAATAGAGCATCTTCATATTATGTGCTATACAGTATTATAGTTAAGTGAAACCACATTTCAGGGGCATTTTAGCCAAAAATTTTTTACCAAAAAGCCTTATGCGCAATAATAATTTTTTGATAGGAAAGAACTTTTTGTTTGTTTTTAAGTTCACAACATGAGAAAAGAGCAATATAAAGTCTCTGTCAAAAGTCAAAAGTTTCTCAGAAAGGGCTCCTTTTAAATAGAACTGATTCATTCTGAAGTGGTATATGATTAAGGGGAGGAGAGTTCATAAGATATCCAAGTTCTCAAAGTTGAAATAAACATGACCAATAAGATAATACAGAGACTACTGAAACATTCAGAAGTGAGGGGAACCTAAGAGTGTCTAGAATCTAAGTGTTTTAGTAATAATAACATTGTGTAAATTTCTTAAAATACAAAGAAAAGGTTCCTTTAAAACCAAAATACTTCAGGTTGTACACCATATATCTGCCTACTTTCACTTACTTGTATGTTTTGGTATAGTCCAGCCATAAGCCACAAAGAATAGAGCCCACCATTCCAGCTAATACTAGTGTTAGGCCAATCCTTCCAGCGTTCACTTCTTCTCCCTTAAAATTTTTTCAAAAGAAGTTGATCAGATACTTCTATTTCACACAGCTCCTTCACATTCTCATACCTTCTCAAAGTCAATGGAAACAGCAGATAAAATTAAACATACAATATAACATGAAGAATTCAATATGTGTGTTAGGGTGAATGGGGTGGGGCAGGTAAAGCACAAATATAAAGGACATTCTACATTAAAACAGGAAAAAAAACACCTGATATATGGGAGAAATCAAAAAGGAAATTTTTCCTGATCTTCCATGGTTAGAAGTACTATGATTTTTGTTAGAATTCTTAAGTAATTCACAGATGTCTGAAAAGGAAGTTAATCTGATAGCTTTTACATACTACAACTGCTTTCACGTTTTGAAAGCAAAGAGAGACCAGACCTTGATATTTACATCTTTATATTTGTGTTGGTTTCTTTTAAATTTTGTACTTCGTCTTTTTCCACATAACCGGTCACACTCTCTCTTTATAAAACAATAAAAAGACTGCGGTATTGTCAAAGCATAACGACCTCTGCTTTCCATGTTGTTTTATAAATTGGATTAAATGTATTCTCAGCTAAGGCAAATATAAATCTTTTACAGCAACACGGTCATAAATCTTTAGTCTTATGATCATGCTAACGGGAATTATATTGCTAAAGAAAAATTCTTGACCAGGCATCCAACACAATATAGGCAGAAGCTTACCTCATAATAAGTCAGTATAATTTGATTTAATAACGTTGAGACTGAATAAAATGCTCCAGTCATGATACCTACAGCAACAAAGAGAAAACTGTCAATGTACCGTGTACTATTTCACAAAGTGATAGGGAACACTCTGTGACAACTGTGAAAATATAACGTCTTCTTAGATAGTTGACAGAAAAAATTGCCTTTCAGGATGTGGACTGATCAATGTAACACCTAAACTTACTAGAGACTGTAATCGTAGAATTCTGTCATTACACCATTTGCTATTATTTAGATTCACACATAAATACTTCAAGCATACAAAATATTACAGAGAATAATGTAATAAATACCCCTACTCATCACCCTCTTGCTAAACATTAACATTTTGCCACCTTTGCTTCAGATTCATTTTTTTAGCCCTTCCTAATCCTATTCTTCCTCAGAGCCATTCCCCATCCTGACCTTGGTATTTATCATTGTAGATATTACAACATATGTGTACCAATGAACAAGCTGAATTATTCTAATGTTTTTAAATTTTATACAAATTATATGGTATTTGTATCTATCTGCAATTTGCTCATATCACTCAGTATCATGGATTTTGAGATTTATCCATGTTGAGAATTTTAGTTCTAGCTTATCAATTTTCTCTGGTGTATAATAGTCCATTGTGTGAATATACTTCAATTTAATTATCTCTTGTCCTAAGTCAATAGACACTTTACGGCTTTTTTCAGTTTTTCACTACTTAAAACAATATTGCAATAAATATTATGTTTTTGTTCTTATTTATAAGGGTTTCTCTAAGTATATACCTAGGAGTAAAGCTTCTATTTTCCAGATATAGCCAAACTGCTCTTCAAAATGGTTGTACCAGTTCAGAACCTCCCTGGTGGTGCAGTGGTTAAGAATCTGCCTGCCAATGCAGGGAACACGGGTTCGATCCCTGGTCCAGGAAGATTCCACATGCTGTGGAGCAGCTAAGCCTGTGTGCCACAACTACTGAGCCCTTGAGCCACAACTACTGAAGCCCATGCGCCTAGAGCCCGTGCTCTACAGTAAGAGAAGTCACTGCAATGAGAAGCCCGAGTATCACAAAGAAGAGTAGCCCCCGCTCACCACAACTAGAGAAAGCCCACGTAGAGCAACAAAGACCCAATGCAGCCAAAAAGAAGAAAAATCTAAAAAAAATATTAAAAATGGTTGTACCAGTTTATACAGTAAGTCCCCTACATAAGAACAAGTTCTGTTCCAAGAGCGTGTTCGTAAGTCCAGCAAAGTTAGCCTAGGTACCCAACTAACACAATCGGCTCTATAGTACTGTACTGTGATAGGTTTACAATACTTTTCACACAAACAACACATAAAAAACAAACAAACACAAAAAATAAAGAAAACCTTTTTAATCTTACGTACAGTACCTTCAACAGTAGTACAGTACAGCAGCTGGAATAGAGGGGCCGGCATCAAGTGAACAGGCAAGAATAGTTACTTACTGGAGGAGGAAGAGATGGTGGGAGAGGGTAGAGCTGAAGGCTCGTCAGCAGTGGCGGGGAGGGGGAGCTGCAGTTTCACTCTCGCCTGACACGGATGGAATGCATGTTCCCATCTTTGAAAGCTGGCAACTTGCAGGTTTGTACGTAGGGGACTTGCTGTACTACCAACAGAGTTCCTTCACTCTACATCCTTGCCAAATTTGTTTTCATCATATTTTATTTTATTTTTTGCCAATTAGAATGTGTGTGATATTGTATCTTACTCTGGTTTTGATTTGCATTTCCTCGATTACTAGTAAGGTTGAGCATCACATATGAGCAATGGACACACACACAAACATAAACGCTTCCTGATTTCCCTGGGCTGTTTGCTCTTTTTTAAAAAAAATATTTATTTGTTAATTAATTATTTTTGGGCTGCGTCGGGTCTTAGTTGTGGCACGTGGGATCTTTCGTTGTGACACATGGGCTTTTCCTTGTGGGGGCGCGAGCTTCTCTCTAGTTGTGGCGTGTGCGGATTTTCCCTCTCTAGCTGAGGCACTCAGACTTAGTTGCTCCGCAGCATGTGGGATCTTAGTTCCCCCGCCAGGGATCAAACCCACGTCCCCTGCATTGGAAGATGGATTCTTTATCACTGGACCACCAGGGAAGTCCCTGTTTGCTCATTTCTTACTGATTAGTAAGAGTCACTTTTATATTGTAGGTACGAAGCCTTTGTTGGTTACATGCATTGCAGACATTTTCTCATAGCCTATGTCATGTCTTTTTAGAAAATATCATTATTTTAATATAATCTTATTTTTCAATCTTTTTATTTAGGGTTTATGTTTTTTGCACTAGGAAATTCTTTTAAGAATACTAAAGACGGTTTCCTGTATTTGCTTCTAAAACATTAACATTCTGAGGACTTCCCTGGTGGTCCACTGGTTAAGACTCCCCACTACCACTGCAGGAGGCACAGGTTCAATCCCTGGTGAGGAAACTAAGAGCCCGCATGCTGTGCCACTCAGTCAGAAAACAACAACAACAACAACAAAAATACACATTACGGACTTCCTAGGTGGTGCAGTGGTTAAGAATCTGCCTGCCAATGCAGGGGACACGGGTTCAATCCCTGCTCTGGGAAGATTCCACATGTCGCGGAGCAACTAAGCCCGTGTGCCACAACTATTGAAGCCGCTACAATGAGGAGCCAGCGCACCACAGTGAAGAGTAGCCCCGGCTCTCAGCAACTAGAGAAAGCCTATGTGTAGCAACGAAGACCAAACACAGCCAATAAACTAAATAAATAAATTTATAAAAAACTAAATAAATAAATTTATAAAAAACAAAAACACACATTAAAGTTCTGATTTTTACCCTTTGATCTTTAATTCACAATTCATTTTCTAATTTCACCTTAGTTTTCCTCTATGGATAATTGATTGTCCCAGGACAATTTACTATGTAAAGTCTCTTCTACAAATATCAAGTTTTCACATATGCATAATGTTCTAGTCATCATAACTCTTCACAAATATTCTAGTTTTTCTCTATCCAGGCACTTTGGGGCATGGCCATATGGCTTTGAAGGTGAGCAAAAGTGATGCTTCTCATTTCCTACCTTAGTAATCATGGAAGCATGTGCCTGGATCCCTGAGTAACCTGCTGCCTTCTCACAGTGAACATGTAACACTGCCAAGAAATAAACTTCTGATATTAGGCCACTAAGATTTTTTTGGTGGGGTTTCATTGCTATAATACAACCTAGTCTATGCCAACTAACACACGTGGGTAGGTCCCTGGGCTCTCTGTTGCAGTGATCTAATTGTCTATCCCTTACTAATACATGACATCTTAATTATCAATGCTCTATAAATCTTGATTATCTGAGAATTAGTTCCTCACCTTGTTCTTTATCAAAATTACTTTTGTTGTTCTTGGCCCTTACTTATCTCACAGGAATTTTAGACTTAGCCAAGTTCCATTACTTACTCTGTTTAAGTTGGAGATTGCAAGATGAGGCCTGGGTCTAAAGATTTTATCAAAAACCCCTGGGTAACTAGCCTTTGTTACTCACTTCCCATTGAGTTCAGGAATGCACAAGGACCCAGCGAGGTTAGCCTGAGGAGGCCAAGGAAAACAAAGGAGGCCTGCTGAGGCTTGAGTGTACTCTACTGCACTGTACCCTATGGGGATCCTGAATCTATTCCAGACCTCAGTGAGGACAGCCAGAATCTGGATAAAGAATTATAATAGCAAAGAATACTGCTACCTGAATCTAGAGTATGGTATTTGTCTGAGTTTTAGATAGCAAGTAGCTACATTTGGGACAGTGAGAGATCACGCTTTCCCCAAATAGCCCTATCTCAAAAAAAAAAAAAAAAAAAAAAAAGAGTTTCTTGGTCTATTTGGTTTCTGAGTTTTGGAGACTATACAATCCTCAAAACCTGTCCTAGGAGTGTAGTCCCCATCCAGACTACGTGTGTGAGCCTGCTCCAATCTTTGGAATGTAATACTAGGCATGGAAGGGGACAGGTGCACTTCCAAAAGGTGTAACATGACTCTCACTCATTCAGACACTGTGATCCCTAACTATGCACCCCGGTGACGAATATCAAGTCAAGAAACTTCTTTAACTGTCTTGGGGAATGTTATTGAACTCTCCACAGTGTTTCCTAACTCCTTCATTCTAATTCCTTCAACAATAAACTGTTCAGTTTCCAAAGCCTGTGTCTGTGTCTGGCCTTTCCATCAATCCAAATCTATAATTGGCATTTGTTAATATAGCGGTCCTGTAAGGTTAACTGGCATTACTACAATCTTGAGTCTTCCAAAAACATGGTATATCTCTCCACTTAATTTAGGTCTTCTCTTATGTCTTTCAATTTTTATAATTTTATAATTTATAAAGTTGTTTTTTAAAAATTTAAGTATAGCTGATTTACCTAAAGTTCTTATTGGTAAATTTATTCCTAGGCATCTTATACTTTTGGTTGCTACTATAAAAGGTATCTTTTTATAAGAATGAGATTGATATTTTCACATTGTTAGGTATCTAATAATTTTTTTGAACCCATCCTTATTAGTTCTCATAGAGTCTGTAGGTTCTCTTGCATTATTTTGTAGACCATGGAGTTAGCAAACATTTTCTGTAAAAGACCAGATAGTAATTATTTTTAGCTTTGCAAGCTATATCGTCTCTGATGTGGCTACTCGGTGCTGCTCTTGTAGTCCAAAAGCAGCCATAAATAATATGTATGCAAACAAAACTTTATTTATAAAAACAGGCAATGGCCGGATTTGGCTCATAAGACAGTTTGCTAACCTCTGGTACACATAATCCTATTATCTGTGAATGACAGCATCTTTTTTCTTTCCAATTCATATGCTTTTAATGTTTCCTTTATTAGTGGGCCAGTCAGGACTTTCAGTTGGATGCTGAATAGAAGTGGTGACAACAGGCATCCTTGTTTTAAGGGATACTTCTTATTGATTTTTAAGGGTAATGCTCCTAAGGTTCTGCCTTTGAATGATGTTTGCTATAGGGTTTTTGTAGATAAACTTTATCAGGTTCAGAAAGTTCATTTTTCTCACATTTGGCTAGAGTCTTTAACCAACAGGTATTGTATTCTATCAAATGCTTTTCTTCAGCCATTGGGTAAATTTTCCTCTTTCATCTCTTACTGTGGTCAATTATCCACATACATTTCTAGTACTAAATCATTTCTCCCTCTGAGATAAATCAATGTCAAGATAGTCAGGATGCACTATCATTTTTATAAATAACTGGATTAGGTTTTCTAATATTTTATTTTGGATTTTTACATCTAGGCTTATATGTGAAACTGGCCTATAATTTTTCTTACACTATCCCTATCTAATTGTGATATCAAAGTTATACTAGCCTCACAAATAAGTTGCAGATGATAACAAACAAGTTACAGGTGGCAACAGTGATTGTTTCCAGGGAAGGGATGACCTGGGGATAGATATGGGAAAAAGACTGACTTTTCATTGTACGTCCTTTGTATCTTTTAAATTTTATACAAATAAAATTTAGAATTAAGAAAGAGAACTTATGGGACTTCCCCAGTGGTCCAGTTAAGACTCCGCACTCCCAATGCAGGGGGCCTGGGTTCGATCCCTGGTCTGGGAACTAGATCCCACATGCTACAACTAAGAAAAAAGATCCCATATGCCGCAGCGAAGATCCCGCATGCTGCAACTAAGACCGCACAGCCAAATAAATATAAAAAAAAAAAAAAAAAGGAAAAAGAAATGAGAACTCAGTCTTTATTTATAAAATAGGTATAATAATCTTTAAATCTCAAAAAGTTAGATGAAATAATACATATGGAAGTCCTTTATAAATTTCAAACAACTAACAAATTTTCACCTAATTACTTATGTATAATCAAGTAAGTGCTAAACGATGTTGCTATAAAACACGTAAAAGCTCCGCAGAAATAAGAGTGCTCAGAGAAGGTACCATCTAAGGCCCTTGTTCATGCCATTACTCTTCCCCACTGTCTATCCAAATGTAACCTGTCCTTCAAGGCCAGGCTCAACCACCATCTTTGCTATGATGCTTTCCCTGCCATCCACAGCCCTTCCCTTCCCTTATCTTGACCCAATTATGTATTCTGAAGGCATTTAGCATGCACTTGCCATACAACTTCTCTTGTATTGTTATCTTTTTGATAAATAACTTTTACACTGTTGTTTACTTTTCAGATGTTTATATTGTCTCCTCAATTGAATTATAATTACTTCAGGGTAGAAATCATACATCATGCTTCTTTTTAACCCACACAACACCTAGGGCACTATTATATATTTAATTGATATTTGATAATTACTGGTAGGATAAATGAATAAATGAATAACAGAATGAACAATAAGTGAGGTGAATGTCAAGCTAGCTCTTATGATTGCTTAAGGAAAATAAAGACACATTTCAGGTAAAAGAAATAATGGCACAAAATGTATTACAGAGACAAGAATTAACAGTATATATGCATGTGAAGGCATGTTTGTGTGCCACGTATGTGACAAGGCGGTTGGTTATAAATTTCGCTAAAACAGAATTTTGTATTGGGAAACCATGAGTATAAAAGGAAAGACACCAACTTAAATGACAGGCAAAGAAATGAATTTGTTCTAATAGGTAATAGTTAGTCACTATATTTTCTCTACTTCCTAGTTATGAATTTTAGGTTTAAGCTACACAGTTTAAGCTTCACAGGTAACTTTGGTTACCTACACAGGAGGTAACCAAAATTAAGAAAAGGAACTATAGCATGCTGAAGTATTTAATGATTAGATGATATAACATCTGGTATTTGCTTCAAAATATTCCAGGGAATTCCCTGGCTGTCCAGTGGTTAGGACTCTGCACTTTCACTGTCAAAGGCCCAGGTTTGATCCCTGGCTGGGGAACTAAGATTCCACAAGCCATGTGGCATGGCCAAAAATTAAAAAGGTAAAATATTCCAGGAGAAAAGCAGACGAAATAAAAGCAAGAATGGTGAAATCTTGGTAACAGTTGAAGCTGGATGATGATGGGTACTTAGGAATTCATTAGATTAAATGTTCTACTTTTGTGTTTAATAATTTCCACTAAAAAAAGCAAAAAGGAAGTAATCCTGGTAAAAGGGTAAGAGTTTAGGCCAGAGTATAATTTGTTAAAACTTACAAAACAATTATGTACTAGGGTGTGCACTCCCCCCAAAAAAAATATAAAGAAGAGAATAGCAGTGAGTGACTTCTGAAGGCAAGTAAGACAGAAATAGGGGGTACTGGTTAATAAGCAGTGTTAACATAAGAAATAAAGAATAAACTGTCAGAAAATTCTGAAGGGAACCAAATGTGTTGGTGCCTGCAGTCAAAGCTACAGTGTTCAGAGGAATATCTGTCTGCTATGCTGAAAGATCTAGAAGGATAAGACTTTGACAGAGTAGTCAAAATAGATGACTGTTTGCATAGGGTCAAAGAAAGGAATTATTGATGACATTTTCCATATGCTTACAGTGGTCAGAACTATAATTCATAAAGGACCTAAAACACCCTGGGAGAACTAACAAAAGAAGACAGTGCTTCTCTCTTTAATATCTATAATGTTTTTGTTTTAAAAACATGCAAGGGTGGTGCAGCCGTTTAGAATTCGCCTGTCAATGCAGGGCACACGGGTTCCATCCCTGGTCCAGGAACATCCCACATGCCGTGGAGCAACTAAGCCCGTGCACCACAACTACTGAGCCTGAGCTCTAGAGCCCGTGAACCACAACTATTGAGCCTATGCGCCACAACTACTGAAGCCCATTGCCTAGAGCCCGTGCTCCTCAACAAGAGAAGCCACGGCAATCCCCTGCTCTCCAACAACTAGAGAAAGCCCATGTGCAGCAACAAAGGCCCAGCGCAGCCAATAAATAAATAAATAAATATTTTAAAATGTAAGAAAATTCATTCTTAAGTTTTTGCTTTCAGTTCAAATTTAAGTTTATGACTATGCTATTATTATAGAGTTAATAAACCTATCTTATTATCTCATTAATGAAAGCTCAAACCACTAAATTAACAGAAAGGAATCTGCAATGCGCAGAAGTTTACACAGACATCAACGAAAATAAAAGAAACCGCTTACCATAAGTGATCAACAGAAGGACAAAAGGAATGTTTTTAAATAGGTTCCTTATTGATTTCACGTAGGAGTACTCTCCAGGGGGACTGTCTTGGAGAACTGCTTGAGCCTGGCTTGGTGGATACTGAGGTTTTTCTTTGAATGCTGGAAACATACATGAAAAGATAATTCAATATATGTGTCTTCCTTAGAGCAGACTAAATTCAGTTTAAGTTTAAAGAGGTAGTAAAAGTCTTTTATAGTAAGGCTTTTCATTTGCACTAATTTCTAAGTGAAAAATAGTTTGGTATTGTCATCTCAACCCTCTGAGACCAACTAAAACTCAGAGATTCGGCCAATTCACATAACTGAACTGCAAAACCATCAATACTACATCACAACTTTGCCCAGTGATTACTCCATTTTCAGTAAAACAAGATTAATTTTTATTATATTAAGTATTCAACAATTCTGTTTCTAAATTTAGTTCAATTTGTAATTAGAGGTAATGTCAGATATGAGCAAGCCAAGATCTCATTGAACTTTTAGAGGACTGTCTTGAGTTAGTAACTGCTTTCTCCTGCAATTTGATATATAGTATTTTATCTGATTCAGTTACCCCTGTAGAACTGAAAAGGTCCAAGTGGATTCATGGGAGCAGAGCTAGGGCCTGCTTGCCGACTCCCTTTAGCTGCATATGGAAAATCTAGGGGTACAGCTGAGAGACATAAAAGTGTGACACACGGTTTCTGATACTGTAAGTTCTAGCATTGCCCGTTTCTATGGAGTTAGAGATAGATCGCACCGCCTTCTCAGCCAGACATTCGGAGACTGCCCTTCTGCTGGGCAGGGAAGGATCTACTAACTTCCTGCAACACATGGCTAGGGAGAGATTTCTGTAGGGTTTGGCTAGCCAGCAGTCAAGACTTTTTGATAGAAGAGCTGATCTGCTAAGATTGGTACAACAGAAAGTAAAACCCAGCTTTAGTGTTAACTCAAAATTTTACTAAAATAGATGGAAAATGCTATATTTCACTGAATCTAAAATGGTCTGATGCAGGCACTCAATGATCTTGGCAGGCATCAATAGAAGGTTTTTACATAAGCATATCTTGACTGCCACGAATGTTACATGCCATTGATATTTTTTTAATTGTGATAAGAACATTTAACTTGAAATCTACCCTCTTAACAAAAAAAATTTTTTTGATAGGTAAGAAGTGGATTTATTTAGAGGGAAACACACTCCACAGACAGAGTGTGGGCCATGTCAGAAGGCAAGAGAGGCCAACCCTCTTAACAAACTTCTAGGTGTACAATTAGCATTGTTAACTATAGGCATAATGTTATACAGCAGATCTCTACGACTTATTCACCTTTGATGCCATTGATTGATTACTAAAGTCATCTCAACTTCAGAGATCTCATGAAAAAAATGTACACTTTTTGAATCAGTGAAGTAGGGTAAATTCAAAAACCAAAAAGAAAGTAAAAGGGGCTGGGCTGGGATGAATTGGGAGATTGGGATTGCCATATATACATTACTAATAAGAAAAAAAAATCAAACTGCACACTTTAAATATATGCAGTTTATTGTATGTCAATTATATCTCAATAAAAGTTCTTAAAAATTGTATAAATTCAAAAAAAATATCAAAAAGTAAAAAAAAGTAAGTGGATACAGAAGAAAGTAATATTGTCTAAAATATTAGAATTTCTTCTCTCTCTCTCTCTCCCTTTAAATAGTGGCTATTTCTTTCTTCCAACAAAGAAGGCCTGCTTTGAAAGTTTTAAAATGAGCTAGATCTGATGGACCTGACTGTCAACTGTAATCATGCAGAAATTTTTGTGAAATACAGATTTTGAGATTCTAGCGAAGTCTCAGTGAATCAAAACCTCCAGAACAGAACTTTAGAATCTGTATTAAACATAAAACTCAATACCCAGCCAGGTCTGAAAATCACTGCAAAAAAAAAAAGGGGGTCCTTAAAACTTGCACACAATATTTTATTTCTCTAATTCTCCTGTTTGCTGCTAAAAATTTAAAAATTACAGTTCTTTGCTCACCAAAACATGGATTAATTATGATATAAATAAAATACCAACTAAAATAGGCTTCTATTTTTATAGGTCTTACAACTAAAATTCAGGAGGAGACATAACTCATAAATATTTACTTTTTAATATCCTTACATTCGAGGACTGGTAGACATAAAACGTTTAACTGGTTGCAATCCCTCCTCTTCCTTTCACCCTATCTGCTCCTTGCACTGCTGAGGACGTCTGTTGTCCTTTCCTGAAAGTCTCTTTGCATCCTAGTTAAGATAGGAGATATGTCTTTTTATTAATATTGGTAAAACAGAACTCACACAGTTGTAAAACAAAGTTTCAGAATGTAAAAACTATGCTTACAACTTAGTCATGGGTATTTAGTGAGTCTTAAGTCTCTTAGACTTTTATTTACTATGGTAAAATAATGGCTAAATGGCCCAGATTTGAACTCAAATATAAATGAAAATAAGTTCTGACAGTCTTTATTTCCACTAGACTTGTTTTCTGAACACAAGTGTTATCTCTTAGTTTCAGGAAGTCAGTTGCTCTCTTAGACAAAGTCAAGCCTTTATCTACCAGCTACTCAATACAGTAAAGTCAGGCTTAAGTCTATGAAGGAAAAAAATAAAAAGAGGAACAAAAAACACCATTGGTTTATGACCCTGTTTATGCTGCACTGCTCCTTTCAAAGGATGAGTTATGGCTTTTTCTTTCTCCTTTGAAACTGAAAAATAGACTTCTACCTACTTCTCTTCTCTCCACCAAAAAGTTGTGCAGTAAAATAATTAACTAATAAAATAATTAATTAATAAAAGTTATTCACCACCCTTGGCAACAGGCATGGAAAGTAGCTTTGGGTACTTTGAATTTTGGGGCACCACATTCAAACTGTTTCTCCCAGGATGAATAAGTAACAAACCTATTGTGTTTAGGACCATTTCTATTTTTTGAAATCAGATTATAATATTATCTTTTGATTTCATTATCTGTGCCTGTGTGATTCAAGCAGACATTACACATATGAACTTATTAGAAGACAAACACAGGTTTGAACCCTGTCTCTGTCTCATCTCACTATATGACTTTGAAGAAGTCAATTTCTGCTTCTCAGCTATAGCTTTCTCAGATAATAACAACAAGCTGGTATGAGGACTATATGATATACGTAATAGAATTTTGTAATTATTGAGCACTACACAAAATACATTGTCTTCTTGAGGAATATTTATTTTTAAAAATCAGGGACTTTTCAGAGAATTCCCTGGCAGTCCAGCGGTTAGGACTCTGCGCTTCCACCACAAGGGGCACAGGTTGGATCCCTAGTAGGGGAACCAAGATCCTGGATGCCACTTGGTGTGGCCAAAAATAAATAAATAAATAAATAAATTTTAAAAAATAAAATAAAATCAGAGACCTTTCTTAGGGCTTGAAATTCTTATAGACTAAGTAAAATGTATTTCTATTAAAAGTTTATAATAGCAACCAACACATAAATATCCTGAATATAAGAATCAAAAATAAAATTATTCATACATGTTATATACTCATGTATTTAAATACCTTAATAGTAAATATTCTGACTGCCATTACTTTTGGTTTCTGCCATCACTCATTTTAGTGAATCAGGATGGTAAGGATTTTAACTGACATACTAACGTGATATAGTTTACTGCTCTGCATAAGAACAGCTTTCAAATGCTACAGCATTACCAGTTATACAAGAGGAATTTGGACTGAAACCAAAAAATCAGACTAAGTAAAAATTAAAGTGATATATTTGTATATGTAACATTTTATTAATGGAGTTAGATTTGCCTAGGCTCAAATTTCGCCTTTAGCATTTATATGCTGTGACCATGGGTAAGTTAAATTTACTTAACTTCTGTGCCCCTGTTTCCTCATCTATAAAATGGGAATGATAACAACAGTGCTGTCCTTATAGGGCTGTGAGGGTTAAACAAAATATAGCACGTAGGGTGCTTTTAAACACGTTTGGTACATGTCAATCACATGTTAGAGACCATACTAGTGTTCTCCCAGTAAGAATGGGCTATTTGTGTGAACTTCAATGGAAGATTGGGGTTAATTCTTAGAAATGCTAGATGGATTACACTTAGGGAGGGTAATAGGATTACATGGCATGAACCCTCAAGTTAGTATTTTAGGAAGACTGCTGAATACCAATTTAGTATATGTCACATTGCTAAAATGCATCAGCAAAACTAAATTATTTTATAAGATTTGGTTGGGCTTCCAAAGAATTTGTGGGTAGAATTTAGAAGGGAGTAAGACTGTCTCTTAGTAATTAAGGAACTTTAAGAAAGTAAAGATTTTTAAAATAATCCATATTTTCCTCAACAGCAAATATTTAGGTATAAGAAGAACAGGTAAATTTTTAATTTAAATGTCATAATTTTCAACCTAGACTTTCATGTCACAACTGTATATTACCTTGTTTTTATACTAAGCTTAGTATCATAAGGTTAAGTTTATAGGTCACTAAGCAGAATCTGACAATGAGCTTTTTTTTCCTATTCCATTTCCACTCCATTCTTTTCCATTCTTCCCCCCTCCCCATCTCCATTTCCCCTGTCTACTCATAAGCTGTAAGTACATAAATAAGCAATTATGTACATGAATAGCACAGGGTGATATGCCAATGGTCATATCTACTATTATTGGTTTTTGTCCCACTCCTTTGACAAAAAATCTTATGTTTGTAGCATCTCATATATATGTTTAAATATATATGTGTCATATATAATTTCATATCTATAGATATCTTATATACAATCTATTACTCTCACTTCTTCCAAAGAGATAAGCAATGCAGGACAATAAAAAAAGGAAAATCAGAATTTATGCAAAGATACATAGCAATCAAAGGAAAGAGGATTTTATATTTTAATAATCCCTACTGCAAAATGTATATAAACTATATTTTATATTTCATCTAGCAAATCAAATATGGCTACCAGAAAAGTGGAAATAGGAATTTTTTTTTTTTAAATATAGATTTCTTTTAAAACTTTGTTAAACTGCCAAAATACTGCAAGGGATAGTTTGTCCTTTCTCAGTAGTCAGCACACAGCAAATATGCCACTCCCTAACTGAAACATAAAAAACAGCCACAGGTAGATAGGACACATCAGAATACTTTAAATGCTTCCAAGAGGCTCTTTGATTCACTGTCTTCAGGAAAATTAAATATGTGGGCTGAGTTTCCTGTCCCTGGATCCAGTGATACGTCTCTAAAGGCAGTCTCTATCAAAACACTCCACAGTCTTGAAGCATACATTTTCTTTGAAAACTGAGGATTTTATATCTGGTGTTTATTAAAAAAAAAAAAAAAACCAACCTGCACTTTCACTACTGTTATAACCATAGTAAAAATTAATATATAAAATTTAAAACTCCAGCTATAATGAAATTTAATTATAAATTTTAATGATTAAAAGATGGCCTTTCAACTTTAAAATTCCTTTCTTCTTCAAATCAGTTTAAGATATACTGAGTGCCCAAAAGGCAATATTACAGTTATTTTAGCAGCTTTATTACTTAAATAAGCCTCACCTACTCTTTTCCCTGAAATCAAAATTGTTTCCCGTTAAAAATAAACTTTAAAAAGCAGACCTTCCCAAACCTTCTTCCAAACTGATGATGGCTGCTTGCAGCTGATTTTGACTGACTGCTTCAAGAGACAGGCCCGGACGAGAGGACTCGGGGACGAGTGGTGGCAGCAGTGCTTTGCTGGAGTGGCCTAACAAGCAGACAGTTGCCACAGTTTGAAATTCTGCTGAACAGCTTGCTGCTGCCCAGGATCATTCACTGGTCAACATTTTCAGACCCAGTTAATTGTTAAATTGGGGGTCCCTGGAAGGATTTATCGTTTAAAGGAAGGCTGTAGCCTATTCGCATCATTTCAAAGCACAACAAGAACTTGTTCCTGGCGAGGTTAGTGTAAGATGCAGAAAACGTAGGTGGATATGCAAAGAGAAGGCAGGTAGTACATTTGAAACCAACAGTTATCAGGAAAAAAAAGTTAGTAGGGAGATAAATGAGATGGATTAGTCTTCAAACCCCTAACAGTATTAAAACAGATGGCTGTAGTGGACCATAACATATCCCTAGAGTTGTAGCATTCATTATCTAAACAAGAAAGTGAACAGCAAGAATGAAACAAGCAAATAGCACCTGAGATACAACTTTTCAGGGTTGGTTATTTTTATTTTCATGTTTGTCATGCACTTATCTATTTAAGCTTTAGGGAAAATAATTCACTTACCAATTACTGTTAAAATAAATAAAAGTGTGGCGACAGCTGAAGTTCCATAAAACATGATACTGATATTACAAGCCAGCAGTTGTGTGTTATTCTGTGTATTGGGCACTAAAACTGGTGGCAGCAAAAAGCCAACTGCAGTTCCAAGCTGCAAAATAAACAGTCCTGTTAATTCTTTCTGCTTATTATAAGAGAAAAAAAGCAATTAATACAACATAAAGACAACAACTAGTGTCAGAAAGGTGCTTTCATAAGCTCTAAAGCACCATGTTCTAATGTCTTCTTTACTATTGTACTGTTAAAGGAAAATTGCTGACAAATGTCTTCCCTATTCAATAAACATTTACTAAGCTCCAACCATCCAAATGATGCCGCTATAAAATTGTGTAAGATACTCCTTATCCTTTGGCTTCTTACAATCAAGAAGGAGAATAAAAATACACACACACAAAAAAAAATACTGAGAAAAGACAACCTAGAGAATGGGAGAAAATATCTGCAAATCACATATTTGATAAAACTCTACTATCCAGAATACATAGAGAACTCTTACAACCCAACAACAAAAAGACAAACATCTCAATTCAAAAATGGGCAAAGGACCTGGATAGACATTTCTCCAAAGATATACAATGTCCAACAAGCACATAAAAAATCCTCAACATCATTAGTTATTGGGGAAATGCAAATCAAAACCATATACACTAGAATGGCTATAATTAAAAAAACAGAAAATAACAAATGTTGTCATGATGTGGAGAAATTGGAAGCCTTGTCCAGTGCTAATAAGAATGTAAAACAGTGTAGTCACCACGGAAAACAATTTGGCAGTTCCTTAAAAAGTTACATATAGAATTACTACATGATCTAGCAATTCCTCTCTTAGGTATATATTCCCCAAACTGAAATTATCCATAAGTGAATGAATGGATGAATGAATGAATAAACAAAATGTGGTATGCTCTTTCAATTAAATATTATTTATAAAGAATGAAATACTGATAGATGCTGGAATATGGATGAACTCTGAAAACATGCTGAATGAAAGAAGCCAGACACAAAAGGTCACATATGGCATGATTCTATTTATAAGAAATATCTAGACTAGGGGAAAAACAAATTAGTGGTTGCCAGGGGCTAGAGAGTGAGGGTAATGAGGAGTGACTGCTTAGTGGGAACTGGGTCTTCTTTGAGGGTAGATGACAATGTTCTGGAACTAGATAGAGGTGACAGTTGCACAACACTGTGAATGTACTAAATGCCACTGAGCTGTACACTTTAAAATGATTGATTTTACATTATATGAATTTCACCCCAGCTTAAAAAAAAGGCTGATTATCACAAGAGAAATAAAATTGAAGTATTAAAGGAGGCTCAATGGAGGGAGATATCAGATTCTTTGGGGATGGAGTGGAGAAGGAAGGACTTTCAAAACGTTTCAAAAAGGAGGGTGAGGCAGAGATAGTAACAGTTACCAAATATTTCATTTGCTCCTTATAAAAAGCTGGATAGAGACAATTAAACAGATAATTACAAGTGTGGTTAAACACTGTACTGTGATGAGAGGTAGAGGGTGCCAAGACTGGGAAGATCGTGTAATTGATCATCCAAACAAGAACACTAATCAGACTGAAAGGGACTCCATGAGCAGTTGTACTGGACAACACTATTCTAGGCCAGTTGGAACATATGGTCACCTTAGCTAAGACAGTACTTTGGAGGAGCACCCTGTATAGACTTGGGGTTCAGGAAAAATTTCTGAAGGAGCAAAGATCTGAATAAGAAATTAGAGTTAGCCACATGAAGTAGAAATGTTCCCAGTGAAGGGGACATCACATACAAAGGAAGGAGAGAGCATGACCTTGTGAGAAACTGTAATTCCCCTGAGAGCAGAGAAAGAGTCTGTATGTGAAGAATGGGGGCTGTACAGAGAGGTGATGATGAGGAATTGGCAGGAGGCAGAACTGGAGGGTCTCACTTGTCACTCAGAGTTTGAATTTTTCTCTAAGGGCAGTAGAAGCCACTGCAGGGGGCAGGGAAGTGCCTGGGACAGACTTGCACATTGGAAAGACTACACTGATGAATGTGGAGAATAGAGGAAGAGGGCAAGAGCTGCAGATTGGTTGGCAAGCTCTAGGTGAGAGCTGCGGGTGGCCAAGGCTAAGATGGTGGCAGTAGAAATGAAGAGCAATGAGCTAGGAGACAAGGTAAATTTTGATTGGTGGGGTCAGATGGTGGGATAGTCAAGTGGAAATATCCAGCGGACCAGTATCGATTATAAGTCTGAAGCTCATTAATTCATTGAATAAATTTTTATGGAGAACATACAACATGATAGGCACTGTAATAAATGCTGTACATTCAGATCATGTGCCTATTTCATGAAACTTACAATCTAATGGTGGAGATGGGAGATGAGTAATAATTAACAATATATAAACATAAATACATCAGACAGTGATAAGCACTACATAGAAGATTAAAGTACAATGATGTAATAAGAGTGACTGGGCAACTCTAAATGGGATCCTCAAGAAATGCCACTGAGGGACTTCCCTGGTGGGGCAGTGGCTAAGAATCCGCCTGCCAATGCAGGGGACATGGGTTCGATCCCTGGTCCAGGAAAGATCCCACATGCCTCGGTGCAACTAAGCCCGTTTGCCACAACTACTGAGCCTGAGCTCTAGAGCGTGTGTTCCACAACTGTTCAGCCCACGTGCTGCAACTAGTGAAGCCTGCGCGCCTAGAACCCATGTTCTGCAACAAGAGAAGCCACCGCAATGGGAACCCCGCAAACTGCAACAAAGACCCAACACTGCCAAAAAATAAATTAAAAAATAATAAATAAATCTTAAAAAAAATGCCACTGAATGATATTTAAAATAAATTTCAGTGGAGAGCTGAGTGATAATAAAAATATAACAACGTGATCCTCAGAGGGAGAACATTCCAGGCAGGGAGAATGTTTTTGCAAAGGCCCTTACGAAAAATGCAAGCTTAGTGTTGTTTAAGGAACCAAAAACATATTAGTAAGATTTTGCAATCCAGAGTAAAGAATTTAGATTTTATTTTAATTACTATGGGAAATCACTGGAGAGTTCAAAGCAGAGCTATGACATGACCTGATCTATGTTAATTCCGCGGCAATCCAGTGGTTAGGAGTTGGTGCTTTCACTGCTGGGGCCCAAGTTCAATCCCTGGTTGGAGAACTAAGATCCTGCAAGCCATGAGGCAGGGCCACAAAATTTTTTTAAATTTTTTTAAAAAGGTTCTCTCAGGTTAGGGACTTGGTACAGCAGATGGGTAGTTAAAAGACAGGATTCAGGAATCAGACAGATTTGAGTGTGAATTCTGCCACTAAGTAGCTGTGTGACTTTTGGCAAATAATTTTATCCCTTTAAGTCTCAGCTTCTGTATATGTAAAATGAGGAGACTACCAGTTCCTACCTTACATAATGAAATGAAATGAAACAATGTGTGTAAAGTACTTAGCATGGTGCCAGGTTTAGTGAATGCTCAATAATGTTGAACATCACTATGAACGATCACTCCATAATCTAGGCTAAAGATGCACACTTGGGGATCGGGAGTAAGTGCACAGCTACTAGAGCCAAGGAAGGATGCAAACACTTAGGGAGAATGTAGGAGGAAGATCCAGAGATGTGCTAAGTGTTAGAGGGAAATCAGCCTATGAGAAAACATTTCCATTTATTATCCACGATAGATAATCCATAGATATGGAGTTTATATTTCCATCCTGCTCAACAAAGTATTAATCTTGAATATAATTTCATAAATGAAAAAATATTTTAAGGAAACAGTTCCTATCCAAACATGCAGAAGCAACCAACTAAAATATCAGTCACAAATTACTTTGGACATACAACTAAATTTCAAGCTATCCCTTCTTCTGTACTTTTAAAGGAAATAAATATAAAGCAATAAGCCCACATGCAGAATTAGTCCTTACCCGGATTTTAAATAGATCTTACTGTGAACTTGAAACAAGTGTTACCTACCAGAAGTAAGAGAGTAACATTGTTTTGTTACATAGCAACATGTAGTGATATACACAGAGAGAGGTGACTTTTTTGTTACAATGCAATGTTTGTTCTTTTTAAAGTCTTTATTGAATTTCTTACAATATTGCTTCTGTTTTATGTTTGGCTTTTTTTGGCTGGAGGCACGTGGGACCTTAGCTCCCTGACCAGGGATCAAACCTGCACCCCCTGCACTGGAAGGGGAAGTTTTTTGGTTTTGTTTTTATTTTTATTTTTTTCTTTTTGGGCTTAGTTGCTCTGTGGTATGTGGGATCTTCTTGGAGCAGGGATCGAACCTGTGTCCCCTGCACTGGCAGGTGGATTCTCTGCACCATCTAGGAAGTCCTGGAAGGGGAAGTCTTAACCATTGGACCACTAGGGAAGTCCCTTGTTATACAGGTTTTTAATTTGATTCTCCTCAAGCTGAAAAAACACTCAATATAATTTACATAAAGTATCATAGGGCTCCATATGCAAATTTTAAATTACAGTAAAAGGACCATTCTGCAGTTAAAACACACCCACCCACCCACCCACCCACACACACACAAATTCTACCTAATAATGCTACTGGAATGCTAATGAAATTTGAACATATGGTGTTGGCAAAGTTTAGGAAACAGCTAAGTGGAGACTTGGCAAAATAAGCCACCGTTTTACACTGGATTTCATGATCTGTGATTTGTTTTGCATTTTCTTACCGTTAAAATTTGGTAAATGGACTCAGTAATGCTGTGAGGTCTTTATCACTAGAACATTTATTTAGTGATCATTTATAAATGTCTGTTATGTACCAGGCACTCTGCTGATTGCTAATATATAAAAGTGAACCGAACCTATTCACACTGACCACTCAAAATAAGAACAAACTTCCCATAATGCAACACTTGTCTTTTGCAAAGAATACACTGGTGACAAAAATAATACCTACCTTAGTCTCATTCATTACTGCACTGACAAGTTTTCTATGATGTTAGGCACATATGGACCTATACAGTTAATTACTTTATAGGTAATTCTCAAAGATGACAAGGTAGTCGTTTTAAACTGGTTTTGAAAGTTCTGTCTTCACAAATAAATCAACCCCCGTTTAACCCAAGACTGCTTCCTGTTTTATGACTACTCATCTCCTCTCCTTCATTTACAGAATGCCTCCTAGCACATCCAAACGCCTAGCTCACATTGCGTATGACGTTTTATCTGGTCCTTTAGAATCCGATTTTCATCTCTTACCCTAGTCCTTACCTGATTACCTAGCACGGCGGTGGCGCAAGCTGTGGACACCTCCTTGGGTCCAAACCACACTGAAGCGATGCGGGAGGGCAAGCCGAGGATGAACACCTGGGCCACTGAGCACAGGCACTGGCCCAACATGGTGACCCAGAAGAGATGCTGCTGCACGCTGCCGCACTTAATCCACGCGCCCAGGCAGTTGAGGCCGGAGCCCAGCAGGGCGGTGAGTCGCAGGCCTCTGGTATCCAGCAGCCAGGTGGCCGGGAAGATGAGGGGCACGTAGGCCAGCATGTACACCATGGACAGCCAGTCGATGTGCAGCGAGGAGACGTTGTAAAAGCCCTCGAAGACGTTGCTGATGATGCTGTACTGGATCCACTGAAAGGCGTTCACCAGCGAGTACAGACTGAAGATCAGGAGCACCACAAAGCGCCGCGCGGAGAGCGCCGTCCGGGGCACCAGGGCGCCCTCGCCCCCCGGGGTCTCCTCGCCGGGGTCCTTGGGCAGCAGCCGGGCCTGGGTCTCCTCCTCCGGGGCCAGCGGCGTTTTCGGCCCGTCCAGGGCGCCCGAGGCGGCCTTGGGGCTGTCCCGAGAGACCCCACTCAGGGCCAGGCAGCCGGCTTTGGGCGCGTTCTGCGTCTCCGCGCTCGCCTTCCCAGCGGGCGCGTCCCCGGGGACCGGGAGGTACCCGTTCGCGGGCGGGTGCCCGTTCGCCACCATCGTCCCCTCCTCACCGTCGGGCCGCGCCATGTCCCTGGGCCCCCCGGAGCCGCCTGGCGCCCCCGCCCTCCTCCCAGCCCCGCACCCGCAGCCCGAGACCCGCGGCCCTCCCTGCGCACCGACCCCTGCCCCGCGGCCCACCGCTCCCGCGACCCTCTCCCCGGCCTAGTGAGCCTGGGTGTGAGCCGGTAGCCGCAACGCAAGCTGCCCGAGTCCGCGGGCGAAGTCCTCGTCCCCATGCGCGGCCCGGCGGGCGAGCACCCGGCGCCAGGCCGCGCCCGGAGAGCTACGTCACTGCGCCGTGAGGGCCTACCGGCCAATCAGTGGCACCCTCGAGCCGCGGGAGCCAATCGGGGAGCTCCCGGAGGGGCGGGGCGGGAGCAGGTTTGCGGGGTGGCAGAGGAGGAAGGCCACGCTGGAGGTCGGGGCTAGGCGTTCTCCTTCTGGAAGGATGTCGTGGCTAGAAGGGCTCCGACTTGGGGGTGGGCCGGCGGGAGACGACGTTTGGATTGGGCAACTCGGGACTGGGAACGAGGGTGTAGGAGAAACGGGGGAGACAAAGAGGCAGACATCAGCCTCTTCACCTAGAGGGTCTCCCCTAGGGCCGGGTCTATCACTGGCAGAGTACGAACTTGGCCTCTTGGCCCAGGGCAGCTGTCTGTCAACATCGGACCCTGCCTTTAGAGCAGACGGGAGCACGTTTCATAAATTCGTGCTGTCTCGGCACAGGAAAAACACCAGAAAAGCACTCTGATCCAAATAAAGAGATGAAATCTGCCCTTGGGACTTCCCTGGTGGTGCAGAGGTTAGGAATCCCCCTGCCAATGCAGGGGACTGGGTTTGATCCCTGCTCTGGGAGGATCCCACATGCCACAGAGCAACTAAGTCCCTGTGCCACAACTACTGAGCCCATGTGCCACACCTACTGAGCCCACATGCCACAACTACTGAAGCCCTTGCACCTAGAGCCTGTGTTCCACAACAAGAGAAGCCACCGCGATGGGAAGCCCTTCCATTGTAAGGAAGAGTAGCCCCTGCTCACCACATCTAGCGAAAGCCCCTGTGCAGCAACAAAAACCCAATGCAGCCAATGAATGAATGAATGAATGAATGAAAAGAAATCTGCCCTTTTACAGTGGGAATCCCTGGAACATGTTGTGCCTGAGCCAGCCCTGTTGGTCAGGATTCTCCCTTGCAGTTAGTATTCACTGGAAACACATTCAGTGGCTTCCAGGCACCAAACTTGCTTTGAAATGTATGTGCCTTACACTGTCATGGAATGAATAAAAAAATAAAAATGAGACATATTCCCTGCTCTCAAGAGCACACATAGCCTTGTAAATGTTCCTGGACTACAGAAAAAGTCAGTCCCAGTTTCTTGGGAAACTAAATTTGAAGGGAAAAAAAAAAGAATCCAAGTATTCATTATTAAAGTGATATTGAAACTAGGGGTATATCCCAATGGATTTTTTAAATGTTCATTTTGTTTATTTATTTATTTATTAATATTTTGGGCTGCATTTGGGTCTTCATTGCTGTGTGCGGGCTCTTCTCTAGTTGTGGTGAGCAGAGGCTACACTTAATTGAGGTGTGCAAGCTTTTCAGTGCAGCCACGTCCCCTGCATTGGCAGGTGGGTTCTTAACCACTGCACCACCAGGGAAGTCCCCACAGTGGATTTGGTCTTAAAAAGTGTTGCTACTTAGAACCCTAAAACCTGGTACACTTTCTTTTTATTGCCTCTTAACATCATTATTTTGGTAGCATATAAAAATATATTAGATACCTCTCAGTGCAGGTGAAATACTACATAATCCTAAATCTTAAGGAATATGTACATTTTAACGTCTTCCTTGGTCATCCTATATAAATAGCACATCCCACCTTTAACCCCCTCCCCTGCTTTATTTTTCTTCTTAATGCTTAGCACTCTTTACAATGTCCTTTTTTTTGGTTATTTCCTTCTTCCCCACTAAAATGCAAGTTTCATGAAGGCGGGGCTGAAAGTTTTGTTGCTTTGCTGCTGTTGCTGTATACTGAGAACCTGAAACAGTACCTAGCAGTAGGTGTTCAATAGATATTTACTGAATGACTGCAACTAACAAGCATTGGATATTTTAAATAATTACTTTTTAAGTGAACCCATTTCTTTTTTAAAAAATCTTGTAAATTTCCTCTGCAAATATGCTTTTCTAAACATTGATTTAGATATTATTTTAGACAACTGAGTGATGTCCTCTGAATGAACAAATAAATAACTAAATGTGGAATCCAAAGGACTTAATTCTTAGTTAAGAAGTCTATTTTAGGACTTCCTAGGTGGCACAGTGGTTAAGAACCCGCCTGCCAATACAGGGGACCTGGGTTGGTGCCCTGCTCCAGGAAGATTCCACATGCCGCGGAGCAACTAAGCCCATGTGCCACAACTATTGAGCCTGCGCTCTAGAGCCTGCAAGCCACAACTGTTGAGCCCATGTGCTGCAACTACTGAAGCCCGTGGAGCCCGTGCACCACAACGAAGAGTAGCCCCTGCTCGCCGCAATACAGAAAGCCCCTGTGCAGCAGCAAAGACCCAACACAGCCAATAAATAAATAAATTTATTTTTTAAAAGAGTTATTTTATGTATTTCTGAAAAATGAACTAATTGCTTTGCTTAATATTCAGCACAACTTACTATTCATTATTCTGAGGCTTTCTTAAAAAAAAAAATCTTCATGTACCATGAAAACATCTACATAGCTCATCAAAAAACAGAAACAAAAGACGGAAAAACTGTTCAGAAAGGGAATCCAATGGATAGAATTTTATTTATTTCATTATTTATTTATTTATTTTTTGGCTGTGTTGGGTCTTAGTTGTGGCATGTAGGATCTTTTGTTCTGGCATTCAGACTCTTCGTTGCAGTGCTCGGGCTTCTCTCTAGTTGTGGCGTGCACAGGCTGCAGAACACATGGGCTCAGTAGTTGCGGCATGCAGGCTTAGCTACCCTGTGGCATGTGAGATCCTAGCTCCACAATCAGGGATTGAACCAGCATGCCCTGCATTGCAAGATGGACTCTTAACCATTGGACCACCAGGGAAGTCCCTAGAATTTTATTTTATTTTTGATTCTTTTTTTTTTAAGTATAATTGACCTACAACACGTTAGTTACAGTTGTACAACATAGTGATTTGACATTTCTATACATTTCAAAATGATCACCAATGGGTAGAATTTTAAACGGACCTTTCTTTTCTTGCCCCAGTAGTACCTCCAATCCACATGTTCACAGTAAACGTTCAGGTATCTACAAACTTCTCACCCCCTTTCTGAAACCAGAAAGTGGCAAATTATATTAGGCCTCATTTCTCCATTATCCAGTGAAGGTTGGAGATTATCTTCTGCCAGGCTGGAAAGATAACTTTCCCTTCTGCACAGAGGCAGCTTCCTGAATGTACTTCTGCAGGGAGGCCATTCTTTCTGATTGTTTAGGCTCCACCTGTTTAGAGATAATTTGTCTTTTCTATGTCCTTAACAAGAATGATTGGGGTTGGGAGTTGGGAGTCCTCTGAGTGTCCCAGATACCAGTTAGCATCTAATTTCCCTCCACAGTGGACTTCCCTGGCGGTCCAGTGGTTAAGACTCTACCCTTCCACTGCAGGGGGCACAGGTTCAATTCCTAATCGGGGAACTAAGATCCCTGAAAGCTGTGCTCCACCAAAAAAAAAAATTTCCCTCCACGCTTTTACCAGCTGGTGCCTATCTTATTCTTTCCCACCTTGTCATCTGTCTCCCCTGCACTTAACACAGTTCAGTATCTGACACTGTCATCAACTATATGGAGCATACCACCAAGAAGATCCAGAATAGTGGAGATGGTTATCAGTTCTAGAGCCAGCCTACCTGGAGTTGAATGCCAACTTCAGTACTCACTAGCTGTGCGAACTTGGGCAAGTTACTCAGTTGTTCTGTAATAGTACATGCTTCATTAGAGTGTTACTACGAGGGCTTCACTGATGGCGCAGTGGTTAAGAATCTGCCTGTCAATGCAGGGGACGTGGGTTAGATCCCAGGGCCAGGAAGATTCCACACGCCGCAGAGCAGCTAAGCCCCTGCGCCACAACTACTGAGCCTGTGCTCTAGAGCCCTTGAGCCGCAACTACTGAAGCCTGAGTGCATAGAGCCTGTGCTCCACAAGAGAAGCCACCCAATGAGAAGCCCATGCACCAAAACAAAGAGTAGACCCTGCTCTCCACAGCTAGAGAAAGCCCGTGTGTAGCAACAAAGACCCAACGCAGGCAAAAATAAAATAAATAGATAATAAAACAAATTTTTTTTTTTAAAGATTGTTACTATGAGGATTAAGTGAGTAAATAACACCTGGCACATGGTTTAGGCATTTTTAGTTACAGTTTTTGAGATAGTCTAATATAGTGGTTAAGGGTCCAGGCTCCAGAGCCAAATGACTTAGATTCAAATCCTAGCTCTTTGACTTGCTAGTTGCATGACTTTGGACTAGTTACTCTGTGCCTCAGTTTCAACAGGCAAAATGTGGACAATATAATACTTCATGAGATGGTTGTAAAAAATAAATGGCTAATAAATATAAAGTACTTAAATGGTGCCTTGATCCCTGCTGTATAGTAATACCTAGTAAAATATTATCTATAGGCATTATTACCAATGCACATCTCCTCAAGGACATATCTCATTCTCGTGTTGTCTTAGATTTGATCCCATCTTGTCTATTTAAACCTGCTTGGATTGTTCCGGAACTACTCCAAGCTCTTTCAGACTGAATTTATGGTGGTAGAGCACCTCCCTGGAAGATGCTCTAATGATGTCCCTAAAGAGCAGTACACAATGGCATATACTAATTATCCTTAACCTCACAAGAGGGAGATTTCTTATCATTGGAAGTGGCCAACAGTTGAATGGACCACCATGGGACATATCTAGACAAGAGTTAGATGAAATCCACATTGAATTAGGTATGTTGTGGATAAGATTCCCAAACTCCATGGAAAAGTGAGTTATGTGAGATCTAAGATTTCTTCTGACTTTTTTTCTATGATTTATGAAAAGTAAGATATTTCTAGTGAAAGGATTTGACAGAATTTGTATCCCTCTTTCAACAAAGTTCCATAAAGTAACGAATGGATACAGGAAGGGGAAAACTCAGCAGTATCTCTTCGTATTACCATTCTAATCTCTTAACCTTGCCTCCTTTCTCTTGAGGCTTCAGTGGTAGATACTTATTAACCAGTTTAGGCTGAATCATTCTTTATATTATATGTTTGGGAATGTTACATAACAGGAAACTTAATCTCTGCCAGAGAGGACAGTACTGAGGACATCACTTGGCTGGGAGTCCACATGAGTTTGAGCTACATTATGGATATGAAATGTCAAGTCTGAGACATATTTGAATGAGTCATAGTTCAGTGATATGAGATCTGAATGACACCCAGGAGCCAAGGTCTGAGATACTATTGAGTGATGTGGCTGTTCCTGGCTAAAGTTTTCCTGAAGTCTAAGAGGGAGGGTAAGATACAAACCAGAACAAGGTCGCTAGAGGTAAAATCCATGTTTCATGGAGAGGGGGATGATTTTAGCAGTGTTGTTTTCTGGTGGTACCACTATTACCATGTCTGCTCACTTGAGCGGCCAAGGCAATGCTGTTCTACTCTGTGGAAAGGTTAATAGATGCGTGGAGGAAGCTGGAATTCACAATCCTCCCATGGTGTACTTTTCCCCCCTATTGAAGTGATTTATCTGTATGTATATGTTATATTCCTAGGAAAAGAATCCTAGGATTTTCCCTTCTGTGTGTTTTTGTTTTGCTTCCTCTTGGACTATGATGCCAGTTGAGTTCATCAGTACAAAGAAACCAAATTGACAGGATAGGAGCAGATTATTCTGTCATTTTGCTAGATCTTTGAGTTGCACACCAAATCTAGGGCTGGTCACTCCACACTTCTTTAACTTCACATGAGGTTCACAATTCTCCCAGCTCTGTGATCATCAATGACTTCAAATTTACCGATGTAACCATGCTTCAACATCAGTTAGAAACTGGGCAATGACTTTGAAGCAATGCCTGGTAAGGATTTGGCATTTGGGTCTCTTTTTGGCATTGCTGATGCTCTTGAGAGCATCAGCCAGGACATTCATGCATACCATTGTAGTGGCACGGAAAGATGGTGGAAACCGTGTGAACATTTTTGTGCAGATGTGCTGGGGATTTAATTATGCAGCAGGAAGAGTGTCCCACCCTAAAACATCTTCACAGATTTGCTAAATTAGGTCCTACCTTTCCTATCTGGTTTATAACCTGCCTATTGAGTGATTTAAGTATAACTAATATCAAATCACACTAAATTGTCCATATTACATCTTGTTCCTGTTCCCTTTACCTGAATGAATTGATCAGATTAACTAGTTGGCATGTTGGTTTTAAAGATGGTGAGATTCAGAACAACAAATTTAAAGAAGATATTTCCGTTCACACATTTACCCCTGACAGCTCTCCTACCCCCAGCCACAGTCATTTGAGCTTATTTTATTTTTTAAATTTATTTATTTTTATTTTTGGCTGCGTTGGGTCTTCGTTGCTCTGTGGGGGCTTTCTCTAGTTGCGGTGAGCAGGGCTACTCTTTGTTGTGGTGCCTGGGCTTCAAGTTGCAGTGGCTTCTCTTGTTGTGGAGCATGGGATCTAGGTGTGTGGGCTTCAGTAGTTGCAGCATGGGCTCAGTAGTTGTGGCTCGCAGGCCCTAGAGCGCAGGCTCAGTAGTTGTGGCGCATGGGCTTAGTTGCTCCGAGGCATGTGGGATCTTCTCTGACAAGGATCGAACCTGTGTCCTCTGCATTGGCAGGCAGATTCTTAACCACTGAGCCACCAGGGAAGTCCTGAGCTTATTTTGTTTGTTTTTTAGTGTTAAGGGAGGATTTTGTGCTCAGGAAAACAAAACAAAACACAGTTACTTGTGTTTAAATCAGTACATAATTTATTAAAGTTGCTAATTTCAAATTTCTAGCTCAGCTTCAGTGACATCATGTAAGTAGCTCAGAATTGACCATAGTGGGGGTATTTACACAATGAAGTTGGCAAATGCTACATCAACCAATGCACCACTGCTAAAAATCTAAGAAAACAAATCATCCAAAGCATTTTAAACACTACTTACAAACTTAGTAAGTCCAACATTTTTGATTAATACAAATTTTCTTAAACTGTGAAATACTGTTTGCAAAGAAACTCTTTTACAGCTGTGAGAGAACAGAAAAATATATGTACATGGGTCTGTGTCCTCCCCCCCACCCCCACCCATCACCCCATTTCTGGCACAGATCTCCTAAAACCCTTGTAATTTCCTAAGTGATAAAAGCACTAGGAACATCTTTTGTTTTAATATTTGGTCTTTGACCCTGGTTCCTAACACAGAGTTGATAAATCCCTTGGAATTTGCTAGATGATAACAGTGTCATTAGTCACTTCTAATGAGGTGACTCTTGGTGGGCTTCCGGGTGGGGGCTGGTCACCAGAAAGACCAAGCCATGATTAGAAGCTTGGACTTTTCAGCTTCACTTCCCATTCCCCAGAAAAGAGAGGGGCTGGAAATGAAATTAATGATCGATCATGCCTACATGATGAAGCCTCCATAAAAATCCCAAAGACACTGGGTTAGAGGAGCTTCTCTAACACTTGGTGAACACCTGGAGATATGGAAGAGTGGTGCTCCTGGAGAAAGCATAGAAGCTCCACATCCTTTCCCACACACCTTGCCCTATGCATCTATTCCATCTGTATCCTTTATCTTATCCTTTTATAATAAACCAGTAAATAGTATGATAAGCCAATAAACAATATAATAAATCAGTAAACTATTTTCCTGAGTTCTGTGAACTGCTCCTGCAAATCCATCAAAACCTTGAAGGGGGTCATGGGAACCTCAGTTTATAGTCAATCAATTGGTCAGTAGCACAGGGGAAACCTGGACTTGCGATTGGCATCTGAATTGGGGAGAGGAGCAATTTTGTGGGATTGAGATCTTCATCTGTGGGATCTAATGCTATCTCCAGGTAGATGGTGTCAAAATTGAGTTGAATTGTAGGACACTCAGAGGGTGTCACAGAATTGCTTGATGTGGAAAAAAAATCCCACACATCTGGTGTTAGAAATGTTGTCCATGTGATAGCAGTGTCAGAGTAAAGAAGTAACACACAGGAGGAAGAGTGAGTTTTTCCTATACAGAACTTTTGAATAAAAATATTACAAGTGGGGGGCTTCCCCAGCAGTCCAATGGTTAAGACTCCATGCTTCCACTGCAGGGGGCACGGGTGTGATTCCTGGTGGGGAACTAAGATCCTTCATACTATGTGGCTTGGCCAAAAATAAATAAATAAATAAATAGAAAAAAAAAGAAATACTGCAAGTGGAATACAATTAAACATAAATTAAAATCACAAGTCTAGTAAGTCAGATTCTCTAATATATCAGGGTCTCTCAGCCATTCAAACATTTAAAATAACAAAATTCTATTGATTATTATGATTACAAAAACATTACCAAAAATATTATGATTTCATTTTCTTGTAAAGTATGTAAAAAAATTAATAAACAGAAATCTCATTTAAAAAGAGTTGTAAGACCAAAATGGGAACCTCTCACACCCTGCAACAACAGCAGAGCCCAACAGGAAGAAGAAAGACTCCTTTCCTGATAAGGACTCAGCCAATGAAAAGTCATGGACTCTTTGTTTACTATAGCCATCCCAACTTCTATCTTCCCTCTATAAAAGCATTCTCCTTCCCTTACTATACAGGGGACTTGCATGTGGTTCACCATGGTTGCAGACCCTGAATTGCAATTCTCTGCTGATCGGAATAAAACCATCTTTGCTGGAAACATATCTAGCAGTCTATTTGTTTCAGGCCAACAAGTCATGCAAAGAAAGTTCAATTCAGTCCACTTTGTGAGACCAGTACCAGCTGGGTCTTCTTCTCTGCCTGCCTCTGGCTAAACTTCCCAAGGTTAATAGAAGAAAACCTCAGATCAAACCCCATCATCCGAGAAAATTCCCACACTACCATTTTTTTGCTTTGTTCCTGTTTTTGTTTTAATTAATTATTAATTTTTGGCTTCGTTGGGTCTTCGTTGCTGCGTTCGGGCTTTCTCTAGTTGCGGCAAGCAGGGGCTACTCTTCTTTGCAGTGCGCAGGCTTCTCATTGCAGTGGCTTTTCTTGTTACAGAGCACAGGCTCTAGGCACGCAGGATTCAGTAGTTGCGACACTAAGGCTCAGTAGTTGTGGCATTTAGTTGCTGCGCGGCTTGTGGGATCTTCCTGGACCAGGGATGGAACTCGTATCCCCTGCATTGGGAGGCGGATTCTTAACCTCTGTGCCACCAGGGAAGTGCACTACTGGTTTTTGATAAATCAATCATTTATGGGAAATCAGTCTCTTAGTCCTTAAATTTTGTCTTCCTGAGGTCACATGCATGAGATTCTCCATTGTATATCCTCCGGTTCTATTTTAGATTGGAATTCTTTCACACCACCATAGCAAGACAAATTCCTGATCTCCAGGCTTGAGAGGGTGAGGTTGCTAAGACACCACCCCTTTGGTCAGGATTGGTGAAGGAGCTGGGCATGGCTGAGTGTGCAGATTGGAGACAATAACTAGAGCAGAGGAGGACTGCAGAGCAGAAAAGAAGTTGTACCACGCTTATCCATGCAGTGCAGCCAGGATGCCATGTGCCGTTTATCGTGCAATCTTCTGCATGAGCTGCTAAGAAATCCTCCCCATCTTCTCTCAATTAGGACAAACTACCCTTCCTTTAGGGTCCAAGTCAGCTCAATTCCCACCTCCTTCTTTAGTCTTTCTCCATAACTGGAGCCCCTACAGATCTCTCTCTCTTCTGACCTGGTAGCATTGTTAGAGCCACTCACCTTGCTTAACTTCCCTTTGCATATTGTATCCCTTTTCTGGATTTGAGCTTGTTAAAGCCAGAGACTGGATCAGATAGTATCTTATTTTATAACTCCCTCAGTACTTAAAAAGGCTTTTTACTTGGCAGTTCATGCCATACAGAATCACTTGCACCTAATCTGGTAAATGCTTTTCAGTGGCAGTGACTAATAAAATAGCCCGCTCCATTATTGTAAAATTTTAAAATTTAATCTACTTTACCCGTTAAATCATGCCCTCTCTCCTTCTGAAATGTAACTAAACAGAGTTTAAGTTTAATTTTACATAGTTGGCCACAATTGTGCATGCCTAGTGTTGCATCCTATAGCCTTAGAGTGTGAATGAACTAAGATCTTTGTAAGGTTTTGTGAAATGTGAAATAAAATGGATTCACTATGTCAAGGCATTTTAAAATGGAGCCAGGAGGCCATTAAGGAGGGGAAACTTACACAGGGATGGAATCTTGAATTTTTGAATTGGGCCAAACCACCAGTATTCCCAGGACTCTGCGAGAACATCTGAAACTTGCCACAGTAATAGACCGGACTTTCCCCTCCTCCTCGTGTCAGCATTAGCACTCAAACCTGTTTAGCCAACACTGGCTTCTGCCTCCAACTCCAATTAAAATTCTTTGTAATGCAAACCTCCCTTCTTTGCCTTTAAAAGCTCCTGACTTTTACTACCCAGCAGGACACTGTTTGAGTTGCTACCAGAATCTGTGTGGCCTGAACTGTAATTCTTTGATCCTCAAATCGCTTCCTTCCAAGACACAAATTCTAAACTTTCTGAAAAGATTTCTCAATTAAAAAAGACTCGTAACTCTTCTCTGCCACCCTTTCCTGCTCCTCAAGTCTGTCCTCCACACCTCCCCTCATCTCCCTCTTTCTTTTCCTCTTCGCTTGCTGAACTCCCACCCTTGATCCTGCACCCAACCTTTTTTTTATAATTAATTAATTTATTTTATTAGCTGTGTTGGGTCTTTTTTGCTGTGCGCGGGCTTTCTTTAGTTGCGGTGAGTGGGGGCTACTCTTTGTTGTGGTGCTCCTTGCCATGGCTTCTCTTGTTGCAGAGCACGGGCTCTAGGCACGTGGGCTTCAGTAGTTGCAGCACATGGGCTCAATAGTTGTGGCTCACGGGCTCTAAAGTGTAGGCTCAATAGTTGTGGCGCACAGGCTTAATTGCTCCGCCGCATGTGGTATCTTCCTGGGGCAGCGATCGAACCCCTGTCCCCTGCATTGGCAGGCGGATTCTCAACCACTGTGCCACTTAGGAAGCCCCGACCTTTTTCATTCAACCAATTCAAAATCATTAGTTTAGGGAATTCCCTGGCAGTCCAATGGTTAGGACTCCGAGCTTCCATTGCAGAGGGCACGGGTTGGATCCCTGGTCGGAGAACTAAGATCCCACAAGCTGTGCGGTGCAGCCAATAAATTAATAAATAAATAAATAGACAAACTCTTAGGTTTAAACTGAAATCCATTAATGAGGGCACCCTTTTAAATGTAATTTATATACTTCGGACTAAGGCAGAATTGTTAGCTATAGCCAAAGAACTTTTCAAGTTTATGTTACCAAGTCCAAGCTCGCTCTGCTCACTGCACGACAGGCCAATGAATCAGAGACGAGGTGTTGAGGCAAGGAATATGACTTTATTCAGAAAGCCGGCAGACCGAGAAGATGGCAGATTAGTGTCTCCTAAAAAGCATCTTATCGGGGTCTGGATGCCAGTTTGTTTTATAGAATCAGAGAGGGAGAGGCTGTGAGGAAGTAAAGTTAAAAGAGCCAGAAGTCTTGCAAAAGGTCTCCGGCAATGGCCAGCCTTGGTGAGGGGATATGTTAATTTCAGCCATTCAAAGAGGTGGGCAGGGCAGATTGTCTGCCTGTGAGCTGAACAGAGGCACTTTCATTCAACATTCAGGCAAAGGGGCAGTGCTCCCTGAGGCAGGCCATCATGTATGATTATAATAACAAAAGCAGCAAAAAGAAAAGGTTAAAGTTAAAGAAACAGATCCAACATGGAATCTGATTTAGCTCTTCCTGGTAACAATTACTGAGGATCCTCAACATTTTGCAAAGGAATTTAACATTGTTATTCAAACCTATGAGCCTGTGTTTCTTTATCTTTACCAGTTCTGTGGGAAGTCAGGCCCAACATTGGATGGCTAAAGCTGGCTGGAATCATCCTTTAGAGGATCTTCAATGTATCATGCCAGCTGACAGCTCTAAAGCCCAAGAAATAGCGAAAACTTTATATAAAGCCATTCCTTGAGCCTTCCCAAAACCTGTTGACTGGAATAAAATCAAAGCATGCACTCAAGAAAAAACAAACCTGTGCACGACTATTACAACAGACTTGAAACTGGTTTTAAGAAAAGCCCTGGACTCTCTTTAGATGCAGAGTCCATTCAGGTGGTCTTTAACTCCATAAGTGGCACAGGTGAAGATTCACAATTCTAGTAAAGCAAGCCCAACTTAATTGGGAAACAATGGCAACTTCTGATTTGGTTAATTTGGCAAACTGATTGATTGGCCTGGACTATTCAAAATTCATATAAATGAAAGGCCACTAAAATCATAAATTTACTGCTTCAACAGCTCTCAGACTCCTCCCAGAGGCTTCAACAAACTAAATCAAAGCCTTCAAATTCTAAAAATGTCTGCCATTGGTGTAAGAAACCTGGCCATTGGAAAAAGAATTGCCTTAAACTAAAACACTTTAAACAATCCTCACATGTTAAGCCTTCAGCTCATCTTATAATTCCTGCTCCAAGGACGAACAAGGGGTCTTTCCAATCTTTCCCCTTAATATCTGGGTGCAACTCCACTTATGATTGGAAACAAGCTCCTTCTTGTCTTTTTTTTTTTAATCAAATTTATTTATTTGCTGCATTGGGTCTTCATTGCTACACAGGCTTTCTCTAGCTGCGGCGGGTGGGGGCTACTCTTTGTTGTGGTGCACGGGCTTCTCATTGCAGTGGCTTCTCTTGTTGCGAAGCACAGGCTCTAGGCGCCCAGGCTTCAGTAGCTGTGGCACATGGTCTTAATAGTTGAGGCTTGCAGGCTCTAGAGCGCAGGCTCAGTAGTTGTGGCACATGGGCTTAGTTTGTTCCACGGCATGTGGGATCTTCCCAGCCCAGGGATTGAACCTTGTGTCCACTGTTTTGGCAGGTGGATTCTTAACCACTGAGCCACCTGAGAAGCCTTCCTCCTTGTCTTAACTGACACTGGAGCCACACTTTCTGTGCTCAACCCTACCACGCTCAAACAACTCTTTCCTCAGAGCACTGAGATAATTCAAATGGTGAGAATATCTAGTAAACCCCCTATAGTTTATAAGTTCCCTCCCTTCACTTTCCAACTGGGCTCCCTCCAGGACACTCATTCCTTCCTATGGATCAGTTCTGCTCCTGTCAACTTCTTGGAATGAGATTTTTTAGAGAAATATCATGCCGTCAACTTTTTCTCAAAAGGGGGAAATTATTCTTGAGATTGATTCAATTCCCTTAACAACTCGTCGCACTCCAAGCTCTTCAAATTTATTAGCCGTTTTTGCCCTTAAGACAAACTTGGAAGGTATCATAAACTTAAAACTCCTCAAAGAAGCCCCTGGAAAATTCTGGGCAAAATCCACAACCAACATTGGGTGGACTCATTCAGCTCCCCCAGTTCAAATTCAAATTCAAATTAACCATGGTAAGCCTCTTCCAAGCATTAATCAATATCCTTTAAATTCTGAAGCCTTAGCAGGAATTAAACCAATCACAGAGGAATATAAGACACAGGCCCCATAGTCCCTTGCACCAGTCCTTGTATTACACCCATTCTCCCTATTAAGAAACTCCAAGAAAGAGGGTAGAGATTTGTCCAAGATTTGAGGGCTCTTTAGAACATCGTTATCCCTCATCATCTGACCATCCCTAACTCTCATACCCTTTAATGGCAATACCTACAGAGGATAAATTTTTCACCATATTAGACCTCTGTAGTACCTTTTTCAGCATCCCTGTGGATCCTGAAAGTCAATTTTCATTTGCTTTCACGTGGGAAAGACAACAATACACCTGGCTATACTGAAAGCCTTTCCTACTTTTCACAGATCCTAAAAATGGATTTAGTAGATATTATTTTTTCCACAAGGGTTTATATACCCTCCTACATATGTTGATGAACTTCTCTGTTTTTCTTCTAAGGAAGCAAGTGAGCAAAACAGCATCAGTCTCCTCAAGCTGTCAGCAACTAGAGTACATTAGTTTTCTAAAAAGAAATTACAAATTGTTCAAATGCGGGTCAAATACCTAGGATACCTGATCTTAGATCAAGGACTCCTTTTAGACCCTAAAAGGATTCAGTGTCTAAAATTTCTAGTAGCCACAGACCAAAAATCAACTTTAAGGATTTTGGAGTCTGGCTGGATACTATGGGAACTGGATACCTAATTTTTCCTTAATTGCCCACTCTCTCTCTCTCTTTTTTTAAATAAATTTATTTATGTATTTATTGGCTGTACTGGGTCTTTGTTGCTGCACTCAGGCTTTCTATAGTTGCGGAGAGCGGGGGCTACTGTTCATTGTGGTGTGCGGGCTTCTCATTGTGTGGTGGCTTCTCTCGTTGTGGAGCACAGGCTCTAGGCATGTGAGCTTCAGTAGCTGTGGCACATGGGCTCAGTAGTGGTGGCTCACGGGCTCTAGAGCACAGGCTCAATAGTTGTGGTGCATGGGGCTTGGTTGCTCTGTGGCATGTGGGATCTTCCCAAAGCAGGGCTCAAACCTGTGTCCCTGTATTGGCAGGTAGATTCTTTTTTTAAAAAAATTTTTATTTATTTATTTTATTGGCTATGTTGGGTCTTCGTTGCTGCACACAGGCTGTGGCGAGCGGGGGCTACTCTTTATTGTGGTGCGCAGTTTCCTCATTGCCGTGTCTTCTCTTGTTGTGGAGCACGGGCTCTAGGCACATGGGCTTCAGTAGTTGCAGCACATGGGCTCAATAGTTGTGGCTCACAGGCTCTAGAGCTCAGGCTCAATAGTTGTGGCGCACGGGCTTAGTTGCTCCACGGCATGTGGGATCTACCTGGGGCAGGAGTTGAACCCGTGTCCCCAGCATTGGCAGGCGGATTCTTAACCACTGCGCCACCTAGGAAGTCCTGCCCACTCTCTGTTTATACACTGCTCAAAGCTGAAAGACCAGATCCCTTAGATTGGGAAGAAAATACCTTTATGACTCTCCAGAACCTGAAAATCAGACTTCCCAGGCCACCTGCTTTAGGTCATCCTAATTACCAGCTTCCCTTTTCCCTCTTTGGGTACAAAAGGGAGGGGAATGCCTTACGCATTCTTACTCAAAGGCACAGAGGTCAATACTGACCCCTTGGCTATTGCAGTGAACAATGGAGACAGTGTAGCCAGAGGTCTTCCCCCATGCCTGAGAGCTATTTCAGCTGCAGCAGCTCTTACAAAATCAACTGAGAAAATAGTAATGGGCTGTCCACTCATCATCTGTGTTCCCCATGCGATAGAAGCCTTGCTCAATTCTTAACACACCCTGTACCTTTTGTAAGTTATCTTACCTCATATGAAATGTGATGAACTTCTGCTCATATAACCCTTTCCACTGGAACAACCTTAACCCTGCAAGCCTTCTCCCTTTACCTACTGACGAAATTCCTCATGACTGTCTGACCCTGACTGATCAGTTATTAATTCTTGTAGCTGACTTACAAGAAATCCCTATTGCTAATGCTGAAATTTAAGTTTACTGATGGTTCTTATTTGAAAAATGGCAAAGGGAAATATCGTGCGGGGGGTATGCATCACCTCCTCCTTTGAAGGAATTGAGGAAGCTCCACTGACTACTGCTACTTCAGCCCGGCATGCAGAACTCTGTACTTTAGCTGAGCTTGCTCCATAACAGAAGGTAAAACTATACAGTCTATACAGACAGTTACTTTGTGGTAGTTTCTGACTTTGGCACTTTGGAAACAAAGAGGATTCTTTTTGTTTGTTTGTTTTAATTTATTTTGTGTTTTTTGACTGCACTGGAGCTTTGTTGCTGCATGTGGGCTTTCTCTAGTTGTGGCGAGCAGGGGCTACTCTTTGTTGCGGTGGCTTCTCTTGTGGCGGAGCACGGGCTCTAGGCACACAGGCTTCAGTAGTTGCAGCATGCAGGCTCAGTAGTTGTGGCACATGGGCTGAGTTGCTCTGCCTCATGTGGGATCTTCTTGGACCAGGGATCAAACCCGTGTCCCCTCCATTGGCAGGTGGATTCTTAACCACGGCATCACCAGGGAAGTACACAAAGAGGATTCTTGACCTCAGGCAGGAAACCAGATTAAGAATGGAAATTGCGTGAATGAGTTGTTGTAATCAATCCAACTTCCATCTGTCCTAGTCATCATTAAGGTGCCTGGGCATTCAAAATTAAATTCAGATGAAACCAAAGGAAATAATTTAACTGATTAGGCTGCAAGAATAACTGTCTTATGAGCCACCCAACCTGAAATGATTATATTAAATTTTGACTACATTCTGAAAGAGGATCTAATGAAAATGATCAAAGAAACTCACTCTAAGGCACTGCATACAGGCTTTATTGGGCTGATAACAGCTAATTATAATAATATCTATGAGAATTTATTGCATGGCCCCAAAAGAAGACCTGTCTTGCCAGAGTCCATGAAAGACCCCTGATGGAAATGACTCATCAGATGACCCACTGGGCCATGATAATAAGACAATACTGTGGGGAAATATTTTTAGGGCCTCCAAGGAGGCACAGTTAACTTGTGCTGGTACATCCTTAAAAAAAAAAAACCCAGGGAAAACTATCCAAACTGCTCTGGACATTTTGATTTCCCTAAAGGGCCTTTTAAGGTATGGCAAGTGGATTTTATTCAGTTGCCTCCTTCCCAAGGCTATGAATTTGTTCTTGTTATGATTTGCATGTTTCCTCATTGGATTGAAGCGTTCCTTACCAACAGGCTACTGCCTCAGCAGTTGCAAAAATATTGTTAGAAAAAGTTATACCCACATGGGGTGTGCCCTCAGAACTGCATAGTGATCAGGGAGTACACTGGCCATATTATGAAACGAGTCTGTGAGGTTTGGCCTATTCTACTGCATATTCATTGCACTTACCATCCTCAGTCCTCTGGACTGATGGAAAGAACAAATGACATTATTACGACTCAGCTAGCAAAATTTATGCAGACCTTAAAATGGCTTGGCCTAAGTCACTTCCTCTGGTCCTTTTGAATTTGAGAACTACCCTCTTTGGGAAACACAATCTGTCACCATTTGAAATCATTACCAGCTGACCTATGCATTTGTCTCTCTCTGCTCTTATTCAGCTACTTAAAGGAGACATGCTTCAATATTGCAACAGACTAATCAGAGCCTTAGATGAAAAACACATCCTGGTAGAAGAATCTTTCCACAGTGCACTCCTGGGAGACAAGACAGCAAACATTACATTCTATAAGCAGGTGGTTTTGTCTACCGGAAACAACATCTTCAAAAAGATGCTTTTTTTTTAAGTTTAAAAAAATTTTTAATTTTTTTCAAGAAGTTTCTTTACAACCTAGATGGAAAGAACCATATCAAGTACTCTTAACTAATTCTTGTCCTGCAAAGATTAAAGGTGTTGAGTTTTGCATTCATGTTTCTCTCTCTCTCTCTCTCTCTTTTTTTGGCCTCACCATGTAGCTTGCAGGATTTTAGTTCCCCGACCAGGGATTGAACCCAGGCCCCAGCACAGAGTCCTAACCTACCGGACTGCCAGGGAAGTCCCATGTTTCTCATTTTAAATTGGCTCCAGTGCTCAGCTGGACTTCTGAACTGATTGGAGAATTAAAATGAAAATTAACTAGGAAATGAAACAGATAACATCAGATACTGACAGCTTTCCCAAGATTCAGGACCAGGCTGGTATATATAAACACACTACTCTAACCTCATTACTGATCCTTTTCGTAATAGATCTGCTCTACTGCACGGGTAAATTTACTGAGTTTAATGATGCTAATTCAACATTCTTGTTAACGAAGGCCTCCTCAGTTGGCTGGTGGTTTCAGAATATCACTTAACGAACCCCTTTATTATGTCCAAGATGGTGACTAGATGGTACTTTGTTGGGATTTGTTTAACGTTAGCTGAAGTTTTTACCTTCCCTGAGGGTACTTTTTTGGCAAATGGGAAGATAATAATCTAGCGAACTATTCTCAAGCTATAGATTTGGAGGATGTCTCTCTGAGTGCTGGGTATGTTTCCAAGACCACAAAACACGTAGACCTAAGGATCCCCTAGTTACACCCATCACCAATTTCTCCCTGGTTCCGAATGCTAGTGTAGATTTTAAGCACTCAGCCCTTAAAATTGTCTACAGAGTAAAACTATATGATCGGTGTCTTCCCCTTTTTTGTTTTTTGACAATGCCACAAAACATTTCTCTAAAGCCTTATTCCGCCAACATTCCAACTGCCGGGACCCTCTCTCTTTTTCCTTTACCTCTCGCATGAAGCAAAGGGCTGATCAAAATTTGTAAGAAATGTGGTCTCACAAGTCTATGTCAAGCTTTTTGTTGCACTGGGGCCACATGGTTGTCAGCTGACCCCTTAATAGGCTGTAATGGCTGCACGGCTCAATGGCTAGAACCTATCCTTAAGTTCATAACCTGTCAATGAAAACGTGAATAACCACATTCTTGACTGGACACTATATACCCCTTCTGGGTACACCTTTGTATGTGATTACAAAGGAGAACCACGGGCTTACGAATGTCTGGACAGCTAGCATATGACAGGTCAAGGCCTTTTGTGATACCATAGCACTTCAACCTCTTGTTAAAGAAAAAAACCCAGCCAAAATCTCATGAGTCTAGATGAGACTCAGCTGCCTCCTTTTAATACCCCATATACTTTCCATTGATTACCACTGTGAAAGGATTTGTTCCTTGGACTAGTGCGGTCCATACTCACCTGTTGAACCATGGCTAAATTAACAAATTCTGGGGACTTCCCTGGTGGTGCAGTGATTAAGGATCCGTCTGCCAGTGCAGGGGACACAGGTTCGATTCTTGGTCCAGGAAGGTCCCACATGCCTCGGAGCAACTAAGCCCATGTGCCACAGCTACTGAGCCTGAACTCTAGAGCCCGCGAGCCACAACTACTGAGCACATGTGCTACTACTACTGAAGCCCACGTGCCTAGAGCTCATGCTCCACAAGAGAAGCCAGTGCACTGCAACAAAGAATAGTTCCTGCTTGTTGAAACTAGAGAAAGGCCGTGCACAGCAACGAAGACCCAACACAGCCAAAAGTAAATAATAAAAAAAAATTAAAAAAAAAAACAATCTTAAAACAAACAAACAACACCCCCCCCCCCCCAAATTCTGTCGCTTGAGGCTTGGCTCAACAACAATAATCCCTGGATTCCCTAGTGAGGGTTGTACTAGATAATCAAATAGTGTTTCATTATCTCCTTGCAGAAGGGGCAGCCAATACCTCGTGATCCACCTGGATTAATGCTTCTAGTGAATTTGAATTAGAACTCAAAAAAATTAGAAAAATAGCACAAAACCTTTCTGTTCCCTTTCAATGTTTTCAGCTGGCTGTCTTCAGCTATAGGCACTTAGATAAAATCAGGACTTCAAATGTTATTTATGATTATTATTAGAATTTTGCTGTGTGTGCTTGTATTTAAACTTCTTATGCTACTCCTCACTCAGACCTGCTCCAAAACTTCTACAAACACCAAGACTGTGGTCTCTCAATGGACTGAAATGATAGTAAGGCTTATTCACTTGACTAGTCAGGTAACTTGATGAAATTCCTGGAGGATGAAATTGCCTAAGAGACATTTCCTGAATGCCTCCTTTTGGCTCAGATGTGGCCTAATCCTTATGACACTGACTCCTTGAAATGGCTATTTAATCAGAGATTAAAAATTCCCCCTGACATGGGATCTGGTTTTCTGGGAGAGGTCCATCCCAGTGATGTGAGACAAAGCAAATCTACAAGTTGATCAGTGATGCTTTCAGAGACAAGTCTGGATCAAAAGGGGAAAATATGAAATGTGAAATAAAATGGATTTACTTACGTTAAGGGGTTTTAAAATAGACCCAGGAGGCCATCAAGGAGGTCTACCTTATGCACAACCTCACCCAGTCAAATAATGAACTGGGCCAAACCACAAATATGCCAAGGACTCGTAAGAACACCTGAAACTTGTCAAGATAATGGACTTTTACTCCCCTCTAGTGATAGCCTTAGCAAATCACTAGAGGAAAAAGTCACTAATGCAAACCTCCCCTTTTTGCCTCTACAAGCCCCTGACTTTTACTCCCTAGCAGGATACTGTTTGGATTGCTACCTGAACCTGTGTGCCCCAAATTATAACTCTTTGATCTCAAATAAACACTTTTTTTTTCTTGATTATTTCCCTCTAGGTTTGCTTAGTTTGACATTTTGAAGAGAGTAGCAAACCAGAACAAGTCCAAGAAAATAGGAGTGGAATACCTTAGAATGTAGCATGAAGTCTCTACTGGGAGAGTAAGCTTTGAAAAAGGAAAACTTGTTGGCTTAAGAATTATTCAGATTGGGTTTCTTATGTCACAAATTATCATGTTGTAAAATAACGACAGAGTGTTACAACACACATATCTTTATGAATTAGTAATCTAATCTATTATACATTTTAGAAGAACTCACAATGCTTGGATTGTACTTTATAGTTTACAAGTCCTTTCATCTGTTATCTCGTTTAATCCTCTCAATACTGACATCCGCTCCATTTAACAGCTAAGAAAGCTGAAGCTCAAAGATGTAGAAATCTTCCTCCAGGTTGCCCTCTGAGAAGGGAGGATTTGAACATAGGCCCTGGCCCTCAGGTGCCAGGCTTGTGCCCAACTGATGAGGTATTTAGATAAGTTTTTTTCATATCTGGGAGCTTTCTTTTAAAAAAATGAAAAAAAGTACTTTCTTAACTAGAGCAAGAAATCTTACGATTTGTATGGAAACGCAAAAGACCCCGAATAGCCAAAGCAATCTTGAGAAGGAAAAATGGAGTTAGTGGAATCAGGCTTCCTGACTTCAAACTATACTACAAGGCCATAGTGATCAAGACAGTATGGTACTGGCACAAAAATAGAAAGGAAGATCAATGGAATAGAATAGAGAACTCAGAAGTAAGACCAAACACACATGGGCACCTTATCTTTGACAAAAGAGGCAAGAATATACAATGGACAAAAGACAGCCTCTTCAATAAGTGGTGCTGGGAAAATTGGACAGCAACATGTAAAAGAATGAAATTAGAACACTTCCTAACATCATACACAAAAATAAACTCCAAATGGATTCAAGACCTACATGTAAGGCCAGACACTATAAAACTCCTAGAGGAAAACATAGGCAAAACACTCTATGACATCCATCAAAGCAAGATCCTTTTTGACCCACCTCCTAGAATCATGGAAATCAAATCAAGAATAAACAAATGGGACCTCATGAAACTTAAAAGCTTTTGCACAGCGAAAGAAATCATAAACAAGACTAGAAGGCAACCCTCGGAATGGGAAAAAATAGTTGCCTATGAAACAACGGACAAAGGATTAACCTCCAAAATACACAAGCAGCTCATGCAGCTTAATACCAAAAAAGCCAATAACCCAATCCACAAATGGGCAGAAGACCTAAATAGACATTTCTCCAAAGAAGACATACAGATGGCCAACAAACACATGAAAAGATGCTCAGCATCACTAATCATTAGAGAAATGCAAGTCAAAGCCACAATGAGGTATCACCTCACATTGGTCAGAATGGCCATCATCAAAAAATCTAGAAACAAATGTTGGAGAGGGTGTGGAGAAAAGGGAACTCTCCTGCACTGTTGGTGGGAATGTAAGTTGGTACAGCCACTATGGAAAACAATTTGGAGGTTCCTTAAAAAACTAAAAATAGAACTACCATATGATCCAGTAATCCCACTCCTGGGCATATACCCAAAGAAAACCATAATCCAAAAAGAAACATGTACCATACTGTTCATTGCAGCACTATTTACAATAGCCAGGACATGGAAGCAACCTAAATGCCCATCAACAAATGAATGGATAAAGAAGATGTGGCATATATATACAATGGAATATTACTTAGCTATAAAAAGGGATGAGATGGAGCTATATGTTATGAGGTGGATAGACCTAGAGTCTGTCATACAGAGTGAAGTAAGTCAGAAAGAGAAAGACAAATATTGTATGCTAACTCACATATACGGAATCTAAAAATGGTACTGATGAACTCAGTGACAAGAATAAGGATGCAGGTGCAGAGAATGGACTGGATAACTCGAGGTTTGGGAGGGGGCGGGGGGTGAAGGGGAAGCTGAGACAAAGCGAGAGAGTAGCACAGACATATATATACTACCAACTGTAAAATAGATAGCCAGTGGGAAGTTGTTGTATAACAAAGGGAGTTCAACTCGAGGATGGGAGATGCCTTAGAGGACTGGGGTGGGGAGGATGGGGGGGACTCGAGGGGGGGGGGAGTCAAGGAAGGGAGGGAATACGGGGATATGTGTATAAAAACAGATGATTCAACTTGGTGTACCCCCCCCCCCAAAAAAAATACTTTCTTATCTTTAGCAACTGCCCTCTGTTGGTTTTAATGGTTTCTGTTCTCTGTTCTCATTAGACTTGGTGATTTAGTTTCTTGTGTTGATCCTTGATATAGTTCTTTAGGGAATTAATTTCTCTGGCATTGTGAACTGCTTTCTTCGATACCAATCTTCTTTCTTATTTCTGTAGAACAATAAAGAAATGATGACCTTTGTGTTTCTGAAGATTTTTCTAAGCTGGAGACTTCCTCTTCTGAGAAAAAACATATGAATAAAATAATTACCCAAGTAAAATATGAAGTTTTAATAAAAATCAATAAAAATAGCTACAATTTACTAAGTACCTACCACAAACCCTTAGACTATAAGCTCCTTGGGGGCAGTTACCTATTTGCCCTCAGTACCTGGAATAGCACCAGGCACAGAGTAGGTGCTCAAGAAATATCAGTGCATATATAAAATTGATGCCAGGCACAATGCACAGAGCTTTATATGCATATCTCATTTAAATCTGTTAAAAACCAAAATTCAGTGAAGTAAATCTGAAGATTGAATTGGCTTTATTAAGCAATTCATGAACTGGGTAGCATCCCATCTAGCAAGTAGAAGGGCACTCTGGGGTTGTACAAAGTGGAAGGCTTTTATAGGAAGAAGCGTGGGGAAAGGGAGCTATTAGTAAAAGAAAAAAAAAAGGGGTTGTTTTTAGGCCAGGATATGTTACTTTGGGGAATGGGGAGAGAAAGGCAAGGTTTTCATCGTGCACACTGCCTCTTCTTCCTCTGGGGGCTGAAGAGGCCCACATGGCAGATTACCTTATTGGTGCTGACCAGAAAATTCCAGACTGGTTGATTAAGACTGCATTTCTGGTAAAGGTGGAAACTGCAATTACGTTAAATATTAAATCTAGGCTTGGCATCGTGGGCTTTAGCATAAGTGACGCCATTTGGGGTCTGTGGTTTTTCTCTTTAACGGTTCCAACTCCTCCTTCCTCCTACCACATACACACAAACACACTTTTTTTTTTTTTGCCACAGGGCATGTGGGATCTTAGTCCCCAAACAGGGACTGAACACTCATCCCCTGCATTGGAAGTGCGAAGTCTTGACCATTTGACCATCAGGGAAGTCCCAAAATACACAACTTAATGAAATAGGTATTTTTATGCCATTTTACAGAGGAAGCAATTGATCTTAAGAGAGACTGAGTTATTTATTCAAAGGCACATGGCTGATAACTAAACTGTCTCTCTGACTCCAAAACTTCCCTTAAGCAGGATTCTATGAACAGAACAAAGTTGGAATGGCACAGGTCAGAATATTCCATCACCAGGGTAACCTCTCAGTAGGCTGATCCACACCAGTGGACTTCAAATATGCTTTGGGTTGCTGTATGTCAAAGGTAATTTATAATAATATACCTGTAGAAACAGTAATATATATTCTATATATATACATGTGATTCTTGTTATTGAGGTGGTTATGTTGTATAAAGTGGCCCCGAACACTGAATTAGCAGATATTGAGATATTGCTCTTAGGGAAAATACAGGGTTAGGTTGCTGTGAGCCTTTGGTCGCAGCATTCTTGTCAACCAATCAATATATAGCCTTCTATCATGTGTGTTTCAGTTTAAAGAAACATTTAGTATATGTTGTTGATTCATTAATGTTGAACTCACAGCCGACAGTGCTATAACTCATTAATGAACAAGGCTGATCTAACACACATAAGGCATATCACAGCCTTCTTGCTGCTTAGAAACCACAAGATAGCACTTTAGCACTATACTTGGGGGGCATTCTAAACAGTGAAACCAACGAAAAGGACCAACATGCAAAAAAAAAAAAAAAAAAAGAAGAGGTGACACTATAAGGACCAGGAAAAGGACACACATGGTATGAGAGCTGAAACAAGAAAGCAGAGAGCTGCCTTGTACCTCAGCAGGGGATGTGCACAAAAAGGAGACTTCGAGTTTTTGCTGCTCTGTGCATGTTTGGGGTTGACTGTGCAAGCTCCACAGTATTGATTATTGGATAACAAATTTTAACGAGTAAGAGAATTTGCAAATATGGAATCTGTGAGTAATGAGGATCTACTGTATATACTTGCTTAATATTTTCAAAGCCCTTTAAACAGCCATAGGTTTGGCACATTATTTATCTCCATTTAAAAGTTTGTAAAACTGGGTGAATTAACCATAGAAATTGACTTCCTATGTCACACATATAACCAGTTTCATAGGCATGTGACCTCTATACTCACACAAGTGTCAACCCCGCCCCCCAAAGGGCCCCACTTGATTTAATGCTCTGCTGTCACCATCTTGAAATTCTCAATGATTTTTCAACAAGGGGCTCTGCTTTTCATCTTACTCTGGGCCCCCAAAATTACGTAGCTGATCCTGATCACATAACAAGTAAACAGGTTAATAACTGAGGGGACAAAAATACTATATATTTATGCAATTGAACAAAAATTTTTTTTACAGCGCCTAATTAATATATTAAAGTTACCATTTATTGAGATTTGGTTGTATTAAGTTCTTGATAATGTATTAGCTCATTTAATCCTTATGACCTTCTGTAATTTGGATATTATTCCCATCAAACATATAAGGAAACTGAGGCCCAGAGAAGGTAACTTAACCAAGGTCATACAGTTAGCATAGCTTGAACAGGAATCAAATCTTTTTGTCTTCAAATTACATGCTCTTACCATTAGACTCTTGCTGTTTTAGTTAGTTGCAGTTTTCAGGTGATCTGTAATAAGGGTTTGAATTTTGTGACCTTCTTAGTGAATTTGTGACTAAGGTATCTACATTTTATGTGCAGTAAATCTATATAATGGGCTTTTAACAAAATATAAATTAGCTAAAAAATACATGAGACAATTACCTTGTTTTCTTTTTCCATTCCTTTAGTCATGTCCCCTTTTGTTTTTCGTTTGTACATACCCCAGAGAGGATAAACAGTAAAAGTATTAAAGGAGATAGAATTCAAGTTTAATTTCCAACAAATTAGTATCTCTAGTAAAAGTAAGTTGAAATTAATGACAAAAAATGAGGTATTGGAGCTATTTGTAGATTTATTTCATTCATATTTTCTTGTTTTCACTACACTGGATAATTAATTGGTGATTGAAATAGACTTAGCAAGATTGAGGCCAATTTAATTATTTAGTGTTAATTGAATGTGTAAAATATTTTATCTTCCTTCAGTTTAAACTAGCTAGATCCAATGTTGAAAAGGTGTCTTCTCTCTTCCCTTTTCACTTTTGCGATTGACATCTTGCCTAAAGAACTGTTTACTTGAAAACCAAGGTTTCATTTCTTGGTGGGTTGTACATCTTTTATATTTGTGAGCAAAAATTATTGGATATATACTTTTAATAAAATCAATTGCTTTTTATTGAGCTCCTACTGAGCTCAAACTCCAAAAGTTATTGTAAAAGACATGATGCCTAAGATCAAGGGTATTCCAAGGGAGGTAGGGAAGAGAAAGATAAAACAGAGATGGCAAAATTAAATTGCAGTTCAGGAAAAAATGGTTTTTCTTTTCATATCCTTTACCTTAAAAAAATTTGTTTTATGCTCTTAAAATTCCCAGAAATAAAATGAGTATAGGAGAGTTAGATCCTGTCTGAGATATTGGATTAGAGAAAAATAGCTTTACTTGTTTCTCTTAGTCCTAAAATTTGGGGAGTTCAGCCCTCGGCTGGGAACCAATTCCAACCAGATTCTCAAGCCTGAATCTGAATAATCCACTGCTGAGTATGAAAGTAAATGTTTATTGCCACGTGCTGCTCAGTTTTGCATCACCATCATGGCAATAACTGCCTGAGACAATTCTTTACAATTGTTTAGAAAATCCTAGTCTTTCTTGTGGCTCTGGAAAGAGGGAGGACAAAAAAGTCAGGAATTCCACTCCCCCTTAAACCATTTCCTTCTATTCAGGGCAACTGTTTTCTTCAAGTAACTTCGTTCTTGTAAAAATTTATTTCTTAGCCTAGAGAGCTTAGAATATACACCTCTTCTCCTTTTGTGTATTTAGGAATGGAATACGAATGAGTCTGGTGGGTTTCCTAAAATAATGTATGTTTGCGTGATTTTTGGCACCTCAAAGTGTTCAAAGTGTAAATGATCTAAAAGTTTAACAATAAAATAATATGAAATATAAAAATAATCGGTTATTTAAATCCATATGATAGACTATTATCAAATAGTACATTTTTATTACTAATTATGCAAGTAATGACATTAAAAATTCTCACAATGTTAATATTAAATGAAAAGAAATTGTCTAATAAGTAATATATGTTTCATTCATTCAACAATTGTTTATTAACCACCTGCATTATGCAATGTGCTAATCCTAATTTTATTTAACAGCTTTATTGTGATGTAATTGACATACAATAAACTGCACATTTTTAAAGTACAGACGGTCGCTGACTTGCAATTTTTTTGATGTAGAATTTTTCAACTTTATGACGGCACAAAAGCAATATTTCAGTAGAAACTGTACTTCAAATTTTGAATTTTGAGCTTTTCCCAGGCTAGTGACATATGGGACGATGTTCCCAGTTCTCAGTCAGCCATGGGATCAAAAGAGAAAATGACTGATACAATCATTTTGTTTTTCGCTTTCAGGACAATATTCAATAAACTACATCTGATATTCAACACTTTATTATAAAGTAGGTTTTGTGTTAGGTGATTTTGCCCAACTGAAGACTAATATAAGTGTTCTGAGCATGTTTAAGGAGGCAATGCTAATCCAATGTTTGGTAGGTTAGGTGTAGGAAATGCATTTTCAACTTAGAACATTTTCAGCTTACAATGGGTTTATCAGGACGAAACCCCACCCTAAGTCGAGGTTGATCTATATACAATTTGATTGCAAAACATATGCAAAACATGAAACTATCACCACAATCAAGATAATGGACATGTTCATCACCAACAAAAGCTTCCTCATACTTTATATTACTTTATAATCTCTGCCTGCCGCCCTTGTTCTTAGCCCCTTATCATTCCCAGGCAACCACTGATCTGCTTTCTGTCACTATAGAGTAGTTCACATTTCATAGAATTTTATGTGAGTGGAATCATACAGTATATATTCTTTTTCATCTGGCTTTTTTTTTTCACTCAACACAAATATTCTGAGATTGTACCATTGTACCGTTGTACCATTTTACACTCTCCCTAGCAGTGTGTGAGAGTTCCAGTTTCTTCACGTCTTCACCAATACTTGATTTGGTCAACCTCTTATATTTCAGCCGTTCTAGTGGTATGTAGTGGTATCTTATTGTAGTATTGATTTACATTTCCCTAATGATTGATGATGCTGAACATCTTATGTGTTGACTTACAACCATTTAACTTCTTTAGTACATTGAAAATATTAATTTCTCTGTCCTATGGCTTCTGTTATTGCTTGTTGAGATGTCAGCTGTTAGTCCTACTGCCCGTCCTATTAGTCTCTGATTCCTTTAAAATTTTTTCTTATAGTTTTTTTTTTTTCCCCCAAATTTTACTATCATCTCAGTGTACCTTTTTAAAAAAATTCCTGACTGGCGTTTTTCAAGCTTCTTGAGTCTACTGACTGGTATCATTCATCAGTTCTGGATATTTCTCAAACATCTTCTTAGATCTTGTGTCAGCCTCATTCCTGTCCTCTGGACTTCCTATTCCATGTAGATTTGACCTCCTCACCTTGTCCTCCACATATTTAACTTTTTCATAGTTTCTTTTTGTCCTGTGCTTCATTCAGGATAATTACTTTTATCTATCCCCAGTTCTCTAATTCTCTCTTCAATCTACATCTGCTGCTAAACCATACACTGAATTTAAATTTATTTAATAATATTTTTTCATTTCTAGAAATTCTCTTTGGTTTTTTGTTTCCTAAAGATAGTTGCAAACTTGTTTTCTTACTTCTTTAAATATAGTATGTGTAATTGTTCTATAATCTGTCTGATGCTTCTAATGTATGTAGATTTCATGGGCTTATTTCTGCTGCTCTCACTTCGTGATGCCTTACTGACTTGTGTGCTTGATTGGTTGCCCTTGGCTGTGTGCTATTTGTCATCTTTGAAAAAGTATTGTTGGGTATTCCCCGAAACTTAGGATGAAGTTCTTCCAGAAATGATTTGAGTTTGCTCTTGTCAGGTACCTGGATGTAGGGCTTCCCTGGTGGCGCAGTGGTTGAGAATCTGCCTGCCAATGCAGGGGACACGGGTTCAATCCCTGGTCCAGGAAGATCCCACATGCCGAGGAGCAACTAAGCCGTGCGCCACAACTACTGAAGCCCATGCCTAGAGCCCATGCTCTGCAACAAGAGAAGCCACCACAATGAGAAGCCCGAGCACCACAACAAAGTGTAGCCCCTGCTCACTGCAACTAGAGAAAGTCCGTGCACAGCAACGAAGATCCAATGCAGCCCATAAATAAATAAATAAACAAATTAAATAAAAAAAAAAAAAAGGTACCTGGATGACTTCTCAGCTTGGAAACCCTCCAGCTAAATTCTGAGCTTGACGTTCTTACAATGATCCTTGCTTCTTGGCTCACCATTTCTCGTAACCACCCTGGTTGTGGATTTGGGGCTGAAGATGCATACAGGAATGAGCTAGTGCTTATAACTTTTCATGGAGGGGTTCCCCCCCTCCCCTCCCAGAGCTGTGGTTAGTGTTAAGGCAACACTCTCCTGGAAAGTTGGTGATGGAATGTGAGTTTATTTCTGGTTCACTCTTACCCTGAGGGAGTAACCCTTTGGTTCCCAACTTAATATGGAAAAAGTCTACTTTAAATTCTCCACTGTGTGTAGGCTTTGGGCTTTGACTTCTTATTTTACTTTTAAAAATTTTTTGGCAACACCATGTGGCATGTGGGATCTTAGTTCCCTGACTAGGGATCAAACCCGCGCCCTCTGCAGTGGAAGCATGGAGTCCTAACCATTGGACTGCCAGGGACGTCCTGGGCTTTGATTTTTGTGCCCCTTGTCCTCAGGATTAGCAAAAGTACTTCTCTAACCCTCTGGGATCAGACAATGTCCTCAGGGCAAGCACAGGTTCTGTCTGCCTCTCTGGGTCCTTGTTCTCACCTTCTTTTCATTTGGGGCCCAATATTTCCTTATTCTCTTGTTATTTCATTATTAAAATTAAAAAAAATAAATTTTCTCCAAGCATTTTAAATATCTTTCGCTGGTTGGTTAGGGTAACCCAGTTCACCATAGTCAGTTTACGTAGTTCACTTAAATGGGAATTCTGCTCATCTATATAAAATGTGATATTGTTTTGTAATGACTGAGAGTAGCCTCTCTGTGTAGAAAGGACTATTTATAATTACTTGTATTTCAAATTAATACTTATTTTCTAAACTTGAAACATTAAAAGCCTTTGATTTTAACGTGTCTTGTATTCTATTTATAAATTGAGTTATTTTTGTATAAAGAATGATCATCCTTATTTTTTCTAAAATTAATGTTCGGTTAACCCAAGTTGAAAAAATACCTCTAGTACTATATTTACAAACTTAGTACAAGTCCTTGTAAATTTAGCATGTCTGATTTTAAGCACTTTGCCTGAAAAGCCAAATTTATAGGCCTAACAAGCAAAATCTTCCTAAATAGTTAATAAGACTTATACATGTTAAAATTTGTTTTAATCATAGCCAGTCTGATATCTTCTGCATTTTTTTTTTTTTTGGCTGTACCACTTGTGGGATTTTAGTTTCCTGACCAGGGGTTAAACCTGGGCCCCAACAGTGGAAGCGTGGAATCCTCGCCATTGGACTACCAGGGAACTGCCTGTATTTTTTATAATAAAATACCTTTGGATATTTATTGGGAAAGAAACATCCAAAATGTTAATTTGGTTGTCTCTGGATCACAAGTGATTTTAACTTTTCTACCTTATACTTTTCTGTATTTTCTTCATTTCCTACAATAAAAACATATTATTTATATAATCAGAAGAAGTAACAAAAGTTCCTAAAAGCAAGAATCAACGCATAGTGTCACTTTAAAAGTCAAAATATACTCTCTTATGATATCCTCTTTCTTTGGCCTTTTTTTTCCCTAAGGAAATATCAAGACCTTAGAAAGTAATAATAAGAAATGGAGGAAGGTTGCTGGAGGGGGCACAGTAGTGGTGGTATTTTCAGGAGGAGAAATACCTGACTGTGAGGTAATCACCTGATAAACCAACTGGAGGTGCTGGTAAATACCTGACTGTGAATATTGGCTTTGAGGTCAAGTAGGCAATTGATAGTATTTTTTTCATTTGCTTGCAGGACAGCAAGAATCACTTGATGATTAGTTTGTCAGCATAATGGCATCTGTAAATAGAACCAGTGAAATAATTAAAAAACTTAAAGCAGACAGACGTCTCCTGGAGGAGATAAACGAAAGGCGTGAATCCAACTGCTTGGTGGAAAGAAGCAATCAAGTCAGCTTATTGAGAGTTCAGAAGAGGCATTTCAATGGGGCCTACACATCCCTTACTCATGCCCAAATCCAAGAACCTGTTCCCGACAGTGGCAGGAGCTCCTGGGTCAAACTGAGTCTCCTTGTTCACGAGGAGAAAAGGCATTTTCCACCAAAAAGTAAGATGTCATGGTAGGATTCCTACTCAATCAACAGAAGGAAACTATAAGTAAACTTAGGAGCTATTTCTGGAGTTGAAAGAGGTTCATATGTATTGCTCTGGGATAGCTGAAAGGCAACCTGTCTGAAGTTAAAAGCATCAGCAAACTAGGCTAGCTGATGTAAGATCTACTATAGACCAGAGATTCTCACACTCTTGTGCTTACAGGATCCTAGGGTCCATCTGCAGGCTGGCTCATTCAATAGGTTCTAGCTTGGTTCCTGGAATCTGCATTCTTAGCAGGCTAAAGTGATTCTGATGTGATGGCCCGAGAAGCATATTTTGAGAAAACGCCAGAGGCCTCCTATCTCATCAATTTCTGTTGCCTCTGAAAAAATTTCATGTGCAAAATTGAGATACAATGGAAATGAGTTTGATGACAAATATCAAACAAAAAGGCCTGAGAAACAGCAACAAAAAGTGGAGAGAGTTTGGGGTAGGTGGTGGTGGTGGTGGCGGTGGTGGTGGTGGTATTATTTTTCAGGGTGTGAGAGAGGAACTGGTAAATATCTTAACTGTAAATACTTGTTTCTAGGTCAAGACAAGAAATTGATGGTATTTTTTCCCCATTTATTTGGAAACAAATAAAAGAATATAATTATGTTAAATACAACCAACCAATGATTAAGGTAGATAAGAAACAAAAGAATTGCCAGATTAGAAGTTTGACTTCTTTGATGAGGGGGGTGTGACTCTACACTTGTCCCATACTCTTTGTAAGTGGGATAAAGCGGGCAATGCAGCGTGGCCTGGAAAACTGAGATTCTCCTTTATGTTGTAAAGTTAATCTGTAACAGTTATGTGTTTATTTTGCTCAACAAATAACTCTTTTACAAGAAGGAATGCCTTCAGTGTTCCTAATTCTAAGAGAATCTGCACAATTTCATCCATAAAAAAGAAGGAAATAATGCCATTTGCAGCAACACGAATGGACTAGAGATTATCATACCAAGTGAAGTAAGTCAGAAAAAGACAAATACCATATGATATCACTTACATGTGGAATCTAAAATATGACACAAATGAACATATCTATGAAACAGAAAGAGACTCACAGGTTATTTAGAAGTTCCCTCTTCAAGCTTCCACTTGGAGATATGGAGGCCAATAGAGGGACAACCTTACTTATACATGCCTTAAAAACAGAAGACTTGGTGTCTTAGTTTGGGCTGCTATAGCAAATAACCACAGATGGTGTGGCTTACACAACATTTATTTCTCACAGTTCTGGAGGCTGAAAGTCTGGTATCAGGGTGCCGACATGATTGGATTCTTGGAGTGCCCTCTTCCTGGTTTTCAGAGGGCTGTTTTCTTGCTGTGACCTCACATGACAGAAACAGCTAATTTGGCCTCTTCCTGTAAGGGCACTAATCCCATTCTGAGGACTCCACTCTCATGACTTAATTAGCTCTCAAAGGCGCCGCCTCCAAATAGCATCACATTGAGACTAGGGTTTCAGCATAAGAATTTGGAGGAGCACATTCAGCCCGCCTGGGTTCAGGTTCTGCTTCTGCCATTGAGTACTCTCATGCTTTTAGTCATTTAGTGTCTCTAAACCTTACTTTCTGTATCTGTAGAACAGTACTTATCCTCTCTGCCTTCAGGGTTATTTTGGAACTGTGAAATGTGTTATAAGATATGTGACAAATACTTATTTTTTATTTTCCAGATAATGCCATATTTGGATAAAGTGCATCTACAGAGACACATAGAAATACAATCTCTTTGATCCTTCTTCAATGTCTGTCTAAATTATTTAAAATATTAATTATAAAAGAAGCCAAAGAAAACTATTCATTTAGATCACCAAGAAAATGTTGTCACATAAAACATATTACATCTTCATTCCATTTCATCATTTAGACTTAAATGTTTTGAAGGGAAGATTTGAGTTATTAAAGATACTTTCAAGATGGATGACCTAAAATTTCACTTTACAGTGATCTTCTCTTTACTAATCTAAAATGTTTAAATATTTTATACTGTTTCTTTTTTTGTTTTAGAGTTATGAATGTTTTAATTTTCTTCTTAATTCTTCTTAAAAAAGTTTTAATTGAAGTATAGTTGATTTACAATATCATGTAAGTTTCAGGAGTATAGCACAGCAATTCAGATACACACACACACACATATATATACACACACATATATATATTCTTTTCCAGATTCTTTTTCCTTATGTGTGATTACATAATATTGAGTATACTTCCCTGTGTTATACAGTAGGTCCTTGTTGGTTATCTATTTGACACATAGTATACATAGTAGCATGTATATTGTTAATCCCAGCCTCCTAATTTCTCTCTCCTCCAACCCCCCTGGAGTTTTATATTGTTTCTGTAAATCAGTGGAATATGTTGACCAACCCCACTAATCAAGTTGAAGGTTAAAGTTTCTCAAAGTTAACACTTGCTTCTATTGCTTAATTGCACTAACTTACTCTATTAGAGCTATGATTTTGATAATTTAAGTAAGTACGTACTTGAGAAGGTAATAGAAGGTGCCTATAGAGCCTTCCGCTGTGTATCATTGCCCATCCCTGAAGTGGGCATTTCTTGCATCATCTTGTGGCCAAATCCTATTTGGTTACTATTACCTCTGTGTCATTGCTGCTTGGATAGCAGACTAATTTTCAAATTCTAAACTAGCTTGTGTTCCTTTCTGTAGTTTGAGTTAATTGCTATTCCATTCCTACTAACATCCTATTCCATATGGCATTTGGAACCCAGCCTGGCCTGGAACCCAGCCGTTTTTTGGCATCTGTCTTTATACCAGTGAAATATTCACCTTTTATTTGGTTGCCCTTTGCCTCCATGGAAAGCTCAGATTCATAAACCAAAACATTCTTTTTAATAAATTTATTTACTTATTTATTGGCTGCATTGGGTCTTTGTTGCTGTGCGCGGGCTTTCTCTAGTTGTGGCGAGCAGGGGCTACTCTTCATTGTGGTGCACGGGCTTCTCGTTGCAGTGGCTTCTCTTGTTGTGGAGTACAGGCTCTAGGCATGTGGGCTCCGGTAGTTGCAGCACGTGGGCTCAGTAGGTGTGGCTCAAGGGCTCTAGAGCACAGGCTCAGTAGTTGTGGTGCATGGGCTTCAGTAGTTGTGGCGCATGGGCTTAATTGCTCTGTGGCATGTGGGATCTTCCCGGACCAGGGCTCGAACCCATGTCCCCTGCATTGGCAGATGGATTCTTAACCACTGTGCCACCAGGGAAGTCCCCTAAGGATGGCTTTTGAAGGATGTTACTTAAGCTAACAGAGATCAGATTGGGAGGCCTTGTGATATTTGAAAAAAAGTGCTGGAATTGACACCAGAGGATTATGATTCTAAATGTATCACACAGTAGCTTTGAGAATTTATACAATTTTTTTGTTACTTGGGCTTCAGAAGTAATCCACAGAAAAGTCCTGTACTGAGGATACTGAACTGCTAACACTTTCTGTTCTTACATGCTATGCATGGTTCTCTATTACATTAAGTGACTGAATTGGGAAATGAGAAGTAATTAACACCATTTTTAACACCCAAGGTATAAATACCACTCAGGTTGTTCATGAACTGGGACGCTCACCAAAGAAGTCATCTATCATCTATCTATCTATCTATCTATCTATCTATCTATCTATCTATCATCTATTTATCTATCTATCTATCTATCATCTATCTATATACATGTTTATATGCATATTCTCTCTCTCTCTTTTTTTTTTTTGGAGATAGGCTTGTTTTGGAATTAGGCAAAGGTAAGGGGGATAGGAGGACCTATTAGGATTTTTTTGCTTGAAGCCCATGTTTAAACTTGTAATACTGATAATCCCTGAATTATCTAGTCTTTTTCCATTCTATCTTTTTGACTGACTTTGTAATTTTAGCAAAAACTTTGTCATAATTTAAAAAGGACAGTGAGGGAGTTCCTTGGTTGCTTAGTGGTTAGGATTCTGGGCTTTCACTACTGTGGTCTGAGTTCAATCCCTGGTGGGAGAACTGAGATCCCACAAGCCACATGGCGTGGCCAAAAATAAAAAAAATTAAAAATTAAAAAATTAAAAAGGACAGTGAGATTTGCTTATGCTTGAAAAGTTAAGCTCTAACAAGCATAGAGCAGTCTCTGGAAACCCTTTCTAAGTTACTCAGACCCTGTAAATGAAATGTCAGTTCACAATATGCTGCTTTGAAGTTCTCAATCAAAAGCATGAAAAGGGCAAGAAAGGGCAAATGAAGAATTAAACTCTGAAATATGAGTGTAGCTCAACCATGCAAAAACAAGACTCTTCTTTATGTTTAGTTTAGAAGAGGGATCTGAGAGAGGGGAAGAAAACACGCAACAACAAAAGTAAAGAGGAGGACTATGACGGACAAGCAGTGAGCAGGAGAGTGAGCTGAAAAGGGATAACGTGAACTCTTGGCTGTGTAATAATAAAAAAAGAAAAGAGCCGGTATTTGCCATATTTAAAGAATGATACTATCCCATCTGATTCTTACTAGAATAAAAAAAATATGAGAGGGACTTCCTGGTGGTCCAGTGGTAAAGAATCCACCTTCCAATGCAGGGGATTCGGGTTCCATCTCTGGTCAGGGAACTAAGATCCCACGTGCCACAACTACTGAGCTTGTGCACCTCAACTAGAGAGCCTGCGTGCTGCAAACTACAGAGACCACACACCCTGGAACCTTCATACTGCAAACAGAGAAGAGAGAACCAGCACACCACAACTATAGAGAAGCCCACGTGCCGCAGTGAAAGATCTCGCATGTCTCAGTGAAGATCCCGCGTGCTGCAACTAAGACCCGATGCAGACAAAAATAAATTAATTAAAATTAATTTTAAAAAATAGATGAGAGGTGGAATAACAAATGTTTCCTTTAGGGAGTTCGCTGGTGGCCTTGTGGTTAGGATTTCGCACTTTCAATGCGGAGGCCCAGGTTCCGTCCCTGGTTGGGGAATCATCCCACAGGCCACGCAGCACTGCCAAAATACAAAAATAAATACATACAAATAAGAAAGAAACCGGTTTAAATAAAAAGCTTAAAAAAAAGAAGGAATGTTTCTTATAGTACAGCAGGTCACCATATACATGGGGGGAAAAGCTTTTTTGCCTTTCAGCTGGGGAACAGCTCCTAGAGAATGCAAAAATTTGCTTTTTCAGACTAAGCAAGTTTATTCCTATTTTTCAAAAGGTTTAACATTAGAAAATCTTTAAGTATTTAATATATTTATAGGTTAGAGGAGAAAAGTATGCATCTCGAAAAAAGAAATCAACTCAGTGAAGAGGTACATGTTATCCAACATCCATTTCAAAAGGTAGACTGAAAAATAAAATACTTGACCTCTCCACTGCAATCAGTTGGACTTACTGCCTCCATTCCCTTGTTTATTTATTCATTATTTTTTCTTCCAGTTTTATTGAGATATCATTGACATACAGCACTGAATAAGTTTTTTGTTTTTTTTTGTTTTTTTTTTTTATCTTTGGAAAATTTAATTTGGACCATAATTTCTTTCTTTTGCTTAAAACATCAAATATTTCCATACATTCTGCGTTCCACAACTTACAAAGGGGCAAGGGGTTTCCTGCAGTTACATACTGTACCCAACTTTCTATAGAAAGATCAGACATTTTCCAACCTTGCTTTTGAATATTTTCTTAAAAATGCTTTAAAGGTTCCTTACAGTCAATGGCAAGTAAAACAAAGTAAGGCTCTGTTTTCTCCTTTTTCCCCATTTTTTGTACTGCGTGTTGGAGGAATATGGAAGGAAGACTTGTCACATCAGTGTTGGTACCCTGGGGATCGCTGCTGGGTCTTCCAAGTGTACCCATATCATCGAGGCCATGATGTACCCCTGTACTGAGGAAACTGAGATGGGACAGTGCTAAACAGCCTGTCACAGCCAAGTGACAGCACATTGGGTCTGTGGCTGCTGGTTTCCCTTGGTACTCCAGGGCTCCTGGCCTCCAGGAGTAACAAAGGAACTAGGACCAAATCACGAGCAGAGGTCTCCCACCTGGCACTGCAGTACCACAGGTTCACTTCTGTGGGCCTTACAACATGCATTTAAAGACTAAATGTAATTACCGAAAATAACACGAGAAAAAAATCCCTTTACTAATTCTCATATCAAATTACTAGAATGAAAATAAAAGCATTTGTCTGTTAAACACATTTTCTATGTCAGATGAAAGCAAGATAATCTCAGTTATGTATATCTGTCACTATTTATATACTTTTGCCTGATACACAACTTTCTTTAGTTACATCATCTGAACAGCTTTGTCATTTTTCAAACTTATAGTCTTATCAGCTTTAAAAAGGGATAAGGCAGCCAAATTTAACTAATTTTGGTTGCAGAAAAACATCTCAGACATTAACCTTCTTCTCAAGTGTTAGGAGCACATGATTAAAAGGTAGCAAACAGTGTCTTCTCTTAACAGAAAACTAAGCAGCTATTATTGTCAAATCTATCTCTAGTCAACACAGGGCCCCTTATAAATATAAAATTAAGTTCTTCTGAGGAATAGGTTTGTGATTTTAGTTAAGCAGGATTTACATTTATTCGCTGAATTTTGTAGTAAAAAAATGTGTGGTCTTCCTATCTTTCTTTTCATACACAAGGGATTTCTCCATCATCTCAGCAGGCTGTCACACACAGATGGCAGGCTGGCCTCCTCAGCCACATGTCATGTGCTCTCAGAAGCCCTGCAAAAACTCCTGTAGCTGGGTGACGATCTCGGTGTCCACCGTTTCCATGAGGGACTGGAAGCCTTGCTCTCCCAGCAGCTCCTGCTGGGCCTTGAGTTTCTCGTAGATGAACTGCTGCAGTGACACGGCATGCACGGGGTCCTTGAGGGCCAGCATCTTTTTCCTCTTATCCTGTTCTGTGGGTGGCTCCTCATCTTCTGTTACTTTTGGTTCTTCAAGATGAGATATTAACATACAATCTTTATAAGTTCCTGTTTCAGGATCTTCCGTCATGACATAATGTAGGCCCTCCACTGAGATGTTTATAATCCCACAGAATTTATCTTGGATAACACTATTATCAGATGGCAGAAGAGAAAGCAAAGCCAAAGCTGAAAGTTTTCTTCCTTCAGGCTGGGTAATATTGTCCATGCGATCAACCCACATTTCAATCATATTTCCCAAAAGCTGGTCCATCTCCTGATTAAATTTATGTGCCATCTCATTAAGAAGTGAAGAAAAGAAACTAGTGTTTTGTAGCAGGACTCGACCCATAACTCCGAGATACGTTGACATCACTACAGGATACCTCTCCCCTTCTATAATACCTCTGAAAACACAGGGTAGAATTGGTTGAAACATTTGTGGGCCTAAAACTGGATTCACCTTAAGGGCATTTTCCACAACCTGCTGGTGTTGGAGGCTTGCCTGCCGAGGTGGGGGGCAGCTGTGGCTCACCGAGGAGACAGGGGCACTGGTGGCAGGGGTTCTAAGAAGTGCTCATTGGCGTGAGCCCTTCCAGAGTCCCCTGAATAAGTTTAAGGTGTGCAGGATAATGACTTGACTTACACACATCATGAAGTGATTATCACAGTAAGTTTAGTGAACATCCATCATCACATATAGATACAAACTAACAGAAATAGAAAAAATTTTTTCTTGTGATGAGAATTTGTAGGATTTACTCTTTTAAAAATTAACATGTATAACATACAACATTGGTAATTATATTTATCATGTTGTACATTACAATCCCTGGTACTTACAACTGGAAGTTTTTACCTTTTGACTGCCTTCATCTACTTGCCCTTCCTCCCACACCCACCCCGGCAACCACAAATATGATCTCTTTTCCTATGAGTTTTTTTTTGAAGTGCAATTGACCTACAACACTATGTTAGTTCCTGTTACACATCACAGTGATGTCTATACATTTCAAACTGATGACCACAATGTCTAGTTACCATATGCCACAAAACAAAGATACTACATAGTTACTGACTATATTCCCACACTGTACATTTCATACCCGTATCATTTATTTTGCAGTCGGAAGTTTTTAACCTCTTAACCTAACTTACTTTTTTCCTCCCCCAACCTCCTCCTCTGTATCTATAACTGTTTCTGTTTTACATTTATTCATTTTTTTTTAAGATTCCATATATAAGTGAAATCATATAGTACTTGTCCTCCCTTGTGACTTGATGACTATCTTTAGTGCTATCTTTGGATTCCTTTCTCTTTTGTGTGTGTGTATCTATTATAGATTTTTGGTTTGTGGTTACCATTAAATTTATATATAACAGTTACACATATATATATGTGAATTTCTTAAGTTCAAATGCAGTAACAACTGCATTTTAACAAACCCTCCACTCCCCCGATGTCTACTGTTTTTGACATATTTTATATCTTTTTGTTTTGTGTATCCCTTAACTACTGTGGATATAGATGATTTTACTACTTTTGTCTTTTAACCTTCCTTTATATGTGGTTTATTTACTACCTTTGCTGTATATTTGCCTTTACCAATGAGCTTTTTCCTTTTGTAACTTTCATATTTCTAGTAGTGGTCTTTTCTTTTTCATTCAGAGAAGTCCCCTTAGCATTTCTTGTAAAGCTGGTTTGGTGGTGCTGAACTCTTTCAGCTTTTGCTTGTCTGCAAAACTTTTGATCTCTCTATCAAATCTGAATGAAAGTTGCCAGGTAATATATTCTTGGTTGTGGATTTTTCCCTTTCATTGTTTTGAATATATCATGCCACTCCCTTCTGGCTTGCAGTTTCTGCTGAAAAGTCAGCTGGTAGCTTTATGAGAGTTCCCTTGTAGTATGTAACTTGCAGATCTTCCCTTGGATGCTTTTTTTAAAAACACTTCTTTCGTTCCTTTCTCCCTCCCTCCCTCCTCTCTTCCCTTCCTTCTTTCCTTTCTATATTTTTGCTTGCACCACATGGCACGTGGGATCAGATCCCCAACCAGGGATTTAACCTGTGCCCCCTGCAATGAAAGCATGGTGTCTTAACCACTGGACTGCCAGGGAAGTTCCTCCCTCGATGCTTTTAATATTCTTTTTATCTTTAATTTTTGTCATTTTAATTACAACGTGTCTTAGTGTGGTCCCCTTTGGGTAGATCCTGTTTGAGACTCTCTGTGCTTCCTGGACCTGGATGTCTGTTTTCCTTCTCAAGCTAGGGAAGTTTTTAGCTACTATGTCTTCAAATATGATCTTTGCTCTTTGCTCTCTCCCTTCTCCTTCTGGGACCTCTATAATGTGAATATTCGTATGGCTGATGTTGTCCCAGACGTCTCTTAAACTGTCCTCACTTCTTTTCATTCTTTTTTCTGTTCAGCATCAGTGATTTCCTCTGTCTTCCTGCTGATTCATTCCTCCATATAACTTAATCTACTATTGATTCCGTCTAGTGCATTTTTTATTTCAGTTATTGTGTCCTTCCATCTCTGTTTGGTTCTTCTTTATATTTTATAACTCTGTTAAAAACTTCTAACTTCTCATTCTGTTCATATAATCTCCCCCGAGTTCTTTGACTCTTTTCATGATCATTGACTTGAACATTGTATCAGGTATATGGCATATCTCCACTTCACTTAATTTTTCTGGGGTTTTATCTCGCTCCTTTCTTTGGCACATATTCCTCTGTTACCTCATTTTGCCTGATTTGCTGTTTTTATTTCTGTGTATTTGGTAGATTGGTTACATTTCCTGACTTTGGAGAACTGGCCCTTTGTAGGAGACATCCTCTGTGTCCCAGCAGCACACGCCCCTCTGGTCACCAGAGCTAGATGCGCTAGGGGTGCCCCCTATGTGGGCTGTGTGGGTGCTTCTGTTGTGGCAGGCTGAGTACTGTGGGAGGTCTTGTGGACGTGGCTGGCCCCCGGTCTGGTTGGTTGCCAGGTGCTGGTTAGCAGGGCCACGTCATGGAGTGCTTGCTGCAGAGTCCCAGGGGTCCCAGGACTAGTGCTGGTCCATTGGTGGGTGGAGCCAGGTGCTGGGGTCGGTGGCTGTGGGGCTGGGGTTCCCAGATCTAGTGTCAGCCTGCTGGGGGGCCGTGGGGCTGGTTCCTGACATGGCTGGTTGTGGGTTCCCAAAGCTGGTGCTGACCCGCTGGTCAGTGGGGCTAGAGCCTGGAGCAGCTGGCTAAGGGCCCAAGGTTTCTCTGAGCTGGTATCAGCCTGCCGGTGGGTGGGCTGGATCCTGGCGCTGCTGGATGAGGGGCCCAAGGTGTCACAGAGCTGGTGTTGGCCTGCTGTGGGTGGGCTGGGTCCTGACGTGGTAGGCTATGGGGCTGCAGTGGTCCTGGGACTGGTGTCTACCTGATGATGGGTGAAGCCAGGTCTTGGGGCTAGTGCTGGCCCACTGCTGGGTGGAGCTGTGTCCGAGCATCTCTGGCTGCAGGTCCAGGGCGTCCTAGAGCTGGTAAGACAGTCTGCTGGTGGATGGGGCCCAGGCTGCAGCCCAGGTGATCATGGAGCTGGTGCATGTCCACTAGTGGATGAGGCTGGTCCAGGGCCTAGTGCTGGTGCACTGGTGGGCAGGGCCATGTCCAGAGTGGCTGTGGGCTCAAGGGATCTTAAGACAGCAGGCCAGCTGGTGGGTGGGGTGGTCTTTCCCCCTAGCTGGTTCTTTGGGCTGAGGTGTCCAGTACTGGTGCTGACAGGCTGGTGGACAGGGCCAGGTCCCGGTGCTAATAAACTCAAAGGAGGATTCCAAAATAGCATTCGTCAGTACCAGTGTCCACAAGGTAGAGGAAGCTCCACAAAATTTGCTGCTGCAAGTATTTATGTCCCCAGAGTGAGCTCCAGTTGCCTCCTGCCTCTCTGGGAGGCTCTCCAGCATCAGCAGGTGGGTCTGACCCAAGCTCCTTTCAAATTACTGCTTCTGTGCTGGGTCCTGGAGTGTGTGAGATTTTGTGTGTGTCCTTTAAGAGTGGAATCTCTATTTCCCACAGCCCTCTCATTCTCCAGAAAGTAAGCCCCCATGGCCTTCAAAGCCAAACATTCTGGGGTCTCGTCTTCTTTGTGTAGGACATCTGGGCCTGGGGAGCTTGATGTGGGGCTCAGACCCCCTCAGTCCTTGAGAAAAACCTCTGTAGCTGTAATCATTCTCCGTTCGAGTTGCCTACCTGGGTGTGTGGGTCTTGACTATGCAATGTCTCTGCCCTTCTTGCTGGTGTCGTGGGTGTTCCTTCTTAATATCTTTAGTTGTAGAAGAGCTTTTCTGCTGGTCTTCTGGTCTTTCTCATCAATAGTTGCTCTGTAAATAGTTGTAATTTTGTGTGCCCATGTGAGGAGGTGAGCTCGGGGTCTTCCTACTCTGCCATCCTGGCCCCTCCTCAGAGACCTTCTCCATTCACTTATTTAAAAGATATGTGAGAGCATATGATATTGCAAACCTTGTTTTAGGACATGTAGAAGATGCAAAAACAAAAAAATGTAGTTTTTCTTCAAAAGGTTTGCAAACTCTGGAGATGGAAAACATAAAGTAACCCTAGTAAAAAGGAGTTATGTGTTAAAATGTCATCAGCCTAGTGTTATAACACTTCATTCTTCCTTTATTTTAGTACTTCCCACATCGCTTTGAAATTTGCCCACTTGTCTATCTTCTTTAGTAAACTATGAACTGAAAGCAAGAACCATATCTTATTCCTCTCTGTAGCCTATGGACTTAGACTAATGGGCAATCTGTAGGAGAAGCTCAATAACTATTTGTGTAAAATAAAAGAAGCTGATGAATAAATGAAGAAACAACTACACAATTTAGAGGGCAAGGATCATGTCTGAGTGGGGTGATAGCATAGAGTAAAGTCATGTAAGTTGGATCTTAAAGGATTTAAAGGTGAGAGTCTGACAAAGGGAATGTGAGCAGAAGGAGGTAGGAAACAGGCAAAAGAAACAGAGTTGAAAGAGAGCTCAGAAGTCTAGTTTTAATATAACCTCCATTAAATGTGGGAATTTCATCTGTCATGATGCTAAGTGGTTAAGTATCTCATAAAACGTTCTATTCTGCTTCTGGTTTGATTTTGGACAATCTGCCCTAGAACTAGTTTTGATTCCTCTATAAATGAATTCTTTCAAAATATTGAAGATTACGTAAAATCACTTTGCTTTTTAGGAAGTTAACATTTCTCTGACAGGTCCTTTTTCCAGTGTTTGCTGCTTATTATAATTTAACAAAATTAAATACTCAGGTTTTGGTATGGATCACAATACCTTGTAAACTAAACATAAGATTTTTTTTTTAAATTGTAAAGTACACAGAACATAAAATTTACTATCTCAATAATTTTTAAGGGTATAGTTTAGCGGCATTAAGTACATTCATATTGTTGTGCTACTATAAACACCATCCACAGGACTCTATTCATACCTGAAATTTTTAAAACTTAAAAATATAAAATATTACTGCATGCAAAAAAAGTCAGATACATTTTTAATAAAGCTATGTACATTTTAAATATGTGACAAAATTCAGACTGGAACTTAAAACCAATTTATTAACTAAACTTTGGGGCTTGGTATTTAATGGTGATTGTACAAACCATTGGCTTCGTAAGTCAAAATCTAAGATCAATATAAAAACTTCGTACATGTTTCTCTTAAAAAGAGGAAGGGACTTCCCTGGTGGTGCAGTGGTTAAGAATCCACCTGCCAATGCAGGGGACATGGGTTCGATCCCTGGCCCAGGAAGATCCCATATGCCATCGAGCAGCTAAGCCCGCCACAACTACTGAGCCCACGTGCCACACCTACTGAGCCCATGTGCTGCAACTACTGAAGCCCACATGTCTAGAGCCTGTGCTCTACAACGAAAAGCCACCACACTGAGAAACCCGTGCACCACAACTAAGAGTAACTAACCCCTGCTCGAGACAACTAGAGAAAGCCTGTGCACAGCAACGAAGACCCAACGCAGACAAAAAAAGATAAAAAAAGAGAGACAGAGAGACAGAGAGAAAGAGTCAATTCAAAGTACTTAAGTTTAATTTTGCAAACCTAGAAAAGATAAGATTTCTGACAGTATAAGAAACAAGATGCTCTCCTTTCGCTGGATAAATCCTGTGGGAAGTCAAACAGGTGGTAAAGGATCAAACTACAGTCTATACCATGCAATCACAGTAGCACTTATTTCTTATCTGTGGGAGCCATCCTTGCCAGAAGAAACAGTTTCAGTTTAATCATTTGGTGGTTCTATTTAGCAGGGAAAAGTAGGAAGTAGTGGTGTTTCCCAAACTCCTGTTAGGACTCCGTTAATTGAAAAGCAGTGCAAGGTTGATTCAGAACCCAGGATTTCAGGGTCTAAGTCCGGTTTTACTTCTAAGAGAACTATTTCTCTAAAATTATAATCTTCTGTATCCTGATACAATGGCTTCTTCAATTCAGACTCTTCATCAGAACATTTATTTTTCTCAAACACTGCCCTCTGCAGTTGATTTTATTTTGAAGCTATTTTGGGAGCAGGTGCTGAAGCTTGGGAAACAGTTTCAATGCATTCTGTGTTGTCACTTCTATAACTTCTTCCACTGAGATCCTTTTCACTTGGGCAATATATTCTGCTGAAATGGAAATGTTTTGGGGCTCATTCCGTACCTGAAACAGACAAAGCAGGTATTAAATCAAACATGACACTCGAGGGAGGCAATCCTGGGAGGCTCATTTTCATCAAAGAGATGAAAATGAGTTGGTAAAAATAACTGAAAAGTTTTTTTTTTTTTGGTGGGGGTGAGGCGAAGCTGAGGAAAGGCCCTGAACTTCAGCTTGAAAGCTAAGGCTACAACACTGATTGTAAGTCCATGTTGCTCTTGAAAAGAACCATGGGGTATTAACAATTGAGGTCCCAGCATCTAGTATATGAAGCAGGCTGCACATAGTGGGCACTTGGTGACCTGCCTGACTGATAAATTAACTGTCCTTTGGTTTGTTCCTCAAGAGAGTGCTTGTAAAGGTCAGGCTCTGCTGCTTGGCCACTTCACCTCATAGGCTACATTACAGTCTGACTCAAGTAACGCCATGGTGTCTGGAAGACTACATAGATTATGTAGTGATATTTCACTGATTCTGATGCATTTCTCCCCTATCTCAACATCTCTGAAGTTGATATACATTTTACCAACATTCAATGGCATGTGAAAGTATAATTGGTAGTGTTTTTTTCTTTAATGGTTACAAAACAGTGGTACATCTGTAATCAGTGGCATTCAGAGTTGATGAAATATATTATTGTTATTAAGTTATCCACTCAGGATGATAATGTTCAGATGAATAAAATAACTGTTTAGGTTAAGAAAGTAGCCTACTAAGAAAACAATGAAAAATGTGTACCAAAATTTAGGTTCAAGGACATTCATCATATAGTTTATAATATAGTTGACCCCTGAAAAACATGGTTTGAACTGTGTGGTTCCACTTATACACAGATTTTTCTTCAGCAAATACTACTGTACTATACAATCCAAGCTTGGTTGAATCTGTACATGCAGAACCACGAAAATAAGGGCTGAATCTGCAGATGCAAAACTGTAGACATGGAGGGCGGACAGATGTGGATTTTCCACAGTATGGGGTGGGGGTGGGAAGTGGGGAGGGTGTTGGTATCCCTAACCACTTCATTGTTTACGGGTCAACTGTACTATGTTGGAAACAAACAACCTAAATGACAATATCAAGTTAAATATGTTGTGGTACATTCACACACTAAAATTTATATAGTTATTAAACATGAGGAAAAGTATATCAACATATACATATGTTTACAATATAAAAGCAAGTTATGAAATGATATGCTGAGGCTAATCCTATTTTTATGAAAAGTATATTATGTGTACATATGTTGACTTAAAAAAGTGTGGAAGGACATAAGAACTTTCATTTATTTAGTGCTTGCTGTAGGCAAGGTTTTGTTCCGTTTTTCATAGAATTTCTCACTTAATCCTCAAAATAACTCTATGAGATAGGTACTATTATTATTAATATCCTTTTTTACAGATAAGAAGAGACCTTAGGGCTTCCCTGGTGGTGCAGTGGTTAAGAATCTGCCTGCCAATGCAGGGGACACAGGTTCGATTCCTGGTCCGGGAAGATCCCACATGCTGAGGAGCAACTAAGCCCATGCTTTGTAACAGGAGAGGCCACTGCAATGAGAAGCCGGCACAATGAAACAAAGAGTAGCCCCCACTTGCTGGAGAAAGCCCGCGGGCAGCAATGAAGACCCAATGCAGCCAATAAATAAATAAATTTATAAAAAGCAAAAAATGATTCATTGTGGCCTACATAACAAAATGCACAGCAAAGATCACATAAATAAATCTATGACTATATCAGTATATCCTCGTACTGAAAGCAATTGAGGCTTATTTTAACATGCTAATTGAAAGAAAAAAAATAAACACCTACTATATACCAGACACACTAGGCACTTTCATATACATTACTTCATTTAATCCCCACTGTAATACTTCAAAGTATTTTACTATTATTTTACTATTATTTTACCCACATTCTATAAATGAAGAAACAATTTCAGAGAGATTAAGTAACTTGCCCAAAGTCACATAGCTAGTGGATATCAGAGACAGGATTTGAATCCAGGCCTTTCTGACTCTAGACACTGAGCTTTTTACTATACTGGTCTAGATTTCAATATTACACATAAATTAGGACATGACCCATACCAAATAATATTCTTTGTAGCACAATAGCTAATTTAGAAAAGACTTCAAATTAAGTCAACATAATCTTTCAACCTAGCATTAAAGTAGGATCCCATTGTATTTATACTGTAATGAGAAACACAGCTAAAATGGAAATATTTCAAATAAAAGATACAATCTAAATAATGTAGAAATTAGAAAATCATTTACCTGTTTTTCTGGTCCTAGTGCAGGTGAGTCTGTTTCTAAGCAAATTGAAGTTAAAGGCAATTGTTTCACAAGTTTCTGCTTCTTAGAGAAAAGAGAAAGCTAGTAAGTTTAAAATATGAGAAGTAAAGATTAAATAAGGAGCATTAAACCCACATGTCAATTCAACGCATTCTACTCTGCAAGAACAAAATTCATGCTTTAATATTCAATTAATAAAGTTCACTATGTTCTCATCATTCTACATTAATGGTTAAATTTAAAAAGAAACATTCTTTGCCAAAAATTATCCGAAGCCTCTAGGAACCCAGAGTAGTAAACCAAGAGCAAAAAATGAGGTACTTTCAGTAAGAAACCAGACGTGGTATCACATGTCCCCTGAAAGAGTCAAGGAAGAGATTTCTGTCGTTTCTCTGCCACCACCACACTCAGTGTTTCTTTCTACCACTCACTTTCAGTCACTCAAGGTTTTATGTTTATAAATCCAAGTTCATATGCATATCTTGAATTTTAGATTGGGAGGTAGATGGTTTTATTTTCTTGTTTATGATTTTGTCTGGATTATAAGGATTGAAATTAACTTGAGTTTTATACAAAGAACAACTCTCTTCTTGCCACTGCACTTTTTAAAGCAAAAAATGGAAAGGAGATACATGATGCAAAGTGGAACAATGTTAAAATAAATTGTTTTAAGATTAAAATTTCAAAAGTACAGAAATAGCAATGCTCATGGACTGTTGGTAGATAGAAGTTAAACTGGTATAAACTGCCTTAAAAGAAATGCGACAATTTAGCCAAAAAATTTAAAATGTATATCCTTTTCTTCAATGATTCCATTTATAGACAGTTAACTGCAAAAGTTACATGTTCTTGTGGATGTACAAAGGTATTCACCCAAGTACTGTTTATAACAGTAAAAAACTAGAAACAACCTAACCTTTACTTAAGGTGATGTTTAAATAAATTATGCTACATCCACATTGTGAAATATTATGCAATCATTTTGAAGAAGTAGGTCTGTATTTATAGACACAATAAATACCCATGAAGTTGACTCAAAACAAAACAAAAAGAAGAAGGTATCATCTTATTTTATATGAATCAATGTTAATGATGATTATCTCAGTGGTAGGATTTGGGTTGACCTGAAATTTGTCCTTTTCTGAAGTGTTTCAATTTTCTATAATATACAGATATTATATTTAAACTTAGAAAAAAATAATAGCATTTTAGTTTTGAAAAAGAAATGATGCCATGGCTAGTAAGAAATTTCTAAGTAAGTAAGAAATTTCTCCACAAATGATAAAAGTAGGAAAAATAAAAATAATCATGGACTATCAATTAACTTGACCTAATTGACATTTCTAGAACACTCCACCTGAAACCATATGAGGCCCAGTGTGCCTGTATTTTGAAGTAAACTGCTTTGGTTTTAGCCTCCCAGGCCTCCCATGAGTCTCAAAAGGCTGGTTCAAGAGTTAAAGATTAGGAAACGTGAAGACGTAGAAGCAATGAATAGATGTTGGGCTGGAAAACTGGTAGCAACTTGGACTATAAATCAGCCACATAGCAAAGTCACCAAATTCCTAGTTCCCTGAAAGATACTGATAGAGGTCTGACACACATTCCTAAGTTGTTTTTACAGGAAGCAGACCCCCACCAGATGAAAGCTGCTGACTGCAAGCACGTAGACCCTAGACCAGTTGAAACCAGAAGACGATGAAGTCTTTTGGGCATGAGCTGCCCAATTTGTCATGTGTGAAGTTTTTTATTTTGATGCTTTCCAACTTATCTATTTTTCCTTTAGTTGGCTGTGCTTTTTGTGTCATAATTAAGAAACCAGTGTCTAATCCAAGATCACAAAGATTTAGATCTGTTTTCTTCTATGAGTTTTACAATTTTAGCTCTTATATTTAGGTCTTTGATCCATTTGAGTTACTCTTTATCTAAGTATGAGGTAAGGACCTAAGATTAATTTTTGTAATGCAACCAGAATAGTATCACAAGTATAAAATCAAAGTTCATGTTTTAAAGTGTCTTTCACAAAGTGCAAAATGAGGTTTAATGAAAGAAATTACCTGTCCACTTCTTATGATAGAAGGAGGAATTGAAAAGAAGTACCCAGCTCTTACTCCTTCCATGGCTACAGATGGCCGACCGTCAAATGCATGCAGCAACACTTTGTCAGCACCTCTCAAAAATTAAACAGAAATCAGAGTTACATTTTATTTCCTCAATGAGAGGTTTTCTCACTAATAAAATTGAACAGCACAAATTTTAAGTAAATGTTGGTCACTACAAGGTTCTATGATTTCTAAAGGGTAGATGAACATATAGTGCTCAACCAGCAGAATAAAAATATAGTAAATTTGTAATCTTCAGAATAAAATTAATAAATAAAATTTAAATACAAATTTTTAAGCAATTATTTACACTTGCTATACCATCAAATATTCTCCAAAAGTTTGTGAACTGTCAAACTGTTATTCCTAATAGGTTTTTAAGCAGTAAAATTGTTCTTAAGAAGGAAGCTAGTGGAAGAAATGAGGAACTAAATGACTCATAGATTCAACAGTTAAAAAGAGTTGGTTTCACAAAAACCACCTCCAGTTCTTAAAGGATGGCTGCTCACCCTGCACAAAAATCATGCTCTCAGTGATTCCAAAGGGATTTAGTACTTAACACTGAGAAAAACAATGCTTTCTAGCTGCAGGCAATCACATCTACTTCACTATTTGATACTGTTTTTTCAAATGGTAGGTATGACATTTAGTGGGTTACAACCATGAGTGAGTTATGAAATCAATTTAGTGGGTCACGGCTGGCCAGCGTGTGCTTATGCATTTGTGCAGGCACACACACGTGCGGACACGCACACATCTCTACACACACACACAGAGGTACTGTTTCTTAAACTTTTATCAGTTTTCTGTATGTGTATATCCTGAGATTCAAAATAAAGTCAGTGCCAAAAGAACTATGTATGTATATATATTGGGTTTCAAAATAAAGTATATTTCTTACCATGGATGGCACTAAACAATTTTGAAAAGTAATCCTACGAGAAGTATTTTTTCTTCAGGAACAGCTAGTGAAGATGACAGTGCATTTTATGTATGGTGGTCACAATCTGGACAATACCATTTTCTGAAACAGCAGCCATAAAACATGCAAAACAGTAACCGAATATGATCACCCTTCTTTGCTTTGTTTTTTCCTCTCTCTCATTAATCAGCTGGCTAAGCTGATTAAAATACTGGAGCTGCTAATTTTTAAATTAAGGCATTAAAATTACTTGATGCAATTTTTCGTTTGCTTTATCCTTGCCTGATACACACCATAATCACACTGAAAACCTTCTAAATAGGCTGACTTGCAAAACCATCTTAGTTGATTTCCATCTCTACCCTTGACCCATTTCCTTTCCTTTAAGAAATCAAGTAAAGCATGGCTTCTTCTAGGAGAATATGGGCTGGAATTGTCAAACTTAAACAGTAGGCACATTTTTCTCAGGAACCTAAATACCTTGCTCATTTAAGAGGCTGATGGTGGGTCTTCCAGCTGACCGTGAGTGAACATTTCTGTTTAACAACAAAAAAATTCCTTTTAAGTACCTAATATTGAAGTATTATTTTTGTTCTACTAAAGTAATTCAGAGAAAAAGAAAAGTAGAGATCCATTTTAGGAGAATCATTATTTAATTTGCTCCATAACTATTAATATAAAAGATGATTAACCTACAAAGGCAAGTTTAGTCTTTTGGCTAACTGGACCTGTCTTATTAGGACTTGTCTTTGCTCTTCCTTCTGTTCATCAGTGCTGGCAATTCTGGGGGAGAAATCTAGTCCAACCTATAACAGAAAAATAAAACAGAATTACATGTTTATGGTTTAAAGAATCCCAAATGACATATTATGGAGCAGTACTGTCCAAGAGAAACATCATGGGAGCCAGACACACAAGCCAATACACACAGACACAACTTTATGGTTTCCAGTGGCCGCATTAAAAACACTAACAAGAAACAGGTGAAATTAATTTTAATAATATACTTTATTTAATCCCCTATATCGAAAACATTATCAATATTATTATATAGCCACATTATTATCTCAACACATAATCAACATAAAAAATTACTGAATTATTTTACATCCTTTTTCAGAGGTACTGAGACTTTGAAATCCTCTATGTATTTTATTCTGATGGCACATCTTAGTTTGGACCAGTCACGATTCAAGTGCTCAACAGCTGCATGTGGTCACCACATTGGACAGTGAAGACTATAAATGACTGCTTCCCTTGATTCTATTTTGGCATGCATTGCTATAACTCAGACTCTGAATATAAGTGCTATTCTTATCTTTTAGCTTTAATTAGAAGTGGAATTACCAAGTGATAAAATGTTTCACAACTGTAAATTATTTAATACAAAATGTTCTTTAATTATAAACTCTAACCTGTTTAAAGTATGCTTGTATATACTATTTTAACTAACCAGAGAGATGACCCTACTTAAGCAAAAGAAAAAAAAGAACAAAGTATACTGAAATGTTAACAAACTAGTTGTCTTCCATTAACATAAACCCATGGGGAGGCTTTCTATTGTTTTATCCCTAAGCACTTTTGCTTACTGAGGAAGTACTGACAAATTATTATTCAGCTGAACAGGGTGAACATAATTATCCAAGTCTGTTATAATCACCAATACTCAATTAAGGACTATTTTCATATATCACATGAAAGTCAGGATTAAAAATCAGCTAGTGGGTACTTACCTCTCCGATTGCCAACAATCGATCCTTATAATTCTCGATAATGGGCAAAGCCACATCAAAATCCTGGGATGAAAAAAAAGTAAATTAAATAAAATAGAAGAAGAGGGGAATTTTGTAGGTTTTGTACAAACACCTATTATGTGCCAGGCACTATGCTATACTGGGTCCTCTACATACATTCAATACTTTAATCAGTTGAGGAACTAGGAATGGTAATGCTTCTAGAGTGGTGAGTGCTTCTATCTGGAAATTTGAGTAGAAATATCCCACACCAATTTTGGTTACAAGAACATGACTTCTTATGAAGATTCCCACTTAAACACTTCCTTCTGTTTAGGAGGCATTTCCTGGCACTTAGGAGAAGTGATCTGGATTTACTGGAATAGCGGAGCAAGAGAGAAGAGAGCCACCAGGTGGTCCCCTCTGTCAGTGAGTTTTAGGGAGTGCATTGTTAAGTTCTCCTCTTAGGGTACTGATGGTTTGTGAGTTTTTAATAGTAATAATCCCATACATCCTTTGTACTATTTTCACTGATTTCTTTTGTCTTTATAGTCTTGTGAAGCCTATTTTTGTCTGAAAGGTTCAACAATATAAATACTAAATATCACAAATATGCTTGTTTGCCAACTACTAAAGTAAATGTGTACTGATATTACTATTTCCACTTAAAGAGAATTCACCCTGTGAGGGTGACAAGGGAAAGACAAATACATGGAAAATTTGCTTCTAGATATTTTAAATTACTTTGAGGACTTTAGTCTCAGAATATGTAAATTCAAGGTACTTCTAGTAAGAATAATCAGAACAAGGGAGAATTAAGAAAAGGGAGATAAAACAGAAGGTAGAGGAAGAACAGAAGATTTCATAATTACGCCTCAAGAGACAGAAAAGAAGATGAAGGAGAGAAAATCAAGGCCTTAGACATTCCAGTAGACTCAATGAAGAAGAATTAATATTGTCATGAGGAGCTAAGAGTATATAACCCTAGATACCAGAGAAGGTGTCTGACAAGAGCTGAGTAGGTCAAACTGTCAGGCAAAGATTTTCCATATCAAACATCCAAACTGCTGTGTGTCTCTGGGACCTCAGAGGGACTTGAGACGTTGGAGATATTACCCAGGAAATGTTTCACACTTAGAAAGTCTTAAGTGAGAAAGAAATTGCACATGTGGATGAAGGCCAGATATAGAAAAAAAATGCTTCTTGGAATATATACGTATTGCCTATAAAAAGAAGCATAACAAATTTACAATGAGACCGTTTCAATTCTTCATGAAATAATTTGGAAGTTTCTGGCAAGTCAAGGATAGTAAATAGAATTTATTAATTCACATCACTAATTTAATACGTATAAATGTATTTGTATGTGTGGTCTTTATCATTTTACTTTAATAGATATAAATATATTTATAAGGACATTCATAGGTCTATTTCTGACTTCAGTCCTATTCGCACTTCCTTCATAAGGTCTCAAGTTCCTTAACAGCCAGTGGTTCTACTGTGGGGTTTTAAAATAGCCTATACCACTATACCTTATGACTGACAATACTACCACTAAATAATTATTCACGATTTACAAATGAGGAAATTGAGACTTGGCAAAGTTAAGTGGCACAGATTGCAGAAGCCAGTAAGCCAAGTCTCTCTGACTTAAAAGCCCATGCTGTTTCCAGTGTGCTGCTGAAAGAAGAAAGGAGAGAAAGCAAGGAAGAAAGACGTGCAAAAGGGAGGGAGGAGAGGATGTTTACTCTGAATGATTTAAAATAATTAGAATTGGTTTTTTAAAGAAAGCGTTTAGTCTTCAGGACCTTTAGAACAGGGGTCAGGCGAGTGACTGAAATGAGTGAAGTGGTTAAGCAGGGACAGGAACAAACTGGAGAGCACGTGCCCTGCCTGCAGGGGGCAGAAGCTTGTGGCCAGTGAATTGCGATTCCCCAGGGTATCCCAGGGGCCTAAACGCTGCATGGTAATAATATTCACTAAATGAATTAATTCAGGAATATGCTGAAAGATTTGTGTGATGCCAGGCAATTTTCATTTTATAAACCAAGGTAACCTAATAAATACTTACTACATACCTAGCTTTGTACTACATATTAGGAGCTTATAATCTAATCAGTTTGGGAAAATTAAACTATGGTAGGGACTACAAACACATTAGGAATAAAACTGCTTACCTCTGGTCTTTTCCAGAGGGCTATCTTGAGATTTGCAGAGTTCCTGTCTGCTTTGAGAAACTAGAATTACTGGTATATTGTTGGTATTTTAATTAATTTTGGTAATTAATTGTTGGCAATTTTTTAAGTTAAACAGTCCTATCAGTTCTATATTCATGTCAAAAATATGCCAAATCCACTCACTTCTCTTCACCTCCACTGCTACCACTCTGGTCCAATTCGCCATCGTTTCTCACATGGACTACTGCAACCGTCTTCTAACTATTCTCCCTTCTTCCTTTCTTGCCCTCTTCAAAACTGATTCCTCACACCATTGCCAAGGGGACCTTCCCAAAACAGAACTCACATCTTGTCACTCCTCACTTTAAATCCCCCACTGATGTAAACTACAATCCAACAAGGCCCTGTATGAGGTGATAGGGCATCCTTGCCCAATCCCTCTGACCTCACTATTCCTTCCCCGTCTCTCTGGTCACATTAGTCCTCTTTCTATTTCTTCACCACATCAAACTTGTAACTACCGTAGGACCTTTGTGCTTCATTGTCTCCTTTGCCTTCAACACTCTGACCCCTCTCTCTGCATGGCCAACTCCTTTGTAGCATTCAAGTTACAGTTCAAAAGTCACCTCCTCAGAGAGGCCTTCCTTGACTACACAATCTAAAAACCAGCATCCACAATCTCCATCCCATAATCTTGTTTCATTGCCCTGTTCACCACAACTAGAGAAAACCTGCACGCAGCAATGAAGACCCAACAGTCAAAAATAAAATAAAACAAATAAACTGGACTTCCTAGGTGGCGCAGTGGTTAAGAATCCAGCTGCCAATGCAGGGGACACAGGTTCAAGCCCTGCTCCAGGAAGATCCCACATGCCGCGGAGCAACTAAGCCCGTGCACCACAATTATTGAGTCTGCACTCTAGAGCCCGCGAGCCACAATTATAACTATTGAGCCCATGTGCCACAACTATTGAAGCCCGTGAGCCTAGAGCCCGTGTTCTGCAACAAGAGAAGCCACCACAACGAGCAGCCCACGCACCACAATGAAGAGTAGCCCCCGCTCTCTGCAACTAGAGAAAGTCCATGTGCAGCAACGAAGACCTAATGCAGCCAATAAACATATAAAATAAATAAATAAATTTATCAAAAAAAAATTAAAGTTAGTCATCATGTCTTAATTTATTCACAGGTAACAAAAAATCCTTATGTCTTCACCATGGGGCTTTCAATCCCATTACGAGTAACAAAGCACTCAAGAAACTGCATCTCCCTGATGCTGAGTCAGGAGACAAGTCTGAAATATAAGACATATTGGCTGGCTACTGTGAATCAGTGAGATCTTGTGGGGAGGAATTTTTTAGAGAGGGTATAAAAGCAATGCAGTTTAACAGATCAAGAGCACTCCTATGGGGATAGTTCAATGTTTAGAGAAGACACTGTACTTAAACTCATCTGTTCCCTTATAGTACTGCATCTATGAATTTGTATCTTTCTTTTTCTGGATATTTTATCACTTTTTTTTACCAAAGCAATATTACAACATGATAAAAAATGTGAAAAGTTGCCTATAACTTTATCAGACCATCACAACTAGTATAATTTCTATGCTTTTCTCTGCAGTCGTTTCCTTATAGAATACATATTTACATGGATGTCACTCAGTGAATAAACCATTTGGTATCCTGCTTGCCTCCCTATACTATACTGTAAACATTTCCCATGTTGCTACATAAACCTTATAACCCTCATTTCCTATAAAGTTATATTTAACATGGTAGCATTATATTTAATACTGTATAAATTAACTAGTTATTTATTTATTTCTGAACCTCTAGGCTGTTTCCACTTTTTCTCTATTACAAGTAATGCTGTAACCAACATCTTTGTGAAAGAAGATTGAATTTCTTTCTTTTAGATTATTGCCTTATAATATTAATTTGAAAGAGGAGGAGTACTGAGTCCAAGATGTCATGATTTTTTATAGTTCTTGTTTTATAAGACTGTTACCTTTAATGTGACACTTCTTTGGTCTTCTGGTGAAACTCCTTGAACTGGGTGAACACCCAAGCATGGCAGGACAAACCCATTATACCTAAAAATGTACAACAAATTAAGAAAGCAGAATATTAGACTAGGAGACAAAGTTACTATGAAGAACAAGTAGGAAGGAATTTTTTTAGGGCTATGTTAATATGATTTTTTTGTTCTCATTCTCTTTAAAAACGGATGATCTTTGGACTTCCCTGGTGGCGCAGTGGTTAAGAATCCGTCTGCCAAAGCAGGGGACACGGATTTGATCCCTGGGTTGGGAAGATCCCACATGTCACGAAGCAATCAAGCCCGTGCGCTACAACTACTGAGCCTGCTCTCTAGAGCCCACGTGCTGCAACTACTGAAGCCTGAGCACCTAGCGCCCATGCTCCGCAACAAGAGAAGCCACCGCAATGAGAAGCCTGTGCACCGCAACAAAGAGTAGTACCTGCACAACTAGAGAAAGCCTGTGTGCAGCAATGAAGACACAATGCAGCCAATAAATAAATAATAAAATAAAAATGGATGATCTCTGATATTATAAATATGACATCATAACTGCATCCTTACTAGCAACTCTTTCTAATTCTTAATGAGAAGTAGCACCTTTCTGAAAGTCGCATAATCTTTTCAAATTCTCCTGAATGTTCAGCGACCACCACAAGAGCCATAACATTGGCCTGAAACAGAAACGAATAGAATAGTTAGAGTGTAAAAGAATATACACCCAATATAATTAAATAAAAATTTAAGGTTTTCTGTGCTTTTAGTTATCCTTGCTCACTCATACTCCATCAATATAACCATAATGGCTATCTCTGAGTAGTTACTATGTTTCAGGCTCTATGTTCAGTGAATATAAATATTACCCCATTTAATCTACATACCCCCATGCATAGCGATTGCTGTAATCTATCATATGGATCAAGAAGCAGAGTTTTGGATGGAGTCAAATAACTTGCCCAAGATCACTAGGGCTGTGTAACTTCAAACCCCATACTCCCAATTAAGCTGCCATAGTGAAAGACGGCTGTATGTAAAAACAGCAACCATTTCTATCACTTTTGGGGAAGACCATAAAATGCTAGTTTCATAAACGCTTCCAAAGATTAATAATTTTTTCCCAAACAAATCAAAATGATTCAGAAAACTTTTATAATTTCTCCAAGATCTCCAGAATAATGTTAATTTAAGAACTGACAGATGGACCAATCTGTTCCATATCGCTGGTAAGAATGGTGGCTGTGGAAATGCGTTTTGGATTCAGACCATCTTGTCTGTATCACTTTACTAGTGGTGTGTCTTTGGACAAGTTAATCTCTAGGCCTTACTTTCCACATCTATAAAATGGGTAATGGTTGGCTATAAAAGAGTAGCTTCCTCAGAAGGTTGCTGTGAAACATTAAATGAAATAATGTACAGGATGGGCTTAGCTCAGTGCCTGGCGCATAGTAAACATTTAATGCTGCTTATTATTAACATTATTATTGAAGCAACATCAACACAGTATATTAAATTTCAAGCTATTTTAGATCAAACTTAGCAGGAAAATTAAAACAACCAAAAAAGGGCAATTACAGGTATTGGCTTACTTTCTTGGCTTTCTCCAACACACCATCCAGATCCTAAAATAAACATAATCACAATTATTTTAGATGGATAAGTAACTGTCCTTTGGCTGTGTATATCAATGTAGTTGAGGCACCATAAAGAATGACAATGATGGCAAGGAAAAGGGTGGTGGAATGTGAAGGGCCTATGCTGACCCATCTTCTATTTACTCTCTCAGTAAAATCTACCTTCTGTTTCCACCCTACTAAAACAGAAACTGTTATTACCAGATATAAAGGACACTTCTCAGTCCTCCTACTCTACTCTTCAGCAGCATTAGAAACTCCTCACTTGCCCACTCCTTTCTTCCTTCTTTTTTTTTTAAGAACTTTTATTGAGATACAGTTAACAGACAATAAACTGCATATATTTAGAGTGTACAATTTTGTATCCCAATCTCCCAATTAATCCCCCCTCAACCCTCCCTGCTTTCCTTTTTTTTTTTTAAGATATTTATTTATTTGTTTGGTTGTGCCAGGTCTTAGTTGTGGCAGGTGGGCTCCTCAGTTGTGGCATGCAAACTCTTAGTTGCAGCATGCATGTGGGATCTAGTTTCCTGACCAGGGATGGAACCCGGGCCCCCTGCATTGGGAGTGCAGAGTCTTATCCACTGCCCCACCAGGTAAGTCCCCACTCCTTCCTTCTTGAAATATCTTCCACTCTTGGCTTCTGCAGTACTCTTCTCTAGCTGGTTGCTACTTTTCAGTCTCCTTGACTGGCCCTCTCTCCACTCTCTGATTTCAGGGCCCTATGCGTCTCTATCTGACTCACCTTAAATGCTCTCATCACTATGCCCATTATGCTAACGAGTGCCCAATTTTTATCTCCAGCCGACAATTCTCTCCTAAACCCAAGATTCACATTTTAAAATGACCATGTGACATTTCCACTTGGATGGATATTAGGCTTCAACATGTGCCAAACATAACTATTTTCTCCCCGACAAAGCCGTTCCTTCCGCCTTCCCTCTCCAACCTCAGTATTCCCTCATCTCAGCACCACCATCTCTCTAGAGCAACCTCAAGTTCTTCCTTTCCCTCTTTCCACATCCGATGCCTCTCAGCTTGTAGTACTACAGACTCTCTCTCTAAAATATACCTTGAATCCGTCTACTTCTCTCAAACGCCCCTGCAATCACTATCACCTGTAGTCTAAATACCGAGAAAGCCTCTAACCTGGTCTTCTAGCGTCCATTCTTTGTTCTCCTCTCTCCATTAGCCACACAACAGCAAAACGGGTTTTAAATGTATTAACAGGTCTTGTCACTCTCCTTAAAAAACAAACCAACCCTTTACTGAGTCTCCACTATGCTTCTCATGAAATGCGAACTCCTGCCTCACCTGTCCTTCGCAAACCTCTTCAGTCTTGTTCGTGCCCCTCTCTTTTCAGCTCATCAGACTCCACCCAGCCTTTCGGTGGCTGCAATGCGCCACATTCTGTCCTGTCTGGAGGCCTGCAACCCGCCTGCCCTCCTCACCACCACGTGCCCACCGTTTTGTCTTTCCAGCCGCAATTTAAGCGTCACCTCTTGAGAAGTCTTCCCCTTAAAATAGACCCCGCTATCCTTTCCCTATTATCTGCCTCCAGTTTCCAAGGTAGCAGGTAAAGCACTTTTAAATTACGCGCGTGCGTGTGTCTGCTTCTCTCCGCACTAGGAAGGGAGCGCGCGGCGCGCGGGAGCGAGCCCGGGGTACACCCGCGGCGTCTCGGGGAAAGTGGATTCTCAGCCAGGAACGGAGGCGCTGGTAGGACAAACAGGCCGGCCAACGCGGGGCAGGGGGAAGCACTTCAGTAGCCGGGAACAGCAAATACAAGCCGAGTGGAGAGAGAGGGCTTATGGCTATTCGGGGTCAGAAAGAAAAATCAGTGTCATTGAGATTAAATAGGCAGTGAGGAGCAAGTCGCACAGCACCACAGACGGGGGCCTCCGCCCTAAGGAGGAGAACAAGGATAACCTGAAGGGAAACGACGGGGGCCTCCCCGCTCCCACGGGCCCGACCTCGCCCTCACATACGCGGTCAAAGTCCGGGGCGGAGAGGTGACAGTGACAGTCCACCAGCCCTACTCCCACCGCCCCCATCGCCGCCGCAGCTGAAACCCTCAACTCCCCCAACGGAGCCTCAGCCGGAACGCTACTGCCACGGCGAGCCGAGTTCCCGGCCGGACCTGCGCTCCTTCCTCCCGGGGACACGCTCTTCCGCTCCCAGAGTTCCCGCCCACAGTTCAAGCTGGAAACATGGAGGGGGCTCTTGAGTTGGTGGCCGATTCCCCTTCGCGGGACGTGGAGAGAGTGGCCGGGACAGACGACAGGGCCTCGGACCCTGCCACCTCCCGAAAAGACTTCCGGGTGCGCTGCACCTCGAAGCGGGCCGTGACGGAAATGCTAGAACTGTGCGGCAGCTTCGTGCAAAAGCTCGGGGACGCGCTTCCAGAGGAGATTCGGGAGCCCGTGCTGCGAGACGCGCAGTGGGTACGGGCCCAATAGCGAGCGGTCTCTTGTCTTATCACCCCCTTTCTCGACACCCAGGTGTCAGTGGTCAGAAAGAGCCCACGCCAGGCTTTGGCAGAGTTAACGGTGCCCCACGCTTGGTTAGAAGCTGCCCGGGAAACGCGAGGGAATGAAATAGATGCTAGAGGCAGCTGGGTATTGTTAATTAGACCAGTGATGTCCGACAGAAGAATACAAGGCGAGCCGTGTATGTAACTTGAAATTAAAAGAAAGAAATAGGTGAAGTTAATTTTAATATTTATTTAACCCAGTTTGTCCAAGATACCGTTTTAACTTGTAAAAATTTAAAAAATGAACGAGATATTTTACATTCTTTGTTCATACTAAGCTTTAAAAAATCTGTCTTAAACTTACAGCTCCTCTCCTTTCCCACTAGCCACATTTTAAGGCCTCAACAGCATAAAGTGGCTGGTTGCTTCCCTATTAGACGGTGCAGACAGAGACTCGAGAAATTCTGCAGGAAAGGGTAATCCTGCAAGTCAGTCACCAGGCCCGATTTTGGTCTTTCCTTTTGCTTGTTTGAGAATATCTTGTAAAAGGGAGCGAAAATATTTTCCCTACAAGTCTAAAGTAGATGAGGAAGCTGTCTTGTGTTTAAACTACACTGATAACACACTGACCCTTATAATACATCTCTTTCCTTTCTCAACTATTTTGCAAAGCTCTGAAGAAGATAGTTTCTTGGGGAAAGACGCAACAAATTGAGGGATTTGTGCCTGTCAAAAAGAGGTACACAATCTATTTATATGCAGGAAAGACAGCATGCTTATAATGCAGTACAGTTTTGCGTGTGAATGACCACAGTGCAAACAAAATAAAAGTTAAGTGGATGAAGAATGAAGGAACACTTGCTGGGTTGTGATTCTGTATTCCAGTATTGTATACACTGGCTCTTATATCATTCCGTCTTTGCAAGCAAGGGAGGAATAAATACATACCTGAGGACATTTTTAGTAGTTTCTTGGGAGAGGACTTGTGTAATGATCTTAGAATTTACCCCTTTTCTAGGTAGTGCTGAGGTACTTAGCATATTTAATTACCTTACAGAAAAAGAGGAACTTGGCTTAACCTATTATACCTTATTTAATGGATGACAAAGTGGATTAGGAGATAAAAGATGTGAAAACTTAAACTACCAAGGGAATTCACTTGTGTTTTATTTTAATTTAGAGAGCCGATAAAAGGCAGAGGCTTTAATTATGTTTACATTTCTTTATCTAAAATCACATAATATAGTATTATTATGTGCTTCTTTGTGATAGTTGTGTTTTTAAATTTATTTTATTGAAGCATAGTTGATTTACAATGTGTTAATTTCTACTGTACGGCAAAGTGATTCAGTTATGCATCTATATACATTCTTTTCCATTATGGTTTATTACAGGATATTGAATATAGTTCCCTGTGCTGTACAGTAGGACCTTGTTGTTTATCCATTTTTTATATAAAAGTTTGCGTCTGCTAATCCCAAACTTCCAATCCATCCCTCCCCCTTGGCACCCGCAAGTTTGTTCTTTATGTCTGTGACTCTGTTTCATAGATAAATTCATTTGTGACATATTTTAGGTTCCACATATAAGTGATATACATTTGTCTTTCTCTGTCTAACTTCACTTAGTATGATAATCTCTAGGTCCAACCATGTTGCTCCAAATGGCATTATTTCATGCTTTTTTATGGTTGAGTACTAGTCCATTGAATATATGTATCACATCTTCATTATCCATTCGTCGATGGACATTTAGGTTGTTTGCATGTCTTGGCTGTTGTAAATAGAGCTGCAAAGAACATTGGGGTGCATGTGTCTTTTCAGATTACACTTTTCTCAGGATATATGCCCAGGAGTGGAATTGCAGGATCATATGACAACTCTAATTTTAGGAGGAACCTCCATACTGTTTTCCATGGGTGAGAATTCACATTCCCACCAACAGTGTAGGAGGGTTCCCTTTTCTCCACACTCTCTCCAGTGTTTATTATTTGTAGACTTTTTAATGATGGCCATTCTGACCAGCGTGAGGTGGTACCTCATTGTAGTTTTGATTTGCATTTCTCTAATAATTAGCAAAGTAACATTAAAAAAAATAATATTGATGGAACTGTGCAATGAGTAGTGCAAAGACAATTTATGTTCTTGGGTAATTCTTGAAAGTCCATATATAGAGTAAGGATTTTACTTTATAAAATCTTTAAAGTGTAGAATATGTACTTTAACTCACAATTATCAGCCATCATTTGATTTAAGCTTATTTTTAATTATACAAAATATATTCTCATTTTAAAAAATAGCATAATGCAAAAGTCTTTGAATTCCTCTCCCCATCCCTCTTCCTTTGTGGAGATAATTTACTGTTTTGGAGGATATGATCCTTCTGTTTTGTGGCTTTATATCTGTCTGTTTTAAAAATTTTGGGGGGTTTGTATTATATATATATATAATATATAATGTCATGCTGGTGTATTGTTAGCAACCTGCTTTTTTTAAAAAATAAATATGTCTATTATTTGTCAATGTTGTGTGGAGATATATTTCATTCTTTTAAGTATTGTATGATATATTGTATGTTTAACCACTCTCTTAATTTTGAATTTAGATTTTGTTTTTTTCCTCAGTATTTCATAATTTCAAACAGTGCTGAAATAAACATTCCTAGTTTATTCTCTTAATGTTTTTATGAGAATAGTCCTTTAGGATACATTGATAGAAGTGAAATTGTTAGGTTATAGGGAGTGTGCATTTAAAATTTGGATGGTACAACCAAATTCCTTTAGTTCTTTATTTTTTAATGTATTATGAACATTTTTTTAAAATTTATTTGTTGGCTGTTTTTTTTTAATTTGTTTTTTTAAAAATTTATTTGTTGGGTCTTTGTTGCTGCACACGGGCTTTCTCTAGTTGTGGAGAGCAGGGGCTACTCTTTGTTGTGGTGCACGGGCTCCTCATTGCCGTGGCTTCTCTTGTTGCAGAGCACAGGCTCTAGGCGTGCGGGCTTCAATAGTTGTGGCACATGGGCTCAATAGTTGTGGCTCTCGGGCTCTAGAGCTCAGGCGCCTGGGCTTGGTTGCTCTGTGGCATGTGGTATCTTCCTGGAGCAGGGCTTGAACCCGCAGGCAGATTCTTAACAATTGCACCACCTAGGAAGTCCTATTATGAACATTTTTAAGCTTACAAAAAATAGACTAGCGAACACCCATATATCCGTTACCAAATTTAGCAGTTATCAAAAATATGTTATACTTCCTGTTTTAAAGCAAATCTCATATCTCGTGTCATTTCATCTGTATATAGTTCAGAATACATCTCAAAAAAATATAGTCCTTTGTGAAGTAGAAATTAATTTCACTTTCTTTTAAGCATGTATATTTTCTCTCTTGTAACACTGTCAGCAGCAAGTGTATTGCTTATACCCTTGAGATTCAACTGAGCCCAAATTTGTTAGCTTGTTTTCCTTTCATTTAAAGAAGTAAATTTTTATAAAGAGCTAAAAAAAAGGTAAATTTTTTTGTTTACAGCAATATTCTAAAATTTTACATCACATTTTCTCATATAGCACAATGGCTTGTTGCAACTAAAATGTAGGTAGAATAAATGATTGAAATGGAATCTCACTTCATTGAAAGGAATAAATGTACTAATAGGCTAGTCTGCTACTTTTTTTTATATTCTCTATCACAAATCTGAAATTGTTCGTTTGCCAAAATGTTTGAATTCAGTATTTAAAGTTATTTTCAGTGACTTGACTACTGTGACTTTACTGCAGACTTTTGAATCAGCTGTGCAAGAGAATGTCAGCATTAATGGGCAAGCATGGCGGGAAGCTTCAGACAGTTTCTTTATGGGTATGTATGTGACTTCACTTTGCCCCTCTGTCATTCATTTCTTTTTCTGTCTTTTTTTTTGTCATTTATTTCTAAGTTATTTTTGTGGCTAGTTTTATTAATTTAATTTAGTTTTACTTTATTTTTGGCCATGCTGTGAGGCTTGCAGGATCTTAGTTCCCCAACCAGGTATCAAACCCGCGCCCCCTGCAGTGGAAGCACAGGGTCCTAACCACTGGACAGCCAGGAAATTACTGCTAGTTTTATTTTGAATGCTAATTCTTAATCCCCATTTTCAGTGTCACTTCTTTTAAAATTCCTTTAGTGGAAGAGTTCCTTTACTGGAAAAAAGACACAACTAATCTAGAAGACTATTGAGATTATAAGCTGAGGCAAACAACATAGTGGTTACCGTGATCTTTTATATATGCTATCTGCCGTTCCCAATAAGACTTTCATCTGATTAATCTTCAAAAGCACCTTTCAATAGCTTATTGGAAAAATACTGTAGAACAGATGAAGAAACAGGGAATTCCTATGCTTAGTACTTTATAAACCAAGTTGTATCTTTACAAGTGATCCTTTGAGTAGATAGTGAAGTACGGTTAGAAATGTGGAGTTAAACTATAAAAGTACCATGTAAAGGATGAGGTCAAAATTTGTAGAAACCTCCTTAAAAAAATGAGCAGACTAGATTGTACACTAACTAATGATGTTGACATATCTAAAGAAATCAAAGTTTTAATAGAAAATGGTCAGTGTACTAAAAAAATTTAGTAGAAAAAGAATGATCAGTGTGGGAAGAGAGACAGAATTCTCCAGCAATGTCCAGGAGAAGGGCTGCCCTAACAGGAGGAGCGGAGTGCCTTGTTGATCCCGACAGTGATAGTACAGAGATCTGACCAGCATAGATTGATATCACTGCTGGCTGTTTAGATTAACCACTTATACCCTTGAGCTTATTCCAAGCCCATCAAGTAATTCTCTGTGGCTATAATTTTTCTCCTCAATATTAAGATAATTCTTTACCCAGGAGACTTCACTATCTAATCCTTGGCGTTATTATAGTTATCTCTTCAGAATCACCAAAGTTCACTTTCCAGTTTATGTATTAAAGTGGAAAAAATAACATCAGATTTTCCAAATATTATTGGAGTGATTGCCAGTTAGTGGGGGAGAGGCAGGGTATCAGAATCACCTAGCAGTATTTCCGAACTACACAGCCTCTACTGTGTGTTTATCTGACTCTTGTTCTGTGAAGTCATTTTGGAATTGCTTTATTATTTGATCCAGACTGCCTTTAGCAATGTGATTCATCAATTTATAGATTAACATATGTATTTTCTGACAGGTCAGCAGCCTGGGTGCATGGCCAAAGTATGGATATTCTGTATCCCTTTTTCCCCTTTTAAGTCTGAGGGGAAATAGTTGAGGATACTACACTTTTACCTTCTTTCATGGGCATTTGATAAATGCCACACACTATGCCTAATTCCAGGAAGTAGATGAAAGGATATGGTCCTTACCATTTAGGAACTCATCATTAACGTCAGGAAGTGGACAAAGAATCAATATTACTTTTCAGGAAGTGGAAGAAGACCTAACACAGTAGGTTGTTGTTAAATTAAATGCATTTAATAAGAGTGTGCTGGACAGAAAGGAGTAGGAAGGACATTTGAAGCAAAGAAAAAAGCATATACAAAGGCACAGAGGAGTGATATGTTTGGAAAATGTCAGAAGTGAATTGGGAAAACTAATGACAGATATAGCCAGAAAGAAATTGGGACTAGATCACAAAAAGCCCTGTTGGATATACTGAGGAATCTATACTTTATCCTGTAGGAAATAGGAAGCTGGTGAAGGTTTTTAAAGTAAAATTACAGTAGTCCCCTCTTACCTGAGGGGATGTGTTCCAGAATGCCCAGTGGATGCCTGAAATCTCAGGTAGTACTGAACCCTATATATACTATGTGTTTGTTTTTTTTTTGTTTTTACTTTTATTGAAGTATAGTTGATTTACAATGTGTTAATTTCTTCTGTACAGCAAAGTGACTCAGTAATACATATATGTATATTCTTTTTCATATTCTTTTCCATTATGGTTTGTCACAGAATATTGAATATAGTTCCCTGTGTTATACAGTATGACCTGTTCTCTATCCATCCTATACATACCTGTGTTAAAGTTTAGTTTAGAAATTAGGCATAACGAGGTTACCAACAATAACTAATAATAAAATAGAACAATTATAATAATATACCGTAATTAAGTTATGTGAATGTGGTCTCTCTCCCTCACTCTCAGAATATCTTGTACAAATTTAATGCCTTTTCCATCTTAACTGAGAACTTATGCACTGTGTCTGTAACTTTTGCTGTTTGAGGTGCGACAATAAAGCTAGAAGAAATTTCTTTTTCCTTCACAATTTCGTGGGTAGGTTTATTCTTACCATAGATCTTAGCAACCTCCGCATTGAATTTTTTTTCCTTTCCTTATTAAGTTGCAAATGTTCACCTTTTCACTTAATGGAAGCACTTTACAGCTTCTCTTTGCTGCATTTGAATTGCAGCATCACAATTCTTGTGTTTTGGAGCCATTATTAAGTAAAATAAAGGTTACTTGAAACGCAATACTGCAACAGTGGATCTGATGACCAGGGTGGCTACCAAGTGCTTAATGGGCAGGATAGGCTGGACAAAGGGATGATTCATGTCCTGGGTGGGATGGAGCAGGACCAAGTGAGATTTCATCTTGCTACTCAGAATGGTGCACAGTTTATTGACAAAACTTATGAATTGTTTATTTCTGGAATTTTCCATTTAATATTTTCATACTGTGGTTGACCATGGGTAACTGAAACTGTGGAACGTGAAACCGCAGATAAGGGTGCACTACTATAACAAGAAAAAGTTTGTGTTTTAGAAAGCTAACTGCTGGCTGTGTCGGGGACGAACTGGAGAAGAGAGAAATTCAAGGGAGAACCTCTAAGACCTTAGGAGGTTATTGCAGTAATACAGCAAAAGATGGTGAAGACCTACCCTAAGAAAGGAGAGAAAAAGATGGGTTTGAGAGATGGCTAGCAGATAGAATTAATAGGATTTGTGTCTGCTCTAATACATAGAATCAATAAGTAAGCTTCACAAGGGCAGAGGTCACTTTTGTTCACTGAGATCACTGTACAAATGAGTGAACAAATGAAAGAATATAGAAGTGAAATCAACTTCCTCGCTGCCTCTGTACTCTGTAAGGACTTGAATTCAGCAAGCTGGACCTGACACATTTAAGAATTAAAAGATAAGTTCCTTGAGAGCAGGGATTATATATTTTTTTCTCATCACTCTGTTTTCAGTACTTGGCATGTTAGATTAAGGACAAGTTCCCTGCTCAAATTTATACGTTTCAGTTTTGTAGCTTTATCAGTAGGTGGCGCTAAGAAACCATTTCCTTCTCTACATAGACGATTTAGCTGGGAGACTTGTTTTTCTTAACTGATTGCGAAATAGTAACAATATTCCTTTCAGGCTAGTGGTTGAACTTTTTAAATGATAAAATATAAGGAAGGCTACTCATTTAAATGAGTATTCAAAGTTAAGAAATGACTCTATCTTATAATAGTCTCAAGTAATTTAGTTGGACTCAGTGAATATTTGTTTCGTGAATGAAAGATCATACACAATGTACCTCATTAATCTTTACCTGATATGTATATTTATGCTGCTGTATATGTCCGCAGTGTCTCAGAATGTTCCAAAAATACGTAACATGTTTTAGACTTCTTCCTAATGAAGCTCTACTCAATAAAATAAATAGCTGTGTTTCTATCATAGACTTTGACATAGCAGAACACATTTGATGCAAGACCAGTTATGCTGAGGACATAGCTCTTTAGTATTTTTAACTACGAGTATTTAATATTTGCTACTTTTTAAAAGATTTTTAAAGTAAGGTCGATGTATTCCCTGCATTCATTTTATCTGGGGTGCTTAATTTCTGGGCCCCATTCCAGAGACCTCTACTGAGAATCAGAATTTCTGCACTTCTTACAAAAGAGTCTGTACTGTATGATTTCATTTATATAGAATTCTAGGAAATGAAAACTAGAATACAGTGACAAAAATTTGATTAGTGGTTGCCTGGCGATAGAGAACAGCTGAGGGGAGCAAGAGGGAGAGATTACAAGGGAGCGTGAGGGAACTTTTAGGTGTGATGGTTATGTTCATTATCTTTTATTTTTAATACTTTATTATGTATTTAAATGACATGCCAAGTGTGTTCCAAATAAGCAGCATATGCACTTTCTTTTAAAAGCTAATGGATCATTTACAAAAACTGAACATATACTAAGCCACAAAAAAGTTATATTACAGAAAAGCCAAAATTGTACATATTGTGATATTAGATCACAATACAATAATAGCCATTAATAACAAATGTTGAAAGATAATTATTTAGAATAAACAATGCATGGCTCATTAACATGGATCAAGGGGGATTACTGGTTGTTTACAAGGCAATGCTAATGAGAATATGTTATTAAATATTTGATACAAGCTCTATGTCCATAAACTCTGGCTTAAATTCAGAAGATGGGATGAATTAGCAACTACATAGGCAGGGCAATAACATCAATAACACTAGGGCAATTCACCTATGATATTTATGGCCAGATACTGGGTGTGAATATATATGTTCATTATCTTGACTGTGGTGGTGGTTTCAAGGGTATACACATATGTCAAAACTTGTCAAATTGTATACTTGTATACTTTAAATATGTGCAGTTCACTGTATGACAATTATACCTCAATAAAGCTGTTTTATAAAAAGTGGGAAAAAAAAAGTCTACACTCTGACAAGTTCCCCAGGTGATTATTCATTCTCCCAGAGTGAGAATCAGTACAGTTGACTCTTGAACAACACAGGTTTGAACTGCAAGGGTCCACTTATACAGGTTTTTTTTTCACCAAATACATACTACAGTACAACACCGTTTGTAGTTGATTGAATCCACAGATGTGGAAACTATAAAGTTTCCACAGAGGGTAAACTATAGTTACGCTTGGATTTTTGATGGCATCAAGGGTCAGTGCCCCTAACCACCACGTTGTTCAAGGGTCAATTGTATTTTAAAACATAAGAGAGCAACTGATAAGATAGTTTTAGCCAAATCAGAGAAACTCTAAAGTCTTACTTTTTCCTACTATTTATCCAGTTGTGCCTGTTTCAGATCTAGCTACTCCACTCACTGCTGCTGTCACAGCCTTGGTTCAGCACACGGTAAAGTGAAAACTTGTTAGCATCACTGATGTTAAATGCTTTATAGTGTGGCTCTTTTATATATTATCATCCTTCTTTCCTTATACTTTATCCTGCAACCATTTAGAACTTTTTCTGTTTCCCAAAGACTCTTTGATCTTGCAGTTACAGTTTCCTCTGCCTCAAGTGCTTCTCCCTATTATTTTTTTCCCTGCCTTTGTTATGCAGTGGATTTACACTTATATTTCAAGATCCAACTCAAATGTTACTTTCTCTTTAAAGTCTTAAATTCCCAAGGCAGCGTTAGTGTTCCATTGTTCTTTGTCCTGATGGCATTCTGTTCATACCTCTGCTGCATGTATTAAGTTATTTTGCAGCTATCTGCCTGTTTCTTCCAGTGAACTGTGAGCTCTCAGAGAACAGGAATTATGTTATGTTCATTTCTGTATTTCTCTTATTTAAGCTTGCCTTCCCATAGGGGTCAGTAAGTAATTGACTGTTCAATGAATAAATAAATCAGTCACCAAAGTGGGGCGTGCATTAACTTGCCATATTTGTTTTCCTTAAGTTTTTTGTTTTCTAAATTTGGTTTATTTATATTACATTTTCATATAGAATATAAACAATGTATTTTAAGGAATTTTTTGATATTTTTTCTTTGAAATAGATTCTGATATCAAAGTCCTTGAAGACCAGTTTGATGAAATCATAGTCGATATAGCCACAAAACGTAAGCAGTATCCCAGAAAGATCCTTGAATGTGTCATCAAAATCATAAAAGCAAAACAAGAAATCCTGGTAAGATGATTTACCTTTAAAATAGTAAACTTTATGTAATGTCTGTTTTACTACAATTAAAAAATTAAGGTATAAGATCCAAGTGGAGATAAATGACATTTTCTTTGTCTTTCCTGCCTCAGTTACTACTGTTTTTCTGTTGTAAAACTTCCCTCTTCTAGGTTTTGAATACAACTGATAATAAAATAAAATACAATTTGAAGATGAAAGATTGACAGTGACTTAATTCTGAGACCAGGAAGGAAAAAGTGATTTAGTTTTTAAGTCTTTTCCTTTTATCTCTCGTTTGTGTTTGGCACCTAATTTGTATATGTTTCTGTATTTTCGAAGACCCTTTAGTTAAATCGATGATGAAGAACTGACTACCTGTTTATAGCACTGAAATTTGCTTTGTGAATTATGTAATTTGTTTTGCCCCAAAAATCATGATGAGGCAGAAGTAGGTTTGCTGGGAATGGCATTGCCTCTGGAGTGAGACATACATGTTGCTTTCAGTTGTGCTTTACTGTTTTTCCTTAGTTTCTGAAGTTAGCACACTTTCACATATAAATTTTCCGGTTGCTTTCCTTTCAGGAAATTTTCAGGAATTGCTTTAGAGAGTGAAGGCAGGTACTTTATCTAAAACAATTTTAGTATCATTTTATGAGAACAAATAGTTATAAGCAAAATTTTTCAGTTTTTTCTTCCATAGAAGTCAGTCCTGCAAGAAATACCCCACTCCATCTCCCTCATCCACTTTAAAGTTTCCTCTGGAAAAATATTCAAAATACATTTATTTTCCATTAGCTCTCTCCCTGTTGCTACCCTTCCTCCCCTCCAACCCCACAAAACCTGGTAGTCAGTATTGCATAAAAGAAAGGAAGTTGGCCAGCCTAGGTGGGGTACTACTGTGGAAGTTTAAAAATTGATGCAAAATGGGTGGGCTGAGGATACTAAAGACAGCTTTTTTTAAAAAACAACAGCGACAAAACAAACCAAAAAACCTTTTTGGCTCCTGCTGCTTTGGGCAAGAGAAAGAAGAGACATTTTCCTCTTTCTTTTCCCTGAATTGTAGATCCTGTTCTTTTTCTTTTGTGTGTGTGTGTGTGTGTGTGTGTGTGTGTAGATCCTATTCTTATAGTTCTGCTACCACAGTCCCAGTGTATCACAGGATATGTACATAGGCATCAGTGTGCTATAACTTTTTAAAACAGTTTCTGTGGGGATATGAGTTCTGAGTTCTAACCATTTGTCTTAAACTTTTGAAAAACAGTCCATTCATAATTTGGAAGCTGTCTTATACTTTATAAACACAAGATTCAGTCTCTTTGCCTTTAATTTGCTTGATTGCTTTTGTTATGCTTTTTTATGTTGCTATGTCTTAGTGTATTCAGTAGGTGGCAATACTATAAAAGGTATAATTCAGACTTAGTTTGATCTTTTCTTTTCTCCTCCCTCCCCTACAGGATCTAATTTGGGTTTTGTTATTGTTGTTGTTTTGTGTTTTTGGAGGGGGATTGCAAAAGAATGGTACTAGTGACTAGTATTTGCTTCCATTAGCTGAAGAAAATGTTTGTATGAGTGACTAAGTTGTTAAATTAAATCTGTTTTAATTTATGTTTAGAAGCAGTACCACCCTGTTGTGCATCAATTGGACCTAAAATATGACCCTGATGCAGGTGAGCTATTTATGGTAGAAGTGAAGCATGAGCTTGTAATTTTTAGAAGTTCCTGATATTCTTTTAAAGGTTTCATCATCAAGGATATCTTCCCTCTGATGCTCTGACTCACTTCCAGTCATCAGTGTTTAGCTCTTTTTTTCACTTAGGATTGTGAGGACCTGCTCTAAACCTACTGACTCAGAATCTCCAGGGCTAGGACCCAGGAATTTGAACCTTTATTAAGCAGTCTCTTGACCTAGACTATTATAATGCCTTGTTTGTCTCTAACTTCTATTATAATACCCTCCCATCTCTAATGATATCATACTACCCATTTTTTGCATTACAGCCAAAGTTATACTATTAAAGCACTCATGATGTCTCTCCTCAGTGTGATAACCATCATTGGTTTCTCATCATTTATGGAATAAAATCCAATAAAAATGTGATGTTGAGCTTAAGAAGAGATGTGTACACTTGTTATGCCTTTGAACTCAATTCTGTTTCCACTTAGGTACATCCTCCAAAACAGAAAGAAATAAAATTAATACAAACTTTGTAAATCTAGCAATAGAACTAACAGTGCTAAAAATATGGATCATATATATTTTTAAATGGCTCTATTCTTACATTTAAAAATTTGTAACAGTTTTCCTAAGAGATCTTTTGGAATTTGCCTTTGGCATACAAAAGTTCTGTTTCTGAAGTATTAGTAAAACAGGTAAGGTCCTGATTTATTTGTATGGGGTTTCTGTACTTATGGCTTTGAGTACCTTACCTTTGTTGAATTCTGATTTACTTTCTAACACATCCCCTTGCCCTTCCTAAGTGTCCCAAGCTAATGGGATAAACTGAGTGGGGGAAGTAAAGATACTCTGAAATTGGTTAAAATCACAGCACTCACTGTATTTGACAATAAAAATCGACCTAGGACCTAACAGTTAATTGTCTTGGTTCACCAAAAAGAGTTAGTTGCCAAAATGCAGTTGTTGACATATACTTGTTTTGGTTTTGAACAACATAAAAATAGTAATTGAAACTTGTGGTATCACAATATACTCATTACTTTTTAGCTATAGTTAATTCTCCTCCTAAGAAACTTGGTAACCTTTTTATCTTAGGAGGGAAAACAGGTTTACTTAAACGATCCTTTGAAGGTCTATATGATTTTCTTACTACCGTTGCAGTTATGTAGTATTGGTAGAAAAGTCTTCGTCAAATGATTCTGACTTTACACGTAAGCAAAGGAGTAATTATTAATAGAATCTACCTTTTGGATAAATTTTGAGATTTTGTCATTATACCTTTTCATAATGCTTATAAGCTTAGAATAGCAAGAGCTCTTTAAGCACAGCAAAATTAACTTACAGTTTTATTAGCTGGATGTCCTTGGGCAAGTCAGCTGACTTCAAGCCTCAGCTTCTTTATGGCGAATTCTAGATTTGGAGCCTAATGCTGTAGGTGTGAATTCCAGCTCTCACTAAATATTACAGAAATGTCCTACCTACTTATTGAGGTTGTTATGAATCACATGAGATAAGGGGCTCTATAGACTGTAACTAAAATACATAAGTAGTAGTTTATAAGGAGATGCTATGTAATATAACCCTGTTATAAATCCAGTCCCATTTATAGTGGTACATGTTATAGTACTACATAGCTCATAATTCGTTCAACTGATAAAATCATATGAAATTAATTAAAATGGCGTAGGAGGAAAGTAGAAAGCATAAATTTGTATAGAACCTAAAAATCTGAATAAATTGCATGGGAAAACTTTTTTTTTAATAAATTTATTTATTTATTTATTGGCTGTGTTGGGTCTTCGTTGCTGCACATGGGCTTTCTCTAGTTGCAGCGAGTGGGGGGTACTCTTCATTGTGGTGCGAGGGCTCCTCATTTCTGTGGCTTCTCTTGTTGCAGAGCACAGGTTCTAGGTGTGCGGGCTTCAGTAGTTGTGTCACATGGGCTCAGTAGTTGTGGCTTACGGGCTCTAGAGCACAGGCCCAATAGTTGTGGCGCACTGGCTTAGTTGCTCTGTGGCATGTGGGACCTTCCCAGAGCAGGGATCGAACCTGTGTCCCCTACATTGGCAGACGGATTCTTAACCACTGTGCCACCTAGTAAGTCCCCATGGGAAAACTTTTGGGGGAACTTCTTGGAAGTTTTTCTGTTTGTTTGTTATTAGAATATTAAGTGACATCAAGTTCATTTGAAAGCTGACACTTTCCGCAACCGAAAGGTTGTCTGGTTTTCAAAACACATTACTTAAGCAATGTGTATAACAATGATTTGGCATAGTTATGTTAGGTACTTTAGGGGATATGGAGATAAAGAAGACAGATTCTTCCCATAAAAGAGCTTTTGTCTGAGTAGAAATAAGAGATGAACATAAAACAGGATTCTTTCATGCCCTCCTACTGGTTCTTTTCTCAGTTTTCCCCATCTGAGTAAGCGGCACCTTCACCTACATACTGCTTTAATCAGAAGTCAACCTTGATTCATTCTTCTCCTGAACTCTTCATATACCATCCATCAATCAATCCTACAAATTATCCCTTCCAAATGTAATCTCACGTTCATCCACTTCTCTTCACCTCTCTGTTACCACCTCTAATCTGGGTCACCATCACTCTAGCCAAGATGTCTAGACATGCTTTTCTGAAGGTCTTCCATTTCTTGTTTTCTTCTAATACATTGCATATACATCAGGCATTGTTCATTTTTAAGAAAATTCTTTGAAATATTTCAGACATATAGAAAACATGGAGTATAAAATGATGAGCATCTTTGTACCTACCACTTACTTTTAACCGCTATTCATAGTTTGCCAAACTTGGGTCAGACCTTCTTAGGAATTAAAAGATATGGAAACACTTGAAACTTTCTTTGTATCCTTCTATCATCCAATTCCACTCCCTCTTACTTTAGAAGTAACCACTGTTCTCAAGCTTAGTGGATCCTTCCTATCCATGTTTTTATGCTTTTGCTCTATAGATGTATCCATAAACAATGTATGGCATTTGTTTTAAAATTCTACATAAATTGTATCATACCAGTCATATCATTCTACTACTTATATTTTCCCCCTCAATATTGTATACATACATCTCTCTTTATTTATTTAGTTTCTATATAATATTCCTGAGTATAAATACACCACGATTAATCCATTGGTCTACTGAGGGACACTTAGTTTCTTTTTTCTTTCTTTCTTTTTTTTTTTTTTTTTTCTACTGTTATATACAGTATTACAGTGAATGTTTCTGTGTCCTTGTAAAGTGTAAATATGCCACAGATTTTCTGGGGTAGGTTACTGGAAGCAGAATTTCTAGGTCCACAGCGTTTGTCTCTGTTCAGCTTTATTACATTTGAGCTTTACTCTCTCTCCAAAGTAGTCGTATCAGTTTACTGTCCCACGAGCAGTGTTTGAAAGTTCTTGCTTCTTTACATTTTGCCAGCATTATTACTGTCACGCTTTCTGTATTTTTTCCCCCCAATTTGATGGGCATTCAGTAATATTTAAAGTGAGATGGAGCATCCTTTCTTATGTTTTTTGACCCTAAAATTTCTTCTGTGAGTTGCCTATTTATATTCTTTGCCCATTTTTTGGTTGGGTTATTTGAACTTTCCTTATTCATTTCTAAGAATCATATACCCAGGCATATGTACATCTACACATGCACATACACATTATGAATTTTTGTGTTATAAGCACTGTAAGTATTTGCTCTCAATTTTTGGCTTGTCTTATAACTTTATTTATAGTGATCTTATATGTACATAACTTTTAGTGTAGTCAGATTTACCAAAGTTTTTCCATTATAAATGCTCTTTCAGTGTCTTTAAGAAATCCTCTATCTAAATGACATGAAGATCCTTTGTTATTTTATTTATAGACTTCTGATTATCATGTTTGTAGGTCCTGAGTCCAACCGAATTTTTTAAAAAATTTTATAAGGAAGGGATCTAATTTCTACCGTACTGTTAGCCAATTGTTGTAACGTCATTTATTTAATAGTCCATCTCTTTTCCACTGCTTTGTTATATCACTCTCTAATATACTAAGCTTCCATATATTTAGGGGTCTGTTTCTGGGCTCTTTCTCTCTCTTTTTTTTTGGCCGTGCTGAGCAGTTTGCGGACTCTTAGTTCCCTGAGCAGGGATTGAACCTGGGCCCTCAGCAGTGAAAGCAGAGTCCTAACCACTGGACCACCAGGGAATTCCCCCTGGAGTCTCACTAGCTGTCTCTGCACCATTACCACACTCTTTAAGTTTCTGTAACTTAAAATGTCTTGATACCTTGCAATTTTTTCTAAATTTTGTTGCCTATTCTTGGCCCTTTACTCTTCCATAAGAATTATTAGGTTCAACTTGTAAAATTGCTTGAAAAATCTTATGGGGATTTGATTGGAATTGCATTTAATTTATAGGTAAATTTGGAGAAAAGTGCCACATTTACAATACATATCTTCCCGTTTGTGAACATATTATATCTTATTTTGGGTTTTTCAAAATGTCTTCCAATGGTGTTTTATAAACATCTGTAATAAAGATGTTTATAAGAGTGCTGTGTGCTTGCTATGTTGAGAACAGTATTATTTAATGGAATGGATCTGATAAGATATTCTGTAATGCATGTAGAGAAGTATTTTAAAACATGTATAATAAGGTAGTTTTAAGCAAAAAATGGTATTTCATAAATTTCTCCATATAGGTTTTGCACATCTTTTATTTGTTCCTAAATACCTTTTTGTAGCTATTATAAATGGTAACATATGGGACTACACATTGTAATTGAATATTCCTGATGTTTAGGAACACCATCGATTTTTATTTGCTGAACTTTTTTTTTTAAGAACTTTTATTGAGATACAGTTAACAGACAAACAGCATATATTTAGAGTGTACAATTTGGTATCCCAATCTCCCAATTCATTCTCCCCCAACCCTCCCCGCTTTCCCCACTTGGTGTCCATGTGTTTGTTCTCTACACCTGTGTCTCTATTTCTGCCTTGCATTTCCTCTTTCATAGTTGTTAGCATTTGCCTTATGTATTGAGGTGCTCCTATATTGGGTGCATATATATTTATAATTGTTATCTCTTCTTCTTGAATTGATCCTATGATCTTTATGTAGTGTCCTTTCTTGTCTCTTGTAACATTTTTTATTTTAAAGTCTATTTTATCCGATATGAGTATCGCTACTCCAGCTTTCTTTTGATTTCCATTTGCATGGAATATCTTTTTCCATCCCCTCACTTTCCGTCTGTATGTGTCCCTAGGTCTGAAGTGGGTCTCTTGTAGACAGCATATAGAAAGGTCTTGTTTTTGTATCCATTCAGCCAGTCTGTGTCTTCTGGTTAGTGCATTTAGTCCATTTACATTCAAGGTAATTGTCGATATGTATGTTCCTATTACCATTTTCTTAATTGTTTTGTTGTTGTTTTTGTAGGTCCTTTTCTTCTCTTATGTTTCCTGCTTAGAGAAGTTCCTTTAGCATTTGTTGTAGGGCTGGTTTGGTGGTGCTGAATTCTCTTAGCTGTTGCTTGTCTGGAAAGCTTTTGATTTCTGCATCGAATCTGAATGAGATCCTTGCTGGGTAGAGTATTCTTGGTTGTAGGTTCTTCCCTTTCATCACTTGAAATATATCATGCCACTCCCTTCTGGCTTGCAGAGTTTCTACTGAGAAATCAGTTGTTAACCTGATGGGAGTTCCCTTGTATGTTATTCGTTGTTTTTCCCTTGTTGCTTTTAATAACATTTCTCTGTCTTTAATTTTTGTCAACTTGACTACTATATGTCTTGGCATGTTTCTCCTTGGGTTTATCCTGCCTGGGACTCTCTGTGCTTCCTGGACTTGGGTAGCTATTTCCTTTCCCATGTTAGGGAAGTTTTCAACTATAGTCTCTTCCAGTATTTTCTCAGGTCCTTTCTCTCATCTCCTTCTGGGACCCCTATAATGCGAATGTTGGTGCATTTCACATTGTCCCAGAGGTCTCTTAGGCTGTCTTCAGTTCTTTTCATTCTTTTTTCTTTATTCTTTTCTGCATCAGTGATGATCACCATTCTGTCTTCCAGGTCACTTATTTGCCCTTCTGCCTCAGTTAATCTGCTATTGGTTCCTTCTAGTGTATTTTTCATTTCAGTTATTGTGTTGCATATCTCTGTTTGTTTGCTCTTTACTTCTTCTAGGTCTTTGGTAAACTTTTCGATCTTTGCATCCAGTCTGTTTTCAAAGTCCTGGATCATCTTCACTATCATTATTCTGAATTCTTTTTCTGGAAGGGTGCCTATCTCCTCTTCATTTAGTTGTTTTTCTGGGGTTTTATCCTGTCCCTTCATCTATACAAAGTCCTCTGCTTTTTCATTTTCTCTGTCTTTCTGTGGCTGTGGTTTTCAGTTCCACAAGACAGAATACTGCTGATACTGCTTGATACTGCTGTCTGCCTCTTGTGGAGGAAGCTATCTAGGAGGCTTGTGCTTGCTTCCTGATGGGAGGGACGGATGGTGGGTAGGGCTGGGTGGGTGGAGCTCAGTAAAGCTTTAATCTGATTTGGTGGGCGGAGCTCAGTAAGACTTTAATCTGCTTGTCTGCTAATGGGTGGGGCTGTGTTCACACCTTGTTGGTTGTTTGGCCTGGGGCCACCTAGTGCTGGAGCCCACAGGCTCTTTGGTGGGGCTAATGGCGGACTCTGGGAGGGCTCACACCCATAAGCACTTCCCAAAACCCCTGCTGCCCGTGCCCCTGCCTCCTCGGTGAGCCACAGCTGCCCCCCCACCTCTGCAGGCAACCCTCCAACACCAGCAGGTAGGTCTGGTTCAGTCTCCTGTGGGGTCACTGCTCCTTCCTCCTGGGTCCTGGTGAGCACATTTTTCTGTGTGCCCTCCAAGAGTGGAGTCTCTGTTTTCCCCAGTCCTGTGGAGGTCCTGCAATCAAATCCTGCTGGCTTTCAAAGTCTGATTCTCTGGGGATTCCACCTCCTGTTGCTGGACTCCCAGGTTGGGAAGCCTGATGTGGGGCTCAGAATCCTCAGTTTAGCGGGTGGATTTCTGCAGTATAACTGTTCTCCAGTTTTTGTCACCCACCCAGCATTTATGGGATTTGATTTTAATGCGATTGCGCCCCTCCTACCATTTCATTGCGGCTTTTCCTTTGTCTCTGGATGTGGGGTGTCTTTTTTGGTGAGTTCCAGTGTCTTTCTGTCGATGGTTGTTCAGTAGTTAGTTGTTATTCCGGTGCTCTTGCAAGAGGGAGTGAGTGCACGTCCTCCTACTCCGCCATCTTAATCCTATCTCCCCCTGAACTCTTATTAGTTCTAATGGATTACCTGGTTTCAACTCGATTTTTTTAAATGTAGATCATTATCATTTGCAAGTAATGCTGGGTTTTATCTTTTTCCTAACTTTATGCATCTTCTATTTTTTCCTTATTATTACATTGATTAGAACCTCCAGTATAACGTTAATAGTAGTAATGATAGTGGTCATGATATTTTAAAATTATGCATAAATGTTTAATTTCATTGAACGCTTCTTTTGCATCAGCTGAAATCATATACTTTTTAAATTAAATTTATTTATTTATTTATTTATTTATTTATTGGCTGCGTTGGGTCTTCATTGCTGCACACGGGCTTTCTGTAGTTGCTGCGAGCGGGGCTACTCTTCATTGTGGTGCGCAGGCTCCTCATTGTAGTGGCTTCTCGTTGTTGAGCAAGAGCCCTAGGCGCATGCCTTCAGTAGTTGCGGCACATGGGCTCAGTAGTTGTGGCTCACGGGCTCTAGAGCACAGGCTCAATAGTTGTGGCACACGGGCTTAGTTGCTCCATGGCATGTGGAATCTTCCCAGACCAGGGACTGAACCCCTGTCTCCTGCATTGGCAGGCGGATTCTTAACCACTGTGCCACCAGGGAAGTCCCATAGGATTTTTCATCATTCATGAAATTCCCTTGTGCCCCTAGATCATATGCTTTTTGTCTCTAACTCTGTTAATATGGTGAGTTAAAGTTGACGAATTTTTTTCTGATGGTTATCTTTATATTCATAAACGCCACTTATTCATTAGTATATTTTTTCTTTTATATACTTGAATTAAATTTACCTATACTTTATACCTGTATTTTATTTATTCTATTAACCTATATTATATTTGCATCTATAGTCACACAAAAAATAAACGTGGTTTTTTTTTTTATTAATTTATTTAATTTATTTTTGGCTGCATTGGGTCTTTGTTGCTGTATGCAGGCTTTCTGTAGTTATGGTGAATGGGGGCTACTCTTTGGTGCACGGGCTTTTCAGTGTGCGGACTTCTTAGTGCAGTGGTTTCTCGTTGCAGAGCATGGGCTCTAGGCACGTGGGCTTCAGTAGTTGCAGCATGTGGGTTCAGTAGTTGTGGTTCACAGGCTTAGTTGCCCCTAGGCTTGTGGGATCTTCCCTGACCTGGTATTGAACCTGTGTCCCCTCCATTGTCAGGTGGGCTCTTAACCACTGCGCCACCAGGGAAGTCCCTAAACATATATTTTAAAACCTATTGTCCCTTTCCAATTTTGTCATTAAGATTATGCTGCCCTCATAAAACAGTTTCTGAACGTTAAAGGTTTTTTGTTCTTTGAAGAGTTGGTAAGATACATGTATAAAACTGCCTGAGCCTAGTATATGTATGAGAGTAAGTTTGTCTTAATTGATTTAGTATACTTAATGGTTATTGATTTCTTCAGATTTTTAATTTTTCTTAAATCAATTTTGGTAATATTTGTTTGGAAGATAGTCTGTTTCATCCATGTGCTCAATATATTGTTATGAAACTGTTTATGGTAGTTGCTTATAATTAAAAAGATTTCTGTTCCACATGTTTATTTCTTAATGTTGTTTGTTTTTGCTTTCTCTTTTTTCTTGATATTTTGCTCTACATTTCTTTGTTTTTAATTGGTCTTTCCAGAGAGTCAGCTTTTAATTTTGCTGAGTTTCTCTGTTGTTTTTTACTTTTCAGGTTCCTTGAGTTCTGATCTTATCTTTAGTGTGGTCTTCCTGCTTTCTTGAGTTTTCTCTGTTATTTTTAGCTTCTTGAGTTACAAAATTAGCTTACTTCAGTCTTATTTTTTTTAGTCTTATTTTTTAATAAGTATGTTTAAGGCTACAGCTTTATCTCTAAGTCCTGCTTTAGTCATATCCTCGAGACTTGACATATAGAACGTTCATAGTTCAGCTCTGAATATTTTTTCATTTCCAAATATATGAGTTTTACTATTTTCCCTCTTTTTTTGCAATCTATCATGTTGATAGAGTTTTCTTTATTCTATTTTCCTTTTTTTCTGGTTTGCAAGCTACATGCTATGCTTCTTTTCCTTTAGTGTTACTTGTTAAGTTTCAGCATACTATAATTCTAAAATTGTCGAACACAGTTGGGAGTTATACAGTATTTCAAGTCCCATCCTGGAGGAGACAAGGACTTTATCCACTGAATAAGACACCCCCTCCCCCACATTTCCTTCTTGGTTGTGTCTAGAAGTTCTTTTCTTGTTAAAAAAACACTAATAGTTACTACATTTTTTGTGCAAAATGTTCCAAAGTCTGCGATTGTCATGCCTTCCTTCTAGGTTTACTACTCTTGTTGATGGGTTCCTTAGGTACTTTGAGTAAAAGTCTGTAGACTGTGTTAGTTTTTATTTCATCCTTGCTCTTGAATTTTGCTTTGTTTACTTTCATTTACCATATGAAATATATGGCATCATTATCTTTGACTTATTTTTTTCTAGTGGTTTTATTCAGGTACAATTCATATACTGTCCCAATTCACCCATTTAAAGTGTGTATCTCGATATTCACAGAGTTATGCAGCCATCACCATAATTAATTTTTAAACATTTTTGTCACTTCAAAAAGAAACCCCATACTCCTTGGCCATTCTCCCCCAGTCTCTCATCCCTCTCCCCTGGCCCTAGGCAGCCACTAATCTGCTTTCTGTCTCTATAGATTTGACTATTCTAGACATTTAATATAAATTATATCATGTAATATGTCATCCTTTAAGAATGGCTTCTTTGAATTAGCATAATGTTTTCAAGGTCTATGTTGTAGCATGTATCAGTATTTCTTTTTATTGCCAAATAATATTCTATTGATATTTTTATGGACATACCACATTTTATTTATCCATTTGTCAGTATGTAGATAATTTTGAGTTGTTTCTACTTTTGGTTGTTATGAATAATGCTACCCTTTTTGTATAAGTTATTGTGTGGACATATGGTTTCAGTTCTCTTGAGTATATATACCTAGGAATGAGATTGCTAGATCTCATGGGAACTCTGTGTTTAGAGGAACTGCTGAACAGTTTTCCAAAGTGGCTGCACTTTGGAAAACATTCATATTTCCACCAGCAGTATTCCAATTTCTCCACATCCTCATCAACTCTTGTTATTGTCTGGCTTTTTGATTATAGCCTTCCTAGTGGGTGGGAAGTGATATCTCATTGTGATTTTTGATTTGCATTTCTCCAATGACTGATAATGAAAAGCATCTTTTCATGTGCTTGTTGACCATTTGTATATCTTCTTTGGGGAAATGTCTTTTCAAATCCTTTGACCATGTTTTAGTTGAGTTATTTATCTTTTATTGTTTAGTTGTAATGGTTCTTTATATGTTTCCAGAGACTAATCCATTATCAGATATATGATCTGAAAATATTTTCTCCCATTCTTTGGGTTGTCTTTTCAATTTCTTGATCATGTCCATTGAAGTACAAAAGTTGTAAATTTTGATAAATCCAATTTATATTTTTCCTTTGGTTCCTTGTGCTTTTGGTGTCATATCTCAGAAACCGCTGCCTAATATGAGGCCATGAAGATTTATATTTACATGTTCTTTCAAGAGCTTTATAGTTTTAGCTCTTATATTTAGGTCTTTGATTCATCTTGAGTTAATTTTTGTATATGGTGTGAGGTAGGAGTCCAATTTCATTCTTTTGTATGTCTCTGTCCATTTGTTTCAGCACCATCTGTTGAAAAGTCTATTCTTTACCTCATTGAATGGTGTTGGCACCCTTGGAAATCAGTTAACTGTAATGTGTGGGTTTATTTCTGGATGTACAGTTCTATTTCATTGATCCGTATATCTGTCCTTAGGCTACTACCACACTGTCTTGATTATTACAGCTTTGCAGTATGTTTTGAAATCAGGGTGTGTAAGTCTTCCAACTCTGTTATTTTTTTTCCAAGATTGTTTGGCTCTTCTGGGTCCCTTAACTTTCCATATGAATTTTAGAATCAGTTGTCAGTTTCTGCAAAGAAGCCAGCTGTATTTTGATAGGGACTGTGTTGAGACTGTAGATTAATCTGGGACTATTGCTATCTTAATATCAAGTTTTCTGGTCCATGAACAACAAATGTCTTTCCGTTTACATAGATCTTCTTTCATTTCTTTCAGCAAAGTTTTCTGGTTTTTGGCACCTCTTTAATTACATTTATTCCCAAGTATTTTATTCTTTTGTTGCTAATACAAATGGAATTAAAAAAATATTTTCAGTTTGTTCATTGCTATTGTATAAAAAATAGAGTTGATTTTTGTATCTTGATCTTGTATCTTACAACCTTGCTGAACTTGTTTATTAGTTCTAATAGTTTTTTTAGTGGATTCTTCAGAATTTCCTGTATAAAAGATCATATCATGTCATTGGCAAATAGAGATGGTTTTACTTCTTCCTTTCTAATCTGGAGGCCTGGTATTCATTGTTGATGAGAAGTTTCCTGAGAGGCTAATTGCCATTTTTTTATGGATAATCTATTTTTTTCTCTCCTGATTTTTCAGATTTTTTTTTTTTTTTTTGTAATCTTAATGTTCTGCAGTTTCACCACAATATGGTTAGGTGTTTATTTTACCTGGCATGGTGCTTGTGGTGCACTTTTTTCTTTTTCTTTTTTTTTTTTAACACTGAAAACAACTTGGGACTTCCCTGGCATTCCAGTGGTTAAGACTCTGTGCTTCCACTGCAGGGGCCACTAGTTCAATCCCTGGTTGGGGAACTAAGATCCCACATGCTGTATGGTGCGGCTAAAAAATAAAATAATAATAACAATGACAACTTTATTGCTTTTTCTTGATTATATAAAAATGCACTCACATTCCAAAAGTGTTAAAAGTATAAGAAACAAATTTAAATCACACAAAATCATGTACTTAAAATAATAATAACCACTATTAACATGTTTATAACCAGTGACCAATATTATAGTATATTACTTGATGGTACACCTTCAGTCCACTTACAGATCTTGCTGCCCTTACCTTGGAAACGTGTTCTGAATCAAGCTACTTCCTACCAAATTCATCTTTGCTGCTGTTATCCTTGTCACCATGTTCTCTTAGTGGGACTACTACGGGGGTCTCCTCAACGGTCTCCTTCCATTTCAGTTTGCAACACAGCATCTAGATGAATCTGTTTGAAGCATAATCAGATTATGCTTCACTCCCCTGCTTAAAAGTCTCCAGTGGCTCCCCATCATACTTCTCTTGGTCTACAAGGTCCTCTCTGACCTGGTCCCTGGCTGCTCTTCTGATTTTATCTCTGACCCTGATTTTTTACCACTCTCACCTTTGTTTACTCTGCTGTAGCTGCACTAGCATTCTTTCTGTTTCACCAAGGATGTGCCAAACACACACTGGCCCTGTGGCTTTCACACTTGCTGCTGCCTGGTTCCTATGTGAAACTACCTGCCTGACTCTTACTTCATTCAGCTCTCTGTTCAAAGTGTTACCGCATGAGAGAGGTCTTCCCTGACAATCCCCTCCTGACCCTCTTGGTCATACTGTATTCCCTTAACTTGCTTTATTTCCTCCACTAAGTAATTTCTGTTTTTTGTCTTCATCCCTTCCTGCACTGTATTATAAACTCCCTGTAAACAAGGACTTTGTTTTGTCCACTTCTGTATCCCCTAGCTCTAAGATCATTATCTGACAGAGTACACTCCAGAAATATTTATGAAATACGTACATAATTATACATGTTCTTTTCAAATTTTTAAAAATAAGGATAGCGGGGCTTCCTAGGTGGCGCAGTGGTTGGGAATCTGCCTGCCAATGCAGAGGACATGAGTTCAATCCCTGCTCCAGGAAGATCCCACATGCCGCGGAGCAACTAAGCCCGTGTGCCAAAAAAAAAAAAAAAAAAACTAGCATAAAAATAAGGATAGCATTTTATTTTTTGTTTTTGACCTCCTTTCTCTTTTCCCATCTACTGCTCCTTCAGGTATCCAACGTTAATCTGGTATGAATCCACTTATCCATTTTTCTCTTCTCATATAATCATATAGAAATACATATGTACTAGACATTTAGGGAGCATAATTTATTTTACAGAAAATTGATTTGTGTATTCAGATTATCTGCATCTTACTCTTCTAACCACAGTATATGGGAGAATCCTCCAGTTCAACTGCCATAGGTCTAACATTATTATTTTAAACTGTGGATATATTTTTAATTGTTTTATATATATATATATAGGAGCCTACGGAAAAACCTGAATGAATTTTTTGGCCAACTCTGTGTATAAACCATACATATATATATATAGTTTTGGCTTTTTTGTTGTTTTGTTTTGTTTTGTTTTGTTTTTTTGGCCACATCATGAGGCATGTGGGATCTTGGTTCCCCAACCAGGGATTGAACTTGTGCCCCCTGCAGTGGAAGCACGGAGTCCTAACCACTGGACTGCCAGGCAAGTCCCTTAAATTGTGTTATAATTAGTTTTTGTTTTGTGCTTTTTTTTAAAGATTTTTTTGATGTGGACCATTTTTAAAGTCTTTATTGAATTTGTTATAAGATTGCTTCTGTTTTATGTTTTGGTTTTTTGGCTGCGAGGCATGTGGGATCTTAACTCTCCAACCAGGGATCGAACCCACACCCTGCATTGGAAAGCAAAGTTTTAACCATTGGACCGCCAGGGAAGTCCCTGTTTGTGCTCTTAGTAAATGTAAGCTTAATATAAAGTTTTAAATAATCAGTGGTATACATATAGTAGAAAATGAAAATCCACCGTAACTTGTCTTCTTAAGTCTATCTGATGCCACACACTTCAAATAGACAACTACTGTAACTGTTTGATACGTCTAATTTTAGATCTTTATCAATGCATTTGTACGAGGTCAGATAGGCATAGGAAGTTTTGTATTGTTTTTTTTTATATGTAAGTATTATACAATGTATTTTACTCTGTGATTTTTTTCATTCAACTGTGTAACATATAGTTCATGTCCATGCTTTTTATTGGTAATTTCTTTATGCTTTTGTACTCATACCCACAATTTTATTTAAATAGATTATATACGTATTTTTTTGGTTTTGAGTTCAGGCAAGGGGTTTTTTATTTGTTTTGCTTGCTTCCTCTTTCTTCTCATCTTCCACTCAGATCTCCGTATATACTTTCAGTCTGAGGACTCCCATCTTCTAGAAGATCTTTAACTTAATTTTTCAACTTTGCTTCTTTATCATTTCTTTTATTTTTGTATTATTCTTGTTTTTATTTCATCATTTATTTTTCTTTTGTAATGCCTGTTATGATTTCCTTTAGCTGTTGGAGGATCTTAAACCTTTAAAAATCATTTTCAGATTGCTCTATTTTTATTCCATCTGCAGGAAGTTCCTCTCCTTGACATTGGTTATGTTGGCTGTCTCTCATGGTTGTAATTTCTTCATGTATTTAAGAATTTTGCTTAGCAAGTGCTTCTTGTCTAAGTTTTTCATGTGCTTATTTTCTTATTGTTGCTTTCCCCTCTTCCTGTCTAGTAGTTTTGTGGTTGCCTTCTCTCTGGCCCCTGAACAATCCCAGGCAAGAACCATATCTTAAACTGACACTGTGGGGCCCCTGTTACATTGTAATATTGGAGATAGGGGATCTAGTCACTAAGTCAGCAGGCAGCTTAATCTAGGCCCAGGCTTTGAGGCATTTTCTGCTTCCCATCAACTTTTAGTATAGCTTTAAGTATGCTGCATCTCCTTGAAATGGTTACTGTCAGTTTTTTTGTTTTGTTTTGTTTTCCAGCCTCCTTTTCAGGGTAGGAAAACTCCATTTCAGCCCTTGGTTTCATTTATGAGGTTGAAATTCCCTGCCCTTCTGGAGCACTTTGATCCTTTTTATCTTGTGGGAAGCAAATTCCTGGTTACCTGTTGCCTACCTACCATCTGCCTACCAGTGGATCTGCATCTTTAGCCTGACTTACAGCTTTTTCTCTTCTACTTTTTTCAGGTTCATAGAAATGTTTATTTTGTATATGCTTTGGGATTTTTTTTTTTTAATTTTCTATATTTAGCCAATGATGTTTTGGACAAAGGTGGGGAGTTTATGAACTTCCAGGACCAACTTGACTGGAAATCTGGGATACTCTTTTTTTTTTAATTTTTTATTTTTATTTTTTATTATTATTTATTTATTTATTATTTTTGGGGGGGGTACACCAAGTTCAATCATCCGTTTTTTATTTTTTTATTTTATTTATTTATTTTTGGGGGGTACACCAGGTTCAATCATCTGTTTTTATACACATATCCCCGTATTCCCTCCCTTCCTTGACTCCCCCCCCCCGAGTCCCCCCCACCCTCCCCTGGGATACTCTTAAAAATACAAATCAGCTTTCATTCCTCTACTTAAAATCCTAAAATCTTCCAATTTAAAAAAATATTTAGTAGACATCAAACTTCTCAGCATTCCTTTACATGACTTGGGCCCTCCAAATTCATTTCAGGCACTTTCCTTTTTGCTCTAGCCCTAGACCCCACCTTTCAGTTCTTTGAAAGTGCTTCACTTTAACATATGCTTTTTTTTTTTTTAATTGTTACTGAAACACAGTTGATTGACAATGTTGTGTTACTTTCAGGTATACAGCAAAGTGATTCAGATATATATATATATATATTCATTTTTAGATTCTTTCCCATTGTATGTTATTGTACAAGATATTGAGTAGAGTTAAAACAGTAGATCCTGTTGGTTAATCTATTTTATATATTACAGTGTGTGTATTTCAATCCCAAACTCCTGATTTATTCCTCTTACCCTTTCCCCTTTGGTAACCATAAGTTTTTCTATGTCTGTGAGTCTATTTCTGTTTTGTAAATAAGTTCATTTGCATCATTTTTTTTAGATTCCACATATAAGCAATATCATATGATATTTGCCTTTCTCGCTCTGACTTATTTCACTCAGTATGACAATCTCTAGGTCCATCCATGTTGCTGCAGATGGCATTATTTCATTCCTTTTTATGGCTGAGAATTATTCCATTGTGTATATGTTCTACATCTTCTTTATCCATTCATCTGTCAATGGGCACTTAGGTTGTTTCCTTGTCTTGGCTATTGTAAATAGTGCTGCTATGAACATTGGGGTGCCTGCGTCTTTTTGAATTATAGTTTTCTCCAGTTAAATGCCCAGAAGTGCAATCGCTGGTAGCTCTATTTTAGTTTTTTAGGGACTCTCCCCACTGTTTTCCACAGTGGCTGCACCAGTTTGCATTCCCATCAGCAGTGTAGGAGGGTTCCCTTTCCTTCACACCCTCTCCAGCCCTTTTTTTAAAAATAAATTTGTTTATTTTTTTATGTATTGGCTGCATTGGGTCTTTGTTGCTGCACGTGGGCCTTCTGTAGTTGTGGAGAGCAGGGGCTACATTGTAGCGTGCAGGCTTCTCATTGCGGTGGCTTCTCTTGTTGCAGAGCACAAGCTCTAGGCACACAGGCTCTAGTAGTTGTGGCACACAGGCTCAATAGTTGTGGCTCTCGGACTCCAGAGTGCAGGCTCAGTAGTTGTGGCGCACAGGCTTAGTTGCTCTGTGGCATGTGGGATCTTCCTGGACCAGGGCTCAAACCCATGTCCCCTGCATTGGCAGGTGGACTCTTAACCACTGCACTACCAGGGAAGTCCCCTTTCCAGCATTTATTATTTGTAGAATTTTCTTTTTGTTTTGTTTTTGGGTGTTTTCTTTTTTTTTTTTTTTTTTGCCACACCATGTAGCATGCAGGATCTTAGTTCCCCAACCAGGGATTGAACCCACCCCGCCCTGCAGTGGAAGCGTGGAGTCTTAACCACTGGAGTGCCAGGGAAGTCTCTGTAGGCTTTTTGATAATGGCCATTCTGACTGGTGTGAGGTGATACCTCATTGTTTTGATTTGCATTTCTCAAATAATTAGTGATGTTGAGCATTTTTTCATGTGCCTGTTGGCCATCTGTATGTTTTCTTTGGAGAAATGTCTGTTTAAATCTTCTATTCATGTTTTGATTGGGTTGTTTGTTTTTCTTTGATATTGAGCTGTATGAGCTGTTTGTATATTTTGGAAATTAATCCCCTGTCAGTTGCATAGTTTGCAAGTATCTTCTCCCATTCTGAGGGTTGTCTTTTTGTTTTGTTGATGGTTTCCTTTGCTGTGCAAAATCTTTTAAATTTAATTAGGTCCCATTTGTTTATATATTTTTTAATTTCCATTACTCTAGGAGACAAATCCAAAAAAATATTGCTATGATATATGTCAATGTTCTGCCTGTGTTCTCCTCTAGGAGTGTTGTGGTATCTGCTCTTACATTTAGGTCTTTAATCCATTTTGAGTTTGCTTTTGTATATGGTGTTAAAGAATGTTCTAATTTCATTCTTTTACATGTAGCCGTCCAGTTTTTCCAGCACCACTGTTGAAGAGACTGTCTTATCCCTTGTATATTCTTGCCTCCTTTGTCTAGATTAATTGACCATAAGTGCATGAGTTTATTTTCCCCAGTGCTTCTAAGGTTGACATCTTAATTTTTCTTTTTCATTTAAATGCTACCTCAGAGAAATCTTCCCTAACAACCCTAATTACAATAGCCTCTCCGAGGTCTCTATCATAACACTTGTTTATTTCCTTAATATCATTCGTTACGATGTGTATTTATGTGTTTCTTTATAGTTTCTCACAAAACTGAAAGCATCACGAGCTTTTTACTTTGTGTTTGCATTATATGAAGCCAGCATATAGCATCATGCTCAGTGAACACTTACTGTGTGACTATTATTCACCCATGCATTCAGCATATTTATTGAATGTCTACTGTATGCCAGAACTATCCTTGCTGTGGAGGATGTAATGGGTGAACAACACAGACAGGGTCCTTGCTCTGTGGAGCTTACATTCTAGTGGGAGAAGAAAAGTATCAACAAATAGAAAAATAAATAAGTAACATCAGTGCTAGGGCGATGTGTTTAGGTGATAGGAAACACTTTTCTCAGGAAGCAGCAAGGAGGAATTTATCTGTGACAATCAAGAGGAAGAGCTTTTCAGTTGGAGAGAAGAGCTAGAACAAGGTTCCTAAGTTAAGAATGGGCTTGAGTATTTATAGAACAAGAGACCACTGAGGCTGTAGTGGAAGGAATAGAGGGAAAGAGCATTACAGGATAAGGTTAGAGACTTGGCCGAGACCAGATAACACAAGCTAGGAGGTTGAAAGTATGTGGTACCTTAAGACAGATGCAGCTCTTCATTACCGAAGGAGCTGGTAAGGTGCAGGTAGGAGTGGATGCAGAGGAAGCGTATGTTAAACAGATCTGTTTAAATTGTAGCAAAGCATTATCTTCTAGAAAGTCATAAATCACTGCTTAGTTTTTGGTTTCATTTTCACCAGGGATGCTGCTTTTTAATTCATGGCATGAATAAATGCCTTTTGTTATCCCTTTAGAAACTAGTACAAGCCAGACATCCTATGTTATGCATGCTTGCTCATTCATGGTCATAAAATACAGTGGAAATAGAAAGGGAGCACTCAGTTAATGCTTTTTTGCTGAATTTCTGAATTTGTGCAGGCTTTTGGAATTTCATGTTTCCTAGTTTAGTCAGTGCAGTGACCTGAAAGCAAAACAAGGTTGATTACTCAATCTTTCATTTCCACTTTTTCATTTCCCTTTGTTTTAGAAAGCAAGTAACTAGGGAAGGCAGTGTACTCAAGGGTGCCTAACTTCCACATTTTCAAGAGCAGACTTTTTTTTTTAGTATCTTTGCAGCAATCTTCTAATTAATTGTCTACCAAGAGGATGAGTTTTCATTTGTCACTTATAACCTTTTTGATCCTATTAGTAAAACTAATCATTGCTTCCATATCATATTCTTTTTAAAAAAGTTATTTGAAGTTAATCGATGAGACTTCCTTTTAATTATTTTGTGTCCTTCACTAAACATGTAGTGATGACAAGGAGCTATTTTAAGTTTCTCTGTAGTAGACTTTATGATAATTCCAGTTCTTTTGCTGACCCTATAAGCAGAGGACTTAGAGGCAGTTCCTCTTCTTTCCTAATAATGACTTGCTTAAACCACTGCCAGAGTATTTACAGGTAGTCACTCACTTAGAAATGATTAAATTTCAGACATTCATATTTAATCTGAGCTTTGGAATTTGCAGTGTGTTTCCCCCCTGAAAAAAAATTTACAAATGGTGTTCTGAGTGAATAAGTTTCTAGGCTATCCTTTAAAGACTTATGTAACGTACAATATAGCTGAAATACTACACATTTATAATGAAAAATATTAGAAGAATCACATTTCAGATGTACATTAGTTTTACTACATGATGTTTAAATAGGATTTGGGGGGAATAGTTTGGGTTCCTAAACACCTTTGTTTGTGGTGAGAGGATGAACAGAGGTGCCATGAAGATGTTCCCATCAGAGCTATGGAGAGAACCATTGGGAATGCTTTTGGAGGAAGCCCATCCCCATCTCCTGCATGGCAGCGACCAGCCATCTGCATGTGAGACATTCTTAAGTCAAATGTTTGTATATCAGAAGTACCTGTATGCTCTTACTAGTTATAAAAAGTGAAAAATTCATTTAAAATAATCTTAAGTGAGGGATTGAAAAGTTTCTATATTTTGAAATTTCCTAAGCAGATGTTAATGCTGTCTTGATACATTTACAGACATATTTCTTGTTTAGTGATCATATTTAATTGTGTCTGTTTTTCCCCCCTTTGTGGGTTTTTTTTAATCTTTGTGTGTTTGGGGATTTCCCTGGCTGTCCAGTGGTTAAGACTCAGCGTTTTCAATGCAGGGGGCCTGAGTTCGATCCCTGGTCGGGTAACTAAGATGCCACATGCCGCACAGTGCAGCCAAATTAAAAAAAAGAAAAAAAAAATCTTTGTGTGTTTGGTTTTATTCCTAAAATTATTGGTGCTCCTTAGTTTTCAAAGGCAGGAATTTAATTCACTTAACTAAAAAAAAAGGAAAATGGTACTATAATATTCATAGTTGAAACAAATTTTATTTGTTTTAGACTTATTCTACTTTTAATTCTTTAGTAGGCATAATTTATTTTTATTTCAAGAGATTTTTATTATATTGGAGCTAATTTTTGAGCATTTGTTAACTTACATTTTTATGTGTATAGTGCAATCCCTGGCAAAGTGATATTTTGGAAAGTTACACATAGAATATAGAAGAGCATGTGCTGTGGGTTCTAATTCTATTCAGTGTTTACTCAGTGATTTTTTCAGTTCAGATACATTTCTCAGCTCTCACAGCATCTTTTTCACTATCTATAAAAGGAGGCTGATGAAACCTGCTTGCTTCACAGAGTTGCTGAAGTTACTACGTAAGATTGATTGGCAATGTACGACAGCCCATAATACTACAGAAATGGGCTGTCAGAGGATCAAGCAGGGAAAGCTTTCATGCCATTGTGTTTCTTTTCCCTGAACTTTCCTTCTTTTCATAGCCAAGTTTCTCAAAAGAATAAGCTACACTCATCAGCTTCACTTTTAATCTCTCATTTTTGTCAAAAATAATCACTAGTATTTAGCATTGATATTGTTAGGACTATATAACTTCTTCAAAATGAGTCAGGTGATCATACTATGAGTGTATTTTCTTTCTTGAACATCTTCCCATCCCCCTTTGGAATGCTTTATTTTTCTGTTTGCTTTGTTTGCTATTGTGTCTTTCACTGATTCTTTCCCAAACACTTCACTAGAACTGTAAAATTCCTCTCAATATAGCAAACACTTCCATCAAACGGTTATCCATCAAATCCATTTTTAAAACCCTTTCCTTTTTTCTTGCAGGTATTCCTCTGGGAGCCTTTTGTCTTCCTGTTCTAATCTGAACTGTTTGCTCTCTAGGCCTGCTGCAGTGCTTTCGTCCTGTCTGTTCCTTCCCTCATCATCCTGGGAATTTCCTTTACTTCTTTTCTGTTTTGGAATGTTTCCTTGTTCCTGTGTTTTCTTCTTTCTGGATTTATTCCCTTGTTTTGGTATTGCACATCCTCCACCACCCACCTCCTATTCCCACTCACCCCCAGCCGTCTAGCACCAAATCCTCTTAGGCTGGGCAACTCTCTTAGAACATCTATGAAGTTTTTACCCTCCTTTCAGTTCCCCTGTTGGATGGACCTCCCCTCTCTTTGTGCCTCCATAGCATACTTTATCACAGCCTTGGTCCTTCATACTTATCAAGCACCTACATGTCAGGGACTGTACTGTGTTCAGCATTAGGGCGTCCAAGATTAAGAGAATGAGATTCTCCTTCCCATGGAAATTCTGAAAGATAAATAAGAATAGCATGGTTCTCACTGGAGGCAGTACTGCCCTCTAGCGGCCCTTTGAAAAAGTGGGAAGTTTTCAGTTACCACAGTAATGGGAGAGTACAGCTGGCATTTTGTAGTCAGGGGCCAGGAATACTAAATGTTTTATAAGCCCAGCGCAACTTCAGAACGTTCCACCAAATATTCATGTGTGAAAATCTGTTCACAGTTATCCAAGCCTGGGACCTAACTCCACTTTAAACACAAACCCAAACTTCTTGGTACTTTTTACATTGTCATTGCTTGTGCAACAGATGGAAAACAGCTACTGTCCATCAATGTGAGTTTATAGAAGAAACATTTTTTTAAGTAGCATGTGTTTATTTTAAAAAAGTTAAGAATCCCTCGGATGATAGATTCATGTGATAGCAATGAAGAAGAACATGATTGCCTTACTCTATGCATAAAAGTACCATAACTTTCTAGAGTAAATGTTAAAGATTTTGTTAATTATTTTGTATGTGTGTTTATATATATTGAACTGTAATACAGTGCACAGCTTGATAAATTTGTACACACACGTACACATTAAGATGTGTAACTGCCACCTGGATCTAGATAGAGTGTCTGCATAATTAGGAAACATAGGATAAACGTATTTTTAAATAGTATGTTACATTTTCAAATAACATGCCCATTATGTTTTCATATGTACAGTAAATAGAGTCAAAGTGTCCAAAAGTCTGGAAACATTAGGAAAATATCTTATTTATTACATTTTTTACATTTTAGCAGTTGGACCCATTGCTTTAAATTTTACTTGAGAAGATAATTTGAGGTTGAAGAAAAAGATATATATTGAGTATATTATTTGCAAATATATTTAACGTATTTATCCTGCTTCCCAACTTTACAGACACTCTGTACCTAAAAAAGTTTCCTTACATTCCTTCTTGGTCAGTATTTTGCTACTATCAGAGGTAACCACCATTCAGACTTACATCACACATTTCTTCAAATATTCTTTTTCTCTCTGTTAGTTTACATGTACAGGAAAGGTAAATTGAATTAAAAAGAAATAAATCTTTGCAGCCAGAGTTGCATTTTGTCACTCTAATTATGAAATGTTTTAGATCCAGTTATAACTTTCATACTCCCTTTATCAAAAGATGATGAATTACTTAGCATTTCCAACAACATTTTAATTGAAAAGGATTCTGGTACAGTGTGTAGAACAAAGCTAATGGGAAATATGTAGTAGAAAATTTGAGAGTCCTTTTAATAGAACCAAATGTTACTGAATTAATAGAAGCACACAAAATGTAGGAATCTCATTTTTTATTAATAAAAATGATTTTTAAATACTTCCTATTATTGCCACACTAAATATTAAAAGCTGTTTTGTACAGTGATAAGAAATTATGTGAATATTAAATTTTTAATTAGAGTTTTAGATTGTCTTTATTCCTACTTTGAATCTATCCAAAAGGTCAACCACATATCTTCTCTACAGTTTCTCATATTTCTGTTTTTGTCTTATTCCTTCTCTATTCCCCCTCGCCTTTCAACAGTGTGATCTCTGAATTCTTTTTGAGTGGATGTATATACTGAATGTAATCTGAATTATGGTGGAATTTCAAAGTAGGAGATATGTTTTCTGTTGGATTTAATCTTACACTTTCCCATTATTTTTAAAATTTATTTATTTATTTTATTTATTTATTTGCTGCATTGGGTCTTCATTGCTGCACACAGGCCCTCTCTAGTTGCTGTGCACAGGGGCTACTCTTCATTGCGGTGCGCAGGCTGCTCACTGCAGTGGCTTCTCCTGCTGCGGAGCACAGGCCCCAGGCACGTGGGCTTCAATAGTTGCAGCACATGGGCTCAGTAGCTGTGGCTCATGGGCTCCCGAGCACAGGCTCAATTGTTGTGGCGCACGGACCCAGCTGCTCCATGGCATGTGGAATCCTCCCAGGGCAGGGCTCGAACCCGTGTCCCCTGCATTGGCAGGCAGATTCTTCACCACTGCGCCACCTAGGAAGTCCACTTTCCCATTTTTTAATGTAGGGAATTATTTTGACATGACACTTTAAATAAGGCCATCTCATTTGTAGGTATATTGTACCTCCTAATTTTCACCATTTCAACATCCAGTACTTTGTCTTGGTATGTTTTGCATATTGTTAAGAAAATTTCCTCCTTGTCATAGTCAAATAAATCTAGTCTGTTATTTCTCTGATCTTTTGTTTTCTATATAGAATAGCCTCTGATTTTTTGTTTTTTATATAGAATGGGTCCTGATCTTTTGTTTTCTGTATAGAATGGCTTCTAAATATAAATTTTCTTAAATCCAGATTTACCCAATATAAATAGGTACAAGCGTCTGAGTACTTCATTATGTTTTCTGATGTGGTTGGATCTGAGCGTATTAAATATATTAAATAATACTCTATTATGATAAGTATATATATGTCTTTATATTTCTGTTTATGTGTGTAGAAATATTATCTATGAAATTTATTTTAGAATAGTAAAGGGGACCTTACAGACTATATTTTAAAGGGGGATGTTGAGTCCGATAGAGTTGAGAAACGTTCTTCTAGACTAATTAGTGCAGTGGAGTCTGCCAGGTATTCTACTGGAACTGTTCAGGACCCAGTGGGAGCCTGTCACGGGGGAATGGTCAGTTCAGGCAGGGGATGAAATGTGTGTCAGGGATCATGGAATCTAGAGACTGAGATGATTTTTAAAAAGTATGACTTGTTGCTATATGTTTCCATGTGTGTCTCTCTTTTGAACTGCAAGTTCCTTGAGGGGCAGAGACCATTTTTCCTTACTCTGAGTACCTAGCGCTGGTACTTGCCCATGGAAAGTAGGTAATAAATGTTACAAGCTTGGGCAGCTCCACACAGGTGTGCAAGTTTGATGACAAGAGAGTGTGGGGTTGCCTGGAAACCAGATTGCCACAAGAGTACTGAAGGTTGGATCATTTATTTGCCATACCCCAGGGAAATTTTAATAATTGCCTGAGTACTCTTCGGGGAATCTCCCAAAATCTTAAAGGAATTGAAATTAAATTAGCATATTATTCTAAGGCAAGGGTCCTTAGAATATAGGAGGCTGTGAACTTGGATAGGAAAAAAATTACATTGTTATTTTTACTAACCTCAGTCTGAAATTAAGCATTTCCTTCTGTTTTGAACGCAGGTAATGGTGGTAGTAGTGGTGCTAAGCAGTACCTGTGATTTTTTTTTTTTTTTTGCTAGTGGAAGCCACAGGTATTTGCAGTTTCAGTTGTTGCAGACCCCTCACAATATTGTTTACACTCATTACTTTCTTATTATGGTAATTAGACCTGCCACTCGCTCTTTTTATTTGTCATTAATAAAGAAGCACCTATATTACCTATCACACTTTTTAAGTAATTATATTTTAAAATTATATTTTAAAACATTGTTCTGAAATTCTAGAGTAAACAAAACTAATGTATAATGATAGAATTCAGATGGGTGGTTGCTTCTTGTATAGATGACTGACTGGGAAAGGGGCATAAGAATACTTTCTGGGGTAACAGAAATGTCCCATGTCGTTGGTATACATTAATCAAAGGTGACTGGATGCTGAACTTAAGTTCTGTGTTTCACTGCATGTAAATTATACCTCAATTAAAAAAATAAATACATTAAAAAATATTCTGAGAAGGGGTAAATTGCTAAAGAAATCGCTGGGAACAAGAAAAGAATGCTTTTTCTGAGGCCATCATGTTGCCTTTGCCTTTCTCCTTTGAGTGCCCTCTCTCTCTCAGTTGCTTTTGCTATTCGTTTTCTTTTTTTCTAAACGTGTTCTCACTTTTTTGAGCTAAGCAAAGTCAGAAAAGAAAAACAGCAGCTATGAAAGAAATTCTTTGCTTGGCTTATTTGCCAATCTCTTAAAGTCAGTAAAACTGTGGCCTTCCTAACATTTATGTACTTGCTTAGACTTTAAGAAATTTCTAGTGAGAGCTACTCTTCTAAAAACTAATTTGTAGATGATTTCATAATGGAATGATTTTTCTTATCTCCAGTTTCGCTTGGAGTTTTAGTAGGATTTTTATGCCTCTGTATCATTGAATATGCAGTTCTGTTATGAAGTAGCTATGGACATTTATAACATAGATTGGAAGAAAAAGAAAATGTATTAGGAATCAGAAAAGCATCGAGGAAGTAAGGAAAGAAAAATGAATATTACTGACAATCTGTTCCGCATTTTCTTTTTCAGAAAATCCATCTAGGTATCCTCGATGTAGTGTGACTGTATATTCTAAGTTCAAATATGTTTTACTTGTATAAAATTCACAGTACTACAGATATCAAATATTAGCCTATATTTATTTTAAAATGTGAGGATAGTGCTTGAAGATGTTAAACATAGTGGTAGATAATATGCAGAACAAACATTAGGTTCTTTTTCAGGGGCACACAGTGTTAAGACTTCTCAAAGTACAACTCTTGCTGCCTATCATTTTATACTTATAACCATAAGTTTTTCTCTGCTATTCTTATATTTTCACAGTCTTTTTATTTATCTAGATAAACTTAATAGGACATTTGTTTTACATATAAATAGATTGCAAAGTATTCTAAGAAAGATTGAACTAAGGTGAATAGTCCTAACAGATTGTTGTTCAGATATCATCCGCATGTCTTTTATGACTTGGTATTAGATAAAAAGCCTAAAATGCTGTTTGGCGGTTTCTTTGCAGCCCCTCGTATGGAAAACTTGAAATGCAGAGGAGAAACAATAGCTAAGGAGATCAGTGAAGCCATGAAGGTAAAAGCTACATACTAAATTATAAGTGTAGCTAGGTATTTGCTTTCAGCATTCATAGGTGTTTTAGTCGGTTGTAACAGGAATTCTCAGTAGTCTTTTAAATAGGTCTTTAATGAATTTATTCAGAGATGGTAACATTCAGAATAACTACCATTTATTAGGCACCTACTACGTGTCAACATTATACCTGGCTTCTTTAAAGGTTGGTTATATTTTTGAGTTCTGAGAGTTAGCAACCCATCAAACAATTTTGGATAATAACACCAGTGCACATAAAGTCAGCATTTAGTAGACAGCAGGCACCATCTAACTGCTTTACAGACATTCTGTTACCTCATTTAATCCTTACAGTAACCCTCTGAGATAGGAACTGCTACTTCCCTGTTTTACAGATAAGGAAACTGAGGCACAGAGGGGCTAAGTAGATTGTCCAAATAAATAATTGTGCCAGGATTTAAACCCTAGATGTTTAGCTACAGAGCCTATACTCTTAACCACTGTATTATACTGTGTTGACGCAAATAATCAGTGAACAATATATAATAAGAATAGAAGAGTTTTATTAGAGCCAAACTGAGGACTATAGCCCAGGAAACAGCTTCTCAGTAGCTCTGATGGGACTGCTCCGAAAGGGTAGGGGAGGAGCCAGTATATATGAATTTTTTTGGCTGGGAAAAAATGTACTCAAGATGACAGCTCAGTAAAAGATTACTGCTAACCACAAAGAACAGATATCTCAAATGAATGATTTTTAGTGTTTTTTTCTATGTGTGGGAAGATGCAAGAATCCGGGGTCATTGAAATTCATCCTTAAATATGCATCTTAACTGTCTGGAAGCCTGTACACCCAAAGCACAGAATGCTCCATCATGTTTTTCCCATCCTGAATTCCCCTCAGGGCTCACTGTCTTGGGTGACTGCAGTGGGTCACAGCTTAACCCTTTGTGTAACTGGATGGTGAGCAAATTCTTTTATTTAATGATTAAAGCCAATGTACAGTGTTTGTTTGACAGGCCATAAGAGAGGCTGTTTCAGTTAGTGTAGTAAAGTGCAAGCTAAATCATGTATAAGCCAGAGTGATTTCCCCAGACCTCAATATGTGAAAATTTCTTCCATCAACTGCATATCCGACTTGGAGTTTTCATAGTATTATCATAAAATTGTGTATATTCTTGATGTTTATTTTGCCCAAACAGAAAATATTTGGATTTCTAGTACATGAAAATTATTTTAAAATTCCTTCAGAATCTCCTCTGTTTTGATCATTTTCTGTGACATTCTTTTGTGGTTTGTATTAATCCCATGATTTTCTGGTACTCACACTTCTTTCATAACATGTTCTTAATAGGGAGTTGGCAAACTATGGTGGGCCAGGCTAAAATCCAGCCTGCCACGTTTTTTTGTAAATAAAACTGTTTTGGAACACAGCCATGTACATTCATTTACTTATTGTCTGTGGCTTCTTTGCATTACAACAGGAAAGTTGAGTAATTGTGACAGAGATGTAAAGGCCCGCAGAGCCTAAAATGTTACTGTGTGGCCCTTTACATGAAAAATGTGCCGATTCCTGCTCTTGATAATTAAGATTTTTAAAATACTTACCATCCTAAAATATGGAATTTCAGATATTAAATTTTAAACTCTGAAATTGTTACCTCCTGTTTTGCCAGAGTTTTATTTTATTAGCAGGCATTATAGGAATAGAACATATCTTTTTAGTTTTAGCTTTTCGTTAAAATTGCTCAGCTAAAGTTGGTATTTTAAGGTAAAGTTGAATACCTATTACCTAAAAAATTAGATTTTAGAAAAAACCTTGACCTGAGGAGTTAAAATACTCGTGTTGTGTCTATCTCTGTGTTTGTGTTTCAAGCTGAGATTAATGTTAAGTATTACTGTTGTTTGTTTTTTTAAGTCCTTGCCTGCATTAATTGAACAAGGAGATGGATTTTCCCAAGTTTTAAAGATGCAGCCTATTATCCAGCTCCAGAGAGTCCACCAAGAAGTGTTTTCCGGTTGTTATAGGAAACCAGATGTTAAACCTGAGAGCTTTATAGCACAAATAGAAACCACACCAGCAGAGATTTCTACTAGGAAAACCACTGACTTGGTACTGAGAAGAAAGCGAACTAAAGACTGCCCCCAGAGAAAGTGGTATCCATTGCGGCCAAAGAGAATCAGTCTTGATACATAAGCTCTTTTTGTTTATCTTGGGAGTTGAGATTAGGCACTATCAACATTTAGATTACAGCCTAATGCCTGGACGGGACTTCACTGAAAACAACAGATAAGTAGTGATTCCTTTATATAAATATAGTAGCTCTGTGCTGGGGTATGATATAATAGTGTATTTCTTTCTTCACCTTTGCATCTATAGTCAATGAAAAGCTATTGTTTGAGTATTGGCACAAAGCCTGTCAATGGTCATTAAGAGTGCAAACTTTTAGTGTCCTTAAATGCCATCAACACTTGGCTGGCTGCCTTACAGCTTTTATGGAATTTTAGAAGTAACATATTCCATTGGGTTTCCTGGACATATATCTTTTAAAAAAAGAGCTGCGTAACAGTTGTTGTTATTTAAGGACTAAAAGTCATCCTCAGTTCTGCACAGGAGCAGATGCAGTTGTTCCCCCCCTGGCCTCCAAAGCAGTTTGATTTATCAAATTAATGTGCAGATGACAAGACTGGCTTTGACTTTGTTACTCTAAGTTCTGCTTATTTGGGTATGTGGGATTAATTTTAGGGTTTTTTGGTTTTGTTTTGTAAGACAAAGAAGATGATTGTGTAAGAATTTCTCTTAGAAATAAAAATTGTCATGTAGTCAGTGTTTCTTACCTGCACTTTTGTTTTCCATAGATTTCTTAACTTTAAACACAATTTGACTTGGAACTAATAGTTTCTTTTCAGGATTTCTCATTATTTCTTTGTAGATAACTCCAGTTCAAAAATATATATCAGATTAATGCATTGAACGAATTGTCATTGTTGAACAAATATAGATGCAATCACACTGAACTATTTTACATTTAAGACTGTTTATATATCAAGTATATAATCATTGATAGAAGTCTGAGACAGCTGTATTGCCTATATTTCTAACATTTAACTACAGTTTCTTATCTCTTATTATGTCTCTTACTCACATTAATACAATGTAGGCAGGGCCATCTAATTTGCCAGATATTTCCCTATTAACAACTGAATACCTTCATTCCTTTGCAGAGGAATTTACTAATCATGAAGTTGAAAAATCTGTACTTCTCTTGTTTGTTATGTCTTAATAATCATAAAAGTCTAAATGTGACAGAAAATCTGTCTCAGTGAAGAATACTTACAAAACTATTTTACTGCATTCTGTATTTGAATGTTACAACTTGAAATCTGTATATTTGTACACAGCAGTGTGTTTTTTATTAAAATAATATACAAAGACTGCAGCCTTATACTGTGTATTTTTAAGAGTTGTCTCAGGCCTTCTTGAGCTCAGCTTTAGTTGGATGGTAGGTCAGCACCTTGCATTTCAGAACATGCTGAATTTTACTTTAAAACTATTTTGAGTCTACAGAATATTGCCATACTAATGCAGTGCTAACTTTTTCATAGTAGAAAATTCTGTATGAGTAGTTTCACTTCAAAAGCAGGCAAACAAAAGAATTACTGTTATTTCTCCTAGATTAGATAATTGCATTGCATTTATGTAAGAAAATGTCTCCCTTTTTTAAGAGATTTATATTGAGATACATAGAGTTTAATGACTTAATGGCTTAGATTTATGCTGAAATATGTCAGCAAAGAAAAAACAAAGGAAAAGGAATAGATTGAGTATGGCAAAAATCTTGATAGTGTTGGATCTGTGTGAGGCTATAATCTTTCTACTGCTGGGTCTGGGAATTTTTATAATTAAAAAAACATTGTTCTTTTTAAAGTGCTCAGACATACAGCCAAAACTTTTGTTGGGGGGGATCAAACCCACGCCCCCTGCATTGAAAGTGCAAAGTCTTAACCACTGGACTGCCAGGGAAGTCCCTGAAACTTGAAATCTTTCAGAGAGCCCAAAGTTTCACTCCACAGTTATAGCAGAGTTCCAAATGATATACCATTAGGAAAGAAAATATATTAGCATTATTATCTAAGATAAACATGGCTGATATCAGTAATAATATTGATAAGTGTACATTGTTAAGAAGAGAAGTTGAATTTCTGCATAGACCGAGAGCTAGCTAGCTAAGGTGATAAATGGTCAGAAAGTCTATAGTTGCAGGGAATGTTGAAGGAAAGAATAGAAAGTCAAATATTGACCTACCTATGGTAAGAAGAAGGCTGGATTGGATAGTCTTAAAATTTCCTTTCAACAAAAACCAAAACCAAACAAACAAAAACAACACAACACAGGAAGGTCAAATCCAGTTCCAATGGAGAGAGAACACCGTTAAAGCAGCTTGTTTCTGAAAACACTGAAGGAATATCTGTGTTTTCCAAACTTCAGCCATTAGAAACTGTATTAGTCAGTTTGAGTTGCTACAACAAAATACCACAGACTGTGGCTTAAACAACAGAAATTTAATGTCTCACAGTCTGGGGGCTTGAAGTCCATGATCAAAGCAAATTCGGTTTCTGGTGGTAAAGTTTGTCTTCCTCACCCCCTCATGCATTGGGGGTTGGGGGGTGTTGGTGTCTTTTCTTATAAGGACATTAATCTTATTAGATCAGGGCTCCACCCTGATGATCTCATTTAATCTTAATTACTTCCTTAGAGGCCCCATCTCCAAATATAGCCACACTGGGGGCAGGGTGGGGGCGGGGTTAGGGCTTTAGCATATGGATTTTGAGGGGAAGTCTTTAACACTAGATAATAAAAATCTTTTCCTAGACCTCTTTCCCTGGGTCTTTATGGCTTGGGCTGCATAGAGAACAAAGTCAATGAAATCAAACTTTTAATTTGCTTCAGAATGTAGCTATCTCTAAGAATGAGCTTGTTTGACTTCTGTTGAAGACTTTGGTTTTTCCCTATGCACCTTCATTCACTTCTTAACCTATTCAACAGATACCTGTTAGTCACTAAGTAGTTCAAAAGTCAGAGAAGTTCAGAGCATAGTCTCTGAGCCAGATCATCTGGGTTCACATTTCCGCTCTACTGTGATTAAGTACAATTGGGCAAGTTACTTAACCTTCCTGCACTGCAGTGTTCTCATATGTAACATGGGTGTGATGATAAAACCCACCTTATAGTGTTATTATGAGAAGTAAATAAGTTCATAATACAAAGCCCTTAGACTAGTGCTAGGCACATAGTATACATAGTGAGCATTCCATAAGCATTATTATTACTTGGTTTGACAAAGGAAGTGAAAACACTCATAAGATAAAACTTGTCTAAGAGTCTCATATTCTAGTGAGGAGAACGAGCATGTGAACAGTGATCATGCGATGTAGCAAATGCTTATGTAGATGTGTGGGGCAGGGGGACTTTCTGGAGGAGACAGCATTTGAACAGTCATGACTATTTTAGGCAAATAATCAGGGAGGAAGGTTCCTGGCAGTGTAGAGAATTTAACGAGGCAGGTGGTTGTGAGGGAGCATTGTGTACTGGAGGAACATCAGGTAAGTGTCTCTGTGTGGGTCTTGTCTAATGAGACTTACTACAGGTGAACCTGCAGAGAGGAGCAGAATCAGCTCTTAAGAATTTTGTACTTCTTAGATTGGTAATGAGGAGCGGGAAAGGAAGTGGAAATCCATTGAATCCATCTTCCTCCTTTTGTAGCATTTGCCCCAAAATAGCAAGAACAAGAAAGAAAAACACAGTCAACTTTTGATGAAACCAGGAGGTAGGTTATTCCAAGCCATAGCATGTGAAGAATGAAAGTGTATGGAGGAAAGAGAAATAAATTAGCACATCAGAGAGAGATCAAACCTAAGTGTCTATAGAGAGATACATTGATAAGAGAAATCCAAATCCCCTCCTCAGAATCTCTGGACAATTGAAGAATGGAGGACACCACAAGAGGCTAGGATGAGATGGAGAAGCCTGAAAATGAGATTGTGTCCTTATCCCTTCCACTCACTGTTGGTAATTATCTATGCCAAATGAGTTTGTTTTCTGAAAAGTTGAAATAAAGAGGCCCTAGAGAGAAGGGTAATATTCAGAGCAAAAAGTGGGCAAAATGAAATTCTGCACTGGAATGGTAAGACTTGAAGTTCCAGGATACTGGCAGCCTGGCTCACACATCTTAGATGATCCTTCTTTAGAGACATTCAACAACCCCCAGAGAAAAAAACTATAGATAGTGATATTTGAAGGTCCCAAACCACATTTCCAGCTGGCCAATCCAATCGCTCTACTGTAGAGCCTCTAAGCCCCACTCACATAGAGCTTCTAGAAACATTTTGTATGTATTTTACTCTAAAAAATGAATAGACGTAATAAAAAACAGGAAGCAGCCCAATATTCATCAATAATAGAACAAAAAAGTAAGTTGTGGCATATACACATGATGGAATACTACACAGGAATTAAAAAAAGAAAACTGAAATTACAGATACACATAATAGGATGAATCCCAAAGACGTTATACTGATTGAAAGAAGCCAGGCTCAAAAGAGTGCATACAGTGTGTGGAAATCACAGAATAGGCAAAACGAATCTATGGTGGTTACCTGTGGGGAGAGAGGAGATACTAACTGGGAATGGGCACAGGGAACATTTTTGGGTGACAAAAATATTCTACATCTTGATCTTAATGGTGCTCATATTGCTGTATACATATGTAAAATTTCATTGAGCTATACACTTTAAATTTATGCATTTTATTTTATGTAAGTTTTATCTTAAAAAATAATAAACACAAACGCAGAGACCAAAAGACTGGGAATCCCACAAAGGCAGGAATCTTTGTTCTGATGTATCCCGAGTACCTAAAATAATGCCTGCAGGGCATATGGTAATTTCTCAATGCATATTGGTTAACTGAAAACAAGAGCACAGAAACCAAAGGGAAATTAGGACCTCAAAAACAAACAAAAAAACAGATAAATACAAAACAGAGAATAATTATTGCTCTCCCGGAGATAAGAGAAGATACTGCATCCATTAAAAAAATTCTATTAAAGACTTTAGTAAACAAGAAAGAGTTCTCAAAAATTGAAAGTTGAAGTGTAAAAGCTGAAATAAATTCAGTAGGAGGGCTGAAAGATAATACAAAAATTTCCTAAAAGTAAAAGAAAAAAATTAGGAGATGGCAAATTGGAAAGAAAAGAGGAGAATAAAGAGAATGAATTCAGAGGGCCGATATCTAATTGACAGCCTTTCCAGAAAGAAAGGGCAGAAAAAACCAAGGAGTCAAAACTATCAAAGAGATCATGCAGTTACCATATGACTCAGCAATTCAATTCTGAGGTCTAAACCTAGGAGAATTGAAGGTATATCTATGCAATAGCTTGTACGTGAACATTTGTAGCAGCAACCCAAATGTCTATCAACTGACATGGATAAAATAAAATGTGGTATATCCAACTGATGGAATATTATTTGGTAATAAGTACGGTACATATTACAATGTGGATGAAACTTGAAAACATGCTAAGTGATAAGTCACTCACAAAAGACTGTCTTTTGTATGACACCATTTATATGAAATGTCCAGAATAAGCAAATCTTAGAAACAAAAAATAGATTAGTGGTTGCCTAGAACTAGAGGAATGGGAGTGACCATTAAGGGGACAGGGTTTCTCTCAGGGGTGATGAAAATGTTCTAAAATTGACAGCAGTGATCGTTACTTGGTGAATATACTAAAACCCATTGAACTGTACACTTTAAGTGGGTGAATTGTATGGTACGTGAAGTATCTCAATTTACAAAGAGAGTAGAGGAATAGGAATAATACAAAAAACATTCCCAGATACCAAGACTCTGGAAGATAAAAGCTGAGTATTCAACACAAGGAATGAAAAAAGACAAGAAACAAAAAAACAAATTCACCCCCACCAAGGCACATCACTGAGAAATGTTAAAGAGAAGTTCCTAAAAGCTTCCACTAGAGGAAAAAGAGCATAAAGAACAGGGAATTGGAATGGCATCAAACCACTAAATAACAATCCTGAATCTAGGAGTCCCTGGAGCAGTACAATCTGGAAATTCTCAGTATAAATTATTTGTAACCTAGGATTCTATACCCAGCCAAATAATCAAGTGTGAGGTTAGCCAAAAGCCATTCTCAGACATACAAAATCTTTAAAAAAAAAAAAAAGAGGGATAAAGAAGAAAGAGAAGAAAAGAAAAGAAAAAAGAAAAGATTACTTCCAAAGCATCCTGTTTGGGACACTTCTAGAGGATGTGCTCTGCTGCAAAGGTAAACCAAAGAGGAAGCCCATGGGATCTAGGAGAGAGGCCCCAAAATAGCAGCCAATTCAAGTCCGCAGGACACTGTTCAGCAGATCTGGAGAAGAGTCCAGTCAGACCAGGCTGGCATATGAACATGTAAGGCTCCAAAAGAGATTATCAGGAGGAGAAAACATAACTGACAACATGGAAATTATACAGAGGAGATATTTTATAGTACTCATATGTTCAAAGAAACAAATCAAACATCAGGCAATTATTCGCTACAATAAAAGCAGAAAGTTGTACAGAAGGAGGAATGTAATCACAGTTGGCTCCACAGTGAACAATGTTCATACAGACAATAATGAATACCTCAAATCTGAATTCAATAAAAAAAATTGAGACAGTTATGTTGGAAGGGCAAGAGGATTGGAAATTAACAATGAGTACAGCATGAGTACTGGACATTCAGAACAGGCAGTGGTCAAAGCACTGAAGCAGGGAATCTGGAGTGCCCCCTTATCTGCTGGCTCCTGGGGAAGTCCAGGGTTTACCAGGACAGGGGCTGGAGCAGCCAGGGTGGCAGGGGTGGGATGCTGAGGAAGCTTCCGTACCAGCCAGTACAGAAGTTCATTCTGCAGTATTGAAACAATTCATATGGTTGTAACTCTGACCATCTGAATATCAGCCACAGAGTAGGAATGTTGGGGAGTGAAATCTTCACCACAGTTGAAAGTCAGTGCAAAGCATCTGAAATAGCTGACTCAAGAGATAGCACAGGATGGATATTATTCAGTCAGTGCCAGAAAAACACAGCTAAGAGAATGGAAAGTGGTTACCTTTATGGATGAATCTAGGTGGGAGAAGTGGGCCAAGGGACTGATATTTTTTGTTATAAGCCTTATAGATTTGATTCTTTAAATTATGTGCATATACACAATACATAAAAATAGATGTGATTTTTAAGTGATTTAAAAACTGTAACAAATGTGAATTTGAATTCACTGTGAAAAGCAAATATGAATTACCTTTGCACTATCTTCTCTTCTTCCTATCATTGAGAATTAAGAAATGAATTATACCCCAGAGACTCTTTCAGCCGTTTCAGTTCCATTATCTCAGTATACTTCAGATAAGACTCTGTTTTCAGTTTTGGTTTTGGTTTCTTTGGAGTTTTTTTTTTTCCCTCCTCCGACCATTTGTTTTGCAAATAGATTCTATTATCAAGCCTCTGTGTACAAAAGTGAAGAAAAAAAAGGCTTTCTAGAGAACCACTAAAGGGTTAGTGGGGATTTTATATGAAAGGATTTGGGGTAATTAATACTAATATTCATTTGAAGCTTCAGGGTTGAAGAGTCCTCCTGTAATTCATTGCTGTATCTCTAAGTTGTTTGTACCCTGTGGGCCCTCCACTAATACTAGCTGAATGAATGAATGATTTCATATTGCAAATTTCTAATTTGTCAGTTTCCCTAGATGACAATCTCAGGCACTAATGACCTGTGGTGTTCATGTTCTTTATTAATTGAGTTTAGAAGATAGTCTTACTGTTGTGGGAGGCTGGGGAGTGAGGTGGGGAGTGAGTGGGTGGGTGGGGGATTTAAAGTCCTGAGGGCAAATCACTGGGAAACTCCCCTGAATTGGAAATCTGGAGTCTTCTGGCTATTCCTGTCTTGAAGTCTAGTCCCTGTATCCCTGAGGATGTCAGAGCAGAGGAAAGCATTCACACCCTTCAGATTGACTCCTTGGTGCTAACAGATATATTTGCCCTCTGGCCCTCTTTTCCTTCGGCTACCTTCCTTTGACTTCTAGGTGGCCTGGGGGAGCTGGGTAAGAAGACCTAGCTCCTCTGGGTCCCCTGCTCCAGCTGATACCTGTGACTGAAGGCTCAGGCCGTCTGTATTATCACCTTGACTAGCTTCATTTCACAGACAGGCTCCCACACTTTTGGGCTGAGACCTAGTCTTGGATTTAAAGGCCTCTGAACACAACATTGTAAATCAACTGTACTTCAATAAAATTTTTTTTTAAATGTAAAAAAAGAATAAAACAAAATAAAGGCCTCCGTGCTTGCCCGCGTACGTGGCTCTGCAGTCCATATCTTCCGCCATGACGACCCTGGAGCTTTGTGTCCGTGTCTGCCCCTGGCGTCACCTGGATGGGCATCCCCTTCACCAGGCCCCAGGTACCTGGGCATTTCATTCTTTTGGTTCCTTCAGACGCATCTGAGACTTAGTTCCTCCGTGCAGCAGCCGGCGGTTATCCTGGCCTTTCAGGGCTCTTGCTGCCTGCACCGCCCCTGCAGCTCCTGGGTCCTCCCATCCCTGCCTCTGCAGCACCAGCTGGTTCAGTAGCATTTCCCGGGTTAGAGTTCCTTTGTTCCTACATGTGGAGCTCCTTTTCTTATGAGCCACGTAAGACCGGAGCATCTCCACCAGAAGAGTAGGTGGGAAAAAGGAGAAGAGAGGAGGCTGTGACCTGCTTCTCTTGCTTTATTTCCTTCTCTTTTGAAAATAATGGGGTGGGAGGAAGGTTCACATAAGTGTGGGTATGAATTCTCTCTGATTTGTCATACTCTACACGTGTCACATCTGCCCATCTCTGATCCTGCGAGAGTGTGGAAGTGAGGGAATGACAGGGTGGAATAATAACCTTTGACCAACTTGCAGGATACGACTCTGCCAGGTCCCACCCATCCCAGCTCCAGAGCAGTATCATCTTCCCCAGTCACATTCCAAACAATATTTTAAAGTCATTTTTCATAATCACACCGTCTTTTATTCTACAAATACTCAGTGAATCCAAATAGTGTGCTCAGGTGTATGGCTATACACGTGAAACCAAGGCACAGACCCGGCCCACGAGCAACCTGCCATTGGTTGCAAGAGACGTCAGCCGCAGCTGGGAATTCAGTAGGGTGACAAAAAGGAGCAGAAGGAAAGGGCCAGGAGCAGGGGCAAAGTTGGACTGTTGCTGGGGTTCCAGGCTCCCAGAGGGAAGTTGAGAATGAAACTTACGGGTTTTGAGACTTCTGTGGAATTAGTTACTTGTGAGAAATTGTCTTGCCTTGTTTCAACAACTATGATGGAGCACTAAGAAATTCCTGTAATTTACTGGCAAATCTCAATACTTACTGCAATTTTTTTTGTTACAAGCCCAACCCAAGAATTCCTCCTTTAAAAGAATTTTTCAGATTTGACAAATGATTGCTTCTTAAGTGAATCCTCATTTCTTTTGTCTTTCACACTCAAAAGGAACAAAGTTCAACAACAGAAATCAATATGGTGTTCTCTCTGCTTGCGTGATGGACTCTGTGGTCCCCCACCCCTAACTTCCGACACTCCCAGGCTTGCCCTCCCTGAAACAAAGGACTTAATCAGCTGAGGACTCTGTCCTGGACCCTTCTTCCTGTCTCCCAACTGTTGTCAGAGTCAGAGAGAGGAAGCAGAGGAGGAACAAGATGAGATGTGGCAACAAAGGGGCCATGATCAAGTTTATCTGTGAAGGTATCACACTCTCCAGAGATTTCGTCGAATGGTTTACAAGATGTGCAGATAAGCCTGTGTTTCCCTTCACTATTTAATATATCAGATCAGAGCCTCAGAATTCTCAGAAACCATTTTTTCCCCCAACACAACCCCTTTTCTCTTTCACATCTCCCGTTAAATGTGATTTGAAAAAATTGTTCAAACCAACCCATGATGTTACAGTGCAGCAAAATTGGGTGAAAGGCCATTAATAGAATGAATTTTATAAAGTTGTTTAAAGCAACATATTTTTGTTTGTTTTCTATTTTTTTATTTTTTAAGGTTTTTGGTTTGTTTTTAAAGCAACATATTTTTAAAACAAACATATAAAGAAACCACTCGGGAATTCCCTGACGGTCCAGTGGTTAGGACTTGGCGCTTTCACTGCCACGGCCAGGTTCAATCCCTGGTAGCTGGGGACGAAGATCCTGCAAGCCGCATGGCATGACCACAAAATAAAAACAAACAAACAAAATCTACTCTATGCCCAGAATTGTACAAAAATGCTTTCCTAAAAATGTTTAAATATAACCTTATCAACTTATTTGCTGAAGATAATAGTAAAAAACTACTAATAGTTACTATGCATTGAGTGCTTCCTATGTGCCAAAAACATGCTAAAAGCTTCACAAGCATCATCTCATTTAATCCTCAAAACAATGCGTGAGGTAGGGACTGTTATCACCTCCATTCTCAGGATGTAGAGACACAGGTGAGAGAGTGTACGTGCCCAGCCACTTTCTGGGGGATCTGCACTCTATACACAGTGTCACGAGGTAGTGTGACTCTAAGGGCCATCTACAGCCTCTCCCCATGGTACACAGCAAAGGCCCCTTGCCCTGAGGTGCAGATGTCCTTGCCATTACACCACAGCTCCCTTGCTGGCTCTTTTTTTTTTTTTTTAAATGACATACAGCCACATATAGTAACAACAAACATTTCTAAATTTCCCAGGAGTTAATGAATAGCTACTATTCCCAGGTAAGAGCATTATCTAAGAAATTGCCCAAAGTGGTTTAAAGAAGTTGATTATCTCAAGGAGATTACATGTGCACTTTTGCTGTTAATTGCTTGGGAATTAAACCATCATAGCCAACTATTTCTTCATGGCAGGAAGTTAACAGTCCTGCCTGTTCAGGGTTACAGTTATAAATTCTGAATTGGCAAACTGTGAATTAATAAGGTTTCAAAGCAACTTCCAGAAAATTGAGTCATCGAGTTTTTCAGAGAAGTATGTGGCACACATTTAAGTCATGGTCCTCTTTGGTGGCATGTTTATGATGTTAATTTAAATTATAAAAGAGGGACTTCCCTGGCAGTCCAGTGGTTAAGATGCCACGCTTCCACTGCAGGGGCCATGGGTTCTATCCCTGGTCAGGGAACTAAGATCCCCCAAGCCACGCAGTGAGAAAACACACACACACATATGAAATAATTTTAGTTGACTGCAGCTCAGAACTGTATCAGTTTTCCAAGTAGGTACTGTCTGTTACAAGGATAATGTTTCGAAACATTAAACTGACTTAGTTTCATTTTCCCAGTTAAAACTTGTGGCCTCCTGGTCTTCCATGTCTAAGGCTGAGTGCTGGGGCTTACTGCCCCCCAGTAATGGGGAGGGGAGCACTGGCCCCACCTGAAACCAAGGGTGTGGAATAGCTGTGAGTCTCAAGGCAAGTCCTGAACACCGTATCTTTTTGTTAGAGAAAAGGATTTTCTAAATTCCATTAGCTTCCACATACCACATAAAGAGTCAGGTCTGGTGGGCCGGTTATGAGCACAGTCGAGGAGGGAAGGCAGACGAGGAAGCTTTGTCCATTCTGTACCCGGTGAACTGTGGGAAGATGAAGAGGATGAAGCTGGTAGACTCAGAGCCTGACTTCTTCTCTTTGGACAGTGGTCTCAGACTAGACTGAAGGGACTCCAGAGGACAGAGCCTGGAAGCACGCTGTCCCTGTGCTCCTCACGCACCGTTGTAAGACAGAAGGGTAAAATCAGTGCCAGGGTGGTTCTCCACAATTCAGCCCCTGAACCTGCCTCAGCTCTGTTGTCTCACAGAGGGCATTTGGAGATCTCTACATGCCACGTGGAGGATTCTGGGTGGGGCCAGTGGAGGCGGCTGCAGCCTACTGGGGGATCCCAGGGAGTGACCAAATCATCCTACACTAGTCTTCACATTGAAGGGGAGTCACAGCCATCCTGGAGGTAATGCATTGCCCCTGGGAGCTGAGGTGAGCCAGGTGGTCTGGGGTGGGATGGGGCACAAGACTGGACCAAATCCCATAAACCGCAGTACCACGTGGGTCCAGACACCAGGTGGCTGGGGGCATGGCTATGGAAACCAAAAGAGCAAGAGAGGGTATGAGGTCCTACACAGATGGCTCTAGAGTGCAAGATGCAACCCTGGTGAAGAACCAGGAAGTCTGAAAGATACCAAGTCATCCAAAGGAGCTGGAGTTACCTCCTGAAAACTGTTTAAATAATTGGATTGAACTGGATTTTCTGAACTGGGCTAATGTTAGTGTTTATTTTTTTCTCCGATTACCCAGCAGAGTTTAGCGGGGGAGATTCAATTCCTTTATTTTCTTTCAGATGACTCTCCACACATCCCAATGATCTTTATTTAATAATACCTCTTTTCCCCCACTGATTTGAGATGCCACATTTTTCATTTGATAAAATCTGATATATATATATATATGTCTGGTTCTATACTGTTCTACTCATATGGTCATACCAAACTGCTTTACTTTTGATAGTTTTATGACATTTTTATTTTCTATTAAGACTATTCCTCTGCCACTTACTATTTTTCCAGAAATTTCCTGGCTACTTTTCTTATCCCCACATGAACTGTAGCATCAGATGCTCCCCCTTCAAAAAAAAAAATCCTGTTGGTAATTTTGGGTGATTGTGTTAATTTTATAGCTTATCTTTAAGGAAGATGGACCGATTAATTCTTATTTAAGAACTTGGTATGGTCTAGTTTTTTTTGTGTGTGTGTGTGGCACACGGGCTTAATTGCTCTGCAGCATGTGGGATCTTCCTGGAGCTGGGATCGAACCCGTGACCTCTGCACTGGCAGGCGGATTCTTAACCACTGCGCCACCTAGGAAGCCCTGGTCTAGTTTTTAAAAAGCCCTATTGCTACCATGACTCTGCTTGATTATTAAATTTCTAAGCCCCTGGTCTATTAAAGTATCTTGAAGCCACTTTGGAACACCATATACTTTTCTGCTGTTTTCAGGAATTATAGGGTGTTGTTGTGGTTTGTGTGTTTGCTTGTGTATTTGTTTATCAATTGCTGTATAACAAATCATCCCCAAAATAGTGGCTGAGAACAACCAAATGGTTACTTGCTCACAGTTCTGCAATTTGCGCTGAGCTCAGCGGTCTGGTTCTTCTGCACTTCTTGCTGGTGTTCACTCCTGTGGCTGCATTCAGCTGGCAGGTTGGCTGGAGGCTGGGTTCAGCTGGGACTTGGGGTGGCCGAGTGTCCCTCTCTTTCCCTATAGTCTCAGAGCATCTCTCTTTCCACATGGGCTTTCCATGTGATTTCTCCAGCAGGGTAGCTGGGCTCCTTACACAGTAGCTCAGGGCTCTTCAAACCACAAAATCAGAAGTTTCCAGGTCTTCTTGGGCTTAAGCCTAGAATTGGCACCACATCACCTGTACTATATTCTATTAATTAAAGCAGGTTTCAGGCCAACTCATATTTAAGAAGGGGTGGGGATAGGGGTTCTACAAGGGCATGAATGCTGAGTGGCATGGTTCATCGTGGGCCACCAAAATGATGGGCCACCACAACAGTCTTACAGGTTTTCAATGGGCACTATATCCCCAGTATCTAACACAGTGCTTAGCTCATAATAGGTTCTCAGTAAACGTCTGTTGAATGAATACTGTGAAGCATCTGGCTATGCCTCACTTATAAGCAGCAACACTGGAAGCTAGAAGTTGAGGTTCTGAAGGCAAAGTCTGAGCAGCTAGCTGCAAAGCCACATGTATAGCAGCACCACTTGTTTGCTGATGTGTTGGGGTCATTTGCACATCAGTGAGACACCATCCTACTTCTCAAAAGGCATCACCTATTATTATATCCTTCCTGAAAATCTATTCAAAACACACATTAGACAATAAATACATTGCAGCATTTACATTCTGTGGAAACAAAGGGGAAGTTCTTTGAGGAGAGTGGTTAGTGTGGAATGAGGCCAGAGTTTTCATTGTTCTAGTTAGTGAAGGAAGATTTCCTGGAAGAGGTGATTTCAGGAAATCTGTGAATAGTGGGAGAAGATAGAGGTGGATTGGAGGATATTCTGGGCAAGTGGTATGGTCTTAAAAAGAATCCAAGACACAAGAGTAAGATGGATGAAAGTTGTGGTGAATAACTGCAAACAATGAAGGGCCAGTTTGGGAAGGAGGTTGATAGAACAGTCCAGGCGCTGCCTGCAAAAGTTGGACAGTGCCTGGAACATTTCTGCAAAGGTTGAGCATTTTCTGAGTCTGAGACGCGCTGTCACTCCACTGCTCAGGCCCCCACCCCGTCTGGTTTCCCAGTCACTTCTAGAGGGGTTCAGATCAAGGCACAGAAGCAAACGTGGCTCTCTGGTTCACAGGTAACAGGGTGCAGCAGTGCACAGCCTCAAAGCCACCATGTTTAAAAGTGGCTTCCCTGGAAAGAAACAAGGAAACCAGGAGCAGGCAACCTGGGAGAGCCCCAGTTACCTAGCGCTCCATGCCATGTTGAGTGAAGCAGTCCCTGTGAATTCAGCCAGAGCTCCTTGAAGAACATAACCCCCAGGGCTCGCCCCCGTCCGGGAACATACTGCGAGGGGGAAAGGAAGGTCCCCCAGACCTGCTCTTTGTGGCCCTTCCTTTTAGGATGAACGTTGGGGGAAGTGACCGGGAAATGGGCAGGAAGCCTGCATTATTTTTCCTGCTTGATCCACTCCCCCCACCAAGTAAACAGCAAATTCCTGGAACTGCCTTTACCGTTTGTGGCTCTTATTAGCAACCACACGCTTGAGTCAGAGAGCCAGTAATGCTTACTAAATAGCTGCTGTGTGTAGAATCTGAAGCCAGGCTCCATGAGAAGGTACCCGAAGTCAGAAGTGAGAGGAAGGCCCCAAAGGCATCTGTTCTAGCCCCCTGCTATCAGGAAGGGGAATAACCACGTCAACTAGTTGTTAGGAGAATAGTGCCTTGCTCACAGCCTCTTAGGAGTTTGCAGGGATACCTCAACACGTTGAGGAAAATGAGACTCAAATGCCAAAGAGAAAGACCCTTGATTGATTTACCCCAGAAAAGAGCAGGTTTAAGGTGCAGCAGTTCGGTTCGTTCTGTGGAAGATTCTCAGGCAGAGGAGAGAGGCCAACGCTTCTCTGCCTCCGATGGGGAGAGAACAAGAGGAAATGAGTTTGAAGAACAGCATGTGGAACCGAAAATAAACACGAAAAACTGCTGACCATCCGTGGTATTAAGTCCTGGAACACTGAGGGTGGGTAGAGACTCTTCATTAAAAAAAAAAAAAAAAAAATCTATCAGGTATAGTTTGCCTAAACAGGAACCAAAAGGGATCTAGAACAATCTTGCCAAAGTCTTTCTATGTTATCAGCAGTGGTCGTTGAGTAAGGGGATTACAGATGGTAACAATAAATTATTTTAACCAGTTATTAATGAAACATACAATAGTTTATTATTAGTTATCAATAAGTATTGCTATTGTTATTTCCTAATTTTCTATTGTAATTGTTTCATTTTTATAATAAGGCAAGAATCTTTTAAAAATTTTTTTCTGGTCTTCTGTGACAAACATTTATAGCTCACTTTTTAATAAAAACTGGAATTGCTTGGTGTATGAAATTGCACACACATGAGATATAACAATTACAGCTAATTTTATGTAGGTAAGTATGAAACTAGCCTGGAATTTCCTACCTTAAAAATAACATAGTATAGGAGCTTCCTAGGTAGTGCAGTGGTTAAGAATCTGCCTGCCAATGCAGAGGTCACGGGTTCAATCCCAACTCCAGGAAGATCCCACATGCCGCAGAGCAACTAAGCCTGTGTGCAAAAAAAAAAAAAAAACAAACATAGTGTATTATCTAGATTTGTATTTTTTTAATTTTTAAAAAATTTTTTAGTTCTTTTATATGATACATTCTACTGAAACTTCTACCTTGCCTGAAGAAATGAAAGTCTTTTTTTCTTCCAGTTTTATTGAGGTATAATTGACATACAGCACTGTATAAGTTTAAGGTGTAAGAAATAAATGTGTGAAACTCAGTGGAGTGTTGTCCACCTCCATGCGCAATAAAACAAGTCAGAATTTACAAATATACTTTCAACTGTCTTGCTATTGTAAGAATAGTTCATCTGGCATGTAAGTATTAATCACTTCATACCAGTAGTGTGAATAATTCATTCTTCCAATCTGTTGCATAGGTGATATTTCTGCTCAACAAATTGGAAGTTTGCCTTAATGTACCACTTTTGGTGAACTTGGTCATTGAGATGGAATTTTAACAATGTTCACTACATGAGCTAGCATAATAATAAAGGAGAAGCACTTTGCCTACAAGCCAAGACATAGATGTAAAGAACAGCAAGACAGTCCAGGTCTGAATCACTGATGCAAGGCTACCCCCTGGTTTCCCAGATGTGTGCATTTTGATACCAAGTTACCCACCATATGACAGATGTTACAGCACAACGGAAGAGGGCAATCACTTCCAGTTGGAATGATCAAGAAAGTCTCCAAAGAGGAGGCATTTGAGCCATACTTTAAACGTAAGTAGTATTTGGTTGAAAAAGAGCACTGCGGGCAGAGGGAATGGCATGGGCAAGGGTGTGCAGGCAGGGACCATCTTAGCTGGGGCATGCTGAGGCATCGACACGGCTGGATTTGTTAAATCCGAAGTATGCTATGAGCTTTAAATGTTAGGGTAAGGTTTGGGATAGTATTTGTCAGAAAGTGGGGAGTCATTGGAGGTTTTTGGTCTAAGTATGTGTGTAATTGCTTGTGCACTGTGCCAGGTGGAGATATACAAGGAGACTTACCCAGAGACATAGTCCTGGCTTCTCTGTTCAGATACATCAGCAGGGTTCACTACATATGTAAAAAAAAAAAACACACACACACACACACACAAGACAGAAATAAGAGGAAAAAGCAATAGGTCTTCATAATTGGTAAAGTCTCAACTACATGTTTTAAAAAGTGCAATTTAACAGAGGCACAGGTGTATGAGAGATCAAACATATGGATACCAAGGGGGAAGGAGGGGTGGGATGAACTGGGAGACTGGGATCGACACATAAACACTATCGCTGCTATGTACAAAATAGATAACTAATGAAAATCTACTGTGTAGCACAGGGAATTCCACTCACTGATCTGTGGTGACCTGCATGGAAAGGAAATCCAAAAAAGAGGGGATATATGTATACATATAGCTGATTCACTTTGTTGTACAGTAGAAACTAACACAACATTCTAAAGCCACTATACTCCAGTAAAAATTCATTTTTAAAAAAGTGCAATTTGGGAGAAAGGAAAATATTTAATGCAATCCCCAATCTTACTAGAACTGCAGATCAAGACCACAATGCAACAGCATTTTCCACCTTCTAGACAGGCAAAGATTTAGATTTCTCATGACTGATAGAACAACCAGACAAAAATCAACAAGGATATAGAACTCAACAACACCATCAACCAACATGGTCAAAGCAATATTTACAGAACACTCCACCCAACAACAGCAGAATTCACATTCATTTCAAGTGCCCATGAAACATATACCAAGTTAGACTATATTCTGGGTCTTAAAACAAACCTCAACAAATTAAAGAGAATTCGAACTATATACAGGGTATATTCTCTGACTATATTGGAATCAAACTAGAAAGCAATAGCAGAAAGATAACAGGAAAATCTTCAAACACTTGGACTAAACACTATTCTAAATAATTCACGAGTCCAATAGGAAATTGCAGGGGAAATTTTAAAAATACCTTGAACTAAATGGAAATGAAAATACAATTTATCAAAATTTGCTTGACGTAGTTAAAGTAGTGCCAAGAGGGAATTTTACAGCACTAAATGTCTCAAGCTTTCAGTTCAAGAACCTAGAAAAGAGCAAAATAAGTCCAAAGCAGGCAGAAAGAAGGAAATAATAGATAGCAATGAAATTAAAAACAGAAAAACAATAGAGAAAACCATAAAAACAAAAACAAAAAAATCTTTGAAAAGATCAACAAAGTTGACAAACCTCTAGTAAGACTGACAAAGAGAAAGAAAAAAAGAGAAAGCACAGGTGACCAATATCAGGAATGAAACAGGGGATATCACCTGAGAACCTCCAGACTCAAAAGAATAATAAAGGAATGTTATGAACAATTACATACACAAAGATTGACAACTTGGATGAAATGGATTCATTGCTTGAAAAATATAAACTACCACAACTCATCTAATATGCAATAGATAATTTTAATAGCCTTATAACTATTAAAGGAATTGGCTTCATAATTTAAAAACTTATAAAAAAGAAACCTCCAGATCCAGATGGTTTCACCACAGAATTCTGCTAAATGTTTAAGGCAGAATGTTTTTAAATTTCTTAAAAAATTTTTTTAATTTATTTTTTATTGAAGTATAGTTCATTTACAATGTGTTACTTTCAGCAAAGTGATTCAGTTAAATACATACATATATATTCATTTTACATATATGATAGTCTTTATACACACATATGATGTGTGTGTGTGTATATATATTCTTTTTAAGATTCTTTTCTCATATAGGTTATTACAAGATATTGAGCACAGTTCCCTGTGCTATAAACTAGGTCCTTGTTGGTTATCTATTTTACATGTAGTGGTGTGTATATGTTACTCCCAAATTCCTAATTTATCCCTCCCCCACCTTTCCCCTTTGGTAACCATAAGTTTATTTCCCATGTCTGTGAGTTTGTTTCTGTTTTGTAAATAAGTTCACTTGTATAATTTTTTTAGATTCCACATATAAGTGATATCATATGATATTTGTCTTTCTCTGTCTGACTTACTTCACTTAGTATGATAATCTCTAGGTCTATCCATGTTACTACAAATTGTATTAGTTCATTCTTTTTTATGGCTGAGTAGTATTCCATTGTATATATATGTATCACATCTTTTTTTTTTTTTTGCCATGCCATGCGGCTTGCAGGATCTTAGTTCCCCGACCAGGTACTGAAATGGGCCCTCAGCAGTGAAAGCTTGGAGTCCTAACCACTGGACCACCAGGGAATTCCATGTCTTTATCCATTCCTCTGTTCATGGACATTTAGCTTGCTTCCATGTCTTGGCTATTGTAAACAGTGTTGCAATGAACACTGGGGTGTGTATATCTTTTTGAACTAAGATTTTCTCTGGATGTATGTCCAGGATTAAGGCAGAATTACTACCAATTCTGTGTAATCTCTTCCATAAAATGGAAGAGGGGACATTTTCCATTTTATTTTATGAAGCTAGTATTACCCTGATACCAAAACCAGATAAAGTCTGTACAAAATAAAGAAAAATGCAGACCAATAGCCTTTATGAATATAGAAAAAAACAACAAAATAAGCAATACATAAAAATGAATTACACACCATGACAAAATAGAGTTTACTCCAGGGACACAAGGAACGTTCAATACTTGAAAATCAATCAGTGCAATCCACCATACTAACACACTGAAAAAGAAAAATCATGCAATTATCAGTTGATGCAGAAAAAGTGTTTGACAAAATTCAACAACAATTCATGATAAAAATCCCAGAAGAATTAGGAATAAAGGGGGACTTCCTCGATTTGATAAAGAGTGTCTACAAAAAAACTGCAGCTAACATTACAGTGAACATGGTGAAAGACCGAAAGCTTTCCCCTCTAGGATCTGGAATAAGACAAGAAGTTTTGCTCTCACAGCTCTTATTGACATAGTGCTGGAAATTCTAGTCAGTGCAGTAACGCAAGAAAAAAAAGCATACAGATCAGAAAGGAAGAAATGAAACTGCCCTTATTTGCAGATGACATGATTGTTTACATAGAAAATCCCAAGGAATCTACAAAAAATTCCTAAACTAATAGGTGAGTTCAGCAAGTTCATAGGACAGAAGATAAATTAGCAAAAATCAAATAAACACATGGACACTGAAATTAAAAATACTGTTTACAACCACTCAAGAAAAAAGAGAGAAACAGGTGTTAATCTAACAAAACACGGAAAGGACTTGTATGCTAAAAGCTATAACATGATGATGAAAGAAATAAAAGGTCTAAATAAATGGAGAGACATACTATGCTCAAGGATTGGAAGACTCAGGCTAGTAAAGACATCAGTTATCCCCAAATTTACATATAGGTTTAATGCAATTCCTGTCAAAATCCCAGCAAGATTTTTTTTTGTAGATATACACAAGGTTATTCTACAATTTGTATGGAAAGACAAAGAAACTAGAATAGCTAAAATAACCTTGAAAAAGGAGAAGAAAGTGAGAGGAATCAATCTATCAAAGTTCAAGATTTATTATATAGCTATAGTAATCAAGACTGTGGTATTGGCGGAGAGATACATGCATGCGTAAGTAGAACAGAATAGAGAACCCATAAATAGACTCATAGAAATATGTGCAGCTGAGTTTTAATAGTGATGCAAAAGCAGTTTGGTGGAAGACAGATAGCTTTTCCAACAAATGATGCTGGAGCAGCTGGACAGCCACAGATTTAAAACAAACAAACCCCCAAAAAACATCAACCTAAGACTCACACCTTACAGAAAAATTAACTTAACATGGATCACACACTTAAATATAAAATGTAAAACTATGCAACATTTAGGAAAAAATAAGAGAAAATCCTTAGGATCTAGGGGTAAAGAGTTCTTAGACTTGATACCAAAAGCATGATCCACAAAAAGAAAAATTGGTAAATTTGACTTCATAAAAATTAACAATTTTGTCCCGCAAAAGAACTTGTTAAAAAATGAAAAGACAAGCTTCAGAGCGAGAGAACACATTTGCAAATCACATATCTGACAAAGGACTAGTATCTGGTATATAAGTAGGGCTCTCAAAACTAACAGCAAAGTAACAAACAACCCAATTATAAAGTGCATAAAAGACATAAAGAGACAGTTCACCTAAGAATATACACAGATGGCAAATAAACACACGAAAAGATATACAACATCATTAGCCATTAGGGAAATGCAAATTAAAACCACAGTGAGATGTCACTACCGATCTACAAGAACAAATGAAAAACAGTGACAACAGCATGTGCTGGAGAACATGTCAAGAAATGGTATCACTCATACATTGCTAGTGGGAATTTAAAATGATTCAGCCACTCTGGAAAACATGTTGTCAGTTTCTTCAAAAACTAAACCTTCAACTGCTATATGACCCAGCAATCGCACTCCTGGGCATGTTCCCTGAGAAGTTAAGACATGTTCACACAAAACCCCGTATACAAATGTTTACAGCAGCTCTATTTGTAATAGCCACGAACTGGAAACAACCCAGGTGCCCGTCAATCTGTGAATGTTAAATAAACTGTGGTGCATCCATACCAGGGAATACTACTCAGCCACAACAGCAGCAAAAACGAACTATTATTGATCCAGGCAAGAACCTGGATGAATCCCCAGAGAATTATGCTGAGGGAAAAAAAGTGACTCTCAAAAGATTGTATACTGTCTGACTATGTTTATATAACACTTTTGAAATGAAAAAATTATAGACATGGAGATTTCTATACCAAAAGGTATCGGCAACACGGGTGACCCCTGTGGTGATGGAAATGTTCTGTATCAGTGTCAATATCTGGTTGCGTTATTGTACTGAAGTTTTGCAAGACTTTACCCCTGGGAGAAACTGGGTAAAGGGCACATGGGATTTTATCACAAGCAAATCTGCAAATATCTCAAAATTAAAAGTTTAAGAAAAAAAGCCACAAAATGATAAAATTTAGGATACTTAGGGTAGGGAGGGGGATGGAACAGGGATGAGCATAAAAGTAAGTGAAAGGAGGGTTTCCTAGGTGGCGCAGTGGTTGGGAATCCGCCTGCCAAAGCAGAGGACATGAGTTCAATCCCTGCTCCAGGAAGATCCTACATGCTGCAGAGCAACTAAACCCATGTGCCAAAAAAAAAAAAAAAAAAAAAAAGTAAATGAAAGGGATTAGAGATGTTTGCTATGTTATTAATAAATAAGTAATAAACAATTAAAAGAAATCTATTCATGAACCAATGATGACAGAGTGGAAGGAATCCAGAGTAAAGGTTATTCCAATTTTGTGTACCTGAGGCTCTACTAGAGGGAAATTATTAATAAACTAGCTCAGTTCCTTTTGAGAAGCAGTTGCTGGGCAGCTTTCTTACACACACCTAAGGCTCTTTCTGCCCTAAACAAGCCAAGTGCACAGGCAGTTGTTAAGAGAGAAAAGAGATTTCATGAAATAGCCCCAGGCACCCATCTAGAGTGTTTGGGGGAATACCAAAGGTGTTATCCTCTTTCTAATGAAGGCTACTGCCATGCTAGTGGAAAGTCATTCATAGTTTTTCATTCAGTGGCTATGTGAACAGTGTGTGCTGGACACAACAACAAGTTGGAAATGTCTCCAAGGAAATGACAAATGAGTTGCAGAAAGTGGTTGGTCCTATAGGAAAGGAGTGAAAGAAAATTTTTGAGTCACAAATGTCTTATTCATTGTTTTTAAGGGAACAGTGAACAATGTCTTCAGATACTAGGCTATTAGAATCCCCATGGTATGTCATAGTTTAGGGTTGCCCGAGTTACTAGCAGCACACAACTAGTTAAAACCCCATGTTACTATCAGTAGGTGCCTTTCTATATGAAACAAAAGTGGAGAAAAAAAGGAAAATTTGTTAATTTTTCTGTGAAGTATGCTAACATGATACTTCTGTAAGTCATTAAGCACATTCACATTTGCCTTGAGCGAGTGCTGGACCTTCTTTGATTCCTAATGCTACTTGCCCCAGTGGGAATGTTCATTATGTATTAATCAATTGAATGTTTAGTGAGTGCATGCTCTGCTGAGTTTGAATGCTAATTGCCATTTTTCTTGGTAAGCTGGGCAAGTTTCTTAAGCTCTCTGTGCTTCAATGCCTTCATTTCTAGTGCTGGTTATTCCTACAACTAGGCACTAGGCTGGGAAGTGGGGACAGAGGGATACTTTGCCCTCACGGCGTTTCTAATCTAGTAGAGGAAGACATTAGGCAACTAATATATGAATAAGAACTGGAAAGACCCACCAAATGGACGCTGGAATTGGAGATGATGATAATATTCAATTTATCTATAACGGTTGAGTCCCTTCTTTATAAAATGACAGTCCATTCATGTATTTATTATGTAAATAAATATTTTTTAAAAACTTCCAGACTTCCCTGGTGGTTCAGTGGTTAAGAATCTTCCTGCTAATGCAGGGAACACGGGATCCCTGTTCTGGGAAGATCCCATATGCTGAGAAGCAACTAAGCCCTTGTGCCACAACTACTGAACCCACGTGCCTAGAGCCCATGCTCTGCAACAAGGGAAGCCACTGCACTGAGAAGCCTGCACACCACAATGAAGAGTAGCCCCCGCTCGGCATAGCTAAAGAAAGCCTGTGTGCAGCAATGAAGACCCAACGCAGTCAAAAAAACATAAAACACCACTGTTATATATGAAGAGGCGATCAGAGTATGAAGCCAAAAAAAATATGAGATAAAAGCATTTGGAGTATTTAGGCATTAACAAAAAAATAAAAGGTATGCCATTTTCTGAATTTTTGTGACATTTGGGTTATTTTGTTAAGATTTATTTTCTCACTATAATTACATCTTGAGTTTAATATCCAAATTTGAATTATTTTTCTTAAAGAGAGTACCCCAAGTGGTGTCAGTTTCAGGCCTCACAAAACCTGGATCAGCCCTGATGTAGGGACTAAAGCCTTAGAGAGTGGGTGTGGGGCCCATGGAAAATGCCCCCATGCTCTCTGCTAGGCGACTGGCAGCTGTTGGCACCAGACTGTGGGCCAGGGCACACAGAGGAGCATGTTTGGGTGGATGATAAAGTATGGATCATGTGAGGCTGAGGTGTCTGTGGGGTATCCCAGCAGAAAGGCCCAGGAGGGAGGTCTTGGTGCAGAAGACAAATTGGAAAGACCCAGAATGAGAGGAGCCAGGCCAAGGATGGAGGGTGGAGCTCAGGGCAGCCGTGATTAGGAAGCAGGCAGAGCCACAGAGATGAGAGAGACAGAGAGACAGAGAAAGATAGATACACAGACAGACAGAGCAAGGATATAAAACCCAGTCCCTTAAATTTCCCAGCCTCTATTCCAGAACCTTCTTTGCCATCTGGGCCAAAGTCACTCACTGGCATCCCACCACAGTAACTTCTTTTCTTTTTCTGTCTCCATTTCCCCCCTTTTATCCTTTGGCTGTTTTCTTTTTTCCTCCCTCCTTTGTCAGGGCCAATTCTACATGTAGGAACAGGAGGATAATAAGCTAACAGAATGAGATTAAGGATTCTTTCCAAATCTCTTCCCCACTCTTAGGGCCATAGAGCCTAAAATTCCACCATTTGATATTTGTCCTTTGTGTAAAGGCATCTTCTGTACTTTTTCTTTTGAAAATGCAGGTACCTTTAATAGAGGTAATATGAACACCCAGGTTTGACTTGCGGACTTTGTCTTTTCCTGTCTGAGAGCTGGGAGAGAGAAAAGCCTAAGGGGTGGGAAGCTTGGATGGAGAAAACGTGGTGATAGGTTTTGGATCAGGCTGCAGAGCCCAGAGTGTTGGCCTGCAGCCTGCACTGGCTGCTCCTTGAGGAGTCCTGAGCACCAGGGAGGCAGCTTTGAGGAATGGATACAGAAGGAAAGTTGCTAAAAAACCACCCTGAACAGGTCCTCATCTTAAATTTATGTGTTCCTGTTTTTTAATTTTTTTCTCTTTCTTTTTTTATTTTTTTATTGGCACACAGGCTTAGTTGCTCCGCGGCATGTGGGATCTTCCTGGAGCTGGGATCAAACCCATGACCTCTGCATTGGCAGGCGAATTCTTAACCACTGCACCACCTAGGAAGCCCTCTCTTTCTTTTTTAATAGGAGTCCTAACAAGTGACCTGAGAAACCAGTTCAATTTGTGTGACCCTGAACTGCAGTCCATCTAAAAATGTTACCTAATTAACTAGTAGGATTTTCACACACCGCTGGCAGGACTGTTAATTGCAAGGCCATTTTGCAACATGTGTCAAATACCTTGAAAATAAGTGTATTCTTTTCGATTAGCAATTCTATTCCTAGGAATTAAACCTAAGGCGATAATCAGACAAGCCCAGAAATATGCAGATACCATGATTGCTATGGACTGAATTCTCTGTCCCCTCCCCAAATTCATATGTGAACCCCAGTGTGACTATAACAGGAGACAATATCTTTATGAGGTGGCTAGGTTAAATGAGGTCATAAGGATGGGGCCCTAGGTCCAGTGAGACAGTGGCCTTATAAGAAGAGGAAGACAGAGACATGTCTTTTCCTCTCCCTCTTCCTGCCATGTGAGGGCACAGTGAAAAGGCAACCGTCTATAAGCCAGGAAGAGTCTTTACCAGAAACCTATCTGGCTAGCACCTTGATCTTGGACTTTCCAGCCTCTAGAACTGTGGGAAATAAAATATGGTTGTTTAAGCCACTCAGGCTGTGGTATTTTGTTAGGGCAGCCAGTGCTGACTAATACAGCGATATTTATAGCAACGTTATTTACACAAATGGAAAAATTGAAAACAATAGAGTAATAGGCACATGCTTAGATCAGCTATGGAATACCTCTACAGTGGTATACTATGCATGTTTTAAATGATGAGGTAATGCACATTTGTTATCATGGAAAGAGGTTTATGATGTCCTTAAGTGAAAAAAGCAGGTTACAGTATGATTTCATGCATATACATACATATATGTGTATATACTTGCATTCAAAAATGTGGAAAAGCAATATATGTGTATTAGTCAGTGTTCTCCAGAGAAACAGAACCGGTAGGATCTATAGAGTAATGTATATATATGTGAGAGATTTATTATAGGAATTGGTTATCTGCCATCTGCAAGCTGGAGAACCAGGACAGCTAGTGGTGCAATTCAGTCATGGTCCCAAGGTCTGAGAACTGAAGGGTTGTTAGTGTAAGTCCTGGAGTCTGAAGGCCCCAAACCAGCAGCTCCAGTGCAAAAGAGTAGGAGAGGATAGATGTCTCAGCTCAAGAAGACAGAGGGAATTTGCCCTTCCTTTGCTGTTTTGTTCCATTGGACCTTCAACAGATTGGAAGATGCCGTCCCACATTGGTGAGGGTGGATTTTCTTTTACTCAGTCTACTGAATAAAATATAAACCTCTTCCAGAAGCATCCTCACAAACACACCCAGAAATAATTACCAGCTATTTGGGTGTCCTTTCCCCTAATCAAGTTGACACATAAAATTAACCACCACAATATGCCAAAATGTTAACAGAGTTATCTCTGGTGGGTGATCGGATAATGAGAAGTCTTTTTCTTCTATATGCTTTCCAATCGATTCTAGATTTTACTATCATGTATGACCAGAATCAAAAATATTAAAGATGATAAAGTTAGGTAGCTGCCTATTAGGCTCCAACTACCTGCCCACCTCTTCTACAATGTCACTGACTGTTGAACAACAAAGCTGGAATTAGGAAAGTAATTCTCTTATTCTAAAACAAAAATAAAAACAAGAATAGCCCCACAACAAATCACAAATTTAAAAAACTGACGAACACCAAAGATATCAGAAAAACTAACAAAAAATACCACATTTTTATTAATTACCTTCCTGATATACCTTTACAATACTTTTTTCTTACCTTTTAAGCTGCCCATTTTTTGTTCTCCTTTTTATAAGACAATGCTTCTGTAATATCATTTTCTATAGAGAGACCAGAAAGATTATTCAGTCTTTCCATGTGATGGATAAAAATTTGATAAAAAAATATTCAGATAATTTCTTTCAGCCTCACAACAAATTACTGGCAATGTCACGTAAGTTTTTAGAATTGTTGTCAGATTTGGAAAAACTTCTAAATTTTTCAATGTGTGAGTTGTAATATTTCAGGACATTTCATGTTTTCTTTTCCAATGATTCATCTTAAATATTCTTAGAACTGATGACATTCATTAACCAATTTGTTACCGATATCCTCATTGTACTGGTATATTTTCCTTATCAATGTCAACATTTCAGATGAAAGCAGCAAGAATTGTAGACATTTTTATTGTGTTTATATTATGTAATATACTCTACCTCACTGTTGGATTATTAGACAATCCAAGAGCCTGTTCATTGATTCCATTTGACATTATCTTTTCCTCTGAATGAATAACTGCTTCCAGTATAATCTGAAATGTGTTGTTATAATCTGCTTATTGATGTCAGAAAAATTTCTATTGATTTTAATTGCTTATCTTTTTTACATTTCACTAATTTCATGTATCTTTTTCTCTCAGTTCTTTAATACATAAATGAATTGATTTTTTAAAATTATTTATTTTTATTGATACACAGTTGATGGACAATATTATGTGAGTTTTGGTGTACAACATACTGATTCACCATTTAAATACATTAAAAAATGATCCTCATGATAAGTCCAGTAACCATCTGACACCACACAAAGTTATTATGGTATTATTGAATATATTCCTTATGCTGTAAGTTACCTCCCCGTGACTTATTCATTTTATAATTGGAAGTCTGTAATTCTTATTCCCTTCACTTAGTTCATCTAACTCCCCACCCTATACTTAAATGAATTTAAAGATAAGAAAGGTGTCCTTCCTATATGAAAAGATCAGAAGTCTATACTCTCTTTTATTGACAATATTCCAGGACACATTTCCAAATAGCAGTTAAAATGTCATATTCAAGCTTTATCAAATATATCACTCCCATTAACAAAGCAAAAAATCTCTTATGGTACATTTATTACTGTATAAGCCGTGTGGTTGATTTCATCCCTGGTAGCAGAGAATGCTATTTTGATTAGAATAAACAAGAGCTGAATCTTCTGCTTATCATTTTACATGTGTGATGATCTGAAGAATTTTCAGAGATTAGCTTCTGGACATTTCAGACCTTGGTTTTCTTCCACCACTGACATAAATTTGGTGCCTGGCAGTGCAGGAATGTTCATGTCGCAGCACAACATACCTTGTCAGGTGAGCTAGCACAGAGGGCAGTAGGAATATTCCCGGAAGCCTTACCCTTAGCAGTAATAAGACTTGACAGAAGTGACTGCAAACCACATCCCTGTGTCCCAATATATAAATATATCTCTGATTAAACCTTCTCCCAAACGCCCACCGCCACTTCAATACCACCAGACCTAAGGGGACGGAGGGGAAGTTGGGGTGGAAAAGAGACAGTGGCCTTAACCATTTGTGGTTGAAATATCCCAGTTTTGCAAATTTTATTACAACCTATCACCATGTGAACACGTTGCCAGGGCCCCTTCTGGGCCTTGAAAAGGGCCTGTCCATGTGAGGGCCCTTGAGTCTTATGCTCATTGACTTCCTGGTAAATTGGCTTCAGCCTCCCCTGCTCTCAACATCTTCTAAGCCCTCATCCCTGCTCTCCTGGATTGTGGCCATCACCTTTTCTTTCTTCCTTGCCCCTTTCAGTCTGTTCTTAACACAGTGCCCAAAGGGATCCTGTAAAAACTTAAGTCAGGCTATGTCACACCTCTGCTCAAAAGCTTCCAACATTTTCCCATCTCACTTTCAGTAAAAGCCAGTAGTCCAGGTGGCCCTTTGCCTTTCTGACCTCACCCCGCGGTATTCAGCCCTTCCTCACTCCACTCTGGTCTCCTACAGTTTCTGGAATGGCCACACATGGTCCCGTGGGGCTACTGAATTTGCTGTTCACGCAGCCCGGACAACTCTTCCCATCTCCTTCAGAAAAACCTTGCTTGATCTCCCCTTACTAGTCCCTGTTTCTTGCCCCTGCTTTCTATTTCTCCATAGACTGTATCACCATCCAAATACTGTGTTTTGCTTATTGTCTGTCTCCCTCCTCTAGAATGTGAGCTCCTTGAGATGCAGATCTTTGTTTTATCCACTGTTGTACCCACTGCCTGGAACAGTGCCTGACATGACTGACTTCTGGTAAACACAAGGGTGTCTGCCTTAAATGTCCCTTTCTCTAGCCCCACCAGTGGCCTGCAAGACCACCTTCTGAGAAAGAGCAGTGAAAGTAGTTACTGGAAGTCCTATTTCCCTAAAAGAGAAGAGCAAAAGTGACAGTGACAGCATTTTCTAGCATTTAAGCAAATTGTTTTTTATAAAGAACTGTTTCTTGTGAAGTGAATCACCAGAGAATTTGATCACTGACCTATAAACCTCCTGTACCTCCTCCCCTTGTTCCCAAAAATGTAATCCAAAGTCACTGAGGTAATAAAAGGAAATTGCCAAATCATATAATTTCTCTTCCCAGTTCAAAGGAAAAAATAGAAATAAAAGTAAAAGGAAGAAGAAGAAAAGGAGATACTTGAAATGTTTGTTCTTGTTTACCTTTTCTTCCTTTTTATTTTTCTTTCTCCTTCTGACTTCAAATAAAACGAACCAGAAAATGTCACAGAAAAGCAAGAAAACAGGCTGTTATTGGATCAACCTACTTGATCGGAGAGGTGTTGGCATTCTCATGTGACAAATGAGCTTAGGACCAGGGGAGATAATATCGCCTCTGTAAATATAAAATATATTTTAAGTTGTTAACATAATAAAACATTTTCCAAAAAGTAAAAAAAGACAAGTAAAAGTATTTATAACCCCACCACAACAACAGAAAAGCTAGAACTTTGGTATATTCCCTTCCAATTTTTTCTCATATGTATACACTTTTTCATTGTAGTAAAAAACATACAATATAAAATTTACCATCTTAGCCATTTTTTCTGTGTGTTATGCATGTATTTTTATATATATGTTATACTTGTACCTTTTGCATCCTGATTTTTTCCCTTACTTTACCTCATATCAAATAAATCTCCTATGTAGCAAATTTGTCTACATGCTTGTAATTTTAAAGATGCATAATATTCTATCCCATGGCTATGCCATAACTCTATTCAGCTGTTCACCTATAACTGGACATTTATGTTGCTTATAATTTTTCACTCATAAAATATTATTATGAACTTTCATAATAGTATTTTTCTCTTTAACATGTTCAATGATCTTCTTGTATGATTTTCTAGAAGTTTTCCAGGGAAAGCTGTCAAGTGTTGTCTTGCATGGTCCTTGAAAATTACAATAAAATTGCTTTCCAATGGTTTGTACCAATTTACAATGATCCCAGTTAAATATGAGAGTACCAATTTCACCACACTTTTACAACTTTTTTCTTTTGCTAATTTAATGGTTTAAAAGGTTTCTTATTTTGATATGTATTTTTTCCTATTTTTCTTCTCCTTGATTGTTTTCTCTGTTGGGAAATGCCAGTATCACTTGCTCAGTTTACCTCTGGGAGGTTGTCTCAATGTTTTTCTTACTCCTTTTTCATGGGATGTATATATAATAGAGATTTTAACCCTTGTCATATTTACTGTGAATATTTCCCCCCATCTGTTGGTTTAAAATTTCTGGTTATATTGTCATCTGAAGTAATTTAACATTGTTATACAGCTCAGATCTTTTAAATGTGGTTTCTCCTATCATCTGTCATCTTAGAAAATTCTCTCCACTTTGTCTTATCCCCAGGGCTTTGGTAAGGGATTTAATTCTGCTTTATCTTCCTGACTTTATTTTCTGTAACTAATTATTTCACTCATTCATTTTGATGTATGATATGTAGGTCAAATCTGCTCCTTAAATTCTTACTAGTTAACCAAGAGTCTTCTTTTAAACAGACTTGAAGAAACCCTTGAATAACTGAGACAGTAGGTCTATGCCTGTATGAAGAGTTCTTGTGCATGGGGCCAGTGTTCCAGGCTCCCTGGGAAAAGAGGAGGAAGGTACAGCCCTAAAGGACTTAGAATGTGGTGTGGTTGGGTGAGAACAGAAAAGGAGCATGAACCAGAATGAACTGTGGGAGTGCACCTGAATATCCTTGCATTTTCACCTTGCTCTTCCCTTCAAAACCAACATTGAGGAATGAATGCATTTCTAAAAATTAAAGACCTCTTGACCCAGGGGTTTTCCTATTTAGTTAGAATCCTGCTAAGTTTCCAAGAATAAGGGCTCTCAGTTGACCCACAGCAATACATTTACTGATCACTCGTGTACGGAGCTGTTCTTAGGCACATTGTGTGTGCCTGTGTGAGAGGCAGAATAATAGCCCCAGGGCAACCACGAGTTATGCTGAGTGAAGAAAAGGATAAAAGGGAGATAAGAAATCTAGGTAGATGTAGAGATTAGCTCAGCCATGCAGCGTTAATGGTATGGGGCGTGGCACTGTCACTATAAAGGACTATGCCCACCCTCTGTCCTCCCGCCGCCGCCGTGCACCTCCAGCCTCCTTTCAGTTGGTCGAAGCCCCTGCGCATAGACAAGAATCTCCACTTGCTTCCCTGCCCTCGGCCAGGCTGCATCTCAAAGCTTTTGCAAGGGTCTTAATCCTGCCGGAGAGCCACGTGCACTAGACTGGGGCTCAGAAGTGCCCGCCCCCGTCCCCCCCCTCCCCCAACTGCTGCCCACTAGCCTGGAGCCCGAAAGCTTAAGCGACCACACTCGGAAGGCACGTCTGACCTCCTGGTTCTGGTTCCCACCCGCCCACCCAGGTTCGCGGTTATTTTTCCTTCCCGGTGCTCACAGTGTGCAGACCACAAACCCATAACCACTTGTTTTTTCTTTTCTGGAACCATGTACAACACCGCTTGACTTTGCATCTTTTAACTGGCAGGCAGGCGGAGGGAGCGCGCCGTATCTCTGCCTCGTCCTGTTTGGCATGAAGAAGTCACGCATCTGAACCTGCTGGCAGAGCATCTGCCACTTTAATCTTGAGAAAGGAAAGGGATCTGGTTCATTTAACGACAGCACGGAGATTCCAGATCCCCGAACCTGTCGACAGTGACGTCCACCGTGCCAGCTTGGCTTTCGGGGAAGCCCAGCCACTGTTAATCTCCAGGACAACCTCTTCCTCGCCACCCCCCACTGAGGGAGTTCACCCTCGGGGCTGCCCCGCCTGGCTCCCTCCCGCAGCCCCGCGGCACTGGCGAAAAAAGAGAGTAGGTGCTCCCCTCAGAAAGGCCCTGGAGTGCCCGTGGCTCTCAGGGTGCGCAGTGGGACTCGGTAAAGCCGCTGTCCCCTTCCCTGGCCTGCGCCTCCCGGGCAGGGCGGCCGGGGGCCACGGAAGGAGTGAGAGTGGCGCCCGCGTGACTGATCGCCGCGGAGAAAGTCCCCCGAGACTGTGACCCCTGCGCTGGGGGAAGGCGGGGCCGATGCGCAGGAGGATGCCGCGATGGGACCGGGAAAAAACCACCAACCCCAAACCACCCACTTGTGTTTCTCAACCAGAGTCCTCCGAGAGCCGCCGACAGACCCCAAAAGTGGCGCCGCGCCTCCTCGACCCCCCACCTGCCCCAGCCTGGCTTCTTGTGGGTGGGCTTCGCGCTCCCTCCCGGGTTTCGGAGCCACCACGTGACTTCCACGAAGCGTGGGGCCCCAGCGGAAAGCCGCGACAGGGGTGGGATTTGGGACCCCGAGGTGCGGCGAGAGGGCGGGGAGAGGAGGAAACGAGGCGGGGGTGGGAGAACGCGGGGCGGGGCGGACTTGGGGACGGGAAGGACGGCGGGCTGGGACTGAGGGGTGGGGAAACCCGGGCTACGTGCAGCCGGCGCGGGAGCCGGGAGAGCGGGAAGCCCGAGGGGGCGGGGCAGAGGCGGCGGCCGGCAGGTGCGGGGGCGCGAGGATGCAGGTGGCGGGAGAGAGCCGGTAGGCAGCTCCCCGCGTGCAGGGCGCGCCGGGCCGCGCGGCCGCTCCTCCGCGAGGCTGCGCGGCGGGGCGGGCCGGGCCAGAGGAGCGCCCGGCATGTCGCAAGGGCTCCCCGCCGCCAGCAGCGTCCTGCAGAGGAGCGTCGCGGCGCCCGGGAACCAGGCGCAGCCGCAGGTAGTGGACGAGAGACTCCGGGAGGACCGCGGGGGAAGCGGGGGTGGGCGCGCCACGGGGCGCGAGGAGATGGGTGCTGGGGCTCCCGGGTGGTGACCGCTGAGTGCAGGGGTGAAGGACCTTGCGGGAGCCAGAAGCGAGCCGTGTGGGGGGCGCGGGGGCGGGCCAGGGACCCAGGCTTGCGCCCGTGCCCGGCCGCCCCCGCGCACGCAGGGTGCCCAGGGCGTCCGGGATGGTGACCGCGCTCCTGAGCCTGGGAGGAGGAGAGGCCAGAGGGCGCCGACGCCTGGTAGGGCTGGGCACTGTCCACGCTCCCCCGCACGTGGGGTCCGCGCTGCCCTGGGTGTCGCCATCCATGCGCTGCCGCCGCCGGCGGAGCGCGTGGTCCTTCCCCGCCGCTCCGAGCAGGGACCAAGGTGCGGAGAGGGGAAATTCCGCTCCAAGGGGCAGCTCGTGCTCAGGCACTCCCAACATCTGCCCTCCTCCGGCTGCCTCCCGAATGCCCTAGGCGTGCGAGGTGGGGGCCTGAAGTGGGGGGACACCAGCCTCAGAGCTGGTGGAAAGGCCTTGGCCGGCGCTGGGTCGTCTGCGCTGTCCACCACCATGTTTACAACCTCGTACTCTGAAAACTGACACAAAGTTGCCCGCAGGGACGGCAGTATGAGAACTTCCCACTCAGCTGCTTTAGGACTGAGTCTTTTCATGGTTATGTCCTTCTCAATTCGGTGCCTGGCACAGAATGTCGTCGGGTGACGCTAGAGAGTCACACATGTGAGTTTCGGCCTGCGCTTTGCCACACACGGGCTGAGTAGCCTTGGACAGTTTGCTTAACCTCTCTGAGCCTCAGTTTCCCCACGTGTAAAATCAATATAATAATATCAAATTCTCATGATTTTTATGAGGACTACTTAAGATGTGGTTAATAATACATGAATATCTTAACACTTTGCTCGCTTGTTTCCATCTTGATTAAATGTTTCTGCTGGTTGTCAGGTATGGCCATATGATAGGTGATAAATCCTGTTTGGAGTGTCCACTCCTACAGGGCAGGATGCAGACAGCTCCCTTGTGCCCTGTGAATTTCAGATGATGAACGGAGAGGCATGATTTGGTGACAAGCACTATGGGGGACTCAATAAAAAATAGCAACAGCCTTAACGGAGGTTATTGAGGGCATACCATGCACTGGGAGCTTTGGGATAAAAATCTCACTTTATCCTACGCAGCCGCAAGCATTGGGCTGTTAGGATGATCATTGCAGAGATTACTGACCACTTGTTCAGGGCATATGTCTGTAGTTCCCAAGAGTGTGCCTGGCACATGGCAGGTACTCAGTTAATACTTATTGAAAAAAATGAATGAATCGCACGATGAATGAGAAAATGGAAAAGTCAGAGAGTTTAAGCCATTTACCCAAGGCCGTATTGATAGTAAGAGACAAAACCAGGAGCTATGTATTTCTAAAGCTAACGTTCTGTCCGCTACGCTCCTTGTGTTCTGGTTATGTCTACCAAGATGTCTTTGCCTTTGAAAGACTACGTCTTGTGGCTGGTCCTTTAAGCACTGCCTCCAGACCACTTCTATTTGTTATGTTCTTCCTTCTTTTCCTTTCATAGCTTTATATTCTTGCATATGCTGAAAATTCTTTACCTGCTGTAACTTGGGGAGATGAGATGTGTCTTTCTTATTTGGAATATTAGACCAGATAAAATGACAACAGAAAACATCCATTATTTCCTGTTATCAATATTTGCTTTCCATTAATAGTAATACATGAGTAGCTTTCCAGTGTTTGTATCCCACTGATCTTTTGGTCTTTAAACTCTTTAAAGGTGGTATTTCCGTGATATCTTTTCACAGGGTTCTGGAAAGCAAGTACTGCCTCACTTCTCCATGTTTTCTATAACTGGATGAAGTGTTTTTACCATGGTAGGTACATTTTTCTGCCTGCCTGTTTCAGGATAACCCTTGAAGGATTTGACTAGGTTTGGTTACATCTCATGTATAGCTAAGAGCTTTCAAGACACATCATAAATTTGCTTTCTGATTCGCCCTGACCTGTGAAACGAGACGTCAGTCAAGCATTGTTCATAGGAGCTATTTGTCTGTGGCATTTGGTGTGTTCGGAGAGTTAGGTGGTTGCAATTAGTTATTAGCATAATCGTGACTTGCGCACAGTGTCAAAAGTACCTGTTTCTATGTGGTGGTGGAAGGTCTGGCCCACGGCAAGTCCCAGATAGCAGCCGCCTTCTGCCTTTCCCGTCCTCAGATGAACACCAGTGCCACACCTCTTCCAGGCACACACCCTGCGGGGGAGAGGTTTGAGAACGTTGGTTTGGCGTCCAGTAGACCTGAGTTCCACTTCCCGTTCACCCCCCTACTAGCTGTGATACCTGGAGCAAGTTCCTCAACCCCTCTGAGTTTCTTATTCCTCATCTTTTAGACGGTGGTCCCACCACACATTTCTCGGGGTGGTTTACACAGCCATAGCGCATGGTGAGTGCTCTTTGACACAGGGCCACCGTTACCCCACTGATGCAGCAGCCAAGCACTGCTGTGGCTGCAAATGAAACAGTGGCACTCCATGAGCAATGCCGGCTAAAGAGAGAGGGCAGAGAAGGTGAGGCAAGGGGCCTCAGCATCACACCTGACCAAACCTTTCCCCCCAGAGCCCTGAGGATGACGACAGGAAGGTCCGAAGGAGGGAAAAAAACCGAGTTGCTGCTCAGAGAAGTCGGAAGAAGCAGACCCAGAAGGCTGACAAACTTCACGAGGTGAGAGTGTGGTTGGGGCAGAGCCACGTGAGGGCCACGGCGAGGAGCCATCCTCCGCCCTTGCACTGTGGTGGCCCTGAGGTCACACCCTGGTCATCACCAGTTCGGCCACGTGCACATCTAATTCCGATGCGTCCCTCCAGCCCAGTTTTCTGAGTCTTCGCTCACTGGTGTCTTCATTTCTCCCTCATTGGTTGCATCTCACACTCAAGTTTCCTTCATTATAAAACAAAGAAACCTCCTTTTGATCCTGACTCCCTTTCAAGCTAGTGCCCCGTTTCTTTTCTTTCCCTCCTTTATTTGCCTGCTTATTAAAAAGCGACCTGCTGTCTCCATGTCCTCAGCTCCCATCTCTTCCCCAGTCCTCTGTGATATCGTTTCTGCTCTCCCAACACGCGCATGCGCGCACACGCACACACTCATGCACACTTCCTACAGAAGGTGCTCCGCTGAGGCCACTAGTGTCCTGGCACTGCCCGGTCCAGGAGCCTCTTTCTAGTCCCTTCATCCTTGACCTTGCTGGAGCCTCTGACACCACTGACCCTCGCCGTCTTGAAACCTTCTTTCAAGGTCTTTAGCTTCTAAAAGACCACATTTCCTATTTCTCCTGACCCTCTTAACTGCTTTTTTCTCAGTTGCTTTGTTCACTTTTCTACCTCTGTCTGTTTTCTTAAATGTTGGTGTTGACAAGACTTTCAGACTCTGCCCTTTTTTCTTCTCGCCCTGGAAGTTTTAATCTATTAATCTGCTCTGCCAGTGTCAGCTCCCGACGTCGCTTACGCTCAGGCAAGCGTTGGTTACTCCAGGACCTCTGTCCTGGCCCTATCCCTATATCTCCAGTGTCTGCTTAGATGCTTCCAAATGGGCCACTGCAGACTCCTCGGCTGCAGCATGGCCATAATAGCGTGTCTGTTGACCCTGAGACTTTCTCTTCTCACTGTCTTCAAATTGTAGTTAATGGAGCTAAGTAACCATCTGTCTCATCAGCCAAATCAGGAACCTGAGGTTTATCCTGAACGCTTCCATTTCCCTTGGTCCCTGTACATAATCCCACATAATCTCACAGCCAGGACACGGGAACCTCTTCACGTCAGGAACTGACATCGAAGGCATCCCAGGATCTGTCCAAGGAATTGATGGCAGTTCCGTGCTCTTGTCTTTGCACAGGGCTGGTGTGAATACTAAGAGTTTTAGTTCAGCTCTTTCCTGCCACGCTTTCTGGCCATAGACTGTCTCAGCAAGGCCCGTCTGGGGGTGTTGACAGCATAGGAGATGCTGAGGTGTTATGAGGGGGAAATGACAGCCTCTACAACCCCTTCACAATGAGCAGAGAACAGATGTAGGAGCACAGGATCCAGGGAGAGGTGACCCACTGATACAAATTCACAGAGGGCCATACATTGTAAATGTCAGAACGTCCCAGCCGGGATTAGTTCTGTAACATTTCCACAGAAGAACTAGGATGCCCTTTGCCTCCTTTCTTCCCTCCCCCTTGCTCCTGAAGCAAGCCTGGTTCAAGCTCCATGTAACCAAACAACCCCCAGAGGGGACTTGCAGCTGGGTCAGTGCAAGCCTCTGTGTTCAGAGCGCATGTGCCAGCCTGGTCCCAGGGCCCTTCCTCCCGAGCAGCTTCTAGTCGGAGCCAGTGCATCAATATCAGAACACACTAGAGGACACTTGGTTTTAAGTCCTGAGTGTAGAGGTGACTCAGTGACTTGGACAAGGTCTTTCATGGAGCAAGGTCAAGTAGAGTCATGCAACCAATATTTATCAAGAACCACGGCAGGCAAGGCATTGCCACTGGGTCACAAGGTGGGAAGTGAGATCTCATTCCTGTCCTTGGAAGACACAGGAGTCTCAAGGAAGGTATATTGGTTTCCTACGGCTGCTGTAACAAACTATGACACATTTGGCGGCTTAAAACAGCACAAATTTATTTTGTCTCACGGTTTTGGAGGCCAGGCATATGAAATGCATCTCACTGGGCTAAAATCAAGGTGACAGCAGGGCTGCAATCCTTCTGGAGGCTCTGCAGAGGAATCCATTTCTTGCCTTTTCCAGCTTCTAGAAGCTTCTGTATTCCTTGGCTCGTTGGTCTCCTTCCATTTTCAAAGCTGGCACTGGCCAGTGGAGTCTTTCTCATCCTGCATTACTCTGACACCGTTTCCATTGTTACATCTCCTTCTCTGGCTCCTCTTTCCCTTATTCTCTCGTGATTACTTTGGGCTCGCCTGCGTAATCCCAGATAATCTCCCTATTTTAAGATTCTTAACTTAATCACATCTGCAGAGTCCCTTTTTTCATGTAAGGTAACATTCACAGGTTCCAGAGATTGGATGTAAACATCTTTGTTGGGGCAGCAGGGTTGGGGGCGCGGGCATTATTTTGCCTACCACAGACAGTAACATACGTACTTTACTATGGTGTCAAAGAAAAGATGGGTCTCTCTCAATCGCTGTCATTGTTGGATTTGATAACCAAATGAACTAGGTGTCTGGGAAACTTAGGGGTAGTTTGCCACATTTACCCCTACCTGACCCCTCTTAGAACACTGGGTGGAGGACCTTTCATAGGGCTCTTAGCTGGTTCTGCTCTCTGTAAACATAACTTTGCCAGTTGCCCTTTCCAGAAATGGGGCCAATTAATCTGAAACCCGATCCCTCCACAGAAGAACACTCCCTTCTCCTCCTTCTCTGTGGAGCTACGAGGATGCATCAGGGTCAGGCAGCACGGGCAGTTCACTTCCGCAAGGCCAGCTTTGTTGGGAAACACCATGTCAAGGAGGCCAGGACAGCGGGTCCCATCCGCACACAAGCCCCCAAGCGGAAGTCCACACTTTTACCATCACTAGCCACGCACGTGTGTCATTGGTCACTGGTGCCAGTAGTCACCTTAATGACTAGTTTTTAAACTTTGAAAAACATCTACATATTGAGAGTGGAATGTCTGTTTAAAAAATGTGATGAATAATTTTACTGTGCTCCAATGAGTCACGGGCAGAGGACCTAGCACGCTGCTATGGGTCACAGCTGAAAGCCCCTCAGGCTCCTTGACTCCCAGGCCACATCTAGGTTGGAAAAAGTGAGAGCCAGACATAGTGCATGGAAACCATCTCCTCAGACTTGGAATGAGGCCAGCTCATTGGGAGACACCAAGGGGCATAGAAAACCGCCACCTGATAGCCACAATGGCATCCTACTCCCTCTGGAGATGAGCCCATCATAAGGGCTTTGAGTAAAGCCTTTATCCCATAAATTCCTCTATCCTATACTGTGGGCTAGCATTGCTAAATATCTCCAAGTAACTCGAGCTCTTGATTTGCCTTTCCTGAACACCATGAAGGGGAATATTTAGAGCTAGATGTGTTTAAAATTCCCACCTTCCTCTCCTGCCCACTCAATTCTTGAGCCTCTTTCACCTCCAACATCCAGAAAAACCTTCTCCAGTCCCGGCTGTTACAAGTCTCTCAGCTGCCTTCCTCCTTCCCAAGCTCTCCATCCCCTAAGCCGGGGGACTGTCCATCAGGGCAGGACCCTCTTGGAGGGCAGGGAGGGAGGTGAGCCCCAGCAGGTCAAGCCAGAGAGAGGCTGGGGTCACTCTTCAGAGTTGTCTGAGTTTCCCCCTGAGGGTGGTGGTTGCTGGAAGTCACTCTGCAGTGATGAGAAGCAGTTCCTCGTGCGTATCTGAACACCTCACTGTTCACTGTGACTTTTCAAGTCATCCCTTCAAGGCACTTACCCCTCTCATGGGGATTTTGACCCGTATTCATCTCTGAACATTAGGTACATGGCCTGGGCCCAGATTCACAAATGTGAACCCAAGAAAACAGTCCAGGTCTCTAAGCCCGGTTGAATGTGTTGCAAAAGTGGGTCAGCACTGGTTCAAGCCAGCCACCCAAAGGTGTAAGACTGAGAAAGAATTTTGAGTCAGAAAAGGAAGGCAGCGATGCCATCCTCAGGAGCCTTGAATGTCACAAACTGACAACTTTCTTGGGCAATACGGTTGTGGTATGCGTTGCCGTGGTGTTTTCAGATATTGCATATTCTAAGAGAATGCTTCATGTCAGTCCTCACTGGGTTTAGAAACTGATGATGACACTAATTTGTACAGCCCTTGCTGGTGACACAATTTTTCTGCTGGGAAGCTTAAGGCTTGGGAATAGACTTATTGTAAAATCCTGAGCTCTCATTGCTGCTGGTAAACACCATGGGGGAAATTTGGGCCCAGACACTGCCAAGCAAAAGCAGACTTGCTGTCATTGCCTGAGAGTTGCAGTTGACATTGAAGTCAGGGATCAGGTCCCAGGTCTGCATGACCTTGGAAGAGTCACCATACTTCTGAGTTTCAGCTGTCTCACTTGTGAAATGGGGTCTCTGTCCTCCTGATGGCCTTTTCCTTCCCCTCATTTCCTTCCCGCCTTAGTTATCATCTCTGGTCCCTGGTACCCACATTAGCTTCTTTACCAGTCTTTGCCTCAAAGGCATCCTAGACCCTGAATCGCCCCCCAGACAGCACCTCATTCCTCAATCAACCTCTGTTAGATACTCAGAGCAGAGTTTCTCAGTCTCAGCACTATTGGCATTTGGGGTCAGCTATTTCCTCCTTTGGTGGGGGGGTGTCCTGTGCCCCTTAGGACATTGAGCGGCATCCAAGGCCTTGACCCACTAGAGGCAGTTGTGCCCCCTTCCCATCTGTGATAACCCAGACTGTCTCCACCCGCTCCAGATGTCCCCTGGGGACTGCCAGAATTGCCCCAGTTGAGAACCGCTACCCTAGACAGCTTAATTTCTGAGGCAGAACTGGGATTTGCAGTGATTTCACCACCTCGCATTTCTAGTCTCCACTTTGTGACTGTGTCCTGCAGATACCCAGAGAAGGCAGTGCAGTGACCTCAAATCCTCCTGGGGCAGGAGATTCAAAAGTCACCAAGATTTGGGCTAAACTGATCATCTCTTTGGAGATAGCAAAGGGTCTGATGTTCTTGGCTTATTTGCCACATATATTAAATCTAGGTAACTTCTCCTCAGGTTGAAGTGGGTCTTACTCGTTCCCATTTGTACCCACTCAGTGTTCTCACCTCCTCTCCTTCCCCTCTCAGCTCCCCCTTTTATTTTTGTGGAACTGGTCTCACCTGAAGAAGATTTTGACTTCTTCTCTTTTTATTCCCTCAGCTCAATAAAAGCCCCCTGCAGATTTATGAGTAAAACGTAAATCCCAGAAGAGAAAGTCCCCGTGGAGAAGGCAGCCTAGAGGCCTGCTGGGTGCCCCCACGGTGGGCAGCTCTGTGGCCTTTCTGAGCTGGGGTTTGGGAAGAGCAGTGGACTTAGGCAGCATGGCCCCTGTGGCTTCCAGAGGGAAAGCTCGGAAGCTCAGAAGCATCTTGCCACAACAGTCAGCAGCTATACAAAGGCATTTGGAATATTCTGCCTTAGGAAGAATTCTGTTCTTTGGAATCTAGTTCAAATCTTAGGTTGTTGGAACCATTCAAATGTGTTTTCCATTTTACTTGGAGGTGAAGAGAATTTCCAGATTCAGGGTAGAGTGTGTGCGTGTGTGCGTGTGTGTGTGTGCATGTGCACATGTGTGCATGTGTGAACTGCCCAGAGCTATGGCCTCTCTCAGCCCTCTGCTGCAGGCAGGCTCCCCTGCCTAGGTCTCCATCCCCTCCTGCCATCCAGACCCTTCCTGCCCACAGAGGGCCTCTTGCTGCATTGGGAGACTGAATTCTGACTCTAGGACTAGAGCTGGTCAGAGGCCTATGGAGAGCATGGGGAGTTGGGGGTGATAGGCCTGAAGGAGAGCTGAAGGCAGAATGCAACTGGTGTACTAGGGGAGCCAGAGTGACCCAGGTCAGCCTGCAGGGAGGTGGGTGGGGCCTGCTGCCATGGAGAGTATTCCAGGCCATCCTGAGAGCCTGCCTGGGAAAGACAGGAGGCAGAGAGATAGCTCCAGTGGCCTCTACATGGAACCCCTCTGGGGCCATTGCTCTGAGAGGGAGGAAGGTGCCTAAAGGAGGAGGGAGGAAAGGAAGGGGTAAGAGGATACCAAGGGCGAGGGTTGAGGAGTCACTGAGCTCGTAGATGTCGGCACTGGGGCCCATCAGGCAGGGGGACAGGAGAAGGTAGCAGAGGCCCCTAGTTGCTATACATTTCTGATCTTTGGGGAGAGACCTTATTTAATATAAATAAGATTGACTATGATACGGACTGAGGAGAACACATAATGAGAGATGTGGTTCCATTAGGTGCTATAATCTGGGAAGCCTTCCTGGAGGTGGTGGGCTTGAGCTGGGCCCACACGCAAAAGGAATAAGGCAACCCAGTTGAGGAGAACAGCTTTAGCAAAGAGCTGAGAATTTGCATGTATCTTAATGGCCTCTAAGATCAGACTTTTAAAGTAATATTTCTTAAATATTACTGGTAAGATAATAAGGTTAGGTCCCCAGCTCAGAAATGCATGGTGTGCATGACAACAAAGCCTAACCATATGTATCAATCTAGAAATGATTGAGAACAACATTTCAACGAGATGCAAATAAGATTGTCAGCCTTGAGAACGTCTCTCTCTATTGGTATGCCGTAGGGCTCTGAAAGTGGCCGAGTGTTGTAGGACTTATTAATGAGTTGGATGAAGAAAAGAAGACCCGTTTCATCAAATAAGTGGACAGCTTAGAGCTGTGTGGTATCACTAATCCAGGAGCTGACACAATCAATATTCAAAAAGATTTTGCTAGGCTGGCAGATGCGCAAGCAAGCAGGGTGAAATTCAGTAGAAGCAGATGTAAAGCCCACCCTTAAGCCAAAAGATCAATTGTCATTCAAGTACGAACAGAGAAGCAGCAGATGTAAACAAAGCTTGCACTTCTCTGTAAGCTCAGAGAGAATCCCCAGAGCAAGGTGGCTGTGCACTCAGGTCCCACTCAGAGCAGACTGCCTCCACGCATTTGCCCTCTGTGTGGCCAGACCACCCCCAGAATCATGCACTGTGTTTTGGGGACATTTTCTCAGAGCTCCTGGCAAATTGGAACGTGTGTCAGGAATGGCCTCCAGGAGGGCAGAGGAACCAGAAGTCCTAAAACCCAAGGAACTCAGGGGACCTGAGGCAGTTGGGCTCAGAGAATACCTAAGGGGAAGTGGTATGGGGCCGTCTCCTAACATTTCAAGAACCGTGATGTTGAAAAAGCATTGCATTTACCCTATGTGGTTCCATAGGTGGAACCAAGCCCAGTGGGTGGGTGTGAAGGAGAGAATGATTTTGGGTAGCACACAGGGGAGCTTTCTAATAGAGCAGCTCAGAAATAGCAGGAACTGCCCTTTGAAGGAGAGAGTGCCCAGCACAAACTGGATGTCAGAGCTAGAGTTACATAGAGAAGGTTTCTACACTGTGTGGGTTGGGGTAAGGGCTCTCTGATCTCTCCCCGTTCTAAGCCTCTGTAAACTCTGATATGGTGGAAACTTAACAAGTGAGTGTTGGAGCAAAGCCAAGGCAAGGGGTACTTGCATTCATTTACTCAGCATTCAACAAACGTTTGTTATGTTGCAGGCATTGTTCCAGGTGCTGAGGCTGTAACAGTGGACCCAACAGAGACTATCAGAAAGCAGATCAGCAGCTGGGGGGAGGGGCCGCCGACTGCAGAGGGAGATCAGGGAACTTTTCAGAGTGATGGGAGTGTTCTGCGTCTTGGTCGATGTAGTTGTTTACATTTGTCAAAACTCATCCAATTTTACACTTCAGGTGGTGCGTTTTATTTTATGTAAATTACACCTCAATAAAGATGATTCCAAAAAACAAAGCCCATCCCTCATGAACCTTTCATCCTGGTGGCAGGGGAAAGACATGAAGCAAATGAACAAGCAAATCCGAGTGGTGAAGGTGGGCATGGTTCATGAGAATGCTTTCGTTAGCTTTCTGATGGAAGGAGGTGAGCATCCTGGCTGCGGTTAGATCTGCCTGAAGAACAGACGAAGGGCACGTGGTTTCAGAACCGATTTTGCACCTTTTCTGTCTTCCCAGGAATATGAGTGCCTCGAACAAGAAAACACAGTGCTGCGGAGAGAGATCGGGAAGCTGACGGAGGAGCTGAAGCACCTGAGCGAGGCGCTGAAGGAACACGAGAAGATGTGCCCACTGCTGCTGTGCCCCATGAACTTTGTGCCCGTGCCTCGGCCGGACCCCGTGGCTGGCTGCCTGCCCCGGTGAAGCCCAAAGGTGGTCCTCCTCTGCCCAGAGAGGATCGTTGGTCTTTTTCACATCTAGGAGGAGGCTTCCCTCCACATCTGTGTTCCAGGGGACCTGTGTCTAGGTCGCCTCTTTGGAGCTCCAGGCTGTGTCTCCAGCGGCGGATCCAAGCAGGGAGGCCACTGTCAGGAGTCACCGGGCATCCACTTTGGCAGCTAGTGGATTGATTCTGCTGTTGTGCAGAATCATTTCCTCTAGCATATGGATAATAAAGATGTTATCTTCTTTCTTTTCGCCAAGTTCTTGGAATTTAAAGACACAGTACCTTTCCTCTTCCTGAAGAGGTCATCTCCTGTCTCCTCAGGTGATTTTGCAGCTCCCAGGTCTAGGTTCCCCTCCTGGTCATCTTCCCCATGGTCACATCCATGCTAGATGGGGAGGTATCTTTGGGGTGGGACTCCCCTGCCACCCAAGCTGGATGGTGCAGGGGCGTGCTGGGTGTGACTTGTGCTTGTCTTGTGCTCTGCGTGGCCCTCCGTCCCTGTCAACTTTCCCACCCAGGCTGGACCATTAGGGAAGATTTTCTGCTCCAGGCTGGTTTTCCCATGTGCTCTGTACACTCTCAGGTCACCTCCCATTCCTAGTAGCCATAGGACCAGGGGACATATTTACTTTATAGAAGTCTGAATCACACTCAAATGGAGAAGATCTGTCCCCTAATTAAACAAACAAATATTTGGGTAGATGAGGAGAGCTATTTCCTTTCAAAGGTCTCATTCAACTCTATTCTTTCAGGAAAATCAGAACCAGGCCAAGTTGAAGGTGGCCCCAGCGAGAAAAGCAAAATGGGAGAGCACATCCCATCCCCTACCAATTTTCTTTCTTCCTGGAAAGAGTTGTGGAAGGTGAAACCAGCTGATCATAAAGGGAACAAGAAATGGGAATAGAAGGGAAAGTGCTTTGTTGTAAATCTAAATGGTTAAAAAAGAAAAAAGAAAGAAAAGAAATAGAAAGCAGCCCTTCCCAGGGGTGAAGAACTTGCTGACCTCATGCCAGGATTCATATGGGCTACTCCCCACCAGCCTCCTCTTTTTTTTCATCTTTTCTCTCTTTCTTCCCCTGCTTCCCAGAGGCTGGCCTGGTGTCGTCTAACTCACACAGGCTGATGGTGGGAAGATTTCCCTGGTTGGAGACACTGGAAGGCTGCTGTTGGATACCAGGGCCTGTGCCTGCTGGCAGGACCAGGCCAAAGCTTCCTGAAGACAGCTGGTTCAGGGGGATGGTGGAATTATTCAGCCCCGCAGCTTGTGGGATCTTAGTTCTGTGACCAGGGATTGACTCCAGGCCCTTGGCAGTGAAAGCGCAGGGTCCTAACCACTGGGCAGCCAGGGAATTCCCAGCACAAGAGACTTTAAAATCAACCAGCCTCATCCCTTCACTTTGTAGATGAGGGGTGTGGCCAGAGGGCTTGCTCACGGTCCCCCATGGGTGCGAAGCAGAAGCAGGTTGTGACCGCAGGGGGTCTGACCGCTGATCCGCTGGGGCTGGCAGAGGCAGGCTGCCGCCGTGCCACGAGGCAGTGAGCACAGCCAGGGTCCTGCTCAACCAGTGGCCCAGTGTGGCATGACCTTCTGTCGGCACCTCACCAGGCTGCCAGGGCTGCATGGTCCAGGCAAGTGGCCCATCCATGAAGCATGGCCTCAGAGCCAGGGTCCCAGGGCCTATGTAGCGGAGAGCGTGGGCTTGTGAAGTGTGCGACTTGTACCCACAGGCATTTTGCTGCTGCTGTCTGTCAACTCCAGCGCTTTCCTGCAGGGAGCATTTCACACTCTGGCTGGGCTCACCTGGCCCCTCCCAAGCTCCGGCTTTGGACTCCCCTAGCGTCCTGACTGCTGATCTGCTCTGACCCCTGTAGTCACTGCTGTCCAGCAGGCTGCTCACCCACTCCATGCTGACCCCAGGGGGTCCATGCCTGCCAGCCCCACTGGCCAGCGGGCCCCGGCTCCGCGTAACAATCCAGGGACCAGTCTCTTTCCATGTACTTGCTCTGGGCCCCCAGTGCATTGGAGTACGCCTAGATCCTCTACCCCAACTGAGAGGCTTGAGGAAGAGTCCATGGAGAACGATGGGGCAGGACCGTATCTTGGAGGTGCGAGTGCATCCTTTCCCACCCACAGTCCATGACCTCAAATGCACGGCCTCACCCAGCCACCAGGGAGGTCAGGAAATGAAATTCAGCCCAGGAACTGGAGGAATGGGCTTAGATGAATATCTGTCAGTCTCTGCCACAAGATAGCCTAGCTTTTCGTCCCACCACCTCACTGAAACTGCCTCCCTGGGAGGTCCTCAGCAGACTCTTTTTTGCTATATTTAGTGGGCGTGTCTCAGGCTTTATCGTCCTTTACTTCCTAACAACCTGTGACGCTGGCTTCTGTGTTGCTCCCACCCTCTCCACTTGCTTCTCAGTGTGAAAGGGGCTCCTCTTCTTGGGGCCTCAGTTACCACCTGTCCCTATGATGACGACTCCCACATTGGTACTCAGAGCCCGGCTCTCTCTCCGGAGGGCAGACCTGTGTATTCAGCTGTCCATCGTGTGTCTCTGAAAGGACATCTCATGAACGTTTCCTACTCAACAAGTTCAAAGTTGTACTCATGATTTCATCATCTTCCCTTCAAACCTGCTTCTCAATCTGTTTTTACCTGTTTTTTGTTTTTTTTTTTTAAATAAATGTATTTATTTATTTATTGGCTGTGCTGTGTCTTCGTTGCTGCACACGGGCTTTCTCTAGTTGTGACAAGCAGGGGCTACTCTTCATTTCAGTGCACGGTTCCTCATTGCAGTGTCTTCTCTTGTTGTGGAGCACGGGCTCTAGGTGTGTGGGCTTCAGTAGTTGCGGCACATGGGCTCAATAGTTGTGGCTCACGGGCTCTAGAGCACAGGCTCAATATTTGCGGTGCACAGGCTTAGTTGCTCCGTGGCATGTGGGATGTTCCTGGAGCGGGGATTGAACCCATGTCCCCTGCACTGGCAGGCGGATTCTTAACCACTGCACCACCTAGGAAGTCCCTGTTTTTACCTGTTTAAAAAAGAGCTCCATCATCCATTTGGTCAGAAACCTATACATCATATTTGATTCCTCCAAATGCTTCAGTTGTGTCTCCTAGATATCGCCCCATCCAGCCACTTGGCTCCCATGTGCGAGCTGCCTTATCCACTATCAAGATCTTTATTCAAATTATCTGCTGCACACAGGGTTTGCTCCCTAAGCTGCGTGTTCATTGAAGCTGAGCTCACATTTAGGGAGGGTTAGGCCCCCACTTTTGATGTCAACAGTAAATTTGGAGTTAGGAAACCTAAGCTAGGGTAGCCCAGGGCAGTGAGTCATGGTGATGGGGCCAAGTCCCCTTCAAGATAACTGGAGATGTGACGAGAGTTCTGAAAACCAAATGTTCATGAACCTTTTTGCTAAGGACATCTTTATCAAGATCCCAGTAACAACACTGAGGGCTGTCTCAGCTCCCTAACTCCTACCCTGAAAAAGTATAAATTCTGTATAAATCGGAGAAATGATCATTTTATTTCAGGAGGGACAAGGAAAGTAGACCAGTTCTGGAGACTAGATTTGATTGGGTGTGTTCACACTGCTGTTGTGTGCCAGATGTTGGGCCCGGCATCTGAGTTAAGCCTGAGAGTGGTTGTTTGTTGGGCTGGGAGGAAGGGAGGCAGGCTGAGAAAGGCTCCTTCAGAATAGAAAGTGACAGAGAGGGAGGAAGTCCTTCCTTCACACCCATCCACCACACCACTTCCTGTCCGCAATCTTGCCTCGTATTGCACCACCTCAGCCTTGAAGCCTGGGGTTTCCATCACTACATTAGGCCCCAGTTTTGGCCTCAGACCTTGGTTGAGGATGACGACTGTAACGGACAGGAAAGTTAGAGACCCAAAAGCCCCTCTCTTCTTTCCCATCAATGCTAGGGTTCCCACAGTCTGGGCCTGCTCATAGGGCTGTGGGTTCTGCCGTAGCAGAAGCTAAAAGCAAAGGGGCAGCCCCAAATCTCACTGACGTGTCTTCCTTCTTGGATGTCCAGGAAGTTCTGGCAGAGTCAGCGGTGCCACAGCAGGAAGGCTTGTAACCGAAAGCCAGGGAAGCTGAAAGAAGGAAGAATGGAGAGGAGGAAGGAGAGAGGAAGGAAGGGAAGCAGAAGGAGAGAAGGAAGTGGGAGGGAGAAAGGGAAGAGGGTGATGGGGATCCTTGAGCTCTGAACCCAAACCATCCCTGCTCCCGGGGAAGTTATGCTGAAGCCCCAGGAGCGTTTGCTATTGGAAGCTCTCCTAACAATGTCACACGTCTCAAGGTGTGAGAGTGGAGCTAGCCAAGGCCAGTCTCTGGAAACCCCTGTGTGCTTGGAGTCAAGGGAAATTTCCAGGATTGCCCATTTGGCAACTGACCACCTTGATGAAATTGTTCCTCCCCAAATATTTGGGGCAAAGGAGATCCATGCGGTTACTACTGTCGCCGTGGACATCATCCCCATCAGCATGACACACACTGAAAGTCTGCAGTTAGCAGATGCAGGTGTGCTTGGCGTGGCGTGCTTGGCGTGGTGTGCTTGAACTTGTGCCCCAATCTGGGGCTGTGTTCAGGGCAGACTCTGTCCCTGGAGACAACTCACCTGCTGTTTTGGGTGTTCTAGCATGACCTTTTCTGGTATGGTATTCTTAAGAAGATCAGAAATGTCATTGCAGATCAGATCAAAGGCCACTAGCCCAGAATTCCAACCACAACACTGAGGGAAAGCATGAGGGAGAGTCCAGTGTTTGCATGCTAAGACACCATCCTGAAAGGCCCGAGGTGTACTTGGAACTTCCCTGATTTCCCTTAATAACCCGCTGCTTATCTATCCATTCATTCATCAAGGGTCTTGAACTGGTTTGAGTTCTCCGTCACCTTGTACGGGGTGGCACTTCTGCTCTGCTCTGAATCCACCCCCTGCACTTCCAAATTCCAGAGGAACTCATTCTTGGATGGCGCTGGGGCCTGGAAAGCAAGACTGTTTCCTAAGCTTCCCGGGTTTACCAAGCTTCCTTACAATCTTTCCTCTAGGCTGGCAGCAAGGCCCAAAACTACCTTCCAAAATGTCCCAAACCCACGGAAGGCTCAATTTATCAGGCAGTACTTTTTGAAATTGAGAAAGTAGAAGAGTTCAAGAACCACAAGTGGTGGCCAGCATCCTGAGGCTAGAGAGTGGAAAGAACCAATGAATGTTCTCCGCAGCAGTTCTTAAGCTGTTGCAGCACATTTGCAAATTATTAATTAATCATTATGAAATGTTATTAGTAATTACTTACTTATTTTAATTCATCTTAATTAATTATTGCAGTAAACCTGTACATTTACTAATAAAAATAAATTATATCGATAACATAATTTATTATTGTACTACATTAATACATTTATTTATGAAGTAACAATAAAATACTTACTTTAAAGTAATAAGATAATGAATTATTAATAATTAGTTATTATTACAAATTTACTGATTAGCTATTGGTCAAACACTCTGTAGCTAAGTACCCACTGTGTGTGTGGGGAGGGGAGCAGGACCAGCAAGGGAAAGACTCCCCCCACCCCACAACACCTTAAAGGGAGCCTTGTACAGTTTCTGAAATCTTACCACCATATCTGTCTCATGTTGAGCAGAGGAAATCTAATGATTTTTACCATCTTGTCGGAACAGGGAATACTCCTCCTTAGAATGTAAGCAATTATAGGACATAAATTGTGTTTGTTCTATTTTTATTGATTTACAATGTTGTGTTAGTCTCAGGTGTACAGCAAAGTGAATCAGTTATACATATACATATAACCACTCTTTTTTTAAAGATTATTTTCCCATATAGGTCATTACAGAGTATTGAGTATAGATCTCTGTGCTATATAGCAGGTTCTTAGGGAATTGTGTTTTATCTATCCATATACCCTAACATGCTGATAGCCTAATATCCATAGAGCTTAACCGTGCTAACAAGGTACCTAGCACATGTGCTTAGCACTAAAAATTCCTGTTTGGGGGAATGGTGGATGAACGGCTACTCCTTTCCTAGTCTTCACCCCAATTAAGGCCTCACCCTCATTGCAACCCAAAATAGAACTTACTATTACTCTATGTGTGATATGATTTTCTCATTGTTATTTCCCCATTTAAGAGTGTGGACCTAAGCTACTTTTCTTGTTCCTGTAATTCAACATCTGGGTCAGCTTGCTTGCTGTAATTAGGGATTCCCATAAATCAGCAGTGAAGTTGCTTTGTAAAGGCCTTGTAACAGTATGGTTGAAAGGTACAGTACGCTAGTTGACAAGGATGGGGGTGGGGCAGAAACACACACAGGGAACAAATCTCTTTAGGTGTCATCTTCAATTTTATTCAAATGTTGTAAATACAGTTGCTATATTTTATTTGTCCTACAATCATTACTATCTAAACCTTTCATATTGATTTAGGATGACTTAACTTCTCACCTGTGCACAGAGGAGTTGGATAGATAAATTACCAGTGGCCCTCAACTAGAGAGAAAAAAGAAAGAAATTTAACAGGTTGCAGGGAAAAAATTCGGGAGAAAAATATACAGGCATACCTGGGAGATAGTCTGGGTTCAGTTCCAGACCACTGCACTAGAATGATTATAGCAATAATGCAAGTCACACGAATTATTTGGTTTCCCAGCACATATAGAAGTTATGTTTACACTATACTGTAGTCTATTAAGTATGTAGCATTATGTCTAAAACACAATGTACATACCTTAATTAAAAAATACTTTATTGCTAAAAAGTGCTAACTATCATCTGAGTCTTCAATGAGTCCTCATCTTTTTGCCAGTGGAGTGCTTTGCTGCTGGTGGATGGTGCTGGCTGCTGACTGATCTGATCAGGGTGGCAGTTGCTGAAGGTTGGGGTGGCTGTGGCAGTTTCTTAAAAGAAGAGAGCAAGGAAGTTTGTCGCATCAAGTGACTCTTCCTTGCACAAGCAATTTCTTTGGGGCGTTCAGTGACGTTCAATAGTATCTCTGCATACAGTAGAGCTTCTTTCAGACTTGGAGTCAATCCTCTCAAACCTTGCTACTACCACTGAAGCAAACTTGGGTCTGCTCACCCGATGTGCAGTAAAGCCAATCTACTGACACCAGGCTGTGGTGAAGGAAAGTACAGAGCTTATTGTAGGGCTAAGCAAGGAGAATGAGCCCCTCGTGCTCAAAAGACTCAAACTCCTCAAAGGCTTCCAGGGAAGGGATTTTAAGGGCAAGATGAGGGAGAGGGTCACGGGGTATATGACCGCCTGTGTACATCCTTCTCATTGGTTGGTGGTGAGGTAACAGGGTGATGTTTCTGGAATCTCGACTATCAACCTTCTGGTTCTAAGTCGCCTTGGGTCTACGTCCTGGTGGTCAGCATGCAGTTAACTTTTTTTTTTAAACAAATATTTATTTATTTATTTATTTATTTGCGTTGGGTCTTGGTTGTGGCTCATAGGCTCCTTGGTTGCAGCATGTGGCCTCCTTAGCTGTGGTATGTGAACTCTTAGTTGTGGCATGCATGTGGGATCTAGTTTCCTGACCAGGGATCGAACCCGGGCCCCCTGCATTGGGAGTGCAGAGCCTTAACCACCGCGCTTCCAGGGAAGTCCCTGCAGTTAATTTTTTCCACCTGGTGGGGGTTTTAGTACCTGCAAAACAACTTAAGGACATGGCTCAGAATCTTATCTATAGACCTTGAGGAGGAACTAAAGGTCCTTCACTTTGTTTTATGGCTAAACTATTATTATTTTGTCTCGCTCGACTGCTTCCTTTGTTTCTGCATTTTCTCACTTCTCTGATTAAATTTGTTCTTTGGAAGTCGGGGAAGGCCTACAAGATATGGGTGACACAGGGGAGGGGTGGGGTCTGTCCCTGGGAAGGCCCCGCAAGGTCCTGATCAGTTTTATCACTGCTTTATCAACTAAGTTTATGTAATATCACAAATCCTATGTTGTTATTTCAACAATCTTCACACTATCTTCACCAAGAGTAGATTCCATCTCAAGAAACCACTTTCTTTGCTCACCCATAAGAAGCAACTCCTCATCTGTTAAAATTTTATCATAAGATTGCAGCAATTCAGTCACATCTTCAGGCTCCACTTCTAATTCTATTTCTTTTGCTATTTCTACCATATCTGCAATTACTTCTTCCAGTGAAGTCTTGAACACCTCAAAGTCATCCATGAGGGTTGGAATCAACCTCTTCCATACTACTGTTAACATTCATATTTTTACCTCATTCCATGAATCATGAATGTTAATGGCATCTAGAATGGTGAATGGTGAAACCTTTCCAGAAGGTTTTCAATTTACTTTGCCCAGATCCATCAGAGGACTCCCTATTTACGGCAGCTATGGCCTCATGAAATATATTTCTTAAATACTGATAAGACTTGAAAGTTGAAATTACTCCTTGGTCCACGGGCTAAAGAATGAATGTTGTGTTAGCAGTCATGAAAACAATATTAATCTCATTGTACATCTCCATCAGAACTCTTGGGAGACTAGGTGCATTGTCTATGAGCAGTAATATTTCTGAGGTCTTTTTTTTTCCTGAGCAGTAGGTCTCCGTATTCAGTAAGTCGTATTGTAAACAGATGTGTTATCATCTGGGCTTTGTTGGTTCATTTATAGAGTGTAGGTAGAGTAGATTTAGCATGATTCTTAAGGGCTCTAGGATTTTCAGAATCGTTAATGAACTTTAGCATCCACATCATGTCACTAGTTGCATCAGCCCCTAACAGGAGAGTCAGCCTGTCCTTCGAGGATTTGAAGGCAGGCATTGACTTCTCCTCTCCAGCTATGAAAGTCCTAGATGGCATCGTCTTCCAACAGAAGGCTGTTTCGTCTACACTGAAAATCTGTCATTTAGTGTGTAGCCGCCTTCACTGATTACCTTAGCTAGACTTCTGGATAACTTGCTGCAGCTTCTACATCAGCACTTGCTGCATCACCTTGCACTTTTATGTCATGGAGACAACTTAATTCCTGAAACCTCATGAACCAGTCTCTACTAGCTTCAAACTTTTCTTCTGCAGCTTCCTCACTTCTCTTGACCTTCATAGGATTGAAGAGAGTTAGGGCCTTGCTCTGGATTTGTCTTTGTCTGCAGGGAATGTTGTGGCTGGTTTGATCTTCTACCCAGACCACTGAAACTTTCTCCATATCAGCATAAAGCTGTTTCGCTTTCTTGTCATTTGTGTGTTCACTGAAGTAGCACTTTTAATTTCCTTCAAGAATGTTTCCTTCACATCCACAACTTGGCTGTTTGATGCATGGTATATAGTTTTTGGCCCATCTTGGCTTTTGACATGCCTTCCTCACTAAGCTTAATCACATCTAGCTTTTGATTTAAAGTGAGAGATGTGTGATCTGTGACTCTACTTTTCACTTGATCACTTAGAGGCCATTGTAGGGTTACTAATTGACCTAATTTCAATATTGTTGTGTGAGGAATGGTTTGTCAGTGGAGCAGAACACATATGACATTTATTGATGAAGTTTGCCATTTGATATGGGCACTTTCCATGGAACTCCAAAACAATTACAATAGCAACATCAAAGATCAAAGATCACTAATCACAGATCATCATAACAAATATAATAACAATGAAATTTTGAAATATTGCAAGAATTACTACCAAAATGTGGCAGAGATATGGAGCGAGCAAATCTTTTGGAAAAATGGCACCCACAGACTTGCCCAATGCAAGATTGCCACAAACCTTCAATTTGTAAGAAATATCTGTGAAGCTCAATAAAGCAAAGAGCAGTAAAATGAAGTACGCCTGTACATTATCGAGAAGACACCCTTCAGGTTATCTAATTACAGTATTTCAGTGTCTTTGAGATATTTTACAACTCTATAAATTGCAGTTAATTGATAGCAGTGCAAAATAATTCCTACCTATAGACATGCAAATTATGTCAAAAGACTATCAATTCACTTTCCTCCCTTCCTCTCCCTCCAAAAATCAGTTTGTCTCCATTTGTGCAATCATTTCAATATTCCAAATCTATACATATGACTGTCTTTTGGATTCTCTTCTGAACTGGTTATAACTGCTCAGCTTCCCCATTGATTAATGATCTTTAATCTTTAATAAGTAAAAATTTTAACACATATCCATTTCATATCTGAATAAGAGCCATGATTTTGCCTTTTTTCTTTTTTTAGATTTATTTTTAAACAAGGTCAAATGATCCTAGTATTGTTGTTTGGAAGATGTTCGCCCCACGTAAATAAAGACAGTATATTTACATTGAGAGTCATCTCCAAGGAGCAAAGTCTCTGGGGCCATTTCTCCTGTTCTGCTGTCTTGGGCTGCGTTATCGTGAATCAAGCCCTCATATTTGCTGTTCCTCCTCTTTGTTTTTTCTCCAGTTCCTAAGCATCTTTTACACCACAGGCTAAAGGTCATTTTTCCCAGAAGCCTTCTGCATCCCCAATACATTTGATTAGATGCTCTTACTCTGTGCTTTCCTTGACAGTTTGGTGACTCATAGCATAATCCCATTCTTTATTATAGCTCATTTAAATACATAAACATGCAAATGAACGGATCCTGATGTGAAAGATTCTGCAGCATCGTATAGCCTCTTGTTCTGGTGCCTGACTTCAGTGAGAAAACTTCTTGAGTATAAACAGAATCTTTGTGGAAATATTTCTCTTTTTTCATTTTCAACAGACACATTGCCCTTTAAAATTTATTTTGTATTGAAATACCTTTGTGCTTCAAAATTCTTACTCACACCTGTTTCAGTTTTTCCTTTTCATATTTACCTCTTTGTCTTTCTTTTTTCCTCCTCTAGCCTCTTTCTTGAACTACAGAGCCCACAAAACTAATAGCATAGGATCAAACCTGTATTTGCAAATAAACGCTTTGAAGGCAACGAGATCCTGACACATTGCACCTCGGGCTGTTTTCCAGGGACACTCATGGGCACAACCAAGGAGTGGGCATCTCCCTGAGGCCACCCTTGGAGTGACCCTGAGGTCAGAATGCACAGTCTTCACACCTCCATAAGAAAACGATGCCAAGCGCTTGTCTGAGTCATCTGACTCCTGTAGAAAGCTAGGAAAGTAAAAGCATGAGAGGCACTCTGGGTCCCAGAGCAGACTGAGCAAATCTGTGTGCTTATCCAGACTACTTCTTTACATTAATAAGGAGAAAGATGATGATGCATTTCAGAAATACCTGGACCCCCTTTCAAACCAGGATTTCAGAAAAGCTCTGCGGTGTACTTCCATGTCACCCCAGGGCCGTGCAATGTGGTTGGTGGTCACTGAAGTTTCTTTGCCTTCCAGCTTATTGGTGAGAAAATATGGAATCCTGTGTCTTTAAGAACTGAAACTGTCTAGAAACAGGATTTGATACCCAGTAGGAGAGAGAAGACTTCCCTTTTGCTGTTCAAGTTTCATCTTCAGTTATCAGGAACTGAGCGGGGGGCACCAGGACCGGAGCTGCAGCAGCATAGGCCTATGAAGCTGCTGCTCTCTGGAAATGAATACACTCTTCTTTCTTTTTGAATGTACCTCATTACAGTGAAAGAAAGTCCCTCGTTGACTCTGCATGTCCCAGGGTTTCACTGGAAGAGAGGAGCACCAAGCGCCGTCCCAGATGCTGGCCAGTCCCAGGATTCCCTGGGGCTGCCCTTTGTGAGCCTGGCACACTATCTGCACGGGTGGAGCCCTGGAGGCAGGGACTGTGGGGTGGAGCCCAGTCTGTGCTGGTGAGAGAGCCAGCGACCCTATGTCGGAAGGCTACGAGGGTCCCGTGGTCCAACCTATGCATTTTACAGCCGAAGCCGCTGAAGTCCCAGATGCCAGCCATGTGCCCTTCAGGATGGTTGGTGTGCAGCACGGCCAGGACTGTCAGGAATCCATGTATCTTGATATCCTGGGGTGTGATTTTTCCTACCATTCCACAGAATTACCAATGCCCACTGTCTCGCATGGGCTGTGTTGGAGGATGTTGTTGTGCTGGTGTATCTCGCCTCCTGATACACACAGCCATTTTTCACCCTACTCTGCTTCACTATGTGTCCACAATGCTGACTCCTATATACTCCAGCCCCTGATCCCCTGTTGGCTGGTTTCTAATTGAATTAGCCAATGGGAGGCACCAGTAGGAGATTGGAGGGTAAAAAGTGGAAGAGGTCGGCTGGGATGTTTCTTGGCTGTCCCTTCCTGATTTGGAACCTCAGATCTGTCACATTCCTCTGTGACAGTTGCTATTCCTGGCTCAACAGCCCCCTCCTCCACTGGGTCCCATCCTTTCCTTCTGCCCTTTCAGGCCTAGATGTGGTAACAGTTCTCCACTGTTGATATCCCTTGGGTGCCTCAACATCTTAAGGTTCCCTTAATCCTGCCCACATCCCTCTAAATCATCCCTTCATTAAAAGCTCTTCCATAGAGTGGACTCCTGGAACCTGATTGATATGTTGGTCAAATTTGTTCCAGCATTCTAAACCAGGGGCCAGTTGGCTAGCAACTAACAAATCCACACTAAAGAACACCATTATCACCACCAAAAACGTGGAGAAAATTGCTTTGTAGTTCCTCAGAGCCCTAAGTCTCAGCATCTGTCTGACTAATTAATGCCCAGAGAACACCATTTTTGCCAGCAGGGTCTGCCCTGTGGAGGAAAAACTAAAGGGCTGGCTGGAGTGACTCCATCTCTAGCTCTCAGCCTGCTGGACACACTTAGTGAGACTGAATTCCTGAGCTTTTGCGGTACATGTAGATATAATTCTTCTCTCAAACTCTCTCATCCTCCACTCCTGTATATAAACATACTCTGCTTTTCATTTCCCAAGTCCTGGAAAATGAAACCATCATCCTCTCAGCTTCCTGAGCTGGAGAATGCAAAGTTAACTGGACTTCTTCCACCAAGTCTAGTTGGTCTCCAAATCTATCTTCCATCTGTTCTTGCTTCTCTATCCCCATGGGTGTCACTTTGTTTGGACCAGTAGTTCTCAAGCAGGATCAACTGGAGAGCTTTTTTCAAAATGCAAATGCTTTAACCCCCCTTCCCCCTGTCTCCTAAGGGGATGTGAAATTGTTGACCAGGATAGGATGTATTTCGCTACTACCCAGTCCCTGGGTTCACTGAGTTCCATTGGTTTTGACCTTCATATATCTTCTGCCTTGGTCTGCCTGTCTCTAGCCTTTCCACACCAACAGAACTATCTGCCTAAAAGCCAAGTCCGACCACTTTTTCCTTTTGTTTGAAAATCTTCAGAGGCTACAATGATAAAAATGAACCTGTGGATCCAAAGAAAGCCTTTCACCACCTGGTTCTAACCTATCCTTCTAGTTTCATATCTGAAAGTACAGAGAATAAAGGAAATGGTAGGAGGAGGCAAGAAAAGATAGACACAGAAGACCACATTAAATATTTAGGGGTTCTGGCTGCTAAGGTCAGGAAAAGAACCTCAGATCCAGAGCTGTCTTCCAAGCCTAGAATCCGTGAGGTCTCACCAAAGATCTCCATGAGATTTCTCTCCCGGACATTCCATATGCAACCCCCTTACCTGACTAAATGGGATGAGCTTTAGTTCTTTAAGCTCAGCAAAGCCTAAGTAAATCAATGCCCTCATGATTGTCTCCACCTGGTAAGTCCTCAGCCATCTTCTGACTCCCAGTTCAAATGGTACCTTCTTTGAGGAGTCTCCCTTGAGTTACCTAATCAGAGCTATACTTCCTTCCTCTATGCTGTAGTAGAACCTCGTATGTGTCTCTGTTATAGCATTGATCTTGTTTTGTTCAATTTCAGCTTCATTGTATTATTTTAAAATTTTCATATAAATTTGGAATTATCTTGTCAATGTCTAGAAATTACAGTTGTTTTCAAGTAGGGTTGCATTAAATTTATAAATCAATTTGATAAACTTGAATCTTCCAAACCATGCAGGTGATATTATCTAGTCTTTTATTTAAATATTTTAAATTTCTCTCAGCTTATACAATGTATTGTAAAGATTCACTGTAGATGTCTTGCACATCTTTCATTAAATTTATCCCCAAATATTTGATGCTTTCTGATGTTATTGTTAATTGGATTTGTAAGATTATAATTTTCCAGTTGTTTGTTCTGATTTATTGTTTTTTTGTGTGCTGATCTTGTATCCTTTCACCTTGCTAAATTCACTTACTAATTCTACTTGAGGTGTTTTTTTGTTTGTTTTTGTTTTTTAAGATTTCTTGGAATTTTCGATGCAGACAATTATGCTGCTTGTAAAGAAACTTTTACTTTTTCCTTTCCAAACTGCGTGCCTGTTATTTCATTTTCTTGCTTTACGCATTAGCTAAGGGCTCCAGCCTAGTATTTAATAGATGTGTTAAGAGCAGTTATCTTTTCATTGTTCCCTCTCTTAGGGGAAATCATTTAGTCTTTCACCATTAAGTATGGTGTTAGCTGTAGTTTTATTTCAGAATTGCCCCATGTCAAGTTTAAGAAGTTCACTTCTATTCTTAGTTTTCTGGGTGTTTTTATTGTGAAGGATTATTGAATTTTTTCAAATGCTTTTTCTGCATCTATTGAGCTGATTACTTGATTTTTAATCCTTCATTCTGTTAGTGTGGTCAAGTACTACACCATTTTTGTTTTTGTTTGTTTATTTGGTTGCACCAGGTCTTAGTTGTGGCAGGAAGTCTCCTTAGTTGCAGCTTTTAGGCTTCTTAGTTGCAGCTTGCCAGCTCCTTAGTTGCAGCATACATGTAGGATCTAGTTCCCTGACCAGGGATTGAACCCAGGCTCCCTGCTTTGGGAGCTGAGAGTCTTATCCACTGTGCCACCAGGGAAGTCCTCTGATTGTTTTTTGAATGCTGAGTTGACTGCTCATTCCTAGGAAAACCCCATTTGGTCATGGTACATTATTTTTATGTATTGCTGGATTCAACTGGCCAACATTTTGTCAAGAATTTTTGTATCTATGTTTATGAGAGATATTGGTCTATGATGTTTTTCTTGAACTGTTTTTGCCAGATTTTGGTATAAAAGCTTATTTTTTAATTAAAATTTATTTTTTAATCAAACATATATGTAATTTAAAAACATCTGATAGTGCTAGAAGGCTTATGGGGTAAGTAGCACTAGTTTCAACTACAAATAACAGAAAACGCCCAAATATTTGTGCTTAAACAAGATATACATATGTTTTTTCATTTAAAAGCAGTCTGAGAGGAAGGGAGTCAAGCTGATATGGCAGCTCCACTGTGTCATCAGAGATCCAGGCTCATTTTCTTTTCCTGGTTATCCTTAGGGTTACTTCATATTCCAAGATGGCTGCTGGAGCCCCATGTATCACGTCCATATGCCAGGCCATCAGCAAGAGAAAGGGGAAGAAAAGAAAAGGTTGTCTGCCTCTCACTTTTACAGGGCCTTCCAGAAGTCCCACATGACCCTTCTAATTATGTTTCTTTGGCCATCATTTTATCTTATGACCACATCTAGCTGCAAGGAAGGCAGGGAGATGTAATATTTTAGCTAGGCACATTGCCCAGAATTTAACAAGGAAGAAGAAGAGGATGGATACAAATATTAAGCTGAGCCAAAAAGGCCAGGATACAAAAAAAGTACACATTGTATGATTCCATTTATACGAAACTCTGGAAAAGCCAAATCTAGTTTCTAGTGACATTACTGATTGCAGGCCAGGATTGAATGGGATGGGGTAAAATGAAAATCTGAGGAATGATGGAAATGTTCTATAACTTGATTACATGGGTATATAAATTTGTCAAAATTCATCCAAATGTACACTTAAAATGAGAGCGTTTTTGTAGGTAAACTATACCTCAATAAAGTTAATTTTTGTAAGTATGGAAAGTCCCAGCAACCACAACAAAACTGCTCTTAAACTTTGTTCATGTCTGTCAAGTCTTCATTCATTTGCTTACCTTTACATGATTGAAATCAGAATGTGCATAATGACTTTGAATCTTGCTTTTTTAAAATAATATTCTTTTTATTTTATCTTTATTTGGTTGTGCTAGGTCTTAGTTGCGGCAGATGGGCTCCTTAGCTGTGGCTTGTGGGCTCGTTAGTTGTGGCATGAGAACTTTTAGTTGCAGCATGTATGTGGGATCTAGTTCTCTGACCAGGGATTGAACCTGGGCCCCCTGCATTGGGAGCATGGAGTCTTAACCACTTCACCACCAGGGAAGTCCCTGAATCTTGCTTTTTTCACTTAACATTACATCATAAAATTTTCCATATTGCTTCATTAATTTTCATAATCACCATTTTAAATGACTCTATAACCCTTTGGGAATTGAAAATGTAATATATACTTACAGTAAAAAAAAAAAATTCAGAAACACTCTACATAGTAAAAGATAAGTCTTCCCCCCAACTCTGACCTTTAAGTCCCCTTACTTAGAAGCAGTGGACAGGGACTTCCCTGGTGGTGCAGTGGTTAAGAATCCAGCTGCCAGTACAGGGGGCACAGGTTCGAGTCCTAGTCCAGGAAGATACCACATGCTGCAGAGCAACTAAGCTCGTGCACCACAACTACAGAGCCTTTGCTCTAGAGCCTTCAAGCCACAACTATTGAGCCCACGTGCCACAACTACTGAAACCCAAATGCCTAGAGCCCATGCTCTGCAACAAAAGAAGCCACCGCACTGAGAAGCCTGTGCACCACAACTAAAAGTAGCCTCCACTCACCACAACTAGAGAAAGCCCGTGTACAGCAATGAAGACACAACACAGCCCCAATAAATTAATTAATCAATTAATTAATTAATTGTAAAAAAAGAAAAAAAAAAGCAATGGACAATCCAGTTTCCAGTATGTACATCCAGAAATATTCCATGCACATAAAAACACTGATGTGAATATCCTTCCCTCTCCTTTTAGACATAAATAAGAGAATTTGAGATACTTGCCTTTTCCCATAACACAGCTTGGATATCATCTCACGTTCACACATTGAAACAGGCCTCGTTCTTTTTAACCACTGCATGTGTTCTATAAGGTACTGAGCCAATATTGATAAATATTTAGGGTTTTCCCAGTTGTTGTTTTTTTTTCTATTTCACATAGCACAAGATATAATGTTGAAGTGTTGACTCAGCTACCAAGTTACAGTGGATGCTACATTCCAAAGGAAGTGCTAGCCTGTATGCAAAATTTACCACAAAAGTAGCTGAAAGCTGGTTACATGATCATTGAAACCTCTCAGCTACACTGAGGATATAAAAGCATGGAGAGGGAAGAGCTTGTGAAGGGATTTGGGGGGGCTTCCTCCACCTCCTAAGGTCAAGAATACTTTATTCAACAGGTAACTTAAAGGGCTCAGTATATGTCCCCGCAGAATGAGGTCTGATTTCAGCTTGGGAAACGCTGAGGAGAAGAGAAATACTGGAATGCTGGCTTAAGTATATAAAGTGGTGTGGCTCCTGCCTGTGCTAATCCTGTGGGCTCAGGATTTCTCCAGAGAAAATTACACGTTTTCCCGTTCAGCAGTTAGCACTGTCAGTGTCAGTCCCCATTCTCCACTTTCCATCTTTTTCTGGTCTGTCAACTGGAGGCTCAAAAGGCCAGCTTTTATCTCCTTGACCAAAGATCACAGCTTGTTTCTCTCATATTCTCAGCACAAGTCAGGAGCAGACAGATCAGGACCTCCGGAGCAGGTCTGGGTCCAGTTCTCGGCCTGGCTCCTTGCCTTTTACCCTTCTTTGGCCCCCAGCCCACTTAGCCTGTGGGCTGGGCTGAAATAGAGACCCCATGGGTCACTGTGCTGAGCCTGAAGGGCTTCTCTCTTCCTTCCTACCACCTGCATCAAGACAGGTGCTTCCTCTCACCCCACTGCTGCCCTCCCAGGAGAGCCTGCTTTCTGGGCTTCTTCCCCCTCATTGCTCCTCCTGATCTAGAGGCCAGCTGCCGAGGTCATGACATGCACACACTCCCTACATGATCTGTCCTTGCAGTCCCTGGGTTGTTCTCTCTGCTCCTCCCACCCTCAACTAAGCCCAGGGCTGGCTGTCCCCAGAACAAGGCACAAGCTCAGAGAGTATCAGCCCCTGTTAGCATCCTTGGGAGCAAAGCACAATTCTGCAAGGAAAGTCACTGCCTGTGAAAATAATGTCCAGTAAGGTGCTTTGCAAACTTTAATGTGCATTGGAAGCACCTGAGGATCTTGCTGAACCACAGACCCCGACCCAGGAGACCTGGATGCTGGAAATCTGTATTTCTAGCAAGCTCCTACGTGTTACCAGTGCTGCTGGTCTGTGGTGTCAACTGTGGCAAAGACTTAGTACATTCCAAAGCCAAAGTGATTTTTAGAAAATCATTCTTTGGGGTCATCTCATTAGGTAAGGAGAGCAGTCAGAATTAAAAATAAATTATTTAAATATTGTAAAACATGAGTGCTTTTATTTCTTTCACGGATATGTATTGATATTGATATTATCACAGAGTGGCGTGACAGAGGGCTAAAAAAGAGGGTCCTGGGAATCTGCTGCAACAAAGAGGGAAGCATTGAGATTCGTAAGTCTGTTTTCCTGCTACATGTGACCGCGACTTTGAAAATCAGCTTGAAAATGCCTGATTCTCACCCATAGGCCAGGGTGCAACAACTGATTCTTTATCCATTTTTTTTCTTGGCCATTTTTAGGGAGTTTTCTAGCCTTCCTTGAGTGTGTTCATATATATGCATTGAATAAACGAAAAAAATAATTGGATTAGTTTGCTAAGAAGTTAGTTTCTTCATTGTATGAAAGTAAACTCTGGTCCCTGTCACTGTATTGTCACAAAGTCTGTGCACTGTTCAGGTTAACGATGCTTTCCCAAACCTAAGCCAGGCTCACACCCGTTTCCTCCCATTGCCCCTGCCCGCCCAGGGATTACTCAGGATTACATGAATGTGCTTTCCTGAGCAAGGCTGGGCAATCGCTGTTGCTGCCCTGCGATGACAGCCAGAAACAGCTCTTCTGTTGTCACCTCTCCCCACCTACGCTGGGTAGGGGTGGGGGTACAGGAGGATTGGCAGGGAAGCTAAGAGGCTGCTTTGAGAGGCTGCAGAGTAAACTGCTGCATGGTTTCTCTCTGAGTCATCAAGGCAGGGATGAGCTTGGAGGAGTGGAGTTTTCCTGCCAGAATTTGGATATCTCTGGGTATAAGCTGATGCAATTGGCTCTGCGGACTGGCAACCATCCCCGTGGCTACTGCCTCATTTGCATTGTGATTTACATGGCTGGGTCTTAGACACTCATGGGAAGGCATTTTTCTGAAAGGGTTAGGCAGATACAGGCTTTATGCATATTTATGCAAGTGAAGAGTTCTTTGGAGCGATGAAGGCTCAGGGAACCAGATTTTTGGCTGTTTCTGCATTTGTGCATTTCTATCAGCGGTGCCAGCTGCTCATACTGTCATAGCCATGAAGCTGGAGCATCTCACTAGGGTCCACCTTATGAAGAGCTTCATGTGGGGCCCTTGGCGTTGGAGAGGAGAAGACATAAAGAGAACTGGTAAACACAGCTCCAGTTTTGAGGAACTGACAGTCTGAGGCAGGAAGAGAAGCAAAGAAATATCCTGAGAAGTCATGAAGGAACTTCTATGCAAACGGGTTTAGGAAGCGCAAGGGCACAGGGTGGTGACCACGGAGAGAGTGGAGATGCTGCAGCCCCAGGGGGCGGGAGGAAGCAGAGGGGAATTAGCTGTGTTCTCTAGGGAGTTACTTAACCTCTCTAGGCTTTAATTCCCACCCCTCCTCTCCCTCACAGTGAAACAGTAATACCTACCCGCTCAGTTGCTTTGAAGATTAAATAACATAATGACTATGAAATGCCCAGAGCAGCATCTGCTCTCCATGGCATGTCACAATAATTATTATTGTCAATAGGATGGAACTGTGGACCAACCATGATGCTGTCATGCATATTTAGTCTTCCACTGTGAGGAAGACCTGCCCTGAGCTCCCTCATTCCCTCAAACCACGGATTTTCCTTGGAATCTACAGCACCAATGAATGGCTGGACAGAGTGGCAAGGTGCCATCTGTGGCCACCAGACAGGACAGACGAGAATGAGGCTGAGAGGTCCACTTGTGTGTAAACCTCAGAAATGCAACCTCAGGGACAGAGAGCATAATTTGCTTCCCGCCCCCAGCCAGCTGGCTGGAACAGGCTGGCCGACTGATGGGCTGCATGATGAGTAGTTAGGAGCATAGGGCCAAACTGGGTTCAAAACTCAGCACCGTTGCCACTCATATGCCCTTGGGAAAGTGACCTTAACCTTGCTGCACCTCTGTTTCTTGATCTGTCAAATGGAGATAATAATAGTACCTACCTCGAAGTGTTGTCATGAGAATTAGAGGGGTTAACATATACAAAGGGGTTGAAACAGTGTCTGGCATGGAGTCAACATGATATGTTCGTTATTCTCACTTAGCAGAGATCCTTGGGTATAAAATTCTGGGTTTTGTCCCTCTCTGATAGTATTTTGGGAGGTGGCTGGCGTGTGTCGGGTAGTGTGAGGGGGGATTGTGGCCGGAGGACTGAGGACACCCAGGTGGGCAGGCAGAGCCCTCCCCTCGCCCTGATCTGTGGGTCTTCAGGGAAGGGGAGGATAAGGATGGTTGCCAGGAGAGAGGAGGATGTTCTTGTCCAAGGTCATAAAGGTCCTCTAAAGGACTCTCATGAATTTTCCAGCAATATCCGTGAGGAGCTTGGGGCCCTGCCCAAGGCATCATCTTCTGCTTTTGCAGGTGGAGAATGGCTGTGTCTATGTGACCCTTCTGCAGTACCATGCCCACCAGCTGCAGCCTGTGCTTCCCAACCTGCCAGCAGCCCCTCAGCCCGGGCACAGGTGCCTAAACCTTACCATGGTGACATCTGACTTTTCTGACCATTATTTTTCCTTCTTTCCTTTTCTTTATTAACTTAAACAAACAAACAAAACCCTTGCTGTGTCATAGCTAGTTTTGTAAGTCACTTTAGGTTGCTCTCAGAATAGGCAGAGAATAAATAAATAAATTAGTTCCTGGAGTTCTCGTTTACCTTTCTTGAAGTTTTTACAGCAGTGATTTTCAAACATTTTTTTCAGATAAATCTTTTTTTTTTTTTTTTAATGTGGACCGTTTTTAAAGTCTTCACTGAATTTTTTACAATATTCCTTCTGTTTCATGTTTTGGATTTTTGGCCGCCAGGCATGTGGAACCTTAGCTTCCCGACCAGGGATAAAACCCGCACCCCCTGCATTGAGAGGCAAAGCCTCAACCACTGGACCTCCAGGGAAGTCTCAAGAAATCCTTTTTTAAAAATGAAATGTGTCATAGAGGCTCTACATACATATATTATATATACCTCGGGTATTGCAGGTTTGGTTCCAGATCACCACAATAAAGTGAATACTGTAATGAACCGAGTCTCACGATTTTTTGGGTTTCCCAGTGTATATAAAAGTTATGTTTACACTATACTGCAGTCTATTAAGCCAAAGCATTATGTTTAAAAAATTGTATTAAAAATTTATTGAAAATAAAAATTTATTAAAAATATTGTTAAAAAGTGCCAAAGTAATTACGATAGTAACATCAAAGATCACTGATCACAGATCACTATAACAAATATAATAATGACAAAAAAAGTCTGAAATATTGAGAATTAGCAAAATGTGACACGGAGACATGAAGTGCAAATGCTATTGGAGAAATGGCACCAATAGACTTGCTCGATGCAGGGTTTGCCACAAACCTTCAATTTGTAAGAAACACAATATCTGCAAAGCACAATAAAGTGAAGTGCAATTAAAAAGTAAAATGACATAGGGGCTTCCTAGGTGGCGCAATGGTTGGGAATCTGCCTGTCAATGTCCAGGATATGGGTGCGAGCCCTGCTCCAGGAAGATCGCACATGCCACGGAGCAACTAAGCCTGTGCGCCACAACTACTGAGCCTGTGCTCTAGAGCCTGTGGGCCACAACTATTGAGCCTGTGTGCTGCAACTACTGAAGCCCACGTGCCTGAGCCCATGCTCTGCAACAAGAGAAGCCACCACGAGCCCAAGCATCTCAATGAAGAGTAGCCCCTGCTCGCCGCAACTAGAGAAAGCCTGTGAGCAGCAACGAAGACCCAATGCAGCCAATAAATAAATAAATAAATTTATTTTTAAAAAATGATATATACATATATATATCTTGCTTAGGTTAAAGCAGGAGAAGGATCCCGAGCCCCTGGGCCCTCGGCCATCCCCTTTTTCCTGAGGCATCCTTAACCAAGCCTTAGCTCTGGGGAGCCCTGTTTGTAAACCACCAGTCTGCTCCATGGAAACCACGTTGCAATGTTTAGTATGAAATTGTGATGCAAAAAATAAGGAAGTGAGATGGTTTCTAATGACCTTTTGGACAATTTGCTAACTATCAGTGGAATGCTAAAGAACGAATATTCACTAGTATCTAACAGAAAAGAACTATGGACAAAAACAAAAGTCTTATTTACTCTTCTATTATAAAAGACAATCATTGTTGAGTTTAAGCAACAATTCGGTCTTAACTATTACTGATGGAATGTCACAGTTAAATGTAGGTTCTTGATGTGAAATGTATAAGAAACAAAATCAGAATTACATTGGAACAGAGTTTTAACCGATAATTGACATGACCTCTGTATCAGCTGCCCCTGTCTCGCCCATACCAGTGAATTCCCCCTTCCTAAAATGCCTCCACTTTCCCATCTCCCTCCTTTCATGTTTAACCCTCTTCCTCCTCAATTCACAGCTCCATGAAGCCTCTTGTGAGCTAGTTCGTCCAAACCCTGCAGCACTGTGCCAAGCACAGGCTGCTCTGAGCTAGGATATGGGCCTGGCTCCCCTAGGGAGGGGATAACATGGTGTCTGGGTCACTTTGCACTTAGTGGTCAGCCTACACCGGGGCAGTGGCACCAAAAAACTGCCACTGTTACACTCTAATTCTACCTGGTACCTAACACAGTGCCTGCTTCTAAAATAATTAAAACTTTTATGGCCTTGTTGGTGTCAGTCAAATATATTAATATCATATATTAAAACATCTTCTTTAGACCTAAAATTCATTTTTTTCTTCTGATTAAAAAAAAATTAAAATATTTTTGTAAGCCTTCCAAAGTTCTGTGGGCCCTTGGCACTCTGCAGATATATAAGGCTACTGCTTGCTATCTATGCCGACTGGGCAATCTGCTTAACTTCTCTGGATTTAGTTTTCTCATTTGTAAAATGAGGATAATAATAGGACCCGATTTGCAAAATTAAATGATATATATTACTTGTTTTGCACAGTTAAAAATTGGGAAACACAAGGGATAAAATCTCAGTTTCTTCTTGTGCTCTGATCCAACCTCAGATCTAGTGTTTCATTATATTCTTGGCAAAAACAGACTTCCTATTTCAAAGGAAAAGCACCACAAAAAAACAAATGAAACCAAACCCAAAGCCCTTTCCGAGACATCCAAGGACTCTTGCCAAACACCAACTTGATGAGTTCACAGTAAGTGAATCAGAGACACACGGTTTAGATTTCCCTCTCAAAGTCCCAAGAAGGAAACAGGAAGGCGAGGACTTCAGAGAGCGGCTGGCTGTCCCAGTCCCACTTTGCCAGCTGAGCAAGAGATCAGAATGTCCAAGAGCCCCTCAGACATCCTTCCCCTGGGCTCAGCTCACATTTCTTATATTTGAACGTGTCCTGCCCCAGAGAGGAGATGTCATCGAGGGGCCCAGACAAGAAACCAGATGGTAACCAGGGCACCCCAAACCCACCACTGGGTTGTTGCTTAATCCTCCACCTCTATTCCATTCATTTCTAGCTGCAGACAGGTAGGATTTCTAAGAAAGATCTGGGGGGTGAAAGTGGTGGATTGGCTCTCTGTGGATGATGTCTTCCAGGAAACTCAGCTAGCTTCCTGAGAGATGTCGTACACCGGAACGTTCCCAGGGGCTGGCAGGGGAACTCTGGAATGACTCAAGTGAGGACCTGAACCAGGAAAGGGTGCGTTATGGCCGAAAACCACACCCTCCTCTCGCTTTGTCAAACTGTATCTGTTTTACTTACAGCTTCACCCGCCCCCCGCCCCCTCTTGCCCAACTCCAATAAGGAGGAAGCCTTCCTAGATGAACTAGAAGCCCTTTCCACCCCAAGTCACCCTGACACCTCCAACACCCTCATTTGCATGTGTGGTTAGATTTTATTGACATCTGCCTGATCTGTGAATAGCTTCAGCAGGGTCCGCTAATGCAATCTGATGAGGTGGATCGCAGCTTTTTAAAAAAGATCTGCTCCAGATCCAGCGTGGTGGAGCCCCCCAGAGCCAATCTGTCAGACAGTCAGTCAATACACGTGGAATGATCATGCACTGCTAGCAAGGCCTTTCTGGTTAGTGGAAGACAGAGAGAGACGTTAAAGAAAGACCTGACCCTGACTCCTAGAGATGGAGAAGTCAGGAAAAATATAAATAGAAACCTCCAGACACAAACATCTACCATCTGACTTGTTAACCCATGTGGTCATGCCCGGCAGAGGCAGGCGTTCCACACTGTCTTAATCTGGCTAAAGTTCTAGAAGCCAAGGTTCTAGAGCCAGCTTCTTCCTCTCTGCCCAAGCAAGCCTTTATATAGAGCACATAGTCTCTCTAAGTGGAAATAAAAGAAGTTTGGCACCACTGCTCACCCACTCTAGACATCCCCCCAGCCCCCCGGGGAGCAGGAGGGGCTTCCTGGCCTTGGGGACAATAAAAGACTCTCATCACTTAAAACTGGGCACCACGCACCCCACAGCAGAGAAGGGGAGCACTCAGCAATTGCATCAGCAGCTCTGTGTAGGAACTCACCACCTGGAGAAGATGAGATGGATGCAGAATTGTAGTGGGAGGCTGTGGTTTGTGGTGGCCACTATGACCCACTCTAATTATCATGCATCAGGTGAGGGCCTGTGCTGGACTCTTTGGAGCACAGAGATATATAAGACAGCCCTCTGGCCTTGGGACATTCTATATGAAAAGTCAACCAAAAGCATGAGGCTCTCTGTATTCAATGCCAAATGACTGATGTGCACACTGTGTCAGAGGAAAAGAAATAATAATGGTAACAGTAATTATTTCCTATGTATCAGGGCACTATTCTAAATGTTTATATATATTTAGTTTTTCTAAGAACCATGAGGTGGGTACTAGTATTATTGCCATTTTATTGATGAGAAAAGTGAGGCTCAAGGAGATTAAAGAACTTGCTTGGTGTCACACAATTTTTAATGGTAGATCCAGGATTTGAACTCGATTCCACCTCTCAAGCATGTTTTTCTTAAGAGATGAGAAAGTACTTGGGAATGCAAGGTGACAGAAGGCACAAGACTCTGACCTCTATTTTTGTTACTTACTTTTGATGTAAAGAGGGAAATTCGATGGATGAGTTTTAAAGTAGGAGCGTGCCTTATCTTGAAGAGATCATTTTTGAAGTTTAGTCTTGCAATATTTAAAATCCTCAAATTGTGAGCATGCTTTTAAATTAGAATGTGCGACATGGAACTACATTCAGTATCTTGTAATAACCTATAATGGAAATAATCTGAAAAAATATATGAATTACTTTGCTGTACACCTGAAACTAACACGATCTTGTAAATCAACTATATTTCAATTACAAAAAAATTATATAATGTGCGAGAGCAGTGGGCTGGTACTGGCTGGCTGGACAGGGGAGGAGCTGCGGGGGAAAGAGGAAGGGAGGGCCGGGAGTGAGAAGCAGCTCTCCTGGGCCCAGCCTGCGAGTCGATGCGGAGTTCCAGGCTTGCCGCTGGGTCCTGCGCTCCCTGATGCGGCCTCCGCGCCAGAGCCGGGAGGGAGGCGGGAGGGGAGAGGGATTCCGGCGAGGTGGGCGTGGGAGAGCGTCCTCAACAACCTCCTTCTGCCCGCCCGGGGTCGAGTCCTTCACGGGGCAGCTCTGTCCTCGTGGGTCCGGTCCCGCAAGGGTCCTGATCTCGGTCCTCGGAGACGGTGATAGGCACGGCCCAGAGTCTCCTGAACCGCAGCGCCATCGTGTGGCCGCTGACAGGTCCCTCTGGGGCTCCTCCGGCTCAGGTATCCCGTGCTCTAACCCACCTGTGCTGATGGGTTTCAGTTGGCCGTCTTCTGCGGCAGGGAGCCAAGAGGGAAAGTGGGCCTGCCAACTGGGGCCGGGACCAGATTTGCCTGGCTCTGAGAACTGGTTTCTCAGAGGGTAGCGTATTGGAAGGAATGATCCTTAGAGCTGGGCAGGCCAGAATCCTGCCCCCTTGCTTGTTAGCTTTTGTCCCTGAGCCTCTTGGGGCCCCAGTTTTCTCATCTGTTAAAGGGCCATAATAATACCTGGTGGAAGATAAATTGCAAAGCCTCCAGAACAATTCCTTCAAGCAGTAGGAGTTCAATGTGTCACTGATGGTGTCATTATCCTCAGTCACCCCAACAGGTCTCAATGCTGCTGAGACTCGTGCTTGGCCGATGGCAGGTGTTCTGGGTGCATTGCAAACTGCTAGGGATGCCTTCTTGGTGCGAGGTTAATAGTGGGATGGCCCTAGGGCTAAATATTTGCCTATTTTCATAAAAGATAACAGTCCAGTTGGTCTTGCAAACACATAAGGAGAGCTGGCTAATCTATTCATCAGCCCAGGGGAATGCTCCACCTTCACCGGTTACTTCTGCCTCCCCTCTGTGCCTGAGGGAAGACCTCTGGAAACAAATGCATCCCACTTCTGGGAGGCATTGCAATAGTGAGGGTAAGGCAATAGTGCAGGGGATCCCACAGACCCTCAGTTCACTTGCCAGGTGAGGACCCGGGGCAAGTCACTGACTTCCCCAAACCCCTGTTTCTCATCTGTGAATCAGAGACCTTAATTCCCACTTCCTTAGGCTTTTGTGGAATTAAATGAGGTATTCATGTAAAACACTTAGCACACTGGATTTAGCATACGTTAGCATCACCGGGGAACATATTAAAATACTAGTCACTGGGCCCCACCTGGAGTTTCTGAATCAGTATGTCTGGGGTGAGGCTCAAGAATTTGCATTTCTAATTTGCATTTCATGAGATGTTGCTACAATCTGTCCCGAGACCAAATGCTGAGAAGGACTAATCTAGCATACACTAGACCTACAATTAGTGTTCACTGTGACTCTCTGACCACCCAAGTACAAATCAAAAGGGAGAATGACGAGATACGGGGGAATATGAACCCAAACCCAATCAAGCAAAAGTTGTAAACCTAGCAAGTAGTAAGAACCGTTCCATTTAACAAATGAGAATTGAATGTCTTCTCTCCATTTCCTCCATATGCTCCGCGGGGCAGTGCTTTGCTCACATGCACCATCTCGTGTGATGCTCATCGTAGCCTTCTTAAGTGTGTGATGATCAGGAGGAAGGGGTCTCAGAGAGGTCCAGCGATTGCTAAGGGTACAGAGCTCTGGAAGGCAGAGCACAGGCAGTTGGAGTCGGCTGACTGTGATGGGGGTCCTTTCAAGCTGCCTCTCAGACACCCGAGTGTGCTTGCCGAGGCTGGGTGGGCCCTTGTGAACGTGCCTCCAGCCCTGCCCTCTGAGGGCTTCCGTCCTGTCTGAATTTCCGTCGTGGGCACACTCTCACAACCAGCTCAGCCTGCTTTGGGATCAAGTGCCGAAATCACCTCTCCCTTGCCAGGCTCATTGGCTCTGCCTCTCTTCTCACCCCCAGGACACTTGGTCCTTCCAGAGTGTGGCTTTTATCCTGACCTCTGGCTGTCTACTCTGGGCCCCAAGGCTCGCAGCAAAAGGAGGAGGTCCTCAGGGTTTGGGGTAAAACCAGGAGGCCCACTTTTGGCAACCAGACCCTATCCAGGCCCTGTGGGTCTCAGAAGGAGTCCTCCCTTCCCCATCCTGGGCATCTGAGAGACTGCAGAGACCCAGCCAGAGCCACACATCAGTAGTGAGCCACACATCAGTAGTGAGCCACCTCAAGGCCCAGAGAGAGCTGCTGCCCTCCCTGACTCAGCCTGGATGGGGGCGGGGTGAGGCACTAACTGCACAGACTCCGGGCTGCCAGGGTTCCCCCTCCCAGGCCCCAGACCCGTTTGAGTTTTTGTGGTTGGTGGAAGGAACACGGCCTTGAGAGCAAAAGGACATGATCTGAACCAACCCTGGGTCTCTGTTACCAAAATAGCTGTGCAGTCTTAAGGAAGTCGCAACATCTTCGCCTGCACTTGTTTCCTCATCTGCAAAGGGCTGAGGAGGACCTGCCTCCTAGAACCGCTGTGCAGCCTGAATGACATCTCTGTGTTCAGGCTGCTGGCCCCTAACGAGCAGTTAATAACCCCATTTTCCATCCTCTGGTGAACCTGTTCCTGGGGGTACACAGGCTGTGGGACAAAGTCCCTGCCTGCCAGGAGCTTCCACCTCATAGCCTTGCCCAAACAGGGCAATGGCAGGAGGTCTGAGACTGGATCTGGCTGAGGGCACTGGGTTCAGGAGGCGATGCTGCTGGTCCAAGGGATGGGCACCCAGCGTGTGAACTTGGCGGCTGGGTGACTAAAGCCTGCTCCACGCCAGCTGGGCTTGAGTCAGACCTAAAGGCCTGTTAATGGTTTTCAGAGCTTTGCCTTGGAGGTGCGGAGAGCTGCGTGACTCACGGCCATGCCAGCCAGGGAGACTGGAGGCTCTTCCATCGAGCAGTCTCTGCTCTCAGCACCTTTTTTTTCATGTTCCTTCATTTATCTATTCATTCTGCAAACATCTGTCAGGAACCCAGGGTGTGCTGACCCCTGGGAACACAGGGCCAGGTGAGGAAGACAGGCTTGAAGGGGGAAGGACTGAAAGTGGGTGACTTCCCTCCTGTCCTCCCCTCTCCTCACAGGCCCTGAGTGAGGGTGGGAGTAGATGAGTCAGAGCTTTCCTCCAGGCTCTCAAGGCTCATCCCCTTTCTCATGGGATCACAGGAAAGGCCTGATGAAGGAGCAGTTTTTGAGATTAATTGGGCTGGATTCGGCTCCTGCGGGGATGCGGGACAAGAAAGGAGGAAGCATGGAAGATAGTGCCTGGGGGAGCAAGAGAAAGGTACCACTGACAGATGCAGCCATAGAATTGGCTTGGAGAGGGAGGAGATCAATTTGGTTTCAGTTTAAGTGTTTTCTTGAGTTTCTTTTCTTTTAGAAGATGAAAAGGGAGTCAATAAGCCCAGTGTGGGGATGCTGGGGGATAAAAGCGAGGATGGAGAAAGGGCAAATGCTTCCTTGGCTCCAGCTCCCTCAAGCCTTCCTTCCCTGTTTCTCTGTCCCCAGCATCTCTCCTCCTCCTCCTGCCATCCTGTCTACCCTCTTGTCTCTTCAATACCTCTCCATCCCAGATTATCTCTGAAGCTCCCAAGAATAATTGAAAAGTACAGTGACCCCCTCCCACTGCTCCCCTAACCCTAGCCCCATTTCTGCATCTGTTGTCCAGATTTTGCTTCAAAGTTCTGCCCGTGACTCACAACCAGAAAAGAAGTATTAATTAGAAAAGAAAAAGAAGTTGGAAATTTGAGTTGGAAAGTGGAAGGAGAAAGGGATCTCCTTCACATTCATGTAACAGTGACCCTGCACGGTGGCTAGTGAGCTTTAGTGGGACATCAATACCAACTCCAAACCCCACTCAAATCCTCCTGAATAGAGGTCTGATTAAAGGCTAACTGATGGATGGCGGTAGTGAAGTGACTTGTCTAAGGGTATTTGATAAAGATTAGTTTTCCTCTCCCTTTCCTCCTCCAAATTCCCTGGAGATCCCAGACATTCCTAAGACCCACTCCCTTGGTCATCTCTGTGGCTGTGGACCGGCTTCTGACCTCTTGTTCAATTGCCAGAGCCTAGAGGTGGTTAGGAGCTTTGGAGTCGGGAGCCTGGGTTCTTACTGTGGGAACTTGGAAAGTACTTAACTTCTCAGAATCTCAGTCTCCTCATCTGTAAAAGGAGGCTAATATCTACCCAGTGGGATGCTGTGAGGATTAAATGAGATAATGAATGTGAAGGGTTTAACATGGTACCCAGAAGAGAGTGTGTTCTCAATAAGTGTCAGACAATAATAATTGCAATATCATCTCCACTTGGATAACCTATACTCAGTATTTATTGCCCCAAAATCAGCTCCCTGGCCTCACTTTCTAGTTCCCTTAATGGAGTCAGAATTCCTCCTACCTGTCCTTGGTGGCCTGTCACCTGGATTCTATTCTGTTCCTTTCTTGTGACTCTTCTACCATCTCCTCATGCCCATGTTCAGCCCTTTGTTATGTCTTCCCTGGGCTCCCTGACATCAGCGCCCACATTCAGTCCCTCTCTATACAGCCACCAGATTTAACTTTTGGATTAGGTCCCTCTCTTCCTCAGGAACCTGCAGTGACTCCCAGGTGGCCACTACGGATGTAACTACATACTCCTCACCCTGACGGTTCAGGTCCTCCACCCTATGGCCTGACTCGCCCCACCACCCTCCTCCCTGCCCTTTCCCTCCCCCAACTGCTCCCTTTGGAAGGGACATAGCTGTCCCCACCACCCTCTTGCTCCCCAGTGTGAGCTCTGCCTGCAGAACAGATTGTAGAGACTATCCTGGGTTAAAAAAAGAAAAACAAAGGAATCTTTTGATGCTACCCTCAACCCACCTCTATACTGGTCCACTCAGTCAAGGTTCTCCAGAGGAACAGATTTATATATAGAATGTATGTATATATACATGAATTGGCTCATGCAGTTTTGGAGGCTGGCAACTCCAAAACCTGCAGGATGAGCTGACAGGCTGAAAACCCAGGAGTGCCAAGGCTAGAGATCCAGTCTGAGGGCCATCTGCTGTAGAATCAGGATAAGCAATGTTGCACATGAAGTCCCAAGGTAATCAGTTGGAGAACTCTCTCTTACTTGAGAGAGGCTGGTCTTCTGCTCTATTCAGGCCTTCAACTGATTGGACGAGCCCCACCCACATTATGAAGGGCAATCTGCTTTGCTCAAAGCCTACCAATTTAAATGTTCAACTCATTCAAAAACACCCACACACAAACACCCAGAATAATGTTTGATCGGATATCTGGGCATCCTGTGGCTGGGCCGAGTTGACTCATAAAATTAACCATCACACCACTCATATTCCTCTCAATGCCTGCCCTCTTGAAAGGATCATAAAAACTCATCCACCTTGAGGAGTACTATGGGGCATTTTTGCTTCCCATAAATATTTACGTTGTATCTCTAATGGTGAAATTTCAGCACTGGTTTCCCACGCAAAGGAAGTATGATTTCGGGTGGGGTGGAGGGGTCTTTCTGAAGCCTGTGAAGAAATCACAGCACACTGGCATTTTGGCCAGCTAGCTGCTGTCCATGACTGACATTCCCACTAGGTTTGGTTCATTCTTTAGCAGCTTTGAAGAAAGTATGTACAAAAGTTAATTTCTAGCCTTTCCTCAAGCTCTTTTTGGTCTAAGCACAGCTGCAAGAAAAATTGTGAAGTAGAGGGCATGAAACCAACCAGAAACCACAAAGAGTACTCATCCATGAGAGGAAGAGGACCTCACTGCCAGGCCAGTGGGGAAACAAGAGATCCCTGGGCTCCAGGAGCTGGGAAGTGGAGCCCAGGGTGAGAGAGAGAGAGAGAGAGAGTGTGTGTGTGCGCGCGCCCTGACAGAAAGGACTGGACACATATGTTGCCCTTCCTCAGGCTCTGATGTTTCAGGTGTCCCAGGCTGCAGCCCTGCCCAAGCTCAGTCCACTCCGCCCTTCTTTTTCACCCCTTTGCCTACGACTCTCAGATGCCAGGATCCAGGCTCTGTCCCCTGGCTCATCACCACTGCCCTGCCCTGGATGCTCAGTCTCCTCAGGGTGTTGGGGAATCTGCTATGGGGTAAGACCCAGGAAGGCAAGCTTCTCCTTCTGGTTCTGTCTCTATCTCTGCCACAGGTTCTTCTATCACAAAGTGACTCAGAGCTAGTCGATCTCCCAGCTTCTGTTCCAGCTCCAACAATGTGTGGATTAATTATTTTGGGAAACAGTGAAAATCAATGAATCTGTATATCAGGATGGTTCAGCTGCAAATAACAAAACATTTGGAATAAAGAACTAAACGATCGGGGCTGATTCATCATGACAAACCTGCAGATCAGAGGGAGGTGATTCTGGGATTGGTGTGGAATCTCTGAGAGATCATTGAGGACTCAGGCTCTTCCACCTTCTCTCCCTGCTTTCTTCATGGCTGCCGCTGTCTTCCCTCATGGTGGCAAGATGGCTGCAGTGGCTCCAAGCTTCCCTTCTCATGTAGCAGCTTCTCAAGTAGGAAGAAAAGGGATAAGGGTGCTATCAGTGAAGAAAATCTTTCTCAGAAGTTCCTAGTAGTATCCTTTTGGGTCTCTGGTCAGAACGCTGTCAGGGGTCAAACCTTAAACCAATCACTGGACAAAGGGATTGGACTGACCAATCATGATGCATCCACTTGAGCCTGATGGATGTATGAACAAATGAAAACTTGGGATTCTATTAGCAAGAAAGGATTGGAGCAGCTGTTTGGTGGGTTACTGATATTGCCTGTCACAACCAGGGGGGATGCTTTCAGGAGAAAGAAACAGTGTCTGGTTGTCCTAACCAAAAAGGGAAATTTGGAGGAGGAAAGTACAGGGTGGGGCCTGGAGGAAATAGGCAGAAAATAGCAGGGAGCTTTTGAAATAAATGCTTTTCAGCTAGAATGGACTGCTACGGACCCCTCATCACTGGGAAAGCATTCTAGTGCCTCTTGTGGTTTGCATCCCTTGTTCAAGACTTAAGTCTTGGCAGAAGTATCGGATTGAATCAGGCTGGGACTCTGGCCTATGATCTGGACAAGTGGGTGCAGCAACAAGGAGCAGCTGGCCTGTTTTGTCTACAGCGTAGCCACTTACCAAGAACTTATACAATGGGAGATTCGCATCCAATAGGAAAGAGGAGTTGGAGGCTGCACAGCCAACACAAAGCCAGACAGCCCTGCTAATATCCAGGAATTAGAAAAGCCTCTATGAAGCCCCTGGCTTGGGAGATGCAGTTCTCGGGAAGCAGTGGTTGGGCTTATTTATTTCCACCATGATTAATTACAAGGAAGCAAAGTAATGACTATATGCTTCATATCATGTTGCAAGTCTTATTAACGGTTGGGTAAGTTTAATTACAACACTAACATCTGTTTATGTTGGCCACATTGGCAGTGTGGTTAGCTGGTCGCAACTTCAAGGGATTAGAAGAATACAGTTAAAAACAACAAACATTAGAAGGAACATCGTCTCTGAGGAAGCTGGACTGGGGAGGAGTTTGATCTCAAACGGTAACTGCTTCTCCCTTGGGTCTTTTCTGCCGGGCCCTCCCAGGGAAGACGTTGATAGGAGCGGAGGCTCCTGAGAGGCCCGGGTTACTTCTCCTGTGACTTGGTGATGGGTTGAGTTGGTTAGGCAGAGAGAAGCAGGTGGTCTTGCATTTTGCAAGTTCTAATGAATTGAGAGAAAACTTCTGGTCATCCTCAGGACCTTCAATTAAAATGAGCTGAATACAAGTTCACACGGCCCTGTTTCACCAGCCCTGTTTCACCAGCCCTGAATGCAGGAACCCGGATCTGGGATGGAAAAAAAGGATAGGGCCAGACCGTTCACGGCCAGTGATGCGCATGCGCATGCTCGTACATGCGCACACAGCACGAAGCCTGTGCGTGGAGGGTCTCTCTAGCCAGGGCGGACCTCCTGCGATGTGTGTCGAAGCGAAGCTTGGTCCTGGTGCCACTCCAATTAGCCTTGAGAATCCTGGGCCGGCTCTTTCTGCTTCTGGAGAGGACCAAGCCATGGGCTCTGCTGAGGTAATGGCCTGGCTTTTTATTGGTGCTGTGATCCCTTTGCTGGAGGCTTCAGGGTAGGATTCGCGCGTATACTTAGGGACAGATGAGGTCCCCCCTTCTCGGGGGCCCACGAGGTGGGGGGTGGTCAGCTTACGGCCTGTCAAACGTCCTTTCCTACATCCATTACAACTTAGACGTTTCAGATACTTAGTATCTATCCTTCCAGTGCACGCTCAACATTGGCGGAGAAACTCAACCACAGTGGTTGTCACATCTTCTAAAAAGAAATGTTCTCTTATCAGTAAAACTCCTGATTAGAGTATTAGAGTGTTCAAATCCAATCACTATGTAATTTTAATCATCTTTAAACACCCCCCCCCCCCCCGCCCCCATCCGCCGCAGCTTTTCAGGCCCACTAAAGAGCCTCCTGGGGGAGCATCGCAAAATCTCTTACCAGGAGCTCCAGGGGAGGGATTGACCCCCTCGGTCACAGGCATCCCTGGACACTCTGAGAACGACCAAAGAGGAGTGAGAGAGGGGAGAAGGGGAGCCCACCCTCCTTCTGTCACCTGGATTCCTCTGTGACTCAGGAACCCAGCTAAAGTTCTCCCTCTGCCCTCGCACACCCCTCGCACACTCAGGTTTCCCCCACAGAGCCTCTCCTTTGCCCAGGTGAAGCCGTGGGTGACCGCTCAGTTTCCATCTGCCCACCAAAGCCAACCTTCTCAATGACCCCGTGAAGGCCTGCTCTCTTCAAAGACTCCTATCCCGACTGTCCTGTCCTCACTAGGCCTCACACCCCAAATTCATCCTCTCCCCACCATCATTAAGGCAAGGCGTTTATTTCTCTCCAGTCAGACACCATGCTTCCTCCCTTGGCAGTCTCTTTTTCCTGGTGTAATGGCCACCTCTGGTGTTTATTCAGTGTGATTTCCCTGGACTACAGATGTGGTGTGTGTGGCAAACAGAGGGGATGGGAAGCTAAAGGTGGCCTTTACCACCCACGTATGACATTTCTTCCAGCTTTTTTCTTTCCCAGTTCATTCATTCATTCGTGCATTCATTCATCAAACAGATTGTCCATGTGTCATGTGTCAGGCGCTATGAAAGATAAAGGGCGTGAAAGAAAAATCTAGAAGCTCAAGAAGCTCAAAGTCCCTGCCCTCAAGAATCTCAAAGTCTAGTAGGGCAGGGTAGTTACACAAGCAGATACTTACAATACGATGTAGTGAGTACAGTGATGAAACATCACAGGAGCAGCGTGGAGGAGCACTGAACCTGGGTGGGGGTGAAGCTGCGCTGCAGAGGATGAGGAGGCGTTAGCAGGGGAGGGTGAGGTGGGGGAGGGGAGAGCAAGAGACAGTGGTATCACAAGGAGAGGGGACCGCACAAGGAAGAGCCTGGAGGCCAAACGTCACCACGTGTGTGCTGGGAACTGAAGGTGGTTTAGAGTTGCGGGGCCTTAGGGCAGGGAGTAGTGAGCAGTGAGGCCAGAGCTGCTACAACACCCGGGGTGTCCTCACACCCTCGTCAGTGCTGTGGAGCCCCCTGCCGGGGACATTTTTTTGTGGCCTTAGACCATGGCCCTGAATGGGGCCCAGAGGCAGGTAAAGGCTGAGTTTGGTGGGCTTTACAATTTGTAAAGGGCCAAAGGACGTGAACTTCAGCCTCATGCTGGACTAGCTAGTCCAGCTCCCTGGGCCTCCCTGTGTGTGTCCTTCTAGGCACCTGCGCTCTGGCCTCTTCTTTCCCATTCCCTCCCCCGTAGGTCACAGCCTGTCAGAACTGGAAGACACCTTAAATGCCATCAAGAATAACCCCCTCTTTTAATAAGGAAAGACATGGAGGTCTGGAAAAGGGATTGCCAGATGTCACACCGTCAGTTAGTGGCAAAATCTGCCCATCTATTCTTCCCTCAAAGCCTGTGCCCCACTGGCCGAGTGGGTAACACCCCAGCATCCACCTGCCACCCCACCCCCCAGCTTCTCTCAGTATTGTCTTTCAGGCTTTGGGTGTGCCTGAGGCCAATTTAGTTAAACCTCTCCTCAAACAGTTAATATTTGGCGGGGGTGGGACCTGGAGTTGGACAGTGAGGCCTGAGGAGAGGTTTGATGGGGAACTGTGGGACATGCACTTCCTTACTCTTCTGAGAACGTTTCCAGAAGTGCCCTCGCCCTCCCTGTTTGTGGGCTGGGGGCTTGCACAACACAGGGTGGAAACTCTCGAAGGAGGTTTGGAAGAAGGAGGCCCTTGGGAGACAGACACATATGTGAGGTAGGAGGGCCCCTAATGGAACCTCTCCCTCAGAGGCACTGGGACAGCCTGGTGTGTGGTCTGGGGAGAGCACAGAGACGGGACACCAGGGAGTCTTATCCTGTGGCCGTCCCTCTGGGGGTTGGGGGCCGGGAGGGCAGCGTACTAGGAATTTCGGGCAGTGGTCAGGAGGAGAGGCTGGCTCCCGGTGAGGCTGGGGGTGATGCCTGGAAGCCCCTGGTGCCTGTGCGGCAGTAGGACTGGGTCACACGTGTATCAGTTCTGTGTACGATCACCTGCAGGTGTTCACTTTATCCTCTTCCCCTCCCCTTGATGTCTGGCTGTCCTGTGACTTGCTTTGGCTAAAGGAATGGGAGCGTTAACACTGGCAGAAGCTTTAAATATGCTCGTGTGGTTGAGCTTCACCTCGACACACAGAGCATGTCCCGAATGTCTGCTAGTCCCAGAATTCAGAGACGCGTGGAGCAGATGTGAACACAGCCTGCAGTCTGAAGCAGAGCCAGCCCAGCCTACCTGCAGGCCTTTGAATAAGAAATAAATGTGATCACCATCTGAGATTTTGAGGCATGGCCAAAAGCAAATCCTAGCATACAGGTTCATTTGTGAGTAACAGACAATACAAATGAATTGTGACTTAAATCAAAAAGGTTTTATTCTCTCACATAGAAAGTCCAGAGGTAAGCCATCCAGGGAGTTATCCAGACCCAGGATCCTTCCAACTTTCTGGTTCATCCTTTCCAGGATGTGGCCATCAGCTTCGTGGTCAAAAGTGATGTGGATGCGCAAGGTCTAACCATCATGTCCACACTCCAGCCAGGAGGAGGGAGGAGGGAGGGGGGAGAAGAGCATACCCATCTCTTTAAGGAGACTTCCAAGAAGTTTCACACCGGAAGAAAGTATTTACAGTATGGATTTCAATTAATCAGAATGGATGCCCTCTGTCAACAACATCTGGACCTGTACTTGTGGGTTGTCCTGAGCATATCTTTCCACTTACAGTTCTCATTGGCCAGATCTCAGTCACATGAGCACACCTAGCTGCAGGGAATGCTGGGAAATGTAGTCTTTATTCCAGACAGCCATGGGCCCACTTATGTACTATCGAAGAAGGGGAGGACCTTTACAGTGGCACAGCTAGCATCTCTGCCACACTATGGAAAGTGCTTACAGCTCTTGGTACAGGTCCACAAGCTATTTCTACAATTTGAAAAAGAATTTTACAGATTTTTTGGAAAACAAGTATTTTCATAAAACATTAGATGGCAAAATTTGACTTCAAGTGTCTATTTATCCCACTTGTGAATATTCGTATATTTGCTGCAAAAAATATAATGTTTGATCCTGAGGTGCTGCCCTAGATCCCAGTAGGGTATTTGTTTGTTTGTTTGTTTTATTAATTAATTATTTATTTATTTTTATTTATTGGCTGCGTTGGGTCTTCATTGCTTGCACTCAGGCTTTCTCTAGTTGTGGCGAGCCGGGACTACTCTTCATTGTGGTGCATGGGCTTCTCATTACAGTGGCTTCTCTTATTGCAGAGCACAGGCACTAGGCTCATGGGCTTCAATAGTTGCAGAGCATGGGCTCATTAGTTGTGGCTCGCGGCCTCAAGAGCACAGGCTCAGTAGTTGTGGCACATAGGCTTCGTTGCTCCGCGGCATGTGGGATCTTCCTGGACCAGGAATCGAACCCGTGTCCCCTGCATTGGCAGGTGGATTCTTAACCACTGTGTGACCATGGAAGCCCCCCACTAGGGTATTTGTATGTGTGTGTGACAGACACAAACAGACACACAAATGTATAATATTACCTATAAAATCTTTATAAAGTCTGAATTTGAAATCCATTTGGTCTTGAGGTTTTGGATAGAGTGATCCTACATCCCAGTTTGCTTGGGACATTCTGGTTTACCCTTGTTCTGGTGAAATTATTAATAGTTGTCCCAGATTTCACTTTCACAGTTGCCCAGTTTGGGGGTCAACCTGTGGATAAGGGATTGGGAACCTGTACAAACTAAGCTCTCAGTTACTGGCAGCAGGTATTCCTGTCCCCAGCAGAGCTCCTGTAGAGCCTGTTGATGTATACAAATATGCGCACATGTTTCTTCAGGTGACCATTCAGTTGCTCACGGCTAAACAGTACCCTCCTGCAGGTTTTAGCTCCATTCTTCATGAATTGGCTTCCAAGATAGTGTGGCAGCCTGTGTCACCCCAGCCGCCTCTCAGAGCACAGGCTTGGAAGCCGTGAGCACTAAATCAAGGCAGTTTTACTGAATAGGAAGATGACTAGCATATTCTGAACCTTGACAGACTTTTCTTTCTTCATCCCTGGCGAATTTAAAAAATAGGTCTGGAGATAACTGTGTGATACCCTCTTCTCACTGTGGGGATGTAGGAAAACAGCTGAGTCAAAAGGCCTTTCCTTGCCTTTGTTAATTGTCCCCTGGGTCTCACAGCCAGGATCTCACGTGTGAGCAGGGCCAGCCCTGGACGAGGCCATCGTAGGCATGCCTCTATTCTTTTCCCCTCCACTCCCTTGGCATCCATGTACCCTCTTAGCTCTCCCTCTGCGAGGCATGAAGAAGTGGATCCCAAGCTTGGCTGGTCTTCGCTCAGGCCTGGGATGTGTGTGAAGAGAGATTGCTGAGGCCTGCCCCAGGTCGGTGATTTGGGAGTCTGGCGCCAAGCCCAGGAATCTGTGCTTTAACTATTCCCCTGGTGATCCTGAAGAGCAGCTCAGTTTAAGAAACATTGGCATAGTGCAATGAGCAAGGACTTTGGAATCAGACAAAGCTGAATTCAAATTTAACTTCTGCCGCTATAGCCTGGGGCTGTTACTAAGCTTCTCTGAGTCTAAATCTGCCCATCAGTAAAATGTGAAACTTCAGGAAAATAATGTATTTTATTTTATTTTAAAAAAATGTTTAAATCTGGGACTTCCCTGGTGGCGCAGTGGTTGAGAATCTGCCTGCCAATGCAGGGGACACAGGTTGGATTCCTGGTCCGGGAAGATCCCACGTGCTGCGGAGAAACTAAGCCTGTGTGCCACAGCTCCTGAGCCTGCACTCTAGAGCCTGTGAGCCACAACTGTTGAGCCCATGAGCCAGAGCTACTGAAGCCTGTGTGCCTAGAGCCCACGCTCCATGCAGCAAGAGAAGCCCGCTGCACTGAGAAGCCCACGCACCACAATGAAGAGTAGCTGCTGCTCACCACAGCTAGAGAAAGCCTGTGTGCAGCAACGAAGACCCAACACAGCCAATAAAAAATAAAATACATAAACATAAAAAAAGAAACAATTAGTTTAAAAAAATGTTTAAATCTCCTTTGAATATATAGTTACATTCCTTTTTTTAATGCTTAGTATTTTTATTTTGTTCATGCATGTGGAATCTTAGTTCCTCAACCAAGGATGGAACCCATGCCCCCTGCGGTAGAAGTGTGGATTCTTAACCACTGGACCGCCAGGGAAGTCCCAATGTATTTTATTTTATTTTATTTTATTTTATTTTATTTTATTTTATTTTATTTTATTTTATTTTATTTGTTTTTTCTTTAAGAACTTTTATTGAGATACAATTGACATACAATAAGCTGCATATATTTTCATTGTACAATTTGATTTTTTTTTTCTTGTTAGTTATGTATATACGGAAATCCCAGTCTCCCAATTCATTCCCCCCCAACCCCCTCTCTCGCTTTCCCCGCTTGGTGTCCATATGTTTGTTCTCTACATCTGTGTCTCTATTTCTGCCTTACAAACCAGTTGATTTTGTATTTTAAATTTAGAAAATGTTTTCCAGATCAAAAGTCTAATCTTCTTCTCAAATATAAAATCAGACACTCCCCAGACAGCTCATTAATGCAGAGAGAGAATCAAGAATAAGAATCTCATTGCTGAAAAGAAGAGGCTTATGCCTGCCTCCTACCCCATCCTCTGCCCCTCTCCCATCCAGGAGAGCAAAGGGCAGAGTTCATGACTTCAAGGTGACAACAAAAGTAGTTTTATTTGTGCTTGTCAGGTAGTGTGCAGTCAACAAATATTTGTCGATTGCTTGCTTGATTTTATGTTTTTGTTTAGCCAATTTCCTCTAAAATCTTTAGGAATCTAGTTCTTGGTTGTGGGAGAGGCATGGTGGGAGAGAGGTAAACTGTGGGATTAGATGATATTTTATAGTTGGACTTTCATATTTCTGCTGTATTTGTGGCAATATGGCTTAATGAGAGAGGAGGGTCTTTAGAGTCTGACAGATTTGGCTTCAGATCTTGCCTTCACCACGCTGTTAGGACAAACCATACTGTCAGTGGATTAACACAGTGAAGGTTTACTTCATCCAAGTTACAGTCCAGTGCAGGTAGCAGAAGGCAGGATGAAGTATGCTCTGCTCCATGTAGTCACTCAGAGAACAAGCGCCTCCCATCTTCACGGCTTCCTAGTGCCCTGGGTCATCCAGATAGTGATGGGAAGGTGCATGATGGACCAAGGTTTTTATGGACTAAGATCGGAAGTGGCAAAATCACTTCTGTCCTTAATTCAGTGATGTGGTCAGCAAGAGGACCAGGAAATATAGTTTAAGACATGCCTAGAAAGAAAAGGAGAAAATGGATACTAATGAGCAGTAGAAGGTTCTGCCAGAACCATTCATCAGCTGTGTGACCTGGGCAAATGCCTTTAACTCTAACCTTTAGTTTTCTCATCTGTACAATGGGAATGATACACATCTATTGGGATAGTTGTAAGACTTAAAAGATATATATAACATGCTTGATACATAGTGTGCCCTTCCCTTTTTAATATATAGAAGAACATATTTTCTTTCCTCTGGGTAACCCCAAATACTGACTAGTTGAAAGTTTTGGCCTTCAGCAAACTTTCTACCTCGTTAGGGGAACACAGATGAGAACACAGCTCCTGTCCACTGGAGTGGAATGTTCAGTTTGGGTTATCTCCTTTCAGGGAAGCAGCGAGGTGGTCCCTGAATCTTGGGGGAGTTTGTCTTAAGGTCTTCTCATGACGTGTTAAGAGCTTGCTGGAATATTACGTAACAACCTGAAGCATCTATACTCTAGTTCCCTGGAGGAAAGAACCAGAGAAAATGACTTCCATGGCAGCACCCAGCAATTATGTTACTATAAGTAAAAACATTCTGATGAAGCTTAGTAGGCTGTTGGAAAGGTTTTGGAAAAAGTCTTTTCTTTTCTTGAAATCCTTAAGAAAAGGTCAGTTTCAACCTTTTGGAGTTACTCAGCACCTCCCAGCTGAGGGGCAGAAGAACGGAAGCTGTTGCGTCTGGGGCCACCTTCTTCTCTCCCGTCCTTTCTTGGAATGGTCCTCCTGCAAATGAGGTGCCTAAGGCTTTGTGTCTGGGTTGACCTACCCCAGAGCTATCCTCGGAGGCCTTCTTTGTAGGAACATCCAAACTGCTGCATAACCCCCCAGGCCAGGTTCCAGAACTTTCTGTTCACTTGACTAGCCATACCCAGTGAGGAGGGTCAATGTAGGAGATGCAGGAAGAGAGGAGAGTAGCAGAGTGTTGTCTTGGGGAGTGGGACACGCATAATACCTCATTTCAGAGATGCAGTAGTGCCCTGGGTGCTCTGCCCTCCAGCGTGTGTACCCCGTCGGGTGGCTTTGGCAGGGCATGGGGCTGAACCAGAGCTCAGAACCAGGAGCAGAGAAGGGGGGAAGGCTTGGCAGCCAGATGCTTTCTCTTCCTCTGACCTTTGCTGGGTCACTCAGTAACAACACGGAACCCAGACTGTGCCTCTTCCTCTGAGTGACTTCCAGCCACATCCCTCCCCAAACCCCAACTGGAGGCCACTCTATTTTTAAATTTCTCCTGGGAAGTAGATTCCAGAATTTCCCTAAGTCTTCCCGTCAGGGGAGCCGCTGATTTCCAGTAAATCTGGGGTCACATAGCTTTCTATATGCCTTTGCATTCATTTGCATTCATTTTGTATAAATTAGCATGCCACCGAAAGCAACCCAGGCAAAAGGAGTCCAGCTTTTGTGCCTTAGGGAGCTGGCGGAGGGAGGCAGCCTCATCCCCTGAGAGAGCGCCGCAGCCCTGACCTGTAGGCAGGGGGTCCTGTCATCCTCTTGGCCTGCAGATCCTCCACGTGGGCCCACTGAGAGCTCTATCAGTGTTTTTCCTCTGTTTTCTGGTCCTTGAAGCGTCATCCTCAAATGTGTTGGAGTCTATGAAAGGGGATTCGAGTCACACGGTGGGTATGGGGTGTAGGCCAGTGGGAGGAGGCATCCTCAGGTCTGAGTAAAGGGAGGGAGGGAACAAAGCTGGAGGCAGGGATGGGAGCCGATGTGGAAGGTCCCAGTGAGACAGAGCGTCTCAGTGGAGATGGAGACAGCCCATGGGGAGGGGCAAAGGGGAGAGGGAAGGAGGAGCAAGCGTGTGTTGGTGGCGAGCACTGCATGGCCAGTTAGAATAGCGCACTGTGGACATTCGTTATCTAGCAAGCTAATGATCCTAGACAGCATGTGGCCAGGTGGGCCTCCCATGAGCCATTTCCATCCTCTCTTGCCAGGCAGGTGTTAGACTGGAGTTGCTTGCTGGGGGCTGGAAAGCCATCCCTTGGGTCTCTGTGGTGTCACAGCCTGAAAGTGCAGATGACAGATTTTAAAGTGGTTCCAGGTGAGACAGATGACAGCGGGACCAGACTTCGGGTTGTTTTTGCAGAAGAAGGAACAAGCTACCCCACAAATATCACGCGTTTCCCCAGTGGCCCGGACACTCCTGAGCCTGAGTGCAGGGTGCTGCCTGTGGCAGAGGAGCAGAGGGAGATGGAGTGCCCCCCACAGCTGGGGGAGGGTGGTACCTGGTGCGGTACCCACTCTTCTGAGTAACACACATGTCTCTTAGCCACGGAGTTCATTGACTGCTGGCTGTAGGTTGGCCACTCTCCACAGTGTAGGGTCTGATACATTCTAAGGCCATGAATTCCATGGATTCAGCCCATGGTGGGGTCAGGAGCGTGGCCTCTGGTATCAGACCCCTCGGGATTTAATTCTGGCTCCACCACCAGGGATCTTGGGTAAGTTATTTCAACTCCTCCCTGCCTCAGCTGCTTCATCTGTAAAATGGGGATAACATCGCCTACTTCATAGAGCTGTGGAGAAAGAACTAAACACAGTAATCCCTATAGAGTTCTTAGAACAGCAGCTGCCGGAGAGGAAGGACTCAAGTGATACAACCATTATTATATGAGGTAGCCCCAAATAAGATGCAGTGAAAAAGACTGCAGAACTTGGAGAGAAACACAGGGTGGGCTTCCAGTTTCTTGGCCCTGTGTCCAGCGTGGCAGCTGCTCGTACAATTTCTGCTCAGGCTGATGCAGCCACAGCAGCAGACCGTGTGGACGAGGGCCAGGCACAGGCTCCGGCCAACCACAGGCTGGGAAATGACACTGTTAGCTGTTGATGGTTCCCTTTTTTCTCTCTCTCTAGGAGGGGAGGATGAAGGAAAAGAAATTGCTCCTTTATTTGTTTGGCTGGAGAAAGGGACCCCAGCAAGAAAGAAAGGTGTGGGACCCTCCGTGACTTGTTTTGACCGCTCCCAGTAGAGGGCCCCTGGGGAGGGTCTGGCATCGCAGGCAGACTGGGACTGAACATCATTAGTGGTGTCTCTCCATGTCCTGGGCCTCCCAGCAGTTAACGCTGGCAGAGGGCTGCTGCTGGAAGGAGGGGAGCAGGGACTGTGGAAGGTCCCAGTCGTGCCTGGATGCAGGAGAATAATGGATGGATTGGTGACTGTCTTTATAACAAACATTTATGGGGCCCCTAATGTGTGCCAGGCTCTGTGCTGCACCTGGGGACCCAGAAACAATAAGACATGGCCACTCCCCTAAAGGAGGTTACAGGCTGTACCAATTGAAAGAATTATTTCAGTCCCTTCTTCTCAACAGAGTCCTCCACGGATGCCATTTCTTCCTCTGTCCCAGGCACCCAGATGGCCTTGGGGACTCTCACTGTTGGCCTAAGATGAGACTTCCCTGACAGCACACCTGTGTCTCACTCTCAGCGTATCACTGACATGCAGAGCTGCTCTCTGTGGCCAAAAGCGGATTACAGAGGTTCTGAGAGGCGCCTTAGCAGGCTGTTCTCCACACCATTACTGTTCAGATCCCAGAGCAGCGTGCCAGTCCCCTGCTTTTTCTCCAGCCCTTTCTCTTCCCTCAAGATCCAGCTGCTGGGATGTCCCTGGCAGTCCAGTGGTTGGGACTCTGTGCTTCCACTGCAGGGGGCCTGGGTTCAATCCCTGGTTGGGGAACTAGAATCCCACATCCCGCATGCCTCGAGGTGTGGCCAAAAAAAAAAAAAAAAAAATCCAGCTGTTGATGCTATGTGATGTCTGGTTGCCCAGCCTGGGATCCCTACTCTGGGCCTCTGACTCTTCTTGTTTGAAGTGAACGGGGGAAATAGACTAACATGATGGAGCTGCTGTCTCTTGGGCCTGGCCTTAAGAGTTGGGTCTTCTTGTTTTGGGTCACCTCCGACTTATCCTCAGCCTGACTTCAGTCATCAGCCCAAGTTAAATCCGGGATGCCTAGAAAATTTCAAAACTGGCTGCTAGTTGATTCGTGAATTCAGGGAATTCTTGGACTTTGGGATCAAAAGGAGCTACTTGTGTCTGGGATACAAGGAGGTGGTTGGAGGGGGGCTGGATGTGTGGATTTTAACTTGCTGTACCTGTGTTCTGCCTACCCCCCATCCATCTCTGACGGTTGAGACCCAGGCCAGGGCTGGGACAGGTCTCTCTGGGCACAGAAGCCTACCAGCATTGATTTTGCTTCTGAACCAAGAGGCCAAAAGGACATTGTGATGGGGAGGCAATGAACGTGACACAGAAACGAGTGGCTTTAGTTTCAGGAAGTCCAAAATGTAAAGCAAGTGTTGACATTCTTTGAGACCCACTGCACGCTGTGTTTTGTGCTGCGCCAGGCAGAACTCTGCTGCTTACTTGAAGTAGGACCTTGGGAAAGTCCCTTTCCTCTCTAGGCCTCAACTTCCTCATCTGTAAAGTGCACATGGGATTAGTCAAGATCCTTCTGGGCCTGCCCTGCTATGGTTCTAGGTGTTCTAGTAACCTGTCACTCAGGGGTCAAAGAGCTTGAGGGTATGTGGGGAGAGATGGGGAGGAAGGGACTAAGAAGGTCCAGCGGGAATCCGTGTGAGTTTCGTTCAGTGACAGGGGAGAGGAAGAGAAGGGAGTAAAACAATAAGGTGGAAATGGGGAAGAGGGGAGAGCAAACGAGTGGGGGCTAAGGGGGCCACCACCGTCACCTCCGGGCTCCTCAGGCGCATCCTGGCCAGGTTTACTTTGTTAGGATGGGGGTGGGGGGGCAGTGGCAAACTGTGTTCTGAAGAGGGCGGCGGTGATACTGCCACCCCCCATGTCCTGTTACATCGGGATCTTGCCATTTCCCTGTCAAGAGGCGGAGTCTAGTTCCTCTGGGCCTGGCCTTATGACTTGCTTGTAACCATAGGATGTGGTGGAAGTTACACTGGGTGGCTTCTGAGGCTCAGTCAGAAGCAGCCTCTCCTTGGTTATCTGGATCTGAGGGAAGCCATCTGATGCCCTGAGCCCGTCATGCTGGAGAGGCCACATGTTGTGGGCATTCCCGTTGACAGCTGCAGCTGAGCCCCGCCTTCCAGCCATTTCCCTAAGGCACCGGACGTGGATGATGCTGAATTGAATGACTCTCCAGACCAGGTTACCGACCAACCTCCCTCGACACCACAAGGAGCAGAAGACTCACACCACTGAGCCCTGCCGAAATTCCTCATGTAGAAGAATCTGTGAGATGTAAGAAGACAAACTATTGTTTTAAGCCACAACGCTTTGAGGTAGTTTGTTATAAAGCAAAAGGTACTGGAACAGGGTGGTAGGAGTTGTTTAAAAATATAAGTTGCATTGCAATGAAAAATCCTTAAAAATGTATAAACGACTTTTAAGATTTCAGAGATGTGTGAGATTCCAAAATTAATTTGGAAACCAACTTTAAATGTTGCCTATTAAGGACATTACAGTGAAACTACGATTTTCTGTAGGTCACCATATTTTATATTTTAAGTATATTTTTATCATGAAAAAGGGAGAAAAGGCACTATATCCCACCTGAATGGCTAAAATGAAAGAGATAAACGGTATCAAAGATGGAACAGCCAGGACTTTCATATATTCCTGATGGAAGTTATTATTTCTGCAGTCATTTTGGAAGGAAGATAGCTTGGCAGTATAATCAAAAGCTGACCATGTGCATATATTCAGTTCCGTTCCTAAGTATGTGCCCAACAGAAGTTTATGTATATTTTTACCAAAAGATCGGTATGTAGAAGTTCACAGTAGCACTATTTTTAATAGCCCCAAACTGATAGTAACTCAAACCAACAGCAGAATAAGTTATAGTATCTCCACACAACGGAATCCTGTATAGCGGTGAAAATAAATGGACGGCTGCCAGGAAAGTCATGGAGAGATCTCATACATATGATGTATAAGGGAAAGAAGCCAGAGTCAAAGAGTACAAACTGTGTGATTCCACTTATGGAAAGTTGAAAAGCAAACAACAATCACCTGTGGTGTGAGAAGCTAGGGTAGTGGTTACCCTTGAGTGACTGCAAGGGGGCACTTCCAGGGTTGTGGTGATGTTGTGATTCTTCCCCAGGTGCTAGTTGTGTGGGGTTGCTCGTCACGTGAAGTGTCATTGAGTGGCATGCTTACGATGGCACACTTTTCTGCATGAATGTTATAAAGTGACCCTTGAACAACATAGGGGTTGGGGCACCCCCCCACTCCCCACCGCCGCCACCAGGTGAAAATCTGCATATAACTTTACAGTCGGTCCTCTAAATCCTCCGGTCTATATCTGTGGATTTGACCAACCGTGGATCGTGTAGTACTATAGTATGTACTTAGTAAAAATAAAATCCAAGTTTAAGTGGACCAGCCAGTTCCAACTTGTGCTGTTTAAGGGTCAACTGCACTTCAAAATAAAATGTTCAAAAACAACAAGGCAGAACATGGTCTCAAAGCAAAGGATAGGTCTTTTTTTTTTTTTTTGGGCGCACAGGCTTAGTTGCTCCGCAGCATGTGGGATCTTGCTGGAGCAGGGCTCGAACATGAGTCCTCTGCATTAGCAGGTGGATTCTCAACCACTGCGCCACCAAGAAGCCCCAAGGATAGGTCTTTAAAAAACTAATTTAGCTTTATGAAAAGTTTTATGAAAAGCAATAAGTTTGTTCTTATTTTTCTGATATCTCCTTGAACCCGAGTGTGTTGCATCATGGCAGGGTCCTGGGACTGTGAAAGTGTTAGTGGGAAAAGAAAAGTGGGGTGACATGGTGAGCATCAGCTGAAGCCGTGGGGAGCAGGCCCGCTCTCCGGGGAAGGTACTTCTCAGTAGCTCCTTGTTGCTGCCACAGTTCACATGCAAACTCTATCATGTACACGTGTGTGCATATCTAGAAAGATGTTTCCCAGCCTTTCACAGGCCATGGCACACGCAGAAAATAACAACATTGGAATGGCACACTTGGGTACCAGATGAGGCTCCTGGCAGCCAAAGCCAACTGGCGTGATCCTCCAGGTGCTGCCGGGATGAGGGGCATCAGTACCTCAGTACCCCTGTGGGGTAATGTGCACTTAGAGAGTGTGTGGGAAGCCACGGGCCTCCCTTGTGCGTTGCACTGTCTCTGAACTGGCAAAGGGGAAAAGCCTGGGCTTCCCTTGCCCTCTGCTGCTGGAGAGACCAGCTCCGCACAGCCCTCTCTCCTGGGTCACAGGTCCCGTGTGCGGTAATGAAGATCACGGGCTTTGGCAGAGCTGTGCAGCATTCTGGGTCTCCTCTGTGCTGTGGCCTCACGTCTATTTCCAGCCTCGTTTCCCACTGCAGCCTCATCCCACACCCCACGCTCTCTCCCGACATGTTACACCCTGGGCACGGGGCACTTGTCTGTCATATGTGACCATCTCCCAAGCCCTTCTCTCTCTCCATCATGCTGTTCCCTCTGCCAGAGCACTCAGCCTCTCATCCCTCTGCTAAGCCCTACCCTTCTCTATGAAGCCTCTTCATGTACACTGAGGCCACTACCACACTGTGGTTTGTGTTACAAGCACGTGCATGTGTGTGTACGTCTGTGTGTGTGAACATCCTCGTGGTCCCTGATTCCCTATCTTGCCCATAGTAGGTGCTCAACAGTTATTTCTCCAATGACTTCCAGGCTGCAGAGGGACCCTGACACTAACTCCGCCTCTGTTCTTGGTGGTCCCTCGTTGTCCCCTGGAGTCCGAATCCCCAGCCCCTCAGGGGCCTGTCTTTCAGCCATTTCACACTCTGCCACCTGGATGAGACACATCCTCGTTGCCCAGACCCCCTGGCCTCCCCCAGCTCACACCTCTGGGATTGGCATCAGGCTCATTGTGGTGTGACAAAGGGAAAGGGTCACGGTGACTCAGCCTCAGTGCTGACTCCCCGCAGTCAAGCGCCAACCTGCAGTTCCAGCACATGGCCACAAGGGGCACTCTGGAGCGACCCTTTACCAAGGGGAGGAGGGCTCTGTGGGAAGTTCTGCCCAGATGAACAAGGGACTGCGCAGGGGATCTCCCCTCTCCGAGATCTCCAAGTCCTGAAGTCCCACCGCCTCCCCTTGGCCTTATGCTGATGGTTTACCCTTAACCATCTAGAAGCTGCTGTTTTCTATCTTAACACATTACTCCTTGCTTTCCCAAGAGCTGCTCTCTGGCCATCCGCTCTGCTGACCAATAGCTGCCACGGGGGACGTCGCCTCCACTTGTGTCAGTTCCACCTCCTGTAGACAAGGGCCAGACCTGCACCACGAGCTCCCTGTCTTTCAGGAAGTGGGCTGGAAAAGTGTCTGGTTCCATCTCTTCAGCACCTCCCGACTCTGCCTGCTTCTGTCTCCCCAGTGCCACCCAGGTTTGGGGCTCCCTGACTCTGCCAGGATTAATGCAGTGGCTTCCTGGAGGGGCCCCTGTCTCCAGAGAGCCCCCCACCCAGCTGCTCTCCACCCTGGGGCCAGAGAGATCTTACTCTCGTCAGGTGCTGGCCTTCCCAGACACTCAGTCAGTACCCCAGGCCCCCCAAGACCCAGCTGCCTGATTCTCCAGCCTCAGGTCCCTCCTCTCTTGCCCTCCAACCAGCAATACTGAAATACTTGTAGTTGCTCAACACACCACGATGTTTCAAGCCTTTGTACTTTGCACACGCTCTTTCCCGTGGCCTGATCCTCTCGCCACCCCTCTCCCACCCCTCCCCTTCCTTGACCCTCGCTCCTCATACTTCCTCCACCTGGCAGAGCCCTGTTCACCCTTAAAACTGCCAATTCCTCGGTGAAGCCTTCCCTAACACACAACTTCTTCCCATGCCTCAGGACCCCTCCTCTGAATAGATCCTGTCCCCAAACACGCGTCTCTCGTATCTGTCACTTGGAGTTGTGATAATCACTTGTGCTTGTCCTGTCTCCTCGCCGTCTCTGTACCTCTGTGGCACACTGCCTGAAAGCTATTGCACTGAGGTAGCTCCCTCTCTCGGCACCATCACCTCCCGCCTGGAGCAAGTCCTTTAAATGCGCTGAACTTCCACTTGCTGATCTGCAAAATGGAGAGATGTGAGAATCGGAAGGGGGCACACACGTTCAAGGACTTTATAAATGGCTAAGGGCTATGCACGTGTTTTTATTGCATTTTCTTCCTCCAGGCTAGTGTTTACTTGCACCTGCCTGTGTGAAAACCAGTCATGTCTCCACCTTGAGTCCAGGGAAAAGCTGGTGAAGAGTAAACCATTAATTCTGTCTCCCTGCAGCTCCTGGTCTTCTCCGAAGCTCTGGGTTAATGATTCTGAGGTTGTTTTCCTCACAGGGCCGGTTCGTATCTAATCTTTGGCATGGCGTGTCCCTTCTTTCTTAAGAGTCACTTGGCCCATCCTGGGGTCAGGAACCTTGTTTGGCCAGGGGAAACAGTGCATGTGTGTAGGTCTTGGACTGTCTCCCTTTCTCATCAGTGCACCCCAACCAGTGCCCACCTTCCCTCCACTAACAGAAGAGACCTCTTTCCCTCCCCACCCCTCCCACCCACCCCATCCCATCATGAGGTCTGTGGAAGTCACAGACGGAAGGTCCAGTCAGCGATGATGCGGTGACCTAACAAATAATCTGCCTCATGTGAGGTTTAAGGGTTTGGTTGTGGAACCCCAAGAAGAAAAAAGTCCCTGAAGATTTGGTATAGAGAAACCCTTTGAAAGCGGACAGTCACAAGTTTAATGAGCGGCTGGAGGAGGAATTCCAGGTGGGAGTCTGTGCATGGCTGCAGCGCAGGGCACGCTGGAGGCTAGAGGAAGGAGCCTGGGAGCCAGACCGTGCTCAAGGGTAGTCTGGATGCTCTGGAGATAAGGCCAGCTGAGGGCTGTGAGCTCACTGAAGTTGGAAAACTGATTCACAGTGTCTCCCCAGCCCCCACCTCTCCCTCCCCTCAATCCAGTAAAAGTAATGCTCATCTCTGTAGTTTGGGAACACGATTTGGGAAGAATGCTGGTGCCTTGGGTTCTTGTGCTGATTCTGTCTCAGGCGTGTTTGCCTGCCTCCTTCTCATACTTGAGACAGGGCGTCGCCTACAGAAATGGGCTGGTGGACCACTGTTCTGCAAAGATCCCATTGTGCGACCAGAACAGGTCACCTTCTCTGAGTTTCAGTGTTCTCATCTGTAAAATAGGCATATTGTTCCTTCTCTTCCGAAGAACCAAACAAGTGTTCTGGTAATTTACCTTAAATAAATGTCATTTAAAGATGCCAAGCCTTTCTGACATCACTTTTGTGCACACATAAAAGTGAAAAAAAAAAAAAAAAACCTTAAGAGAAAGCCACTGGTAATAACTTCATCACAGCTGCCATGGCGATTGTAGGACCATCCTAATTTCAGAGACAGTAAAATGTGAAAAACATAGCACCTATGTACCTACCGTCTTGCTTAAGAGAGAACAATTCCCAGCAGCACTGACAGCCTCGTGTTCACCTCCTTGATCTAGCCTGAATTTTGTTTTTACTCTTCCCTCATTTTCATCTACAGTTTTTTGAAACATGTACCCTATGCAATACGTTGTTTGACTTGTTTCAGAACGGTTCTGTGAGTAGAATTGTGTCCCATTCTTTGATGTTTTTAAAGATCATGAGAAGTTGATCTATGCTAATGCAGGTAGCTCATTCATTTTTCACTATTGAATATCCCACTCTCTTAGTATCCTACTGTATTAATTCTGTGGTTGGAAATTTGGGCTGTTTCCAGTGTTTTGCTATTAAATTATTTTTGCCATACACGTTCTAGAACGTGTGTTTCTCCAGGGCATATACGTAGGAAGGGAACGGCTGAGTCTAAGTGAGAGCCCTCGCTGTTCTGATTGCCAGCAAATCCTGCCGCACTCCACTTCCATCCCCTGAATAGCCCGAGGGGACACGAGTCCTGTTCTTGCTTTGTTTACAGACCTTCAGGGGGAATAAAGGTTTATAAAAAGAATAGGGAGATAGTGAAGGAGAGCTTCCCAGGCCATAGTCTGACTTTCAGCCATGGCCCTGGGGAGCAAAGCCAGAAAGGAGTGGAGGCCAGATGGAGCACTGCTGTTGGCACTGAGCGTGTGTGTGAGGTGGGGCTGCCCTTGACTGGACACTGGGTCTCAGACTGCGGCACAGCCGACATCACAGAATCCACTATGAGGTCATGGCTGGGCTTTGGGCTTCGGGACCTAGAAATTCAGACAGGACACTGCATGCCATTCTCAGATTTTATGGTTCTTTATTTAAACTGCAGTAAGAAAGCTGGAATAGGCTCTCCAAGGATATTTCCCTGAGCCCTGGTCCCATTTGTAGCTTACAGCTCTAGGTCCTACTGATGGGCTTCAACGGTCACTGCCTCCATGGTCTCAGATGTCACATGAACAGTGGTTTCCAGCCCCTGGCCACTCCCTGCTGTCTCTATGATGGCCTCCATTCCGGCCCTTTCTGCCGCCTTTGCCAAGATAGCCACATCTTTATCGCGATATGTGGCCACTGTCTTCGTAGTAAGACTGGTTCTGACGTTCCTCAAGAAAGAGCTGATCCTGCTGAGTCTCTTGGGGGAGGAACCTGAACTCCCTGTAGATAAGCTCCTACCTGATTTGTGTGAGGTCGTGGACTCCTTGGTGATGGGAGCATGGCTGATGCCTTTGTGCGTGGTGCCCCGTTTGCTGTTCCCTGGGCTGCCGTGGCCTTTCTCCTTTTTGTCATCTCTTGTGGCTCCACGGCTGCCTGAGGACCGGCCAGTTGCTTTCCGGATGGTCTTGTCCCCCCCTGGCTTGGGGTGGCTTTCCGCTGCCCTGCGGAGCTGGGAGCTCCTGAGAGCTCTCTCCTTTTCCCGGCGCTCCCTTCTTTCCCTTCTTCGCTTGCGGTCCTGGGGCACTCTCCGTGGCGCACCATCCTGTTCACTCACTTGGCCTTCCTGCGGCAAGGTTGAGATGAGGTTCCCCTCGTCCTCCTTGTCGGCTGTTCCTTTGCCAGTCCTGCTGGTAGGTTCTGCTCTGACCGCAGTGGAGCTGGCCTCCGGGGAGGGGCTGGTGGACACGCTGGAGGCATACTCCACCGTGTGCGCCCCACCTGCCGGGGCCCTTTTCCTGCTCCTCAGGGATGTTTTGGCAGCGTCCGCAGTGGCTGCGTTGGTTTGGCTTCCTCCCGGTCCCTGGACGGCTGTGGCTGCGATGGCCGTGCTCTGCTCTTCAGGGGCCGTGGACTCAGTCACTGCCACGCTCAAAGCACCCGCTTTGGCGCCTGCTGCCCCCTCTGCTGCCTCCAGCTCTGTCGTTGCCCCCACTGCTGACCCTGCGGCAAGCTCTGTAGGTTGTGCGTTTGCAGTGGCCGCATCGGGCCCGGTGTCGGGTGTGTAGGAGTCCAGTTGGATGCCCTCCCCCCCAGCAAAAGCTGCGGAGGTGGCCTCGGCCACCTCAGAGCCCACGTGGAGGCTCCGGATGCTCACCTGGTCCTGATCCCCCTTGCCTTGGAAATCTGCAGCCGCTGGGCTCCTCCTGTCCTCCTCCTTGAACACAGGCATGCACAGCATGTCCCTGGCTGGAATGGCATAGGTGCTGCTCTGACTGTCCACCGGTGGTCGCAGGAGGTAAATCAGTTTTTCCCAATAGACAAAGAGGTCTTCCCGCATGTCCCGAGGGGGACACAGCTGCAGGTAGCAGGAGCGGCCAGTGGCGAACTTCAGGCGCAGCTGCTGTTTCTCGCGATCTTGAATGGAGATCCTCACGAACTTCAAGGGAAGGAGCCTGGTGAGCTCTAAGGTCTTTGCAGCCTTGCGGCCCTTCCCCTTGGTGGCCTGGCTGCGCCCGGCGTGCTCTTTACACCTGGTGGCCGGTCGGGCCAGCAGCATGACGTCTGGGAGCGGGAGGATGGGGCTGGTGGACGCGATGCCCACGGTCACCATGCGGACACGGTTGTGCACGTCGATCACTTCTCCCCTCTTGGTGATCTGGATAAAGTCACTCTCGAATATGGGTGCGTCCTTGAATATGTTGTATTCGCCCGTCTGCAGTTGCCGCTGCAGCTTCCCCATGGTGGTGGTGAACAGGCCCACTCCGGGGCCGCTTTCGGCCGTGTGATACGGCAGCAGAGGCTCCCCGCTCATGGCTGTCTTTGATCACGACAAGTAGCGCTGGCAGGGCGGGCCCCTGGGTCTTCCCTTGCCCGGCCTTGTTGGCAGAAGAGGGAGCTGCGGTGCTCCTGTGTCACGCAGGCGGCTCCACGGCAGGTCTCCCACGCCGACCCCACCCCACGGGCCCCCCACCTTTGCCTCAGGGCCTCCCAGAGGCAGGGGTGGGGGTAGGGGCGCAGATGATCGCCGTGGGGATGCTGTAACAGCGCCTGGACCCCAGGCTTAATCTCTTCAAGTGTGTAGAGAGGTGCGGTAGTCTCCCCCTCTGCCTCACCTCACTTCTGGTTTTTTATCTCCCCAAGAGGCTGTGAACTGCAGTCCTAGTGAGAGAAGTGACCACTCTCTCAGCCTAAACCCCCGTGCAGCCATATTTATCCTCTGCTGCCCTTTGTGACCTGTCACTGTCACATACGCCTTTGTCTCATCCCCCAGCTGTCCCCTCAGGGCAAGGCCACCGTTCTCCCCCAAACACCCCATTGCCCCCACAGGGGACAGGCCCACCCTGCCAGGGAATCACGTGGGTACCAAAATAAAAATGTCTTCAAATGGGAAAATTTGGTGGGGGTGCTTTTTTTTTTTTCCTCCTCCAAATTCAGCAACTGAATGAAATCTGTAGGAATGTAAGATGATGGGATAAATTTGAACCATTTGAGCTCATGGTTTAATTGTAGAATTAGCCGTCTTTGTCCTTAGTCTGTCCTTTCATCAAATCTCAGTAAACATTGACGATGGTGATTTTTAATAATAACATTAAACATTGCCTCTCCTAGGCACCATGCTATGTTCTTCACACATGGTCATAGAATCCATGAGTTTGGTACAGTTGCTACTCTTCCAGTTTACAGGTGAAGAAATTGAGGTTGTATCTCTTGTCTCAATTCACAGAACTAATGGTAGTGGAGGGAGTATTTGAATGTAGGTCTAGCTGACTCTAAAGCCTTTGTTCTGAACCACTGCAGTACTTAGCCTCACAAAGAAAGCTTCCGCCAGCCAAGTGTTTTCTAACTGGACTGCTGTAACTTCCTTTAAGAAGACCTATTCGGTTCATTATTAGAAGTTGCATGATTAATTCTACGTGTGTGTATATGTTATGGAGAGATCCCAAGACAGCAGCTGGGCTGACTTGGGGGTTAAGTTGTTCAGGGAATCACCTCAGATCCTCCCCTCCTTTGTGCTTATGCAAACAGCCTGTGTGTGGAAACCTAGTTATTTTCTCTTATGACACCTTCTCCCCCAGTGAAATGGGGGGTGAGTAGCCTGAGATGTAAGCTTTGATTCCAAGAGCCTGCCAGATGTCCTCCTGTAGTAACCTCCCTGTCAGGCAGAAGTGGTTTGGAAGCCTCGACACCTGTGGGGAGCATGTACCATTAGACATTCTGCCTCACTCCCGCAGAGCTGGTCACAGAACAAGTGATTTCTAAACTGCGTCTTGAAAGTTCTGAGAAAGGCCCTTATTCCCAACTCTCTTATCCCCAGTTTTATGTTATGCCTGAAATCCCACCTTACAGAGTCATTCCTTGAGGATAAAAGCTATCTTTCTGGTAAAATACATGCAGCTGTCCCTCAACAGATAACTGGATAAACAAAAAGTGGTCTCTCCACACAGCGGAATATTATTCAGCCATGAAAAGGAATGAAGTACTCATATATGTTACAACATGGATGGACCTTGAAAATATTATGCTTAGTGAAAGAAGCCACATATTGTAGGATTCTGTTTATATGAAATATCCAGAAGAGGCAAATCCACAGAGACAGATATTAGATCAATGGTTGCCTAGGGCTGGAGGGAGGGGAGAATGGGGAGTAAGGGATTTCCTTTTGGGGTGATGAAAATTCTGGAACTAGATAGTTGTGATGCTTATATAGTTTTGTGAATGTACTGAATGCCACTGAATTATACACTAAAATTACAGTGGTGAGTTTTACGTATATTTTATCACAATATCACACACACATGTGCACACACTCTCCTGCTCAGAACCTTTATAGTTAAAAAATATAGCTTTCAGCTTTAGAACGGTCACCTGTGTGACCTTGGGCATGCTACTTAGCTCTCTACTTCCTCAACTGTAAATGGGGATAACAGTTGCTATGAGAACTAAATGAGATAATGCACGTCAAGTATCATGCATATTGCCTCACTCAATAAATGTCAGCTATTATTAACCTTAGTCTCAACTGGCCCTTTAAGCTTCCGTGTGAATTCCTTCCTGACAGCAGTTTTCAGTAAGACAAAGAGAAGCTTCTGGGGTTAGAGCCACCGTGAGAAGGACCCTCATCAGGCAAACCTGGCCTCCTCTGAGGTTTTTCCTCAGGCAAATCCATGAAAACCCTTTACTCCACAGAGAAACTGCTTGAACACCACCAAAGAGTATGGGCTGTGAAAGAGAGGAAAAACTTGGTATGGGTTTGGGTTTCAGGGTTTATTCAAAGCCCATGGGAGAAATTAGGATAAAGATGGAAAATAGCATTTTAGCTTCTGGCAGAAGTGGAAGTTTAAATTCCAGAATCCCTGTCCTGGGCCAGAACCCTTTACAGCTCTTGACTCTGAAGCCAGCGTCAGGCCAGATCTCAGGGAAAGGCCAGGGGACAGGATGAGGGCAGGAGACAGGAGGGAGGGTGGCCCTCCATGCCCTGCCAGTGTGACATCACCACCCCAGCAGGTGGTGGCCCAAGGAAAAGATCTTGTCAAACCAGGTGTCCGACCCTGGCAGAGATCCCATCCAAGTTTATTCTTTCAGAACCACCACCTTCCCTCTCTGTTGAAGGTGAAACAAGATGAACTAAGCAACTTGATGGTAAATACATATTAATCCCCCTTTTTTTTAAAGTATGGAAACATAGACTTGGTTACAGAAAACAAAAGTATTTTTAATGCATTTGTTAAAAGAACTTACAGTTCCACTGATGATTTACAGTGCATTTCTCAGGTCGAGTTTTCTTGCCACCTCCCTCTTCCTTCCTCTCTAATTCATTGTTGTCCATGGCAGCTTTAAAACTGTCTTAAGTTTCCTAACGGTTGACTGGTGGCTCAACCAGAAGGTAAATGCAAGGAAGTTCTTCCCCCTCCACCAAGATAAGGAAAATAGATTATCTCCTGAAAGAAGTGGAGAATGGTACTTCCACCAGATGCTCTGTACAGATTAGGAACTGCCCCTGATGTGTAGTTAAAGCAGCAAAACTAGGATGCCTGTGTCACAGGTGATAGTCTAGAGGAGCTATACACAAGTTTAAGGGAGCAGGCATGCTTCGTGTACATGAGGGTTCAAGGAAGCCAGGATCTCTCTGAAAAATGGCCTTGGTGGTTATTCCCAGCCTGTGAGTGTCCAACATATGTGCAAAGGAAAGAGCAAGGGACCCTGGTTCTGCTCCAGACCTAAGGTATCTTATGCTCTGGAGATTCCAGAAAATTAGGTGGACTATTTTCTTTAAATTATCACACCTATTCTGTCTAAAATTATACTCTCTCTCTTCCTCCCCATCCTCACTGCCATTCTTTTCCAAATCTGAAGGACCTATTTGCAGCAATGAGACACATATTTGGACATTATAAGAGATGTAATTCAAGTGAACACGAGGAGTTCTGAGACAGATTGTAAGGTTCAAGTTGAACAACAGGTGTACATTTTAGGCTTTTGTATATTCAGAGAAACTGGTAGTTGAGGTATTCAGATTTTATATCAAAATTCTATCTTAATATCAGACAATCTAAAGGATATGCTTGCTGCTGTGTCCTAGTGTTTGTCAATGAGAAATTGAGCATCAGAAACAACAGACTGAGGAACAGGATTGAAAGTAAAAAATCCCACCTACTGGCACCCCGGAGAACAAAGAACAACAGCTGAAGAGTATTTAAAGCTCAAGACCACCCCCACACCTCCATCTCCAAAGGAGAGGGGAGGGGAATGGTTAGATCTCAACAAACAACTGATTTAAAAGAACAGAAACCAGCTCAACACTTAAGTTCACCATGTCTTGGTTCCAATATTTATTACATTGACAGGTTAGGAATACTAGGATAAATAAGTAATATTTTCTCTTACAGAAAATTGTAATGATACTACTAAGTAGGATTAAACACTCTGAGGATTTCACAGAAACGTCAGAATTGAAACAGACAGTAGCCAGTGGCCAGTGTGAGTGACTGTCTCACAGCTATAAATGCTGTGGGCCAGACTTCTACAAACATCTGCATGACAGAAACAATGCCGTTAACATTTAATAATGCTAAAGCCTGGGCATCACCTGCCTTCAAATGCATCTTCACCGAATGTGGTTCCAACCACAAGAAAAGGAAAGTGGAATATTCTTTGGCTCTTCCGACCTAGAAAAAATTCCTGACCTAAGTCACTGAGCAGAGAATCCTAACCCTTTGGAAGCTGGACTCTGTATCTGCTTTCTTCCTGTGACATTATAACTGAGTTTTCAACAGAGGTGCCTGGGTGCCAAGGGGAAGAGGCCTTCTCTGTTGGCACAAGACTGCACTCAGTGCTGGCCGGCACAGTTCTCTTCTCCCGGGGCTGACAAGCTCTTCTGGCCACGTGAACACTTTGCAAGACACTGCATGTGCTGATAACGCCCCCCCCAGACTCTCAGAAACCAGATCTGAGGAAAGTCACGAAAAAGTCACAGCGGTGTTGTGTGGCGCAAACCTCAGAAGAGCACAATGCCTAGTTTTGAAATGAACTCCTTGCACACAGTAATTCCTGTACAGAACAGCATATTTGCTAGAAAGCACAACCCTGGCCATTGCACAACTTCACGAAATGCCATTCTCACGCCACGTCCCCTACAAGTGACAGTGGCAGTGGCAGCGGAGGAGGTGGCCCCACCCCACGCACCCAAGGTACAGACACTTATTCGCGTGAATCCTAATGGTGGGAGTCCTGGTTATTGCAGAATCCAGATGAAAGGCAGGCAGGACCCTAACCAGGGGCCTTCTGGAGAATCCAAGGATGGCCAGGATGTTAAGGTCTAAATCCTGGAGTTGAGGCAAAAGATGCCCTTGCCCAGGTCCAAAGTCCACTCTGGAGATGAGTGGAAAGGCCCAGCTGAGTCACCAAGGGCCCTCCTGCCCTGATGGTTCCTTGCTGCCAGGATTCGAGAGGTGCACAGGAAGTCAGATCTCCAATGGCTTCAGGGTTTCGGATGTAAAAGGAGGATTCGCTGAGGACTCTCCCAGTTGCCCCCATACCATGGCTGCTTAGCTCTGCAGCGTTCCTTCTTTTATCTGTTGGATAAAAAGGTTTCTCTCATCTTCTGGAGTCCGCCCGTTCTGAGCCCGGACAATACACGTGGGCCGGTGCAGGTTGAGCATGTATATCAAATGCTGCTTCTCATTCTTGAGCTCCTCAATTTGGGCCTTCAGTTCAGCATTCACACTCTCCAGCTTCTCTGACTCCTGGGGGACAAGGAACAGAGATATTAGGAAAGGAGCCAAGGTCCAGTGAGGAAGGGAGTGGCCTGCTGGTGGCCCCTGGGTGGCAGGGGTAACAGCTGGGACACGGTAGGGCCCATCAAGCTGGGAATGGCCTTCAGGGGAATGCCATCAGCTCCCTGCTGCAATGCCCCACAAAGCCAAGGCCACAACATTAGGTTTGGGAGAATCCAGAGACTGGAGAAGCCTTTGAACTTGGAGGCTCCTTCAGAGATGCCCTTGAGGCAGGTTGTGACCCTAACAGTAATGAAACAGCAATAGAACCAACAGTAAAGAGATCTCCTTTGCACGGGTGCAGCAGCCCATGGGCAGGTCTTCTAGACCCAAAAGGGCCTTAAGGACTGGAAAGAAATCCAGAGTCACGGTACTTATTAGTCTTTTATGAGTCACTGATTTCACTGAGAAGCTCGTCTCCCCAGAAAGAATGTATATAGCAATAAACAAAATGCCTTAATTTTCGCTGACCCCCTGAAGCAATCGACAGAACCCTCGGCGACCTTTGGAACCTGGGTGAAGACTCTGCCCTGGCCTGTCCACGCCTGAGGGAGAGAACGCAGCCACTGGAAAGACCGCACCACGGCGTGCTCCACCTACCTGCAGCTGTCCTTCCCCCTAGTGCTTCTCCCTTCTGGAAGGGGAAGCCCACTGAACACAGCTGGGAGCACAGACTATTGGATGCACCAAGAAGAAGGAATGCAGAGGTAAGAACCAGATAGGGATGCAGAGAAAGTGTAATCTCTGCCTGTGGATTAAGGAAATAACTTGTTTGAAGTGAGCCAAACGAGAGCTGGCAGCTTCCTTTTCTCAGGAAGATGGGCGAGTGAAGCCTCTTTAACTGGACTGACATATCTTTCAGCCCAGAGGCTTCTGGATGCGTGTGGACCAGCCAAGGGGGGAATCCGGGCTTCAGATGATCTCGTGGTTTTGAATTCACACACCTGCCCTTCTTATACATCTAGAGTCACATTCATTGTGCTAACAGCTCTGCTACTTCCTCGTTCTGTGACTGGCATTTCTACTACCAACTACAGTGCCCTTCCTGGGAAAGCACTTGGGGTGGGGGCTTTCAAAGTCCCCTTCCTCGTGTGACGAGAGGTGCACGGGGGACAGGCGTGAGCAAGAGGAAGGGGCAAGGTACACAGGCACTCACTTTCTGCAGGCACTCTGTCTTCTCCTTCTTCTTGTTTCGGCACTTGGCAGCTGCGATCTTATTTCTTTCCCGTCGCCTCTTTTTCCTTTCATCTTCTTCAGGGGCTACCTGTACAATTCAAGAGGCACAAGCTTCATGGGAGGCAAGAAATTCAACCCACCTCAAATACACTGCCTTTTATTTCCAGCTTAAACGGACAAACCAGGGCAGCCCTAAAGAATCTGGAAGAAGTAAAGCCCTAGACTTTTGCATGAAACCTCTACACACACACACACACACACACATGCACACACCTGCACACACACACACTTAAGAATGAATAATGAAAATCAAAGAACTGTTAAAATTATATTGGCAATATTAGCAAATTAAAATTTACTTTATTTTAAAAAAGCATTTGGATTTAAAAATAACTGTTTGATATTCAAAGTGATAACTGTTGGTAATAACTAGAGCAAGAAACAGATTTTGTTCCATAAATATGTCCTTTCCCCTGGAACCAGGAATGACCTCAGAAACATCACCTCACCACCCATTCCACCTGCCTCTTCTTCCATTCATCTCTATCTTCACCTGGAGCATCATCATAGCACCTCCTTCCTAAGTTCAGGAGAAGAGGAACCCAAGCCTGTTCCCCAAACAAAGTGGCGTTATCAGCCCATGGCTTGGTGCCACCTGTGGGTGGAGAACTAGAACCACCCATTGATTCATCCAACAAGCAGATATTGACCTCTTCCTCTGTGCCCCACCCCGAGCCAGCCCTGGGATCCTCAGAGAACAAAACCCTGCCCTGCTTTAGGACCTGGTCCTCTGTGAAGTTCAATCTGATCCTGACTATGTCTGAGGACTGATGGGGAATCAGCAAAGTCCAGCTACTGGACCTGGTCAGAGACCAGAGTCCAGCTGGAGTGAAGTACTCACAGTGGGCAGAGTGGGTGATGGTTTAGGCCACTAATGTCAGACCTTGTCATGTCATTTGTCACTGCTCCAGACAGTGGGAAAGGGCATGGGAGCTCACCTCAAATCAAAGAGCTCCTGGGACGCCATGATCACCTCACATCTGACTTTGGATTAGCTGACACTGACTTAACCTTGGGCTGAGACAGAGCCTTTACAACGGAGGGACACAATGAGAGGCATTTCTACCTTTTATGTCTTGGCTCCTAGAGCCACACAGGCAGACAATGGGTTTAGACTAAACTACCTTTGAATCTCAGCTTCACGGCCTATTAGCTGTGAGACCTTGCACAAGTTACTATGCTCTTCTGAGCCTCAGTTTCCTCATTTGTAAAATGGGCTCAATAATCTTACCCACCTAATAGGGTTGTGATGAGGGTTAAATTGGTTAATATACGTAAAGCCCTCTGCACAGGGTTTAGCTTGTAGTGAGTGCTGTGGGGCTTTATCATCATTAATCTCATCATCAATGTCTTCATCCAGAATTCAGCAATGCTAGAATTTCCTTTGCAACTTACTCTACAGATATTTTTGGATAGGGGGAGGATTCAAAGTTTCCTCATAAGAGGAAGTACTTGAAAGTGGAGCAAATCTCAGAGTCACACACTGTCAGCTTTAGTTCAACCCCCTCACTTTACTGACGTGCAAAGAGGCACAGAGTGGCCAAGAGTAATGTGCTCAGGGAGGCCCAGGAATCACCAGCTCGTGGTCAGCTGACCAGTAGGCTACAAAACCAGATGTGAAACCCAGGCCTGTGGCTCCTGGTCCTGTGTCCTCTCTTGGCCACAGCAGCCTCGTGTCACCATGCTGCCTTCCCAGAGCTGCCCAGACACACAGGATCCCTGTGGGTTTCACAGGCTCACTGCCTTAAGTTGAAAAGTACAGCAACCAAGGAGACCAGAACATTCAACCAGGTCATCTGGTGCATTCTTTCCCAGTAGAAAAACCTACTTGTTAAACTGACCTAGTTAAGATCAGAAGGTCACTTGATGAACAAAGAATCACAGTACATGAGTTGGATAACTTTAAAGACTTCAAAGCAGGCTGCCTGCTTCTTTCTCTGAAGAACCCTCCAAATATCCTTCCGAAATGCTTTCCTTCCTTCCATGGCACCCCACTACTTCCACTGCATCCTCTAATCTCAAGATATTTAATTAGAAAAAATATTCTTAATTTTTTCCCTTGAGTGTCCTGCATGTTCCACCCTGCACTTTCCAGTATTGGACTGTGCACCAGTGACTGGCACCAGTGACTTCCCCTGAGGTTAACTGGGCTACAGCCAATGTCCCTAATGATGCTGTATGGATATAGCATCAAATAGTAGTTCCACTTAGCATTCACTGAATGCTAACTCTCAGCCAGGCTCTCTGCTAGACCCTTATCAAATATCATCTCCTTTAAGCCTTAGATAAATTCTATACAGGAGTCATTACCTCCGCCCGCACTTTTATAGAGTCATAAAGATTCTTAACCAGCTTCCTTTAAAACTCAGTTCTTTCTGGTCAGGTCCACTACCTCTTGCCCAAAGGCAGGGATCATGCCAGTTAAGTAAGCTTAGAACACTCCCATCTTGCATCCATGAGGGAAAGGCCACCAAAACAGCTGAGATCTCAGCTCTGACGTCTTCGAGGCACCACAGCATCACCAGCAACCACCTCCCAAACTTCTCATCATGCCTGTTACTCCAGGTGTCTTATAAAAAGGTTGCCGAGTAGAGAACAGCACAGGTGTCAGAGACAGAAGTGAACTTGGAGTACAATCTGTATCAAAGCTGTGAGCATGGCTGGCTGGTCCTTGCTCCACCGTCTGGCCACCTGGGTTCTTGTAGTGATGGAAACAATCACCACACTCTGTGCTTCTTCAGAACAACTGGACACAGAAAGTGAGCTCATACAGACTCACGCCTTCCAATACCACCTGTACACTGATGACGCCCAGCCTTGTATCTCTAGCCCTGACTCTTCTCTCACCTCCAGACCCACATATCCGGCTGCCTCCCCCGCACCTCCCCTGGGGCATCAAATAGGACAGATGCCAGCTCTTGCTCCATCCAGCATCCTACGATTCCAATCTCAGCAGCGCACGGACTCTCCATCCTTAGTACTGGTCAGGTCAGAAATTTTGGAGTCACCACTGAGTCCTCCACTTGGAGTCACACCCCACATATGACACCAGGAAGTCAGCTTTACTGTCAAAAACAGGTCCGAAGCTCAGAACTTAGCATCTCACGGCCCCCATCCTGATGCAGACCCTCTCGTGTCTGTATACTGCTTCTGCCCTTGCTCCTGCTGCCCGTTCTTGACACGACAGCCAGGGTAATCACTTAAAAACGTCACGTCAGGCCGTGTTGCTCCTCTGCTCAGAAACCCCCCAGGGGCTTCCCACCTCATTCTGAGTACACGGTGATTCTTTACAACAGCCTATAGGACCCAGTGTGATCTGGGTCCCCATCTATGAATTCAGCACCTACCTGGCTCCCCACCCCAGCCACCTGGCCCTCCTTGCTACTCCTCCTGTGCACCCACCACACCCCTCCCTCCCTGCCCTTATTCTTGATCTTTTGCCAGATACCCTCTTCTGGCCCTCATCTGCTCCTCCTTCGGGTCTCTGCTCAAAGGCCATTCTATCAGTGAAGCCTCTCCCTGACCTCCTGATTTAAAACAGCAACCCCACCCCTACTCCACTTCTCTGTCCCCCTTTATTCTTCTCCTTTGCCCCTGTGTCTCATATCATGCACTTACTCATTTTGTGTATTGTCTGACGCCTGCCGGTGGGAGGAAGGTAGGCTCCCTGTGAGGGCAGTGATTCTGTTCGTTTTATTCACAACTGCAGCCCCTTGCCTAGAACATGCCTGGTGCATGGTAGGTGTTTGATAAGTAAGTGCAGAAAGAACAGACACCCCTGGGAGAACCTACCTCGGCTTTGGTGACTGACATCTCGAGGGGTCTGCCGCTGACGGTGACCGAGTCCAGCGCCGAGGACATCCGGTGGCAGAGGTGCTTGTTCTGGATGGCGAACCTCAGCTCTTCCTTGACAAAGGGTGTCAGGTTAGCAAAATCCTCAAACACCAGTGACCCAGGAGGGGACAGGCAGGGGACGATGGCAGAGGCACTGACTTCCGAGGCAGAGACCTGGCCTGGGTGTTGAAGCATCATTTTGCTGAAAGACACATCGAAACCCAAACTACTTCAGGGATTTGGGGGCGTGGGATCAAGCACCCCCTCCCCACCTCCGCACCTGCGACCTCCAATACCTGAGCCCCACCCCCAGAGGAAGGTCCCATTAGCCCTCAGGCTTCTACTTTGTTTTCATTTCACATCATCCTCATCTTGAGTAAAACAGGTTCTTAAAATACACAGCTCAGCGATGTGGATAAAATGCCTGGTTGAAGTTTATAAGGGGTGGCGTTTCAGGCTACTCGAATTCACAAGAGCTATTAGAGTTGGCTGGTGTGCATATTATGCAAATGTAGCCTCAAACAGTCCTGAAAGAGGAAGAGCATTAAAATAAATCAGTGAGACTACTATGTAACCCCACCTGCAGTCTCCTTTTCAAAAAGAAACTTGGAAGGTATCTGAAATCAAGTTGAATCTATCAGTGAGTGGAAGTAAAAGCAAGGAGTGGGGGACCCTTGAATTTAGCAAATATTTCTCTGAAGCTTCTCCCTCGGGAAGTTGGATCCAAGTCAATGAGAGTGAGGACAGTAATTGTAGTAGGTGTGTTTCTTCGTCCCAATTTGGCAGGGGCTGGGGTGTGGGAATTCAGGTCACAAGGGACTAGTAGTAGCCCCTTCTTAAGGCTAAGACCTCAGAGTAAAGAAAAATGGGGAGCTCAGGATTTGGACCTCTTTTAAGGAGTGTTGTTCAGCCCTGTGATGTCTGGAGGGGCTTGGGCTGGGGGCAGAGGGGACTGGCTGGCGCTAAGGAGTGGTGTGACCTGAGCTCTCTGAGTCTCAGCCTTCATCTGGCAAATGTCTGGGAGCTCCTGCAGCACCGGGATGGAGTCTCCACTGTTGCTCCTTCCAGACCCTGGCCCTGGCACCTGCTGCTCCCAACGCCTGCTGACTGCTGGAGACTCTCCGACCGAATACATGAAATGGGGGAGGGGTGGTCAAATCAAATGGCCTTTGAGGTCCCATCTACCTCTATCATCCTACAGCCCAGGGAACCCAAAGGGACAAAAAAAAAAGTGCAGAAATAGTAATGGTTCCATGGTTCCAGTTTGGAATAGCCCTCCGTAAATCTCTCCTTGCCGTACACTCCCTCCAGCAGTGGCCATGCCCCCTCATCCATGCTTTCAGTTCTCCAGGAGTGATGAGTGTGGGGGTTGTCAGGGCAGGCAGTCCCCTTGGAGTATCCCTCTCAATCCGGGAACCTGTCATTGGCCAAGTCCAGCGAGACAGAAAGCCCTTTGGCAAGTCGCTAACATTTCACAAGTGCCTCCTTCATAGCAGAAACCTTATGTGCATTATCTCACTTAATCTTCACATGAACCAAGTTAGGTCCTAGTCCCATTTTACAGATGAGGCAACTAAAATTTAGACAAGCTAAATAATTTGTCCAAAGTCATAGAGTTAGTATGAGGCAGCGGCAGGATTTGGAATTGAGTTTGACTCCAGAGCTCGTGCCCTTAATTTACAGAGTGTAGAGTATTATTCTACGTTGCAAAAGCAAACAAAAAGCCAGAGCAAACTTTTCTTGGGGATTGGGAGCAGGCATGGGGTGGTATGGGGGTCCTGGTGATGGAGAGGAGACTAAGCAAAGAACCATGGGGAAAACTTGAGCTCTGTATTGAAGTCCTGAGCTTTCTCTGCCTGGGCGCACACTCAGGCTGCCGTCTGCATTCAGGGAGGATGTGTTAGTGAATCTTTTATCCACGAATTTCCAGACTGGGGTCAGAACGTCACGATTTGAGGCCCACTTCCTCATGTGTCATCATTATACCTCCCAGAGCCTTCTCTCTCCTCTGTAAAAGAAGTTTAATAACAATCATCCTATTTTCCCATAATGTTGTGCAAGGTGTTGAAGAAATAATACCCGACTATGCGCTGGAAAACATAACGCAACTAGTAAATATGTTATTACTGGGCCTCCCAGGGATCTGTCCAGCCCGGGGCTGGCTCTCCTACAGATGCTCTGTGGGGTCCAGGTGGGTGGGTGGCTGGTCACTCTCTTTGATCTCATGCACTTCTGAATACAACACCTTGACCTCTACATCCCCCTTAAGATCCAAGATACAATGATGGAGGCAAGAATTCCAGGCCAATGAACGTCACCACTGTTGACTATTCAAAGAAACCCAGGAAATGTATGTCATTCTCTTCCCAAAGCCCTATGTCATGAGTCAGAACTGATGTTCTTCTATCAATTTAATCCTATAATCTTAGGATGCTGGGAGGAGACTTTTCTGGCAGGTGATAAACTCTGAGAAACCAGCTTTCCAGAACCAGAGGCTTAAGATTCTCCCATGCATTTGTCTTTTCCCTCCCTTTTCAACATTATTAAAAACCCTGTAGAGTTCAGGGGTGGAGTTCACAGCTACCACTGGGCTGGCTTTGTCTGGAGGACTGCGTGGCTCCCTTCTACAAGGGCAGTTTGAATTCCACCGCAGTTGAGTTGTAGTTCCATTTCACCTCCCAAGTTTATTAATGAGCTTTCAAGGCTTGGGGTCTGCTGTGTGGGATATTTTTCCCCCTTCTTAGTGTAAAGTCAGCAGTCCTGAGGAAAGAAACTGAAAAATGCCAGTGGTATGGAATGTTTTTATGAAAAGCATTGGGTGGGCTTACTTGAAGATGGAAACAGGGTGTAAAAATGTCTAAAAGCCTTTCAGGAGGTAAAGCAGTTGTGTCTATAAAGATTTGGGCTTTTCCCACACTCAGCTAAAGTTCAGGTTCTTGAGATACTTTCTAGTTATTCGTTGCCTCATTCTCTTAAGTGTGAGCAGCCTAATCTCAGGCTGTGTCCCTACAAGAAAAATGAAGTTAAATCTTCAGTTTTTCAGAAACTTGAGACCCTTGAACATCCCCCTTTGAAGAAAAAATTTTAGAGGATTTTCTGAGTTGACTTTCTATATTGATCTTAAAATTGTCCAGACTTATTACAAAGAACCTGCATTTTGCTTCTGCTTCATTATCTCTAATCAGAAGTCGTGTCATATAATCAGCAATTTCATCATTTTCAAGAAAGTGAAACTTTACTCATGTATTTCTTTAACTGGAAATTCAGCTCCCAGATTTTATTTCCTAGTAGCTGCTACTACCTTGAATTTTCACTTTTAATTTTCATCTCTTTCCACTAAACGCTGCTCATAAAACATCTTAGAGTAGGTAGCCAGTTCTTTCACTAACTTCCTATCTTTGTCTTTTTCCCAGCCCGCTGGAAGTGGGTATATAGGCACTCCAGTTGTAGGTGTAAGGCTAGACATCAGGACAGAAATGACGCTTGCAGGCCTATTATTACCACTCACACTGAGCACCCAATGACATGCTGTCTGGGCCTCAGTCAACTCATATGTAAAATGAGACCAGTACCGCCTGCCCCAGTTCCCTCACAGGGCTGCCAGGAAGATTATGTGAGATATGTGAAGGTGGATGTACACACATCCTGGGTAACCGTTATTCCTTTGATTCCCCATTTTGGGGGTGGGGGGGCCCATAATGTTGCTGTCAATGAAATTAAGCCCCATTAATCAGGAGTTAACTGGAACCCTCAAGAAATTCAGGTCAGTCACAGCTTCTTTTGCACTTTGATTGACCTCTGGGCTCTTGACACACCAGATCAGTTCCACCAGCGCACTATCTGCTGGCCCCAGCTTGTCTCCACTGGTCTTAAGTACTTGAGAAATAAGCAGTTCTCACACACGAAACCATTTCTGGTTCCTGTGGTGTCCTGGCTGTGTACTTCCTCCTCCCCAGGCCGAGTAACACTTGGAACCACTGACCCTGTCCCATGCCCAGCCCGTTTGAATAAGGAAGAAATCGTGAGCTCTATACAATGGGATAGAACACCCAACATTAGAGTTGTCTAGGTCAGATCTTCACTTTGTAATTGAGTAAAATGGGGTCCAGGAAGATAAAGCGACTTGCCCAAGGCCATAAAGCTGGTGAATGGCCCAGTCCAGGCCAAGCTGTTGACCGTCCACCTGCTGGTCATTTTGCTCCATCATCAACAGAGATTCAACACCGCGTGGATCAACCAACAAGGCAAATGGAAAACAGAGGCATTGGCCAGGTAGATGAAGGGTCAATAGTCCTAGTAACCTGTACCCACCACAGAGGAGGCTTTGATAGGACTAAGACAGGGAGGGAGTATAGAAGAGAACAATGGGGAGAAAAGACAGAGAGAGAGAGAGAGAGAGAAGAAATGGTGAAGTGAAGATAGGAAGGATCTGGAGGCTCCAATAGCTGCCACAGGTGCTGGGTACTGTATCTTATTCACACTTTGTGCCTGGAGTGCTGCCTGCGCTGTTGTCTCTGAAACTATCCAGACGATAATAACTACAAAACCCACCCCCACCCCATTCTTCATGCAGGATATCCTCAAAGCAATGGCTTATTTGTTGTAGTATTATTCTACAGCAAATGCTATATGCAAAGCCAGGGGGACAGCCATACCAATTTCTCCTTCATTTATAGTTAAGGAGACAGAGGCCTCAAACAGATGTGACTGTCACCCACACTGAAATAGGTGAATTAAGAGAGCACCCAGACGGTACAGATGAATTGGTTTGCAAGGCTGAATAGAGACACAGATGTAGAGAACAAACATGCGGACACCAAGGGGGGAAAGGAGGGGAGGTGAATTGGGAGATTGGGGTTGACATATATATGCTAATATGTATAAAATAGGTAACTAATGATAAAAAAAGAGAGCACCCAGATATTCTAGCGCTCTTTTTTTTTTTTTCTGGCTTCGTCAAGGGGTTAGCAAGTCCTCTGTAAGGAAGCATATGCGATTTGGTAATGAAATTAGGGAAAAGCAAATGGTTAGGAGGAAAGGAAGTAATTCAATCAGATGAAAAGAGAGTGGGGGGAGCAGAGAAGGAGAATCATTCCAGAACGTTGGGAAGGGAAGAGATGCCTCACAGAGAAGTCCCTTTCCCACGCCTTCTCGGAGGCCGGCCAGTGACATCCAAGCCCCTTCATTTAAGCCACTCAAGTCCGCTCATCGGTCCCTTTTCTTTCAATGACACCACTCTAGAATATGAAAACCTTCGGCCAGAGAGGACCCTAATGGTTATCCGGTCCAACCACCACCTCGTGCCCGCAAACAGGCAGAGGGGCCAAGAGTGTCTCTATGCCCGCATCTCCCAGCTGGTGATACTGAGGCTCAAGGACGTCAAGCGCAGTATAAGCTCTCAGGGTCCTGGCCCCTAGACCACAGGGCCAGTATCTCACTTATCTGAACTGACTTCGCACTCTCGCTTCCCCCCCACGGTGGGTCTCCCCGGGTGAAAAGCAGAAAAATCCGCGAACCGCCAGGGGAAGAGCCAGAGCTTGAGTCACAGTACAAGAGAAAAGCGCGTGAGAAACTTGGGACAGGAAGCCTCCGGTCCAGGAGCTCGGCACCTGTGCCGGGAGCCCTCTCCGCCTTCCGCCCCGGGGCAGCGGCAGGAGCGCGCGCCACCTCTAAACTTATCCCGACTGACTTTCGCTCCCGGCTACCGGCGCGGTCCCGCCGCCTGGCGCTCCGGGGTAAGCAGGGCGACCCCCAGCGGCCGCGCCCGAGACCCCGGCTCGCCCGTTCCTTCCCCATTCATTCCCGTTCCGCCCCTGGGGCAGCCCTTCCGCGAGCCCCGGCCTCCGCGCCTCTCGGGAAGGCTGGGCTCGGGAGTGGCAGTGCCCGCGCACCGAGCGAGGGATGGAGCCGGCCGGCGAGCCCGCTAGGCTCGGACACCCTGAGCGCCCACCACCCCTCGACCGCTCCCAGGGGGTGAGTAAACCCGAGGGCGGAGAGGAGCTGTGCTCCGACGCCAGTTGAGGAGCAGGAGCCCGACTTCTCAGTTGCCAGGAACATTTCGCGCCCCAAGTCAAAAGAGAAAGTTCTTTGCGATAAAGTTTCTAAAGCGCCGAGTAGCAGTGGTGGCTGGGAGAAGTTCAGCCAGAGTTCTTTCGGAGCCAGAGGCTGGGGGCAAGTGTCGGGGGTGGGCTCAGGGTTCCGGGACTGGTTACTAGAGGGGCGCAAAGAGGATAAAAGCGAGCCACCCTTGCCGCGCTCACTTACTCGTAGGCTTCCAGCGCTCACCTCCTGTCTCCACTCGGGGCGGCCAGGGTCCAGAGGGCGGGCGGGGTCGGGGCGGGGTCGGGCTGTCTGTCTGTGGGGCCGGCGGGCGAGCACCGAGGGCGCACGGCCGGCGCGCGGGCTGGCGGGTCCGCTGGGGCGGCGGCGCGGGGAGACCGCTGTGCAGTGCGCGCCTCGCTACGTGCGACTGTGGCTGGGAGCGCGTTGCATCACCCCTTTTATAGCCCTCCGGCTGGCGGCGCGCCCATTTTCTACGGGTTACCAGTCCCAGGCTGACGTAATGCTATTAATAGCTTCCCCGGAGAACCAGCAGAACTAGGCTGGGCGAAAGCCCCGGGGGGGGGGGGGGGCGGGCGGGGAGGGGCCAAAGAGGAGGAGGGGAAAAGAGGGACCGGTGATGCAAGCTCTGGGAGGAGCCGGCCGGGGAGCGTTCTCCCGGCCTCGCACGCCGGGACACACGCACCCGCCCGCCCTCTCTCTCCATATCAGGGCCGGAGCCGCCCGGGCTGGCCGCCAGATGTGCGTACTCGCCGCTGCGTGTTCCAGGCATGAGCCAATGGTGCCCAAGCCAGCGGCATGACTCCACCGCGCTGGCATCTCTCCCTCCGCTAGGTTGGGGAGGGGGGAGATTGGAGAGGCGGGTCCTGGCCGCTGCCCAGACTAGGTAAGGCTGGGAAGCAAGCAGCGACCTTTCTCTAAAATGCGTGGTCATTTTCTGGAGCTTCGGGAAAATACTCCCTTCCCGGTCGGAAGCCTCCTTCTAAAGTAGGGGACGGGCTAGGAACAGAAGGGTTATTCCCCAGTGTGGGAGAAGTGTTCAAAGGCACCCTTACGGTGAGCCCACACCGTTACCCGCCGGGGGTGACCTCTGCGGCGGGGACCGTGAGAAATCTGTCAGTTAACCCAAGCGGACAGAACAGCGCTCCGCGGGCACCGTGCGCCCACGCCCGCAGCCCCGGCACACCCCACACGGGCGCACACGCGGAACAGCCTCCTGGCGGGTTGGGAACCCAGTTCGCTCCAGGGCGAGTGATAGGACCAAATGGGTTATGATTTTTTTTTTAAACAGCCACAAAGCGTTTGAAATTAACAGTGAAACGAACGAGCCCGTGACAAGATAAGCAACCTGGAAAAATCAGAGGCAACTCAGACAGGGGCTAAGAGTAGGGCTGAAGCCTAGAGGCCAGGGTGAGGTGTAAAGAGTAGGTGCTTTAGTTTCCGCGAGTCCGGCGGGGCGGGGGTCGCCTCGCTCTCTGGCAATGTTGAGGGAAAACCCATCTTCGGCTTCCCCGTGTTTTTCTGCTCCCAGAGAGGATTAGGCTGGGACCGGACGGCCCGGACTGAGGACGCACTAACTGCCGCGGAAACAAGGCCCCGCAACAGAAATGCTTTTCGCCTTAAAGCAGGGTGGCGGGAAGGGCGGGGTCTCGTGGCCCAGATTCGAGCCGAGTCTTCAACAGAACTGGATTTGACCCTTAAAATCGATTTCGCAGTTCCGATTCCCCGATCCCAGCTGTCTAGGCTTCGAGAGCGGAAGAACCAGAGACCTTCTCAACTGCTCATGGACAAATATAGGTGGACGCTTGTGTGGCCAGCCATGTTTCGTACCTGCCTGGGAGGGAGACCCGCGTGCGCCCGTGGGGTGTAGGGGCACGTGCTTCCACCTGCCTTTAGGGAGAGAGACGGTCAAAGGTCATCGTTTGGTAATTTGGGGTAGGAACTAGAAGGCTCTCAGAGCTGAGATCTCTCCGGCAGCCCCACCCCACCTGTAGCCCTCGGCCATTAACTGTCGTGGTGGAGGGTCCTGTCTGTCTCTGCCTCTCTCTGCCTTACACGCACACACACACAAAGTCCCGCACCCTCGGGGAAACTGTCCCTCTCCCCAGCCCCTCCGATGGCCCAGCAGCCTGGCATAGATACCCTCAGGGCTACAGGTAAAACTGAGTCCCCCGCACCCAGGTTCCTCTCCCCCGAACCCGAGCCTCACCGGGACACCCCTTAAGTTTCGGGGCCCAGGACAACGCGGGAGCGGCCTTGGAAGTCCCCGCTCCCCCACCCGTCCGGGAGTCCCGAGGTTCCATGCAGGGTCCTCGGGGATGTTGCCCGGGACCTCACCGGGTTTCCGACAAAGTCGCACGGGAAAAGTGGGGCGTTGTTTTTGCTTTACTTTTCACCCTGGTAACGGGCCTCGCGGCCCCACCCCCAGCCCCCACCCCCAGCTCCACACCCCCCACACCCCGCCCTCCTGCCCACGCACCGGCAGGTAAACCCCGGGCGGGCAGGTAAACCCCGGGCGTGCCGGCACAACCCATAGAGCACCGCGAGAGCAGGAGAGGCGTTTGTAAATTTACATTAAAGTTATTTGGGATTCTCTACATCTTTTCTATCTACTTGTCCAATGCTCCCGAATAAATTGCACCATTATAAAGAGAAACAAGTAGATGGGGGAGAAAACGTGAAAGCGACCCCCCCACACACACACCGTGTTTTCCTTTGTGAAATTCCTGCAGAAATCTTTAACCAGTTTCCATTTTAATCTAGGATTCCATCAATACACCCAAGCCAGGTTTGTGGAGGTTTTCGTCCTGTCGTTAAAGGGAAATTCAGCTTCGGGCGTAGGTAAACAAACAGCTAGACCAGCCTCCACAAAACAATGCAAGAGAAGGGTGATTAAGACGGAGACGTTCACAACTCCTGGTCGGTTTATTTTTATTACCGTGGTACCTCCCGCTCCTCTTATTAAAGCTGCTTCATTCTAATAATTCTTGGTTTAGAATCCCCAAGTCACACCTGGATAGAAATGCTGTCAGCTGTTCTCAGAACTCTGAGCCTCGCTCTCCCACTGAAACTCTAAAAGCGATAAGAATCTTGACAGAGAAGTAAGTCCACCCCCTTGTGAATGAAACTCTTATCCAAGGAAAACAAAAAGGACTGCTGCCTGCCTCCCTGCCTCCATCCCCAAGGAGAACTCTGAAATCTGCCTAAACGAAGAGAGACTGGGAAAGCAAGGGAAGGGGTACAGCCCCAAGGTGTGTGTCCCAGAGGCACGATCATTACCTGAGTCCTGTGCGTCCTCACTTTAGCCTGACTTTGGATCCAACAATGTCCCCCCTGCACACTGTATCATCTAGAGGAGGGGCAAGAAAAGCTTCCCAGAAGGAACCGCTTGTCTACGGAAAGGCAAAGAATGCCTCTCCCCTCCCTGAGAAGGAAGCCCTGGGTAGGGTTATTTCAGGGGTTAATCCTCAATGAAAGAGGGTTAAGCAGAGACTTGAATATTGCTGAGGTTTTACGCTGGAGAACTGCCTGGGGAATCTACATTCAGACCAGCCTCAGTATGTTTTGCTGAGTGAGATAAGAATTGGAAACTTCATGTTGGGACATGTGCACAAGGAAGGGGGAAAAGTTAAAAGGGGAGGGGATGGAACTAGGCAGCTAAAACCAGCCCGCTGTGGCAACCGAATCTAAACAGCAAAACATTGCAGGGAGCCAAAAGAGAGGGAAAAAAAAAGTTCGAGAGATATTTAAAGATTTTAGCAGTTTCTTAGTCCAGGGATCAGTCCCTTCCCACTCCTTTCCCCACCCCCATTATTCTTATTCAAACCTCAAGATTGTATTTGCTCACAGAGCTCTAGAGAGGCAAGTGAAACACACCTTAAAATCAGTCAGGGTACTAGCAGCCCTGTTCTCCTGGCTCAACCCAATTCTGCTCCTCAGAAAGGGAGTGGGGTAGATTTTCTTTTTTTTTTTTTTGGGCACACGGGCTTAGTTGCTCCGCGGCATGTGGGATCTTCCTGGAGCTGGGATCGAACCCGTGACCTCTGCATTGGCAGGCGGATTCTTAACCACTGCGCCACCTAGGAAGCCCATGGGAGTGGGGTAGATTTTCTTCTTCTCTCTTCTGCTTTCCCAAGCCCACGCTTTCTATAAAGTGAATGTGAATGTGGGGATTACTAATTCAAGAGTCTTCTCCCTCAGGAAACATGGGTGAAGCATCGTATAGTGGGCTCTGAAATGTGGAAGGTGGCGCTTTGATTCAGGATTCAGCACGTAGTGGCTGTGTCATCTTGGATAAGTCATTTCACTCTCTGTGCCTAAGTTTCCTCAGCTGAAAAGTGGCCCTCATCATAGCATCTGACACATAAGGATTCACTGAGGATAGGGCACACAGCCAGCCCTCAGTAGTGGTATCATTAACTATGAACCAAGGGAGGCATTCTGGGGATACCCCTGAATCTCTCCCAGAGCCTATTCTGTCCCCCTAGTCAGTGGCAAAGAGTGGGTGAAGTTGAGCTACATCCGGGAACGACCCCATCTTCAGGGGAGTGGGAATAGGACTCCACAAAGAAAACAATGAGAGCAATCCCCATTTTCCATCCACACAACTCTGGTACACATCCGGGGCTCTCCTCAGAGCAGGGCGGACCTGCTAAGTGCCCCAGGATAGGAGCCGGGGTTGAGGAGGGTGTTGGGTTTTGGTCTGGTTCTGCCTTTGGTATTCTTGAGCAAGGCACTCCCGCTCTCTAAGCCCCTCTTGTCTAAAGTGAGGAGCCCTGGGCTGAGCTCTGAGGGTCTTGAATGGAGATCTTCTGCAGAAGCCATCCTACAAGTCCCTGGCAGCCCCTCCTAGGAGAGAGAGGAGTCAGGGGAGGGAGGCGTCAGGGGGAAGGCATGGGAGAGCACAAGGAACAAACTCATTTCAACCATCTCTCTTCCCCTCCAAAAACTAGAGTCAGGAAAAGTTGTCCAACTTGATTATCAAATACAGCCTGTGGTCCTGACAACTTTCCTTTCTCCTCCTCCTCCTCCACCTTCTTCTTCTCCTTCTCCTCCTCCTCCTTCTCTTTGTCCTCTTCCCCCTCTTCCTCCTCCTCCTTCTTCTCTCTCTCTCTCTCTCTTAACATTTCCAGGGAATTTTACCCATGGACTTGGTGCCTTGCTCGGTAGGAGGGGCTGTGAGTGGAGCACCCCAGGGTGCATCTTTGGGGACCTTCTGGTGTGTAGTCCACCTTCTATGCCGTAGACACCCACTTTGGGCCATAGGGTCAAAGCCCAGGTAGCAGCTTTTCCTGTTTAAGAGTGGGGATCCCAGAGCCCTGGGACATCCAAGTCCCCGTAGCCAGGGGAACTGCAGGATTCAGGAGCCCTGGGACCCACTCAAAGTTTCCTCTCCAGCCAACAAAGTGACTTAGTGCAAGTCATAAACACTTCATCTGTGTTCCAGTCTATAAAATTTATTTCATATTTCATATTGACTAATATTGGCTCCCCCAAAACCATTGTTGTAAAGAAGCAATGAGATAACAGGTATGAGAGTCATTTGAAAATAAAGAATCATACTTTTAAAGATCCCTTTGGAGGAGTTAGTATAATTTTTTTTTAATTTAAATTTATTTATTTATTTATTATTTTTGGGGGGGGTACACCAAGTTCAATCATCTGTTTTTATACACATATCCCCGTATTCCCTCCCTCCCTCGACTCCCCCCCACCCTTCCTAATTTTTTTTATCATTATGAAAATTTGGGAAATGGGCAACAGAAAAGATTACCCGTAATCTCAACACTATTAGCACTTTGGTGTGTTTCCTTTTGGTCTTTTTTCTCATGCATATGATTTTTAAAAACAGAATTGTGATTGAGATTGCAAGCAACTTTGAAATTTGCTCTTTTGCTTGTTACTCTGAATTGTATATGGTTCTTATTACCATAATTTTTTCTTCTCAAAAAATGTTGTTCATTTTATTGTGAAATGCAGCACATGTACAGATGATTATAGAACATATATCTGCATTTTAATAGTAAAACAAATTTCAAGACTCTACCACTCAAGTGAAGGAGTAGACTACCACTGCAAGTACTTAGAAGCCCCCATGCGACCATTCCTGATCACACCTGCCTCTCTCTGCCTCCCAGAGGTCACTGCTATCTTGACTTTTATTACCATAATTTTTAATGGCCGATGGTCGTGATATGATTTAGTCATTCCCCTACTTTTAGCAGAGTGTTGCTAGAGTGCTGTACAAATTAAAATCTTTATTACGGGGGAGAGGCATCACATTCCATCATTGCCAGGTTGCTTACATGGAGTTAGAGAAAGGGTCTGGATTTCTATCTTCAAGTGCTACATGCGGTGTAGTGGAAGATGGAAGGATCCTGAATGATTGTGACTGCCAGTGCATTTTCTTTGTTTCTTCACATCTAAGCAAAAAACTCCTGCAGGCACTTTTCCCATGAAGCAACTCCTTTAATCCTCCCCCTCTCTGCCTTCCCATCCCCCTTTATTTTCTGTTTGTCCACCTTAGAATAGACACTCTAGTCTGTGGCATGGGTGAGCGGCACAGAGGCAGAACAGCTGGAGCAGCGCTTCTGCCTGTGCCTTCCGGGCGATTGCTCACAATGGCTCAGGTAGCACCTCAGCTCTGGCATCTCTATGCCAGCTCAGTGGCATGGGCAGCATGTGTGATGTCAGGTAGCAGCCACCAGAGCAGGTTCCTGGAGCCCCAGTGGTGCTGATTCTCCAAACTACAAGACACCAGAACAAAAAGGACCCTGGAAATCATCTACTTCCATCAAACTGGGCACGAGCATGTACATGGGTACACCATTGGGCACCAGAGCCAGGAGGTAGATAGAGGGCATCTTGCTGGAGTCTTAATTAATATGTGCTTTAAATATTGTTTTATATTAAACAAATATGGATATGCTGAATTTAAATATGTCACACAAGAATTTTTAAGGAAAGTTAAATTTGAAGAAGACATCAAATACACTTTGGGCTTGGGACAGGCTACCAAAAGTTATACTCCTAGGGCCCTGGGGGGATTAGTTCCCTATCTAAGTGCCTTTTAGTATACAATAATATAAGCAAATGCTGTTGTGTAGTACTCACAGAGTTCCAGACTGTAGGCTAAGCCCTTTACGTATAGTTAATGCCTATAATCCTCATAACAACCCTATTAGGTAATTACTGTGGACATCTCCATTTTGTAGGTGAGGAAACTGAGGCACAGAGAAGGTAAATAATTGCCAGAAGTTGCCCAGCTAGCGAGTGGCAGAGTAGGATTTGAGCTCAAGCAGTCTGGCTCCCAAGTCGGGGTGCTTGGCCACGACACCTACTGCCTTTCAGCAAATGCTCATAGGAAAACTTGGGGAGCTCTGACGCAGTTCAGCATCCTCAATGGATGGGTGGGGATGTCGAGCTCACAGAGGACAAGTGGCTCTCTTACAATTCTCCAGAATCATACATTCTTTTTATTTTATTATAGTTGATTTACAATGTTGTGTTAATTTCTGCTGTACAGCAAAGTGATTCAGTTATACATGCATATATTCTTTTTCATATTCTTTTCTATTAAGTTTTATCACAGAATATTGAATATAGTTCCCTGTGCTATGCAGTAAGACCTTATAGTTTATTCATCCTGTATATAATAGTTTGCATCTACTCCTCCCAAATTCCCAATCCTTCCCTCCCCCGCTCCCTGTTTGCAGCCACAAATCTGTTCTCTCTGTGAGTCTGTTTCTGTTTCATAGATATGTTCATTTGTGTCGTATTTTAGATTCCACATATAAGTGATATCACTTATATCACTCTTTCTGAAGTACTTCACTTAGCATGCAGAATCATAAATTCTTATACCAAGGGACTTCCCTGGTAGTCCAGTGGATAAGACTCAGAGCTCCTAGTGCAGGGGGCCCAGGTTCCATCCCTGGTGGGGGAACTAGATCCCACATGCATGCCACAATTAAGAGTCCACATGCCACAACTAAAAGGTCCTGCATGTCACAGCCGAGACCTGGTGCAGCCAAAATAAATAAAATAAACAAATAAATAAATCTTTAAATAAATAAGTAAATAATAAATTCTTACACCGAATTGAAGCTTCGCAACAGACTTCGGAACCCCCTGTTTGCCCTTTGCCCCGGAAGATGCTCCATTTGCTAAGGTGGGGCCAAGGTAAAGGACAGCTGCTTGTGAGAGGGATGGACAACTTTTCAGAGGTGTCCTGTGCTCGTGGCTGACCCTGTGCAACGTCCTTGGAGCTGAAAGGGTGAGTGGCAGAAGGGTGGGAGCCAGGGATAGCAGAAGGAAACTTGGACCTGCACTTTTTTCCTTCCTCATGCCTTACCCTTGAAGCTAACACATCATAAAGAACCCTGATACATCAGAAATGTCTAGAGCCCAATGGAAAACTCCATCTGTCAGGCTGACTTACTGACTGATAACAAAAAAAATCAATGGGAGGCTAAGTCATATTTGATAATTACTATTTACTGAGCACATGCTACATGCCAGGCACAATGGTAAGCACTTTTAAAAATACCCAGTATCTTATTTCATCCTTGTAATAACCTAGTGAGGTAGGTATTAGTATTTCAGTTTTACTGATGAGGAAACCAAAGCTCAGAAAGGTTAAGATAATTGCTCTTAGGCCTTTGATTCAAACACAGGTCTGAATTCCTTCAAAACTTCTATTAAGTGCTACTATCCCTCAAATCTTAGAGAGCTTTACATGTACTTATTTTCCTATAGCCTTGCCTCTCTTGTTGAAAAGGGGCACCTCCCTCCCTTTACCAAAGTCTTGTTGAATGCATGGAACCTTCCAGTATTGACCTTACCATACTCCTAAAGTCTCAGAAGACTCCCACGTGACAAATTCCAGATCCCTGTGCCCTCGTGATACTGTCCTCTCTGCCAAATTTGCAATTATTCCGTAATTTTCTTTAACCACAAACAGAAGCCCTGCTATTGACTGAGTAAACTGAGTAGGGCTTTTTGGACTTTTATTCTGTTTCCCAAAATATGATGAACAGAAATCATCTGATGATGAACTTGTACTTGAAACTGGAGTGGCTGAGGGTGGAGTGAGTCACTCTGGTGAGTTTATACCTACCAGTCAATCCTTCAAATGCTGTCCTAGTGCCAGACCCTGTGCTCAGCAGTATGTTTAGATATCTTGGGGTTACAAGGGCAACATAAAGCATTCTTTGCCCTTGAGGAGTTTAAAATCTTGTTTAGGTGGCAAACTAAGATGCATGAAACAGTATCCAGCACATAGCAGTTGCCATATATATGTGTATATATACACATATATATACATACATAATCAGCAAACATTTAATGGGTACCTACTATGTATTGGGTCTTATGTTGGGAGCTGCAAATACACAGTGATGCTTTCTTGCCTGGAAGATGCTCACAGCTCATGGGGAGATGGACTTTGACAACAGGTAGGCTGATGTAATAAGGGCTAAAGTGGAGCAGGAAAGCTCTGCTCAGGAGAATTGGCAAAGGCTGATGGACAAAGTGACTTTTGAGCTGAATGCTGAAGCTGAGCATTTTCTGGGCAGGGGAGGAGGGCAGGTATTCCAGGCATGGAGAGAAGTGTATGCAGAGGCAATGGGTGCCAGAAAGTCAGGGACCATATCCTGCTCATCTCTACATTCATTGCCAGCTCCTTGCACTGTTCCAGATACATGCTTGGCCCACAGTAAGTGTGCATGCGATGAGTGAAAATACAGACTTGTGAAAACCCGTAGCAGGTCTGGAGAAGCAGCTGTGGAGCGGGCGTATGCATGGAGGGGAAGGGGATTGGGGAGCAAGTGGGCGGGAACGGACTGTGATAGGCCTTGAAGGTTGTAATAATCAGTTTGGATTGTGTCCCAGGATAAAGGGGAGAGGTGGGTCACAGAGTCTTTCAGCAGTGGATGACACAGCAGATGTTGTTTAGGAAAATTGCTGGTGCTGGGCTGAGAGGGGACTGGATGGGAGAGGAGGATGCGGGAGGAGGCATCGGGAAACTGCAACACTGGTCAGGTGAGGTGATTGAGGGCCAGATGAACTGAGAAGATGGTGGTACCCCACTCTCCTATGTTGTTTATTCAAAATAAAAATTATCCATGAAACATAACGCTCTTATGTGTGCTGAAAGTAAAGTAGCTGTTTGCCCCTTTGATCTTTTCATTGCAAAGTTCAAGATTCCGTCATTGAAGTTGAGCTTCTCCCATTTGGGGGGGCTGTCCTCACTTTACCTCGTATGTATATATATGTGGTGGTACTATAAATTCTGAAAATTTTTTTACAGTTCTTCAATTCTCTGATCTTAGGCTCTGTGTCTACAATCAAGGATGATGATGAAGATGTTGATCATGATGGGGATGGTACACTTTAAAAGATCCTTTTCTCCGGTCGTCATTCCCTGTTAACCTGGTTGCATAAAAGTTAATCACAGAGGAAGCCCCGGGTTATCTCTGTCAGCCTTGGACACACCTGTCTGGATAGACTATCTCTTTCGCTCAATTTCCAGCATATAGTCTTGGTCTCTGTTTCCTGATCTGAAAAGTTGCCACAGCCACATTGGATTACTATGGGGGATAAATTCATTCACTTATTCATCGAGTGTTTATTGAGTGCCTGCTACACGCCAGGCATTGTTCAAGATGCTAGGAATATAGGAATGAACAAGGCAAACAAAGGCTCCACACTGGGCACTTAGCAGATGCCCGAACATTAATTTATCCTCTTACATTTAATTTAAATTAAAATAAGGCTGGTGTGGAAACTCAAAAAGATTCTCGATTCAGAAGAACCAGTGTTGTCACTTTTGCGCTCTTTTAAAGAATTAGGGAAAAATTATTGACCTTTACCAGCTCATTGTCCATGTGTTGGAGGGAAGCCATCATCTCTTTTTCCCCTTTCATTTTGGCCTTGAAAAGGGAGAGGCTGGGAGAGTGGGGATCGTGTGCTTTCATTCTTTCATATAAAGCTTTAGTTTTAATTTTCACATTCCCCATGGCACGCTTCTGCACTGGCTACATGTCCTGACATGTAGAACTAAAGGAAACACAAAATGAAAATGAAACAATGTTCCACCTGAGTCACTGTCTCTGTTTCTCCCTTATCACCAAAGCAATGCACTCCCACACAATTGAGGCTTGTTCTATTTAGGTTTTAAAACGTCATCTTTGTAATTAAAGCACACTATTATTGCTATAAAGTCAATTGGAAAACACATTCTTAGAAACACCTCTCTGATTCATAAATATTTGGATGGTGAGGTCACGAAGGTGGAATGCTAACCTTGCTAACATGCTGATGATAAGGATCAGTAGATGCTAACATTACACAGTGAAAAGTTAGCCTTAGCCTGGAACAGAAAAATCAGGTGGAAAATTGGGTGGTTATTTTGTGATGATCATTTGGCATAATATAGGTATGATAAATACCTTTTTGGAATGTTGTAATTCACTTGACTTGCATTTATTAATTCATTTAAGAAATGTTTATTGAGTGCCAGCCTCCTGGCTTAACACACCAGGTCCTTCTCTGCACTTCTCTCCAGACCAGTGGGGCCCCTCCCCACCAGCACTACAAGCGCCAACCACTTGAGGCGCTAGTAGTTTCAGTTTCTCACTGAGCCTTTCACATCGCTGCATTGTTGCCTATACTGATCCTTCTACCTGGAATTTCCTCCTCCTCCCCACAACCCAGCCCTCTCCGCCTGGAAAATTGCTATTTTATTTTATCTTTCAAAATTCAGTTCCAAAGTCACTTTCTCATGTATGCAATTTTAATCACAACCAGGATTAGCTATGTAATTTGTAATTTAAATGAAAACATGGATCCTTGTTAAAAAATGATTAAGAATTTCAAGGTGGTGACAGCAGAGCATTAAACCAAGTGTAGGACCTTTAGAGAGTGGGACTGCAGATCACATGCTCATGGAGTCAGCCTTGTCACACCTTTCCTGTGTTCCCATAATTCTTAGTTGATATTATTGTTTCTTGGCCATTCAACATCTATCCACCCAAATTTAGGTACTGGTTTCCTAGTTTTCCTCTGGGAGAGCCATTCCCCTCACATGCCTGGTCCATGGGCTTTGGGTGACCAGTTAGCAAACCATGTCAGGAGCCATGGTGATTGGTCCAGGAATGGGCTCGGGACCCAATCAGAGCCAAGTTGCTGCTAGGAGCGTTTGGCTGGGGCTACTGGAGACTCACTCACTTTCCTGCTGGACTTGAATGTGTGAGTAGGGGGGTGGGGGTGGGGGTGGGCTAGAGCTTGCTGGGTTGTCACGTGGGGCAGGAGATAAATGGCAGAGTGTGAGAGGCTCTTCAGTAAGGTGGGCCTGCAGGCACATTTGCCAAGTACTTTTCAGTTATCTGAACCAGTAAATTCCCCCTTTTTGCTTTAGCCATTTGGAATTGGGTTTTCTGACACTTGCAAACAAGAATCCTTGGGAATACACATCTATTTGGTCCTTATACATTTTTGTATGTGTTCCCTCACTGTTCTATGAGTTCCTTGGGAGCAAGAAGCTTATTTATTCATCTTGCCATCCCTGGGCACTTGGGATAGTATTAAAATATCCTTTCAGTTTTAAAATAAGTAGAATGATTGTGATAATGGATGGAAAAACAACAGTTGGTAACCTCATCCCCATTGCCCTGATTTTTGTTATGAAATTTAACTGGTCTGTAAAATCAAGGTATCTGTGGGCCCCTGCCACACTTCCTTTCAGTTCAGTACATGCCAAGTCCAGGTGACAGGTGATACGTTGGTAGGTTAATTCTGCTCACGGGTGCTGACCACACCCTCTTCTTTCTCCTGAGGTGGGGGCCTGTGAGGAGCCTACAAAGCACATTCACACCCATTAGTCCTGTGTATCCCATACAACCCTGAGAAGGGATCAGGGCAGGGAGAGTTATCTCCATTTTACAGACTAGAAGTTGAAGAAAAGTCTGAGCAGTTTTGTCAAGATCTAGGGCATCACTGTCCAATATGATAGCTATCTGCTGCACGTGGCCATTGAGCACTTGAACGTGGCTAATCCGAACAGAGATGTGCTGGAGTGTAAAATACACACTGGGTTTCAAAGACTTAGGGGAAAAATTGTAAAATAGCACCTTAATAATTCTTGCATTAATTACGTCAAAATCATATTTTGAATATATTGAATTAAATAAAACGTATTGTTAACATGAATGTCACTTATTTAATTTTGTTTTTATTAATGTGGCTACTAGAAAATTAAAAATTATATATGCGGCTCACATTTGTGACTCGTATTTTATTTCTTTTGGATAGCTGATCTAGAGCTAGCTTCCTGGCTCCTGCTCTATTTCTATCTATAGACTCAAGCTGTCCTCTTCCCTCTGGCCACCCTCATCTGAGGCTCTTCTATCCCACTGTTTCTGCTCTGTCTTTTCCCTCCTTGATCCTCCATCCTTCCCCCCTAATAGGACAGAATGTGTAAGAGGTAGACTGACTTTTTATGCCTGATGCTTGTTGCTTTCTGCGAATTTATGAGGGCACAAAATAAGCACAACATCAATTTTGAACTTTGGAAAGCTATCAAGGTTTTCTTAGTTCATATCCTCTGAATATTTACTTTGAAAAAAAACTTACCTGTATTTAATTTTAAAAGAAAAATAACAAACCCTAGCTGGAAAGTTACAATAAAACCTATTCTAATCCTTGCCAATCTTTCGTTAAATAATGAAGCACATAGGCTACCTGGGATGGGTCTCAGCCTTGCACATCATTTCCCTGGCCCCCAGCAAGGTCTGCTGGCCACCTGTGCTTCAGCCCCACTGAGCCCTAAGCTAGAGGAAACAGAATTCAACTCCGGGAAGAGGGCTAGATTAAACAGAAGGAAGACTTACTCTCGTGAGACCTTAGCCATTACAACAGGCTATCAAGGCAGGTGAGAGGACTCCTTGCAGGTAGATCTGTGTGGCTCTGAGGGGGTACCCATTTGCAGGCAACTCAAGGGCTAACTGGAAATAGAGAGGTGTCTTGGGTGAAATCTCAGAGCTCAAGAATTCTTGCAGTGGCTATTCAGTGTCACAGATTGATCAGGAACAATGGGGAGTTTTGAGACTCCACAGAACAAGTAGACATTTGGGGCTGGTGACTAATATAAATACATACACAGAGAGACATAGATATGTATGCTTAAGATCACTTACAAAGACTTGAGAACACTAATTTTAAAATGCCATATTATCAATGAGTGGATCAGGCTGGCAGCACTGGGACCCACTGATCTGTCTTAATATCCCTAGAAGTGGGACCACCAGACACCACGGACCTCTTGCTGTGATGTAATAGGAAGCACATAGCCCATCAAGGGAACTGAACCTGAATCTACTAGTGCCCAAATCTGACCATTGCTTTTCAGGATAAGGGATAGAGGAAATGATTAAATAATACTATGAGGATGCAATCAGCGAAATCCAGAATAGGGGAAATTCTGTGGGTGAAATTGCCTTGTTTCTTCAACAAATAAATATCATAGAAAAACAAAAAAGGAAGAATTATCATAAATTAAAAGAGACAAGCGATGTATCAGCCAAATGCAATACATCAACCTTGTTTGGCTCCTGATTCAGTCAAACTGTAACTGACAGTTAAAGAGATACTTTTGGAAATGTGTACATAGGCTAGCTAATTAGATGATTATTAAAATTACTGTTAATTTTGTGAGGTATGTTGTGATTATTATTTTAAAAGTCCTCATCAGTCTTAAAAAGGAATGAAATTCTGATGTATGTTACAGCATAGATGAACCCTGAAAACATTATGCTAAGTGAAATAAGCCAGACACAAAAGGATGAATATTGTATAACTTCAATTATATGAACTATGTAGAATAGGCAAATTCACAGGGACAGAAAGTGGAATAGAAGTTACCAGGGGTATGGTGAAGGGCGAATGGGGAGTTACTGTTTAATGGATATGAAGTTTCAGTTTAGGATGGCAATATTCTGGAGAGGGGTGGTGGTGTCAGTTGCACAACAATGTGAATGCCACTGAAATGTACACTTGACATGGATAAAATGGAAAACTTTATGTTTTGTATACTTTACCACCATTTTTTAAAGTACTAATCTATTCAAGATACACCCTGAGATACCTGTGATTTGCTTTAAAATGTTCCTACCCTACCTTTCCCCATTAAAAAATATGTGGAAGGATAGATAAAATAAAACTGGCAAAATATCGATCATTGTTAAAGCTGGGTAATGTATCTGAGGATTTATATGTGCATATTTGAAAAATTTAAAAATATTTTAAATGCCTGGCTCTCAAAAGTAAATGAATACAGTGCAAATCTGTTGGCAAATGTAACTGGGCCCTGCTGATTGGAAAGGCACTTGCAATGGACCAGGAGCAGGGCTTCGAAGAGCCTCTTCTCCTGCATTCTCTGTGATTAATCCATAGGCCATCAGTGTCTAAGGAGTGCTTGCTTTTTCAAAGCTGCATCCCTCAGTGATAATGTTTTCCCGACCTCTGCCCTTGGGGGAACACCTAATACCTTTCTCAACCAGATTGATGAGCTTCTGGATTATATTTTTTCCACAAGCGTAAGCCAAGATATCACTTTAGATTTTTCCTTGCAATAGTGGCATGGTGGTAATTGTGGACTGTAGTTAAAGAACCTCTGTGGAGCAACGGGATGGTACCAGCTGCTAGGAACACTTGGGAGGAGCCCTCATTGCCTAAGGACCCTGAGAAGTCTTCACTGCAGGAGGCTCCTTTAAAGAAAGTGAGTCCTGAAGACATACCCTTAAGAAGATGGGGAAAGGCATTCCAGGTAGAGGAATCTGGATATACAAAGGAATGGGAGCAGGGACCCAGAAGGAAAGAAGAGGCTGGAAAAGCTAGCTGGCGTCAGAGTGTGGATGTTCTTATATGTCTTGCAGTGAATTTCATTCTTTCAATGACTTGAGAGCCTACTAAGGGGCACATTCTTTGCAGAGACGAGCACTGTCCCTTCCCCTCCTGACTAAGAAGTTTGATGGAGAAGAGGGATGATGAAGGGAAATGATTGCCCTGCACAACCTGAGACACCTGGCTATGGGGTCCAAAGTGATTTGTTACATCTTAAATCTCCAATCCTCCTTTAAACCCAGCTTTGCAAATGTGGGTGGGACCAGGGCAAGTAAGAGATACCGGCTTAGGTAATAAAAGAAGATTCCAGACTATAAATAGGGCTTGGTACAAGGAACCAGGTCCGTCATAAGGAGATGTTTCTCTCTCTGTGCAGTCTCTCCTCATTATCTAAGTGGTCGGCTCTCTTACCTTGTAGCCCAAAGTAAGAGCAATGAAAATACACTATCCTGTTCCCCGAATGTTGCCCAGATCCAACGCCAACTTCCTAAGTCTTTCAACAAGAGACCCATGAAGCTTATATTATCATTTAAAGAAGTGCCTGGAAAGTGTGCAGTTTTTGAAGGAATAATAGCACATTGCCACTGCAAATGAACATTTGTAGCTTGGGCTCCTGTGTTCATACTGAATTCAACTTTTAAAAATGTATGCTTCTATTTCCCTCTTTTACATTTTTAACATTGAAGTAATATATGCACATGATTAATATAGTTTGGGAGTGTATTTAAAGAAAACCAGAACTTGCCTGGTGGTGCAGTGGTTAGGAATCCACCTGCCAATGCAGGGGACATGGGTTCGATCCCTGGTCCAGGAAGATCCCACATGCCACAGAGCAACTAAGCCCGTGTGCCACAACTACTGAAGCCCTCGTGCCTAGAGCCTGTGCTCCGCAACAAGAGAAGAAGCCACCGCACTACCATGAAGAGTAATCCCTACCACCCACAATTAGAGGAAGCTGGCGCACAGCGACAAAGACCCAATGCAGCCAAAAATAAATAAATAAAATGTTAAAAAAAAATAAAACCAACAGTGTTCACCCCACACTCATGCCATTTTTCAGAGACCACAACTTTTACCTGCCTGTTTTAAAAATTATTTAAAAAATTATTCAAATTAAAGAAAAACAGTTTCTTGGTCAGTTAAGACACTGTCTATTGACTCATCTGCATAAAATATGAGGACGTTAGCTTCCTACTTCCGTGCCCCCAGCTTTCTGATTTATACCTTAGTTCTATTGGTCCCCTCTGTACACTTATATGATATACTTACTCCTCCAGTTTCTCTTCCATCTATGCAGTATCTTTTAACTCCCCACTATGTAAGCTGAGGATATTAGCACAGTTCCCTTCTTTTCATCTCTCCCTTCTACTTCCCATTATCTGCTCTTTGTGCCTTCACCTTTGCATCAGGAAGGAAAGCATCTATGATCAGCCCTGTCACCATCATTAAGTTGTCCTTGCTTGGTGGGTACTGTGATCTCGAGAGTGAAAAGCTAATAGACAGGGTTTGCAATATTATCACTATGTAAATTGGGATTACAGATCTTCCTCAACTTACGGTGGGGTTGCATCCCAATAAACCCATCATAAGTTGAGAATATCATGTCAAAAATGCATTTCGTACACCTAACCTACCAAACATCGTAGCTGAGCCTTGCCTCCCTGAAACGTGCTCAGAGCGCTTACATTAACCTACAGTTGGGCAAAATCATCTAACGCAAAGCTCGTTTTATAAAACCTGTTGAACATCTCAAGTAATTTACTGAACGCTGTACTGAAAGTGAAAAACAGAATGGTTGTGAGTACATCCGTTGTTTACCCTTGTGATCGTGTGGCTGACGAGGAGCTGCGGCTCACTGCCAGGGCCCAGCATCAGGAGAGAGTATCACACTGTGTGTCACTAGCCTGAGAAGAGATTACAATTCACAGTTTGAAGTATGGTTTCTATGGAATGCGTATCACTTTCAAATCATCATAAAGTTGAAAAGTCATTAAGTGGAACCAACATAAGTTGGGACTGTCTGCACTGCGATGCCCAGGGGCATGCTAGGATTATAATTCCTCCTCTCCCAGGTCAAAATCACCACCTCTCTACCACGAAAAGTAGAACGTGCTTAGCAAAACCAGTCACCTGGATTTTCTCTTTTGCTCAAAATGATGCTATGCTTTAGTTGGCTACAAATTGGGACAATGACTTTCTTTTTAAAAATAAAGCTATGTCTACATATTTTTGAAAAGGAAGCTATTGACCAACTATGAAGACAACAAAAATGTGGCATTATATGGAGCATTTGAAGAAGGGATTATGCAGACGGTGGAGGAAGAGAACTAAATCCAAAATGTCCAGAGTTGGAATCAGTAGATAATGTCCAAAAATGGAAAAATCAGGAAGTTAGCAGAATAAGCATATTATTTATAAATACAGAGAAGAAATGGCTGAAAGAATGGAAGACTGTTGGCTTCAGGGAGTGGAGATCAGGGGTGGAGCTACCTGAGCTGGGAGACTGCTGCATTTTTCATTTTGGAACCTTGTAGTATTGTTGGACTTTTAAAATTTTGCACATGTATTATTTTGATAAGAATTACAATTAAATTTAAAAAAGAGAGTAACTATCCCTCTCATCCCACTCCCCAGATAACACTGCTGACTCAATCTAACAGCTAAGACTGAGGTGCTAAAAAGAGGATGGGGGCTCTTTGTGTGGGAGTGAGCCTCATAGCCTGGTGGTGATGCCCCAGGGTGATGCGATGGGATTCTTCGTTGGAAGACCTCAATCTTAGCAACCCCGTCTTTTCTCTAACTTCCCTCTGATGGGGACCGATGGAAACCTGCCCGGTTGGGGGCTGTCTGTGAGCAGGATAGGAAGTGTGCCGAGCATCCCAAAGTTCAGAAAGTGTAGAGTCTCATTTAAGCCCTTCATTTTCATCCAAGTCCACACCCTGCCTGGAATCTTCATGTCCTGACCCTCTCCAGTTTCAATTTTCCTTTCAGAGAAGCTCCTCAGGGTGGGAGGGTAGTCACCTGGCTGCAGGGGGTAGGGTAAGCTACTTAGGGGGTCACCCTCTTGATTCCGATTTATAAGTAGTCTCCCTGGTTTCAGCCTCACCCCTCATCCTCACCTCCTGCAGTTACTGGTGCTCCCAGATGCTGAGCCCCACAGGGGTCTGTAGAGAGAGCTCCATCCCCCACCAACAGGCACCTCACTTGGGCTCCTTCTGCTTTGCTAAATTAATTACACATGACCCAACCCATCACCGCTTTCCATCTTCCACAATTCTGCTGATGTCTCTTGTTACCTATCCTCCTGTCCTTTCTGTCCTTATAAGTTAATATGATTTTTTTTTATCCCTTTGGTGTTATTTTCAAGGGGCTTGTGGAGCGAGACAATGGAGACACCCATGTTTTTTTGTTTGTTTGTTTGTTTTTGTTTGTTTTTCTGGCTTCTAACAACAATCACTTATCTCTTGCAAGTTTTCAGGTTTGGTGGAACTAGGTAAGCCAAAGAAGGGAAGTTCTAGTCCAACTCACATATATGCAGCCAGTTGAGGACTGGCTGTCTGGGTTGGGTTGGAGTCCCTGGGTGCGGACTTTCACGTGCCTTTTTTTTTTTTTAATGTATTTTTGAGTGAGTGTGTGAATGAATAAGTGGCAAATGCTCCATTTCTAACTGAAGTTGTAATTTATTTTAAAACAGCGAGGCCGGATTTTATTTACCATTTTTCACTCTCTGTTGTGAGTTCACATTCTGGGGTATTACCCTGTTAGCAATACTTTGTTGCTCAGCAAATGGCTACTTCCCTGAGCCTAGCCTGTAGGCTTCTAAATGTGTGGGTTGGTCACAAGAGGCCCCGGCTAGAGACTGTGGTTTGCGTCATATAACCCACCCCTATGCAGTAACCCCAACTTCTGCAAAAGTCCAGCTGAAGTCAGTTGTTTGGAATGCAAAACATATTTTTCTATAGAAACAATATAATAAAGGAACATTTTAGTTCCCAGGCCAGCTTTCAAGAGTCTTTTTTAAGCTCATAGGTATGAATATTTATTTATGAATGCACTCATGTCCTAAATTTATTGAACACCAGTTATGTGTGATTCAAGCTTTATATTATCAGATCCTATCAAACACAATCTTTTAAATATATCACTTTGCTCAATTTTTAGCTACCATTGTTTTTAACTTCCAAATGGTCACCTCTTTTCTAAACATAACGCTCTTCGTCTCTCCTTGCCCTGACTCACCCACCTCACCTTAAGAGAAAAAAGTGAAGCCTATGTCAGAGTCAGTGCAAATGTTCACTCATCAGAGACGGAAAGTCCCCAATGATGCTCGCTGTACCCAGAGGGCCTGCACCCTCTGCCCAGGGAAGGGCGCTCCTAGAAAGTAATCATAACGCTTTCTCCAGGGCACTGCAGTGACTTGGGCGAAACTGGGAATTAGCTATTCATCAATTGTCTAGGATTTCTAAGTCTGTAACACTGACATAAACAAAAAGTCACTTTTTAAGGCTTATCGCCGATAATTGTTGGTAATTTTTTGCTTTCCCATAAAATTCAAAGGTGATTGGAGCATGTTGCCATTGCAGCATTTCATGTGTTTATTTTCTTGTACTCCGATTCACTCCTGGCTTGCAGAGAGCAACACTCTCACTTAGGAGGAGAGGGGACAACGACTCCGCAGGGGACATTTGAAACTCTCACCAAACTAAGTTCTTTGGCACTTTCTCCAAGGTTATTCTGGGCAGGAGTATCATCCAAGATAGAAAACTCATACGGATACAGTCATTTGTTCATTTGTTCCTTTGCTCACCAAATACTCCCGAAGGCTTCCTATGTGCCAGACACCGTGCTCAGGGCTGCAGATGCCCTCCTGGATCTACCTCTGCACCATCACCTCTGCACCATGTCTCAAGAAGAGTATTCCTTTCCACTGACCTCCCTCCCACCCCAGATAAAGCTCTACCAGCTTGGGAGAGAAGGAAGAATCAGGAGAGGCAGAAAGGGGGCGGAGCTGCCTTTGTGGGTCTCCCTTCATCTCCAATCAGGCTCCGGGCTCAGAAGATCGTAGAAACCCCCTGAAAAATTGGATACCCTCAGAACAGAGCAGACGTGCATCCCCTACCACAAACAACTTTCCAGAGAAGCCTGTGTGTGAGGGTAAAGAGGCATGGCTGAGCGACACATCCAGGGAGACGGACCCAGAGCAGCCTCACCGCATGGTGCACAAAGAGTAGCCACGACCCCCCTCCCCCGCCCCCGCCCAGCCCACAGGCGGGACCCAGGAGAGTCGAGAGAGGCTGGAGAAACCAACAAGTTTGGGGAAAAGGAAGATGCAGAGGGCATGGGAGGCCACAACAAGACCTGGGTCATTTAGGAGGAAGCCAGGGGGATGAATGCCAACGATCAAAGGCTAAGGGGACCCTACACCTTAGCAAAACCGTTATTTTGAGAAAGAGACCCATGGGCAGAATGCTTAACTTGACTGAATGGATAACCTGAAATGATTCTATAATCATTAATCTGGGTGAGTTCATCCCAAGAAGACTACATTATGATTCCTATGACAGAGAAATTAATGATTACAAAATATGATTGATTACATTTTACACATAAGAGTATGTAGCCTATGAAATTTGCTCCTGCTTCACAAACAAATAAACTGAAAAATCACACATCTTCACAAGTTCTCTGGGGGAACAGGTGGTAAAATAGAGGCTGAGAGGGAGGATCTATGGACGATGGGTGGCATGAGGAGGGCCCTTTAAAGAGGGCTCTTGGTAAGTGGAAGCCTGAAGGATGAGAAGGAACCAGCCATGCAAAGAGGTATAAGAGGCAGAAGATGCAGCCTGAGCCAAGGTCCTGAGGCAGGAAAGAGCTCCGCTGCTTGAGGAACTGCGGGAAGTTCAGTGTGAGCGTCGTGACCAAGGGAGGGAGCAGAGGTGAGTCTGGAGTGGTGGACAGGCGGGGGGTCCAGCGGGGGCCCGGGCTCCTTCTGTGCTCAGCAGCCCCAAAGCCGCCACAAATAGAAGTCCTTCTTCAACCCCCGGCTTTGTTAATAAGGCTCCCCCTTTTGCCACAATGCTTGTGGTTCTGCCTCACTACAGAGGCCCTTCTCCCCTGTGCTTTTGGAGGCCTCTGTGGCCCTCAGAACAGACCTTCCCTTGTAGGGTTTTCTTCACGTCCTTCTGTTGGTATCTGGCAGGTTGGAGAAGGGGCACCATTCGATGATCAAAGGGCTTAAAAATGGACAGATTCCTCGGTCTGCCTCCCAGGCACTCTCACGTAGGAGGCCTGGCTGGGGCCCTGCCATCTGCACCATTAACAAGCTCCCCCAAGAATTTGATGCAGCGGGCCTGGGAGCCACACCTGGGGAAACTCCAGATGAAAGAGAGGGGTCGCATTTAGGCAGAAAGGAGACAGAGAGGGGCACCTTAAAGATTTTTTTGACTCTAGGGCAACGTGATGGTTAATTTCATGTGTCAACCTGACTGGGCCACAGGGTGCCCAGATATTTGGTCGAGCATTATTCTGGATGTTTTTGGATTAGTTTAACACTTTAATCAATAGACGAATTGCCCTACTAATGTGGGTGGGCCTTATCCAGTCAGTTGAAGGCCTCTGAGCTAAGAGTGGCACTGAAACATCAGGTCTTCCTGGGTTTCAAGCCTGCTGGCCTTCAGACTGGAACTATACCACCAGCTCTCTTGGGCCTCCAGCTGGCTGACTGCTGATCTGAGGACTTGCCAGCCTCCATAATTGTGTGAGCCAATTCCTTATAATAAATCTATCTATCATCTATCTATCATCTATCTATCTATCTATCTATCATCTATCTATCTATCATCTATCTATCTATCTATCATCTATCATCTATCTATCTACTATTGGTTCTGTTTCTCTTTGAGAACCCCAACTAATATAGCTGTTTTCTTGTTTGAGGATACTCAGAACTTTGTAGCACAGTGGGGAAAACAATGCCTGATGGTAAAGGCTGTTAATAAATATTGTTATGAGAAATTGAGACGTGCTATGTGACATGGGTCTCTTCGGGAGACGTTAAAAAATAATTATAGCTACTACTTTTGAGTATCCCCTGGTGGTGTTTTATCTCCTCCCCCTTGTCAATACTTATGTAACCTCTGGCTTTCTTTTAAGGATAATCTCCATGAGGGCAGAGATACTGTCTGTTTCGGTCATCACTGTGTCTGTGGGGGACATGGCCTGGCCCGTGGTAGGTGCTTGGTGAATACTTGTCGAGTGCGTCAGGCGGTTTATCCCTCATCGTCACAGCCGCGCCACGTGCTTGGTTCTGTGATCTCCATTTTAAAAAAAGCAGACTGATGCTCAGCTTGAGCGCTGTTGCTCTCTGATTACAACGCCCCACCCCCATGCCTTCCGCCCACGTCCGCTCTGCTCTGGGCCCTGGGAGGCTGACCTCTACAGACAGATAACCTGGGCTCCTGGCCAGGGAAGGAGAGGTCGAGGTCAGGACCTCTGTTCCAGGGTATGGTTCTGATAGCGGCGGTGTCCTCCAGGGCCACGGTTCCTGTCAGGCGGCCCCTGTTGTATGGTTCCAGCGTTCAACAGGATCCAATAAAATATTCCCTCCCCTCCCCCTGCAGGCCTGGGGTGGTAATGACTTCCTGCTATTTCCGTCTCTCTGTGCTTCATCCTCCCCTGCCAAAGCCTCAGTTAATATTCCCTCTGTTAAACTCTCCTCAGTTAAACCCCTTGTCTGTGCCATCATTTTCCTGCTGGGATCCTGACTGATGAAGAGGAATTAGGTAACAAAATCACACAGCTGAAAGGTGGTGGAGGCAGGATTTGAACCCAGCTGTGTCTAGCTTTGAAGCCCGTTTTCATACTGCTATACTTCACGACCTCTACTCTTCTTTCAGAAATTGGTTAGAAATAAACCTACCCCATGACATCCTATGATCTCTTCTAGAACATTCTACAAGCCTGGCATTCTTTAGACCCCCCACCTCCTAAAATGAAAGACTGGTGGCGTGGAAATGGGGCTTGGCCTTCTGTGGCCCCAGAGATTCGAATTTGAATGCAAGCTCTGCTAGGAGCTATGTGACTCAGAGCAAGGGGGCTTGACTTCTCTGAGCCTCTGTTTCCTGGTTTGCAAAGTGGGGCTGTACCACAGCAGGCCAGAATGAGGAGTACATAAATCAGTGTATTTGTATCACAAGCTCAGTAAAATTGGTGTCTCCTGTCTCTCCTCAGTTCGGGTCTTGCAGCAGTGCCTGAATACCTCCCTGAAATCGCTCAGTCTCTTTTTTAGGTTAAAAAAAAGTGCTGCTCTATCTCTTTGCACAGAGAGCTGTCAGGGGTTTTGACTGCTGAAAAAAATGTGGGCACATTTCAGAAGGATGCTTCTGGAGTCCTCAGCTCAGGAGGCTGGTCTTTTCTCCCAAGCTTTCTTTCAGGCATTTAATTTTGACTCTCTTGTGACATGGCCCAAGGTGAATCTCATGACCAGTGTGGTTTTTCTCCAGCACTAATGACTGTGACTAAAATAGGGCGTTATGGGGCCAGCCCAGACAGCCCTCCCCTTGGAGAAGTTCTAGAGGCTGCACTGCTTTACAAGGGTGCATTGGGTTTGAGATCCGTTAGTTGGTGATCCTAGTCTCTGAATAAGCCTCACAATGTGTAATTGAAAATGCATTAATGCAAGCTCTCTAGTACCGAATTTACGGAGTTTGGGGCAGAAGCTGGCCAGCTTCTTTTCTGGAGATGGTGTAAAATGAGGGTTAAAAAAAAGTGAGGTGAGGTGTGTAAGGGCTGCCAGATAAAGTACAGGGTGCCCAGGTAAATTTGAATTTCAGATAAACAACAAATAATTTTTTAGTGTAAGTATGTCCCATGCAATATGTGGGATATACTTATACTAAAAATTCTTCATTTTTATCTCAAATTCCCATTTACTTGGGCGTTGTGCATTTTTATCTGCTAAATTGGGAAGCCCTGTGGAGGGGAGGGGGGAAGAGAGATGTTTCACTAGCTTAACAGAATATTGTTTTCTGGCTCGTAGCACACATTTTAGAAGTGCTCTTTTACTCAGAAATCATTGTGCTTTTTATAAATTGCTCCATTAAAAGATGACTCTATATAACATTCTATTAGCTGAGTTCTAATGTCTATGTTCTTGAAAATAATAAAACTGTATTTCCTTAGGAATATGTAACTACAACATATTCCTTATCTAGAGTCCATGCACCTAGCAATTTCAAATATTAAAACACTGCCAAGCTTTCATATATGTATATATATGTATATATGTGTAAGATAGTTCACATCCATGTATTAAATATTCCTTGTGATACTAATTGTTTTATGCTTTCATTCATGTGGTCCCTATTTTCAAAATGTTGGACATGTTTTGTTTATGGTATTTATTTCCCTTAAATGATTAATAATTATATCATAAAGTTTAATATTTATAGCAGAGAAAATGTCTATGGAATCACAAGTATTTTTTGCCTTTTAAATTCAATGAAGCATGTTTCCATTGGTTAAAAAAACAACAACAATGATAGCAGCAACAAAACAAAATTCCACAATACCTATAAGAGATGCCATGGGCCTTATGCACTTTTCTCAGGGCACTGCTGGACATTTTGTAGATATCTACTCAAAACTGAATTTTGAAGTCATTGTCCTTCTGTGTTCTTGGTTTTCTTGTTTTCCACCTTGAGGGAGCAGTGGGAAGCAAACTAGCAAGGTGATTGGGCTTTCCACTTGAGGCGACACACCACCAGCAGCGTGAGTAACAGCAGAAGCCCCAAGGAAACCCGGGACCAAGAAATCAAAGAGCATCACAGTCAAAGGGCATTTCCTGTTGGGGCCAGCAGACCCACACATTGTGTTGGTCCCTGCTGGAATCACTGCTGGCATCACTGAGTCACTGAGGCATATGATAATGTTGCATGTTATCATGCAAAAATTAAATTATGTTCAGGTCAAAAGTTTTGTCTTCCCATCTCCAGAAAGAGCACCATGACACTTCTAAAAATAGTATTATAGTTCTGAGGATTCTAGACACATGTCACAGTTTCCTCAGAAAATTGGAAGACTGCAAATGTGGGATAATTACTGACTTTTAATGTGTTTGTCCTTAGTAGTAAAAATAAAGAACCATTATCATATTGACATACTAAACTGGAAATTGGAAAACAACAGTGCAAAAAAGAGGATCCTCCCCCCAGCAGAGCTCAAAATCTGTAGAGAGGAGGGATACAGGTAAGTAATTGCATCATCAGGATAGCTTAGGTTTCTTAGGTAATAAACAGCTCTAAAAATCTCAGTGCCTTAAAAATAATAAATTTGTTTCTCACTCATACTACATATCCATCAGCTGGGGATTTGCTCTGTTATTCTCGCTCTGGAACCTACGCTAATATAGCAAGACACCATCTGGATAGAGTGTTGCCGTCCAACCATGGCTGTTCATTTTATAGAAGAGGAATTCTGGGTTTAGGATGATTGGGTGATTAACTAGGTAAGGAAGAGAGCCATCCTGAAACCAAGGTCTTTGAACTCTTACACCAGTGGTCCTTCTCGTCTATAGATACAAGTTATCCTCTGTATTAGACTGACCACGGTCCAGGGGGACTAGGAGTAAACAAAGCTCCATATTCAGCTCCAAAGTTTTAGTCATGTTTGTGACATGTTAGTCATCACTCATTCATTCAGCTTCCTATATGCTGGCATTATCTTATGCCCTGGGAATACAGTGGTGATCAAAATATATACAGTCCCTCTCCTCTTGGAGCTTATGATTTTATGATGGAGAGGTACATGGAATTGAGTTTCCCAAACTTGGGAAGAGAGGCTGAGGTTGCAGGGAGTTGCCTGGGCTCTAACTGCTAGAAGTTGCAGGCCTAAGGGTGTAGGAGGATGCAGACACAGCCTGCTGATTGGGAGTGAGTCAGTGACTGAATCTGCTGTGTCCCTATCATCACCATGTGGCAGCAACCCTGAAATGCCACCGGAAACTCTGGTTTGGTGTTGAGGAGCTGGAGGGCTGGGTGGGACAACTGCAATAGTGGAAGAAAAGGGAGGGATGAGTGAGGAGGAGAGAGAAAACAAGCAGAAACGAAACAAACATTTCCATCTGAAATAAGCCTGCAAACCCAACTCCAAAATACATGGAGAAATCTAATGCTAAGAAAGATGGCCAACAAAGTCAATAATGACGACAAGATTTTACTCTACATTGAAACTAATTTTATAGATTAGCCTACCAAAGACTTTAGAATAAGCACATCTAAGGTGTCAAAAGAGCGGGATATAAAATATTAGAAATTATGAAACAAATGAGGTAAAAACAATATCAGGTTTGTTACTTTTTAAAATATTATTTATTTATTTGGCTGCGTCGGGTCTTAGTTGCGGCACACAGGATCTTCATTGTTGCATGCGGGCTCTTTAGTTGTGGCATGTGGGATCTTTTAGTTGCAGCATGCAGGATCTAGTTCACTGACCAAGGGATCAAACCTGGGCCCTCTGCATTGGGAGCTCAGAGTCTTAGCCACTGGACCACCAGGGAAGTTCCTATTATTTTTTTTAAAAAGTCAACTAGAAATCTCAGAAATAATACAATCACTGAAATTTAAGATGCCCTGGATGAGAAAATTTCTGGTCTGAATAAAGTTGAAGAGCACAGTAGTGAGGTGGAAAAGGGTGCCAAGAACACACCCAGAGTCCAGGCAGAGAAGAGAAAGTATTCAGAGATGTGGAGGATTGATTTAGAGACACTGACTGACCATCGTCTCAGGGGAATTCTGGAGGAAGAGAAAGGAGGGAAGGACAGTCAAGCAATATTTAAAAAGATTATTAATATTTAAAAAGGGTGAAACTACAACTCAAACAAAAATAACAAGATGGGAAGCAGCATTCAAGAGTTAACCACTGTATCTCAATAAAAGTTCTTAAAAAAAAAAAAAAGAGTTAACTAAAAAAGTGCTGGGGCCTTTCTTGTGGTCAAAAGAACAACAGATACTTAATACCTTAAAAACATATTCAATAAATAAATTAAGTGGTTGACATAAGAAACAAGCAACAGCAGAAAAATCTACACTAGAAATAAAAAAATAATAAATATAAGAGAAAAAAATTAAAGAAATAGTATTTAGGGAAGATGAATGAAACCCAGAGTTGATTTTTTGGAAACAACTTACAGAAACAGACAAACCCTGGGCAAAGTTTACCAAGAAAACAGAAAAAAAAACCAACCAAAAAAACAAAAAACCCCACAAGCAGAAAATAGGAATAAAAATGGGTTAGAAATAGATTCAATGGAGATGTAAAATACATAAAAGAATGCTATTAAAAACTTCATGGCAATTAATATAGAAATGTGGAAGAAATGGATAATTTTTAAGAAAAAAAATTTTGGTAATATATTCAGATGAAATCAGAATAAAGCCTTCACCATTAAAGAAATTAAATTGTTAATCAAAATGTTTCCTTTTTCCAAAGTCACAAGGCCCAAGTGGTTTTACCAGAGCTTCAAAAAATAACACTGTTTAGAAACCAAAAAATAAATAAATAAACTGTTCCAGAGAATGAGGAAAACAAGGAAGAGGATCATCTAACTTATTTTTTGAGCTACTAAAGTCAGACAAGTAAAGTACAAGTAAAGAAAATTATAATTCAATCTCACGTTTCATGTAGATACAAAATTGTAAGGAAAACATCATGACCAAATAGGACTTAATCTCAAACTGAAAGTGTAATTTGAGATTAGAAAACCTACTAAGATTAAAAGAGAAAAAAAGCTTTTTCCTTTATTTTTTATATTTTTAGTTTCGTTTTGATAAATGCAGAAAAGACATTTTGTGGAATGCAGAATTTATTCATGGTTAAAGAAAAATCTTTGCAAACTAAGGATAGAAGGCAATTTTCTTTACCTGACAGAGGCCATATATCAAAATTCTACAAACAAATCTTATACCAACGGGTTATATTTTAGAGGCATTTCCATTAAAGTCAGGAATAACATAAGGGTACCAGTTATAAGCCTTTATTCAGCATAGTGCTGAGGGTCTTGACTGATCTTCTTTGCAATAGCAAAGAAAGAAGAGAGACAAGGACTGGATAAAGAAAGAAAACAGTTCTTGTTTGCAGAAAATGTGATTGTCTACATAAAGAATTCAAGAAAATTCACAGGGAAACTCGTAGAGTTAAAAAGTGCTCAGCTCCACGTGCCTAGAGCCCATGCTCCATAACAAGAGAAGCCACTACAATGAGGAGCCTGCGCACCACAATGAAGAGTAGCCCCCGCTCGCAGCAACTAGAAAAAGCCCGTGTGCAGCAACGAAGACCCAACACAGCCAATAAATAAATAAAATAAATAAATTTATTAAAAAAGTGCTCAGCTAGCATGCTAGATAAAAAAAAAATCACACAAAAAACAATAGCACTCCTAGTAGTAGTCACTAATTAGAAAATATAAGAAAAAAAAAAGAATTCTATTCACCATAGTAGAAATTATGTGGCACCTAGCATGAAATTTATTAAAATGAGTACAAGACCTCTATGAAGAGAACTATAAAAGTATTATTGAATGATATAGAGAAAGACCTAAATAAATTTAGAGAAATACCATGTCCATTGTTTATTCAATAACATAAAAATGGCAATTTTCTCTATATAGATCTATGAGCTTATTGCAATTTTAATTTTAACACTCCTCAAAATGTATGTGTATTTGTGTGTGATTCTTAATAATTCTGAAATTCATGTGAAAGGGACAAGAAGAGTCAAGATAATTTTGAAGAAGAAGAAAGTAGAGAGATTTGTCTCATTAGATATTTAAATATTTTAAAAGACCATGATGGTATTAACCGAGGGGACAGACATATAGATGAATGGAACAGAACAAAATCCCAGAAATAGCCTATACGCATGAGGAAACTCTCTGCACAATGAAGGCAGCACCACAAAACAATGGGGGGAAATGGTGGGACTGAGACAACTGGTATCCATGAGGGAGGAAAAGCGAAATCAGACTCCTACTCATCCAGCCATAAAGACTAAAGACCTGAATGTGAAAGCAAACTTGCAACTTTGAGAGGAAAATACATTTATTATCAGCAAGTAGGAAAAGATTTCTTACATAATATACAAATATTCAAACAACCAAATAAGAGGGATATATTTAATTACATTAAGACAAAAGCTTATGCACAAGAAAAAAGACATGTAAACACAATAGAAAGAAATTATAGAACAGGAGAGAATATTTGCAATGCATACAACCATAAATAGATGGTTTAAGAAGCAGTAATTACACACGTGTAATTCTTTAGTCACAGGGCAATAACACTATTAACAAACAGAAATTAAAACAAAATAACAATTAAAGTATAAGAACATGGCAGTTAGAAGATAACTAAAATAAGAACACACCATATTAAAAGTTATGAAATATTATTAAAGTGTACTGCAAGATGAAATTATGGTCTTCATAGTTTCATTATTTTCGAGGAAATGAAAAATGAAAGTCTTCAGCCCAATGATTTATAATAACAATAACAACAATAAAATCCCTTAAAAATCAAGAGAAAGAAATAAAGGCAAAAACAAAACTAAAAGAGTTAGAATATAGAAAAATTGATAAAATTAATTGGAGCTTATTTATAAAAACAATACAATAGATAAACTTTAGAGAAAGTAAAGAAGGAAAAAAATGTGAATAATAAGATTAGAAATATAAAGAAGGGATTCAACATCAGATAAGGAGGATTAGTTTAAATATAACACAGCAAAATTGTAAGTTATGAATTTGAAAACTTAGATAAAATGATCTTCTGGAAATACACAGGTTGCAAAAATTAGAAGTATTAAACCTAAATACACTAATCACAGCTGAAGAAACTAAGGGAAGAAAAGAGGGGAAGAATTCCCTCCAGAGAAAAAATGTCTAGGCCTAGAAAACTTTATAGGGAAAATCTTTCAACTCTTAAGGGATAGGTAATTACTATGCTTCAATAATTATTTCAAAATGATGAAAAACTTGGAAAGTATATCTAATTTACTTCACAAAGATAACCCCGATGTCAAACCCTGAAAACAGAAAAAAAAGAAAATAATAAACCTATCTAAATTATGACATAGAGAAGAAATCCAAACACAGTTAACAGAGTATCAAAAGAATAACCCCAAAAGGATGTAACCTAGATTGAAAAGGTTTTATGTCTTAATATTTGAAAAATCGAATAGTATAATATATCACATCCACTAGCTTAAAAAGAAAATCCAAATGAGATTCTTTTTGCAGAGGAGACAGTAAAATTCCAAAATTAGTCCTTATTAAAAAATGATCATAAATTTAAGAACTCCCTCTTAACAATAACCAAATATTTACTTCAAACAGTCAAAACCACCTGTGAGAAAGAAATACTAAGACAATGTTATTAAAATCAGGAACAAAGCAGGGGTTCAGTTTATTGTCAATTTGATTTGATTTTTAAGTGGGGTTCTGACCAATTAAATAGTACACATACTAGCAGAAATACATACTGGCTAAATATACAAAGGAGACACAAAAGTCAGTAGCTTTTCTATATAGAAATACTATCCAGTTAGGAAGCGTAATACAAAAGAATCAAACTACAATAGTAAAATTAACAATGACAACATTGAAAACCTCTATTAAATGCCCTGGAATAGCTTTAAGGAGAATGTGAAGGGTCCATATAAGAAAAATTACAAAATGTTACTGACAAATACACAAGAAAATTTGAATATTGTTCTATGGCAGCAATGTCAGTATTTTGCAAATTAGTTTATATCTCAATATGTTTTCAATAAAAATCTCAATAAGATTCTTTTTAGAATTTGACATTATCATTCTAATGTTTACTGAAAGAATAATTAGGTATAAATAGGAAAGAAAATGTTGAATATGAAAAGGAACGATGTCACAGTGGCCCTGCCAGGTATTAAACAATTTTAAAAAGCAAGCATAGATAAAATGGTGTGGAACTGACAAAAGAACAAATATATAAATGTACAAATCAACTGCACAAAATAGATATTCTGAAACAATATTATACACAAGAGCTTTATGATAAAGGAAGCATCACAAATTGGTAGGGAAAAATTATTACTTAATAAACTATGCTGGATTAATTGGTTATTTAGAAAAAGTAAATTTAGAGACATAATAAAAATAACTTTAAATGGATTAATAGGTATAATTAGATAAAAATACAAAACTATTAAAAAGACTGGAAGCACCTGAAAAAATGTTTAGTAATTTTTAGTCATCAAGGAAATGTAAACTAAAACTACAATAAGCTACCACTGCACACCCAACAGACAGGTTAAAATAAAAAAGATTGACAACATCAAAAGTTGACGAGAATACAGAGCAACTGAAACTGTCCTGCCTTGTGGGTGGGAGTATAAAATGATCAAACCACTTTGTAAAAAAGTCTGTCAGTTTCTTATAAAACTAAGTATGTGTGTATTCTATGACTCAGCAATTCCACCTCTAGGTATTTCTCCAAAGGAAAGGAAAGCATATGTCCATAAAAGTGCATGTACAAGAATGTTCATAATGGCCCCAAACTGGAAATAGTCCAGATGTCCATAAATAGAGGATGGATAAACAAACTGTAATATAGACACATAATGAAATATTGCTCTTGACAACCAAAAGAAACTCTTGAAACAACGCAGAAGAATTTTTTAAATATTATGCTGAATGAAAGATACTTTATACCAAAGAGTTCATGCTGTGTGATTCCACTTATATAAAGTTGTAAAACAGACAAAACTAATTGACAGTGAAAAAACTAAACACTGTGGTTGCCTCTGCTATAGAGTGGGAGGGAGTATTTACTGGGAAGGGACCCCAGGGAATGTTCTGGGATTATGTTAATTTCTCTCTATATGTATCCTTTAATAGTTTTATTTAGATATAATTCACATGTCATACTGTAAATATGTAATATATGTAAACTTTACCTTTAAAACTTTTTTATTAGAAGGAAATATGAAATAATTTTCAAAGTTCTATATGGAAAGGGTCATTCTTCAGAAAATATTGATAGATTTGATTACTTTAAATCTAAAAACTTGTGTGTCAAAAAATTTATAAATATAGTCAACATTAAATTATGAATATCAAGCCAGAGGAGATTATTTTTAACATTGGAAAAGGAGGGTTTTGTCTATATATTTGACATATATGTAACACATTCTAAATCATTGCAAATATTAGGATACCAACAAATATGTGGGCAAAGGCTCCGAACAGTTTATAAATAGGAGACAAAAACTAACAAACAAGCAGAAATTTCAGGTTTACAGAAATTAAAATTAAAATTATATCAGGAGCAATATATATATCAAAGGCCCTAGGATTTGTATACTCTTTGATTTATTTTCCTTTGAGAAATATATTTAAAGTGAATAAGAATGGTTATACACAAAGATTTAACTACAAGAATATTGCAGTATCACTTGTAATATTGACAAATCTGATATGACTCAAATGTTTAATAGAGTATTAATTAAATTACAGTACAAAGATAATAAATTAACAGCACTCCTGTACAACTATTTAAAATGATCTTGTAAAATACTTAATGATGTGGAAATATGTTTACATCTTGAGTTTAAAAAAAAGAAAAAAGGCCCAAACTTCCTTGATCCTGTTAGGCTAACCCATTCCCTTATATCTGTGCTGTGGACACACAGGCATTTAGCTGCTGTCAGCCTTCTCCCTTCTCTTCTTCCCCACTTTCCCTTTGGAAGCTGTTCTGGGAAGAAGAAACAGGCTGGTATCAGAACTGGGGGAAGAAACATTTAAAAAAATGAAAAGAGAAGGTATACTCTTTTATACTAAACACTGTTTTGGTTGCCTTTTCTTTTTTTTTTTAATTGGGAAAAAGTATATGGGCACATGATTAGAAACTGAAACAGTCAAAAAATGCATATGATGAAAAGTCCCTATCCAGTCCTACATGCTTTAGTTAGTTTTTCTTATCTTCTTCTAGATATATTTTTTAAGAAAGATATCTACTAAAAAGGAACAAACAAAACACAAGAAGGAGGAAAAAAGGAAGGGAGGGGAGGAAAGATAGAAGGAGAGAGAGAAAAATAGAAGGAAGGAAAGGGGAAAGATATAAAGGGAGAATATGGGGAAAAATTAGAATGAGTTTATTCTATGAAGGGTCTGAATTGGCCAAAGTTTATTTTAGAATGTATGTTAAACATTTGGATCTCAAATATTCAGCAAACTGCTACTACCTTAATAACACTATTACATGGATATTAAGTTTACAAATATTTATAAAATAAATCAAGATCAAAAGTGAAAAGCTTTACTTGAGATTCCTTAATGAACAGTGACTGTGTCAGCCAAACACAAAGTAGAGTTCCTAGCCTGGCAAGCACTAGTGTACAGGTACGATGGAGTAGAGGATGTGAAATCAAGACTGTCCTGGACATGCAGCTCTGACAGAAAGAGCAACGGAGGTTCAGAACCTTAGAAGCTCTCCCAGACTGAATTTACCCCACTGGAGAGCGTGCCTAGGGCAGAAGCACCAAGTGACAGCCACTGGGAGCCCACAGGGTTTCTTTCCTGGCACCATCTTCAGACGCTCAGTATGGGACCAGGTATCCTGACTCTCTTTTACAATCATTTTGGATTGATTAGACATGAATGTACTGGTTTATATTTACCGCTTGAAGTAAGCCTAACTATATTATTTCAGTGGGTGGTGAGAGGAGAAATCAGTCAATCCAGATAGTCTACAAAAAACACATCTGGGCTTCTCAGTTGAGGGCAGGTTAGAATTCTTAGTGTGTGTCTCTCCCTGGGGGCCACCCCCTTTTTTCCCCATGATGCAAATGTAGAATATTCAAAGGTAGCGTAGTCAAGGGATGAGATTTGATAAAAATAATTTTTACTGCTTCATCAAAGACATTCCTAAGTGATCAGAAACATTTCTGTGTCTGATCAAACTTGGTAGCTTAAAAATAATTAACACTTTATTTGCAAATTATTTATAAGTGAACTTATAATTAGTTTGACATGTTCTTTTTACATTAAAAAAAAAACAACTCTTACAGTATTGACAACTCACCATGTGAATGACAGTTTTTAGAAACCGTAAGACAGTTTACAAGATGAGAAGAATGCTTGTTGGGGGAAGCAACATGGGAACCAGAACAGAAGGAAGGAGTTAACATAGAATGGAGGGAAGAGGGAAAAGAAGGAGACAAAAGGCCAAGAAGCTGAAGCAGGAATGGAAAGAAAAAGAGAACAGAGTTATCCTTGAAGCCCTTATCAGAATTTGGAAATCTGTTCTCACATATAAAATCAAGTGAGTGATTTTTCTGATTAAAAAAAAAAAAGCAGAATTAACCTCCTGATTTCTCCTTTTCTTTTGTACCTTTAAGCATGTATCTCAGTGAACTTTTATCTTTCAAGCATTTATTCAGTCCCACTACTTATTTTTCACCTGCCATGATGATGCCCCAAACTAAGTTAACTTTATTGTTATTACACCTGTGGTGATGATTTAAAGTTCAAGATTCAGCAGGCGAAATTAAGCCTAGAAGTTCTCCTGAGGTACCTCTAACATAGAGACAAATGAAAATTACTGCCATGTTTTTGAGTGAGCCTTTTCTAAAGGAGTTTTTGACTTGAGTATTCTACTTCCATCTGATTTTAGCATTTGGTCCTAAGGATGTGAGCAGCTTTTTTTTCCTTATTAGGGCTGGTGCCTAAGGAGATGAGTCTCCAAGCGTGACCCCGCTTACTGAGCCCCCCACAGCCCTGGGCAGAAGGAACTAAAGGCAAAAAGATAAAGCCAAGAAGACCAAGTAAACAGAAGAGCAGAGTTCTGATGCTCAAAGCTTTTATCTCATTCATTAATTCTGCAAATACTTACTGAGCACTTACTATGCACAAGCTTCAGGTTAGACACTGGGGGTACAGTGATGGGCAGACACTGTTCCTGCCCCCTCCCAGAGCTCAAGGTTCATCCTCTCAGGTAGGCAGAAAAAGTGTTATTAATATTCCCATTATGAGACCAGGAAACAGAGGCAAGGGACAGACACAGCTCTGGAACAGGACTGGAGCTCGGCTTGTCTCTCTGAGGTTTAAATAGTTGACTAACAGTACTCAATGGCTTTCAAACTTCTCTCTTACTAATCAGACAAAGGAGCTTTAAGAAGGTATTCACCCCCCACCATGGGCTTCTGCTCCCCACCTTTAAAATTCAGGAAATGATTTGTATCCCCATTTCTGTCTTTAGGAGAAGTAGCCCATTTCTTCACACAACTTTAGACTATCATTATGATGATGATTAATACTGGTAATAAATTGGCTTTAAGAAATAATTTGTTGAAATCTTTAAATCTATCTTTCCCTAGAGTTGGTTATATAAAAACTAAGACTATGAAAAAGTTTTTTTCATACAAAATGATCAGACATCCAGGTATTCAGATTTAAAAAAAAAAAATGCTAGATCTGGATCCTTTCTCAGGGAACTCTGAGTTCACCTGCCTTTCAAGAAACCTGAATCCTTCCCAAGAAAGAGGAACTCAGAAAGAAAGGTTCTCTTCTCGAGAGCATTTCCTTATTCCTTCACCCATTTCAGCTGTTAGCAGCAGCTGGTTCCCTCAGCGTGCTGAAATGCCCGCTGCCTTGTAAACATTCTCTCTAATACCGCGCATTACTCATAGTTTGAAAATCACTTTGACTCCTGAAACATAATTATGTTAATGTCAGATGAGTCAGCAGGGGGACAGCACGCTGCTATTATGGCAGCCTCGCCTGCTCCCAGCCTCTCGGCGCCCGGGGCTTCAAAAACAAAAAAATTCAAGAAGAGAGAAAACCCCCTTTTGGTGGGAGAGAAGAGAAATGATGCGTATGGTTCAAAGAACAGCTTCAAAGGAGCGGTCGATTTCATTTTCGCTGCAACATGAAAGGGAGAGTAGAAGTAAAATCGCTAACTAGGTTAATCCGTTTACGTGAAGAATAAACAGGAATTTGGAGAGTTTCTCTAGAAGAGCTGTGATTTTCCCGCAGGGATGAGTTGAGACAGGTCACTCTGGTGAATATACAGCCGTGATGTTATTTCCAGGGCTCCCCTTGGAGCTGTTTTTACACCCGTAGGAGGTGATGGGGCAGCCCAGAAGGTGCGCGGCGCAGAACTTTTACCGTGGGGCATCCATAGGAAATGGGAGGGGACTCATTTGCACGGGGATTCCAGACCCTGGCCCGGCTCCCCTCGGCCTCTTTGCTTTGGCGCCATGCCCACCCCAGCGGCGCGACCCCTCAGTCAAGAGTTTGCAACCCCTCTCTTGGGCTGTTCTCAGCATCACTTACACCCTCTGAATTGTTTCCGTCCACGAGCTGCTGGGAAATGAGGAACTGAGTAGGACAGGGTTGGAGGTTTTCAGGGCCTGGATAACCACACCGCCACGTCCCCCTCCTCCTGGTCACAGTCCAACCTGACAGTAACCCGAACCGACCCCTTCTCAGCCTGCCTTCCCCTCGGAACTCAGGAAATCATTTAAGTACATTTATAAGGTGCCTCCCGAAAAGGCTTCCAGGTTCATCATCTCACCCATGTCTCATAATAACCCCTATCATATAAATGGGGAAACGGAGGTTCAGAGAAGGGGTGTCCTTGTTCAAGGTCGCACAGCAAGTGGCAGAGCCACACACTCAGACCGTGGGGCCCTTTCTACTCTGCCAACAACAGAACAAGGAATCCACACCTAGAGGACTGGAGAATGCCAGTTAGGGTTAAAGGACCCCGAGAGTACACATTTTTACAGACAAGAGGAGTCACCAAGATCTACAGAGAGGCAGTGACTTGTCCAAGGTCACAGGCTCAGAAAGGGAGAGAAGCAGCTTCCAAACAGGGTCTCCTGACCCCTGGTCCGGGGCTTTTTCTCTCTAACCTCATTATTTCCTCACTCTGGACTTACTCCAGTTTAGACACAGAAAGAGTCCCCTCTCTGCCGTTAACCTAGGCATCTACACTACTGATTCACAGCGTTCTACTCCCAGAGCACAAGGCCCCATAAGAGCCAGAGATGTCAAGGAGGAGAGTTCACTGGAAGGAAGGGGTTAACCACATCCAGTGGCCTTCCATTATGGTGTGACTGATCAATATCCCAGATTAACTACAGTACTAACAGTGCTAATCAGGGGTATCCTCAAACCAAGGCTTCATCCAGCCTCATTTCAAGGGCTGACAACAGCATTGCCTCAGTGGGGTGCTGATTTGGCCCCACTGTAGGTATGTAACCTATGAAGGGTAAAATGCCTAATCCAACCAAGACATTCTGGAGCAATCTCAGGCCTTTTGATCCCCCTCCCTTGGGCCACTTCTCTGGGTGGCATATAGATATCATGAAGCTGGTGCACGGAACTCACTTTCCCCCTCCTCTCCAGGGTGTGGCTGACCTGGCCATATTGAGTATCCCTCCAGTGAGAGGCTTCCTGACCAAACACCTTTCTCCCATGGCATTTCCCTTACTTGGCTCCAAAGACAAAGAAAAGTCAAGACTCACATTTTGAGGTGGGTGCCGAAAATCCTTAGGAAGCTGTGGAACACCCTATTTAGAGGAGGATTTCTCCTCTTGTCATGTCTTCCCATCTGGGCCCATCCAATTTATCCTTGAGGCATGGTTGGTCAAGAAAAGCTGACCCCGCCCCCTGCCCCCCAAAGCAACCAACAGCTGTTACTATATTGAGTGGCAATATGATGTCATATCATAGGTGACTAACCCATCGAGGCTTCCCTGCGAGCCATCGTCTAAATATGACAGCCTGCCATCATCCTGACCTTTTCCCGGGAGGAAGCTGAGTGAGGGGCTTGACGCTGCCTCCCGGGACTCAAGTCCACGTCTGGCATTCTCTGGGCAGCGTCTGTGACTGAGCATGAGAGCACACATGTGCCCACTCCCACACACAGATTCCCCTTCCTAGGACAAGGTCACTTTCACTCAAAACAGCTTTCCTCCACTGGCCTGACTTTGCAATTAGTAGCCATCAGAATGTTTAATAATCACAATCATTAGGGGAGAAATTGGGGAGGGGGTTGTCTATATCCACTTGTACATCCCAAGTACTGGGTTAGACACTTTACATATAGTTTTTCATTTAATTTTCAAAATGCTCCGAGGAAGGCAATAGAATCCTGTGGAATTAAAGAAACTGAGGTCGGAGGGGTTAAGTAACTTTCCCAAAGTTACAGAGCTGGTCATGGTGGGGCTCAGATTCCAGCCCAAGTCTCTGTGACCCCAGTGTGGACTGAACTGTACATACAGAAGGATGTTGTCACCTCACCTGGAGTAAAAAAATAACTTTATTTTCTAGAGCAGTTATAGATTTACGGCAAAATTGAGCAGAAAGTACAGAGAGTTCCCATGTGCCCCTTACCTGCCCTCACCCACACTCTCCCCAACGAGATGTACCAGAGTGGTACATTCGTTACAACTGATGAACCTCCACCGATGCATCATAATCCCCCAAATCCGTAGTTTACATTACAGTTCGCTCCTGGGAATGTACATTCTGTGGGTTTGGACAAAATGTATAAAGACACGTTTCCATCGTTGGATATCATGAGTAGTTTCACTGCCCTAAAAAGCATCTGTGCTCCCCCTACTCATCCCTCCCTCCCCTCTAACTCATTTGCAAGCACATTTTTACTGTCTTCATAGCTTTGCCTTTTCCAGAACGTCATGCAGTTGGAAGTATACAGTATATAGCCTTTTCAGGTTGGCTCCTTTGACTTAGTGATGTGCATTTAATGTTCCTCTATGTATTTTCATGGCTCTATTTATTTATTTTGGGTACTGAATAACATTCCATTGTCTGGATGTACCACAGTTTATTTGTCCATTCACCTGCTGAATCACCTAGCTTTCTTTTTTTTTTTAACCTAGCTTTTAAAACTTCATTCTACTGTGGTTCATATTACAAACAGATAGCCACAGGGCCTGGTCTTTCTCTTCTGGACCTCCTACCTGCCTCCTCACTATCGCCATCCACATAGCACCTATCATGGGGTACCCCTTTGGCATCCCTGTCTAGGCATCATTTTGGCAGTCTGGGAACCAATTATTCCTCCAGGACAAGCTCTAGGGCAATCTGAGGAGAGTTCACACATGCACATCTGCCAAAAAACATCACACATTCTCTTTTCCCTCCCTGCCAATTATACTCTCATGTTCGCCCTCCAGCCCCCAATACAGTCATCCCTAATACGTCTCACCAGTTACCACACAGGTTTCTTTTCTTTTTTAATCCCAACCATCCAAAAGTATTTACTGAGCAACTACTATATGTTGGTCCTAGATGGTAAGTCTTTAGATGACCCTGAATGTGTTTAGGTAAGTTGGCATGCAGAGTCACACCCATCATGGCACCCCACTCCATTAATAAAGACTTTTTGATGGGGTGCGTTTGTGCGCGTGTGTGGAGGTGAAAACAAAGACGAACATAGTGAGTGACTAAAAATAAGCCCGTGAGACCATCATCAAATTATAATTGTATTTATTATATATGACATTATAATTATAAAATAATAATACTTATTATTAAAACCCTTATATAGCACTTTCTGTGTTGTGGTTCTTTTACATAGATGGTAAACCTACTTGTTGCCTGAAAAGGCTGTACAGGCTGAAATAAAAATAGATTAAGGAAAGTTTCACATAAATTCCTGGAGGGCAGATCTATAACAAGTTATTAAAGTGGAGTTAGGAATAACCAGGGTGCATTCCTAACCAATGAGGATGATATCACGAAGGCTAAGTGCCATAATCCGGCCCAACCACCTTCGTGGCTCCATTGGAGGCTGGTGCTCAAGTGGGACAGAGCTCAGGGCTAACCCTGCAGCCACTGCTAAGCAGCCCTTGTGGACTTGGTCTACCCAGGGACCCCTAAGCACCCACTACCCTGGGAGCCTGCCCAGTGGCTCCCTACCCCACCCCCCCACCTCTGTCAGGCAAGCCTGTGTGTGTATTGTTCCCCGTTTCTCCTCCCACAAAAGAAGCGCTTTGCTTTGTGTCATCCAGTGAGTCACTGGCACGGTTGGGAACAGACCCAGGATTCCCGCTCCTTTCTTTGCTGGGGCTGTTTGCTGGAGATCACAATCCTTCCAATTTAGTGGCCAGTTACTTTTATGGCCCTTAGCAACATTTAATGGGGCTTTGGGGGTAGGAAAATGATGGGAAGTAAAGGCTGGAAGATAAAAAATCAAAACCCGAAATGACACACAAGATCTTGGTTACTGAAGGTTTTAAAACGGCAGTCCAACTCGTCGTGTCGTTTCACTGGGAAACGGTCCTAGGTGTGAGGAGGAAGAACCCCCTCACCTATCTTGAGGCTGCATGGGAAAGAGAGGTAAGGGGAAGAGAGAGTAGTCAGGGGTCCTCAGATATTGTGTTCTCCACTTCTGTGCTACGATCTTATCTCTGTATTTATTTCAAGCCACTATCTGTCTTCTCTTCCAGCAAGTATATGATGTATTACAGTTTCCACGCACACTTATGCTCACTGTTCTGCCTGAGACTCATAACAGAGGTGTGATTCATGAAAAGAGAAGTGAGCTGGAAATCAAGTGATTAGGACTCTCTACATAACAGGCCATGTGACCCCGGGCAAGTCACCTCACCTGGACCTTAGCCCCCCAGTTGCAAAACAGAAGCTGGCCTGGTTGGCCTGAAGGTCCCATACTGCCCTAAGCTTCCCTGTCTGTGTGTCCAGCCCCAGTACAGAGGGAGGAGCCACTGACCACAGTGAGACTGCCTGAAGTTTCCTCCATCCCCTCCCAAGGTTCCGATGGGAGCACACACAAGGTGTTTGGTCACAGGCTCCAGAAAACCTGGAGAACAGGAAGAGCAGAGGGCAGTGACTTAAACAGCACGGTCAAGGGGACAGGAGCAGGGGACACAAAGAAGAGAGGTTGGTGGTGGCTGGAGACTGGGTATGAGGGGAGAGGGATCAGTTCTAAATGTCTCTAAGGGGTGTGCTCCGGGAGGAAGGTACTCCTGGTAGACCTGGCAGGTGTGGCTTGAGGATGGGCTTCTGACACTCAGCCAAGGACCAGTAACGACTGTCAGAAGATAACAGTGACAGCAGCTCACCCACTTGGCTCCATTTCCAGTACACAGGCAGTATCATTTTGCTCAAAACTTTTAAGAAGCTGTTGTCTCATTTGTTCTTAGCATGACTATGCTGTTCCAATAAGAAATTTTCTGTTGCTTTACTGAGAGGGGATTATGATGAAGGAGAAACAAGGTATTTCTTCTGCACCTGGGTAGAACTGGCCACTGGTGTGCCAGGCCAGGACACATTAAGCAGGATGCCCTCTCTAGTTTCAAGAGAGAAAAAAAGAGTCAAGGGTAGGTATGGCAGGGCTGGGACTAGGGTGTAGTGAGTGAGGGAGCAAACCTCAAGGAGGCACTTGCTCCCAGGGTCCTGCAAGTACAGGATCCCACCTGAGAGGGAGCACCGCCTCACTCACCTTACCGTCGTCCAGGCCCTGAGGCCCCGCCCTCCTGCTCTGGGCATCTTCCGCCAGGGGTTACTTGTTCAGAAGCACTGCGATTGCATTAAAGGGGAAAAGCGGTTCTACAGGACGCAATACATGCAGAATAAAACGTACATTTCACAGGTAATCTTTATCACCAACAACATATGGACTTGGAGTCCAGCTGACTTGGAAGTAACTTTCAGTTTGCTGTTCTTTAGCTGTGTAACCAAGGGAAACATACTTAATCTTGCTGTGCCTCGATTTGCTTCCTCATCCGTAAAATGGGGACAATGACATCCACCTCAGAGAGGAGATAGGATTAAAGAGAGGGGAGGCAGGATAACGAACATACCTGCCACATAGTAAACCTCAGTGAATTGTTAGCTCCCTGTGAGGCTGTGACAGTGCTGCATTCCCAAGCACTGGACCGGGTTCCTGCCTCTGGGAGCTTCCCCAGGCAACATTAGCATAAAAGGAGGATTAAATACCAGTTCACAAATTTCATATCTAGAGTTTCTTGTTTCAGGTCACACAACTAATGAGAGAGTTTGGTCACGGTCAAAAACAGTGATAATAGAGCCAAGCTGACCCAAGTTGGTGAAATATGTAAATAAACATCCCACCCACAACCTTCCTCTATCAGAAGAGGTGTGAGCATATGGAGAGAGGCTGTAAGTGAAGGGGTAAGACGTCAAGGGCCATGGAAAACTTCCTGACTTTTGGGTCAAGATCAGATTCTGGTTAATCAAGGAGGGCTTCCAGGAGGAGGCGCCAGAGCCTCCGGGCGCCTCTAAAGAGGCTCAGTTGCTCTCCTTTTTTCATCCCTATCTCAACAATCAAATTTTCTCAGTACAAAGGGATATAAAAAGTGCTCCGACTCTACGGGTGGGTGAGTGAGGTCATTTCCCCATGTCTTTCACGATCCGAGGACTGGTCCCTTTAAGGCATCGAAACTGGGTGAACGTTCTACGGCCGGCCTTGCGGCCTTCCCGCGGCGCGCTTACGTCGCCTTTCCGGGAAGCGGCTGACGTCAGCGCGTCCTCGGCGAGTGGGGGCGGGGCCGTGACTCACCCGGGCTGTGCCCGTGGCCCCGCTACGCCGAGTGCACGTGAACGCGCGTCGCGCTCGTTTCTAATTTTGGCTCCGGCGGCCCCAGCGGGGTCGAGCGAGGTAAAGGCGGGCCGAGGAGACCCCGGGGCCGGGAGCGCGGTTCTCCAGGTCTCTTGCTGCCCCGCCGTCTGGCCCCCTGGAGGACGGGTCGCGGCCGGAGCTCTGGAACGCCAACGCTTCCACTGGCCAGGCCGAAGCGTCTCCTCCGCGTGCCAGCCCAGCCTTGAGCTCAGCGTGGGCGCCCCATAAGCGAATGGGGGTTCCCACCTGGATGCGACTCGGGGCTTCCCAGAGAGGGCCAGGGTTCTGGAAAGTTCCCTGGTGGAAGGAGTGCCGTGGGGGCTGAAGTCGGAACAGGAGCGGGGCTCGGCGAGGGCTCGGGCGGGCGGTGTGGACGGAGCCCGTCGGGGCGTCGGCCCTCGGTGACCTCCGTGGGGCGGTGGCCCAGCCTCTGTGAGCGGGGCCCTGGCTCGGCCCGCGTCGCCAACAGCGGGTGGGGGGTGGCCGGGCCCCCACTGAGCCCCGTGTCTGAGCCACGGGCAGTGGGAGGGACGGTGCCCTCGGTGGTGTGAAGGGCAGTGGCCGTCCAGGGGGCGGGCTAAGCACAGAGGCCTCGAAGTCACCGGTTGAGGAGCCAGCGCCCAGCGCAGAAACCCAGGCTCTCCATCCCGAGCCCCACGGGAGTACCGAGGTGACCTTCCAGGAATCAGATAAAAACTTCGTTTTGAAGAAGGCGGTGCCAGACACCTTGTGAAATCGACACTCTCCCCTTTGTGGGGAGGAAGTTCTGGAAAGAAGCTCTGTCAGCGTAAAGTGAACTGCAGTTTTGGCTTTGCAGAGTGGTCTGCCGTGTCACAGTGACCTGCATTCTGCTGTTGGTGTAGCATCTTCAGGTTTCACAGGGATTGTCTCTGTAGGTAGCTTATAAAACAATGTTCAGGGAACCTTTGACCTTGTTAGGTGAAGCGTGTTAGATATTACAAAAGAATATTAAATAGAATGATAAACTGGGAATGTCAGATGCTAGTAGGGGAACATTTTTTGATTGTTGGATCGTTCACATTTGTATTTCAAGTTTTTGAAGGCTATAACCGTAAAGACAAAAACAAAAAAACCTTTCATATGTTCTTTTTTAGAAAGAAATGGTGGAAAGTTAGTTGTGGAATAAAGGTAGCTTTGAAGATTATGACGAATGAATGACAGAAATTCCTTAAATCAAACGTGTAGTTTTTTTTTCCCCCAGAAATACCACATTGGTCTTGGTAAATTGGAGATTTTTCAGAGATAAATATGGAAACTGCAAGAGTTTAGGGCTTTATTCCCCATTTAGTATAACAGAGTTTTAAAAGGACGAAGTTTACAATCTAACAATTGAATACATCCAGAGGGATGCACAGTGTTTTATATTGTTCCTATAGCAACAGAAGTCTCTGTCCTAATTTTGGACAGTTGCTATCACATATTCCTCAATATAATGCATATTTGGGGAGGGACTTAAATTGAGCAGGTGTGAATGATGATGAATCATGTTCTCAAACTGAGCTAATTTCCCTTTGTGTGGGTTATTGTTGTGTGTTTATAATAATATATAAGAACCCGAACGTAAGGTTTTCACGTTCAGAAAGTAAGGTTTTTAGTCCGGAAACTGAGTTGTTGTTTTAAAAATACTTAACCTTGGAATGGGCCACCTGCATCCTGAAGACAGCCTGTTAGCATTTCTGTGAGGTCTTCCCTGTTCCCAAGTTGTCCCTACTTTCTTTGAGTTACATCTGTTATTCAGTTGTTCACTGTGTTGATTGTTCGCTTACTTGTTTGTTTCTCCTACTGGACTAAACTCTTGGGGCTATGAACTAGTATCTATGTTTGTATCTCTAGCATCTGGAATAGGGCTAGTTTGTAGTAAGAGCTACATTTTTTGTAGTGTTTTGTTTCATTGAATAAATGTGAGTTTTCCAAACCAGATTGCATATCTTAGGAAGAGAGAGGTTTTTGTTTGTTTGTTTGTTTGTTTTATAGTTGAGAGGATTGGGTAGTGGACCTATATTGCTGCTGTAGGGGGCACAGTTCCCTTTTCTAGGTCCACCCTAACCTCTCCCCCGATCCCACTCCCACCCCCACCCATGAGGAAGGAGCCAAGGAAAATAAAACCAGCAATCAGACTCTAAATTACTTTGGGATCTCAAATAGTGTGCTGTACTTCTAGATTCAAGATGATGGAACTTTGTCTGGCTCTCCAGGCCAGAACTAGTCCACACAGTGGCATTAGTCAGGTTCTTTTCACAGAGGAGTTGGCTAGTCTTTACTCTTTAAAAAAATAGAAATTTCAGAACCTCCACTGCATCTGTGGTTAGTTAAGACTGGTTGCTAAATGAAATGTTTACATTTGAAATAGAATCAGTTTCTGCACAATGATATTTCATGCTTACCCTGAGAAAAGATTTAGGAATATAAAATGAAGATACTGTACTTATTTTCTTCCTTAAAATTGTCAGAGGGAGGGGATTTTTACAGTAAAGCTTTACTAGCCAAAACTTAACAAACTGGAATTGATGCCACATTTAATTTTATGAAAGGCTGACAGCAAAATAAGTTGCTATCAGAGACTTAGTTTTGAAAATACATAGTGCAGTACGGTGATTAATAATATTTTCTGTAAAAACTCAGTACCACTGCAACATCCTAAATCAGAAGGTCCACATTTTTACATCCACTATGTTTTAAGCCAAGAGAGAGTAATACATATTCGGAAGATTTTTTTAACAAGATTTTAATTAGGGTTTTAGAAAGTGGTTCAGCTGAATTTCCTCTACAGAGAGTTACATAAGAGTGATGAAACAGAGAAGTAGCTTTCTTGAAACTAGGAGAAAAGACTAGAAGGAAAGAACAAGGAACTCTTTGCTGTTGACAAGGTAAAGCTTTGACAATTCCTACTCACTTTTGTACCACCCGCCTCACTAAAAATACATCTTTAGGCCCTGTTTTACAGGCATTTTTTTTCTCAAAAGAGAGCCTTCTATAATAATAATAAAAATAATATTGACAACAGCTTCTATTTATTGAGCACTATGTGTTAGACACTGTGCTCAATGCTTTGTGAAATTATTTCAATTAATCTTTGTTACAATCCTGTGCTAAATGGTTTTTTAATTATTTCCATTTGAGTTGGCAGTCTGGAGACCCAAGAGAGCCAAATGTATCATTCCATTCTGGGTCCAAAAGGTGGGGAAAAGCTGGATGTTCCAGTTTGAAGGCAGTGAGGCAGGAAAAAAGAATTCCCTCTTACTCGGAGGAGGGTCATCCGTTTTGTTTCTTCAGGCCTTCAACTAACTGAGGGCCACCTATATTATACAGGGCAATCTACTTTATCAATTTAACTCTTAATCTCATCCAAAACCCCCCTCACAGAAATGCCTAGAATAATATTTGACCAAATATTTGGTTAATAAATTATCATTCAGATCCATTTGATTTCCAAAGCTCATGCTTTTAATGTTATTTCACAATGTCTCCCTCCCACTCTTTGTTTCACAAAGGAGCTTTAACCCTGGATCTTTCCCCTGCCTCACCTGGAATGTCTATCAAAGTTCACACCACTTGTACCAGATGAACACAATTAGTGCAGGTGTTTGAACATCAGTAACCAACTCAAAATCCCTTTTCCAATAGCACACACAACACAGCCATTTCCTTCCTTAGAATAACTTCCCAGCCTCCTAATTATATTCCAAGCTTTCTGATTTTCCATGCACGTAACCCTTTCAACTCATTCCCACCACACTAGCAAGTCTTAACTGACTCCTTGTTCATCCTCTTCCTTGATGTCTTTAAAGACATCATATCCTGATGGAACAGCCCAGCGAGCCCATGAGCTTGCCTTCTCTTAGCTGCCTCCTTAGGACCAACCTTTCTTATTGTTCACTCTTGACTCACTCCTGCCATCATTTGTCACTGTCATTTTAGAACTCTCTGACCCTTCCCCCAAAAGAAGGAACTGTCACTGCAGGGATTTCACTTGGTTGAGTTTGGTCTTGTGAACCCACATTCCAGAGATTGCTTATTTAAAAGTACTTCCATGATCTATGTACTTTTAATAAATACTATTTATTAAATTTATTTGGTTACTACTTTGGAAAGAATAAAAATTCTTAGAGTAATTTTTACCTAATTGGCATTGTTCTGCTGCATCCTAGGACACCTTAAACAGTTATCATGGATATCATTATGCCAATCCTTCAGCATTTTTTCATGAGCGGTCTCACAGCATTTGTTTTTAGCAAGTTAATTGTCCTTTAATATCTGTGACAGTCATTCCTAATAAAGTAATGCTTTGAATACTCTCTCAGAGATATTTACGCTGTTTTTCATGGTTATGTATGATTAAAGATAAACACATTAGAAAACATTAAAAAAAACCACATGCACAAAATCAGGTTTTTATTGATATTCAAGAGATATAGTCAAGCCTGACAAGCTTTTAAAACTGAAAATTTTAAGATAGATTTTGGAAAATGAGCTTCATTGAGAGAGGGCAGTTGTTAGAGAGTTGTCACATATTATCACTTAAGGGATAGTTCATCCTTCCAAAAGTTAATTTACCAAGCACAGTAAATATAAAGGGTATTTTTATCAAAGCCACAAATAAAAATACGTCCCTCTCCCATATTAGAAAAATAATCAGGTATGTATTTTTTGATTGACAAATGACATCTGCCATAAATGTATTACTTTAACCAAGACAAAAGAACTCTTCCTATTAAACGGTATATTTCTTCTAGGGTTTCCAGGGCTTGGAATTACATTACTGCTCCTAATTTAAATTGACTTGGTGGCCTTTGGTTTGTCTGGGAGAATCAAAACAGAGAGTATTAAAGTAGGAATCATAAAAATCTGAGAAGATTGATATGTAATTTGGTACTATTTTTACAAGCCAAATTCTGGTGGCAGGGAAGTGACTTTGGTCTCTAAAACAATCCTGAGGCTGGGTCCTTAGTAAATGGTTTCTTGGTGTATTTGTGTCTATTGAAGCCTTAATAAAGAAGAGACATTGCTTAATTACCCTTTCCTGTGTTCTTAATAGTGGGTTTTTTTTTTAAACCCAGTTTTGTTGAAAACAATCATTTCTTTTTCTTTGCCTTTTTTGGAAGCTGAGCTACAATTATGTTTTAGAACACAATTAAATTTATCAAGTAATGAAGTTTAGCTGGTAATCATTTGTCCTTAACTATTAAATGCGTTTTCAGCATACTATGTAAGCAAGATTTATGGTAGTATTCTGGAAGTTTAAATCATTGAAATTTTTAACAGACTTAGATTGTTATTTTCTGAGATTAGAAAAAAATAGCATTGCTGGGGAGAAAAAGATGGCGGCGAAGTAGAGAGACGTGGAGTGCATCCCTCTCCACAGATGCATTGGGAATGCACGGAAGGACGCAGTCATTCCCACAGAGAACCAGCTGAACACCAGCAGACAGCCTCGGACACCGGAAAGGGCTGCGGAGAACCTGACATAGCCGGTAGGGAGGCATCTATGAGGGCTCAAAGAGGGTGAAGCGGCGGAGCTGTGGCAGACGGGAGGGAGTGAGAAACATACGGAGGGTCCGCAGCGCAGCTCAGCATTCCCGGACCGAGACATCGATCCGCAGCTGAACGGAGGGTCCAGGAGCGGGAGCGTGGGAACCGGAGAGCTGGTTCAGGGGGAGAAACATTGTTGCCGGTAGGGTGACGGACCGAGAGGACAGGAGGGAGGAGGTCCGCGGAGAGGAGTGCCGATCCCTGAGAGCTGCCCGGCCATGATGGCGGCTGGAGGCTGCAGGCTCCCGGGCAGGGGGGAGGAGCCGCGCGCATAGCCTCTCTCTCTCTTTCTGCGCCTCTGCAACAGGCAGCGGAGAGACGCCCTGCGGGGCCACATAAGGCGCTCAGGGATAACAAGCACCCTCAGGCGCTCGGGCGGGGCTAGATTAAAACTCCTTGCAACGCCAGCAGCAGGGAGGCTGCCGAGAGAAAAAAAAAAAAAAAAAACCAGCATCAAAAAGAAAAAACCCCGAGAGAGGCCCAACTCTAAGACTTTCTGTGTACGCCTGAGCCACCAGCGCTCTCTGCAACAGGCACCTCCAAGCCTGACTGAAGCAACAGTGCGCCACTGCTCACTCCCTCCCAGGAGAAGGAGCCACTATTGCACCCTCTCCCTCCCCACACACCGAGGCTTACAGACGAACAATAAAGGAACCTCTGCTGGTCACAGAATAACGCAAAAAAAAAAAAAAAACCCAAGGCAAGGAAAAGGACACTTACAGCTGAGACGCTAAGGAAACAGAAATAGTAGTATCAATACCTATTGAACTGGTCCATTCGGGGATCAGTTCTGGATTTTTTTTTTTTTTTCCTTTCTCTTTTTTTTTTTTTTTTTTGATTTATTAAATACGATCTTAGCCCTAAGGGATCTACAAGTTTTACAACATAATTTTATAAGGATATTTTTTACTTTTTTTTTTTTTTTTTTTTTTTTGCCTTTTAAAATACTTCTATATCTAGCTAAGTTTTTGGTAGTACGGACAAAATATCTTTCATACTTTCCTTTCATCCCTTTCTTTTATACACTTCTATTCCTTTCTTTTTCTTTGCATATTTCCAACCACATTACGCTCTTCTGTTCCCCTTTCTTCCAGCCATTTTAAGTGTATTTTATCTTAACATACTTATAAGCAACACTATCGGTCTGCTCAGACTCCTTGCTCTATTCTCCAGATGATGCACTGCCTTGGTATTAATATTAGGCTTTTGTCTTTATCTTAGTTCTTAGTACAGTTGTCTAATTACATTCTGAGAATCTCCATTCTCTCTGGTGGTACTCCAGCTCATTTCTATATTTGATCCTAGCTTACAAAATCTCCCTGGATTGATGTTTGTATGTGTAGGGTGTTATTTGTTGTTTGTTTGCTTTTGCTTTTGTCTCTGATTTGTTCTGTTTCAGTTGTCAATTTCTGCTGGGTTTCTCTCTGAATATCAGATAGCACACTGGGGTTCTGTCAGGTCTTTCTAGAGCCTTATGTCCTAACGGATTCAATAATTGTGTGTCTTATACATGTATGTGCTTCCTAGACTGAATATTCGTCTAATCCAATACTTGGACATTAGTCTGAGGCTTGGACAGTCTTCTATAAACACCTCTATCACCAGGACAAGCAACCCCAAAAGCTTGGACAACCATGAGGAAACAAAGAAACACCATGCAGGCAAAGGAGCAGGAAAAAAACCCACAAGACCAAATAAATGAGGAGGAAATAGGAAAAATGCCTGAAAAAGAATTTAGAGTAATGATAGTAAAAATGATACAAAATCTCGATAACAAAATAGAGAAAGTACAAGAAACAGTTCATAAGAACTCAGAAAAACAAACAGCAATGGATAACAAAATAACTGAAATTAAAAATACTCTAGATGCTCTAACCAGCAGAATGACTGAGGCAGAAGAACGAATAAGTGAGTTGGAAGATAGAATGGAAGAAATAAACGCCACAGAGCAGGAAAAAGATAAAAAAATAAAAAGACTAGAAGACAGCCTCAGAGACCTCAGTGATAACCTTAAACGTACCAACATTCGAATTATAGGCATCCCAGAAGAAGAAGAAAACAAGAAAGGGTCTGTGAAAATATTTGAAGAGGTTCTAGTGGAAAACTTCCCCAACATGGGAAAGGAAATAATGAACCAAGTCCAAGAAGCACAGAGAGTCCCATACAGAATAAACCCAAGGAGAAATACACCAAGACACATATTAATCAAACTAACGACAATTCAACACAAAGAAAAAATATTAAAAGCAGCAAGAGAAAAGCAACAAACAACATATAAGGGAAAACCCATCAGGATAACAGCTGACCTTTCTACAGAAACTCTGCAGGCCAGAAGGGAATGGCAGGATATACTGAAAGTCCTGAAAGAGAGAAACCTACAGCCAAGAATACTTTACCCAGCAAGAATCTCATTCAGATTTGAGGGAGAAATCAAAAGCTTTCCAGACAAGCAAAAGTTAAGAGAATTCAGCACCACCAAACCAGCCTTACAACAAGTGCTAAAGGAACTTCTCTAAGTAGGAAACACAAGAAAAGGAAAACACCTACAAATACAAACCCAAAACAATTAAGAAAATGGTAATTGGAACACACATGTCAATAATCACTTTAAATGTAAATGGATTAAATGCTCCAACCAAAAGACACAGACTGGCTGAATGGATACAAAAACAAGACCCTTCTATATGCTGCCTACAAGAAACCCACTTCAGACCAAGGGATACATATAGACTGAAAGTGAAGGGATGGAAAAAGATATTCCATGCAAATGGAAGTCAAAAGAAAGCTGGAGTAGCAATACTCATATCAGACAAATTAGACTTGAAAGTAAAGACTATTAAAAGAGACAAGGAAGGGCACTACATAATGATCAAGGGATCCATCCAAGAAGAACATATCACAATGGTAAATATCTATGCCCCCAATATAGGAGCACCTCAATACATAAGGCAAATGCTAACAGCTATAAAAGGGGACATCGACAGTAACACAATTATAGTGGGAGACTTGAACACCCCACTTACATCAATGGACAGATCATCCAAACAGAAAATAAATAAAGACACACAAGCTTTAAATGACACATTAGACCATCTCGACTTAATTGATATTTATAGGACATTCCATCCAAAAACGACAGACTACACTTTCTTCTCAAGTGCACACGGAACATTTTCCAGGATAGATCACATCTTGGGTCACAAATCAAACCTCAGCAAATTCAAGAAAATTGAAATCATATCAAGCATCTTCTCAGACCACAACGCCATGAGACTAGATATCAATTACAGGAAAAAAACTGCAAAAAATACAAACACATGGAGGCTAAACAATTCACTATTAAACAACCAAGGAATCACTACAGAAATCAAAGAGGAAATCAAAAAGTATCTAGAAACAAATGACAACGAAAACACAACAACCCAAAACCTATGGGACGCAGCAAAAGCAGTTCTAAGAGGGAAGTTTATAGCAATACAGTCCTACCTTAAGAAACAAGAAAATGATCGAATAAACAACCTAACCTTACACCTCAAACAACTAGAGAAAGAAGAACAAAGAAACCCCAAAATGAGCAGAAGGAAAGAAATCGTAAAGATCAGAGCAGAAATAAATGAAAAAGAAAGGAAAGAAACCATAAGAAAAATAAATAAAACTAAAAGCTGGTTCTTTGAGAAGATTAACAAAATTGATAAACCATTAGCCAGACTCATCAAGAAAAAAAGGGAGAAGATGCAAATCAACAGAATTAGAAATGAAAAAGGAGAAGTCACAACGGACACCTCAGAAATACAAAACATCATGAGAGACTACTACAAGCAACTATATGCCAATCAATTGGATAACCTGGAAGAAATGGATACATTCTTAGAAAAATACAATCTTCCAAGACTGAACCAGGAAGAAATAGAAACCATGAACAGACCAATCACAAGTACAGAAATTGAGGCAGTGATTAAAAATCTCCCAACACACAAAAGCCCAGGACCAGATGGATTCACAGGCGAATTCTATCAAACATTCCGAGAAGAGTTAACACCTATCCTTCTCAAACTCTTCCAAAATATTGCAGAAGGCGGAGCACTCCCAAACTCATTCTATGAGGCTACCATCACCCTGATACCAAAACCAGGCAAAGATGTCACAAAAAAAGAAAACTACAGACCAATATCACTGATGAATATAGATGCAAAAATCCTCAACAAAATACTAGCTAACAGACTGCAACAGCACATTAAAAAAATCATACACCACGATCAAGTGGGGTTTATCCCTGGGATGCAAGGATTCTTCAATATACGCAAATCAATCAACGTGATACATCATATCAACAAATTGAAGGATAAAAACCATATGATCATTTCAATAGATGCAGAAAAAGCTTTTGACAAAGTTCAACATCCATTTATGATAAAAGCTCTCCAGAAAATGGGCATAGAAGGAAATTACCTCAACATCATAAAAGCCATATATGACAAACCAAAAGCCAACATTGTTCTCAATGGAGAAAAACTGGAAGAATTCCCTCTAAGAACAGGAACAAGACAAGGGTGTCCACTCTCACCACTGTTATTCAACATAGTTTTGGAAGTGTTAGCCACAGCAATCAGAGAAGAAAAAGAAATTAAAGGAATCCAAATTGGAAAAGAAGAAGTAAAATTATCACTCTTTGCAGATGACATGATACTATATATAGAAAACCCTAAAGACTCTACCAGAAAACTGCTAGCACTCATTGATGAGTTTAGTAAAGTAGCAGGATACAAAATTAATGCACAGAAATCTCTTGCATTCCTATACACTAACAACGGAAGAGCAGAAAGAGAAATTAAGGAAACTCTCCCATTCACCATTGCAACCAAAAGAATAAAATACCTAGGAATAAACCTGCCTAAGGAGGCAAAAGATCTGTATGCAGAAAACTTTAAGACATTGATGAAAGAAATCAAAGATGACATAAATAGATGGAGGGATATACCATGTTCCTGGATTGGAAGAATCAACATCGTGAAAATGACTGTACTACCCAAAGCAATTTACAGATTCAATGCAATCCCGATCAGATTACCAATGGCATTTTTCACAGAACTAGAGCAAGAAATCTTACGATTTGTATGGAAACGCAAAAGACCCCGAATAGCCAAAGCAATCTTGAGAAGGAAAAATGGAGTGGGTGGAATCAGGCTTCCTGACTTCAAACTATACTACAAGGCCATAGTGATCAAGACAGTATGGTACTGGCACAAAAATAGAAAGGAAGATCAATGGAACAGAATAGAGAACTCAGAAGTAAGCCCAAACACATATGGGCACCTTATCTTTGACAAAGGAGGCACGAGTATACAATGGAAAAAAGACAGCCTCTTCAATAAGTGGTGCTGGGAAAATTGGACAGCAACATGTAAAAGAATGAAATTAGAACACTTCCTAACACCATACACAAAAATAAACTCCAAATGGATTAAAGACCTACATGTAAGGCCAGACACTATCAAACTCCTAGAGGAAAACATAGGCAGAACACTCTTTGACATACATCAAAGCAACATCCTTTTTGACCCACCTCCTAGAATCATGGAAATAAAATCAAGAATAAACGAATGGGACCTCATGAAACTTAAAAGCTTTTGCACAGCAAAAGAAACCATAAACAAGACTAAAAGGCAACCCTCAGAATGGGAAAAAATAATTGCCTATGAAACAACGGACAAAGGATTAACCTCCAAAATATACAAGCAGCTCATGCAGCTTCATACCAAAAAAGCAAATAACCCAATCCACAAATGGGCAGAAGACCTAAATAGACATTTCACCAAAGAAGACATACAGATGGCCAACAAACACATGAAAAGATGCTCAACATCACTCATCATCAGAGAAATGCAAGTCAAAGCCACAATGAGGTATCACCTCACACCAATCAGAATGGCCATCATCACAAAGTCTGGAAACAACAAATGTTGGAGAGGGTGTGGAGAAAAGGGAACTCTTCTGCACTGTTGGTGGGACTGTAAGTTGGTACAGCCACTATGGAAAACAATTTGGAGGTTCCTTAAAAAACTACAAATAGAACTACCATATGATCCAGTCATCCCACTCCTGGGCATATACCCAAAGAAAACCATAATCCCAAAAGAAACGTGTACCATAATGTTTATTGCAGCACTCTTTACAATAGCCAGGACATGGAAGCAACCTAAATGCCCATCAACAAATGAATGGATACAGAAGATGTGGCATATATATACAATGGAATATTACTCAGCTATAAAAAGGGATGAGATGGAGCTATATGTAATGAGGTGGATAGAACTACAATCTGTCATACAGAGTGAAGTAAGTCAGAAAGAGAAAGACAAATATTGTATGCTAACTCACATATACGGAATCTAAAAATGGTACTGATGAACTCAGTGACAAGAACAGGGAAGCAGATACAGAGAATGGACTGGAGAACTCGAGGTATGGGAGGGGGTGGGGGGTGAAGGGGAAACTGAGAAGAAGCGGGAGAGTAGTACAGACATATATATACTACCAACTGTAAAATAGTCAGTGGGAAGTTGTTGTATAACAAAGGGAGTCCAACTCGAGGATGGAAGATGCCTTAGAGGACTGGGGCAGGGAGGGTGGGGGGGACTCGAGGGGGGGGCGTCAAGGAAGGGAGGGAATATGGGGATATGTGTATAAAAACAGTTGATTGAACCTGGTGTACCCCCCAAAAAAAATAAAATAAAATAATAATAATAAAAAATAAATTAAAAAAAAAAAAAAAAAAAAGAAAAAAAAAAAATAGCATTGCTTTAACAACATTATGGTTATAATAAACATTTTGCAATCCAAATCCTTATTTTTAAAAAATATAATATTGTAATATCCTATTTAAAATATTGATGTTTATTGAATTAGATAATATTGGATTATTAGCATTATAAATACAAAAAATTTACTAGACCTCCTTCACTTATAAAAATAAAATTGGTTTTCTACCTAAACTGTAAATTGTATTTTAAATTCTATTTTAGTTTTAGCTGCATAGTTAAGAGTTCAGGCACTCTTTTTTTTAAAGTCAGGTGTACTGAGGTAATTTACATGTAGTAAAATTCATTCTTTTAGGTATAAAATTCTATGAATTTTGACAAACTCTGTCATATAATCATTTCCACAATAAAGGCAGAAGATTTCCACCACCCCAGAAGGCTCACTCGTGACTCTTTGTAGTCAAGCCTTTTCCTGAAAGTAGAATTTGAAATTAAATTAATGAAATAAGACTTTAAAAAACATACCTGATACACTGGTTTTGGGGCCATTATTGTTGTAAGCTAGATGATAACTTTAGTGGGAAGGAAAATGTAATTGAAACAAACATAAGATTTTGAATATATCACTCTAAAATGATTGGGTAGAAGTGTTACAAACAAAACATAAAGGAAAGGATTGATTTTATTGTGTTTTATTCCATCTCCCTGATGTATGTTTACTTTTCTTCACCCTACGTCCATCTCCCCAAATATCTTGATGTGCCTAAATCTTTAAGATATTTTATCTTGCTAGCTTGTATTTTAGTCTTTTCAGTGGATATTAAAAGTGGAATATTGTTTCTGCCAACCTGAAATAAGCAACTTAATGGCAAGGAGCATGTCATCTTCATTTGTTTATTACCATCTCTTCCATGGAAAAGAAGCTGAAATATTTTTTAAATGAATGAAATTTTCCTTTCACTTGGATGGTTTCAAGCTGAGCTGAGTGATCTGAGAATGACTTGAATTTTCTCAAGTAAAATTTGAGAGTATTGTTAATACTAGGTTAAAACTTAAAATTCATTTAAAAACCTAGGTTTTAGAATTGGATCGAAATTTGAATACCGCCTTCGTCATTTAGCTATGAAACTTCAGGCAAATTCATTTCTCTTAACATCAGTTTTCTTATCTATAAAAATTACAATAAAAATGAAACAAAATGCATGTCTCATAAAAATGATGAGGAGGAATTTGAGATTAAAGCACTTGGCACAGTGTCTTGCTCATAGTCCAATTCTTTTTACAGAATTTTTTAAATTGGAGTATAGTTGACTTACAAAATTGTGTTAGTTTCAGGTTACAGTGAAGTGATTCAGCCATATAGATATTCTTTTTTCAGATTCTTTTCTACTATTGGTTATTACAAGATATTGAATATAGTTGCCTGTGCTATATAGTAGATCTTTGTCTATTTTAAATGTCTTTTTAAGAATATTTATTTATTTGGCTGCCCCAGGTCTTAGTTGCGGCATGCTGGATTTTTGGCTGTGGCATGCAGGATCTAGTTCCCTGACCAGGGATGGAACAAGAGCCCCCTGCTTTGGGAGCGCGGAGTCTTAGCCACTGGACCACCAGGGAAGTCTCTTTTATGTATAGTAATATGTATCTGTTAATCCCAAAGTCCTAATTTATCCCTTGCCCACCTTCCCCTTTGGTAACCGTAAATTTGTTTTCTATGTCTGTGAGTCTGTTTCTGTTTTATAAATAAGTTCATTTTTATCACATTTTAGATTCCACATATAAGTGATAGCATGTAATATGTCTTTCTCTGTTTGACTTACTTAGTATGATAATCTCTAGGTTCATCCATGTTGCTGCAAATGGCACTATTTCATTCTTTTTATGGCTAATATTCTAGTGTGTGTGTGTATGTGTATACACCACGTCTTCTTTATCCATTCATTTGTTGATGGGCATTTAGGTTGCTTCCATGTCCTGGCTGTTGTAAATAGTGCTGCTATGAACATTGGGGTACATGTATCTGTTCAAATTAGATCTTTTGTCTTTTCCAGATATATGCCCAGGAGTGGAATTGCTGGATCATATAATAACTCTATTTTTCGTTTTCTAAGGCAGCTCCATACTGTTCTCCACAGTGGCTGCACCAATTTACATTTCTACCAACACAGTGTATGAGGGTTCCCTTTTTTCCATATCCTCTCCAGCACTTATTGTTTTGATGGCCATTCTGACTTGTGTGCCATTCTGATCATTGTGAAGTGATACCTCATTGTAGGTTTTTTTAAAAAATAAATTTATTTATTTATTTATTTATTTATTGGCCATGTTGGGTCTTTGTTGCTGCGCGCAGGCATTCTCTGTTGTGGAGAGTGTGGGCTACTCTTTGTTGTGGTGCCCGGGCTTCTCAATGCGGTGGCTTCTCTTGTTGCGGAGCATGGGCTGTAGGTGTGTGGGCTTCAGTAGTTGTGGCACATGGGCTCAGTAGTTGTGGCTTGTGGGCTCTAGAGCACAGGCTCAGTAGTTGTGGTGCACAGGCTTAGTTGCTCTAACCCGTGTCCCCTGCATTGGCAGGTGGATTCTTAACCACTGCACCAGCAGGGAAGTCCCTCATTGTAGCTTTGATTTGCACTTCTCTAGTAATTAGCAGTGTTGAACCCAATTTTTTGTAGTTGAAATCTTTAGAAGTTCCTTTCAAGTCAGATATTACAGCTGTCCATGGAGAAGAGAACAGTGTCTTTAAGAACGTAGATGCAGGTGGCTGGATCTGGCCTATGGGCTCAAGGGAATAATTACTCTCCTAATTTGTCTTTTGGTTAATTATGGGCCTTTATTTTTTTTATTTTTCTCAGAGAGAGGAAAGAAAGACCGGAGAGTGGCAATGGAGAAGAGATAGGAAACAAGATGGGGAAATTGAGAAAGGGAGAGATGTTTATTGAATAATGAATGACTGAATCAACAGGGAGCAAAATACCAAAAAAGTTAGCATTATTGTCCTATATATGCCATCTTGTCACATGACATCTATAATAAAAAAGAGAAAAGAGTAAGGAAGCTATACAAACAACATAGAAAAATAGGTATCTAAATGTTTTGGAAAAATAAAGCCAGAACTCAAAGTTTCTTTTCATACAGTGTTAATTTTTATATATTACATAGTACTAAGGTTCAGATAACAGTGGTTCAGAGTTATTTCCCTGTTCTGATAATTTCATCAGTATGATAGTATTAGAGTAGCTAAATTACGAACATAATAAAACAAAAAAAAATGCTACTTTTCCGTGCCCAGTGAGTGCAGAAAAAAGAATTTTCTGCAACCACCTAAACTATCAAGTGTGAAGGTACAATAAGACAATTTCAAATAAGCAAGATCTCAAAAAATTTACTTCTCATTTTCCTTTGTCTCAGGAAGCTACTGGAGGGGGTGCTCTATCAAAATGAGGGAATAAACCAAGAGGAAGCCAAGAGGTGCTGGAACCAGAAACTCCAACTACTGTTATAAAGGAATAGAGGTACTTTTCAAATATTTTCATAATATGGAAGATTGAAATAAAAAATTGAAGGAGTACAAGTGAAAGAAAAAAAATAGTCAAGAAAATAGAAGCTAGAAATAAAAAGAAAAATACATACTCTGAGCTTGTACAATTTCAAGACTGGGATGGCAAATCTGGCCCTTAAATTTCCTGGCATCCAAAGCAAAAGGTAAAACGTGCTCAGTAGCAAATCACATAATGTCCTTAAGATAAAAACAAAGCAGTTGTTTCCCAAATGACTAATTGTAGATCTGATGAAAATGATCCTTAGCTCTTAATTTTGCAATTTAGAATATTGTGTTTCATGTGACTGTTTCTTATAGTATACCTATGGCTCCAAATATTATTAAGTAAAGGCAATTCTGTAAGGACTAAATAATGCCAAGGGCATGTGAATGGCTAGTAAGGTTACTACTAATTTGTTCCTCACTAAACTTGCTGGGAGGCTAGAAGGCAGTTGGAGGGTTAATCTTTTATCCCGAACAATTTAGCTCTTGCCCCACACTACCTCCTCGAAGCAAAACATGCTCTTTTAACTGCACTTGCCCTCCTTCGGAGGCAGTTTAGCAACTGTCTGGTTACTGGAGCATGTTCATTTGGGGTCTTTAGCCCCACCCCAAGTGGCTCTTCAGAGTATGCCTTCCCACCTTAATTTCTGAGAGAAAGTTTGGTGAATACAATTTTCTCTAATGCATTAGATTTCTAATGATGTCTTAGTACCTTTAGGCTGGATCTTCTGGTCCTCCCATTAATCCAACTCTAAATACAATCTATACAGAAAACTTTCTGATGGCCCTGTTCTTGCAACAGATAATCTTCAGGTTATCATGTCTCTCAAGCAATCTTCCATAGGCATTTATTTCCTGCAGCCAGGCTTATATTAATAATTAAGATCACATTTAGTTAGAAGCTATAAAGTTTGGACAACTTTTCAGTTATCTGCCACATATCATCCCCTAACCATTGATGAGAATTTACTGTACCACCTGCGTAGTTCTCAGTTTTGAAAAATTCAACCCGTTATCTTTTCATTTGATATATTTTCCATTAATAATATTGTTAATGAAAAGTCAAGTATAATTTTTATAATTCATTGAATGTTTGCTATTATTTAACCTATAGTTTGCTAGTTGTTGACAAGCATTTGGAAGAAATATATTTTTTATTTAAGTATAGTTAATTTACAATATTGTGTTAGTTTCAAGTGTACAGCAAAGTGATTCAGTTTATATATATAAATATATATACATATTCTTTTTTGTATTCTTTTCCCTTATAGTTTATTACAAGATATTGAATATAGTTCCCTGTGCTATACAGTAGGACCTTGCTATTTATCTATTTTATGCACGGTAGCTTACCTCTGCCCATCTCAGACTCATAAGTTATCTCCCCTCTTCCCCCTTTGGTAACCATAAGTTTGTTTTCTATGTCTGTGAGTCTGTTTTGTAAAGAAGTTCATTTGTATCATATTTTAGATTCCACATGTAATATCATATGATATTTGCCTTTCTCTGCCTGACTTACTTAATATGATAATATGTAGGCCATCCATGTTGCTGCCAATGGGGCATTATTTCATTCTTTTTTCTGGCTGAGTAATATTATACATATATATAAAACATCTTCTTTATCCATTCATCTGTGGATGGACATTTAGGTTGCTTCCATGTCTTGGCTATTGTAAATAGTGCTGCTGTGAAATTGGGGTGCATGTATCTTTTTTGAATTAGAGTTTTTTCCTGGATATACGCCCAGGAGTTGGATTGCTGGATCATATGGGAACTCTATTTTTAGTTTTTTAAGGAAGCTCCATACTGTTTTCCATAGCGGCTGCACCAATTTACATTCCTACCAATAGTGTAGGAGGGTTCCCTTTTCTCCACACCCTCTCCAGTATTACTTATTTGTAGACTTTCTGATGATGGCCATTCTGTTTGGTGTGAGGTGATACCTCATTGTGGTTTTGAATTGCATTTCTCTAATAATTAGCTATAATGAGCATATTTTCATGTGCCTGTTGGTCATCTGAGTGTCTTTTTTGGAGAAATGTCTCTTTAGGTCTTTTGCCCATTTTTTGAGTGGGTTGTTTGTTTTACTGATGGTAAACAGCATGAGCTATTTGTATATTTTGGAAATTAATCCCTTGTCTGTCACATCATTTGCAAGTATTTTCTCCCAGTCTGTAGGTTATCTATTTGTTTTGCTTATGGTTTCCTTTGCTGAGCAAAAGTTTTTAAGTTTAATTAGGTCACATTTGTTTAATTTTGGTTTTATTTCCATTACTTTAGTAGGAGATGGATCTAAAAAAATGTTGCTGTGATTTATGTCCAAGAGTGTTCTGCCTATGTTTTCCTCTAGGAGATTTTTAGTATCCAGTCTTACATTTAGGTCTTTAATCCATTTTGAGTTTATTTTTGTATATGATGTTAGAGAATGTTCTAATTTCATTCTTTTACATGTAGATGTTTAGTTTTCTATTTGTAGACTTTTTAATGGTGGTCATTCTGACCAGTGTGAGGTCATTGTAGTTTTGACTTGCATAAAAAATATATGTTTAAAATTGCTTTTGAACTAACCCTTAGAAAGATAAATTTGTGTGCTATTATCTCCTTTGTGTCTAGTAGAATATGTTTATTTACACATAAATAGCTAAATCACTGACATCCTAAAATTCAAAACCTTAAAAGTAGACTTATGTTTGTATAGTATTATTAACTGTTCTTTTCCAGGAAACTTATTAATAAGGTTATTTTTCAAAGTAATAAACTGCCTGCCTGCACTTACAGGCCAGTTATTACTATGCTAGAATTTCTGTTGTCTTTAGCAGAGGCCAGAAAAGTTTGAAATTGAAGCCTGGAAAATGCCACCATAGCCTGATAGAGTCCGTGGTAACATTTTTATTCTCACTGGAAGTAAATTACTATATACTAAAAGAAGATTCAATGAAATAATATTTCTTCACAGTTGTCTACATTTATCATTGCTGTAAAAATATATCTAACCAATTCTTTTATTTTTCATGACTACTACTAATTTTTGGCTCTTTTTAAAAATAGAAAAATGTTTTTCTCAAACTTAATGTGACTTATAAACAGTGGTCTCTGAAGTACTTATTGCTGTGTTCTTGTAAATATAACTCATAAATTTAGAAATCATTTTTGTAAATGAGAAAAGTCACAGATTTTAGAGTTTTTTCCTTTGTAAAGTTTCTCCCAAATTTAGCAAACTATTTTGACTTGAGGAAATTTTCAGGAGTGACATCAGCAACATGGCAAAGTAGGAAGCCCTGGACCCTTCTTCCCCTACAAACACACCAACTCAGCAACAATTTATGAACAAATTCACTTTGTGAGAAATCCAGAAATTAAATGAAAGGCTCTTGTACCCTGGGTGAGTGCAAAACCAGACTCACCTGAGCCAACAGGGAGATTCAGAACACCCTCTCACCATTGTCCTGCCCCCAGCACAGTGCCATACAATCAGGAAGAGACCCCATAGCTCCTAGCTTCTCCCAGGGAAGGGAAGGCATTGGTTTGTGTATCAAGCACCCCAGCTTTTCAAAGGGGGCTCCCCAGAGGACTGGCTTCTGTTTTGCAAGTCTTGGAAATATGGGGGGTCTGGCACAGTCCTGCCACCTGAGGGAGAATGGAGATAGCAGCTGGCTGGTAGATGTCATAGATCCTTCTTCCTGCTCAGCATAGAGTGGACAGATAAAACATCCCAGCTCTCATCCACCCCTTGGGAAGGGAAAGAGTAGATCCATGTGTCTGGAGCCCCAGCTTCTCTGGGGCTGACCAAAGAACTAGAATCTGTCTTGCCAGTCTTGGAACTCTGATGGCTCTGATGCAATCTAGCTGCTTGGGGGATAATGGAGATAGTGGTTTGGGCTGATAGATACAATTGATACCCCTGGCATAGCACAGAGCAAGTGGACAAAAACTATAACTTCCTGCTTCTTCCTGGGGAGGGAAGGGAAAGCATTGATACAGGTCCCCAGAATCTCTGGCGGGGCTGACCAGTGGGAGTCTTCTCTTGTACAAGGCCAGTCCATGAAGACTGGGAGAGGTGCCTGCTTTGTCTAATGCACATATATCAATCTAGAGAGAAAAGGAAAATGAAGAATTAGGCAAAGGTTTTCCAAACAAAGGAGCAAGATAAATCTCCAGGAAACTGACCCTAATTAAATGGAGTTATATTATTTACCTGACAGAGAATCCAAAATAACTGTCATAAAGATGCTTACTGAGGTCAAGAGAAAAAAAATGCATGAGCAACGTGAGAATTTCAACAGAGACAGAAAATATTTAAAAGTACCAAACAGAAATCATGGAACAGAAGAAAACAATGATTGAACTGAAAATTTCAATAGAGGGGTTCAGCAGCCAACTAGATCAAGCAGAAGAAATGATCAGCAAACTTGAAGACAAATCATTATTGGAAATAAATCAGTCAGAGGATGAAAAAAAAAGAATGAAAGAGAGTGAAGAAAGCTTAAGGGACCTAGGGGACTTATGGGATAATCAAATAGACTAATGTACACATTATGAGAGTCCCAGAAGGAGAAGAGATGGGGAGAGAAAAGACCAGAAAGCTCATTAAAAGAAATAATATCTGAAAGCTTCCCAAATCTGGGAAAGGAAATGGATGTCCAGATCCAGGAAGTGGCTCCCCACCAAAATATTAAGATAAACCCAAAGAAATCCACACCGAGACACACTGTGATCAAATTGTCAAAAGTCAGAGACAAAGAGAATTTTGAAAGCAACAAGAAAAAAGTAACTTGTCACATATAAGACTATCAGTGGATTTTTCAGCAGAAACCTTGCAGGCCAGAAGGAATTAGAATGATATATTGAAAATGCTGAAAGAAAAAAAAAAGCCAACCAAGAATACTCTGTTCAGCAAAACTGTCCTTCAGAAATGAAGGAGAGGGCTTCCCTGGTGGCGCAGTGGTTAAGAATCTGCCTGCCTCCATGTCCTGGCTATTGTAAAGAGTGCTGCAATAAACATTATGGTACAAGTTTCTTTTGGGATTATGGTTTTCTTTGGGTATATGCCCAGGAGTGGGATTACTGGATCATTTGGTAGTTCTATTTGTAGTTTTTTAAGGAACCTCCAAATTGTTTTCCATAGTGGCTGTACCAACTTACAGTCCCACCAACAGTGCAGGAGAGTTCCCTTTTCTCCACACCCTCTCCAACATTTGTTGTTTCCAGACTTTGTGAAGCAATCTAAATGCCCATCAACAAATGATTGGATACAGAAGATGTGGCATATATATACAATGGAATATTACTCAGCTATAAAAAGGGATGAGATGGAGCTATATGTAATGAGGTGGATAGAACTACAATCTGTCATACATAGTGAAGTAAGTCAGAAAGAGAAGGACAAATATTGTATGCTAACTCACATATACGGAATCTAAAAATGGTACTGATGAACTCAGTGACAAGAACAAGGAAGCAGATACAGAGAATGGACTGGAGAACTCGAGGTATGGGAGGGGGCGGGGGGTGAAGGGGAAACTGAGACGAAGCGAGAGAGTAGCACAGACATATATATACTACCAACTGTAAAATAGTCAGTGGGAAGTTGTTGTATAACAAAGGGAGTCCAACTCGAGGATGGAAGATGCCTTAGAGGACTGGGGCAGGGAGGGTGGGGGGGACTCGAGGGGGGGAGTCAAGGAAGGGAGGGAATATGGGGATATGTGTATAAAAACAGTTGATTGAACCTGGTGTACCCCCCCCAAAAAAAATAATAAAACAAAACACTTTTTTTTTTTTTTAAAAGAAAAAAAAAAAAAAAAAAGAATCTGCCTGCCAATGCAGGGGACATGGATTTGACCCCTGAGCTGGAAAGATCCCACATGCCACGGAGCAAGGAAGCCCATGCACCACAACTACTGAGCCTGCGCTCTAGAGCCCTCAAGCCACAACTACTGAGGCCACACACTGCAACTACTGAAGCCCGCAAGCCTAGAGCCTGTGTTCCATAACAGGAGAAGCCAGCGCACTGAGAAGCCAGTGCGCTGCAACTAAGAGTAGCCCTCACTTGCCACAACTAGAGAAAGCCCGCATGCAGCAATGAAGACACAATGCAACCAAAATTAAAAAATTAACATAAATTAAAATAAATTAAAAAATAAAATAAAGGTGATGGCTGTACCATTATAAAAAAAGAAAGAAAGAAAGAAAGAAGAAGGAAAGGAAGGAAGAAAGAAAGAGAAATGAAGGAGAGAGAAAGATTTACCCAAATAAAGGCTGAGGGAGCTCATGACTTCTAGACCTACCTTACAAGAAATGCTAAAGGGAATTCTTCAAGTAGAAATGAAAGAATGCTAAACAGCAACATAATAGCATAAGTAACTTTGGTAAAGATAAATGTAAATGTAATAAATGTAAAAAATAATAAATAAAGATAACAGATGTAAATTGTGACAGCAATAACATAAAGTGTGTGGGGGAGAAGTTAAAATATGTGGTTTTTGTATGTGATTGAACTTAAATTGTTACCTTCAAAATAGACTGTTATAACTATAAGCTATTGTACATAAGCCCCAAGGTAACTACACACACGTAAAAAATCCCTATAGAAGTTATAGAAAAGGAAAAGATAAAAGAAAGTATACCAATACAAAAAATCCAAATACAAAAGAAGACAGAAAGAGAGGAAAATACAGACAAAAGAAGTACAGGACTGACAGAAAGATAGAGAAAATGAAAAAGCAGAGGACTTTGTACCAGATGAAGGGACAGGATAAAACCCCAGAAAAATAACTAAATGAAGAAGAGATAGGCACCCTTCCAGAAAAAGAATTCAGAATAATGATGGTGAAGATGATCCAGGACTTTGAAAAAAGACTGGATGCAAAGATCGAAAAGTTTACCAAAGACCTAGAAGAAGTAAAGAGCAAACAAACAGAGATATGCAACACAATAACTGAAATGAAAAATACACTAGAAGGAACCAATAGCAGATTAACTGAGGCAGAAGGGCAAATAAGTGACCTGGAAGACAGAATGGTGATAATCACTGATGTGGAAAAGAATAAAGAAAAAAGAATGGAAAGAACTGAAGACAGCCTAAGAGACCTCTGGGACAATGTGAAATGCACCAACATTCGCATTATAGGGGTCCCAGAAGGAGACGAGAGAGAGAAAGGACCCAAGAAAATATGGGAAGAGATTATAGTTGAAAACTTCCCTAACATGGGAAAGGAAATAGCTACCCAAGTCCAGGAAGTGCAGAGAGTCCCAGGCAAAATAAACCCAAGGAGAAACACGCCAAGACATATAGTAGTCAAATTGACAAAAATTAAAGACAGAGGAAAGTTATTAAAAGCAACAAAGGAAAAATGACAAATAACATACAAGGGAACTCCCATAAGGTTAACAGCTGATTTCTCAGTAGAAACTCTGCAATCCAGAAGGGAGTGGCACGATATATTTCAAGTGATGAAAGGGAAGAACCTACAACCAAGAATAGTCTACCCAGCAGGGATCTCATTCAAATCCAACGGAGAAATCAAAAACTTTACAGACAAGCAACAACTAAGAGAATTCAGCACCACCAAACCAGCCCTACAACAAATGCTGAAGGAACTTCTCTAAGTGGAAAACATAAGAGAAGAAAAGGACCTACAGAAACAAAAACAAAATAATTAAGAAAATGGTAATAGGAACATACATATTGATAATTACCTTGAATGTAAGTGGACAAAATGTCCCAACCAAAAGACACAGACTGGCTGAATGAATACAAAAACAAGACCCATATATATGCTGTCTACAAGAGACTCACTTCAGACCTAGGGACATGCACAGACTGAAAGTGAGGGGATGGAAAAAGATACTCCATGCAAATGAAAATCAAAAGAAAGCTGGAGTAGCAATAGTCATATCAGATAAAATTGACTTTAAAATAAAAAATGTTACAAGAGACAAGAAAGGACATTACATAAAAATCAAGGGATCCATCCAAGAAGAGGAGATAACAATTATAAATATATATGCACCCAATATAGGAGCACCTCAATACCTAAGGCAAATGCTAACAACTATGAAAGAGGAAATGCAAAGCAGAAATAGAGACACAGACGTAGAGAACACACATATGGACACCAAGTGGGGAATGTGGGGAGGGTTGGGGGGGAATGAATTGGGAGATTGGGATACCAAATTGTGCACTCTAAATATATGCTGTTTATTGCCTGTTAACTGTATCTCAATAAAAACTCTTAAAAAAAATAAAGAATTCTTGTTCAAGCAAAAAAAAAAAAAAAAAAAAGAATAACAATACCTATGGTGTCTCAGAACTGGTGAGACAGCTTAAGGGTATACACTGAAGTGCATGTGAGCTCTCGTGCTAGTTTGCTCAAAGGAGAATGAGTTTCTAAGGAAGGAAGATATGGCCTTTCGGCCAAGTGACCTGACCCTAAGATTGTGGTGATTTGAAGACCTGTGAAATTTGTTTTGGTGAAACTGGGTGTATGGAGGAGAGAAATAGAAAAATGACTTGGTTAAAAAGGTGCTATAAAGAAGGTAGACTTGGAAAAAAAAAAGTACAGGACCAACAGAAAACAGCTAACAAATGACAATAGTATATTTTTTCCTATTAATAATTACTTTAAATGTAACTGGCAGGCTTCTCTGGTGGTGCAGTGGTTAAGAATCCACCTGCCAATGCAGGGCACATGGGTTCAGTCCCTGGGTCAGGAAGATCCAGCGTGCCATGGAGCAACTAAACCCATGTGCCACAACTACTGAGCCCATGTGCCACAACTTCTGAAGCCTGCACACCTAGAGCCTGTGTTCCGCAACAAGAGAAGCCACCACAGTGAGAAGGCTGCACACTGCAGTGAAGAGAAGCCCCTGCTTGCCACAACTAGAGAAAGCCCACATGCAACAACAAAGACCCAACACAGCAATAAATAAATAAACAAATAAATAAAATGTGACTGGCACAGAGTAGCTGATGTATTAAAAAAAAAAAGAGAGAGGCTCAGCTATGTCTGTCTACAAGAAACTCACTCTAAGGCTAAAAGTGAAGGGAAGGAAAGTATTCCATGCAAATGGTAACCAAAAGAGAGTGGTGGTGGTGGTGGTGGTGGTGGTAGGGTGCTATACGTATATCAGAAAACAACAGACTCTAAGTCAACTGTCACAAGAGACCAAGGACATTATATAATGATTAAAGGGTCAATCTACTAGGGAGATATAACCATTATAAATATATATGCACCCAACATTGGAGCACCTTACTATATAGAGAAAACATTGACAGAAATGAGGGGAGAAATAAACAGCAATACATTAACGATAGGAGACTTCAGTATCCCATTTTCAATAATGGACAGAACATCCAGATAGAAAATCAGTAAGAAAACAGAGGACTTGAACAACACTATGACAAATGAAACTAGTAGACACATACAGAACATTCTACCCAAAGCAGAAGAATACACATTCTTAAATGCACACAGATCTTTCTCCAGGGTAGATCACATGTTTGGTCACAAAACAAGTCTTAGCAAATTTAAGAAAATTGAAAACATATCAGGTTTCTTTTCTGACCACAGTGGAATGAGTCAACAGTGGAAGGAAAACTGGAAAATTCACAAATACAGGTTTCTCCCACTATCTGAAACTACAGTGTTCCTGTGAAACCTTTTGTAAGCCAAAATGGTATAAAGGGAAGAAGCAATTACCTTAGGACACATCTTGCTAATGGACACACACAATAAATCAAGATAAAGCACAGAGGGACTTCCCTGGTGGCACAGTGGTTAAGAATCTTCCTGCCAATGCAAGGGACACAGGTTCAACCCCTGGCCCAGGAAGATCCCACATGCCATGGAGCAACTAAGCCTGTGTGCCACAACTATTGAGCCTGCACTCTAGAGCCCGCAAACACTACTGAAGCCTGTGTGCCCTAGAGCCTATGTGCCACAACTACTGAGCCCATGTGCTGCAGCTACTGAAGCCTGCATGCTCTAGAGCCTGCATGCCACAATTATTGAGCTCACATGCTGCAACTACTGAAGCCCATGCGCCTAGAGCCCATGCTCTGCAACAAGAGAAGCCACTGCATTGAGAAGCCTGCACACTGCACCACAACAAAGAGTAGCCCCCTGCTCACCACACCTAGAAAAAGCCTGCATGCAGCAATGAAGACCCAATGCAGCCAAAAAAAGAAAAAGAAAAGAAGAAGAAGAAGAAGAAGAAAAGCACAGATGCTCACAGGCACAGTTCAAAGCTGTGGTGGCTTCATGTTAAGATGCTGAGTGTAATTCCCAGGGAAGAAGCTTTGTGGTGCCTCTTTCACTGCTTGGAGTGAGCACTGCTTCTATAATGGCTCACTGCAAAACAAATGCTGAATGCTATTTTCACTTTTTACCTTTTTCTTTTCTTTCTTTTTTTTTTTGTAAAAGTGAAAACCCCCTTCAGATTTCTTTAGGTTAGTGAAAACAAGTACTAATGTAAGTCTTTCATAAAAGTGAAGTGGTGTAAAGTGAACTTTTAAAAAGTGGGGGATACCTGTATGTGGAAATTAAACAACACATTCTTGGACAACCATTTGGCCAAAGAAGAAGTCAAAAAAGGAAATTAGAAATACCTCAAGATAAACAAAAGTGAAAATAATATAAAACTTATGCCATGCAGCAAAAGCAGTACTAAGGGGGAAGTTCATAGTGACAAATACTTACATTAAAAAAGAAGAAAGATCTCAAGTAAACAACCTAACTTTACACTTCAAGGAGCAGAAAAAGAATAACAGACTAAGACCAAAGTTAGTATAAAGAAGGAAATAACAAAAATTTTAGTAGGAATAAAGAAAATAGAAGGAAAAAGAAAAGTCAATGAAATGGAGTTGGTTTTTTTAAAAGATAAAATTGAATACTCAGACTAAGAAAGAAAAAAAAAAGACTCAAATAGATAAAATCAGAAATGAAAGAAGAGACATTACAATTGATGCCACAGAAATAAAAAGGACTATAAGAGACTACTGTGAACAATTATATGCCAACAAACTGGATTACCTAGATGACATGGATAAATTCCTGGAAACATACACCATACCAAGACTACATCATGAAGAAACAGAAAGTGTGAACAAACTTGTGACTGGTATGGAGATTGAATCAGTAATCAAAAACCTCCCAACAAGTTTGGTTTCACTGGTGAATTCTACCAAACATTTAAAGAAGAATTAATACCAATCCATCTCAGACTCTCCCCCAAATCAAAGATTAGGGAGCACTTCCAAATTCATATTGTAAGGCCAGCATTACCCTGGTGCCAAAGCCTGATGAAGATACCACAAGAAAAAAAAAAAAAAAAAACTAAATGAAATATCCCTAATGAATATAGATGCAAAAAACCCTCAATAAAATACTAGCAGATCAAATCCAGCAGCACAGAAATAAATCTATGCATATACAGTGAACTAAACTTTGACAAGGATGCCAAGAATAAACAATGGCAGAAGGATAATCTCTGCAACAAATGGTGCTGGGAAAACTGGATATCCACATGCAAAAGAATGAAATTGGACCCGTCTCTTACGCCATACACAAAAATCAACTCAAAATGAATTAAATACTTAAATGTAAGACCCCAAGCTATAAAACACGTAGAAGAAAACAGAGGGGGAAAGCTTCATGACCTTGGTCTTGGCAATGATTTCATGGACATTGAAAGCACAGGCAGCAAAAACATACATACATACATATAACTACCTCAAACTAAAAATCTTCTGTACAGCAAAGGAAACAATCAACAGAGAAAAAGGCAACCTACAGAATGGGAGAAAATATTTGCAAACCATATATCTGATAAGAGATTAATCTGCAAAATATATGTGATAGTTAATTGTGTCAGCTTGACTGGGCCAAGAGATGCCCAGATAGCTGGTAAAGCATCATTTTTTGGGTGTGTCTGTGAGGGTGTTTGTGGAAGAAATTAGTATTAGAATTGGTAGAGTAAATAAAATCCACCCTTACCAATGTGGGCAGGCATCATTCAATCCATGGAGGGCCCGAATAGAACAAAAATGTGGACCAAGGGTGAATTCTCTCTCTTCTTGAGCTGGGACATCCATTTTCTCCTGCCTTTGGACATCAGAGCTCCTGGCTCTCAGACCTTTGGACTCAGACTAAATTATATACCAGCTTTACTGGTTCTCCAACTTGCAGGTGGCAGATTGCAGGACTTCTTGGCTTCCATAGCCATGTGAGCCAATTCCTATAATAAATCTCCTCTTATATCTATATATCTATATCTCTGTATCTATATCTATATCTATTTCTATTTCTATATCTGTACACTATTGGTGCTGTTCCCTGGAAAATCCCGACTAATATAATATATAAGGAACTCTTACAACTCAGTAGTATAAAACTAATAACCTGATTAAGAAATAGGCTAAAGATTTGAATAAACATTTTTCCAAAGAAGACATAAAAATAGCCAACAGACATGAAAAAATGCTCAATGTCACTAATCATTAGGGAAATACAAATTGAAACTACAACGAGCTATCACCTCACACTTTTCAGAATGGTTATTATTAAAAAAACAAAAGACAAATGTTGGCAAGGATGTGAAGAAATTGGAACCTTTGCATACTGCTGGTGGGAATGCCAAATGGTGCAGCTGCTATGGAAAACAGTATGGCGGTTCCTCAAAAAATTCCCAATAGAGCTACCATATGATCCAGCAATCCCACTTCTGGGTATCCAAAAGAATTGAAATCAGGATATCAAAGAGCTATTAGAACACCTATGTTCATTGTAGCACTGTTCACAGTAGCCAAGATGTGGAAACAACCTAAACTTGTTCATTGACAGATAAATGTGATACATACATACATATGTAATGGAATACTATTCAGCCGTGAAAGAAATTCTGCAATCTGCAACGACATGGATGGACCTTGAGAACATCATGCTAAATGAAATGTCAGTCACTTAGAAACACAAATACAGCATGATTTCACTAATATGAGGTATCTAAAATAGTCAGACTTATAGAATCAAAGAGTGGAATGGTGATTGTCAGGGGTTGGGGAAAAGGGAAAAATGAGTTATTTATCAACAGGCATAAAGTTTGTTAAGCAAGGTGAATAGGTTCTAGAGATCGGCTGTACAGTATTGTACCTATAGTCATTAATAACGTACACTTAAAATTTTGTTAAAAGCATAGGTCTCATGTTGTGTTCTTACCACAATAAAAATTTTAAACTGCTTTTTAACTGTAATTTTCAGTTGTTGGAATCTTGAATTTTCTCCACCTAAAAGTTCTGAAACTCTCTGCTATATAAAAATATCATTTAAATCAGTAGAGAAACTAGTTAACTTGGATGTAAGGAGAAAATCTATAGCCATAGGCACTTATAGCTAATAATTGTGACTCATTGCTCGTCACAATCCCATCAAATTCAAAAGCACATATTAACACCAGTTAAACTAGCTAAAGGCTCTCTAGTACATCATCTAATTATGGACAGAACCAATAATATTCTTTGTTCAACTGACAGTGTTCTCAGTGTTAAATTCATTTTGTGAATGGAATAGAAATAAAATATTCTCAAACATTTTAGAAACTGGTAAACTGAAGAACTGTTTAAGTACAAAGCTTTTTTTAGATCTTTGCTTTCTAAAAATCAACTGGCCAGCTACCTGAAATGCTAGCATGTGATACCAAACCTGCCTGCTGCCTCTACCTCTCTCCTCTCCTAGACAGTGAGCTCCTTAAGTGAGAAGTTGCGTCTTTTCACATTTGAAACCTTAGAGCTTAGGAAACAAAGACAGCACCCAGTAAATTCTCGAGTGAATTTGAATGACTAGCAAATAACTGCAAAAGGTGAACTATTATCACCAGTATTTTGGAGTGAATCAAATAAGGCTCTCTACTCTTATCCTCCTACGATCTCTATTTCATACCCTTGAATAAGTCTGGTTTGATTTTGCCTATATGCTTGGGGTATGTGTGTGTGTGTGTGTGTAACATGAATGTTTCAATGAGGTACCCACCTTTACACTCCCATCCTCTCTTCTGTCTCTATTTTAGGATCTTTCTGATACATAGTTTATATGTCCATTGAATATTTTCCCCAAGTAAAGATATATGATTCCTTTATATTGAATTTATAATTTCACATGATTAATTAGTAGATGGAAAAGATAAACATAAAACTACTTATTTATTTATTTAGCTGTGCTGGGTCTTAATTGTGACATAACTCTCAGCTGCAGCATGTGGGATCTAGTTCCCTGACGAGGGATGGAACCCGGGCCCCCTGCATTGGGAGCTCGGAGTCCTAACCACTGGACCACCAGGAAAGTCCCTAAAAGTACTTTTTAAAAAAATTAATGTATTTATTGGTTGCATTTGGTCTTCGTTGCTGCATGTGGGCTTTCTCTAGTTGAGGCAAGTGGGGGCTACTCTTTGTTGTGGTGCGCGAGCTTCTTGTTGCAGTGTCTTCTCTTGTTATGGAGCACGGGCTTTAGGTGCACAGTCTTCAGTAATTGCTGCACGTGGGCTCAGTAGTTGTGGCTCATGGGCTTAGTTGCTCCTCGGCATGTGGGATCTTCCTAGACCAGGGCTCGAACCTGTGTTCCCTGCATTGGCAGGCGGATTCTTAACCACTGCGCCACCAGGAAAGTCCCCATAAAACTACTTTTAAAAGAGGGCATTGGCAGAGGATGGAGCAAATATCAGACCACCAGCAATAATCTAAGGGAGTAGGGGCAGGAGTACAACCTGAGTATGGACTTGGGAGACCTGGTTTCTGGTGCTGGTGCCCCTCTGACCAGCTCTGAGACCTATACTGGTCTCTGGGTCCCTGTTTGTGTCCTCATCTGAAAAGCGAGGGGGCTCAGTGACCTTTAAGATTCCTTCCAATTCTGTGGTTCTGTGCTTCAAATGACTTCTAAATAACAGAGTACTTGAATTGCCAAAACGTAAGCCTTAAGCCTTTTTTGCTTTGCTCTATTGTGCCTTCACCACATCATTGTGATGTAAACATGAGTTTTCAGAATTTCCATTTTTCAGATGGAAGTCTGAGCCGGGTGACTTTGGGTCATATGATAGATTGCCTAATCTCATTTTAGGCGGCTTCCTTAGATCATCATATGTTTAGGAGGAAAACAAGCTAGTCTCTTCAAGAAAAGAGAGCTTATTCTACCCACTGTTATGTTGGTCTAATCAGTTATTCCCTAGCTTTTTCAGCAAGATTATATTGAGTAATCCCACTTTTCACATAAGTCTATCTTATTTGCAGTGTTCTTTAGAACAGCTGCAAAGTAAAAATCCCTGTCCATGCTTCATGGTATAAGTTCCTATCATAATTCCCGTTTTCCTCCACAAGGCACTCTCAAGTTTTGTTGCCTTTCCAGTATTAGAGCACTCTTCTGGATTCTTGGTGTTGACCCATCTCTTCTCCACCCTGAACACTGGATGGCTACTCCTTCTGTCAGCATTTTAAAAGCTTTGAGGGACGGACCACTAGGTAAAATACAAGGACACCAAACGTTGCCCAGCTACCTACATATGTTAACCCTGGTTTCTCAAATAAAAGAATGAATGCATGTGCAAACAAATTCAGACAGTGGAAGAAGTCTTCTTTTTACTCCATACCCTGAGTCCTTCTTTCCAGAAGTAGTAAGGCTTTTGAGTTTTTTGCCACAATTTCTATTTTTCAAATAAACCACATATTATTTTTGTTTTGAGCTACTTTCTCTAAATGAAAATTACTAGCCTGTTTTCTTTTGAGCAGTAAACACACACCTGATATATTACCATTAACACCTTTATGTGCTCTACCTTAATTTTTAAGATGAATACTAGATAAAAATCAAAATTATATTAGAAATGAAAAAGCATGAGAGGACACCCAAACTGAAATCAAAGCTCAGTTTTGGTAGACTCTACCCCTTGAATCAAATAATTTATAAGAGCTGTCCACTCAGAAATCATGTAATTCTGTGACTTTCTACACCGACACCCACATTTAAATGATAGAATCCTTCAGAATCACAGTGATCTATGTGAGTCTTCTCTTAATGAAAGGGATGTATGAAGCTTTTTTTGGAGAGCCTAACATACTCCAGATCTAGTGCTAATAATGGTACATAATTACCTCATTTAGTTTCCTTTTTTTATTTAATAATGCAATTTAATCATTCTAAGTTTCAGGTTTTAAAAGGGCTCGGACTTTCTATACCTCATTTAGTTTTTAAAGAACTTTAGGAGATAGAGCTTGTGTGTGATGAAATGGAAATATCTTCAAGATAAATTGTTACATTTTTAAAAAAGATAAAATACAGATGAGTATGAATTGCATGTTCCCAGTAACCTTTTTGCTTTGTTGTTTTTTTAAAGTAGGTCCTTGTATAAGTCTAGAAAAATTCTGGAAAGTTACACAAGAAAATGTTAACAATAATTGACTCTGATAAATTTACTGGGGGTTAGGAATAGAGTGAAAAAAAGATTTTTACTTGTCATTTTATATTCTTTTGTACTTTAAAAAAAAAAAAACCAAGGGCAGGTATAAATCTAGTTCTTATATCCCCTTTAGGAGAAAGGAAATAAGAGGAAACTTTGAAGAGCCAAGGGAATCTTTGTTTGTAGTACAACTCATTTTATTGTTTTCTTCATGTGAAAAAAAATTAAAATAGAGGAAAAAGATAGTTGCCTACGTATAGATAAACGCATAAGGTTTTCTTATAGAGGGTGAGAGGGGAGAGCCTAGGTTGTCTCTGCTCTGCCTTTGGAATCTAACCTCCAATTTTTGGCAGCTGCAGCTCAGAGGTAAATGGAAGTGGGTGAAACAGACTTGCATGTGTGGTATGATGCAGTCACAGTGATTCAGTTCCTGTTGCACAATGTAAGATTCATTCATTTCTTTATTCATCTTTGCTTTGATGTGTAAAATGTGTTTTGCATTTGAATAAAATGCCCTCAAGTATAAGAAAAAATTCTGAACCCCTACATGGTATTCATAATCTAAGCAAACTGTAAAACACAAAAATAATCCAAATATAGAGTTATCTGAGAGACACAGTCTGTGATGTTTACTGGTTTTGTTTTAAATAAAATGGCAGTCCCCTCCTTCATCTCAGGCAAGAGAGGTCTCTGCCCTGGATCCTGGGCTTCAAAGGGCCTTGTGTGCGTGTGCGCGCGCACGCGCGCGCGTGTGCACACACACACACACACACACACACACACTGTACTATAGGATACATGGGCACCTCTGTCTCAGGACTTCGTGCTCAGCATGACATGATATAGCCTATAAGCCTAAATATCTGCAATTCAGGTCCCAGGGAAGCACCTCATCCCATCTCCTGCTCGAAGTTTTATAAATTACACTGCCACCAACATCAGAGTCAGACATTCCGTTGGGTATGAGGAGGATTTGAGTGGAAGCAGTAAATTCATTAGGTAATAGAAAAGAAAAAATTCACTTGCAAATCTTTCTTCTCAGACGCCATGAATATAATAGATTCTCGCATGACTCCCACTCCAGATCCTGAGTCCTTCTTTCCAGAGGTAATGCTTTTGAGGTTTTTGCCACAATTTCTATTTTTCAAATGAGCCATATACAACTATTTACATAGCATTCATATTATATTCGGTATTAGAAGTAATCTAGAGATAATTTAAAGTACATGGGAGGGTATACATAGGTTATATGCAAATACTACACCACTTTGTATAAGGACTTGAGCATCCATGAATTTTGGTATCTGAGGGCAGTCCTGGAACCAATCCCCATGGATACTGAGAGACAACTGTATGTCTTTACTACTCATCCAACATTGTCAGCTTATCCACAGAACACCTAGGCATATTCAATAATTAGGAAATTCTGTTGTCCTTCATATTTTGCCCATATGAAAACCACAGATTTCACCTACTTTTTCAGCTTGGGTGTTGGATTAGTCAGCTTGGGTTCTCGTAAGATACCGCGGACTAGATGGCTTAGACAACAGACATTTATTTTTTCCTGGTTTTGGAGGCTGGACGTCCAAGATCAAGGTGCCACAGGGTTGGTTTCAGGTGAGGCCTCTCTTGGCTTGCATATAGCCACCTTCTTGCTGTGTCCTCACATGGCCTTTCCTCTGTGCACATGTAGAAGGAGATGTCTGATGTCTCTTCCTCTCATAAGGACACCAGTCTTATCAGATCAGGACCTCATGCTTTTGACCTATTTAACCTTAATTACCTCCTTAAAGGCCCTATCTCCAAATGCAGTCATATTGAGGGCTAGGGCTTCAAGATATGAACTTAGTGGGGGACACAATGAAGTCCATAATAGGTGTTATGAAGGTGTATTTGTCAAGGTAGAAATATAGAAAATGCTTTACTTAACAGGTTTTTAGCTTAATTTATAAAACTTTTACATATTTAAGCATATGGCATTTGTACTTTTGCCCTGGACTTCACAAATGTAAGGGGCAGGCCTACAACAAAGAATATGCTACAATTTGTGGCTAAGAATGGCTTCCATCAAACCTAGCCCAAGGGGTATTTCCAAAGGAATTTGTCAATGAATACAATTGTCTTTCAGTGGGATGAGCTATATTTTGACATAGTAAGCTCCCTGTCCTAGGACCTATTAAAGCAGAGGATGGATGACCAAATGGCAGAAATGTTGGAGGTAATGCCCATGCTGAATAGAAGGTTAAACTAGATGATTGCCAAGACCCCTCCCTACTTTAAAATCCTGTGCAGACTCTATTTATCTAGAAATATAGGCTCTCAGGTCTTCTTCCTTAGCTCTATCTTCTAGAAAACAGCACTAGCTTTTTAATGCTGAAATCAGAGAAGTTTTCCTAGGGTACTTAGTTTCTTCTGAACATTTTGCTTAATATCAGCCACAAAGGCTGTTTTTGAGTTGTATGTGCTTTCAAAGGCAAGAAGATTTTTGGCATCATATATCTCAGGTTAAGTAGTAAAACTGCCAATTAACCAAAACAAAACAAAATGAAACCAAAATGCATTACTTTCTTTAAGGGTAACTCAGATAATATCTAAATAAGGTATTTGATTCAGATAAAATCACAATTATGAGGGGACATTACAACAGAATCTACCATTCGCTAGAAAGTAGCTCCTAAGCACGTATGTGGGGAACTTGGAAGTATCATTTACCAAAATTTAACTATGGAAAGGCTGCAGTTACTGATGGTCTTCCCTACCCCAGAGAGCTTTATTCTAGTAATGAGAATTTCCCTAGTTTTTACAGGAAAAGGAAAAACGTGTTGTACTAAGAACTGTAAAGTATCAAAAGACCTTAATGGTAGGTCTGCCTAATCCTTTCAACTCATTGTACTTGTAAGGAAACAGACTCTGAGAAAATAGAATAACACAGCTAGTTACTAGTAAAACCAGGACTAGATCACTGATTTCCTACTCCAATCCAGTATTTGTTTCCATATATAATACTACTCTGGCATGGCCAGTTCACTAAACAATTTCGAACCTGGACTCCCAATAAGGATCAGAAACATACTTGGTAGAATAATGGCCTCGTTTCTAAACAAAACAAAACAAAATTTACCTAACAAAATACCTAATATTGTGATGATCATTTCTATTTCTGAGCTCTATTATTCTAGGTATTGAAATCATATAAATAGTCCAGAATTCTCTGATTAGAAGGCCATCAATTTCTCTCTCTCTTTTTCAGCAAGGTGACTTTCAAATTCTTCCATCTCACTTCTTTTCATCACTGTTTATTCTTTCTTTACAAAAACAAAAACAAACAAAAAACCTGTAGGCATATATAATCCTTTTCAACAAAATGTTCTAATATATCACAACATTTAAATCAGAAAATTCTTTTTGAAGTTTAATCTAGAGGGCTCCAAAGGAAATCCTTTTAGGATAAATACATGCATATCAAAAAATACAGGAAAACTACAAAACTTTCAGTGAATAAAAGAGTTGGAAACCGTAAAAGGTAACTTCATTTGCTAAACACAGACGGTGTAAGGAACTGAAACACGAAGGAAAAGGCACCAAAACTGGAACTTAAGTCAAATCCACCAAGAAGAGGGATGAGACAGGGCAGCACTGAAGGCTCAGAGTGATAAAAGCAGAAAACCCAAAACAGGAAATGAAAGTCAAATGACAAAAGATAAAGGGAAATTAAGAATTCTTTATATAAGGAACTAGAGGAATCAAAAGGAAAATATTGCCTTATTCGGTGCTGGGGGGGAAATGCACACTCACTAGCCCAGTCAACACAGAGCTTCCGAGGGAGTAAGTACTGCGCCATGAGAACAGGCGGACCACCCAGCTCCCAAGAGGCCTCCCAGCCTGGCATTTTTTACTCATGGGGAATTATCTCCAAAAGCCCCGATTTCCTGAATTATAAATTGAAGGTGGTAACAGTGGTTCCTAAAAGATCAAATCAGACAATGTCCATAAAGTACTAAGCATAAGACTGGCTCCTAATAAATGTTGGCTATGTGGTAGCTGTTATTAATGTCATTACAAACATATTACTCACAATTTTTTATTCTTTCCTTATGCTATTATTTATTACAGATAATAGTATGGTAGTTATATGACCTTGAAATACATAGGTAACTACCCTCCCAGTAGATAAGGCCATCATTTGTAATAAACTGTTTTCATCACCACCCTTGACAATGAGCCATTAGTGACAAATTTTACTAATTTAAATTTATAAAAATGGAACAGAAGCAGCTTAAGCAACATTACCAACATGATACAGTAAATCAGTGATTTAGCCGAATAAAAGTCCTGCATCTCAGAGTCCTGTACTCTAGCCAAGATGTCCTGCTAGGATAAAAATAGCTACTTAGTTATTTTACATTCTTATTTATAAGCAATATCATGAAGCATAATTTCAACAATGATTTAGACTAATTTAATCATAGAAAAATCTACATTTGCCTGGTGGTATTAAATATTTCTTAAAAAGAATGCCTAAAGTACCATTTATATTTGCAAACTAAGGACAGCAAGCATTGAAGGTACAGAAGCATTTAACAACTAATTATTAAATATTATAACAAAAATATTACAAATTTTTCACAAGCTGATACACTCATTAGAAAAACCTCCTGATCTTCCATACCTATCACGTTAGAAATGTATGTTTTATTTATTTGGCCTTATTTTCTGCCCTTCCATAATACTCATATAAATACTAGTGATATTAATAGCTAAATTTATTCCTTTGTCCTTATACCTTCCCTCCCTTGCAGGTCTCCAGCTTTTAGTTGTAAGACATTACATAGAAGAAGGATGTAAATTGGTGAAGAGTCTACAGAGTGAATATTTATCCATCCCAAATACCATGGTAGGGACCAGAAAGGCCAGACAACTAGAGGTGGTAAACATCCAGACTAGGGGTTCCCAGATTTAGGGTTCAGGGCTCAGTAAATTTTCAAAAAATTGGGGGGATGGGCATCAAGATGCCACCATCTAATTTGCCAAGTAAGGACATTTAAAACAACAACTACTACCATACACTAACATTCTTTACTAAAAGAAAAAAGGTGAACTTTAAGAAAAACCTGGTAGGTAGGACAAAAACATCAGCGTAAAGGCAATCAGTAAGAAATGGTAAATGATAACCTTAGGGACTTTCCTGGTGGTCCAGTGGTTAAGACTTCATCTTCCAACGCAGGGGGTGCGGGTTCCATCCCTGGACAGGGAGCTAAGATCCCATATGCCTCGGGGCCAAAAAACCAAAACATAAAACAGAAGCAATATTGTAACAAATTCAATAAAGATTTTTAAAAAGGTCCACATAAAAAAAATCTTTAAAAAAAATGATAACCTTAAAGCTTTTTCTCATCTTGTTGGAGACCAATGAAAATGGACTGGCCTAATTCTGTGGACTGGTCTCTAAGAGTTGCTCCAGAGACTTCCAAAGAATCATTTTGGGGCCACATAAATGGAAAATACAAACATGACCATATGACATTTATTGAGGGGTCACTCTGTTCCAGACCCTATGCTAAGGAGAGGTGACCTACTGGTGATGTTTGGGTAGAGGAGCTTGCCCCTGCTGCTTTCTGATTCTAATCACCATGAAAACCATTTCGACCCAAAAGATCTCATTGATGAGCTGCTGTTTCCAAAAACATGATCTCTATAAGAAATCCTACAACTCCAATATAACAAACACTGGAGCAGCTCTTTGGAGGCCATTGCAGAAGGATCTAGCCACAACTAGGATTCAAAGGGGCAGAAAGTTAGCAGATTTTTTGCCACAAGCTTCTGTGCTGTGACAAAGCACTGCTTTGACCAGTGTACTGAGACCACAACAGCCAGCCAGTTATGACAAATCAAAAATAGCCCTATAATCTAAATCAAGGCACATGGAGAATGACCCCCCTGAGTCACCCAGACCCATTTGTTACGTACTTTATTTTTGGATAACTTCAGTGGGTACTGAAAGTGTTTCGTTTGCTGGTTTTTCCTCTCCAAATAAGAGTACAAAGAAAGGAACTAAGTCATGTGGTTTTGTTTAACTTACCATGAAGTTTGCAACTAGTATAGACGATGTGATTCCTTAGCTTTGGCAAGCCCACGGCTAATTGGTTGGGATGATGTGTCTCTCTGGACTCCCTAAACTGCCAAAAAGATCTTGGCTCAATCTATTGCATAAGAGAATTTTGCTCCCAGGAATATGTGTTTATCGTTCCAAGATCTTTGTTGCCATTCAGGGTGAGAAAACACAAGTAAATGAGAATGTTGATGTGGAACAGAATGTAGTAGAGAGCTTGTTTGCCTTATTTAGGCTTATTTCCTATTTAGGATTTGAGTTAGTTGTACAAGTGTTTATAATTTGCATTGTAAATCTAAATGTTTCATTTTGGCAAATGTGTTATTATCCTTGTCCTTAAAAATGATTTCCGTGATTCTTCACCATCACCTGCTCCTCCTGCCACTCCAAACGCATGTCCTATAGTTCCCCTTCCATTCACTGCTCCTCAGCCTTCTCTTTGTTCTTGTAAAATGTCAAGATCCTTCTCCCCTTAGAGCCTTTGCATTCGCTGTTTCCTCTCCCTATTGTCTTTACATAGCTGGCTCCTTCTTGTTATATAAGTCTCTGTTCAAAGTCATTCCTTGGAGAAGCCTTCCCTAACCACCTTGGCTGAAATAACCCATCCCTATCAGTCACTCTCTAGTGCATCACCTTGTGTTATTATCTTTACAGCTCTTATGACTATCTGAAAAGATCTTACTCACTTGTTAACTTACAGTTTACCTTCTCTAGAATGAAAGCCCTGTGAGAAGAGGGAGTTTGTCTTGTTCCTTCCGATAGCTCAGCACTGGAACAGTGTCTGGTACATAGAAGCACTCAGTAAATACTTGTTGAATGAATGAACCAAAGGGTAGAAGAATTCACCAGCTTTTTCATATTTTGTGACCCTTATCCCAGAGAGTTCATAACTAAATGGTGCAAAGGCTAAAGTACATTCCTCGATTCTCTTGATAATTTTATCAGTAAACATAGGCCAAAATGACTGATGATGTAAGTTGTCTGGCATGGCTGTCTGTGATTGATTATATCACTAAACAGTTGCCACATCTCCACTAAAGTTATATCACTCAGTCTGAGAGAGCAATCAGATAAGAACACAATAAAATATTAATATGGAAGGAAAGGTTAGATACCGTGATTTTGGATAAAGACTATTTATTTATTTATTTATTTGGCCATGCGACGAAGCATGCAGGATCGTAGTTCCCCAACCAGAGATGGAACCCATGCCTCTTACAGTGGAAGCACGGACTCCTATAACCACTGGACCGCCAGGGAATTCCCAAGGCTTCTTAAAATAAAAATATCTAATTTAAATCAACAGCTGACCTGATTATTATTTGTAGAAAAAAACCACTAAAAGCAAAAGACCCATTCTTTTTCATTTTTAAAATATTGATATGGAGACTTCCCTGGTGGCACAGTGGTTAAGAATCTGCCTGCCAATGCAGGGGACACAGGTTCAAGCCCTGGTCCAGGAAGATCCCACATGCCGTGGAGTAACTAAGCCTGTGCATCACAACTACTGAGCCTGTGAGCCACAACTGTTGAGCCCTTGAGCCACAGCTACTGAAGCCTGAGTGCCTAGAGCTCATGCTCTGCAACGAGAGAAGCCACCACACTGAGAAGCCTGCACACCACAACAAAGAGTCGCCCCCACTCACTGCAACTAGAGAAAGCCCACACACAGCAATGAAAACCCAACACAGCCAATAAATAAATAAATAAATAAATTTACTTTAAATAAATAAACAAAATATTGATATGGAAGTTCCAGTCACTTAGAAAGATAAGAAAAAGAAATAAATGATATAACTATTTTAGAGACAAAATTATCTTTATAGATAACAATTATGTATCAGGAAAACTTAAGATAATTTTTTAAAAAGAACTAATAATGGAGTTCAGTGAGGTACAGTTGAGAAATTATAAGCAGAAATATTTATTTAGGAAACATGAAGGGAAAAAATAGCTGAAAAATGTTATAGATATTACTAGACTAGCTAGAGTTTCTTTCTTTTCTTAGCGTCCAAACATGGCATTAATCTTAGACTGCAGAATATGACTGTGGATTTTAATATAATATTGTGTTTTCCTATGAAAAAGCATAACTTATCACTTGTTCATTCTGCTAACATTTATACTTCTACTTTTATTTATAGTTCTCTACTAAGAACTATGTAGGAAATAAAGGTAAAGGAAGAAAACATGGTCCTTGCTCTTGAAGACGTCATAATCATGTTGGAAAGATATAATGTACATATGTGAAACTGCTAGAAAATTTCTTCTGGTAACATTTATTTCGTAAATACTTATTCAGCATCTATAATGACATCACTGACCACGTGTTCTGTGCGAGGCACTGGGAGCTTGTTAAGGGATGAATCTGGAGGGTGAGTATGGTCTCTGTTTCATGGCAGGATGCATCTACTAATAGCTTCTAACCTGAAATAGTGAGGGGCTGGAATAGCAGGAGGGGTGTCCCTAAACTGAATTTGAAGGTTGGCTTTAATAAGTCAGAGTGGGGAAGAGAAGGCAACCTTCAACCTGTGGGCCAGCGAAATCCCCTCCTGACCCCAGTGGATGTGCAGGGTTTAAGGGCAAATGAGATTACAAAGGTGATCCTGAAAGGCCATGGAGGTAGCTAACTCTCCTTAAAAACTGAAGAAAATGTTTCTTTTCTGCTTATTTTTTGTCTCTCCCCCACTGTTTCTCTGAGTTGAAAGCAGAACTATTTCTTCTGTGTCATGATCACACCACTGGCTAGGAAAAACATTTTCTGCCAAAATAAAAAATAAATACATCTTCATAATCTATGATTTTCACGTGAAAGGCCCTCTCAAGACCAGGCAATGCTTTTCCATTCACATTTTTGGAATAGGAAGAAGAAAGAGCTTACCACAGTCGTCAGAATCAACCCACTCTTTTACCCACAGACTGCAAGGAGGGTACAACAGCCCCCCCAGATGCCCTGGCATCTTTCATCATCTTTGTCATGAGACCAAGACTGTGCTCCTTGAAGACTCATGTGATTCAAAGAAGTTGGTTGAACTTTATCCCTCTTAATATCACTTGATATCAGGCCTTTTTCTCAAGAGCCATTTCATTTTTAATATTAGGGTTAAGCAAAATGACCTTTAAGATACCTTCCAAATTTAAAAGACATTAAGGGATGGGGGTTAACTGGTGAGCTCTCTCGGGGGGCACTATCAGCTTGTTTACTCCACTAAGAAAAGTCTAAAATACAGGGACATGAAGCTTCCAAAATTCAGGAGAGCATGGTTGTAAGGAAGTGACTGTATAATGTTCTACCACAGGCCTTATTTCCTCAGGATAAATGGGAAGCAGAGACCTCTGCTGAAACTGAGGACTGCGGGTCTAGGCAGTAATTTAGAGGACTCATGGGAGTTCTTTCACCTGCGATATTCCAGAATGACATCCCTGAGCTTAATACAGTACTTTTGCACATTTTCTTTGACTGAAAGTTTACCAATAAACACAAATTTTCAGGAAAGTTTTGAAGGCTTGGAAACTGTGGAATTGGTATGAGATATTCAGCAAAGAATGGCAAAGAACCCTGTCATCCAAGTGGTCTTTAATATCTGTGAAATGAATGTGCTAACAGCTGCTGTCTAGAAAATCACAACCAAGTGAAGGTGCTGGGTTAGTTTTGAAGAATCCACAGCATGACGTTTCCATTCCATATGGATCAGATAACTAACTTTTGGGATTTCTCTGGGGTCATTTGGGACTTTTAGTGTATAAACTCAATGCATGGATCTAGGAAAAGGCCTAAGGTCCATGAACAAAAACCACATCATCTTCTAGGCATCTCAGCACAATCATCTCAACTCTGCAGAAGGGACTAGCTCAGTGGACGTGTATTTCTGGTCTTCAGTTTTACCTAAAAATTTGTATCACATAAGACCGTAGAGCCCATCTGAGTCACTCCCTTGCTGGCTGTGAATGCCACCTGGCAGGAATAGTGGGTGGTCTCTAGGCACTGAGGGTCGTCCTGTGCCAACAGCTCACAAAAAAACTAAAGCTCTCAGTTCTATGGCTACAAGGAATGGCTGTCAACAACCACACGAGTGGTGGGAGAAGGAGATCCCTCTCCAGCCGAGCCTGCAGAGGAGAGACCTGCCCTGGCTGACACCTTGGTATAGCCTGTGATACCGTATGCAGAGAACCAAATCAATCCATCCCCTGACTCCTGACCCACAGAGACTGTGAGATAACACATGTGTATGGTTGGATGCTGCTAAGTCTGCAGTTATGTTGTTACACAGCTATAGAAAACGAATACAGATTTCCCTGATGTCTGCTGAACCTCCTCCCTCAGGCCTACATTGTCACTAGAGCCCCCCAGGGTATGCCCAAGGGGATCATGGAGAGAAAAATAACAGGGCGGTGTGGGGGGGGGGTGACAGGAGGGAAACGATAAACATTAGTCACCCATTCAGCTTCTCTAAAATGGAATGGGTTAAAGCATACTTTTTTGAGACTGTGAGAATAGACTTGTCCCATGTCAGGACTACACTGAGCTCCAGGCTGTGACTAACTGCTCCTCTGACCCCAGTCTACATAGGCTTATCTCCATCTACTCCCCAGCAGAGAATTAGGAACCTATGATCACGCAGTTCAGGAAAGGCTAATATGTAGCAATCATATCACCACTCTCTAATGCAGCACCCATGGCAGACATAACTAATCAATCACAGTTCTTCCAACTGAGCCCCTTCACTTCATAGAGGACCACAGAGAAGATGGGATTTACTCAGGGTCATTGAGCAAGTCACTGGATGATCTAAGACAAGAACCCAAAATAAAAAAACACACATAAAAAAGAAAAATAAAATAAAATAATTTTTTTAAATAAAAAAATAAGAGGGCTTCCCTGGTGGCACAGTGGTTAAGAATCCGCCTGCCAATGCGGGGGACATGGGTTCGAGCCGTGATCCAGGAAGATCCCACATGCCGCGGAGCAACTAAGCCCGTGTGCCACACTACTGAGCCCACGCTCTAGTGCCTACGAGCCACAACTATTGAGCTTACGTGCCACAACTACTGAAGCCCGTGCGCCTAGAGTCTGTGTTCCGCAACAAGAGAAGCCACTACAATGAGAAGCCCACGCGCTGCAACGAAGTGTAACCCCTGCTCGCCACAACTAGAGAAAGCCTGTGTGCAGCGACGAAGGTCCAATGCAGCCAATTAATTAATTAATTTAAAAAATTAAGGCAAAAAAAGATTTGTATCACAGACAAGCAAATGGTGCAGTTGTGCTATGATGATGAGCACCCTGGAGATAGACACAGAGGCATCGTTGTTTCTGGCAGCTATGGGCTCATGGCTCAGGTACGCAGGGTGCTGTCAATGAGATGAACCAAAACCATACACTTTGTGAAAAGTGGTCTCTGTTCCTGAGTAGCGTCTAGATTCCCTCAGCAGAGGCTGAAGCCAGGAAGAATTCTCACTTTCATTTACAATGGAGCATTTCCTGATTCCTTTGCTTTTTTATTCCTCCTTTTAAGTTAAGTGCACCACAAAATATTTGGCAAGAGTGAGCTGTAGGGTAGGGACTCAGAGCTCTCACTCACTGTGTATTACAGGTTTCTCACAGGCTCCCTCTCCGTGCTTTACAAGAGAAAGCAGGATCAGGGAGAGGGCCTTCCACCCTCCACCCTACTCCAGTCACCACTGCCGACCTTACCCCTCTCTGTTCCAGACTACCCACTGACCTTGTATTGTTTATTTTCTCCTCCAAATTGGTGCTTGAAGCTTACTTTAATTCAGTTTCACCTGGATACAAATGTTAATGGGACTAAAGCCCTATTTCTAGACATGAGAACTTGAATCTTTCACTCTGTCCGGATCTGGAACATAAGAACCAATGGAGATATAGCAGGGGAACCATTCGCTCTGAGTGAAGCTTTCCCTGTTCTCTTAGAAGAAGGTGACTCTTGGGTTTGCTCTGGCCACCTGATCAAGTCTGGATTTCTAGGGTTTCACCTTGCCACCTATTTCAGTGAGCTTAATGAATCCACATGAATTCTGAGAGATTACCGTATTTCTCAGATATTCAGTTACTACCAGTGTAGTAAGGGAAATAGTGTTCCTTCTCTTTCTGGTTGTTATGAGAATCGTGAGCTAAGGTATTGCAAAGTGCCTGACAAATTGCTCTCCAAAAGTCTGGCTTTCGTCAGCTTTTCTTTGAGCTTCTGAAAGCACTCTTTCTTCTGAAAAATGCTTGAGGATGCAAGTTCAGAGTGACACATTCTCTTGGTATCATCAGGAGTACGGTTAATGGGAAATGACTTCAGTTTATTGCATCTGCTAGTAATCCTGTGATGCCATCGCAAAACAAAAAGCACATGACTACTCGTAAGCCCGTGGTACCTGAAAAAGAAATTGGATTTGACTCAGAAAATCAGGCTATACGGCTAATCGCTCTGATCCAATAATGCGGCCCTGCAGAATGGCATCATCAGCCCTGGGACACAGAGAGGAGGAGGGAGGGTGAGCAGGGAGAGTGAGCACTCAGGGAGGCAGCTGCCCAGCTCTCCAGACACACAAGCCAATGAAATATTCATAAGGAGATGTTTTATAGCCAATGTCTAATAACACTGCTGGGTCACAAGCTGATCTGAGCCAATCAATAGTATTCATCAGCCTGAAAGGAACTAGTGATTGCATGTTTATGAGAACTGGGAGGTTTTCCAAGCCAAGGCCAGTTTCTGGTTACTTGGTATGTGTCACCCTTTAAAACATAGAACTTATTTTGAAAATGGAACCAAGACCTTTAAAAAAAATTATTCAGAGGAGAAGAGGTAGTTTTCAAATCTAGGGGGAAGATGTTTAAATTCGTTTTTAAATCGACCCAAGGACTAGCCTTTAAATTGAAGCTACTTTTTTGTTTCAATGTTTGATGGCCATTCTTTGTGTATGATTTCTTTTTACTTAGATCTAGAATTTCTTTTTTTTGGCTGTGCCATGTGTGGCATGCGGAATCTTAGTTCCCCAACCAGGGATCAAACCCGTGCCCCCTGCAGTAGAAGCATGGAGTCCAGTTCAGTAGAAGCACTGGACTGCCAGGAAAGTCCCTAGAACTTGAATTTTTAAAATAACACTTTAGCGTACATGTTAAACTCCTCCAAATACAAATGGAAATGTATGAGAGGGAAATCCTAAAAAGAAAAGTAAATGGAGTCAACTTTATCATTATACATCACTAAGTTCTAGGTTGGTTCGATTTAAAAAGCTTTTAAAAATCATAGAACTTTAACTTGAGTTTCGGGGTTTGCTTTTTACACAGGCAATGATTTAAAGGCAGAGGGAAATAGAGACAGCAAGATGAGTCTTAAAGGTTATGTGCCTAGAAGTCTGCTGAGGATTTCAGGGGAAACCACACCACAGTCTAGTTAGGTGGAAAAAGCACTGAGAAAACCAGAGCTTCCAGGTGTGGCTAAATTAGAGTCCTCCCTGAGGTCTTCAGAGCAGATCCCATTAAACACCGTCTCACTCACCCTCACTCACAGGTGCATTAAACATCGAGCGTTCACAAATGAAAAGTCTTGGAAAATCAGCTTGTGAAGTAGGAAGGTAGAAGAGGAAGGAGGTCAGAATGGGATAAGGCACGTTTATCCTCTCCCTGGTGATGGTGCTGAGAAAGCAGCTGTGCCCTTGCATCCAGGTAAACAAACAAGACTTCTTTTAGCAGTTGTGAAAATAACACAAGATCATTGTAAAACACAGAAAGAAAAGTCAAAAATAAGAAAACAGAAATCATCCATAGTCCTACTGTCCTGGAAAGTCTATTTAACAAGATGGAGTATTTTCTTCCAGGCTATTATATCTCTCTAGGTATAGATATAGATAAAAAGATATAGTACATTGGAATTTTACTGTAAATAGTTTTATATCCTGAGTTTTCAATGCATATTTATTTTGCAATCATTTTCGCATGTCAGAATTTTCAGATATGGTATTTTATTGTTCAGTTAGAAGTCTGTTAAAACGAAGTGCCGTTATGTGCCACTCCTCTGTTGACAGATGGGCCATGCCTCTGCAAGCCTCAGGAGTCAGTTCACGCAGGCATGTATAGCCTTTCCATCTCCATGCACTGAACCCTCACTTGACTGTTTAGTTCCGATGCCACCTACCCTGAAGCCTGCCCCTTTCCCCCCTTACCAGCTGTGAGACCTTGGGAAGCTTCTTAGCTAAGCTTCAGTCTCCTCACCTGTAAAATGGGGATAATTTTATAGAGTACTAATATAACAACCAAGTAAAAAAATATATGTGTTAGTTTCCTCCCCTCTGCCCTTTTCAAGCTTCTCCCCAAATCATCTATAGAGTAGTGTTTAAAACCTTGAGCAAGTAACCTAGGCTCTCTGTGCCTCAGTTTCTTCATATGTATTTTGGAAATAATGGTACCCATCTCTGCATTCATAGGTTTTTAGGGAGGATTAAATCAGGTGATCAACATAAGGCACTTGCTGCCTGCACCAGTAGGAACACAATAAATGTTGCTTCTTCTTCTTTTATAATCTTACAGGACCTTTCACGAACATCACTTCATTGTTTTCACCAGAGTGTGAGCGGGCGTCGCAGTGGATGGTAAGATCCCCCTGTTGGCTGCCTCTTGGAGTCATTGTCTGGTGAGCCTCCAAGCAACCCAGCACCCAGACCTGGGCTCTGCCTCACTGAGGCCACCCCTGTGGTGGGCTCTGGCCCTGGACTCTCCTAGCAATCCCTACTTGACCAGGACTGGAACAGAGGAACCCTTTGGAGGGAGTGGCTTGAGAGGGAAAGACCACCTTACCCACAGCTCAGCATCCAGGTATCAGCCAGAGGGAAAAAAGTTTGGCTGTGAGAGAACTTCCTAAGAATTGACGGATTCAATTTTCAGAAAAAGGCCCTGAGGGAGAGAGAACCTCAGGGAAAGGCCATAGCAAACTTGTCCCTGTCTTGGGCCTTTCTTGGGGGAGGTCTCTTTCTGACAAGAGGCAGTAACATCCTTGCTTTGGTGCCACCAGACAGGACCACGATGAGAGGGGATAGAATTCACCCAGAAGCTAGGGTGTGCTAGCCATCTTGGAGGGTGCCTGCCCTGCCCCAGCCCACGTGCTGTCCTCCAGCAGCAGCTCTCAAAGTGTGCTCCCTGAACCAGCAGCACAGCATCACCTGGAACACGTGAGAAATGCAAGTTCCTGGTCACCCCAGACCCGCTCAGTCAGAAACTGGGGGTGGGCTTCCCTGCAGTGAGTGTTTTCATGTGCCCCACAGATGACTCTGATACACTCTCAAGTTCAAGACCCACTGCCCCACAGGGACTGATGGGGAGAGGAGAGGAAAGCTGGATAATCCCTCTTTCCCAGGCCCTCTCTGAAGACTGGCTATGTTCCTGCCTGACATTCTTTTTTTATTTTTATTTCTTATTGTTTTATTTATTGACTGCATTTGGTCTTCATTGCTGTGCGAGTGCTTGCTGTAGTAGCAGAGAGCGGGGGCTACTGTTCATTGCAGTGCGTGGGCTTCTTATTGTAGTGGCTTCTCTTGTTGTGGAGCATGGGCTCTAGGTGCTATGGCTTCAGTAGTTGTGGCATGTGGGCTCAGTGGTTGTGGCTCTTGGGCTCTAGGGTGCAGGCTCAGTAGTTGTGGTGCATGGGCTTAGTTGCTCTGCGGCATGTGGGATCTTCCCAGACCAGGGCTCGAACCCATGTCCCCTGCATTAGCAGGCAGATTCTTTTTTTTTTTTTTAAGAACTTTTATTGAAATACAGTTAACATACAATAAACTGCATATATTTAGAGTGTACAATTTGGTATCCCAGCCTCCCAGTTCATTCCCCCCCAACCCTCCCTGCTTTCCCCGCTTGATGTCCATATGTTTGTTCTCCACACCTGTGAGCAGGTGGATTCTTAACCACTGTGCCACCGTGGAAGCCCCTGCCTGACATTCTTGTCTCCACTTCTTTTTTTTTGCTTGAGCTGATTTCAGCAGATTTCTGAAATAAAGAGTTTTGAGTAATAAAGCAGGGGTCATTCAAAGAAAAACTGTAGGAGAAGTGAAGCTTTGGGGGTGCCTATGCCCCCTGCTTCAGCATCTCCCCTTTTGGGTACTCCATAGCCACTGATCAGGACGCCTGGTGGTGACTAGTGACCCCTGTCCCTTCCTTCTGGGCAGAGAGATAAACCATGCTAAAGTGGTTTGTCCCTCAGAATTCCGCCCAATGTAAAAATCAGGTATTGGCACAAATACTTCTGTACAAAGATGTTCATCTCAGTATTATTTATATAGGACAAAATGGAAGGGTGGAACGACCCAAATAGCCAGGAGTATAGGTTGAACAAGTTTTGGTATGTCCATATAATGGAATATTATGCAGCCACAAAAAATGACGTTTTTATAAAACACTTGGTGTCAAGGGGGATGTGGTATCAAATAACATTAAGTGATAAAAGATAAATACAAAACAGTATGTACAGACTAAACCCACATATGTGCATAGAAAAAAATCTGGAGGTAAATACAAAATGTTAACAGTGGTTATCATCTCTGGGTAATAGTATCACAGGGTGTTTTTGTTTTTTTCTTTATTGTATTTGGTATTTTCCAATTTTCCACAATGAACATGTATTACTTTTACAAATAGGAAAAAAATGCAATGACAGTGTGTGAACCTGGTTGGTCATTTTACCCTCCGAATCTCCATTTCTCGTACCTCCTGTGGCACCTGCCTACGACCACCCCCAGAGTGTGTGATTATTGGCTGCTCCTCCCCGACAAAATATATTCTCCTTTAATCTCTGCTTTCACCATATCGTTTATCAAGAATCAGATGGATCTAGAGGCTGTTTCATTTCTTTCCCATCCTCTGACCACCTTACTTTGGTGACAGCAATGACTAGCTAAGTTGTCATATCTGGAACAGGCTCAGATGTGACCATGCCAGACCCAGACCGCAAACAGATCTGGCAGAAGAGGAAAAGCAGGAAGGCCAGAGTGGGCCATGAATGCACAGGGGAAACGGAAAGGGGTTCAGCTGTGCCACTGGGGCTGGTCTGAGTTGGCCACAGGCGGCTCCACCCTGGTGCCCTGAGGTCAGAGCAAGCTCTGGCAGCCGTGATCCTTGGAGGTCAGTGGCCCCGGCCATGAGCAGATTCAGGCAACCAGAAAATAACACAATAGCCCAGCACAACACCTGGCATATAGGGGATACTCAGTGAATATTTGTGGAGTGGAGGAAGAAATGAAACTTTATCATGGTCTCTAGTGATCAAGACCCTCGATCAGAGCATGCCTTCAGGGCCAGGGGTCCGGGCACAGGTGAGCTTGCAGGCAAAGGGGCCCGGGGGAGAGAGAAATGGTGCCAGTGGGGAAAGCAGGAGCCTGAGAATCCAACCCAGGTTTGAATCCCACCTCTATCACTAAGTGACTGGGTGATCCAGGGCAGTTTACCTAACCCTCCTGGCCTCACTTCTTCCCTGGCTACCTGGGGATAACTCTGCCCACCTTGTTTTCCATGAGATAATGGGAGGCATGTGAAGGACAGTTACAGGTCTGTTCTCGTGGCCTGGCGGCAGCCTGAGAACAAATTAAGGCAGGAGCCATGCTCCAGGCCAGCACCGGCGGGGCGAGGCAGGGCAAGCTGCCACTTGCCCAGGAACCTGGGCAGGTCACTGGTACCAGGCACGGGCTCTAGTTGGCAACAGAGGCTGCAGCCTCTGTACTGCCTGGCTCAGAGGCTGGCCAGGTCCAGACCTGGAGAAGGATCCACCAATGCAATGGGGAAGAGAGAAGCTGGGAAATGAAGAGGGGGCTGACATCTGAGCCCAAAAGGGTAGGAAAAAGAGTAAGGTGAGGGCGTGGGCACCAATCGGATGCTTAGGCAGAGGATATAAATTTGGTTTTCTCTTTCTCGAGGGGGAATTTGGAATCTCGTTTACTTGAGGTGACTTGTCTCCGTGAGGAGTTTGTACATCTCTTTGCTGGGTGTGCTTAAAGGCCACTCAGACCTCCTCCTAGGCACACACTGTTTTCAGAATGGCTTCCTAATGTCGTAACAATGACCTGAGGCAGGTCATCTTCAGAGATGAGAGGTACTTACCCCACACATGCATTCCTTCTTCTCACACCCCTTGGCTCTTCTTCCTGGAGCTTTCTTGTTGCCAAGTCCTGCCCTCACATCTCTGGGTTTATCCTTACTTGGAAAGCACACTGTATTCATTGTTACCTGGCTAATCCACCAATCCTGTCATTCCCACCTACATCTTGGGCGAGATTTGCCGGCACAGCACTTCCCACTCTCTCATGGCTCCCTCTGACATAGACGCCTCTGTCTCATGTCAGTCTGTACCGGACCGTGAGCTTACCTGGCGTGGGGGTTGTGTCTTCTCATCTGTCTGCCCTTTGCAGATCCTAGCACAGTGCCTGTCACACAACAAGCACTCAACATCAGCTGGGCGAAATGAAGAGGGAGCGGGTGTAGCAGACACTGTGTATCAGCTGCCCAAAAGCCCTTTGCGACGTTCTCCCCTTGATTTCTTCTACTGAGGGGTTGGAAAGAAAATATATACTCAATTTTCCCAGCTACCCTTACAGCAGGCGGTGGCCATGTGAAACAGTTCTGGCCAAAGAGATGTAAATGCATGTTTGCAAGGAAAGCTTTCTCTCTAAGAGAGAGCCTTTGATCCTTTTGCCCTTCCCTTTTCTTCCTACTTGGAATGCAGACATGATGCCTGGAGGTACAATAGCCATCTTGCAACCATGAGGCAACAAGCAACAGTCAGAATGGCCGAGGGAAAAAAGAATAAAGTACTGTGATTCTTGATGACATCACTGATGACCATTATTGCTAGGCTGACCAACCTCATGGCTTATCTGGGACTGAGGGGTATCTAGAGATGCAGGACTTTTTTTTTTTTTTAATTAATTAATTAATTTTATTGGCTGTGTTGAGTCTTTGTTGCTGCACACAGGCTTTCTCTAGTTGCGGTGAGCAGGGGCTACTCTTCGTTGTGGTGCGTGGGCTTCTCATTGTGGTGGTCTCTCTTGTTGCGGAGCATGGACTCTAGGCTCATGGGCTTCAGTAGTTGTGTCACATGGCCTCAGTAGTTGTGGCTCACGGGCTCAATAGTTGTGGCTCAAGGGCTCTAAAGCTCAGGCTCAGTATTGTGGCACACGGGCTTAGTTGCTCTGCGTCATGTGGGATCTTCCTGGGGCAGGGACCGAACCGTGTCCCCTGCATTGGCAGGCGGATTCTTAACCACTGTGCCACCTAAGAAGCCGCAATGCAGGATTTTTGATGCTAAAACAGGAATGGTCCTGGACAAATCTGGACTTTGGTCACCTATCCTATATTATCCTAGTGCTGGACTGCTTATTTCCAGAGACTCCTTATTATATAGTGAGAAAAATATGCCTGATTTACCTCAGACGTTGTAGTCAAGTTTTTCTGTTATTTGTAGTCAAACTCATTCCAGTGGGTACATGTGAAAGTTGGTATTTCTGATTCAACAAACAGACATGTACAGAGTTGCAAGTCACTGAGTGCTAGCTGCCTTCGCAGAGGTTGTCTCAATTGAGTTTCGTAATGATTCTTCATAGTAGGTTTTGTTATACCCATTTTACAAATGGAAAACTGAGGCACCAAGAAGTTTAGCCCACTTGGAATCCAAGTCCTGTACATTAATGTCATGCCCTTTCCCCCCATCCCACCCGGGCTCATTTTCTTTGAACTCAGTATGTGATCACTTAATGTTATTCTAGGAGTGGGGATCATTCTTTTTGAATGGATGAAGTCACTGTGAGATGCAGTATGCCTTCTCTTTATGGTTTATTTCTGGACAAGCCAAAAAATCCTGGTAATTTGACTTATTTCTCCATCACTACTGTTAATCAATAAGAGAGAATTGGTTTTCATAGATTTAAAGAAGTTTTTTGTTTTTTTAAAAAAATTTTTGTTTGCGTTGGGTCTTTGTTGCTGTGTGCAGGCTTTCTCCAATTGTGGCCAGCGGGGACTACTCTTCATTGCAGTGCTCAGGCTTCTCAGTGTGGTGGCTTCTCTTGCTGCAGAGCACAGGCTCTAGGTGCTCAGGCTTCTGTAGTTGCGGCACATGGGCTCAGTAGTTGTGGTGCTCGGGCTGTAGAGCACAGTCTCTGTAGTTATGGCTCATGGGCTTAGTTGCTCCACATCATGTGAGATCTTCCCCAGTAAGGGATCGAAACTTTGTCCCCTGCATTGGCAGGTGGATTCTTAACCACTGCACTACCAGTGAAGTCCCAAAGAAGTTTTTAAAGTTATTGTTGAATGATTCAAAAGGTACAAGAGGGAATGTAGTAAAAAGTCTCCTTTCCACCCCTGTTGCTTTATAGATGAAGATTAGGAAAACGTCCATCAGTTTTAGATTGATGGTTTTGAATGTGGACCATGATGAATAGTCCCTTAAATCGATATTCAGCTTTTGAGATTACAAAGTACTTTCAAAGGCAGAGTCTCGTTTTCTCTTTCCAGCTGATTGGGGATGTTTTCTTTAGACTCCATTCATAGTCACAGCTCTTGGCATCTCTTCCCCCCCCACCCCCACCCCCACCCCTGCCCTTCCCCATTCCCAGAGTCCAAGACTTCCCTCTGGGTCCCTTGCCCCTTTTGTAGGCTATCTGCCTATGACCCAGGCCACACGCTGACTGGTATTGAGTCTCCTGGAGCCTTCTGGGTACAACTGTAGGCTCTTTATGTGTTCTTGGTACCACTCACTACATCAGGAACAGGCCTCTCCCGGAAGATGCTCTGAAGATGCAGTTGATGGACCCACTGACTGGCCAACCTGCTCTTGCACTTGTGTAGCCTATGAAATACCCTCTTCATCTGACTTATCATCTCTGACAGTTTGCATATTGATTTATAGCTTGCCCCTTATTAAAAGTAATGCTTATGAAAAGTCTGTAACATCATGGGAAGATGTTATTACATTAATTGAAAAAACATATCTATATCTATGTATACCTAAATCTATATGTATCATATAATTAGGACTTTCATTACAAAGTCTATGTGTAGAACAATTTCTGGAAATAACTCACTTTTTGCTCCCTCTCAGCTCAACTGTACCTCTTCCCCAGGATTTCCTCATCTCAGTTGGGATCCACCAGTTTCCCAACCCAGGTTCCTTAGCGTTCTTATTCTCGACTCCTCTTCCTCCACCCCCACCACCAGCACAACTGGCCACCTGTTAATCCCAGCTGTCACTAAGTCATGTCCATTCTCCTCCTTAGCTCTCTCAAATCTCTGCTTTTCTCCATCCTCACAACTGCCTCCCTAGTTCAGCCCCTACCATCTCACACCCAAGTTTCGGCAACATCCTTACAAATAGGCTCCTGCCTTCTAAGTCTTTTTCTACCTTGATCCATTCTCCACATTTCAGTCAGGGTCCTTTTTCTTTAAAAAAAAAAAAAAAAGAAGAAGAAGAAAGGAAAGAAAAGAAAAAAATAACAGAAAAAAGATGTCTTGCAACACACCCCGCTCACGTGTCTAATTGTGTCCTATTGTCCTGAGGAAACTGTTCAGTTCCCTTCACAATCTGGCTCCTGCTCGCTTCTGCAGCCCCTTGCTTGCCTTTCCGGATGCTGCCCATAGCGCACTAGCTGTTTCTGAACCCCTCGCCTCCAGCCCCCATCCTCCAGGTCTCGTGTGGCTGCTGTGCATCCTCTCCTGGGCTGACTCCTGCTGATCCTTCAGGTCTCAGCCTCACCAACTTTCAAGAAATAAGGTTAAGACATAAAAAGTCAGCCAAGTTAGCTGCATAATGATCCTGAGTTTTTCTCATAATGTATATATGACTCAGTCAATCCATCAACCATTCATTCATCAAAGAATCATTAATTCTGCTCAGATTTATTAGACATAATGCATCTAATGGCCCAGGGCACCACTGGCTCTAGGTGTCAGCCCATATGTCTCTTCCTGCAGATTCGTTCCTTCAAGTCAATCTGCATTTCCACCTTTCATCTGTATTTACTCAACTGATAGCCATGCAAAAATGAACAGAAGGGTCCTCAAGCGTCGTGGTGTGGTGGAGGACACAGGCTTACAAACACATCATCATTCAGTACGGTCAGTGCCATGGAAAGGAAGGCAGAGCACTGCAGGAGATCACAGACAGCCTCACAGCAGAAGTAAGGCTGAATTGACAGGTATTGATAGGAAGACAGGGTGTAAGAGGTCAGGGGACAAGGAATCAGGAGGGGGAGGTTCTTTCCAGAAGAGGAAATAGCAGGTCCAGGGCTTAGAGAGTCATTAAAACTTTGCTATACCAGGACCCAGGTAGTGTGTACAGGTTGACCAGGGGGCTGGGAAACATGCATCCCCTACATCCTGCCTGCTGCTGCACCTCATCCTCCACCAGAATGGAAACCCTTTCTCCTTCCTTCTTCTCCAAGTCCTACCCATTCTCAACCCACTCAAGACCTACTTCCTCCATGCCGCCTTCTTGGACTGTGAACCAAAAAGATAGGCATTTAATTTCATTCTGTTCTGTACCTTACCATTTAGAGATTTCATAACAAATCTCAGCTTCCTACCAAATTGTAAAGTCCTTGAAGATAGGGACTATGCTTTACATTTATTCTTAAATTCCTCTGGGCATCCAGGCAAGAAACCTGGAGCTTCTCTGTGAATGCTTGTTGAAGCAATCCTCCAGGCCTGGAAAGGCAGTGCCCGTGTACCAACCTCAAGGAAGCACTGGTGAGTCTCTTAAGACATACCTTCCATCTTCATTCATCATCTGCTATGATAGCAGACTACAGGCTTGTGCTGAGGGCTGATTAGATGCCATTAGCCTGAGTTTGTGATTCTTGTAGAAGAGGTAAGTAGTGATGCTACCAGGAATTCAAGGAGATTCCCATTAGAAGTCCCTAGTTCTAATCAACCTTCAAATTTACTGTTAATTAACTTCTCACCCACGGAAAGTAAAAAGTGTCATCTGTGAAGCCCTGAACTTGTAGATAGAAGAACCAGGTCTTTGTTCCATCTCCACCATGTATCAGCCTTGTGACCTTTGACAAGTCACCCACACAATTTTTAACCTCAGTTTCCTCCATCTTTAAAATGGAAATAATAATACCTCCCAGGGTTATAACTGCTCTCACAGGGCTATTGTAAGGCTTAATGGTGGTAATAGAGGTGAACTTGATTGGTTATATGTGAAGTGTCATTAAAAATCAGAGAGCACTTTTATCTTTATTATAAACGAAAGTTCTCTTCCCTCTGTTTCATTCTCAGCATTCACAATCCAGACACAAGCTCTCCACATGGCAATAAGAGATCTGTACTAATTTTAAGGAGAGAGTGTGTCCTTCATCTTGCATCTAGGAGAGCTACTGTAACCCCGTTCTCAGGCCACCATAGATGTTGGGGTAGTCGTGTCTGCCTTACCCGGGACTGCAGGTCCCCAGGGCAGGCATGCTGCACACTGCGTGAGCTGCCCTACCATGCTCAGACTCCAGTGGAAGGGGACCCACTAAGGAAGCTGCCCAGGCTCAGCTCTTGAACAGTAGCTCTTCTCAGGGAGAATTCTCTATTCCAGGCTGTCCTCTTCAGAGAGTTCCGCTTAGATTTGTCAGGGATGTGGCTAAGAAATGCAAACAACAAAAGTGGGGCCCCAAACCTAAGACCCTGAAAGAGAAGGGGAAGAAGGGACTCTGGAAGGAGAGAGAGTCACGTCTACACAGCTGACACTAATCTAACCAGTAATCAGAGGCCTGGACTCGAAGCCTGTCTCCAACACAAAGTGGCTGTGTGATTTTAGGGAGACTCATCTAACCTCTCTGAGTCTCTAAAATGATGCCTTGTAAAGTGAGCATAGTAATGTTATCTTTTGGTGTTATTTAAGGATTAACTTTGTATGAGTTTTACCAAATGGGAAGTGCCACGTGACTATGAGCTGGTTATAAATTTATCTGCCTGGAGGAATCATTCACAATAACCCAAATGAATTGTGTCTCTCTGGGCCTCCCAGAGGTTGTCCATTAAGGGGCTTTAAATGCAATTCTGAGAACTACCTCAAGGTGTGGAAATGAGGGGTGTGCCATGAAAGCCAGCCGGTTTCCGCAGGTAGCTGAGGGCCACCCCCAGCTGCCTTTGTTCCCTGTACATAGCCCCCTCCCTGGAGGAGCACAGTTGCATCCCCTCGTGCCTACCTGCACTCCATACTCTGTGGTTCCCAAGGCCCTTGCACTCTTTTATTCTTCCAGTAAACCTGTCAGGTTAGCAGAGCAGGCAAACACCCTCCCTTCACCCACATGCACTTTTTATGAATCACTTGCCTGCGGCCACAAAACTCAAAAGGACAGTTTCCTCTGCAGCCTGGAACCCCCGGCTTGGAGGGTCAGCTGGGAGTTGAACCCAGGTTTCTAACAGCCTTGCAGCCCACAGCCCAGGCCTTGAGCACGAGTTTAACAAAAGCCCTACGGGCCGCAGTCTTGAGGGTGAACAGACCCTCCCCGCCGCCCCGCCATTAACACAGAATTCCTCGGCAACCCTGACTAGACCTGGGCACCTGCTTCTACCCACGGGTTTTTATTTTCTTGCATTTGTTTCCAAGGGGACCAGTAGGCACTTGCCCTCCCTGCTTTGGTCCTCTCTCCCTGTGTGTAATTGGGAGCGCCCTGTTGGCCTTGCACGGTGATGAATGGGCTTTCTCAGGCGAGCAGGCAGTGACTGAAGCCCTGCCAGCGTGCGGGCCCTCCTCTGCAGCACCGCACTCGGATGTGATTAGCCCCGCGTGTCACAATGCTTGGCAACAGTTCCGGGAGGCAGCGAGGGCTTTGTTCCTGCCGCCGTCCTGTCAGCTGGCTGCCATTCATTTGGCTGCCAGCCTGCTTGGCCTTCCACGTCATCCTGGGCTGCTCCCTGCTCCCTCAGCTAGTGGTTAGTCCGTCACCCCAGCGTTTTCAGGGAAGGCTTGGGGTACGCGTGTGCAATTTCCGTGCCTTCCCCTAAAGCAGCTTCGGAATTATCTAGACAAGGAGCAAACCCTGCAGGGTTTAGGAGAGAGGCTCCTGGAGTTCTCTTGTTTGCTGGTGCAGAGGAGAAAGGATCACGTGTGGCAGAATTTGGCCTAGCACCCAGGCTCTCGGATCTGTACAGCAAGTGTTGGGGTGGGGGGAGGGGTTCAGCATTTGTTACTACAAAACATTTCAATGGAGCACATATTGTGTGCCTGGCACTGTTCTAGACCCTGGGAATAAAGCAGTGAACAATACAGATGAAAATCCCTGCTTTATGGACCCAACATTCTGAGGTGGGAAGGGGATTGAGAAGAGACAGGCAAATAAACTTAAAAGTAGCTATGTTAAAGGATGCTATGGAGAAAATTAAAACAGGCGAGAAGAACCTGGCCGTACGGGATGCTCTTCCTAGCATCCACACAGTGCGCAGCACAGAGTAGGTCCCTGACTCTGATCTGTCCAGCTCGTCAGGGCTGGGTCTGAGTCCCACACCTCCCAGCTACAGCCGATGGGGGCTGCTAGGATGGGAAGCCCTCCTAGAATGACCTGCCAATCCTGCTGACAGGGGTTTCCCCGAGCAGCGAGACTCCACCCAGTGCAACCCCCTCTACCCAATCCTGCCAGGATGTCCTCTTCTGCTATATCTTGTCCTCCTCCCTCCTCCAAATACCCTCTGAACCCAGCCGTTTGGACCTGCATAGTCCAGTGCAGGGACTAGTGGGAAGACCCACTAACAAGCAGACCGCGGTAGTACCGAATGCTGCGGGATCTGGCAGGGCCTGTGCGGGGCAGGGCAGAGTTTTCTGTGGAGGGCTGTCCTGTGCATGGTAGCACTGCGGGCAGCATCCCAGGCCTCAAACTGCCAGATGCCAGTAGCACTCTACCTCCAAATTAGGACAACAAAAATATCTCCAGACATTGCCAGTGTTCCCTTTTGCAAATCACCCTTCACTTGAGAACCACTAGTTTAGCTCAGTGTCACTCAGCTTATTTGACCGAAAAGCACCTTTTATTTGCTGGGGGCAGGGGGGGACATCTGTTAACACTGCATGTGACTGTGTTATTCTGAAAACTCTGGGAAGTGCTGCATCCAGATAAAGCCCAGGTTCCCCATCACTGGTCAGGGACTTGGCTATACCCCACACCACATCAGTCCCTGTGTTTTATTTCAGTAAAGCCCAACAGTTTGCAGCTGCCTATGTACACTCCACATTTTATGTCCTGGGCCTTTGCTTCGGCTGCTCCCACTGCCGGGAATGCTCTCCCCCACCCGTCTTCACCTGGCTCACTGAGTCATTCTTTAAGATTACATTTGGGTATCACCTCTTGCAGGAAGCTTCCCCTGATGGCCAGATAGGACTGAGGACCTACTTTGCTCATGAACTTCCGTCGCACCTGACCCTCTGTCCTTCCCTCCTCTGAGGCCTGAGACAGGACCTGTAGCCCTCAGTCCTCCAGTCCTATAGTGTTGGTAGTTTGGGGTTATGAGCCCATTTCTCCCACTTGGCCTTCAAGGCAGAGATTCTGTTTTCATCTCCAGAACCTGGCAAAGTGTCTGGCACAGAGTATATGCTCCATAAATGGCAAAATGAATTGACAAGTAAGGAGAGTACAGAGGTGGAGGAGACACAGAGCGCGAGGACAAGAGAACACAGGCTTGGAGAAGGGAGAGAACCCGGGGGGAATCATCTTTCTACAGCTGAAGAAGGAATGATGAAGTGGCCTACCCCTCATTCCTCTTTCCTTCCAGCTAAACACTTCAATTGCCTTAACCTTTCATCTCACATCCGTCTCATTTCCCAGTCCTCTAATCATCTTTGCCGTTCACATCCCTCTGTGCCTTCTCTGCATTTTCCAAAGGCCGCTTTTGTGTTTAATGTGATGTGTTCAGAGCAGCAGGAACATGAGCCTGTTTCCCCGAGAGCATCACTTCCACTTAATTAGTTCGGAATTCCAGAATTCCCAGAGCCTCAGCACCCCTGGGCCTGGTGGCTGTGGGAGCAGCCCTGCCTCTGGGCACCAACGAATTGTTTTCACAGAGAAGTGAGTAGAGAGAATTGAACTGGTGATTATGCTAATGATTTCCTTTTCTGTGTCAGGACTGCTCCACAGGGAGGCCAGGCTTCTGGGGCTGGAGGGCAGAGGTTCAGGATGTTGGGGGGTGGGGGAGGGTCCCAGGCCTGGAAAGACTTGGTGCTCTGAGCTAGGGTGTGGAAAGTCTACACTAGAGGAGACATCTGAGAGATGTGGCATCTTGGCAGAGTTAGTGCCTTCAGCTGGGACGGGCTCAGGGTAGGGGTCCAGGGACTTCACAAATTCAAGGCTCTTGAATCCATAGCAGTCCTGTGAAGCTGTGAGGGACAGATGGAGGGACAGTCCCTAGGTACCGGCCAGGAGGGAGAACACAGTGAGCAGAAGAGGGGGTCATTCCCAACCCAGACCTTGCAACTCCCAGTCTGGAGGATTTCCATTACCCCAGAGCCCTTTCTGCCCACAGTGGACTTGGTGTCAGAGACAGAGGGGGCAGTGCCGGGGGCAGAAGCCCTTTAGCAGCCCTGACATCACGTGACACAGGCCCAGTGCGTGGCCGGGCAGCCTCAGACTCCCAGACCGTGGCATCCTGGCCAGCCTGTCGGCCTCTCTCATCAGCAGTGGCCTCCACCAGTGTGAACCTGTGCTCTCTAGAGTCCTCCTCATGGTCCTTCTGTCCAGCCTGCCTGTGCTGCCTGCCTCGGCTCTCCACGTGGCAGCTGTCTGGGAAGCCGTGTGGACCCCCTCACCCTTCAGTGGCCCAGCAGATTCCTGCCGTGTTGGCTTCTGTTTATCACTCGGGCTGGCTGGTTTTCGTCAATCAGACCGTCATCGGCCAGTCTGTCCGTCAGTCAACAAATGTCTCTTGAGGGCCAGGCACTGTTCTGGGTGATGGAGATACAGAAGAGAATGAGGCAGAGCTCCTGCTCTCGGGGAGCTTGGTTCCATCCTCAGGGGGTGTGGTTGGGACAATTTAGTGCAGGAAGAGGCAGGGGGCCCTGTGGGCTCCAGCACCTGCCTCGCTCTTTAATGAAGTCCATCTCCACTGCAGAGACTCAGGTAGCTCTGAGGTGGGTGACCCTGAGGGGGCCACTGTCTGGGCTGATGCCACCTCTGCCCCTGCTCCCCCAGGCTGCATGCAAGCAGCAGGAGATGCCACTCACACACACACACACACACGCACACACACACACACACTCAAGGATGCTCGGTGAGAGGCCTGGGGGCTCCTGAAGGAACACAGGGTCCACCAGTTCTGCCCTAAGTGGTGGGTTGAGGTCATTTAGCCTGGAAGTGTTTTCCAAAATTGACTACTCTGGCCGAACTTCATGCCACACTGATGGGAGGCATCGGGTGGAGAGATGGACAACGCAACTGGACACCCAGGTGCAGGCTGGGGCGAGTGACCTGGCCCCTCTGTGCCTCATTTTCCTCTGTAAGTAGGGACAGCACCAGGCCTGGCTCACAGGAGTACGTGTGGCTTACGGATGCCCGGTGTTAGCATAGAGGGCACACGGCAAGGGCTCAGCAGATGGCAGCTCGGTTGCCTCCCTGTCCCTCCAAAGGAAGCCTCCTCTCTGCCTTCTTGCTCACATCTCCTTGGCAACTGTCCAGAGTCCCAAGAGTGAGCTTCCTGAGAAGAACGCAGTGACAGAAATACTCGGCCACATCGGCAACTTCCCTGCTGGCAGCTGGTCCTGGATCATGGGCCTCCCCTGGGAGCTGCTGTGCTGTGTGTGTTTCTGGCTCTGTCATGCCCCTGGTGGCCTCAGGAAAGTCACCCAAACTCGCCCAGCCTCAGTTTCCACCCCTGTCAACCAGGGATAAGAATACCTCCCTCAAATGCTACTTGAGTGTGTTAAGTAATACAACATAGGCGTGGCCACCTTTCTTTATTCTCAAGAAAGAATGAGAGGATGGAGTGCCGAAGGAGAGGGCAGCAGTGGAGGTGGTCGTGCACTGAGGGAGGCACCTGGGGCCTGAGCGGAGTCAGGAGAGAACCCTAACAGCCGCACGCATGAACTCTCGCTGCCTGATGGCGCTGTGCTCACAGCTTTGTGTCCAACGTGCCTCAGTGAATCTTTACAAAAGCCTCACAAGTTAAGTATCATCCCATTTCACAGATGGGTAAAGGAGAGGCTAGAGAGATTAAGGAAGCTGCCTGAGGTCACCCACCTTGGAATAGGCAGAGCCAGAATTCAACCCAGCTGTCTACCACCACGGCTGCCCCATCGTGCTGCCGCCTTGGGCAAGGTGCAGGGTCTGTCCCGGCCCTGCAGCCCTGAGTCACTGCATCCCTCATCTGTGAAGTGGGCATGAGCATTCCAGCTCTAAATGGAATGTGTGACATTGACTTGAGGGTCCTCACCCCTCTCCAGCCCTGAGAGGGAAACACTTTATAAACAGGGGATTAGCTATTGGCCCTGCTGCCTTGAACCAGATCTCTTGTCCTGCCAAATTGTTGGAATGGTTCAGTGACAAGTAGGTTCTTAGGAAGAAATTTATGATGCCTTATTCAGAGTGAGTCACCGAATCCCCATGGTGAGAGGCACGGGGGAAGGGCCTTCTGCAGGGACAGGCTAACTCACCCTGGTCCCAGCTGCCCTGGGCCTGGCTGCCTCCCCAGGCCCCCACCAGAGGGTGAGTACTGACTGTCCAGGGAGGGTGAGGGCAGGGGGCAGAAGGAGACAGCCTCCAGCTGGGGAAAGTTGATGCCTCGTGGTGGATTTGTGTAGCCCTGAAAGGGCTCCAGAATTCCATTTCTGCCTGCCCCCGAATTTCCTAGGGTGCTTTTGAGTCAGGCTCCAGGTCCCTCCCTGAATCCTTTCCAAGGGTTTCGCATGACTCTCCCAAGCACTGGGTCAACCTAAGAATATTTCACAGTTTGGGTGAATCCTCTTCTCTCTGCCTTTGAATCACAAAAGAGGAAGGTGATAAAAATTTAAACTTGAGAGGAAGATTTAGCTTAGATGTTGCAGTTCTGTTGGGAGTGTTTTTTTCCCTTAAAAACTATACAGTGCCATGTTCATAAGCAAAGCTCCAGCCTTCAAAGTTGACTCTTTTGGTCATAAATGTGACTATGTTAGAAAGACCAGTATGAGAAAACGTCTGTCGAGGAATAGCAGGTGATCTCCTTAGACAGATGTCACCGAAGGTCACCAGACAAGGCCGACCCTCCCCTGTCTGCTCTCGGGTGCAGCGTGAGGGTTTCTTTGATGTATCCAAACCCAGAGGTTAGGCTGGAACACACACACAGGGCTCAGGATTCATGGTCTGCAGACATTGAAATGCCCATAGCGTGGACATGGTGAAAACCAGCTCACGTCACTGGTGGTCACCTGTCTAGTCATCCACATTTTGCAAATAGCTAAAGGCCAGGATGCAAAAGCAGACCAGTGGTAGCCAGAAATGGAGTCCGTAGTGTCGTTCACTGTGAAGTCCACCCCCTCTCCAGCAGGGGAGCCCGTCTGGCTTTTTCAGGCACTGTTGACTCCTACTTTAATCGTAATTCTAACATGGTAAACACTTTTATTTCTCAACCCAAACCACATTAGAAGGATATAAGTTGGAAGGATGGAAGAGCCTCTAGAGCTGAGATGTTCAGTATTTTGAGGGTTAGTGACCTCTCTGAAAATCTAAACTGTGAACTCTAGCCCCAGGAAGATGCTTTCACACCCAGTGTGTTCTATGCAGTATCAGGTGGCTCTTACCCCCTGAGGCTCAACCATAAAACCCAGATTAAGAAATGTTTCTGTGTAGGGGCTTCCCTGGTGGCGCAGTGGTTAAGAATCTGCCTGCCAATGCAGGGGACACAGGTTCAATCCCTGGTGTGGGAAGACCCCACATGCTGTGAAGCAACTAAGCCCGTGAGCCATGACTACTGAGCCCATGTGCCACAACTATTGAAGCCTGTGCGCCTAGAGCCCATGCTCTGCAACAAGAGAAGCCACCTCAATGAAAAGCCCGTGCACAACAAAGAGTAGCCCCCACTTATCGCAACTAGAGAAAGCCCGTGCACAGCAACAAAGACCCCACGCAGCCAATAAATAAATAAATATTTTTTAAAAATGTGAAGGGAACGTAAAGACACTTTTAGACATGCAGGACTCAAAACCTGAGCTCATCATGAAAGAGGAAGCCAGGGCATCTAGGAACAAAGGCCCCAGCAAAGGAAAGGGCAGAGGGACGTCTCAGGACCAAGAGCAAGGAGCCAGCCCAGCCCCAGCAGGGGAACCAGCACGGGGAAGGGACGTTTCCGGGCCAAGGGACACAGGGCAAGGACGGGCAGATGGTACAGCATGGGTGAGCCGTGGGCAAATTGTTGCTAGGCCCCAATAGATTGGTTGAAGGAACTGGGGGAAGTGGTTATACGTAGAAGAAACTAAGAAATGGGAAAGGGGTGTGGGATAATCTATTCTTGAAAAAAGAAAAAAGTATGAGAAAAGGCATTTAGGTGAATAGTTTGAAATCAAGAGTGAAAATCAAAAAAAAAAAGCAGCTACTGAGTTGGAAGTGGTTGCTTCTGGGGAGCAGGGCAGAGGAGTAGAGAGGCTTGAGCTGTGCTGCTAGTTTTTGCCATGCCTTTTAGCCCTACTTGGTGTTTAACGATGGGAATAGGTCACTTTAATAAAATAAACATTAATTTTTATGCAGAAATAAAGAGCATGGGCTCTAGATTCTGATTACCTGGGTTCAGATCTCTCTTTACTCTCTTTCTGGTGACAGGGCCTGAGTCGAGCCACTGGCCTTCCTCAGTTTCCTTATCTACCTTGTAAAATTGAGGTGAGACCTAAACATAATTTCTGTAAAGGGCCCAGCACAGAACATATACTCAAAAAATCATAGCCATTATAATTTTTAAGACTTCTGAGAAATGCCATGGTAGAGGGAAAGCAAACTCCACTGCCCCAGATTTGGGAGGAGTTGAGAAAGCCTGAGTAAAAGTCGCCCTTGCATGTGCCAGTACGTTCTCCAGCTCTTGTAAAGCTGCAAACACTCTGCGAGCTCCTGCCCCATGCCCTCACTATCTCGGTCATCAGCGACATCCTAGAGCGGCTTAGGAGGAGCTGGGCCTGTGGCAGAGAGTGGCGTTTCACATAAAGGCCCAAGTCATTCCCGGGGGTGGGGCGGGGAGGGCTGCTTGCAGGTTTCCCTTCTGATGCCATCGTCCCACACAGCACGCTGTCTCCATGGGAGGGGTCAAAAAGCAGCTGCAGCATGGGGCATCTGGGTGGGGAGAAGGCAGCGCCAGCCTCGGTGGGGGTGGGGAGCACAGTGGCATCAGACAGAAGGGTCCAGCCCCTGACCTGCCAGGGTCCCGGGCTCAGAGCCACCACAGGGATCTGGTGCCCCACCCAACTAAGGGGGCCTCCAAGGAGGGCCTGGGGATGAGTATGCTGACCCCCTGGCCTAAATACATGCACATACTTATTTAAACACACATATCAAATTGGGAAAGTCTGGAGAGAGAGAGGTATGCTGAAATGTTAACCAGAGTTCTCTCTGAATGGTGGGATTTGAAGTGATCTTCATCTCTTCTTACTTACCTGTATGTTTCAATTTTGGTAAAATGATCACACCTTCCCTTTGTAGTTTTAACTAATAATAATAATAATAATAAAGAACATGGTGGAGCTTCCTCCACAAAAGGGCAGACAGCAGTATCAAGCAGTATCAACAGTATTTCGTCTTGTGGAACTGAAAACCACAGCCACAGAAAGTTAGAGAAAATGAAAAAGCAGAGGACTTTGTACCAGATGAAGGGACAGGATAAAAACCCAGAAAAACAACTAAATGAAGAGGAGATAGGCACCCTTCCAGAAAAAGAATTCAGAATAATGATGGTGAAGATGATCCAGGACTTTGAAAAAAGACTGGATGCAAAGATCGAAAAGTTTACCAAAGACCTAGAAGAAGTAAAGAGCAAACAAACAGAGATATGCAACACAATAACTGAAATGAAAAATACACTAGAAGGAACTAATAGCAGATTAACTGAGGCAGAAGGGCGAATAAGTGACCTGGAAGACAGAATGGTGATCATCACTGATGCAGAAAAGAATAAAGAAAAAAGAATGAAAAGAACTGAAGACAGCCTAAGATACCTCTGGGACAATGTGAAATGCACCAACATTCGCATTATAGGGGTCCCAGAAGGAGATGAGAGAAAGGACCCGAGAAAATATGGGAAGAGATTATAGTTGAAAACTTCCCTAACATGGGAAAGGAGATAGCTACCCAAGTCCAGGAAGCGCAGAGAGTCCCAGGCAAGATAAACCCAAAGAGAAACACGCCAAGACATATAGTAGTCAAACTGACAAAAATTAAAGACAGAAAAGTTATTAAAAGCAACAAAGGAAAAATGACAAATAACATACAAGGGAACTCTCATAAGGTTAACAGCTGATTTCTCAGCAGAAATTCTGCAAGCCAGAAGGGAGTGGCATGATATATTTCAAGTGATGAAAGGGAAGAACCTACAACCAAGAATACTCTACCCAGCAGGGATCTCATTCAGATTTGATGGAGAAATCAAAAGCTTTACAGACAAGCAACAGCTAAGAGAATTCAGCACCACCAAACCAGCCCTACAACAAATGCTAAAGGAACTTCTCTAAGTGGGAAACATAAGAGAAAAGGACCTACAAAAACAAAAACAAGTGAGAGAATGGTAATAGGAACATACATATTGATAATTACCTTGAATGTAAGTGGACAAAATGCACCAACCAAAAGACACAGACTGGCTGAATGGATACAAAAACAAGACCCATATATATGCTGTCTCCAAGAGACCCACTTCAGACCGAGGCACACATACAGACAGAAAGTGAGGGGGTGGAAAAAGATATTCCATGCAAATGAAAATCAAAAGAAAGCTGGAGTAGCAATAGTCATATCAGATAAAATAGACTTTAAAATAAAAAAATGTTACAAGAGACAAGAAAGGACATTACATAAAGATCAAGGGATCCATCCAAGAAGAGGAGATCATTATAAATATATATACACCCAACATAGGAGCACCTCAATACGTAAGGCAAACGCTAACAACTATGAAAGAGGAAATGCAAGGCAGAAATAGAGACACAGATGTAGAGAACAAACACATGGACACCAAGTGGGGAAAGCGGGGAGGGTTGGGGGGGGATGAATTGGGAGTTTGGGATACCAAATTGTAGACTCTAAATATATGCTGTTTATTGTCTGTTAACTGTATCTCAATAAAAGTTCTTAAAAAAAAAAAAAAAAGAACAAGGTGATGAATCCCTGAACGGGGTGTGGGTACATGAGGAGGGAAAATTCCATGGCCCCTAAAAGTCATGGATCACCTTCAGCCTGAGAGACTCGGTAAGAGCAGGAAAAACACCAGTCCTCTGCCAGCCAGTGTTCCAAGAATTCGGAGGACCACCCCCCCCCCCCCCGCGTTGGGAGGGGTGCAGATGGGGGATGGCAAGGCAGAATGACAGACGACAGCTAAAGCTTCAATAGCCCTTAATGCATGCAAGGTGCTGCTCTATGCTGTAACTCATTTAACCCTCACAGTGACCTCATGAGGTGAGGTCACTTTTCATCCAACCTTAGTTCTTCCTTTTCTCCTTTATGGGTCCAGCCAAATAGAGTGATTTTCTGTTTCCCATATGGGATTCTTAGTTTCCACTTACTTGGCATTTTGTCTCCATGCCTTTGTTCAAGCTCTTTCCTCTTCCTAAATACTTCCACTCCTGTTTTCATGTGCATAATCTCTCTCTCAGAGAGAGAGCATAACAAGATGCTAACTCGTGCCTCAGGTAAGCTCCATCCCCTCTGAATTCTTATAATTCTCACTTGGTAACATCGTTCTGTCGTGTAATTGGTGCTGTAAGTTACGTTACAGTACATCAGCCTGGGTGCTCAGAAAAGGCATGCAGAGCGGGGCAAGACATGGTCCTGGCCCTGAGTGGCTTTCTGCCTGCCTAGGGAGAAGACACAGATACAGCCAAGTACCCGCAATAAAGAAAGGCCTTTAGACTAAGAGCTAAGGAGAGGAAGCGGGTCTGGGTTCTGCAGGGAGGCTTCCCAGAGGAGGTCAAGTGAACCAAAAGGGTCTTGAAAGGTGCCTGGGATTCCAGCGGGTGGAGAGGGAGAGGGAGGCCCCCAGCAGGGGAGGTAGGAGGGGTGATGCTGCCCCGTGGTGTAGGGCACTTGAACTGGTAGACTCCCAAGGGCAGGGTTCCCACTGGCTCATCTTTGTCTCCCCAGAGCGGTTCCCGGCCACAGGACACGTCTCTCCTGGCCCACGGTGAGTGTCACAGGGCCGCCACAGTGAGCATCAGGGACGCCAGCCTGAGGCTCTGCCCTGGGAGAAACCCCCCCATCGTCTCCTCCGGCAGTGCTCATAGTGCGTACATAAGCGAACATCTATTAAATGAGTGGTGGGCAACCCACGAAAGGACTCCAGGACCTGCTCTCAACTGGCAGGGCCCTCTGTGAGCTGCAGCGAGGCACTGCTCCTCTCTGGACCTTGGTTCCCCCAGCTGTCAGGTGAGATGGCCTCGAAGGCACAGGGAGCCCTACAGAGAGGGGCACAGGTCTCCAGCTTCCTGAGTGACTTCAGTAAGTAAATACATCTCTCTAAGCCTCAGTTTCCTTCTTTGTAAAATGGAACAATAATACTGCAGAACCTGAGCAGAACCTCATAACTAGGATCCCAAGAATTCAACTGCACAAAACTTGGAGTCTCACTACGGTAAGGATAAAAGAAGAGATAGGGCACTTGGAGCTAACTGCATTGTGTCTATTCAATTATCATGAGGTGTTATAGTAGGATTCTTGTGGATTAAATGTAGATACATGTATATACAATATATTAAAATGTGTTAATGTATATATAATGCTTAACACAGTATGTGTGCAATGGAAGTGACTAGTGGTAGCAAAACAAGAGCTTCCCAGCTGGGCTAAGTATGGGCTCGCTGAGAGAGGACTAGTGGGCTGGCTGGGAGCACGTCAGGGTCAGACTCTGGCAGGGCTGCTGAGCCCGCTCCCTGAGGCCAAGAATCCTGACACCCCAGCTGCTTCCAGGGCTGGTTCTGCTCTACCCAAGGTTAGATCCTGGAAATCCTGGGGAAAACTCTGACTTGCACATTACTTCTGAGCAGGCAAGAAAGAAACGTTTTTCAAGTTCCCATGAGATAACTTGAGATGGACAGAGATGTCAGTTAGAAACCATGCTCCTCTTTTTTGTTAAAAGTGCTCAGATTCTTGTGTTTCAGTAGTATCCCAAGCACTTATTCCTCTTTTAGCATCTATCACAAGAGGAAAGTGAAGCTCTTTGCCCACAGAAGGAAAGCAGTATCAAAATAAAGCCAGCTGCTACCTCTCCTGCCCAGGTGAGGACCCTTGGCCCTGGCCCTTGCCGCTTTCCGGGCAGGGCCTGCAGAAGTCTTGCTGGGGCAAGGCCACCAGCCTCCCTGCTCCCCACCTCACACTGTGGCCAGCTGCCTCAGGCCATCTTCAGATGCCCCCACCCCAGGGGCAGCTCAAGTAGGAGCCTGGATCCCACGTGCATTCTGGACAAGAGCTAGCAAAGGGTTTCCTGCTGCGATCTGGGCACAGCTCCATTCTGCATTTTATAAGCACAAGTATCACAGTGGAGAGGCCCCTGGAGAGCCTCCCCTTTTACAGATGAACTAAAGCCTAGAGAGGAGTTGTCCATGCTTTCCTGGCTGATTCTTCTCTGTCCCTTTTGCTGGTTCCTTCTCACCTCCCAATCTCTAACCGTTGGTGTGCCCCACAGCTCAGAGCTTGGACCCTCTCACACCATCTCACAGACCTCACCCAGGCCTGCAGCTTTGTGTAGCATGTATATGTACCTGCTGATGACTCTCAAACGTACATCTCCATTCCAGACTCTCTTCTGACCTCCAGACTGATATACCCGACTGCCCACTCAGCTCCTCCACTGGGATGTCTAATAAACATCTCTCTCCTCATGGCTCCAAAACTGAGTTTCTGATCTCTCCTCCTCCCATCGTCTTCTCCATTTTGAGTTCACAACAGTCCATCATGGCTCAGGCGAAAAACCTTGGAGTCACTCTTGGCTTCTGTTTCTCTCCTACTCACACCCAAACGATCAGCGAACCCTTCCACATACATATATATTCTGACCACTTCTCCCCATGTCTCCCTCACCTGCTCCAAGCCATCATCAGCCCTTGCCTAGTTTGCAGTAGTCTCCTTAATGATCTCCCTGCCTCCGCCCTGTGTCCTCTAATCTGTTATGAACTATCCCAGCCAGCAGACTATCCTGTGAAGACAGAGGTCAGCTGCGGTCTCCCCTCCACTGGTGCCCCATCCCATCCAGAGCAGTGGTCCATCTTGCCTTTCCACCTGTGCTCCTAGGATTCGCTCCCCACTCACTCCGCTTCAGCCACGGTGGCCTCAAACCCATGAGGTGTGCTCCCACCTGGAGGCCTTGGTGTTTGCAGCTCCTCTGCCTGGGACACTTCCCCCAGGTTTCCATGTGCCCACTGCCTCATTCCCGTCTTTATGCAAATACGTTCTTTTCAGTGAGGTCTTCCCCACCCTTGTTAGTTACAGTTGCACACCACCCCCGCAAATTTCTGTCCCTGCCTTTTCCTTTCTTTTTCTCTATACTTATTTCTCTATACTATGATCTTTATTTATTTTGTTTATTATTTGTCTCCCCTAACAGGAATGTAAGTCCACCAAGTGTAGAGATCTTTATCAGACACACAGTAAGTCCTCAACAAGTATTTGTCAACTGAGTGAATGAACAGGAATCAATGGTTCTGGTGTGTCTGTATCAGCTTTCCCATGAGTACTGTTGCACTTAGTCAATGAATGGAAGAGCAAGAAAACACCTTAGATCATCAATTCCTCCTTCAGTTAAGGGACACTGAGATTTAGCAAGGGAGAGGATATTCCAAAACATCACAGCACATTGACTTTGGAGCTGGGGCTGGGAATGGACCCCTCCCTGTCTCCCAAACACAGCCTGTCCTCTGGTCCCCCTGCCGCCTCCAGAGGTCACTCGATTCTGACAGCAATTTCCAGTCTCCTGAGCTGTAAAATTAGAACAAGGAACCTACAGAAAACAAAGAAATGAGCTATGGGGTGGAGGTATTTTTAGGCTCATTGGTTTCTGAGTGCACACATATATAGAAAGGTCTATACACATGGCTATATATAGGTATTAAATCAGGAAGAAGTTGAGTGGTGGGTCAGCTTTTCTGGGGGTGGCTGAGTGAGGCTGTTGCAACATGGACAGTTTTGAGCCAGAGTGCCTGATTCCAAGGAAACTGGCCTTGCTGAGTCATCTGGGAGCCACATACCTCACATCGGATGTTCAGAAAGAGTCTGAGGAGTTAGATCCTCCTTTTTCTTCTCCTCTATCAGCCAGAAGTACCAGTGAAACTCTAAGGCGCACCTGCATCTTATGGTCAAAATCTCCCCAGTGCCGGCTTGCTGTCTTTGGGGCAGATGGGGATTCTGAAGGGGGAGCCTGAGCAGTAACCTGGAGCCGCTGTGTCCCCCAGTTGATCAGAGACACCTCCTGGGCTCTGGTCCCTTTGTCCACCAGGAACTTTCCAAGGCTTCACCAGGCCTAAAAATGAGACCTGGATTAGCATAAAGCACTTCCTAATGGTCAAACATTCTGTTCATCACATATGGATCTCATTTTATACAACAACTTACTGGGGAGGTACTTTTAAAATTGTCTCCATTTTACAGTCGGAGAAACTGAGGCAAAGTGTGGGTAAGTGATGTACGCAGGTCTCAGCTTAAGTGGCAGACCCAAGTGCTCTAACTCCACAGCCCGTGCCCTTAGCCGTCAGGCTATGCTGCACTGGCTGGAGGGCAGGAAACCCAGGTATGTGTAGAGCATTTTGGGGGCTCTGAGGTTCATGGCTGAATCCAGGGCTTTTAAAAAATTTGTATTTGATATTGGAGTATAGTCGATTAACAATGTTGTGTTAGTTTCATGTGTACAGCAAAGTGATTCATTTATACATATACATCTATTCTTTTTCAAATCCTTTTCCCACTTAGTTTATTACAGAATATTGAGCAGAGTTCCCTGTGCTATACAGTAGGTCCTTGTTGGTTATCTATTTTAAATACCAAAATTTTATGTCATCAGTTCAGCAAATATTGAGTACCTACCATGGGCCAGGCATTGCTCTAAGTACTCAGGAAACACCAGTAAACAAAGCAGACAAGGAAGAAAGGAAGAAAGAAAGAAAGAAAAGAAAGAAAGAAAGAAAGAAAGAAAGAAAGAAAGAAAGAAAGAAAGAAAGAAAGAAAGAAAGAAAGAAAGAAAGAAAGAAAAGAAAGAGAGAAAGAGAGAGAGAGAAAGGAAGGAAGGAAGGAAGGAAGGAAGGAAGGAAGGAGGAGGGAGGGAGGGAGGGAAGGAAGGAAGGAAAGAGAAAAAGAAAAAGAAAGAAAGAAAAGGAAGGAAGGAAGGAAAGAAAGAAAGAAAGAAAAGGAGGGAGGGAGGGAAGGAAGGAAGGAAAGAGAAAAAGAAAAAGAAAGAAGGAAGGAAAGAAAGAAAGAAAGAAGGAAGGAAGGAAGGAAAGAAAAGGAAGGAAGGAAGGAAGGAAAGAAAGAAAGAAAAGAAAGAAAGAAAGAAAGAAAGAAAGAAAGAAAGAAAGAAAGAAAGAAAGAAAGAAAAGAAAGAAAGAAGAAAGAAAGAAAGAAAGAAAGAAAGAAAGAAAGAAAGAAAGAAAGAAAGAAAGAAAAGGAAGGAAGAGAAAGAAAGAAAGAAAGGAAAGGGAAAAGAAGGAAACAAAACCCAAACTATTTTGGAGTTTCAAAATCAGATTTTAGATGCAAGTTAGCAAACATTTTTGAAGGATTTTGTGCTCTCCAGACGAGTTCAGATTGCCTGGTTTTGCAGAGGGAAGAAGGAACTTTATGATATGAAACTGCCTTCTCTACAAAGCAATGGGAATATACTGGATCCAAGTTTTGAAGCTGCAAATCTTTGACTGGACTTTGAGCTAAGCAATGAATGTGTAGCAGGCATGTTGGTTGCTTGTGGAAAGTGGATGAGGGCAGGCCTTTTCTTCTAACCTGGTACAATCTGAGGGAAGTATCATGATTCACGCCTTAGAAATAGGAGCTAGTGTCCCTTTGCAAGGCAGGAAAAGGACCAAGCACTAAAGCTGGGGCAGATCCCTGCCCTCGTGTAGCTTATGTTGTAGTTGGGGGACACGGACAATGACCACAAACAAATAGATGAAATAATTAAGATGGTTATAAAGGCCCCAAACAAAATAAGGCAAGGTAATGGAAGGGTTATGGGCTGATCTGAGTTCTCCCAAAAGTAACATGTTGAAGTCCTAAGACTCAGAATGTGGCCTTATTTGGAGACAGGGTCTTTACTGAAGTAATTGAGTTAAAACGAGATCATTAGGATGGGATCTAATCCAATATGACTGATATCCTTATAAAAAGGGGAAATGTGGAGACAGGCACATGGGAAGAATGCCCTGTGAAGATGAAGAATGGAACAAGTGCTCCCCACGGCCCTCAGAAGGAATCAACCCTGCCGACACCTTGATCTTGGAAATGTCTAGCCTCCAGAACTGTGAGACAATAAATCTCTGTTGTTTAAGCCACCAGTCTGTGGTGCTTTGTTATAGAAGCCCTAACAAACTAACCCACACAGACAAAGAGTGTCTGGGGAAAAGAGAATAAATTTAGCTAACGGATCAGGTAAGGTCTATCTGAGGAGGTGACAACTGGGCTGAAACCTGAACGTTGAGAAGGAGACGGTCATGTGAAGAGCTGCAGAAGATCCACACCCCAGACATGGAAACTAACTCGGCGTATCTATGGGAGAGACGGAAGCCCCCTGTGGCTGGAGCAGGGCGAGTGAGGGCAGAGAGGTTCGAGGTGAGGGAAGATGGGATAGAACCTTCATGGAGCGTGCTGGGAATTGAGATTTTACACTAACTGCAATGGGAAACCACTGGAGGGAGTGACGGGAGACCCGACTTTCCCCTTTAAAAGATCCTTCTGGCTGCTCCGTGAAAAAGAAACTTGAGGATCAGGTAAGGAGAGACCAGTTAGGAGTGTGAGGTTCACATTCAGATGAGAAATTAGTACCCTCGGGCTGAGGGCACTGGCAGAGGGTGGGGGAGAAGTGGTCTGGTTGGTGATAAACTCTGGAGAACCCCATCAGGCCTTGATAGTCCTGGGATGAGAGAAAAAGAGAGGTATAGAAGACGACCCCTGGGACTGTGGTCTAAGCGGCTGAAAGAACAGTGATGCTTTCAGAACAGGAAGCGGATAGTGTAGGGAGTTTCTTGAAGAGGAACAGCCGGTCAGCTCGCACTCAAATAAGGTTTATAAGATGAGGCCAAAACAAAGATTAAGGAGACATAGTCCCTGTCTTACAACTTGGAGTGTGAAGGAGGCAGACATGCAAACAAATAATACCATACATCGTGTGAGGTAGCTGGCTGCACACAACTACAGGAGTGACTCTGGGGAAGTCAGACAAAAGAGGAAAAGGTTTTTGTTTTACTTTTTCAGAGTAATTTCAGACTTATATAAATGTTGCAAAGACAGTACAAAGAATTCCCAAATACCCTTCACCTAGTTTCCCCAAATGTTAACATCCTACAAATTTACAGTACAGTCATCAAAACCAGGAAATTAGCATTAGCTACAAACCCTATTCAAAGTTCATCAAGTTCCTTATTAATGTTCTTCATCTGGCCCAGGAGTCATTCCAGGACCCCCCCATAGCACTTAGTTGTTGTGCAACCTAAGTCTCTCGAGCCTGGGAGAGCACCTTCATCTTACTTGTTCATGGCCTTCATACTTTTGAAGAGTACCAGCCAGTTATTTTGCAGAATGTGCCTCAATTTGGGTTTGGCTGGTGTTTCCTCGGGTTGTGCCTTTTGACAAGAACAGCACAGAAGTGATGCTGTGCCCTTCTCAGTGCATTATATCAGGCGGCACACGAGGCGGATATGTTGTGTGACGTGTCATGTTGACTCTGATTACCCGAGTAAGGTGGGGTCTGCAAGGTTTTTCCCCTGTAAAGTTACTCTTTTCCCCTTTGCAATGAATAGGCATCTCGTGGGGAAACTACTTCGAGATGATGTAAACATCCTGTTTCTCATCTTATTTTCACCCACAAATGTTTGTTTCCGTTGATGAGTCTTGCTTAAAACAATCACAACCGTGGGTGTCTGACAAATGGTGGTTTTCTATTTCCTTTGCACCTTCTAATGTTCATCAATTGGCATTTTGCTGTGAGAAAGGCTGTCCCTTTGCCCTTGTTTGTTTACTCAAACGTTTATATCAGTATAGACGCATTATTTCCTATTTTTCTCTTATTTTGTAAGTTATGTATTGTGATCATTTATTTTTTGCTCAAATTATCTCAAATTTGGCCATTGGGAGCCCCTTCAAGTTGGCTCCTGTGTTCAACAGAAAGTTTCAAGCAAAACTTATGACAAAGTTACGACAATGAGGCATAGGGACTTGTAGTGAGAAGGGAGAGGAGAGGATTCCAGGCTTGGAGGGCAACCATGGGCTCTACACCCGGTGCTCTCTGAGGATGCTTGCCAGCCTCCAGGCTAACTATTCCTGACCACGAGGGCCAGAAAGATGCAGCCACTCATCTTTCTCAGCTGGAGAGACCTCCACTGAAGGTGCCCCACCTCTAGCAGGACTTCCCCAGGGACCAACTCTCAGACTGCAGCTGCTACAGCACTTGGGCTGTTAATGCACCTGCCTGGATTTGCCCAGGAGGGGCCTTCCACCACGTGCACGGACACCCCTGCCCAGGCCACTTCCTGCCTGCTGCTGTTCTCTGCCAGATCAGCCATCACCCAGGGCGGAGGGGTCCCCATCACTCAACCCGTGACTGCAGGCTGTTGCTTTCACCTCTCTGCCTGAAGGGATTGTATCCGGGGAGGTGGCGAGAATCTCAGAGCTAGGAGTGGCAAAACCACGTGGCATGGAGACCGTCTAGGGGAGACTGGCTATTGTTTTGACTGGCTTGCTGTCGTTTTCTTCAATCCAGGGCCACTGTAAAGTCTTGAGGGGATGCCCAATAGGTAAAGCAGGCGGGAGCGGGAGAAGAGGGCAGGGGAGCAGCTGTTGGATGACCATCAGTCTGGTCCAGGCCCCTGTTGCCAAGGATGGAGCTGGGCCCAAAAGAGAAAGTGGCCTAAGGTCGCAGGGACAGTTGGTGGCTAGGCAGGACTGGGACTCAGTGTCCGGCATCCTTGTGTCCGTCGCAGAACTGCACATTCCCAATCTGCTCTGCTTCTTGTTTATCAGTGACTGATGAGGCCATGGTCTGGGTTTCCTTGTCCATTTTCCTTTTTCCCACGGCAGGCGGAGAGACAGAGGCCAGTCTCCTAGCTCCTTCTGAGGCCGGGCCTCTAGGCACGTGAGCGGCACTGACCCTTCACCCCCAAGGAAGGGGAGCTGTCCTGGGTCATTTAGCAAGTCAAGGCCGAACTCACCTTGCTATCTCTCCTGGCTGGAGGCGCATGACCTCACCCAGACCCATCGCTAAAGGGCTAGAATCTGGCCACCCTTTCTTCCTTCTCTCCCTTCTCTTCCTCAGTTCAGGATGGGAAGCATCCTTTTTTCCCTCTTTTAAATTTCCAATTAAGTTTTAAGATAGGTTAAGCATTCACATGACTCAAAATTCAAAAATTACAAAAGTTACACTGTAAGAAGTCTCCTTTCCAACTCTGTCCTTTGGACTTCCCCTCCCCAGAGGCAAACACCATGGTTCATTTCTCATGCAGTTTTCCAGAGACCTATGTCAGGTTAGCAAACTTTTTCTGTAAAGGGTCAGATAGTAAATATCTTTGGCTTTGCAGGCCATAAGGCCTCTTTCAACTCTGCCATTGTTGGGAAAGCAGACATGGATGACACATAAATGAATTAACATGGCTGTATTCCAATAAAACTTTATTTATGGACACTAAAATTTGAATTTCATGTAATTTTCACATACCACAAAATCTTATTCTTCATTTTCCCCAAATATTTAGAAATGTGAAAACCATGCTTACTTCACAGGCTAGACAAAAATATAGTGTTTCAGTATACAGATAAACCATAATGTATTCAAACAGTATCCTATTGGTGGACTTTCAGCCTAGTTCCAATCCTTTGCTATCACATAGAATACTGCAGTGTAGAAGCTTGCCCACACATCATGTCACATACAGGTGATGTCTCTGTAGGATACATTTGGGAACAAGTTTGATCAAATCTGAACAGCCTTTCCTTTCCTCCCAAGCTTCTCCACCTCCTTCTCCTTTCTTTAATGTCTTCGTCTAGCTCCCTGAGTACCAATCAGTTAACAGCACATATACTCAGAGCTTCACAAGCTCCAGCCCTGGCCTGCTTCTGCAGAGATGCTTTAACCCCACCCATCTGTCCCCTTGGGCCCTGATCCAGGCCAGGGCCTCAAATAGTTTTCACCAGAACTCTGGCCTCCCATGGGAGTACTGCCTTTACCCTCTTACTGCTCCAGCCCTTCCTCAGGGAGCCCCTAGAGGATGCATCAAAGTCACAAGTCTATTTATGCAGGCCCTGCTCATTTCATAAACCTTACAAGAAAAGCTACAACCCTTAGAGTGGCGTTTAAGACCCCCACGCCACCATGGTCTCACCCTTCCTACCACAGCTTAGTGGCTAAGAGAGTATACCCTGGAGCCAAAATGGGATGAGTCCCAGCTCTTCTTAGAGGTTTGACTTTGAGCAAACAAACTTTTCCATGGTGAAAGCTTAGTTTCCTGAACTGTGAAATGGGCAGAGTAACAGTCCCCACCTCATAGGGTTGTTATGAATTAATTCACAGAAAACACTTAGAACCATGAGGGGCACAAGTTACACACGCAGTGTGTGCTGCTTCATTGTTTTTATTTTTAAACTCAACCATAGCTTTATCTCCCACACTCAGCATACAAGTTTCACCTCCTCAAGCTCCCAACACTGTAGCCCTACCAGATTGTGACCATTTTGAACTCACCCCACACCCGGATGACCTTTCTGCATCCTGTTCCTGCTGCTCCTTCAGGCTGGGCAAGCCCTCCCCACCCTGCCCCCCTGAAATGCCACCCACTTTCCAAAGCCCAGCTCAGATGCACCTTCCTTTCAAGGCCTCAGTCTCCTCCTCCATTGTATTTTCCCATCCTTCTCCATTCCTATGATTGCCTTTTGACAACCTCCTGCGTTCATGTGAGAATCACATAGGCTTTTGCCATCCCCCAACTTGACTGCCAACTCCCTTAGGGCAAGGTCGGGATCTTTTTCATTTCTGAGTTCCCTGCAGCAGTTAGCACAGAAACGTCCATGTGGGAAGTGCATAAATACCTTTAAATTTAACTGCAAACTTGAACTTATTGGGGATGCAGAATGTGGACATGTGAAGACATACTTACGCTGTCCAAGGTAAGACTCATTCCTTTCCATGGTCTAGAAGTTTATACTTATAAGTAAGTTTCTGGGGCTTCCCTGGTGGTGCAGTGGCTAAGAATCCAACTGCCAATGCAGGCAACATGGGTTCGAGCCCTGGGCCAGAAAGATCCCACATGCCTCAGAGCAGCTAAGCCCGTGCACCACAACTACTGAGCCTGTGCTCTAGAGCCTGCGAACCACAACTATTGAGCCCAAGTGCTGCAACTACTGAAGCCTGCGCGCCTAGAGCCTGTGCTCCACAACAAGAAGAAGCCACAGCAATGAGAAGCCCTCGCACCCAACGAAGAGTAGCCCCCAGCTCGCCACAACTAGAGAAAGCCCTCATGCAGCAACAAAGACCCAACGCAGCCAATAAATAAATGAATAAATTTATTTTTTTTAAAAGTAAGCTTATACTTCCTCTTATAATCAGAATGTACCAAGTTTTCCCCAAACATCACAGGTGGGTTGGAGACCTGCTTTCTTCGGCTCACTCATTCCCCATCATTCTGCCTTTGATTTAACAAATCCTACAGTCTTGCAAACAGTGTTTGCTTTGCAATCAGCATCCAGCCATCTTTCATTGCTCCCATAAGATAAGGAGTAGGTGACAGAGAAACAACTTGAGTTTAGGACCTCATTAGCTCTGGGGCACAGACATCCTACATGAATCAGAAACTTTCTACCCCTCACATAATGGGGCTCTAAAAAGTCTAGATTGTTAGGCTACTTTGCTTATAACCAAAATCTCCCTGAATACACTTGTGACCATATATGTGACTGGAGCTCAGAGAAGAGGGCAAGGTCACCAACCCACATATCCAAAGGGACTATGTTGGGTTACATATAATAGAAATCCTAAATAACTGGTTTTTTCTTCCCTCATGTAACGTAAATCTTAAAGTCTGATGGACCATGCCCCCCATGGCCCAGGCTTCTTCTTCTCTTCTGCTCTGCCACAGTTAGGATGTGACTTCCATCTTCAAGGTTGCCATATGGTTATAACATGGCCACTGTGGCTCCAGACATCACATTTGCACTCCAGAAAAGAAAAAGGAGAAAGAGGGTAAGGGAGAAGAGGGCACAGTTGAGTCAGCCTCCTTTAAAGAGCTTTCTCGGAGCCTCTCCGAGAGACTTCTATTTACATCTCATTGGCCATACCTGTGACCCATGTACACCCTAACTGCAAAGGAGCCTGGGAAATGTAGCTCCTTAGCAGGGCACATTGCTCCCCCAAATAAACCTGGGGTTTTGTTAGTAATGAAAAAGGGGGGAGTAGAGATGGGGTTGGTGGTTAGCTGTCTCTCACACAATTGGGACGATCAAGGAAGACTTCATGGAAGAAATGGGCCACAGTAGGATTGGATAAGAACTTACCATGTAGGGGGCGGGGGGTGAAGGGGAAACTGAGATGAAGCGAGAGAGTAGCACAGACATATATATACTACCAACTGTAAAATAGTCAGTGGGAAGTTGTATAATAAAGGGAGTCCAACTCGAGGATGGAAGATGCCTTAGAGGACTGGGGCAGGGAGGGTGGGGGGGACTCGAGGGGGGGGCGTCAAGGAAGGGAGGGAATATGGGGATATGTGTATAAAAACAGATGATTGAACCTGGTGTACCCCCCCAAAAAAAAAAAAAAAAAGTCCTTGGTGAAGAAAAAAAAAAAGAACTTACCATGTGCCAGGCACTTCATTAAATACAGGTGGGGGAGGGGAGGCTTCTGTTATCTTCACATGCCAGGGAGGAGTTCCAGTTTCCATTTTAGAGAGAAGGAAAATGAAAGCTAAAGCTATTCAATAACTCACTCAGGGTCATGTAAATGGCAGTCTATATTCAAATTCCAGAATCTGCCAGGCTCCCTTGTCCCTGCCAGGCTCACCTGTCACCTGCCAGGCTCAGTACATATGTGAGAGCAGGGAGAGAAGAGGGTTCAGAGATGGGGAGGCTCTCGGTGTGTTTCCAGAACAGAACTCTGACAGGGTCATGAGGAAAAGGGAATGGAGAGGCCCAAATTGCTCCAAGTGGGTATTTTCAAATGTAGGGATATCTTATTTACTTATGGGCTAATTGCCAGAAGAATTTAATCTGTTTTACGCTCAGCATTAGCATGAAATAAAAGTAAAAAAATCAAATGGAAAACTGAGGAGACATGTGTGGGGGATAAGAGTACTTTCTGGTAGGGACCCCAGAGACAGGGCCAGGGAGAGGGTGGGCGGCCCACCCCAGGCTGGAGGATGAGCGGGACAGGGGGTCTCTGCTCATGCCAAGTCCCTTGTGCTGTGAGCAGCGGCCAGCAGTCTGCCACCTGACAGGAGATGGGGAGGCCTGACGGGTGAGGAGCATGCCAGGCTGCTCTGAGTCCAGGGGACATTCTCGCCTCGGGCTGGTAGCCAGCAGTGAAGCTCTGGGTGCCCTCCTCCTGGAACCACATTCCTGTCCCCCCATTCCCCTGTGAGGCTCAACACGTGGAGAGGGAACGCAATGCCCCCTCTTCCACAGGGGTGTCCCTAGACCAGGGAAATCCTAGGGCTTCGGGTTTCACCCCAGATTTGGCAGCTCTGGGCTTAGAGGCTGGGGGGACCCCAGGCAGCGGCTGTGCCCGAGCGCCCCCTCTTGGCAGGACCTGGGACTGCATGCAGAGCGAAGGCATCAGATGCATCTCTGCCCCTTAGGAGCTGAGTTAACTTCTCTGACTCTCACCTGCTGCATCTGAGAACTGAAATAATCCTACCTTGTAGGACTTTAGGGAGAAAAAACAAGGTGTAAGTAGCCTAGAAAGTGCTTAGAAAATGTAACCTGCTAATTTTATTGACATAATTATTTTTGCTGTTGTCATTGTCTAGTAGACGATGGCGCTATTGACTAAAACCTGGAATATTGAAAGAGGGACAGGTCGGTGGGGGTGGCAGGGGAGGCTGGAGATAATCAGTTACAGTTATTGCCCTTTTTTTAAAAAAAATAAATTTATTTATTTTTAGGTTGCATTTGGTCTTCATTATTGCATGTGGGCTTTCTCTACTTGCAGTAAGTCGGGCTACTCTTCGTTGTGCTGCACGGGCTTCTCATTGCGGTGGCTTCTCTTGTTGTGGAGCACGGGCTCCAGGCACACAGGCTTCAGTAGTTGTGGCACACGGGCTCAGTAGTTGTGGTGCACAGGCTTATTTGCTCCACCGCATGTGGGATCCTCCTGGACCAGGGGTCAAACCCATGTCCCCCCCACCCCCCCCACCCCCCCAACTGGCAGGCGGATTCTTAACCACAGAGCCACCAGGGAAGTTCTCAGTATTGCCCTTTCAAAGAGAAGATGCGTCCTGTCCCTGGCCTCAATTAGTTAAAGCATAAAAGAGTTGAAAACAGGAAACAGTAAAAAAAAAAACATTCCAACACTGTATGAATTAATCAGTAAACAGGGGTCTGGTAAGCCACTGTGATGTGCTCAGCATGGTTCTAAGCTCTCTGATAAATATATCTGATATTTATCTCTGATAAAAGTAGAGTAAAAACTCAGCTAATTCAACCCTTTGGAAATTGTGGCAGGTGAATTTTCTGGACACCTGAAGATTGACCAGCCCCACACACTTTAGGCGTTTTTTTTTAATGTTTAATATTTTGGATGAAAATATTTTTTAAGTGTCCATGCTCATCCCTGGCTTCCTAGAGACTATTGAATACATCTTTGCAAACATCCTGTGCTCTGCTGTCCTGTGATATGATGATGGCCCTGGAGGCTGTGGGGTGAGGGTGGCTGTTTGCTTCCACCCTTATGGTCCCTGGGTGCTATTTTGTTTCTACAGCTGCTTTTATTCTTTTTCTAGGTGTTCTCTCACTGTCAGGCTTTCATGAGTTAATTTTTCCTTCTCTTTTTGAGCCTCCCTTCTAGTACTTTCACTTTATTGCTTCTAATGTGCTCTAGGTTTGGAGACCAGACATAAATGGTTCATCTTTTATAGCCCATCTCAGCCCAAAAAGGAATTAAGGAAACCATGACAGTTTATTAAGTACCAACTATGTGCTGAGACTGTTACCAGCCATTATTTCATTTTTCACCACAGCCCTGTGAGTTGGAAATTTTTATCTCCATTTTTTAGAAGTGTAGACTTGGGCTCAGAGAGTTTAAGCAACTTGCCCAAAGTCACACAGCTGCTGGTGAGTGGCCTGGCTGGAATTCAGATGCAGTGTATCTGGCACAGGGACCATCCATGCTTTTCCTGCTGTGCTTCACTGCTTTGGGTCTGTGGTAAATCACATGCTGTTTGCTGTTGCTTTTTATTGTATTGGGCTGTGATAGCTTTATCTTCCTAAATATTGTAGAATGTAAGTCCCTGAGGGCAGTGACCCAGCTGCCTACTTACATATCGCCCACACCATTGCCTGGTGCCAGGATCCAGGTGCTCAACAGTTGCTTTACAAAGGGTGGGAGCCTGGAAGAATGGGGGCAAGAGAATGGAGTGGACCATTGCCCGTTGGCACCCAACACCTCATACCTCCCTGCTGCCTAAAACCTTCAGCTTGCCCCAGGCATTTGCTCAGCATTTGCTGAGCACACACCTTCCCTTCGCTTAAACCAGCAGCTGCTGAAGCAGCCCACGTGGGCCGCTCTGGGATGGGAAGGAGGAGTGGCTGCCCAGGCTGCTGTCCTCCCCCTGGGGACTGACCGACAGGGAGGCCAAGCCCAGGTGAGACGCCACAGGGAGGGAGCAGCCCAGTAGGGAAGGCTGGTGTCGGGTCCAGGATTTTTGCTGAGAAATTCTAGAGCAGGTGCCTCTGAGGGAACTCTTTCTTACAGAGCTTCTTTTCTGAAAGGAGAGTGACTGGAATTCCAGTGGATGCAACTTTACAGCCCAAGCATAAAGCAGGCCAGCATCCCAGCAGGGCCTGATTTTGCTAAGTAATGCTGGCTCTGATTCCTCGCTTCTGTGACTCAAACGTTGAGGCGAAAAACTGCCCCATCAGATGACTGACGGATTTCGCCCAGACAGGACAGTTTCTGTTTGTGTTTTGGTTCTCTGTCAGACACCCTGAGCTCAGTGGAGGAGCCCTCCCCCCGCGTGACCAGGGCACACAGACCCTGTCACGTGACCACAGCTGCCCGCGAGCCAAACATTTCTCCGGTGACATCACGCCCTTGCTGACTCCCCAGGTGTTTCAGGGCCTCCCAGGGCTGACGCGGAATTTGCATCACTTCTGATACTTGGCTCTTGATTTGTTTGTCTTTGGTTAATAGCAAATCTGGATTGGGGTTGAGGGAAGTTGTTGAGACAACCAGACAGCAAACACGTCCCACAGAAGTTGACGGGACTTGGACCTGAGGCTGCCGCCCCTCCCCCACCCCGGGAGCCATCAGAGGTCTTCTGGGTTCAGGTGTGAGGCAGAGAGAGATCGCTGGTCCAGACTCTCTAGCAGCATCCAGCCAGAATCCAGCACTTTAGATCTGGGACCTCTTTGGACCAGCCTTAAAGGCCCAGAACCAGGGGTTGCTGAGCCTTACGGTTTTACGTGGCTCTTTCCTCACTTCCCCCCCTTCAGAGAAGCCAGAGGACCCTGGTTTTCTCTCCTTCCCTCTGCTCTGGCCATTTGCCTGGAGTCAGAACTCAGCCTTCCCACTAGCCTTGGGTCCTTAGGCAATCACTTCACAGACCCCCAGAGGGCCAGGGCTGAGGGACTCTGCAGCCCACCACCATTACCTTATCGGGGAGGGGACCCAGGCTGGAGGATTTCTTAATCCATTTTAATCACCCACCGATTTCCAGCACCTCCCCCTTTCTGGCCTCAGTTTGCCCATCTGCCGAGGAGTGGGAACAAAGCCCCATTCTCCCAACCGCTCCCAACCTCAGGATGAAGGCTGGGACCAGCTGGGTTTGCACAAGGGCACATTACCCCATTGCTCCAGAGGTTCTCAAACTTGCACCTGTATCTGAATCCCCTGGAGGGCTTAAAAACAATAGGCTTCTCCTCCCCTCCATCCCAGGGTTTCTGAGTCAGTAGGTCTGGGGTGAAGTCAGAGAATTTGAACATTTTCAGGTGACGCTGATGCGGCTGGTTGAGGGACCACACTTTGAGAAGCACTGCTCTAAATCTCCGGAACTCACCCATGAGAGAGGCAGGATGTGCAGGAGCCTCTCAAACTGGCTCCAGGAAGTTGGTAGCTTGAAACCAGCCATGATGGGAGTATTCATACCTTGGAAATCAGTAAATACTACAAACCAGAGCTTTATTTTTGCCAGACAGCTGATTGTTAAACATTTACTGGCCCATCACTGGGTAAGAGGGCAGGCTTTCTCTTTCCCTGTGCTGTGTCTCAGAAACAGGACAGGAAAGCTCAATCAGAATTCTCTGCGCCTCCATTTCTTTGTCTACAAGTTGGAAACATAATAGCATCTACCTCACTGGGCCACAAGAATTAAGTAAGAAAATACCTGTGAATCACTTAGCAAAGTATTCAGCATAGAGTAAGTACTCAAAAGTATTAGCTATTATCATCAAAACCCTTTGGATTGTAGAGAATCTGTATTTGGTTCCCACAAGATTATAAAGTTCTACGTAACTGTATGCCAAGGAGGGGTCGAAACCATGCCATTCTGAGCTTCACAGCTTCCGGGTGCCTTCTGGTACACGGTCCCCTGGGTTTGTACGTTTGTACATGTGGCATCCCAGGCCATAGCTGCTTTCAGTAGATGCTCTGGGGCTCTCAGAGTCTCTTTCATGGGACCTTGGACCTGGAACCCAGAGCCGGTCTGTAACTCACCACTTCAAGGTCAGTGGGGCAAGCCTTTGAATCAGGGCTCCTCTAAAAGCTCTGCTGCCCTGCCCTGGGCCTGTTGGCCAGTGTCCACTGTGGCTTAAGTCGTATCAAGTAGGCTTCTGTTAGTTGCAACCTAAGAGTCCCAACTTATCCACTGACTCCTCTCTTTGTACACCCACACCTGCCCCAGTACAGGCAAGGGGCCCAGTGCCAGCTCAGCCCTGCCATTGTGGGTCTTGAACAGGACTCAAGGCCTCTCTTCTTCCAACCACTCATTGAACACAAACTTGGGCGGGAGTGAGCTGCCTTCTGAATTTTCCCCATTATGTGAATAGAAATGAATATTCCCATTATTAGCTACTCAAAGTCATCATCCGCTGCCCAAGACCCTTCAGCACCTCATTGCTCTTGGATTGAGTCCAGTCTCCCTTCCTGCACTGGAGGAGATGCCTGAGTCTCTCCTGGCCCCTCTCTGACCTCCGCTCTCACCTCCTGACTCTGAGTGATATGTACCTGCAGACAGTTCCCCAAGACCCCATGTTCCCTCTGGCTTCTCTCTGTGTAGAATAGGATTTCCCCAAGCCTACAGCCAACTACCAACCGTTCTTCAGGCCCCCTTTTGATGTCACTTCCCCTGGGCCATCTTCCCCAGCGCAGCCCTGGCTGCCCCGCTGTGTCTCGCAGCCTGTACCTCTCCCTATCTGCACAGACTTTGCAGTGGCCTACCTGTGCACTCACTTCCTCTGCCGCACCACAAGTTCTCAAGTGCAGGGGCCAGATGCAGACCCCCCTTGTTTCCCCAGATTCCACGTTGTAAGTGCTCAGTGGATGGTTAAATAAATGTTGTAACTTGAGGAAAGTGGGCTCCAGAAACTCAGGGGCTATCACTGTTGTCCATGGTGACCTCCGGAAAATCAAAAGTTTTGCAGAGGGAAGAAAAGGAGAAGAGGGGGCAAAGGCAGCCCCGAAATGGGGTCAGGAAGAGGTTACTGATGAATTTGCCTGCTGGGTGATCAGATAGAGAGCTCTCCTGGAAGAGAAGGTGCAGGTTGAAGAAAGAGTGACATTGGCAGGAAGGAGGCAACATGAGAGGTAGGGGACAAAAGCACAGAATCGGGAGGAAAGTAAGGAGGAGAAAGAAGAAGGCAAGCCCTGGGCATTAGACTCCCCTTCCGAGACCCTGGGCTCATGCCGTACGTGTTTCCTGGGGGCTCGGGCCCCAGCTGATGGTGGATTTGCGGGTAGCCTCAGCCACATTATGGACACGTGTGTCTAACCTGAAGGATGTCCCCTGTAGCCTGACCTAAAGGAAGCTGCTGGGAAAGTAACCCCAAGACAATTCTCCAGGGGTTCCCCTGCCCTATGCATCTTGCTAAAGCCCCTCTCCAAAGCCAGCCCTGCTCAGAGGCCCCGGGGGAGGGAGTGGTCACGGTGGCCAGTGCCGGGCGGGGTGTCACAAGGCTCTTGGCTTCGCCCCCTGGCTCCAGGCAGGCTCCTCTGCGAGGCCAGCCACCCGGCTGGGTGGCTCACCTCCCGCAGGCACAGGTCCCATCACAGTATTGCTCCAGCCATGGACGTCATTCCCTAGTTACCGCTAAGTAAGGCTGCAATTTCTCCCACAGTGTGGAAATCCTAGTCTCTCTAACCTCCGGGGAGCCGTCCCAACCAGCTGGGCCGCATGCAAAAGTTGAGCTTCTGAGCCATTAAATTCCCAGTCCAGGAAGCTTGCAGTGTGAGGCTTCCTTGTAATCTGTGATCTATTTTCAGGGCTGCCCAAGAAAGATTTTATCAGTTAGACATTAGGATTTTAATAGATGATTCTACTAAAGTTGGGTACACAAACAAAAAGCTAAGAGCGTTTAAAGAAAGCCTACATTCACCTGCTTTTCCCAGCAACTTAGGAACTAGTTTTACCCCTAAGAGCTTATAACCCAGGTGGGAAAAGAAAACGATGTGCGTTAAATAAAATGGTGGAGAACAGTTAAATATTAGCTGGTGTGGTGCTTGCTGGTTGCAACGGGACTGTAATGTGGCTCAGAGAGCCAGTTCTGCGTCCCAGAATTCACGAGGAAGGGAGGCCGGAGCTGGGCCTGCAGCCGGGAGGATTCGCATCAGTGGAGGAGAGAAGGGAGGCGTCTCGGGGAAGGGGAATTGCATGTGTAATTGCCTGCAGAGTGTGTGGGACAGGAGGCCTGGATTAACCAGAGACGGTACATTAAATGCAGGAAGTTAAGATTGGCGAGAGGGTGAGAGAGGTGCGGGGGGTGTATCGGGAGGTGGAGGTGGGGGCAGTTGGACGCCTCTGTACACCCAGCTCCAGGAATTTGGGCTGATGGAAATGATGAAAGGAAGGCATGGGACAGAGGGGGAAGCATCTGAGGGCTGCAGGGGCGGGATATGAGGACATTTCCAGCAATCGCTGGCCACCAGCAGGCCTGGACGGCTGACTTGAGGACTGAGAGAGCACTCTTTTCTCTGGGCCCCTTGCCCTGCTGTGGCGGCATGGACTCAAGGCAAACAGGTCACCCGCTGCCCCATGTGCCCGAGGTGGCCAGCCGGTCACAGGCCCTAGGGAGCCACTGCAGGATTCAGCACATCAACAAACATTTTGAGGGTAGCTGCCAGGTGCAAAGCACCACAGGGAAACAGAGATAAGCGAGGTGGGCTTCCTGCCCTCCAGGGACCCCCGTGTAGGGGAAGAAAGCAGGTGTGGTGAACAGTACTGATACAAGGCCAGGTGTGGGCCACGGTCACAGGCTGTGAGGGAAGTTTAGTCCTGACTGGAGGAGGCACCTCCAAGGAGGGCGTGGGGTGTGTACATCTCAGAGAATGAACTAGAGGCATTCTCTGCCTGGCAGACAAGGTGGGCAAGAGGATAGACAGGGAGAGACTCTGGTGAGAGAGCAAAGGGAGCTCAGGCAGAGGCTGCAGACCTCGTGCCCTGCTCGCAGGAGTGTGGGGTGACCTTGTGAGGGAGGCTGGGGATGAGGTGGGGGGCGGCTTGAGGCAGACGCTGTGCCAAGTCAGGAGAAAGAAGGGCTGTGGACTCGGGCATCCGTGCAGTGTTCACAGGGCACCTGGTTCGAGTCAGATGTCTAGATGTCAGGGCACAAAACAGGCCCGGCACCAGCGGCCCACGGGCCAGTGGAGGAGGCTAGAAACAGAAACTTCTGCTCGGTGTGGAAAATGCTTGAATTCTGTGGGTGCACAGAGGAGGGAGTGGTGAACTCTGCCCCAGACCTGGGGTGCGGTGGGGCTGGGAAGATATGTGGGCTGGGCCTGGGGACTTGGGGAAGAGATGGGGGTTCCCTGCGTTGAGGAAGAGCGGGTTTCAGGCAGAGGAGTCAGCATGACAAAGGGGTCGAGGCTAGAAAACAGCAAGGCACAGGGGAACAGCAGAGTGGTATAGCCAGAGCTGCGGGCTGTGTGTGTGTGAGAGACAGACAGACAAACAGAAAGAGGGAGGCAGGGGAGGAGGAAGGGAAGTAGAGAGCTAGAGAGCTGGGAGGTGAGGCTGAAAAGGAAGACTGGGGGCCGGACTGGGAGGCCTCCACCTGCCCTCCCAGGAGTCCTGGGCATCACGCTCATGCAGTGAGGAGATGCAGGGCTTCTGAGCAGGAGTGCTGTGAAGAGCTGTGTGTTAGAAAGTGTATTCTGACCCCTGCATGGAGGAGGATGGAGGGGACAGAGCCTGGAGGTAGGGACACATTAGGAGGCTGGGGCACTGCCAACTAAGAGAAGAAGTATAAGAAGATAAGAGGTCTGTAGGGGCGGGATGTGAGTTCTGTCTCAGACATTTTGAGTCTGAATTGCGTGGGGTGATACCCAACAAGAAGTCAAAAATGCTGGAAATTGGGGCAGAGTTCAAGCCCGTGAGGAACACTGAAACTGAAGAACACTGCCTCAAAGCCTGGATGGGATGAAAAGAACATCTCGGAGGTGGCTACCGTGGCCCAGGTGGTGGCCGTTGGGGAGGAAAGGGAGGGCCCCACAGGAGAGACTCAGGTGGAAGAAGGGTCATGAGTGCGGGTATAGAGAATGTCATTAAACCTGGAGCAATGTCGGTGTCTTAGGAAAAGGAGATATATGGGGGGCAGGTGAGTTTGGATATGAGCCTGTTGAGTCTTGGGGGAGGGGGTGGGACATCGTGGTCAGGATGTCTGAGCCATGCGCCCTGTGCAGAGGTGCCCAATGTGCAGGGAAGGAGTGAGAGGGAGGATGGGGACCACAAAGTGGCCAGGGGGGAGGGCAGGGATGGCTGAGCCTCTAAGAGCATCCAGTCCCCTGGTCCCAGCTGTCACCATGACCCTGTGTGTGAGTGAGGGAGCCTGGTGCCACCCTTAGCGGGTCCTGTTGGGCACGGAGGGCTCTGGTTCTTGTCACTGAACCCCACCTCTGCCCAGAAGCCCTTTTCCCGTGTGCCTCCCTCATTGTTTCCTGGTGATTCCTGATGTGGGCTGGTACCTGGCAAGACTGTCCAGGGGTGTGTCCCGCCACCAGCAGACCAGGAGCTCTCTGGGCATGGGGACCCCTTGCTCTCCCCCTTGCTGTTCCCCACAGTGTCCAGGACAGGGGCCACGTGTGACGGGGGCGGACAGCCCACGTGGCACTCAGTCTCCCAGGCAGATGGGGGTGCCTCAGATCCCATTTCGTCCCGGTAGGAATTTGGGCCAGATCCCACAGGCACGCAGACCTGCGACTGCCCCAGACTTCCTGGTCGGACAAGGTCACTCCGTCCAGGCAGTAGTATAGCTCCCTGCTGACTAATGTACCTAATCTGTTCCAAACAGATCCGACACCCAGGATTTGGGGTGAAGGGGCAGAAGAGGGTTCTTCTTATCCAGACCTGCTCAGCCCACCTGTCCCAGAGTCTTCCCTTTATCAAATGTTTTCTGGTTCCCATGGCAACCGAACCACACAGCCAGGATTTGCTATTGTTCCAGGGGCAAAGGGGAAGGGCCACAGGGTGAGGACTGACGTCCTCGCACCGTCCAGCAGCCAGGCCGCTGAGTCACCACCACGGTCTGGTGCGTCCGTGGAGTCAGTCACCTGCCTGTGGTCTGAGGCTCCCACTGGCCTTCCCTCTTTGACAAGAAGCTGCTCTCCAGTCTGCGTCGGTCAGCAAGCGTGGGCAACTGGGCACCCTGGTGGGCCGAGGCCTGCCCTGGGTACCTCGGGGTGGCTAGCGGGGTAGAGAGGGAATTTCCGGGAGGAGTCACCATCCTGCCTTCAGGGAGTGCAAGCTCATGAGGCTGGGGACACATTCCCTGTCCTTTCAGAGCACATGCGTATTCACAGAGGATTTCTAGGGCCACCTAGTAACTGACTTCCAGTACGACCTCAGCCAAGTCACCCGGCCGCTCTGAGCCTCAATCTCCTTACGTACAAAATGGGGAAACAGGTACTTTCTCACCAGGCTGATGGGGAGAGAAATGAGATCATGCCTGTAAGTGCTCCTCTCCAGCCTAGTTTCCACAAAGAACTGGACGGGCACACATTGCAATATTGCTGATTGGCTAGCAGCTGGCCGCACATCTCAGGACCACCTGGAAGGTGAGGCAGAGGGAGCTCCTCTAGTCCTTGAATACACGTGCCAACCCCCACCGCGCATCGCATAGCCATGGGCGGCCACAATGGACACAGGCACCTCCATCCACCACCACCAAGGACTGGAATAAGAAGCTTCACTTGCTTGGACACAGAATGCGACAGAACAAGGACGTCAGTGGGTCAGCCAGAGGGGTGGGTCAGCAAGGGTGTGGGGACAAAGGAGGGGCCCTGAGGCAGGCACCCCAGGGAGACGGTGCTCTGGCCACCCAGGCCTGCTCCGGTCTTGGAAGAATGCCCTTTGCTCTAAGGCCGTGCTGGCCAGGCACCTTCCGATGACAGCCTGGCTTTCTGGATAGAATTTCCCGCCAGAGAAAGGGTGTTGATGGGAGAATATGGCTCTTGGGCCCCCTGGATGGCTGACTGAGGGCGGCTGATTCGGGACCGAGGTTTTTATGACCCTGTTGGCGTCACCCCTGAGCCCAGCTATCTCGGAGCGTCAAACCAACACAGGTTTCTAGCTCACAGAGTGGAAACCTGGCCCCTGGAATGGCATGACCACAGAGAGGAACTACCGCTGAAGAGAAGCCCAACCTTCCCCTAGGGGAGCCCTGTAAGATGCCAGCTGTGCAGAGTCATCTGACAGCTCCCCCTCCTCGGCATGTTCCATGCAGACCTCTGCCAGACACCATAGCCAGGCCAGCTGACAGCTGCCTCCCCAGGGCTGGCCCTACGCAGTGCTTTTCAAACTGGGAATCGAGACCCGTAAGTGAGTCATGGAATTAATTGAGTGGGTGGGATGAGCATTCTTAATAATTAGCCCGAATAGAGTCACATATATCAGAGTGCCTCTCGAGGAGTAAGAGTGAGTGTTATGTCGTGAGTCTTTGTGTGTGTGTATGTGTGAACACACGTTGGATACACATGTACTGTATGGATACAGCAGTAGAAAGATGGCATATTCTGACTGGGTCATTTGCGGGCATGTAATAAAGAAACTATTTACAAAGACACGGGCAGGGTGTAGGGAAGTCACAAGAGCTGAGGTGGGGGCTAGGTCTAACAGTCCTGGGGCCTAGTTATCACCCTCCGGCTTGACGGCTTGAAGGTGGAAGGCGTTTCCAGGACCTGGAGACAGAGAAAGTGATGTGGTGAAGGCTCAGACAGGAGCTGTGATCATCAGCCTGATGGGGAATGAATACGTACCCTCGCGGCTCTCCCTCCTCCCAGCTCCTCCCGGACTGCCCACGCGCCAACCCCGGGAAAGCCTGCTGAGAGCCGGCCACTGCAGACTTGGTCCAGGTGTGGAAAAGGCCAGTACATGATGTGTGCACGGGCTGCAACGTAAAATGCACAGCACTTTTTTTTTCAATTGTCTAAATTAATTTATTTACTTATTTATTTGTTTATTAATTGGCTGCATTGGATCTTTGTTGCTGCACGCGGGCTTTCTCTAGTTGCTGAGAGCAGAGGCTACTCTTCGTTGCGATGCGTGGGCTCCTCATTGCTGTGGCTTCTCTTGTTGCGGAGCACAGGCTCTAGGCACGTGGGCTTCAGTAGTTGTAGCTCACAGGCTCAATAGTTGTGGCTCATGGGCTGTAGAACGTAGGCTCAGTAGTTGTGGTGCACGGGCTTAGCTGCTCCGCAGCATGTGGGATCTTCCCGGACCAGGGCTCAAACCCGTGTTCCCTGCATTGGCAGGCAGATTCTTAACCACTGCCCCACCAGGGAAGCCCTGCACAGCACTTCTTACTGTGAGTCTCAGTTAATGAAGATTTAAACACCCTGGAACCACGTGTCTGATGCTGAAGTTACAGCCAGGAAGAGGGAAATGTTTCTGAATGGCCCCAGGTCAGGGCTTTGCATGGCAGCTAAGACCAGTGAGGAAAGTGTCGTGCCGCTCTCTGCGGCAGCCAGGAGCACACCCATCCTCCAGATGTGCCCAGACAGAGAGGCCCAACAGTGGGGCTGAGCACAGCCCAGTGTCCACAGGCTGGGGCAAAGGTCACAGAGGAAGAAGGGCAGGAGAGGGGAATGGGTGGGAGAGAGGGACAAAGGGGCCTGTGGTCGGAACACCCACGCCAGGCAGTTGCCTCAGTTCCTCAAGGACAAAGGGCAGAGTTCTATTTCTGGCTGCTGTGGGAGCAGGAGACAACAACCTTCTTGCTTTGCACATGCTTGCGGTCGGCTCCCTAATCCCCAGCTACGTGTGGTTGTTTGGACTCACACAAAACCATCTCTGAGCCTCGTGTCCAGGGCCCACGCCGCTGCTGGACCATCACAGCGGGGTCACACGCTGGCGACGTCACGCCTTCCTCGCCAAGTGTGACCGGGCTCCAAGGCCGAGCCTCCTGAACCCCAGAACATCCCCCACGAGCCCGCCAACACCCACCTTCAGGTGCCCAGTTCCCAGAAGAGAGACTTCCCGAAAGGAAATCATTTCCTCTAATGACTAAAAAAAAAAAACAACAACAGTGTTGATGACAGCACAGGACTCTCGTTTTGCCCTTGCTCTTTCCTTAGACAATAGAAACAACTCTGCCTTCACAGACCTGGGTTCCTCCGGGCTTACTCATCCACACGTAGGGCGGAGGTGTTTACTTGAGAGTTAATAAGGTGGAGAGCATTTTGCCCTTTGAACGTTGCTCCTCCTTCAGAATTTCTTCATTGCTTTCTGCCACGTTCCTGGTACTGGTCAGGGCTGGGCCAGCGTCTCGAGGACACGGTGAAAGGTGGTTCCCGCCCAAGCCAGCAAGACCTTGGGCCAGACCCTGGTGTTAGATCCTGAAGACATCCCAAGGAAATGGCTCGCCAATGTCATCCTTTCTAAGCCAACCAAACAGAAAGTGGTTGCTTGACTATTTCATCAGCCTTAACCGAGTCATTATTAATCTACCAGTTACAGGAAAAAGAAAGAGAAAGTCCGAGAGGATCAGGGTCTTCCCAGTGTAATGTTCATCCAATTGGACCATGACCTGTGGAAACCAGCGGGCCAGTGGCAATACCGGGTTAGCATCCCTTCACTGCTTCTCTTTAGTCTTCACAGCCCTGCCATGACCCACGTGGCGTTAACTTCCTCTCCACATCTTGCACTTCCAACCACACGTGGTCAGTGGTTGGCTCTCTCCCTCCACGACCTGAGAGACCCTCAGAGGGCAGCAGCTCTGTCTTATTCACCTCGTGCTCTCCCCCTGTCTGCACCAGTGCCTGGGCTGTCGAAACTCTTCATGAAATATGTCTGGGGTGAAAGAATGCATTAAACATTCATTACCGCTAAGGTTTTCAATGTGGAAAAAGAAATAAAGGGCTAGCCGTGGGTTTCCAAACTTATTTTTTGGCAGTGAAAACTTTGATTCCAAAAAATCTAACTTCAGCCCCAAAATACACGAAAGAAAAGCAAGACATCCAAGTAAGTTTGCTAGGTTTAGCAAACAGAAATGCCAGATATACAGTTAAGATTGAATTTCAGAAAAATAATTTCAAAGGGATAAGTATATCCCAAATATTGCATGGGACATATTCATACTAAAAAAATTTTTATTTGTTGTTTGTCTGATGTTCAAATTTAACTGACTGTCCTGATTGTAACTGGCGGCTCTCCACCCGGGGCCTCTGTGCACGTGGCACCCCAAAGGCACCCTCGGGCTCTGCAGTCTGGTTTGCGAACCACTATTTTAGGAAACATTCTGACTCTCCCGCACTGTTGTCCTTCTCCCGTCTCTGGAGCTGCTCTCCCTCTGAGCAGGGCCAAGGCCTCCTTCCCAGCACCTCTGCCTTGCAGCCCAGGTGTCTCTATGGCCCTGCGCTGGGAGGAAAAGCTGCTGCTAAAAACGGGCTCAGTTTCCTGAAGCATCAGAGTGTTAAGTGTCAAAACAACTGGAGAGGCAGCCAACATTCATGACAAACAGCTATGCCGTTTCACACAACCATTTCAAGCCAGACATAGATTTCTTCACAACTTGTTTTCACCAAAACCCCAACTTTCCCTGAGAGACTGCTGCCTCTTCCGGGAAGGCACATGATGGAGCTGGGGTCGTTCTGCTTCCTCCTTCTTGCTCTCCGGCCCTCTCCTTCTGGGGTGAACAGAGGGGCCACCACATCCAAACCAGTCACCCTGGTTCTGCTGGGCGGATACTGCTGGCCTCTTGGAACCAAAGCAGAGGGGAGTGTCGCACCTCCCTCTCTTCAGTCCCCTGCTCCTAAAAACAGGCAGCGAAGGGGCTCCTTGGAGAATCACCTGAACTCCTGAATGCCTTCCAGGACGAGCTGGCTCTGGAGAGGGGGCAGGGGAACCTCAGCGGATGCTGCTGCCGATTTTTCCTGCTTGCCTTGGGCCCCCTGCCCAGGTGGCTAGGCCACTTGGTGCAGGGCAGACAGTCCTCTAGACCCAGGTTTGACCCAAGCTCGGCCCATGGGATGCTCTGCCTTGGGGCTTTGACCCTCAGGGGAGAGGAGGGCCGTTAGAGATGACGCTAAAGGGCGTCACTGGATGTTCCTCTGCAGCTCTCAGTTACCATGCTTCCCAAACGTGCGGTGCTTTCTGAAAACAGAGACATGGGCACCACTTTTCCTTCCAGGTAAATGTCATATAGGATCACAGTCCCACCATGGTATGTGCAGAAGTGATGAGTGTCACTTCTGGGTGGAAATGGCATTAAAATTCAGTTCATAATTGACCACAATTCCACCCCCCACCTCCCCGCATCACAGAAGCCAGCAACTCTCCAGATGGTGGCCACTCCATCAGCCTGGGTCCTGGAATGAGGACAAAGAGGAGAGTCCCAAACCAACTCAAGGTGACCTTTTGGAGTAAACAAGAAAGAAACATTTGTTGTATCAAGCCGCTGAGAGGTTGGGGTTGTTTGTTATTGTAGCACAACTTCTCTGATCATGACGGATACCCAGGCACTGTCCGGGACCTCCTGAATCTCAGTCACCGTGGGAACCCAAGCTGAGGCATTTCTCCAATTCCCTTTCACACAGTCATGATTTTGGAGTTCAGCCAGGCTTGGGATCCCCCACTTCACTCCACACTGATCCTGAGGAATAGCTCTGGTATGTAGTGGCTTGAATGGTGCCCCCGCCCCAGCATATCCACATCTTAATCCCTGGAACCTGCGCATGTTACATTATTTCAAAAGAAAGCATCTTTGTAGATATAATTAAGAATCTTGAAAGAGGAGATCCCCCTGGATTATCCATGACAAGGGTCCTTATAAGGTGGAGGCAGAGGAAGATTTAAGACAAAGACACAGAGAAGGCCCTGTGAGACAGGCAGAGATTGGAGTTATGCAGCCATCATCAAGGAATACCAGCCACCACCAGTAGCTGGACAAGGCAAGGAATGAACTCCCCCCCGGAACCTCAGAGAGAGTGCAGCCCTGATGTCACCTTGATTTCGGACTTCTGGCTTCCAGAACTGTGAGAGAATACATTTCTCTTGCTTCAAGCCACCAAGTCTGTGGCACTTTGTTACCGCTGCCAGTGGACGGTGTCCTCCAATCCTCAGGGAGTCCCCAGTCTCACAAGCGAAACTGGGGCTGCAGCAGAGGGCTGGGCAGCAGGGGCAAGGTAGCCAGAGCCGGGCGGACCGCTCGGGAAGTGAGCTCTGGCCGAGGGGAAGCTTGAGCAGAGGTCTGGGGGGATCCGCATGGCAGCTTCGTAGAGAAGGAGGGGGAGGTGTTTCAGAAAGGGACTGGTAGGTGTGGACACCAGGATGGGGGCCTGGCAGGCATGCCAGCCACAGAAGAGCAGCCGAATCTGTGCCGGGGATGACTGAATGGAACAGGAGGGCTGGCAGACTTGGCCTTGAAACCCAGGCTGGCATTCCTCCATATCAATATGCATAAAGTCAGAATGGTCATTTGAAAAATTGTCTGTGATTTCAAAGTAAGTCAAAATAGTTAAATTCAAAATTGTATCTATGTCCTGACCACAACCATATGTGTGTGTGTGTGTATACACACACATATAGATACATATATATATAACATGTATGTGCACATATATACATACAGAGAGACCAAAACATAAGAAAATTATGGAATAGGCTTAGGAATTTTTTTCTTTCATTTTTTATTGTTGTTGAAGTTGCAACACTTTAATAAACAAAAGAAACCCAAAATGAGAAGTGTTGGGTTAATATGAAATTAGTAATGAGCTACTGAGTGTTCCTGAGGAAGGGTGGGGTGGGGTGGGGAAGAGGAAGGGTGATCAAAATAATGGTTAAGGAAGGTAGTCGGGGCAGTCCTGTGCATAAAGGAGCGGAGATGGAGCGGCAGAGGCCAGGAGACCTGCAAAGGGGCGGTGCAACATTCCAGGAGTGAGGTGTGGCGCGGCCCGACTAGCGATGTGTGTGAGGACCCAGCAGAGCCGGAGCAGATCTGCAGCCAGGGGCCTCCCCAGCGCTCGCAGTCTCCGGCGGCTGCCAGGCCGGGCGCTCGCTACGCTCGACTGCCCTCTAGTGGCCAAAGCAGGGAGGCCACTCAGGCCTTTCAGGGCTGCCTCCTAGGGACAAGGACATTGTGGGAGAGCGGAGGACCTCCCAGCTCTCTGGTGTCAGAGAAAGCTTTCCAGGGGACAAGATGCTTCCACTGAGCATGGTAATTCTTTATAATGGGGCCAGTCCAGCTGGCAGGGCCCTGACAGGGAAGGCATAAGGAATGGCATGGGTAAAAGCTTAAAGGCCTGAGCCTATATTGCATCATCAGGGAACACAAGGTATTTGGTAGGACTGGAGGGCAGGGCTTGTATGGGGTGGTGACAGATGAGGCTGAAGAGGGGAGCTGAGGCTGTGCCTCCAGGGGGGGTTGAAATGGATCATAGACCGTGGGAAGTCTTCCAAGGGTTTGAGCAGGGGTGTGATACAGGGACAAAGGAAGGTAATATCATCAAATTTGCACTTTAGAAAAGCCATCTAGCAAAAGTGTGCAATATGGGCTGGTGGGAGGGGGACCAGTTAGCCCAGGATTAAATGCACACTGAGGGTTGAGAACCCTGCATCTGAAGGTCTTTGCTGTTCACCCCCTGCGCGCGCTCCTGCAGGCTTGCAGGACTGGAGACTTGGTAAAGTGGCAGAGAACTGAAAGGCAGTTAACTTGTGACGATAAGCACAGGAAACAAGTGACCCAGCAGACATGTGCTCGAGAGAATGATGGGTCTTAATATTAATTTGCTGAGTGCTGTTGAGCCTGAGGACCAACCCACTGACTCTGGGTGGGAGTGTTTTGAATCCCATCTTTGATCTCTCTTGGTGCAGGGCTCTTCGTTGCCATATGGCACCTTTGGGGTTTTAACACTCGCCACCCCTTATGCCCCACTTAATAGGAGCTACCCTGCTTTATACTGCCTGTCTCTGGCTGGAGCTGGAGCCTAATTTGTGTGGCCAGGTTAGCTGACTTCCTGTTTAGCATCAACAACTGGCGTTATCGATTAGGTCACAACCCTAACAACTAAATACTATTATGCTCCCATTTTACAGATGAGGAAATCAAGGCACAGAGAGGCAGAGGGACTCACCCACAGTCACACAGCTGAGGTGACAGAGCCAGAACTGGGAGGCTGGCTCCTGAGTCTGTGCTCTTAACCACTTGCCATTTGACCCTCTTTTTTGTGCTGGTCACACAACGATGCCCAGAACCACACTGAGGAGTGCTTTGCCTTTATCTTCTATCCTGTTCACCACCCTCGTTCAACCTGTTTCCCACTCCCTGAAGGGTATTTAATGGCTAAATGAATGCCAATTAAATATTAACGAGAAGAGAGTCACCTGTGCTTTCTCCCCTGGAACCTTCCCTTTCTGCTTGGAGTCCCAGTGTTTGTCACGGAATCTGTATTTGCAGAAGGTTCACGGGTGCAGACTCCCCAGTAGGACAAGGGGAGGGCACAGCCTCTGATCTGGGGAAGTTTATGTCCAAAGAGAGTTGAGGCGGATGAACAATTGTTTGCTCCTTTTGCTGGCCATCATCATGGTCAGCTAGTGTTTTTTAAACTGTGGCTTGCCGCACTTTAGTGAATCATGACAATTTAGTGTCTCAAATCACATTTTATTTAAATGAAATTAATTAAAATTTAAAATATCATGTGCATTTTATGTAGTATGGTTAAGAATTGTTTTAGGAAATTTTGTTTTAGTTGTGTGCAGGCTGCGATATAAAATATATTTCTTACTGTGAGTCCAGTCAAAAAAGTTAAAGAGCCATATAGCTAAATGTTTTTCTCCTCCACTTTCACAACACGTGTTTATAGGAGTTTTACAACCCACGTTTTGCTCGAGTTGATATGAAAGTGACTTTCCATCAGCCAGTCGACACTGGCCGTGATGGAACACAGGAGGGGTGGGGACTGCTAAGCCAGCACCTGGAGGGAAGGTGTTGGCCACAGAGCCGGGGTTGCACCCCTCGGCCACCAAAAGCACCACCCAGACGATGCCCCAGCGCCTCACCTGCTTCACTGACGTCACCTGTGCTTCGTGAAAACTTTGAGGCCCGTGAGCAAGTTAATTGTTCGAATTAACACGACTTGTTTGGAGCCAAACGTAAGCTATATTTTCATAGGGCATATTTGTCATTAAAATCCAACTATAAAACACATATTTTAAAAATCCAGTTTATGAATTTGTCATTTCTTCCTCCCTGCTTCTAATCAACCAGTCCTGGCACATGTATAGGACTTCCTCCTCGCATCCCAGGCACAGATGTGTGGAAGGGAAGGTGGTCTGGACAGCCCGGGCATCAGCAGGTCGGCTTTGGCTGCTTCACAGAGGCGCCTCCCCCCGCCCCTGCCCCGCGCCACTGTGAGGCCCTGAAGCTGGGCTCCTTTCCCTACAGTGCCGCCCAGACCCTAGGATCACTGGGATTCCCCATGCTGAAATCAGATAAAGGCCCGCCCGTCTGTAACACGTTCATCTTTCCTCAGCAAACCTGACCCTCCTGACCCACCTTCTGGGCAGCATGGATCATTACAGAAATTAGAATATGAAATCAGACAGCCTGGATTCTCATCTCAGATCTCCTGCTGATGAGATCATGCCTTTGCGCACGTTGTTTAACCAGGTCAGTGTTCAGCTGCCTCACCTGTGTGATGGTGGCTGCTCACAGCTCCTATTTCATCATGTTGCCGTGGGGGTAAAATGACGTAATACAGGTAAGGCATTTGAGCCCCATACTTAGCCAACAGTAAATGCTCACTGTGTTACGTGCCTTAACCGTAATGGTTACATTGTTGCCACAGTCTTCCAGGCAGGCGCAGGGTGGCTGCCCTCTGAGAGCACACAGGGCCCCTCCTGGTTAATTCCCAACATCCATTTCTCCATCACCCACTGACTTTCCCACTATAAGGCCTCCCACTTCCCGCAGGGCCCCCCACCCCTCGCCTCTTCATGGCCCGCCACCCACCTCTCAGCTTCGCTTCCTCCATTCCAAGGCTGGCTTTGAGGGATGCTGGCTCCTCCGTCCTTGCCTTGGGGTGTGGCATGAGAGGCCCTGGGTTCAAGTCCTTGCTTTGCTGCTTCCTGTCGGGAAGTGTAATGTTTGCTTCAAGTCAATCAAGATGAGCTGGGGTGGGGTCCTGAGCCTGAGATCTACCAATGGGGGGGTCCTGCCAGGCAGGCAAAGCCCAGGGCCGAAGGTGTGTGACAAGGGCTCCCGGCTGCGGGGCGTCCAGCAGCTGGGCGTCCAGCAGGCAGAAGGAACACTGACTCAGGGAGGGAGTGGACTGGAGGCGGGCAGGCAGCCCCTGCCATCTCCTGGATGGGGCTCAGGGAGCCTGGAGGGGTCAGGGGACAAGCAGTGGCAAAAGGACTCAGGCTGGGAAATCGAGGTCAACAGCCAGACACATGAACTGGGCAGGTCTTCTTTTTGTGGGAGAAGGTTGGCTGCACGGCAGATGGCTGAAGGGTCACCATCTCCCGAATCCACATGGGTCAGTCTTTGTCCTTCAGGTGCCGAAGGACATGATGTGGGGCTTGATTGGCTGTAGGGGTCCTCCCTGGGCCCCACCCCGGGTCAACCTGGATTCACTCCCTCCCAAGGGAGCCACGTGGAGAGGCTTCACTGGCCCCTGGGGCTTCCTGCCTCTAGACTAGCCGGTGTGGGCCAGTCGGAACAAGGTCAGAGCTGGTTCAGCTCCAGGGGAGCTGGGGAGGCAGAGGCCGGGGAAACAGGGTCAAGGGGAAGTACTGTGCTGCTCAGAGACACATGTCCGCCGAGCCTCCTTTACCTCATTTCTATGAGACAGATACAGTGATTGGTCCCCAAAACCTGAGCTCCCAGGTGTGTTACTGAAATGAATGTAAGAAGTAGTTTGGAAATAGCTGAACCAATGTTCTTACGTTGTCGTTACTGCCCTTTGTGTAAGTACACAAGGATTTTACTAAAATTCACTACAGTGTAAATCGATGCAACACGTTGGGGAATTCACAAGGGTTCCCGAAATCAGACAAGGCTTCTGAGCAGGAATGGCGCTGAGCGTGGGCCCCGCCGTGGTGACGGTGAGCATCTGTGTGGGAGAAGAGGGAAGGGAGCTCCCTGGGCTCAAAACTGGTGACACAACAGGGCTTTGAATTTTCTGAACCAGGTGCCTGCCCGCCTCGGTGCTCAGCTTGTGTTCAGGGGTGGTTCTTGCTGTGATTGGGGATTTCAGCCTGAGGCCTCCCTGCTCTGAGCCAATCCTGGGGGTGTCTGGGGAAGGCACTTGGGCAGCATGGACAGACCAAGTTCAGTAGTGGAGCAGGGGAGCGGCTTCAAGGCTACCCCTGGGGTTAAAGGAGCCAGGGCAGGGGAGTGGGCATCACGCTGGCACTTCCCTTACATTTGAAGAGATTCTGCAGATTTATAGTTTTCATATCCCCACATACCTTTTATCCTCTCAACAAATCAGCCCATTTTTAGCTGCATCAACAAATAGGACTCAGAGTGATTTGCCTAAGGGCACAGGGCCAAGCTGGGACTAGAACCCAGATGCTGGAGCCCAGATCCAGCCCATCTCCCCAGTGCATTTGGAGCTCAGTGTCCCAGGATGGGGGCAGGAGCCAGGACCAGACCCAGGCTGTGGCCAGTAGCTCAGAGGACCAGAACCTGGCTGTTCTAAGCACAGAGTCACGTGCCACATGTCTCAGTGGATTGAAGCAGTGTCTGGTGGCAGCATGTGAGAGATGTGTCCTTTCTTTTTTATAGTTTTCTGTACTGATCAGAATTCTTGCATAAACAAGCTTTACATTTACAATCAGACAAAATAATCACCTTATTTTTCTGGGGCTCGGGTGGTAGAAATCTGTGTATAGCCGAGTTAGGGCCCTTCTTCCACCAGCAGCTGCTCTTGTGGGCAGGTCTCTGGCCTCAGCACACCTGAGTCCCCTGGTGCTCTTTTCCTGATGATGGTTCCACTTCCAATTTCCAGTTCTTTCAGCGCAGTCCCCTTTCTGGCAACCACAGCTGCCCTCCCCCATTCTTTGAGGGTTTTCCAGCAAACCTTTGCACTTAGTTCCTTGGCAGAACATGAGGGGATCACATGGCTGAGTGACTGGTGTTTTCTGAATCATGGAATGGAAAGAAACACTACACACAAATCCAGCACACAGGGCCTCTGTTGGAAGCCTGGTAATAGCACGGCGTGGAAGTGATTCATCCGAGACCGCCTGGCATGTGCACACGCGCTGGAACGAGGGCAGTGCGGTGATCGCCTTCTCCAGTGACTAATGGGGCTTCTCAGACAGAGGGCAGCCCAGGCCCCTCCCAGGCACACCACGGAGCCCTGCAGCCCTCCGCCAGCGGCTCTGGGCCTGCCAGGGACGTGTCTGGGGAAGTCACGGACAGCGGCTGGGGGCATGGAAGATTCAGGGGGTAGGGGTAAGGATTAGGGGCAGGTACTAGGCAGAGAGGTGTAGGTAGAATGTGGTCAGCTTCACCTGAAACCAGGAAACAGGCTCTGATTTCTTCACTTCACATCCCAGAAACACACCCCAGGGCCCACCAGGTACAAGAGACACACACCCACCAATGTCAGACCACACCTAGTAAATAATTCATGTATTCAGGGCGTCCTTATGAAGTCTAGGCATGGTCTCAGTCCTTGACGTCATCATCCCAACAGCCCCCTGCAAGAACGCCAGTGAACCCATATGGCAGAATGAGAACATTCTGCACAGAAACATGAAGTAACTTGTCCAAGGTCATGCAACCAGCTAGAGGGAATTCTAACCCAAGTTGTCCAGTTCCAGAGTCTGCACAGAGCCCCCTTCTGTAGGTCAGGTACTGCCCTTCACATACCTTATCTGACTTAAACCTCACAGCAACAATGCAAAGAGGTATTATTACCCTCATTTTAAAGATGTGACAACTGAGGCTCAGAGAGGTTAAATATGTTGCCCAAAGCCACACAGCTGGTATGTGGTAGAGTGGAGACTCACCCAGGTCTGTCTGACTCCAAAACCCGTGATCTTTACCAGGACATCTATGTTCTCATCATTTTCTGGGACAGTGCCCCTCTTTTCTGTGTCTCCCACTCCCCTATCTGTGGTTTACATTGGTTAGAGCTTGACTCAACAGGAGTAGCCTCTGGTTATTCCACACAAGGGAGAGGAGAGAGGTTGTGCCCCAGGGCTAATGGACTGCCTTTGAGAGTTTTGTGCAGGTGGGAAAGGATGAGGAAGGTGAGGCAGCAGGTCCAGTGGCTCTCACCGGGCTCTGTATCAAAATCCCCTTTTAGGAAACACAGAGGCTAGCCATGGTGGAAGTCTGGGTGGGGCTGAGGAGGGTGACTCTCAGGGGCAGCTAGGGCTGAGAAGCCCTCGTCACATCCAGGGTCATTCTCTACCCCGTGGAGCACCGCCCCTTGGAATCAGCCCTAAACTAGAAGGTAAATATGGGATCCCAAATTCCTAGTCCATAAGCCACATAGACATTATAGATTAGATGTAGGTATTATTTGCCTGGATTTATTGCTCTATTGTCACTTAAAGTTGAGGTCTTTAAGCAAAGAGTGTGTTTTCTCCAGTTTGCCACAGACCACACCACTCCCCATTGCCTTACACCATCCCACTCAGTCATCATGTTACTGTGGGTCCTGATAACACTGGAGTCTGAAACCCTTGAGACATAATAATTTGGTGTCAGCATTTTGCCTGGGGAAAAAAAATACACGTGCCTCCTAGACCAAAACAAAAACATGAGATGCTGGGAGGTCACAGTCAGGTCCCCCAGAACACCTGCTCCTAGAATAGTCAGTTATAGCTGGAGCAGAGCCCAAAATTTATTCTAGTCTCTGCTTCTCTGGGCCCTGGACCCATGTGTTAGTATCCTGTGGCTGCTGTAACAAATGACTACAAACAATTTTAAAACAACGTAAGTTTATTATCTTACAGCCTGGAGCCCAGATCGCCAAAATCAGTGTCACTGGGCTAAACTCAAGGTATCTACGGGACTGCATTCCTTCTGGTAGCTCTAGAGGAGAATGTGTTTCCTCGTCTCTTCCAGCTTCTAGAGGCAGATGTCATCATCATCCCCACATAAGGAGGGGGAAACTGAAGCTCAGAGGGTTCAGCATTGTTGCAGGCAGTTCAGGGACAAAAGGCACGTGCAAAACAGGGCCTGAAGGGCTTGATGAAAAAACTACGTATGGAAGTGTGGGCAGAGTCAGGGAACCAACAAGGGCTGGTGGGTACCTGGAACCTGCAAAGCTGGAAGCTGTTGCCACCCGAGGCCTCTAGGATCTGGAGTGTGCTGTGGTTGTAGGAAAGGTCTGCCCATGAGAGGCGGGGGTCTTTGGGACAGACATCAGCCACTGCCAAGTCCCAGCCCAGCAGGGAGGGCACCTGACCTCACTCTCCTCTCATCCAGCTGAAGCCAGAGGCAGAGGGAGCCAACCAGTGCAGCTTCAGCTCAGCCTCCAGGGCGCAGGGCTGGAGGGGCCAGTGGGGAAGAGCACAGCATCTTCCTTGAAGTCACAAGCCAGAGCAGAGCTGGCTCTACACGGGTTCTTATTAACCCAGAGAAGGAGATTTCTGGCAGAGGGAGAGACACCTGGGGATGATTTGGCCTTTTGCCTTTAAAATCATTTCATGCTGCTGAGTCCCCACTCCAGCTCCCCGCCACCACCGCCACCGCAAAAGAAAACATCTCTGGGTTCAAGTTGCCCACCCAACTCCACTAACTGATTTGGGCTCAGTTAATCCAAACTGGTCAAAAGGACCTCATTTCAACCAGAAGCACGCATATCTAGAAAGCAAACTCTGCAACAAACAAAAATTTATTGATATGAAACCAGACATGCAACCCACATCGAAGAGAACTGGCTTGAGACGACCCATTGCTTTGGGTCACCTCAGTCATTGATGCCCACATGTGTGGAAAACCAAGCCCTGAGTTCGTTCTTGTACATGTTTGGAGACTGTCACATGGAAATGTGTGTCAACGGACACACCCACAAGAAGAAGAACATGTAAATTAATATCCTTGGCTTTCCTAAGTTAGAAATTATTTTGTTGGGCCTGGCTTCAAAAGGGGCTGGAGGCCATTGGTGGGGAGGGAGGAGAATCTTCCTTTCCTTTGTTTGTTTATTGCTTGCATGATTTTTTCCTGCAGGCACCAATGACGTCTGTAATACAAAGATGTTTCCAAGAAGCCCTGATGGTCAAGACAGCCCTGGGGACACGTGCAGCCTGGGACTCACTGCTCTCCAGACCCCCTGGTTCTTTATAAGGTTGACAGGCCTTCTCTAAGTGGACAGGTGAGGACGTGGGGTGGCATGGGGAGAGGAACAGGCTACAAAGGGACTTGCACGTCCGCAGCTCCCCTTCTGGAGCGGCAAACCTGTTATTTTGCATTCTTTTTGCAGTACTGCCCTGTGCAGCTCCTGATCTGACACTGGCTTCTTTCCCACCCCTCCACTAATGTGAGCTTCTCCTGTGTCCAAGCTTCCCCTCTTCCAGCCTCCCGCTCAGCACACAGTCCCCCCAGGCCAGACAGCCCACATTCTGCCCCACTTCCCCTGGGATGAAGGCTGGGTCTCCTACTGCCCTGGATTGGGACAGGTGGGTTAGCTCAGCGGGTTGAAGGGTGGAGATAAAGAGATTCTTGTCCTGGGGCTGACTCTGAAAGGCCCAATGCTGTGCCCAGCAGAAAAGCCCGCTGTCCCCAGATCTCCTGGAGCCATCTCAGAGTGGCCAGGGACACCCACTCCATTCCTGACAAAAGCCCTAAAACCCACACAGTACCAAGGATGGTGGGTCTGGCTGTGACCTCCCGAATAAACCCCTGCCTACAACTGAGCTGGTGACTCTCCAGTTCCTGTCAAGCTTGGCTCAGAAGCACCAGCCCGGGTGCTACCCCACTGCCCCAGGACAGCTCTGACCTTCATTGTTTTTTCTTTTTTTTTTTTTCTTAATTGAAGTATAGTTGATTTACACTCTTGTGTTGGATTCAGATGTACAGCAAAGTGATTCAGTTATACGTGTATGTGTATATATCTATATTCTTTTTAAAAATTCTATTCCATTATAGTTTATTATAAGATATTGAATGCTGTTCCCTGTGCTGTACAGTAAATCTTCATTGTTTATCTATTTAATATATAGTCATGTATATCTGTTAATCCCCTGTTCCCAATTTATCCCTCCCCCTTCCTCTTAGGTAACCATAAGTTTGTTTTCTATGTCTATGAGTTTGCTTCTGTTTTAAAATAAATCCATTTGTACTTTTCTCTAGATTCCACATATAAGTGATATTATATATTTGTCTTAATTCACTTAGTGTGAGAATCTCCAGGTCTATCCACGTTGCAGCAAATGGCGTTATTCACTTCTTTTTATGCTTGAGTAATATTCCATTTTATATATATATATATATATATATATACACACACACCACATCTTTATCCATTCATCTGTTGTACACTTAGGTTGCTTCTATGTTGTGGCTATTGTAAATAGTGCTGCTATGAACATTGGGGTGCATGTATCTTTTCGAATTAGAGCTTTTGTCTTTTTTGTATATATGCCCAGGAATGGGGTTGCTTGAACGTGTGGTAACTCTACTTTTAGTTTTTTTAAGGAACCTCCATGCTGTTTTCCATAGTGGGCTGCGCCAATTTACTTTCCCATAAACAGTATAGGAGGGTTCCCTCTTCTCTACACCCTCTCCAGCATTTATTATTCATAGACTTTTTGATGATGGCCATTCTGACTGGTGTGAGGTAATACCTCATTGTAGTTTTGATTTGTACTTTTTTGTTGAGCATCTTTTCATGTGCCTGTTGGCCGTCTGTATATCTTCTTTGGAGAAATGTCTATTTCAGTCTTCTGCCCATTTTTTTTTTTTTTTTTGATTGGGTCGTTTTTTTGTTATTGAGTTGTATGAGCTGTTTATGTATTTTGGGAATTAATCCCTTGTTGGTTGCATCATTTGCAAATATTTTCTCCTAGTTCATAGGTTGTTTTTTCATTTTGTTTATGGTTTCCTTTGCTGTGCAAGAGCTTATAAGTTTGATTAGATCCCATTTGTTTAATTTTGCTTTTATTTCTATTGCTTTGATAGACTGACCCAAGAAAACACTGGTACAATTTATGTCAGTGAATGTTTTGCCTATGCTGTCTTCTAGGAGTTTATATTTAAGTCTTTAAGCTATTTTGAGGTTATTTTTGTGTAGGGTGTGAGGGTGTGTTCTAACTTCATTGATTTTCATGCAGCATCCAACTTTTACACCACCACTTGCTGAAAAGACTGTCTTTTCTCCATCATATATTCTTGCCTCCTTTGTTGAAGATTAATTGACTAGGTGTGTGGGTTTATTTCTGGGCTCTCTATTCTGTTCCATTGATCTATATGTCTGTTTTTGTGCCAACACCATGCTGTTTTGATTACTATAGTTTTGTAGTATTGTCTGAAGTCTGGGAGGGTTATCCTTTGACCTCACTCTTGCCCAGGGACAGTGGCCAGAGCCACAGCAGCACCTATGAACAGCACTGAACAGTTTTCAAAGCACCCTGAGCTCTACATATAACCCCACATGGAAGGACAGGCAGAGGTGCTACCTCCATTTGCGCAGGTAAGGAATTTGAGTCACTTACCTGGGACCCCTAGGGCCTCATGCTGGTGAGTGGAAGCCAGAACCAGAGCCTGTACCTTTGGACTCCTAGGCAAAGGTTCTTTCCCTCAGAAATCAGGACTTCCTGGTGTATGCCGTGCCTCTGGGACCACTGACACCCCTGTGTCTGAGAGCCAGGGAAGCCTGGTCCATCTCTCCCCACCATCTGGATTTGACACTCCTGACAGTGTGCATGCAGCCCTGAGCTAGCCCGTGGCACTGCCTTCTCCACCTGACACACACAACAGGCTTGAGGCTGCAGTCCTGCCATGACACGGCCACTGTGGGCGCCTACCTCCAGCCCACAGCCCTGGTTGAGGACCTAGAAGGTAATTGGAACAGAGGAGAGCTGTGGGCTTAGGATAGGCCAAAGGTTTGCCAACCTTTGAGACCTCAGAAGTATATTCTTCAAATGCAAGCTCATTAAAACCAGAGGAGATACACCACCTGATGTGGGCCCTGGGCCCTGCCTTCTCCACTCAGCCAAGGCAATGCCTCACTCCCCAGGCCCTGGGGCCACCTGCAAGGAATGCCTAGGTCATTTCATCCAATTGTTTTAAAAACCATCCCAGAGCCCTCCTGGCTGGGTGCTCCCTGCCTTGGGGGAAACGTGCCTGTTCTGGTTCAGCACCTGCTCTCTGTCTGCCAGAGTCTCAGAAACCCCAAATGGGGTAGTCTCCCTGGGCGTGCCAGCCTGCAGAGGGGAGGATGACAGGGAGCAAGGGGCAAGGGACAGTTTTCTGATTCTTCTTCCCTAGAAATGCTGCCTGGTGCTCTGGTGTCCAGAGGGAGGAAGAAGAGAAATGATTCTTGCCCTCGGGGAGCCCGCAGTCTCCTGGGAAGTGCGCGCACACACACACACACACACACACACACACACACACACACACACGCAGAAGCAGGCCCCAAAGAGAAATCCCATAAAAGCAAGCCCAGGCTCTTGCAGCAGCGCGGAGTAACACACCTCGGTGAGGGGGCCGCTGCAGTGAAGGTGGGGGCAGAGCCCAGGGGCGGCAAAGGAAAGTCCTCCCAGGAGAGGCCTGGGGGCAGGAAGGAAAGACCTCTGAGGCCAGTCAGGTCGCACCCCTCAGCCACAAGGAGAATGGCAGGCAGCCTGTGCTTGGCATGCAGGTGGGGTGGGGACCCTTCTCCCAGGTGTCCCCTGAGCTAGTGGTTTTGGTTGGGGTGAGTGAGGGGACCCACAGCAAGGGCCTCAAATGGGAGAGGAAGCAGCCCCCTTGGACCCAGCCCCTGTATGTAGCAAATGTTAAATAAGGATGTTTGAATGACAGAAGGAAAGAAGGAGGAAGGAAGAGAGGGAGGGAATGGATCTGTTTAGCTGGATCGAAATTGTTACTGAGGGAGGAAAAGAAGAAATAAGACAGTCATCAATAGGGATCATTTTGTACCCAACAATTTTACTGAATAAACAGTTTTGAGCTTGTAAACATTAAACCCTCTGAAAAGAAACAGTGACATGAATTCTGGAGAGATGCGTTCAAAGAGCTTCCTGACCGGTGCTGAGTAAGAACTCCACCCCCATGACCCCCTCGCCCTCCCCGGAGCTGCAATAACCCAGGGACAAGGGCTTCCCAGAAGGGCCACCTCCCTGCTGCACACACAGCTGGGAGCCCAGCCAACCTGAAAGGTGGGCAGGATCCTGGCTTCCTGCTGAGGCCCAGAGGGACCCAGGTGTCCGCAGGGCAGGCCTGACTCTCCGGCCTGGGATGCCAAGCTCATCTCAGAATCCCCCTCCCCAGCTCGGCCCTGGGCCCTTCCAACCCTCGCACCCGGTTCCTCCCCTCATTGTCCCCCCTGGAGATACCTGAGGCCGTTTCCCCAGCACTGCCGGGCCTGGACCCACGTCCTCCTCGGAGCCTGGACTCAGGGCTCCCGGAGCGAGAAGGTTCAACCGTGAACTCTGTTTACCCCTTCCTGCACAGGCGGTCAGGCCTCCACCCTTTTCTGGCAGATGGTGAGCGAGGGGGCAGGGCAAACAGGTGACCCTGAGCACCGGAGGGCAGTGATGTGTCTTGTGAAAAAAATACGTGAGAGAGAGAAGCTTTGTCCTCACACAAAACAAGGTCACGCGTTTATCGGTATCTTCTGGGCCCCGGCTTGCAGGGGCGGCGCCCGTGCGCCCACCCCTGCTCCCGCTGGGCCTGAGGGACGGGGCACACGACCCTGTCTGAGGCAGGGGTGTGTGTTCCGTCAGGTGTCAGCTCTAGGTGGGAGGTGGCGGTTCCGACGGACCCAGACGGGCCCAGCTCTACAGGCCTCCTCTTTGAAAACTGTGCAATTTCTGCAGAGCTGCTGGGCCCCTGACCTTGGAGGATGTCCATCAAGGAGCGGGCGACAGTGCAGGGAGGCTCGTGGCTGCAGGACGTCCGTTCCCGGGCCTGTCCTCACAGCTCTCCATCCACTTGCCCCTTCCATCCCCACCCCCAGATGCCTGCCCCCCTTCCCCACTGGAAACACTGTCCCTGGCTGTCACCCCACCCCACAAAAGACAGACGTCTCCACTGCCTGCCCAGCACAGTGTTCTGGGCCTCCACCTGAGACTTCCCTTGAGGACCTTCTCCATTTCAGGGCCCGGATGGAGCAGCAGGTACCCCTGTGCTCACAGCCTGAAGCCCTGAGCCCTGTGGGGAGGCTTGCTGGGACAGATGGGGGGCTGGGATGAGGGCTTGGGCCTGGCCCCACGAAGCCATCGCTTTGTGTAAGTAGGTGTGAAGTGGGCCTCTGTGACCCAGCCTGAGGACCAACCCACCAAACGTGATTTCTGAAGGGAAACCAAATTCTGAATCCTGAGCCACCTTGCAGAGGCATGGAAGTCCAGAATTCATGGTGATTTGGGTGCTAAGGGGAGGGCAGAATTCACAGCCCAGACCCACGGGGGCTGCCCCCCACGGGGGCCAGCCCCGGCTGCTCTCCGACCCCCCACGGCTGCACCCTGGCCCTCAGTCTGTCCTCTGCGCCTCCATCACTCCCTGCCGACTTCCGCGGCCGGTTACCGACCTCACTGGGCCAACAGAGCTTTGAAAACACAATCGTTCCTCACTACTCATGGATTTAATATTTGCATATTCATCTACTCATTAAATGTGTTACCCCCAAAAATCAACACTCAGAACTCTTTCGTGGTTCTTTTTTTTTTTTTGTTTTTGTTTTTGTTTTTTTTTTTTTTTTTTTTTTGGCACACGGGCTTAGTTGCTCCGTGGCATGTGGGATCTTCCTGGAGCAGGGATCGAACCTGTGTCCCCTGCATTGGCAGGCAGATTCTTAACCACTGCGCCACCTAGGAAGCCCTCTTTCGTGGTTCTTTGTGGACAAACGCAGAGTGGTGAAAATCTGAACTGCCTGGCAGGACATTCCCAGCTGAGGTCACAAGGGGATAACGCTGCCTTCTCATTTCAGCTCCCGTGCTGGAAACACGTGTCCTTTTAGTGTCTAGTTAGTGTCATGTTTTTCGAGTTTTTGTGCTTTTTGTTGGTGATTTCTCAAGGGTGGTGCTGAAGTGCTTGTTCCTAAGCACAAGAGAAGGCTGTGATGTGCTTTGCGGAGAAAAGATGAACGTTGGACAAGCTTGGTTCGGGTGTGAGTTCCTGTGCTGCTGGCCATGAGTGCGACATTAATGAATCAACAATACATATTAAAGCGTCTTTAAGCAGAAACATACATAAAACAAGGTTATGTGTTGATCAGCAGATGAAGTTTGTGTCCAGAGGCTCACAGGAGCCTAGCCCTGTATCTCCTCTAGGGGAAAGGTTTCAGTGTTTGCTAGGTCAGTGTTCCCCAGACTTTATAGAACACAACTACTATGAATGAGACCCCACTGTCCAGGTGCTATACCTGGGCCCACCCGGATTTAGCTTATCAGGGTCTCCCGGGCTTGGATGCCGCCATCTGTGGTTTTCAAAGCTCCACAGGTGTTTCCGCTGAAGGGCCTGGGTGGGAGCCACTGCAGTGATTCCTCAAAGCGCCCATGTTAGACTTGCTGGGCCTGCACGGCCAAGGTGGCAGTCCTGAAACAACCTTCTGCACCACTGGGAGGTGATGTGTAGCATGATGTGGTGAAAAGAACACAAGACTGCCTCGGTCATAAGGATCTGAAGAGTCTGTGTGACCTTAGGCAAGTCACCTAACGCTCAGGGCCTCAGCTTCCCCGTGAAGATAATAACACCTGCGCATGGTGGGGTTTTGCCCTGAGATTCAAGCATCTTTTGTGGGCTGGGATGTCAGGAGTCCACGGGTATCTTTTGAGAAAGAACTCGTTCCCAGAGGAAAGATGGCCTCGGCCAAAAGTGATGCGTGTGTGTCTGGGGAGGGACAGCTTGGGGGGACCACCGGGTGTTGGCCATTCAGGTCCGTCTCTGGCCTGGCCCCTGAGAACGCGCACCTGAGGAGCCCACAGGGCGGCTGCTTGCCCAGGAATGTTGGTGAGACCCAGGGAGCCCAAGGCCACCAGTGCTGGAACTGACATGTGGCCCTGGGCAGAGGCAGGACATCGCTCCTCGAGGGAGAGCGCCAGGCACCATGGCTGTCTGGGTCACTCCCTAGGAGCCTTACCTGCACCAGCAACAGCCCCCCCACCCCGTGATGAAGCTCCTTCTCCAGCTTTAGAGGCACTGAGGCAGCTGCAGCAGGTGTCACCTCAGAGAGCAGAGCTGAGAGGCAAGGACCCAGCTCCCGAGCTCAGGTAAGACGCTTCCTGGGACAGCCCCAAAGGGGAAACTCGGAGGACCCACACGGGGGCTGGAAAGCCTGAGAAAAACTGTGAGTTCCTGTTTGTGCAACCATTTTTTATTCCAGACTTGTATGTCTGGGGAGATGAGGATCCCAGAGGCTTGACAATCAACTGAGTTGGTGACCATGAAAGACTGTGAAAAGGTGAAAAAAGAGCTTGGTGAACAGAAGGGTGTTTTATATGCATCCTTTCAGAACCCCAGCGCCTGGCACGACAGCATCCTCCAGGAACTGGAACCCGGGTGGATCTCTGGGGCGCATCTCTGCAGGGAGGACGAGCCTGGTGGCAGCAGTGCACCCAAATATCCCCATTCTCTCAGAAGCCTGATGCCCACAGCCTGGTCTTTCTGTCAACAGAGCTATATTTTGTGCAATGTTTCTTCATTTGCTTTTGGTTGAGAAACGGTTTCCCCTGACTTCAAAACCGGAAGAGCTAGACAAAAGGAGAAAATATATAAGGGCAGAGAGCTGGTCCTGCCTGTGGCCCAATGTCCTGCCACTCGTCCTAACTGCTCTGTGCAGGTTCTCTCATCTAGCTCTTCAACACCTTTCTTCTGAGACTGTCCTCCCACCCCTACCCCTCGTGCTCCCCACTGATGGCCCATCGACCGGAGATGCTAATCAGATCTCAGGTGTCATTCGTGGTCCAGACTCCCAGCATGGTGCCTGCCACGTAGAGGGCCTCAGTACCTGTCAGATTCCTTTTCTTTTCTTGTCTTGTCTTTTCTTTCCTTTTTTTAAATATGTGGAAATTCTTTTTTTTTTAGTTAATTTATTTGTTTATTTATTGGCTGCGTTGGATCTTCGTTGTGGGCTTTCTCTAGTTGCAGCAAGCGGGGGCTACTCTTCATTGCAGTGCGTGCGCTTCTCATTGCGGTGGCTTCTCTCGTTGCAGAGCACAGGCTCTAGGTGCGTGGGCTTCAGTAGCTGTGGCACATGGGCTCAGTAGTTGTGGCTCACGGGTTTAGTTGCTCTGCGGCATGTGGGATCTTCCCAGACCAGGGCCCAAACCTGTGTCCCCTGCATTGGCAGGCAGATCCTTAACCACTGCACCACCACGGAAGTCCCTCTTTCCTTTTCTTTCCTTCTCTTTTCTTTCTCTTGCTGCCAACTTCCCCTTAGGTTCCACCTCCTGGGCTTTTCTGGCAGCAAGAAGCAAAGATTCAGTCAAGAAACTCCAGGAAAAGAGGTTTTATGGGCAAGAAAGATGTTGCTGGGAAAGGAAACAGAAATCCACAGGATCCCGACAGCCAGTCTCTGTCCTTCCCCCAAAGACACCCGAGTCTCCTGTCCCCTCTCCTCCCTCTGCCCTTCTTCTGCCTCCATTCTGCTCACACTTGGCCATGTATATCAGGAGCGTTCCCCTTGGTTCCCGCAGCTAGCTCAGTTTCTGTGATCCCCATTGGAATTTTCCAAGGCAGGAACGAATGGATCCACCTTTTCGGGGCACGGTTGCTGGCTGGCCAGCCCTGGGGGTCAGCGCAGGGATGGGTGACTGTGTGGGACTGGTGGCCACCCTGTGCCTCTGTCCTGCGGCAGGTCCTCCTGAGCCCTCTGTGGCCCTAACCACATGCACAGAGTGACGAGGGACTCTTCTGGAGCAGCCCAGGGCCTGGACTCGCAGAGCGATCTGCGGGCACAACAGGCCAGAGGGGGGTGTGGCCCGGCAGGGAGGTGGGGCGGGGTGGGTGTGCCAGATGCTGGAGCTGAGGGGGCACGTGTCCCCTTCTCCTCACGGTCCCTTCTCCCTGACACGCAGAGGCCCACACAGGGAGCTGAGAACAGACCCAGTCACCTCTCCAGGACAAGCTGGCCCATCTTTCTCAAGGAAGCGCCGTTACTAACCATCTGCCCTTGTAGAAAACCTGCTTTGGATCTTTCTTGGCCACACCCCCCACACCCGCCCCCATGGCACAAAAGGCCCTAGAGGCCAGGACATGGCTTGGGCCACCTGACACTCCTGTCGAAGAACCTAAAAACGTACCAGGGAGGGGGCAGCTGCAGGAAGACACCACCCCGAGGGCGAGGCCTGGGAGAGGAGGGTGGGGAATTGTTAGAAACAGGGGTGTGCCCTGCAGGGTGGGGACCCGGACGTCTGAGGTGGGGGCGCCGGTCAGCTGGTGTGACCGCTCATCGTTCTGCAAGTGTTGGAAAACTACAAGCTGGATGTAGGTGCTGCTGTGGGGAGGAGGCCTGCCGCTGGGGAGAGGGAGGCGGTGCTGCGGCGCGCTCACGGGCCTGGACGGCGGTGAGCAGGGCAGAGCAGGCCGCCCTCCGGCTCGCCGGGTCTCTGCTGGCGCCTCCTACTGGAGAGCCGAAGCGCCAGCAGCTGCCAAAGCCAAAAGCGGTCTGCCCCGTTCCAGCCCCAGCGCCTCAGAAGTGGACAGAACAGAGGTCAGCGCACCCAGGGCCGGAGCCGGAGCCTGTTCTCTGCACATGTGTGCGCCCACACACACACACAGATACACACACACAGATACAGACACATACACACACACACACACACACAGATACACACACAGACACACACAGATACACACACACACAGATAGACATACACAGACACACACACACAGATACACACAGACACAGACACACACACACAGACACACAGATACACACACAGATACACACACACATAGATACACACACAGACACACACAGATACACACATATACACACAGATACACACACATACAGACACACAGATACACACACACAGATGCAGACACACACACAGACACACACAGACACACACACAGACAGCCATAGATACACACAGAGATAGACACACACAGATACACACACACAGATACACACACACACACAGATAGACATACACAGATACACAGAGACACGCAGATAGACACACACAGAGATATACACACACAGATACACACAGATAGACACACACAGAGATATACACACACACAGATAGACATATACAGAGATATATACACACACAGATAGACACACACAGATAACACACACTACACACAGAGATAAACACGTACACACAGATACACAAATAAACACACAGATAGTTGCACACACAGATATATGCACACACCGAGACCACAGACTCCCTCCCTGAAGGCTGGATAGTGGGTCCTGCCCCTTGAATGTCAGAGCTAAGTCAGCAAACCTCATGGCCTTGACTTGGGGGCGGACTTCTCTGATTCTGAACCACCAGCGCCTGGGCCCGTTACCTCCCCACCCCAAAACAGCCCCCTGGTTTGAGATCCTGTATCAAAAGGACGATCAGAGACTTCCTAGGTGGCACAGTGAGTAAGAATCCATCTGCCAATGCAGCGGACACGGGTTCGATCCCTGCCCCAGGATGATACCACATGCCGAGGAGCAACTAAGCTCGTGCGCCACAACTATTGAGCCCATGTGCTGCAACTACTGAAGCCCACGTGCCTGGAGCCTGTGCTCTGCAACAAGAGAGGCCACCGCAATGAGAAGCCCATGCACCACAAGGAAGAGTAGCTCCCACTTGCCGCAACTAGAGAAAGCCCGTGTGCAGCAATGAAGACCCAACACAGCCAATAAAATAAATAAATAAATAAATTTATTAAAAAAAAAAGAGAAAAGCTCAAAGTTCTCCATCTGTGGGGACTTCCCCAGCAGTCCTGTGGTTAAGACTCCAAGCTTCCAATGTGTTTGATCCCTGGTCAAGGAACTAATATTCCACATGCTGCATGGTGCAACCAAAAAATAAAAACAACAACAACAAAAATAACAACAAAAAAAGTTCTCCATCTCTGGAGGGACAATCTGGGCCTGTGGGGGCAACATCAGCAGTGCCCACCCCCGTCCTGACTGAGAACCCCAGGACCCGAGATAAAGTCAGTTCTGCACTAAATTGCTATTGCGCAGGAAACACGATGAAACTCCTTTACCAACAGGCGGTACCAGCTAAAAACGTTCTTCTGGGCTCCATTTAAATGCCACCTTCAGGCTCAAGAGGGAGGGGATATGGGGATATACGTATAAATATGGCTGATTCGCTTTGTTGCACAGCAGAAACCGGCACAACAGTGTAAAGCTATTACACTCCAATAAAGATTGATAAATACATACATACATACCACCTTCTCGGAGAGATCTTCCCAGCCCGCTCTGTCTGATTAGGTCCCTCTGCCACCCCACTGTTCTCCATCCCTGTGTGTTGCCGTTTCCTTCAGAGCACCTGTGATGGTTGGCAATTCTTTTTTTTTTTTTTTTTTTTTTTTGAAGTTTGTTTATTGCCTGTCTCCTCCTCTAGACAGCAGACCCACAAGGCCAGGGTCATGCCGGCCTCCTTCACCACTGCAGACTCAGGGTCTGGCCTGGCACATGGTAGGTGTCTCTCAATAAGGGTCTGTCAAATGAATCAGCTTCACAGTATAAAATGGTTCTAGATGAGTTGCGGTAAACTGATGGATGATGGAGCTGAGTTAGCGGTGTGTGTGGCATAACCAGCTCGGAGAAGAATGTTGTGGACGGTAATTACTCTCCTCTCCCACAAACCATTTCCAGATTGAGAGGACGGCGGGCAGGAGGATTATTTTGCCCTCTGTGGTGTTTCTGCTGGGCTTGTGGTCCTGTATACCCATGGGGATTAGGGCCTAACCCAGGCTTCTTCCTCATCACAACTTCACTCCTGACCCTCCGAAGGCATTGGGCTCGTCGAATGTTAGAGCTGGTGGGACACCATAGATCTCAAAGATCTCCACATCACAATCACTGGGGAACATTTAAAAACACTAATTTGTGGATGCTGCTAGGAGCTTAAGTCCTGACTCTGCCATATACTGTGTGAGCTTTGGAAAGTGACTTAACCTCTCTGTGCCTTGATTTCTTCACCTGTAAAATGGAAATAATAACAATCCCAACCTCAGAAATTTGTTGTAAGGATCAAAGTCAACAAAGCTCTTGGTGCAATGCCTGACTCAGTAAATACTGAATAAACGTAGCTATTATTGTAATGATTATCTCACCACTAGTTAGCGGCTGACGTGGGGCGAGCATCCAAGCCTCCTGATCCCGGATCCAGTGTTCTTTCCAGCACGTCACTCTGAATGTGCACACAGCCTTCCCTCTGAGGCCAGGCTCACACTCGGCAAAGAGGACACACGGCTGCTGCCCTGGGACCCTTTAGTTAAACCGAGTGGAAGAGAGACGTGTACCTGAGAACGGAGGGCAGCGCTGACCCCTGGGGAACAGACAGCTGGAGAACGTGGGGGTTCATCAGGAGCTTTCGGGTCCTTTGGAAAGCCCTTTGGCTGCTGCTGTTAGCATTTCATTATGGAAATATTGGGAACCAAAAATAGATGTTCTTGAGGGAAGCTTTAATCCTCTGGGCTTTACAAAACAGCTGCTGGAGAATTCCATGAAGCAACCGCCGGGGGGCACTCCCGTCCCATGCAAGTGGTGGCTGGTGAGCCGGAACTGGTCATCAGTTTGCGTGAAAATGTCAACACCCTTCCACAACCTCATGTCCCAGCCTTTCCTGCTCAGGACCCTGTGGCCGGGGTTCCCTCGCTCCTGGTCCTAGGGAAACCCCTATGCAACTCAGCTCACCGCTCTCCTCCTCGGGGACCCTCAAGAGCCAGGACAGTTCTTGTGTCTATTTTCTTGGCTTCTTCCCTTCGCCTCACCCCATCCCCCACCCCACCCCCAGGACAGGCGACAGCACTGGACACATAGCAGGCTTGTGTTCGCTGGTAGATGGATAGGTGACATCCGGTGTAACTAAGAAACTGTGGAAACGAAACTGCCTGTGCTTTGGGGGAATGGCGAGAGTGTGGAGTTGTGTGATCAGAAAGAGGGTTACGGTGGATGGTCGAGGGGAGGGTCATGGCTAAATGGGAAAGCGGGGTGGGAGGCTCCGGCAGGGAGGCAGCAGATGTACTTCAGAGATGCGGGTGATGAGAGACGGCTCCATGTGCGGTCGAATCCTTACCCCAGGGCCCTGGGCAGCAGCACCAGGATGTGAGGGTGACGCGCCCGAGCAGCCCAGCCCTGATCAGCTGACCTCCAGGTGGACACTGCTGGCCCCAAGGCCATTGTTAGTCTCTCCTGTCTTGGGAGTGGTTTCCAGCTGCCACCATCAGGCTGGGGGTTCCCACAGGTGGGCCTGGATCCCACTGCCTCCCTCCGGGTGAGGCCTCGGGGCTCAGCACCCTGAACCTGTATGACATAACCTTAGTCCAAAAGTCTCTCTTCAGAGACCCTCAAGGGGACTTTCCCTGGTGGTGTGGTGGTTAAGAATCTGCCTGCCAATGCGGGGGACACGAGTTTGATCCCTGGTCTGGGAAGATCCCTCATGCTGCGGAGCAACTAAGCCCATGCGCCACAACTACTGAGCCTGCATGTTGCAACTGCTGTAGTCCACATGCCTAGAGCTCCACAACAAGAGAAGCCACTGTAAGGAGAAGCCTGCGCACCACAGCAAAGAGTAGCCCCCACTCGCCACAACTAGAGAGAGCCCGCACACAGCAATGAAAACCCAACGCAGCCAAAAAAAAAAAAAGAGAGAGAGAGAGAGACCTTCAAGGATTTTAGAGTCTCTGCCACCAGCCTAGTATATCGCATTCTACTTCCACCTGCCGGGAGGTGGGCCTCGCCTAGAAGACTTGATTTTCAGGTACAGTATAATGAGGCAGAGTGGAAAGAAGAGAGTGGAAATAAGTCTTGTGTTGGAATCGCAGCTCTAGACCTATTAGTTGTCAGAGATGTGTTTTCCCTGAGACCCAGTCTGTCACCTGTAAAATGTTACTACCTCCTGGCAGAGGATCCGATGAAGGAGCAAATACCTAAGCCGCATGGCTCATGGCTGACTCAACAAAGTGCCACCATTGTAATCGTCCCTGACACAGCCGTGAACTTAGACAAGAGGCCAATGGGGCCTGCAGGAACACTGACTAACAGAGTGAGTGTGTAGAGGAGGCAGGAAGCCGGCTCCAGCGGGGAGGGGCGCGCACAGGGTGGGCTTGAGTAGGTGGTGGTGACTGCCTCCCAGAAGATGCAGTAAACTCAATACCCCAGGAGGCAGGGGAACGAGAGGAGTGCAGGAGTCTGGCCCAGGAATGGGGAGAAGCCGGCAGCAGCATGACTGACAGGCCACCCCTACCAGCCACCCCCTGCCGGCCACAGGTGTCCACTTTCCAGACACCTCAAGGCCACACTCCAGGCTCTGCCTCTAACCCTCCCCTCTCAGCTGCCACTTCTTCCGTTTTGGTCCTCCCAGAGCCTGACTTCCCTCAGGTGGTCTGCAGCTCACCCAGCTTCACCCTTTGCCGTGATGTGTAGATCTCTTCCAACACCCTCTGCAGATCACGCCTCTGACTCCCACACCCCAGAACCTCGGCCCACGGGAGCCCCAAGTCCTCTAGTCACCCTGGAGGGGAGCTGGGGTGGTGCCAAGAGTGGGGTCACAGCAGGGCCTAGACTGAGCAGGGAAGAGGCTTGGCAAGAACAAGGCCAGGGCCTGGCTGGAGGGTGGGCACTGAAGGCCTGGGCAGAAACCGTGCAGGTGAGGCCTGGGACAAGCTCAGCACGATGGACACATGTGACGTTAGGCCTTTGGCAGCAGGGCTGAGTCTCCCGCTGGCAGCCTCTGAAGTGAGGCACTGGACAGAGCGGGGCAGCCAGTGGAGGACCCCAGTGACCCACAGGGCGGGGGCGGGGCAGCAGCGCAGGGACGGACAGGGGTGGATAGGCCGGGCAGGTGGGCAGCTGCCTTTGGCCGTTTTTTCCCTTTGGGCTCCAGAGCAGGTGGTCCCCAGGAAGCCCTGAGAGAAGAGGCCGCTCAGATGGGCTCTGCCCAGCCCAGACAGGACAGCAGAGGCTGGGGCAGGGCTTCTTTCCTCCAGACTCAACGCTTCCCAAGACTGTCCGGGCCGGTTACCATCTGCTGTGGTGGTTGCCAGGGGAACCGCTTACTATTTTTATGTGTTCCCACATAAGGAGGCTGCGGAAAGGCTCAGGCATGGTCGGTCCAGGAGGGATCCTGGAGACAGCGATCCCCAGTGGGCTCTGCTGGAGACCTTGGCCAGAGGGCAGGAGCTATGGTGAGGCCCTATCATGGGGCCTGGGATCCAGACCTACATCCCTGCGTGTATGGTGGGGGGGACTGCCAAGGAGAGGGATGCCCTGGGTGTGGGAGCACCAACCCATTCACTCATTCATTCACTGCATCAAACACAGAAGGGGCCGGGCCGTGTGCTAGGTGGTGGGGAGAGCTGAGAGCAGGGCACATGCATCACAGCCTGGTGGAGAGATGGACACATTCAAACCCAATTGCTTCCACAGGGGGTATGGTGGGTACCAGCTTGGCAGAGAGAAATCCAGTAAAACTTCCTTGGTGGGGGGGTATCTAAGCCAGGATAAGGTTTTATAGGTGATGTGTTGCAAGGGGTAAGAGCGTTCCAGACACGTTCCAGGCAGAGGGAACAGCATGGGTGAGGAGCCAGGGGAGATTGCGAGTGAGGCACCTTCCAGAACGGGTCACTTAAATTCTGGAGTTTGGGGTAGGGTGAAAGCTGGGCAGGGACCCAAACCATCAGGTGGGGGGGGGACACACTGCACCACAGCAGGTGCCCCCAGGCATGCCTGGTATCAGACTCCTGGTAGCAAGACTGCAGTCCAGGCAACGCCCTGTGGGGAGAGGGGCACGAGTCCCCATTACCCTTGGGATTCTGGGAGAATCCCCACGGCGTCTGCGGAACCGGAGAGTCTGAACTGTTGGAGGAAGATTCCATCAGGGCCGCTGGGTTACCGCTCATAGTTCTGGGCTGAGCAGCTAGCGTCCAGAGAGGGGGAAGAGAGAGAGAGCACTGCAGCTGGTCACCCTAACTTCTTCAACCCCAGCCTGTTGCCAAGACCCTGGACACACAACTAAAGCTTTCTTCTCCCCTGGGTCCATGACCCTACCGGGAAGTCCGAGAAGCTACCAGTCCTTGAGGGGCCTCTGGAGTGGCGTGGAAGGGGGGGGACCCTGAGAAGATGACACCGCTCGGCATCCGGAGTCCACTCACACATCACATACACATCACGTGCACATCACATGTGCTCTGAATGCACATGACATGTACATTACATACACAGCCTACTGCCAGCCTTCTGAAATGGGTATCTTGGCCCCCATTTTAAAGGTTAGGAAACCAAAGCTCAGAGAAGCTAAATACCTTCTCCAGGATCATACAGGTAGAGTCCTGAAACCAGGATTCAAACCAGGTGAATCTGACGCTAAACTCTGTCTCTCTTCACAAGACAAATGTGATTTACTGCTACGTGCCAGCCACCGAGCTAAGTCCTGCAAACCCAAAGACAAGATGCCATCTCTTCTCTGAGAATCTAATGAGATCATGTGGGAGGAATGATGGCAGATTGTATTTTCTCAAAATGGCCCATTGCCCCTTGACCCTGGGCGGAACTCTGGCTGCCTTGGCGAGTAGAAGTGATAGCTGCCTGGTGCTGAGCCTCGGTCACAAAAGGAGGCACAGCCCGGGTACCGCGCTGTGAGAAGCTACACGTGGAGAGGACTGGAGCTCTGGCGGCAGCCAGAGTCACCACGGGACCTGTGGTCCCCACTGCGCCCTCTCAGAGTTCCTGACACACACAGTCTCTGAGCATGAAGAACAGCTGTTTTATGCTACTGGGTTCTGGGGGTGATTTCTAAGCCACGGTCATTGGAACGAGAACTTTGTAAAGTGCTATACAAGTGTCAGATATTATTAGTAAACCTGAGTTTGGCATAAGGGGATTGTGTCAGTGTCTTAGGAAGTAAACTTTGTCTTAACCAGGGTTCTCCCCCAAAGCAGAGACTCAGCAGGGGCTTGTGTGCAGGGACCCACATTCTGGAAGTGACCCATGGGATCAGCCAGTTCAAGGGAGCTGGTTCCTGCTGTGCACAGCTGGGGCTCAGCATCTCCTAGGAGCCCTGCAGAGTGGGCCTCAGGCTGTGGGATTGGTCTACTGGCTCCAGCCCTGTTGGTGGCAGCTTGCTCTGGGGAGGTTAAGTCCTTGCACTCGCCTTTGGGAATGCCTCAGAACGGCTCAGAGCAGCTCGCGTGGCAGAGGAGCCGAGGGAAGAGAGATGAGTCTGGCACTGAGAGATGACACCGCATGTGCTGGGCCCACAGACTGTGAAATGGAGCATAAAAAATGATGCGACACATCGCGGGATCAAGGCACTGATCACATTTGATGTTCTGGACGGAGGCCTGCAGGGTCAGCCTCTGCCTGGACAATTTGCCCACTGGCCTGGGGCAGCCTGCCTGCCTCTCCAGAGAAGTCTGTGCAGCTCCAGGCCTGCTTGAGCGAGGTCTTCGTGGCCTGGAAGCCACCATCCTCCAGAAGCCCCTTAGGAGCTAACAGAGCCCCGGCAGGCCATGCTTTTTGGAGCCTGGGGCTTTGAAAAGCAGCCTTTTGAAGAAAGCCAGTGTAAAGGGAGACGCTGATTTACTCTTAGTTTTTCCCCTGGAATCTAATGAGGTGGGAAGCAGCCCTTCTGGAGCAGACACCTGAAGGATGTGAGGTGTCTGAGTCTGGAGGTCACCCGCCCAGGCTGGGACCTGAGGAGGACGCCCTCTGACCACCCCACCTCTAGGAGCTGGCTTGCTGGCTCCTCTGCCTGCTCTTCTGTGGGCCAGTCAGCTCCCTCACTCTCCCCTCTGGGACATTCAATACTTAGTGGTTCTATCTTCCCAATGGAGAAGCAGGTTCCCTGTTCCAGGGCCTGTTCCCTGCCTTTAAAACTTTAAGCCTTTTCATCCCTGTTATGGGCAGAGAGGCAGCTCCATGTCACCTGTGCGGGAGGGCTGGGCAGCTGCCAGCCAGGAGCACAGAGAGGGAGAGGTGAGCACTGTGGGTGTGGGAAACACCAGGCAGGAGGAGCTGGCTGTACATCCCCTGGGAGATGGTGGAGGGGCTGCGCCTTGCAGGAGGAACTCAGATTTGGGGAAGGACTTCATGAATTACACCAATATCAACAACACTCCAATGCACAGGGTACCTACTGTAGGCCAGAAGATGAGCATCGCCTCTGAGAGGTTGAACTTGAACCTGTGTGATTAAGAACCCAGCCCCCCTCCACTCTCCCACTGTCTTTCCTTCACCTTCGCTTCTCCTGGGTAAAGGCCATAGCTCCTTACTTCCTTCCTCATTCTAAAGTGGTGCATGACCTCTCCACTGCACCTGGGGTCCTCCGCTGGGAGGAGGCATGTCCTCAGCGGCTGGCGTAGCTGGTGCAGCTCTGTCCCTCAGGTCTGCTGAAGAGTTTCCTGGGATGCAGGACTTTCAGTATAAAATCCAGGAAGTCCAGAAAGGTTGGCCACCCTAGATGAGTGTCTGTGCTTTCGTGTTTGGGGGGAGACAATCTCATCAACAGGCAATTGCAGCAAAGCAGGTGGATACTAAGCTATAGGAGACCCCAGAAGGGAAGGGTTCCTGGCAGAGGTGCATCCAAGCTGAGTCTTGTAAGGAGGATGTAAACCTTTAAAGCAAAGAAGGCATGACAAGCAAAGGTGGGAGAAGGGGTAAATGGGGCAGCAGTCTTTGGACTCCAAGGATCTATGTCTCTCTGAGTCCTGTAGATACGAAGGATGCAAACACTCAGGCGAGCCTGCATCCCCATCCCTGAGCTGCACCCACCCTGAGTGGAGCCTGTTTGGGGTGCCCAGGTTTTTGTGTGCTCTGACAAGGGCTGACCTGGAATCTTGAAATGACAGACATTCTGACTAACAGAAGACTCTTGCTGGGGTGTAGGGGGTGGTCTTTGAAGCGCAGGGCAGGGAATGGGGCAGAATTGCCCCAGGAGTGGGGATCCTAAGACCCTGAGGGAAAACTGTGCTGTGATGGCGGCGAGGGGAGGAGAGAGGAGTGGGGGAAACAGTGGTCCTGGGAAGTCCCCAGGGACCTGAGTTTGGAGACCTTGCCCACCCTGCAGAGACGGGGCTCTAAGGAATGGACGCGTAGGCCACCCACTGCTTGGTGATGCGGGAAGTGGGTGGCACGTAAGTAAAGGAAGTTATCTCTCGGGGGTTCCCGAGGACTTGTAACCATTTGTGTTCATTCACACATCATCAGTTTGGGGACAAAACGTCCCAGTACAGACTACCTTGGCCACATGAACAACTTCCTGAGTTCTAGGCTAAAGAGTCCTGTCTGATAAGTTCTAGACCCATTCCTCTTGGGTGGCCAGCAAGCTCCCTGCTTCTTGAGTGGGACCCAGGAGTTCAGTGTTAGTCTGGACACACCAAAGAGTAAAGCGAAGGTCAAACCTGGTCCTCAGAAAGGATCTGGATGAGTCCTCCCTGACTGGTAAGGCATGGGTGGTGTTCCTCAAAGTATATCTGGGCCCAAGTGTATCACAATCTCCTGCGGAGCTCATTACAAATGCAGTTCCCAGGCCATGTTCTAGAAATACTAAATCATAAGTCCTGGGGGTGGGACATAGGAACTAGCATTTTGAACAGCCACCCTAGGAGATTCTTCTGCTTAATGTAAAAATTCTCTCTTGGGGGTAGCTGCTATTTGTTTAAATAAAAGACAAAGTTTTATATAAAATGTATCTCTACTGTAAAACTTCCAGGATTTCTCAACCTTGGCACAATTGACATTTTGAATCACATAATTCTTTGTTGTGAGGGACTGTCCTGCACATTATAGGATGTTTAACAACATCCCCGGACACTAGATACCAGTAGCATCCAACAGTTGTAACAACCAAAAATTTAAACACGCTCCAGACACTGCCAAATGTCCTTTAAGGGAAAAACCCTGCCCTCAAAAGGGATTTGCTAATGAAATCAGACCTGAGCCCAGTGTGTTGTGTGTGCTTCACCATCCTTGGAACGACCTCCAGGCCTGGGCACCTCCAGGCCAATGCCCACACCAGACCCCGGCCCTCCTCACCACCCTCCAGCTGCAGACGGGCTGAAGCCAGTTCACACCGTCACTCTCCTGGTTGTGGCGTAAAGCCAGGCCCTTTAATAGCTCCCCTGCCTGTTCTCCACCCTCCACCTAACGCTCCCCATTTCCGCCACATCTCACGGATGCTCCTGCTGCCCAGCCCCCTCACAGGCCGGGGAGACAGAAAGCAGGCCAGCAGTGACAAGTGGTGCTGATGAGGCTCTAAGCAGAGGGCAGGCGTGGAAGAATTCTCCTTTTGTGAAAACAGGAAGTTTATCTTGGTGCTTACTCTAAAGTACACATGGTCATGGTAGAAAACCTGGCAAGTGCAGAACAATATAAAGAAGACATAAAGGTCACTCGTAATTCCTACGCCCACACAGGCTGTGTTGACACCTAGGAGGCATCCCCCCTCAGCTACTCCTACCTCCCTGGCGGGTGTGCGGGCAGGATACCTGGGTGGATGGGACACTTGACCGAGGGCAATAAAGGGCATTCAGTGTTCCAGGTTAAACGTCTGCTTTATTCAGACCCGGTGACCAGAGGCCCCGGCAGACTGTCTTGCAGGAGATTTTGCATCTGAGTGTCTCCCTGCCTCACCCTCCCAAGAACGTGCTCCTGCAGATCAGAACTCGTCCTTTATGTCAAAATGGGGCTGGTCTTCAGGCTTGAAGTTCAGGTTGGGGCTGCCGTCCTCATTGAGGATTCTTCGGGCCGTGTAGCCGACGATGGGATACTTGGCTTTGTACACTTTGGTGAAGACGTCATCCAGGGATTCCAGCTCCTCGGCCGTGAGGCCCGTCTGGGGGAGCAAAGCCCAAGAAGTACAGGGGTGGGAATGAGTGAACAGTGCTTGGCAAGGCCTCGCGCCATCCCTGCCCTGCCCCCACTTTCCTCTCCCCACGTCCCTAAGGCAAGAGAAAAAATAGCTCAAAAGCCAGATCAGGTACCATTTTTTAGAGACAACGCTGTGTCTGCACGTGTGTTGGGGGGTGATGTGGGGCGGGCAACGGCTGCATCAGGTTTCGCGGTTTGACTGATGTAGGAATTAAAGACACCAGAGAACTCCCAGCCGGGTGGGTGTGGGGACCGCTCGTCGTGGGGGGTGCTCTGCGTGGTCTGCAACCACTTCCTCTGCCCAATTAATCTCACAGCTCTCTACAGCCTCTCATTATAGATTTATACACCCCCCCCACTCAGTAGTTTCTTCATGTTTCTATAATGTTGCAGTTTAAGAGTTTGACTCATCTGAGCACAACTGCGGTGAATGCCAGCCTTTCTGCGGGGATTATTTAGACCCTGAAATCGTTTCTGTTAATGCTATTTTCTCCTTCACAGAAGTCTGAGCAGGGGGAGACTCGGCTTCTCCAGCCTGTTCATCCCCGGAACTACCAAGAGTGGCCTGGAAAGTGGGTCTCAGAGACTAACAGCAACTTTATCAGAGGCTGGAGGTGGCGGGTGCAGACTGGAAGGGGGATGGGCTGCCAGAGCAGGCGGGAGCCAAACTGTGAAGATCACTGAGCTTGATCACACGGTCACAAGACTTGACTCCGCAGGCAGTGGGGAGCCACGGAAGGTTTTTGAGCAGGAGGGGCACAGTAAGAGATCTACTTTAAGAAAACAACTGGCGACCACACTGAACAGTCTGGAATGTTACCAGGTTACTTGGGAAGTTCTGCTATTGCTCCGAGGTGGGGGGGTGGGGAAGGCCACAGCCAAGGAGGTGGGGCCCTTTGACAGAGGCTCATAATTGGGCTCACAGTGTCGTGGGTGAGGTCTGCAGGATCCAGGGACATCCTGGCCACCCCTCTGGTGGAGTCCTTCCCGGTCAAGGCGTTATAGGGGGCTCCTCGACCATAAAACTCTGCAGTGGGGAGGAAGGAAGAGCAGGTGAGAGGATGTGCACAGCGCAGCCAAGAGCCTGTGCACCGCGGGGGGCGAGGGCTTCTGAGACCCCTTCCAATCCTGGAAAGGCTCCAGCCGGGGCGACAGCAGTGAGCATGGAAAGTCCAATAAGCTGCCCGCAGCCATCTGACTGGATTCCGCTAATTCAGAATGTGGAATAAGTCACACATGCTGGGCTGAGGGGTGATTTTTTAAAAAAAAATACAGAATGAAAATAATCTCTTAAAAATATTTAAAATGTAAACAAGAAAAATGTCTTCCTAAATGTTCATGGAAGCCAAGTCTATTTCCATACATCTTTTGTTTGGTATCAAATAAAAAATGAACCATTACAAGACTGCTTCCACGATATCAGCTGTAGTTTCCCTTAGGGGAAGCATGAGATGGCATTAAAATGTTCTGTAATATTCTATGATCTCAGCCCTTTGCTCAGTAATACTTTTCCTTTCACCACTTTAACCAGGGCACATCATCCAGTTTGACTTTGATTCTACAGGCAACAGGAAGCCATGGAAGACTTGAGCTGGAGCATGATACTATTAGAAAAACTCTGTTGAAGTACAGCACTGACAAAGATTGTGAACTCAGGGACTTCCCTGCAGAGTGGTTAAGACTGCACTTCCACTGCAGGGGGGCGTGGGGTTCGATCCCAGCCAGGCAAAGTGAGATCCTGCGTGTAGTGCGGCCAAAAAGAAAAAAAAAGTTGTAAACTCAATCTGTGGGGAAAGGACTTGCCCAGCGTTCCCTCCCTTCTCTCACACCTCCAGCGCCCACTCTGACGGCCACGCTCCCCCGAGGTAAGGATTCATAAGGCCAAGCCACTTACCCTTTCCAGAAGTGACATCAAACACCACCCCCTTGACTGCCATGTAGATGGGCTGATCTTCCTAGAAAGCAGGAGAGAAGCTGTGAGGAGGAGGCAAAGAGCCCAGCTCCTCCAGCTCAAGTTAGTAAAATTAAAATCTCTTCCCATCATGGGCTTTGCGGAGGGCGGAAGTTGTGGTTACAAAGCAGCCCTCTAGAAGCCAGTCCTTGGGGAGCTCGCCCTACCTGCACAATGGCATGCCCACTCACTAAAACCTGAAGAAGTTAAAGCATCATGACAAGCCTATGGCAATACCTTTCTTTAAATTGCGAACTGAAGCAACTCTATACAGATAAAAATTCAAAAGAATATTAAATGAATTACCTAAACAGTCCACATTGCCTTTCATCTTCATCAATGTACATACATGGGTGCAATCAGTATGAATGATCTATTTTATATTTTGTTTCTTATGGGTAATATTAGTTCATATAAACATTTTCATGTATTGAAATAACCAAAACAGCTGTCACTTAGACAGCTCTATCTTATTTCAGTGACACTGTGTACCTGTTCCTTAGCTATTCTTCTATTTTGGGGATTTGGGTCATTTCCAATTTCTTAGAACTATAAACGGCAGCATTACGAATATCTTTCTACAAGTGACTTTCTAATTTGTTGAGTTATTTCCTTGAAGCCTATTTCAATATATTGAATATAAGTAGATGAACAATGTAATCGTTTTATATTTCACCGGTGTGTCCTTCAAAAAGTCATTTGTGGTGCTAGCAATACACAAGCAATACTGTTTTCTTGCAGTTCCTTGGGCTTTACACTTTATTTTTGGCTATATTCGTGGGTATACGAAGGGAAAGATAGAAAAAAATGTTATTCTCAAGCGACAGATAAGGAGTCTGGAGGAATTTTAAGTTAAAATCAGAAGGGGCCTTGAAGATAATCTATCTAACACTTTCATTTTACAGATGCACCTTCATCATCCAGGCCTGGGGAGATTATGAGACCTGCCCAGAGACACAGAGCAAATCAGAGGGACAGTAGTTTCTGGAACCTGGAGCCCGGGAAGCCAAGGCTCAGTGCCTTCCCTGTCCTGCCCCACCAACAGGCACACAGCACGAGGACAGTGCAGTGTCCTGGGAAATGCATTCAAAAGACCCAGGGGCACGAGGAAAGACACAGGGAGTGGGTCGGAGGTACCCAGGCGTTAGGGAACCAGGGGAGCCGCCTGCATCAACGAGGCGGGGCCTTTATCTCTCCTCCGGGTCTTGGGCTTGCTTTACCTTCCTCCCTGCCTGTGGCCAAGCAGGGCCAGGAGACAGTGCCACGCAAGCTTCCATGACAAAGGGGTACAAGAGCAGTGGGGCAGAGGAAGGAGGGCCTCTTCCACACCTGGGAGAGCCCTGGCGCCTGGGTGCAGGCAGGAAGATGGGAACTCCCGGGCCTCCAACACCCTCAGACCCTGCACCAGAGGCTGGGGACAGAGCAGAAGTTCCTCACTGGTGACCCTTCTCAAAAAAGAGGGAAACTACTATAGATGTTTTTTCCTGCAGAAATACCTGGGCACTCCAATAGTCTAAGGCCATGTTTTCCTAACTGCAATTGGCATTGGTAACATATTAGTGGGTCATGGAATCAATTCAGTGATTTATCAACAGATTTTTTTAAAAAAATGAAATAGGAAAAAAAAAGGTTCAAAATAGAACAGAGGCTAGAAAACATCAGAGGGCATCATACATAGTAAGAGTGAGCACAGTTTCATGGCACTTTTGCTTCAGTTGTGTGTGTGTGTGTGTGTGTGTGTGTGTGTGTGTGTACACCAGGGTAGGATGCAAAATACATTCCTCAACACAGCCAAAACGTCTGCAAGCCGTCATTTTGTCGTATAATTAGAGAGGGAGGTTTCACCTCTTTGCTCACCTGCTTCCATCCAGTGGCCTTCACTGTCTGTTTACTCTTTATCGTCTGTCCAGAATGATTCTTTCCGAGGAATTACAGTCCTACCCTTCACTATTGTTGTTTTAGAAAAGCAGAAAACAAGTGTTACCCCATCCCCCCTCAGCACAGGTTCCAGGGAGAGCTGGTGACTGAGCACAGACAAATTCCATTTACAAAGAATAACCCCGAAGCCTAGAGGGCCCTTGGGCAAGCTCAAGGTCCAGGGTCGCCCTAAATAAACTCAGACGCTCAACAACATATCTGGTCATCCTTGCCCTCTAAAATCTTCCTCTTAGCTGAACCGATGTACCTCCGAACAGGTCACTGCCTGGAGTGATGGAAAGGGAGACTCTTGGTGGCTCACTTTCTTTGTATAAACCAGAGGAAGTACAGCCTCGTCCACCTCTTTTGCTCACTAGCTGTGTAACCTTGGACAAGGTACTCAACCTCCTTATGTCTCCTTCCTCACATGAAAAATGAGATGATAATAATAGCTCCTTCCTCATGGGTCATCATTAAAGGAGTTAATGCTTTAAAGTGGTTAGGACAGTGCGTGGCAGGGTTGGCTCTATACTGTTTGCTAAATACAGGCATCTGGTCCCAGGCCCAGACGTCGTGCTGAGGGTGTGGGGGCACGCGGGGGGGGGGACGGTGGTGTGACTCTCACTGCATTTGGTAACCTACGGTGCAATTAAGGCAGAAAACATATTTTCTGAGGGTAGCCAAAATCAGTTTTGCACTTGGAGGGTGTAGGATGACATTCCCTCAGGACCATGAAGTCACTCTGGCCTCCCTCCCCCAAAGCTAACTGCTTCATGACATCTGCTTTCCTTAATAAACCCATCCGCCCCCCACCCCTTTCCTCTACCGCTAAGGCAGGGGAAAATATCGTTCACATGCCACTGGCTCATCTCCACTGGGGAAAATTCTGCAGGTTCCAGACTCTGACATACAGGCTGCAACAGCAGCAGTGAAGAGGGTACACACCTCTCCCCCCCGGTCCCGGCACACGTTGATTTCCCGAGGAAGAACAATGCCCAAACTCATGAATGGCTTGTGATTTATGCTGCTTTTCTGTTCTAAAAGCTCAACATGAGGGTAAGGCATGCAAGAATATTATTTTGATCATATTGCCTGGGCTGGGCCCTCAGCCACATGGGCTGGCTACTAGAGGCCTGTAATTCAGGACAATTAATATGTTTCAGGTGTGATCAAAGGGAGGGCGAAGAAATGTACATTTTCTGAGAATCTAGGGTGCTAGGTTCTCTCCATATGTTATACATGTTTACTTATACTAACATTTGTCACTTAGGTCCGTTTTTACAATGACCTTGTGAAGAAGGGATTACTATTACATGTTTTGTAAATGAAGAAACTGAGGCTTAGAGTTTAAATAACTTGCCAACAGTTTCTCGGCTGGTAAATAAATTGCTGGAATTCAGACTCACACCTGTTTGATTCTAAAGCCCTTCCCACGACATTCATTCTTGTGGAAAACCTGAACGCCAATCTTTGACCTATAATTTGTAAACAGGGAAGCCCCGCTATAAGAACAGCTGATATGACATGGCAAAAGCTGCCGATGAAAGTATGTGATCAATATCTCTAGTTATAAGGGCAGCTGAAGAAATCAAGGACAACAGGGAGGCCCTCTGGAGCACATGTGACCTTTCTCAACCTACTTTCATTTTTGTTCAACATGTTTACTCTGTGAGCTATGGGTTACCTACAGGAGAGGTGCCTAAAATGACCTCCTCTGTGCAAGCTTTACTAGAATTCCTGGGAGAATGGGCTTTCAAGACGCACTGAGGAGGCTGGATTTCAGCAGGTATTCCAAGAGGACTAACTCATGCTGGAAGCACACGGGTAGCTATCTTCACACGCCCACATGGGAATGATTCAGGGAGCCACGCTGTGGGTCACTCTGATAACCTAAACTTCCCCAAAGGGATAAAGCAGCACGGGGCCTCGTGCAGTAGATCCAGAACACAGTGGGTTCTGTGAAAGACACCAGCTGCCAGGACACCTGTCTTTCATGATTTCCAACCCGAAGCGTCCACTGAAGAGACCATGAAGTTCCCTGCCCGGGTGTGCGAGCTCTCACCACAAGCCAGAGAGCAGAATGTGGGAGAGGTGGGTCTGCCTTGGCTCTCATCCAAAAGGATTATAACAGAAATGAGAATTCACAGCTAGATGTTTCAGAATGACTTGTTACACAAGGTCCACAGTCCCATAGCAGAATCTCGTGGGGGTCGAACTTGTTTTGGAATTCAGAATTTGTGGGATTTTAGAAAGGTGTTATGGGGCACGTGCCAGAACACCTACAGGGGGTCTGAGACAGCACCCCATCATCATCTATATCGATATTTCCACAGTAAAGCAGAACCATGGATATTCACACTAAGTAGGATAAAGACTACAGGTAGACTTGTGTAGCTGCAACACAGTTCCATCACCAAAGGCGTTCAGATCAGGCAGAGTTTTGCTGTCAAATGACTTATTTAAAAAAAAAACAAAAACTTTCTGGGACTTCCCTGGCAGTCCAGTGGTTAAGAATCTGAGCTCCAATGCAGGGGGCACAGGTTCGATACCTGATCGGGGAACTAAGATTCCCGTATGAAGCACGGTGCGGCCAACGGAAAAAACAAAAAACCAGCTTTTCAGAGCTTATTCAATTTCTGGATTGCATAAGAGGATTATGGACCTGTTATAGTGCCTCTTGTTTGTATCTTTAATGATAAGCTAATAAAAATAACAGTAGCTAAGATTGATTAAGGCTTACCACGCTAAGACTACGCCAGGCCCATGCTAAGCACGTTGCATGTCACCATCTCATTTAGTCCTCACAAAACCCCCACACAGAGGAGGAACTCTTATTATAGCCATTATGATGGTCAGTTTTATCTGTCAACTTGGATAGGCGACGGCATCCAGTTATTTAGCACTTATCTAGGTATTGCTGTGAAGGTATTTGGTAGATGTGATTAACATCTATAATCAGTTGACTTTGTGTAAAGGAGATTATCCTGGATAATCTAGGTGAGTCCGATCGATCGCCGTCAGTTGAAAGGCCTTAAAAACGGAAGGGAGGTTTCCCTGGGGAAGAAGAAACTCCGCCAGTGGGCTGTAGCATCTGCTCCTGCCAAGGGTTTCTGGCCTGCCCTTCCTGAGAGCCTGCCCTATGCCTTTCAGACTTACCTAGCCAGCCTGCATGATCACGTAAGTCAATTGCTGCAATTAAAAAAATATATATATATATTTAATTTTTTTTTTTTTTACTGGTTCTGTTTCTGGTGGAACCCTGACTGGTAACAAGCACCACATATGAAAAAAGAAAACTGAGTCTCCAAGAGGTTTTAGCTACTTGCCCAAAGGGACTCAAACCCAGATATGATTCAAAGGTATAATGCTCTAACTGTACTATTTGTATAATATATTCTACAAATGGTAATACTTCTAAGAGTGAAAGGCTGTGCTATTAAATAATCATCCCAGGACAACAGGCATAAACCAGAATCATCTAGGGCAAACCTCAGCACAGGGCAGCTCTAACCAGCTGCACTCAGCTGTCTCTCTCCTCTCTTACTCTCTCTGCCTACAGACATCCTCTGGGCTCCACACCCCAAACAATTCTCTCCTTAACCCTTTTCCATCTCAAGCTTCCCTCTCTTCTTCCCGCAGCTGAGTATCAATCAATAACATCAGCATGAAAAAACTAAGGGTCCCTTCCCAGTCCTTATCCTGAACTCTGGATGTGGTTGCTACATGTAATCTCCACTTAGAACTCTCTTTTCCCCTGGGTTCTGTGCTGGGGTCCCCAAGAGCACCCCCACATTTGGAGAGTCACAAGGTCTCATAGAACTTAGCATGCAGTTGTATTCAGAGCCAGGATTTATTACAGTGATGTTGCAAGGGTCCACAGCTGGGTCATAGGGGAAAGGACGCAGGTGGATTCTAGAGGAATCTACCTATGGACTTCCTTATGTTGTCTCCCTCCCACGAGGGGGCCACACAGAGCACATTCTTTCCCTGGCAATAAAATGCAGCAACACATGTGTGACGTTTCTGCCCAGGGAAGCCCATGAGATTCAGAGCCCAAGGTTTTTAATGTGGCCTGGCCATGCAGGCCCTCTCTGCCTATCAGTGTTCAACATGAACACACAGTTTGTACAGAGGCCAGACTGGGGATTCCCTGGTGGTGCAGTGGTTAAGTATCCACCTGCCAATGCAGGGGACATGGATTCGATCCCTGGTCCGGGAAGATCTCACATGCCACAGAGCAACTAAGCCTGTGCACCACAACTACTGAACCCTGCACATGGGCTGCAGCTACTGAGCCCGCATGCTGAAGCTACTGAAGCAGGTGTGCCTAGAGCCCATGTTCTGCAACAACAGAAGCCACTACACTGAAAAGGCCACACACTGCAATGAAGAGTAGCCCCTGCTCGCCACAACTAGAGAAAGCCCTTGCGCAGAAACGAAGATGCAACGCAGTTGAAAAAAAGCCCAGACTGAGCCACCTTTATCTGTCAGGGAAGTGTGGAACATCCTGGAAATCCAGACACCAGTCAAGGCTTTTCTAAGGACAGTGGGCCTGTTATGTTACTCTTTTCTGCACAGATGCCCTGACCGGGTACCATCTGGCTTCCTGCTGCTCCAAAAAAATGGTGTCCCTTAACATCCAGTCACATCCCTGTCTTCTTCCTTCTGTGTTCTCAATGGCTCAGGCTTCTAACCAACCTCTCTTTACAGTGATGCCCAAGCTAGCACCACTGTCGAAGGCCCAGGTTTTTAAGTCCCTCTTGTGAACCTTGTCCAACTAAGGCTACTTAACTTGGGAGTTAGGGAACCCACACCAAAGGGGTTTAACAAGAGAATATTAGGTTCCTTCCTTGTTCTACCACTAACTGGTGGCATGCCTCAGTGTCCTCACCTGTAAAAGCAGAAGGTTGATTGCTATCAACTCTGAAATGCTGTAGTTCCCTGATTCCCCCACGAAACTGGTCCCCCCACCTCCTGATCTAATATCTTCTCATGTACAGCATCCTGTCCCCACACTCCACAGCCATCACACTGGGCCCCACCAACCCCATTGGTCAGGTGACTGTGAGGAGTATCCTAGACACGTCCAGACTGCTGACTGATGTGGGCGCGTCTCGGGGTGGGGGTCATCTGTGTCTCCAACCTCCGATCTACCCCTCTGCCCTCTCCCCCAGCTCTGGCTCAGCCTCAAGAGCACAGGCCCTAAAAGGCAGTGCGAGGAGTCGACTGCAGCGGAGGCCTGGGAAATGGAGGCAGGAAGACGAAGTGCAGGGACAGTCCGGATCACTCCTGGGCTTGCCCCCAGTCCCGCCTAACCCAGGGAGCAGGCCTCGCTTCGCTCTCTCCCTCGCCTGCCACTGCCCCAGGGAGCAGGCAGAAGTGTCCGTCCCCAGCTGATGCTCACACTGAAAACAAAAAGGTTCTGAGGTTCGTGCACAGACCGCCAGATGCGTCTCAAGAAAACAGCTCACCGGAAGAGAGGGAGAAGCGCGGGGTGGGGTGCTCTGGCTTGGGAAGGGGGAAGGGGGAAGCAGGGTGCCCCGACTGCTGGGGACACCCCCCTGGCGCCCAGGCGGCGACCCAGGCCCGGAAAGAGGAGCCAGGCGGGCCTCGCGCCCAGCTCAGAGCCGGGGCGCCGGGAGGGGGCGCTCTCCGCGGCCCGCGCCTCGCCCCCCGCCCCCGCCCCCCACGCCCCGAGGCCTCCCCTCGGCGCCGCGACCTCCCGGGACGCCGGAGTCCGCCCGTCCCTGGGCCCGTGCGTCCCCCGCTCACCTCCTCCCCGCCGTAGCGGGCCAGCTCCTCCTCCGTGAAGAGCCGCACCGGGGGGCCGTGCTCGGCGGGGCGCGGCGCCTGCCCGGCCCCGGCTGCGGGGAGCCCCGCGGCCAGCGCCAGGCCCAGGGCCAGCGCGGCCAGCCAAGGCAGCCGCCGCCCGGGCGCGGGGCCCGCCATGGTGAGCGCGCGGAGCCGGGCCTGGGGCGGCCTGGGCGGCGGAGCCCCGCGCGCGCCCGCCCGCCCCGCGGCCCCGGAACCCCGCCCCGCGCGCGCCCGCCCCGCGGCCAGGGGCCCGAGCGGGACCCCACGCCTTCCTCGCGCGGCGGGGCGCGCTCGGTCGCCCGAACCCCGAAGCCGGAAACCTGGAGTTAGGATTTTTTTTGTGTGCTCCCGACTCCAAACTACGGCCTGAAAGTTTCGCCAAAGAGTAGCGTATGTCACAGCAGTTGCTTGATTAGATACAGAATTGACACAGCGAACATTCCAGCACCTAGGAAGGTATATTTATAACCTAGGACCCCAACTTTATTAATTCACTTTTACTTTTGGCTGATTTTTCTTCCCAGTTGTGTTTAAATTTCGGGCCCCCAAAGGATTCTTGCAAAGGGTAGGGCACAAGACATGCACTGAAATAATAGCTAACATTTGTGCAAGGATTTCTTCATTGATTTATTCAGCAAATACTTTTTGAGCGTCTGCATGCATCAGGTCACTGGAGACACAGCGCTAAACAAGAGAGATCCAGGCCCAATGGAACTTACATTATATGGGCGAAAGAGACAAGAAGTAAGATACGTAAGTAGTATGTTAGATGGTGATGAATGCTAGGGAGCGAAGAAGTGGGCAAAGGAATAGAGAGCATTGGGAGTTGCGATTTTAAATAGGCTGACCGCACTGAGAAGGCAATATTTGTATAAACATGTACAGGAGGTGAGGGAGGTAACCCGGGGAAGGGCAATCCCTGCGAAGGGAAAACTCCTGCTTAAATACTGAGGAAGGAGAGTGCCATGCTTGTTGGAGGAACAGCAAGGAAGGAAAAGGGGTAGGAGGTGAGGTCAGGGAGGTAAGGGGGTAAAGGGGGATGGAAGTGGGGAGCAGATCTTGTGGGGCCTCACAGCTTATTTTTGAATGACTTTGGCTTTTAGGCTGAGTGAATGAATTAACAGAGGAGTGAACTAAAATGTATTGAGAAGAGATTGAAGCAGGGAACTACTGTTATAATCCAGGAAAGAGATGATGGTGGTTTGGCCCCAGGTGGTAGCAAAGGAGGTAGTAAGAAGTGGCTGGATCACAGATTTGTTTTGAAGGTGCAGCTGGCAGGATTTGCTGACATATGAGACAGGGGGTCTGAGAGACAGACAGGAGCCAAGGATAACCCCAAAGGTTTTGGCCTGGGCAGCTGGAAGGATGGCATTGCCACTTACTGAGATAAAGAGAGACAGTAGGAGGAGCAGGTTTTGGGGAAGATCAAGATCAGGCTTATTCAGTTTGAGAACACTTAGATAGCCAAGTGGAAGTATCAAGTAGACTGTTGGCGATGTGAATCTGGAATTGGAGGAAGAGTTCCAGGCTAGAGATATACATTTTGGAATCCTTGCCTATAGGTTGTATTTAAAGCCACAGAATGGATGAGATTGTCAAGGAAGGACATGTGGATCGGAAGGAGGGAGGACCAAGGACTGCGTTCTAGGGGCTTGCCAACATTTTGTGGTTGGGAGAATTGGCCACCAAAGATTGGCTTGCTGTGTGCCAAGCACTTTTATGTGTATTAACTCATTTAATCCTCACTGTAACTCTATGAAGTAAGAACTATTATTATCACCCATTTTACAGATGATGAAGCTGAAGTGCACAGACTTGCTCAAGGTCACACAGTAGGTGGCAGAGCCAAGACTCAAGCACAGGCCCTGTGTCCCAGAGTCTGTCTCTGACCGCCAGGCTACACCTACCCTCAGTGACTGCACCAAGTTCTCATCCATGTATTTCTTCAACAGAATGGGCTTCTAGTACAGAGCAGCCTAAACAGGATCTGTCCACAAATCATCTGAACCTTAATTTCTACATCAGTAACATACCAGCCTGCTTCCTGGATAGGACTGTGTTGAAACTAAAAATGATATAGATGTGAAAAGCCGTGTAAGCTGTGCAGTATCCATGTTACCATGTCACAGGGTCTCTGGGTTAAAAGAGGCCCCTCTAAATCCTTAGAATATCACCCCCTTCCTGACGCATCCTGTTCCTTGGCATATGGGGTGCTGCTTCTCTGCTTGTAGCCCTTTCTCTCCCTCTACAGTTGTATTTGTTAAAACTGTTCTGAACCAAAAGAAACTCCCTATAATTTCTACTGGTCATATATAGCTTCCCCGTCCCTGAGATGCTGAGTGTGAGTCTATAATTTAATAGCATGTTCTTATGCCCTTGGATTTCTCCAGGCATTCCCCCCGATTGCCCTTCCTTACTTGAACCCAGATTTATTTTTACAAATGAATCAGTCATTTACCTGTAAGGAAAACAGAAACTACTAAGTAAAACAGAATGGCTGTAATGCAGGGAGTTGGTTATATAGGTGATGGAAGAGGCTGAGAAGAAACCCTGAGGGAGCCCAGAGATTAGCAAAGCAGGAAGATTAGCAACATCTTGGTGGTTTTAAAGTTTAGGAGCCTGGGTCACCTAACTGAAGCTACAACCGCAAAAAAACCTTTGCATCAGGGGCTACAGCTATGGAAGGGAAGCTGCCGGGGGCAGAGAGCAAGGGAAAGAAAAACCCTGGCCTCCTCCTTGCCCAGATCCCCTCAGTCTCCCAGCAGGGCTTCCTCTTAACTGAACCCAGTGGAAACCCAGCCTTCAGGGCCAGTCCGTGTAACCCAGAGCTGAGCAGGAGGTAGAGAAGGGGATCTGAGAACAAACAAGCCCGGGATCAGCACAACCCAGGCTCCACGATCTGGTCTCTACCTGCCTCTCTGCCTCTGTCTCCTAAGTGCCCCTCCACAGGTCCCTCCAGCCACTTTGCCTTCTGCTTGGGTCCCAGCCTGGGCCTTGGTTCCGTACCGGTGCTCTCTTCCTGGGGTGCAGGTTGTCTTGACCCTCTTGTCACTGAGGTCTCAACTCACAAGGAACTACCACCTGGAGGCCTCTCTTGACTCCCCACAATCAGCACTTCCCCCCACTGCTGCCCTGTTACTTGTGATCACATATTCTCTTTTCCTTTCTTTAGAGCGCTTGTCACTACGTGAAATTATTTTGTTCGTCTATTTATTCAACTACCCTTTGAGTACCAGTAACTGCCAGGCACTGTTGGAGGCACTGGGATAGGGCAATGAACAACACACAGAAGCACCCTGCCTTCATGGAGCCTTTATTCTAGTGCAGGGAGACTGAAAATAAATGGAAGTCAGAAGGTGGCACACTCTAGAGAGAAAACTAAAGCAGCCTAGGGGGATGAGCTGGCAGTGGGGTTTACTGTTTTAACAGGGAGCTCAGAGGAGGCATTGCTGATAAGGTGATCCTGGGAGAAAAACCTGAAGGCAGTGAGGAAGTGAGTCATAGAGCTATCCAGGATAAGAGGAGTCCTGGAACAGGAAACAGCCAGTGCAAAGGCTCTTAGGCTCAGCATGTTAAAGCTGAGAGAGTAAGGGGAGGAGGAACAGGAAAGTTAGGCGCTGCAAGACAGATCCTTATAGGGCCTTGTAGGTCACAGTGAGGACTTTGGATTTGGAGGGATCAGAGAAGAGGAGTGACGTGAACTGATTCTGTTTTGCAGACTCTCCCTGGCTGCTGTGTTGGAAATTGACCATAGTGGTGACCAGCTAGGAGGCAACTGAAAATAATCCATGAGAAATGCTGGTGGTTTGTACCAGGGCGGTGATGATGGAAGTGGTGAAAAGTGGTCAGATTCTGAATAAAGTAGAGCCAGCAGGACTTGCTGATTTAGATGTGGAGCAAAAGAGGAAGGGAGGAACTGAAGATGACTCCAGAGTTTTGACCAGAGCAAATGGGAGAATGGCGTTTATGACAGTGAGAAAGACTGGGAGGGGAGTGGACTTGGGATAGGATGATCAATAGTTTCATTTTGAACCTTGCAATAACCATTAACACTAATATACTGCATCCTTACAATGTGCCAGATGGTGTTCCAAGTACTTTACATTTGATGACTCAGTTAATCCTCTCAGAACTCTATGAATAGGTAGTAATATTCCTATTTTACAAGTCAGGTAACGGATGCACAGAGAGATTAAATGAAGTTCCTAAGATCACAGAGTTGGTAAGTTGCAGAGCCAAGACTTAGAACCAGGCAGTTTGGTCACAGCTACCCACTGCTGCTGCCAGGTGGGCATCCAGTAGAGAAGTTGCTTAGGCACCTGGGCAGGCGAGCCTGGGCTCAGGGGAGGGCCGGAGGCTGGAGATACGCATTTGTATTCACTTGGGAATTGTGTTTGATGCCTAGGGCTGCCATACCAAAAAATGCAACCAACTTGGTTGCTTAAAATAACAGAAATGTGTCCTCTCACAGTTCTGGAGGCCAGAAGTCGGAAATCAAGGTGTCAGCTGGGCCATGCTCCCTCCAAGGCTCTGCATGGAATCCTTCCTTGCCTCTTCTGAGCTTCTGGTGGTAGCTGGCAATCTGTGGGATACTGCCCATTGCTTGGCCAAGGATGGAGCCTGACCTCCTGAGCCATGACCTGTAACCAGCAGGTGAATGATTAAAGCCACCTTGGCCAACAGCTGCATCACTGCAATCTCTGCTCCTGTCATCACAGGGCGTTCTCCCTGTGTGTCTATCTTCATACCATCTTCCATCTTTCTGTAAGTTCACAGATTATAACAGATGAAGGGATCACCTTGCTTAGTGTGACCTCATCTTAATCAGTGACATCTGCCACAATCCTATTTCTAAGGAAGGTCACATTCTGAGGTACCAGGGGTAGGACTTTAACATATCTTTGGGGGGATACAATTCAACCCATAACAGGAATCCTTAGGGTATAGATGGTAATTCAAGCCATGAGACTAGAGACCACTTTATTAGTCCCTAGGGAGTGAGTGGAACCATCATAGACCTAGCTTGAGGGAGGTCACCCTGTAGAGTTGAGGGGATGAGGAGAAACCAGCAAAGGAGACTGGAGAAGGAGCCGCAAGGAGATGGGAGGCAAAGTGGGAGCGTGTGGTGTCCTGAAGCCAGGGGAGGAGAATGTACAAGGAGAAGGGAGGATGAGCTGAGTCCAGTGCAGCTGATAGATCAAGAAAGAGGAGGATGGGGAAATGGCCAACTGATCTGACAACTCAGAGGTCATTTGTAACCCTAATAAGCACCCTTTCAGCAGAGTAGAGCACATAAAAGCCTGATTAGTGTGTGCTCCTGTGGAAATGGGAAGAGAGGACTAGGGGACAGCAAGTACAGAAAATTCTATTTACATGTTCATGGTCTGTTTGTTGACTTTAGCATGGAAGAGTCACAAGAGCAAGGACCTCGGAGCACCCTATTCGTGTCTGTATCCCAGTGCCCACCACATTGTATTTGTTAAACCATGTCAAGTATTGTATTCATAAGTATCTCCTTCAAATGTGGGGCCCCATAATTTTCCAGAGGACTGATTGGGTTGGGCTGGACTGGAGTTTTCTGGTTCCTTCTAGTTCTAAATTTCTGAGTGTGTGACTTGTTCTATCAACCCCGCGTATAGTAAAGCAGTAAGGAATTTACTGAGTTGTTAGGTGTTATTTGTTCTGGTAAGCAACTGTTAAATGAAATGGCTGGAATAAGTGTTCCATTCATAAATTTACTGAATGCCTACTATGTGTTCGGTGCTATATACTTTGTCCCATTTAATAGATGTGAGAGTAGAAGGCCTGGGTTGGGGTAGGGTGGTCAGAAGATGTAGTGGCGGGCCGAGACCAGCTCGGAGACTCGAGGTGAGTGACGGATGCCGCAAGCTTGAAGAAAACACAGACACAGACTGAAGAAAACACAGACACAGACTGAAGAGAAAGATGGGACCGGGGGACTCAAGACCTCTAGGATCAAGAGCCTTGCTGATGGATTCCACGTTGCTTTTATAGAGTTCTCTGCTTTTATAGAGTTCTCGGCATAGCCTAAGGGTCTAACACTCCCAGGTTAATCCCATAAACAATCATAGGCCTCACATGACTGGGGCAATGATCTTTGTTTGCCTCCTGGGTCCGATTTGAGCAATGTGGATCCGAGCAGGGTGCGGATTTGAGCTGGGCGTGGAGAGCAAAGCAGCCCTGGGGGCAGGAGACCTCTCTCAGAAGGATTAAGGGTCTGTGCCCCACCCCTGTTGGCCCCTCTGCGACTGTGCCTGTCTTAGGTTGTTCCTCCCCTGAGGAATCTTACCCGTCTCTGGCTAACCAGCCATCCTCCAGGGCCAAGCAGGGTGATATGAGGAATGCAGTGAGAAAGGGGCTGCGCCCCCAGAGAGGGTCAATGTTCTGCCTATGCCCCCATAGTCTCCACGCCCCGCACCCTTAGCTCCTCCACTGCTCAAGCAGGTCATTCTGCATCCAGTCGCTCGGCCCACATACTTTAACATTTTCAAGGTTTCAGAAAGACTTCCCACAGTGGCGGCCTCCCACTACTAACACTCTGGAGGTCCAGGGTGCTCTGATGTGGTTGGTGCTACTGTGGTTGCCACTGAGGAGGAAAGAGGCCCTGAGTGGCCCGAGTGCTGGGTTTTGCAGAGTTGCAGCTGCCAGGAACACAGAGCAGCGTTCACCCAGGCATAGTCAACCTCTATCTGCTCCACTACGAAGCGGCACAGGCGGCCACACAGAACAGCTGTTCAGGCAGTGGGAGGAGGGGAAGATGTGGGTCCACGCTGCCACAGGGAAAACACCCAATTTTCCACCACATTCAGGGCCGGAAGCTTTTGCTGCCATGAACAGCACCTTTGGGGTTTTTTAGCCTGACCTATTTTGGCTCAAATAAGGACCTATGAAGCAGGAGTGGGCTTAGCAGTTGCATTCTCAGGTGAACAGAGGACAGCCCAGAGTATTATAAGAACTGTGGGAGAGGGGCAGAGCCAGCACAAGAATCTAGAGTTCCTGACTCCAAGTGTCTGTCCCAGGAATAATGGAAAGAACTTGGATTCTGTCATCTGTTCTTGGGTTAATCTTCACTTGTTCATGGCTTTCTCCCCATCCCTTCTGAAACGAGGTACCTCAGTTTCCTTATCTGTAAAACACAGAGGAAAGTGCCCTCCCTACTGGGTTTCTCGCAGGATAAAAAGGCATAATGGGCACGAACGTGCTTTGTAACACATAAAGTGCTCTCCAGGTACTTACTAAGCTTACAACCCGCCAGGCCGAGCTTCCTCTTGAGCTTACAGATTAGGATCTCCTACCCGTCTGACTTGACCCCCTTGTTCCACTTTCCACTCATTTTCTCCGTCCTTCCCCCTCCAATAAAGAGAGGAAGTAAGAGATGAGGAAAGCACGCGCGTCTAACGTGCGGCTTAAGCCTGGCTCTGGGCAACTCGCAGACTTCGCTGCCCCAAGCGTGCGGAAAGGTGCCCGCACGCCCAGGACTACATTTCCCAGCAACCCTTTCGCGCCGCAGCGGTAGCGGGGGCGAGGCGCATGCGCTGAGTGCGCCCCGCCTGGTCTCGAAGCAGCTCCTGCGAACCGGTTTCTCCTGGGGGAGTCGGCAGGTCTCCGCGCTGCAGCCGAGGTGCTTGCCTCTCTGCTTCCCGCGGACCGTAGTGGGCTCAGGTTTGCCTTAGCTGCGGTCAGTGCCATGATCCGCCATGAGCTCTCCACATCCTACCAAGAGGTACAAGGCAGTGGGGGGCGCAAGCACATTTTCCTGTGAGGCGGAGTGGGTCCGGGGGTCCGGGCGTCCGGGTGTCCGGGCGGCAAAGCCCGCCTCCAAGTAGCGGTGAATGCGCCGGGGGAGGGGTCCCCGCGCGCTCAGAAGCCGCGGGGCAGGAAGGAAGCGGGGCGCCGAGCCTCCTCCGGATGCTGGCTTCGCTTGGCCGAAGGATGGAGCCGGGGCCCCGGAGCGTCGACCCGTAACCAGCAGGTGAATGATTAAAGCCTCGTCCGACCCAGGCTGCAGCGCAGCCCGCCGAGCGGAACCCCCCCGAGGTTCTTTGCTACACGTGGAAGCACCCGCGTCCTCCTCCCAGCTGGACAGAGGCGCGGTGGGCATCAGCCCCTTCCACGCCCAAGGCCTCGTGGCTCCTGCAGCTGCTAACGATAGCGATAATTAGAGCTCGTTTTGTTGGCCAAGTAACTTTGAAAATGTGCTTTCCCCGGCAGAGCTGCTTCTCGCTCGGCTCAGTTTCTCTCCGCAGTCTCACCTCCCACGACTGTAACTCTCACTTGCCAGTTCTTTGTCTCTTTCTTGTTTGTGCGGAGCTACGGGCTGCGATTCCAGCTCTTCTCTTAAACCAGCTTCTCCTCCTGACTCTTACTGAAGCTAGTGAACTGTTCTCCTCCTCCTCCAGGGTCCCAGTCCTTGATCATCTCTGGTTCTCTTCCTTCCCCTGTGCCCCTCACTGTGCTCGCCTCCCTTGGCAAGTTCAGGCAGTTCCACATCCTCAGTCCTCAGGTTTGTGTCCCTGAGTCGCCTCTAACCAACTCTCCCTTTGGTGTCTCCCATGCAGTGCAGATTCATTCAGGGGCCCTGCCTCGATCCCAAAGCATTCCTTTTACATACACCTGATGCTGCCGTGGGCCTCCCCAAAACAGGGCAGACTTCTTAGCAAGCTTTCACAGCCCTGCAGCCCTATCTTGTATTACCTTCATCTCCTCACCCGCCTGGGTTCTGGCCACACAGGAAACTCACCGGGTTAAAAACGTGCTCCTGCTGTGCCTATGCTCACACTATTTCTTCTTCTTTAACCCCTTCTCAAACTCCTGCGGTTAAATTTCTTCTCATTATGCACGGAGGGATCTCAAATCCCGCATGCTCCATGGGGTCTGACTTCCCTGAAGAGGCTAACGTTCTGCCAGTCCTTCTCATGTGAACTGCTACTGTCTTGATCAATACTGATAAATATTGATGTACATTTCTCCCTTTGAAAATGATACTGTGTGGCATATATAAAGCAGATGGCTTAGCCCCATAGCAGAAGGGGAAGCCAAGTTGAAGACAGATGAGATTTGCCTGAGGCTGGCCAATTTTTTAATGTAGGATCTGGGGTAGAATCTGACTTTGGGACACATTTCTGTATTTATCCTACCATTTTCTTTATCCAAAAGGAGCCTGATGGATTTTAACCAGTGCTGTGGATTTTGTGGCCCTTAGATTCTGTACCTGAGGCCCTGACTCTGAAAGTTTTCAGGTTTGTAGGGAATAGAGCACAGTGCATAAATCCTGGGACTTTTAAGTCAAAAAGCCTGCGTTCCTATCCTGCCTCGCCTCTTGCCATCTGTGTGACTTTCGTCAAGACACCTAATTTCTCTAAGCCTCAAGTTTCTTCAACTGCAGAATGAAGGTAATGATAGTCCCTGTCTCCTAGGGCTGTGAGGATGAGATGAGTTGGTACATGAACGTGCTTAGCTCAGTGCCTGGTAGTCATGACCTCTCAGTGAATGCTGGCTCTCATTAACAGGGTGTGTGGGCAGCTCCTGCTTCTGGGGAGCTTTGGGGTCCTGGTTTACAGGACCGTGTCCCTCGCCATCCACGTGTAACCTGCATTATCTCCTTACCCAGGGCTCCTAAAATGTTTATTAACATATAGACAGTTATCCTGCTTGCAGGGGGAAGGCCAAGGGTGGATTCGGTTTCTATTTGGGGGCACCCCCATGGTGGAAGATACTGGAAGGACCCCTCCCCTTGCCTTCTTCAGTGAAGTCCCTGTCTCTTACCTTCTTCAGAAGAAGGAGGCCTTCTGCATCTTTCTTGCATGGGTCATTGTGAGACTGGACCTAGCTCCGAGTTTCTTTGCTGGGGGCAGATTTTGGTTTTACAGGATGGGGCATTTGAGAGTTTAGCCAGTGCTGGGCAGGGAGGTGGGCTCATTATGTCTGTAGGTGGTCAGGAGGGGAACTGGGTTAGGAGCATTTCAGGGTTAGGCTGAACCTGTGCGAGGCTTGGATCAGAGAACGCTGATCCAAGACTAACGTCCTCCTTCCCCTTTGGCCAGCGAGGGCCCTGGGAACCTCTTGATCTGTGTTCCCACTGGGGGCCTGTGTCTCATGGTGCCTTCTCTAACCTCCCAGCCCTCTTTCACGTGTTGGTTTTCTTTTCTTTTGGGCTCGGAGAGCTTTAAATTAGAGGTTTTACCTGATTCTAAAGGGCAGGAGCAGAGGCATAGAGGGAGAGATGGAAGAATATTAGATATGTAAGAGCTTTATTTTCACTTAAGTCTGTTAGGGATGAATTTTTTGTAATGAAAATGTTTTGAGACCTTAAGCGTTGACATTGTGAGCCTCAGAAAATACTTGGGAAACCTGTCCCCTCCCTCACCCTCCTAGTCCAGTGACAGGTCCTCCTCTAAGCTCTGGTCTTGGTGTTTCTTGCTTTTCTCCTTAGCACTGTGGAGCGTTGTTGGTTATCATGGTCCCCATTTGACAGGTGGGAACACGGATGAAGTGAGGGGGAGGTTGCCTGCTGTTAGGCTGCTGAGTGGCACCCGTCTCTGGGATGGCCTGCCCTCCCCGCTTTGTTCTGCCATTTGCAGCCTGAGTTGGTGGACTTTAGCTCCGACACCAACTTCTCTGTTCTCTTTTCTCCCTCGGCAGACTCTAAGCTTGCCTTTTCTCCTTCTTTGGGAAGTGATTAAGAACATCGGTTTTGGAACTAGACCAGCTTGGATTTTGCTCCTGGCTCTATGGCCATGGAAGGTATTGTGGGTTGAATTGTGTTCCCCAAAAAGATATGTTGAAGTTCTAAGCCTCAGCACCTCAGAAAGTGACCTTATTTGGAAATAGGGTCATTGCAGATGTATGTAGTTAAGGTGAAGTCACACACGGAAGTAGGATGGGCCCTAATCCAATGTGAATGGTGTCCTTATAAGACGACTGACCATGTGGAGACACAGGGGCTCCATGTGAAGATGGAGGCAGAGATTGGAGATTGGATGCATCTGCAAGCCAAGGAACACCAAGGATTGCTGGCCATTACCTGGAGCTAGAAGAGAGGCATGGAAAGGATTCTCCCCCACAGGCATTGGAAGGAACCAACCCTGCCATCACCTTGATTTCAGCTTTCTAGCCTCCCTAACTGTGAGGGAATAAATTCCTGTTGTGTTAAGCCACCCAGTTTGTGGTGCTTTGTTATGGCAGCCCTTGGAAACTGACACCCAGGAAGTTGTTTGAATTTTCTGAGCTTCAGTGTGCTCATCTGTAGAATTGGTATAACACATTCTATATCACGTGATGATTTTTTTTTTTGATGACAATTGAGAAGCAGCTTCTGCTTTCTTATTCTAGTCCAGAAAAGCAAAGCTGATGTAGCTGACTTCTTTGCCCTCTTTTTTTTCTCCCTTTAGCTGAGTGAAGAGTTGGATCAGGTGGTTGAGAACTCAGAGCAGGCAGACGAGCAGGAAAAGGAAACAGTCAAAGTCCAAGGTCCAGGGACCTTACCAGGTAAGTGGGTTCAGCGCTGGGGGTGGAGGTGCCAGAAAATGGTGCTGAGCCACTGCTGCAGCTGCAGGCCGCAGTCCAGGGGCCTCGCCAGCCGGTGACCTGTATCAGAGGAGCAGCCCCTGCCTGGTGTCAGATCTCAAGTATTGTCCTCGTTTTAAAGCTATACATATTTAACCAACCTTGGAACAGGGGGTGTGTCCAAGCCGGCATCTGCTCTTTTCTGTCCTCTAGTTTGAGCCAGATCTTGAGGCCAGGCCATTGGACACAATGGCAAGGACTTTGGGTCACTGCTTTTCTGTTCCTTTTTCCCTGGGACACTGTCATAGTTGAGCCTCTAATACCTGGGTTGCTTCCCAGGGCCCTCTGCGAGATTATCTGATAGGCCTTACCTCTCAGACAACAGGCCTCTCCAGTTTTGTCGCCCAGCTGGGTGGTCCCATCTGTAAGGTGGCATCTTGTAGAACCTGGCAGTAGTGGTTGATACCTTCAGTCGCTTCTTCCTCTTGGATACACTCTGCTCCCTTAGCTTCCGTAATGTGACACTTTACTTCTCCGACCACTCCTTCCATCCTGCTTTGCAGTCACCCTCCAGCTCTTGGGTATTAAATGTTTGTCAGAGGCCCCCTTCTCTCAGTCTCTGGTGGGTGCCCTCACCCAGGCCCCCTCCCCTGCTTCAGTCACTGCTCACTCGTGACTGCCATGCTTATACCTCTGGCCCAGAGGTTACCTGTTTACATATCCTCTGTATCCAGATTCTCAGGTGATGGCTCTGCCTGGATGTCCCAAAGGTCTCCCAGACTCTGCATGTCTGAAATTGACCTCATAGTCTCCCCACTGCAAGCTTGGCCCTCTTCCAGTGTTTCCTGTTTCCAAGAATGGTACCATCACCACCCAACTGAACCCGAAAGTCATTCTTTTTTCCTTCCTTCCCTACTTCCCCTTTTCCACTGCCCCTCCGCCGTGCTGACCTTTTACTTTGGGCCTCAGTCCCACCAACAGGCCTTTTTGTTGTTTTATTCCTCTGCCTGGAATTCTCTTCCGTCTGTCACCTCGTTAATACGTAATCATCCTTCAGTTCTCAGCTCACTCATTTTTTCCCTGCAGAGCCTTCTCTGAACTGCTGGCTAGATCACCTCCACGGTCACTTGTGGCCTATGCACCTCTCCCTTGCAGCTGTTGCTGATGGAATGGTGTATGTGTTTGCCTGACTGTTTGATTAAAGTCTCTATTCTACTAGACTGTAAACTCCACCAGGGTAGAGACCAGTCCCTTTTGCTCCCTGTTCATCCCTGGCCATGCAGTAAGGATTCGTTGAATGAATGAGTGAGTGAGTGAATGGAGTCCCAGCTTGACTTCACCTTCTTGGGTGGATTGAGAGAGGTGGGATTTCTGTTCCTCTGGATTCCCGCATTTGTAGGGGAGGGGAATGGGATAGGAAATTCTGTGATTGTGCCTGGTCCTTAGAGAGGACTTTGTAGAAGGAAGGAGCCAGGAAGGGCAGCTAATGTTTACTGACTGCCTCCTCTGGGCCAGGCTCTGTCATTCCCATTGCTCATTTAATTCTTGTAATAATAACCCTTTGGTATCCTTATGATTCCAGATGAGGCTCTGAGGGCCCAGGGAGGTTAAATGAAGTGTGGGAAGATCACGTAGCTGGTCAACAGACAGATTGGATTAAGCTCTGTCTGACTCCAGACTTTCTACTACACCTATGATTTGTAGAAAATATCTTAAGCATCCTTCTATTAAAGCCCACTGTGTAAATGTCATAGCATGACTGCCCCCACTCTGACTCTAGGCATTGCCTCTGAAGCCCTAAGGCCTCAGGGAGAGCTGTTTGAAAGCCATGTGTATTAGTTTCTATTGTTTTTGTAACAAGTTACCAGAAACTTAGTGACTTAAACAGCTCAGATTTATTATCTGAGATTCCTGGATGTCAGAAGTCCAGAATGAGTCTCACTGGGCTAAAATTAACGTGTCGGCAGGTGAATTCTGTTCTGGAGGCTCCAGGGAAAATCCCATCTTAATGCTTTTTCCAGTTTCCCGAGGCGGCCTGCATTCCTTGGTTCACGTCTCTTCTTCCATCTTCAGGTCTTTCTCCTATCTCCTTGTTCTGACACTGACTTCTGCCTCCTCTTCCGTGTTTAAGGAGCCCTTGTGATTACATCGGGCCCATCCAGATAATCCAGGATAATTTCCCTGTTTTAAGGTCAGATGATCAGCAACTTTAATCGCATCTTTGCCATGCAACTTGACATATTTATAGGCTCCAAGGTTGAGGATGTGGACATCTTTGGTGGGCCATTCTTCTGCCTGCATCACCCTGCACGGCCCTCTTGCCCCCAGTCAGAAGAGGCTAGATGGTGACAGCAGGAAGAGGAGGGAGGCCAGACTTGGAAAGATGAAGTTTCCTGTTGTGTTTCCTTTTTTTTTTTTTTTAGTCATTAATGTATTTTTTAATCTCACTTTCTTATTTTTTTTTTTTCTTTTTTTTTTTTTTTTTTTGATTTTTTTTTTTTTTTTTTTTTTTTTTGGGGGGTACACCAGGTTCAATCAACTGTTTTTATACACATATCCCCATATTCCCTCCCTTCCTTGACGCCCCCCCCTCGATTCCCCCCCACCCTCCCTGCCCCAGTCCTCTAAGGCATCTTCCATCCTCGAGTTGGACTCCCTTTGTTATACAACAACTTCCCACTGACTATTTTACAGTTGGTAGTATATATATGTCTGTACTACTCTCCCGCTTCTTCTCAGTTTCCCCTTCACCCCCCGCCCCCTCCCATACCTCGAGTTCTCCATGTGTTTCCTTTTATAGAGAAATGCCAGGCAAATTAGGAAGTGGCCATGATGACTTTTGACCTTGGCAGTTTCTCTTATGCCTCAGATTCCTGGGGCCTCAAAGCCTGAGATCAGTTAGAGCAGGAAGCCAGACCTCAGGCAGAGCAAACTTGGGGTAGTTCCATTGGCCAGCAAGAGCCTTCCCTGCTTTTGGGGAAACTCTGCTGGGCACATCTCCTGTTTAGACTGTAGACAGTCCAGTGCTTAGAAGCCCATTGGGCTGGTTTCAATAATGACTTGGCTTGAATTTGATGACCTGGTATATAACTTTCAGAGCTCATTTCCTGCCCCTGAATCCCCTAAGAATAATGAAAATAATGGTAATGATGACAGCAGCCACCATTGACTAGGTGCTTTCCTGTACTAGGCCTGCGTAGGGCTTTTAATATACTTCATCAGATAATCTTCCCAGCCACTCTCTGAGGGAGATGTTAGTCCTAGTTTATAGACAGAAATCTGGGGCACGGAAAGGTTAAATGCTGTGCTCAGACTTAATGAGTGGCAGGGTTCAAATTGAACCCAGGGCTGTCTCTGAACATATTCTGACTCTGGCTCAGTTGTTTCTGGATGAGATGCTTTCTTGTTCCAGACTCCTCCCCTTCCTCCACCAGAGTCACTCATGGACTCCTTCTCCTTTATGCCAAATGCTAAAACCACAAAGAAGGTGAGTGAGACATGGCTTGCTTCCAGGCACTCAGGCCATGTGGAGAGAGAAGGCAGGTTACCTGAAGTAGAACTTACCTACCTTCCACACAGCCTGCCCTCAGCAACCTGATGAGGTCCTTTTCTCCCTGTTACCTGCTTTCCTAGCATTCAGTATTTTCCCTTTTATAGCATTTAGCACAGCTGAGAGGGCACGTTTATTGAGTATCATTCTGTAGTTAATTGTGTCAGCCCCTTGGCCCTGCCCTTGCGTTCTGTGAGGCACAAAGGTTTGTCCCCCCCACCCCCCATTGTAACTCCAGTGCCTGGTAGAGTGCCTGGCCCTCTGTAAGGTGCTCAGCGTGTATTGGTACCCTGGGGGAGGGAGGTGGGGATTTGGAGCAGGAAAACATCTAAGCCAACTTGAGTGAATGCATGATGGCCAAAGAAATGCTAGAGACAGGTGCCTCAGGAACGAAAGGAGGAGGGCTGGTTGTTGAAGGAAGTGGGATTAATCTGAAGGAAGGTGATACATAGGTGAAAAAGCAGGGCTAGCCAGGGAAAAGGGGTGGCATGCGCAAACACGTAGAGGTGGGAATGAAAATAGGACATTTCAGTATCGGTGGGTAGCCCAATGGTTGGAGCATAGGGTTGAGAAGCAGAGGGAGGTGAGGTAGGAAAGCTCGGCTGGGTCAGACTAGGGGTGGTTTTGAGTGTCGGGGTTTGGACTTTCTCTAGGGAGCAGAAAGTATTTAAAGGGACTGGAGCAGAGCAGTAAGGGGAGTGAAGTGGGTGTTTAAGGAAGATCAGTGTGGCAGTGTGTGGGCCTGGATTAAGGTGAACTGAGACAGCTCTGCCACGTCTAAGGCTGAAGGCTGATGTGATAGGCTGCTTTGATGTGTGGGAGGGGGAGCAGCAAGAATCAAAGATTCTGAGATTTGAAGCCAAGTGAGTAGGAGAATAATAACATACAGAGATAGAGTCCAGAGGGGCAGGTGGCTGGAAGAGAAGATGCTTGTCTGTGGTGGACACCCCAAGTTTCAGGTGATGTGGTGTGTCTGGTTAGAGATGGCCTAGAGGCAGTGAGAGGTATGGGATTCACAGGAGAGAGGACTTGTAGGGGGAGGTTTAGGGGCCTGGAAGAAAGCAAGGAACACAGAATGTGGAATGAGCAGGAGAGGGCCATGAAGGCTGAGCCTCGGAGGGTGTCCAAGTTTGGGGGCCAGAAGAGGAGGTGGAGCTGTAGTTGAATGGAGGGCCTGGAACTAGGAGTCACAAGACAGGAAGACAGTGTGAGGCTGCTGAGTGTTTAGCGGCTAAGATTCGAGCTAAGCACCTAGCGCTCAGGATTATATTCCCAGTGTTACTCTGAGATAAATAATTCCATACCATAATGTGGTAAAAGCCTCAATCTCTTCATTTCCTCTCTATCAGGGGAAGCACAACCACTTATTATTCTTTATAAACAGAGAGATGAGATTAGGCGTGCTAATTGAATAAGCAGTTTATTACATCAGAGATGTAATCACATTGAGGAAAACAGTTAATTAGTCATTACAATCAGTTTTCCATGGAAACAACTGTATATTAATAGAATAGACAAAGATTAGCAACCAAAGGAAAAAATAGGTAAATTAGATCTCATCAAAATGAAAATCTTTTGTGCACCAAAGGATATTATGAAGAAAGTGAAAAAATAGCCCACGGGATGGGAGAAATTTTCAAATCATTTATCTGATAAGGGACTTGTATTTAGAATACATAAAGAACTCTTACAACTCAATAATAAAAAGACAAGTAACCCAATTAAAAAATGGGCAGAGAATCTGAATGCTGTTTCTCTAAAGAAGATATCCAAGTGACCAATAAATACATGAATAGAGGCTCAGCATCATTAGTCATCAGGGAAATGCAAATCTAAACCACAGTGAGATACCACTTCACACCTACAAGGATGGCTATAGTCAATAAGATGATAAACAAGTTTTGGTGAGGATGTAGGGAAATCAGGACCCCCCCATATTTTTCCTGTGGGAATGTGAAATAGTGCAGCTACTGTGGAAAATAGTCTGGCAGTTCCTCAAGAGGTTAAATGTAGAATTACCATATGACCCAGCAATTCCACTCCTAGGTATATACCCCAGAGAAATGAAAACTTATGTCCACATAGAAACTTTTACTGGAATGTTCATAGCAGCATTACTCATAATAGACAAAAAGTAGAAATAACTCAAATGCCCATCAACTGATGAATGGATACATAAAACGTTCACACAATGGAATGTTCTGCAATAAAAAGGAATGAAGAACTGATACATGCTACAACATGGATGAATCTTGGAAACATTATGTTAAGTGAAAGAAGTCAGACACAAAAGGTCACATATTGCATGATTCCATTTATGTGACTTGCCTAGAATAGGTGAATCCATAGAAACAAAGTAGATTATTGGCTGCCAGGAACTAGGAGGAACGTGGAGTGACTGCTAATGGGTAGGGAGTTTCTTTTTGGGTAATGACAGTGTTCTGTAATTAGATAGTGGTTATGGTTATACACCTTATGAATATTTTAAAAACTACTAAATATATTCACTTTAAAAAGGTAAATTTTATGGCATGTAAATTATATCTCAAAACAAAACAAAACAAAATTAAAACAACAAACCCACCACGTCACTAAAAAGAAAAAGATAAACAAGGAATTCATTTCTTCTTTGCAATCCTAATGCATCTTAGCCCAGTGCTCTCTGCAAGGTAGGGTTTTGCAGGGTTACGGTAGTCAGCCAATATCCTTTCCTGTGAAATAAGGTCCCACAATGTTTTCAGAAACTGAGCTGCTTATCATATATCCTCTTAATGGCCTGACTTACTTTCTGAGGCAAGTTTGGGTTTTTGAAGCAATTCTGTCATGGGTTTTATAAAACTCATAAATTACCTTTCCTAAGAAAATCTTGTGCATTATTTTTGTCTTCTGTTGTGAGTTTGCATATATGTAAAGGATGTATACTTTTTTTTTTTTTTTTTTTGGCACACGGGCTTAGTTGCTCCGCGGCATGTGGGATCTTCCTGGAGCTGGGATCGAACCCATGACCTCTGTATTGGCAGGCAGATTCTTAACCCCTGCACCACCTAGGAAGCCCCAAGGATGTATACTTTTAAGACACGTTCATCCAGCTTGCCACAAAAAAAGCCTGAGTTTGGTTTTTCTGACTGCAGAGTGCATGGGACATTTTGCCAAATATCCAGCACCTTTTTAAAAAAAATGATAAAATGAAATGGTGTCTGCTTTTAGAATTGGAGTGACGCATATAGCACGTGTGGATGATAAACAATTCTACAGTTTTTTATTTACATTACCTGCCAATTTGTGGATCAATGAAAGGCCTGTAAAGAAGCTAAACTTGGCTTCTGTGAATGAAACAGAAGAGACTGTCTGGGCCAGTGTTCTCACAGTAATTTGTCCAGGTACCTCTGCCAAACAAGTCCAAGTGGTGCAGTTGTCATGTGACCTTTTTTCTATCTTAAATTGTTGTTTTTTGAAGTTTTGCAAATAGGGAGAGATTCATCTCTTTCTGTAACCAAAGGCATCATGAAAGCAGCACATTTCAAATCATGTTGTTCTGGCTGTGATAGAGGAGATACCTGCCCATGGATGCTATCATTGTTCATCTTCATCATACTATAATAAGCAGTTTAACGTAAAAATGTTCTGCTTGTTTTGAAGTTATTTTATTTTTCGATTAGATCTTTTTATCATTGTTAGTAACTGGAATCTTAAGGACTAATGTGTACTGTCATGTAGGGAAAGAGCATGGACTAGGAGTCAAGACTCCAGGACCCTCATTCTGTGCCAGTTGTTGACTGTGGGACCAGGATCACTGCACAAGGAATGGGGTTGGACCAGATGGCCTTTTAGGTCCCTACCAACTCTTAAAAATTCTATTCAGATGTTATGCACCAATTCAGTCATTCAGAGTTCCTTCACTTTCACCCTGTGATCTTTTCAAACCTCCTTAGAATGTAGTAACCTGAAACCTGTTGCCACTGCAGTTATGAGTAGCTCATGCCAGTGAATGTGCTTTTATCTGCCATGTTTTGAAGTGAACCTGTGGTCCCACATGGACCATGGGGGCTGGGAGTGCCTTCCAAGCAAAACAGCTATGGGTAGGTCCCTGTACACAGACCACCACTGTACTTTGGATCCTGTGGCCCTGCAGCCAAGCTACATATGACTGATCAGGGATGGGCACCTGAGCAAAAGAAGCCATCTGTAGGCTGGGTGTGAAGAAGGGCAGTGTCTTGTGATGTACCTAAGGGGGTACCCTATACGGGATACTCTCCAGGAGGGGGTCTGAATGCAAGACTCAGAGAGATGGACTTGAGAGCAAAGTGGAGCAGGGTCATGAGAGGAACACAGCAGGAAGGCAGGGGTACAGCTGTGAGGGAGGAGGAATTGACATAGTCCCTAGTAGTAATAAGCAGCCAAAGTAGGATCAGAGACAAAGGAAGTTGAAAAAGTGAATTGCTTTAATTCCTCTTGGAGAACTAGAGCTGCTTGGTACCTTGGCTTCACTCTCAGCTACCCAAGGGATTTCTTTGGGGCTTCCTGGTTCCTCTTAGAGTAAACATCTATTGTCTACAGTAACCTGTTCTTCACGTCCTGAAGGAACCACACAGACATTTCTGGGAATTGGCATTCCTGTAAAGTAAGAGTTTTCTAAGCTATTTTGCCAGAAATAATAAGGCACTGGTTTATAGTTTTATGTGCCTGAAATACAGTAGTATTCTCTGACCCATTGAGGGTAGCTAGAAAGCATTGCAAGACTTAGTTCATCTGTTGTTTGGGTTATTCATTCATTTAACAGACATGGAAACAGTACATGACTGCTGTATGAAAGACACTGTATTCTGCCCCACCTCCATTTTATCTTCAGCATATATCTTTTCTAATTAATTATTACGAGATTGTCATTCCATGCTCTTCATCTTTGTTATCTTTGTCATTGAGGACTTCATTTTTTGAGGGGTAGAGGGTACGTTCTGGGTCTCCGGTAGTGCATTCTGCAACAGTCTCTAATTTGCAGAAATCCTAGAAATTTGAAACAATTATTTCCTTTTCAAATGAAGAAAGTGAGCCTTAGGAGCATTAAGTAACTTGTCCTGGGTCACAGAGTAGTTACAGTTAGTAGCAGAGCTGAGGCTGGATATCTGGTCTGTTTTTCAGTTTGCAAAACAAATGAATAATGGATACCAAATTATTTCTTCCTCAAAATCCTCCTTGTGCTTTAGGAACAGGGCTAATGCAGCCTTCTCCACAAAGCCTTTGTTAATCTCTGCCCTTAGCCCTGCACTCCCCATTCATCCCTCTGAGGAAAGGAAATCTCCTGTTTTACATCTTCACATCCTTCTGAATCCTGTAGCACTCGGAGCACAAACCATCAAGCCTTCTCTCTTGGTATCTCCCTGAAGCACCTAGCACAAAATGTTGCACATAGAGTTGGTGCTTGATATATGTTTGTAGAAGTAAGGAATGAATGGTTTCCTTCTCTCTGTCAACCTAGGATACTTTAAAGTTCTGTGCTTCTGTTGCTTTTGTGCTTTTAAATAAGAGCAAATGAAATAATTTATGAGCAAATACTCTTATATCTGTATTTAAAGTCCATCTCTTATACACAGCATTTGGTTGGATCTAGTTTTTAATCCAGGCTGACAGTCTCTGCCCTTTTTATTTATTTATTTATTTATTTATTTATTTATTTTATTTTTTTGGGGGGTACACCAAGTTCAATCATCTGTTTTTATACACATATCCCTGTATTCCCTCCCTTCCTTGACTCCCCCCCCTCGAGTCCCCCCCACCCTCCCCGCCCCAGTCCTCTAAGGCATCTTCCATCCTCCAGTTGGACTCCCTTTGTTATACAACAACTTCCCACTGACTATCTATTTTACAGTTGGTAGTATATATATGTCTGTGCTACTCTCTCGCTCAGTCTCTGCCTTTTAATTGGAGTGTTTAGTCCATTTACATTTACAGTAATTATTGATATGGTTGCACTTGGTTATACCATTTTGCTGTTTTCTGTTTGTCTTATATGTTTGTTGTTTCTCTGTTCCTTCTTTCCTGAAAGAAAACCTTACGCTATTGTTGTATAATTTTTTTTAGATAGCCTAAAATTTTAAAAAATATATGAATAGCCATTTAACATTTCCAGGGATCTTTATTCCTTCCTGTACATCTGAGAGTTATCATCTAGTGTCAGTTCAAAATTTTCTTTAACGTGCATTGTAGTGCAGGTCCATTGGTGATGAATTCTCTAACTTTTGTGTTTGAAAATATCTTTTTTCCCCTTCATTTTTGGAGGTTAGTTTTGCTGGAATTTTAAAATTCTGAGCTGACAGAATTTTTTTTCTTTCAGTAGTTTAAGATGTTCCATTGTCTTTTGGCCTTCATTATTTGTGATCAAAAGCTAACCTACTTGTTACATATAATTTCTTGTATGTAATATTCCTTTTTTTTTTTTTTTTTGGCTGCTTTGAAGATTTTTCTCTTATCTTTTTTTAAATTAATTAATTAATTGGCTGCATTGGGTCTTTGATGCTGCACATGGGCTTTCTCTAGTTGCAGCGAGCGGGGGCTACTCTTCATTGTGGTGTGTGGGCTCCTCACTGTGGTGGCTTTTTTTGTTTGCGGAGCGCAGGCTCTAGGTGCACAGGCTTCAGTAGTTGTGGCACGTGGGCTCAATAGTTGTGGTTCATGGGCTTTAGAGCACAGGCTCAGTAGTTGTGGTGCATGGGCTTAGTTGCTCTGCGGCATGTGGTATCTTCCTGGAGCAGGGATTGAACCTGTGTCCCCTGCATCGGCAGGTGGATCCTTAACCATTGCACCACCTAGGAAGTCCCTCTCTTATCTTTGCATTGTCAGTTTGACTATGATTTGCCTAGGATTGATTTTCTTATTTATTCTGCTTGGTGTGTAACGAGCTTCATGAATTTATAAATTGATGTTTTTTCTCCAGTTTTGAGAAGTTTGGGTCATTATTTTTACAAATACTTTTTATGATCTAATTTTCTCTCCTCAGTTACATGCTGTTAGACTGCTAGATATTGTCCCACAGTTGTCTTGGCTCTGTTAGTTTTTTTTCTTCTTTTTTTTTTTGGATTGGATAATTTCTGTTCATTTAACTTCAACTACATTGGCTTTTTTCCCTGTCACCTTTTGCTGTTAAAGACTATGCTGTGAGTTTTTCATTTTATTTATTTTTCTTTTCAGCTCTAGAATTCCCATTGGTTCTTTTTTACAGTTTCTTTTTCAGTTTCTGTCTTTCCCCTCTGTTCATTCCTTATCCTTACATTTTCTTTTAAATCCTTTAAGTGCTGTAAAATTCCAGTCTGCTAATTGCAACATTTGGGGTCATATTGAAGTTGGTTTCTATACACTGCTTTTTCCCTTGAGCATGGGTCACATTTTCTTGTTTCTCTGCATGTGTAACGATTTTTTTATTGAACACTAGGTATTAGCAGTGACACGTTATAGAGGTTCTGAATTCTCTTATGATCCTCTGAAGAATTTTCATCTTAGCGGGTAGTTAAAATGGCAAGACTCAAGTTCTAGGCTCCTGTGTTCCTTGTGTTAGCAGCACCTAAAATGTCCACTCACATCTTTTGGTTTCCAGCTGCTGCTTTTTGCTGGCACCCCTAGGGTCTCCAGCCAAGAATTTAAGCATATTTTATTTGCAGATTTGGGAGTTCACTACCCTGTGTGGCTCCCTCCCTTTCAAGTTTCCCCCTAACTTTCTGACAGCTCTGCCAGCCTTGAACTCTGTCCACTGTCACCCTGTCATGTGACTTTTTTTCTGTGTGTATGCATCGCTGGTGTCTCTCCTTCTTTTTTTTGGGGGGGGAATGGGGGAGTAATGTTGAAACAGTGTTGTGTTTCAAGTGTACAGCAAAGTGATTCAGTTATACACACACACACACACATTCTTTTTCAGATTCTTTTCCATTATAGGTTATTACAATATATTGAGTGTAGTTCCCCGTGCTATACAGTAAGTCCTTGTTTACCTATTTTATATATGGTAGTGTGTATATGTTAACCCCAGATTCCTAGTTTATCTCTCCACATACCCCCTCCCACTATCCCCTTTGGTAACCATAAGTTTGTTTTCTGTGTCTGTGAGTCTATTTCTGTTTTGTAAATAAGTTCATTTGTATCATTTTTTTTTTTTTTTAATAGCTGTGGCACATGGGCTTAGTTGCTCCGTGGCATGTGGAATCTTCCCAGAGTAGGGCTTGAACCCATGGCCCCTGCCTTGGCAGGCAGATTCCCAACCATTGCGCCACCTAGGAAGTCCTGTATCATTTTTTTAGATTCCACATATAAGTGTATCATAAGATATATGTCTTTGTCTGACTTACTTCACTTAATATGATAATCTCTAGATTCATTCATTTTGCTGCAGATGGCATTATTACATTCTATTTTATGACCAAGTAGTATTCCATTGTATACCACATCTTCTTTATCCATTCATCTGTCAGTGGACATTTAGGTTGCTTCCATGTCTTGGCTGTTGTAAATAAAAAGTGCTGCTCTGAACATTGGGGTGCATGTATCTTTTTGAATTAGAGTTTTCTTCAGATATATGCCCAGGAGTGGGATTGCAGGATCATGTGGTAACTATTTTTAGTTTAAGGAACCTCCATACTACTCTCCATAGTGGCTGCACCAATTTATATTCCCACCAGCAGTCTAGGTGGGTTGCCTTTTCTTTGCACCCTCTTCAAGCATTTATTATTTGTAGACTTTTTAATGATGGCTATTCTGGCTGATGTGAGGTGATAACCTCATTGTAGTATTGATTTGCATTTCTCTAATAATTAGCAATATTGAGTATCTTTTCATGTGCCTTTTGGCCATCTGTATGTCTTCTTCGGAGAAATGTCTATTTAGGTCTTCTGCCCATTTTTTTTTATTGGGGTGTTTGTTTTTTGGGTATTAATCTGTATGAGCTGTTTGTATAGTTTGGAAATTAATCCCTTGTCGGTCACATAATTTGCAAATAGTTTCTCCCAGACCATAGGTTGTCTTTTTGTTTTATGGTTTCTTTTCCTGTGCAAAAGCTTTTAAGTTTAGTTGGGTCCCTTTTTTTTTTTTTTCAGTTATACTAGGATATAGATCAGAAAAAATTTTGCTGTGATTTATGTCAGAGTGTTCTACCTGTGTTTTCCTCTAGGAGTTTATAGAGGATAAACATTTAGGTCTTTAACCCATTTTGAGTTTATTTTTGTGTATGGTGTTAGACAATGATCTAATTTCATTCTTTTACATGTAGTTGTCCAGTTTTCATAGCACTGCTTATTGAAGAGACTGTCTTTTCTGCACTGTATATTCTTGCCAACTTTGTTATAAATTAGGTGACCATAAATGTGTGGGTTTATTTCTGGGCTTTCTATTTTGTTTCATTGATCTATATGTCTGTTTTTGTGCCCATACCGTATTGTTTTGATTACTGTAGCTTTATAGTGTAATCTAAAGTCAGAGCACATGATTCTTCCAGCTCCATTCTTCTTTCTCAAGATTGTTTTGGCTATTCATGGTGTTTTGTGTTTCCATACAAAGTAAAAAAAATTTTTGTTCTAGTTCTTTGAAAAATGCCATTGGGCTCTCCCTCTTCTTATAAGGATACTAATCCTATTGGATTAGGGCCCATCCTTATGGCCTCATTTAACCTAATTACCTCCTTAACCACCCTGTCTCCAAATACTGTCACATTGGGGGTTAGGGCTTCATAGACTTCTGGGGAAGGGCTGGACACATTCAGGACACATTCATTCATTTACCATCTAATTGCAGAATACCTGCTCTGTTCCAAGCACAGCGTGAAGGGCTAGGGGTTCAGTATGGACAAGACTGGCCCTGTCTCTGCCCTTGTGGAGCTCACAGCCTACGGGGATAAAAAGACATGTAGACAGTAACATTGCAGAGTGATGACAGGGGACATAGGGTGTCCTGGGAGCACTGAGAAAGGGGTGCCCAAATCAAGTTATGGGGTCAGGGAAAGCTTCCTTGAGGAAATGCCTTTCTAAACTGAGACCTGAAGGATGAGTTCGGAGTCAGTAGAGGAAGAAAAGTGTTTCAGGCCAGGCTTGGGGTGTGAGGGTCTCCAGGGCTGAGGAGGGTACACTGGGAACAGTTGTTCAGTGCAGCTGGTCCTGGGGGAGTGGAGTGGTCAGGGGATGGGGCCAGAGAGGTAGGCTGGGGCTGGCTCCCTTGCTGGGTTGTAACTGTCTGTCCCTCCAGAGGGGAGTCTCCTTCAGCTCAGCGGCCCCCTCTTGGCAGAGCAGGTGTGTGGGGAATGTTGACAGGTGCCGTGTGTTGTGTTTTGGGTGTGGGGCTGACGGGGGGAGGTTGGGTGTGTAAAGCAGGTTGTGGGCTGGAGGTTGCCCACTTCCTCTGGGTCACCTGTGTGATTGTCATTTCAGCCCTGGACAGCGAGTCCGCCTCCAGCAGCATCCGCTTCAGCAAGGCCTGTCTGAAGAACGTCTTCTCTGTCCTGCTCATCTTCATCTACCTGCTGCTCATGGCCGTGGCCGTCTTCCTGGTCTACCAGACCATCACGGACTTCCGTGAGAAACTCAAGCACCCTGTCATGTCGGTGTCTTACAAGGAGGTGGATCGCTACGACGCCCCAGGTAGAGCCTGCCCCAGACAGACATCAGGCCCAGGTCTGGGGCATTGACTTGCACATACTCCCTGAGCTGCCATTGCACTCCTGGCATCGTGCTGGGCACCACAGACAGGGTGGAGGAGTCTGAGCACAGTCTCGGTGTAGGTTACACACCCCAAGAGCTGCTGTCGGTACCCAGCTGAGTGTCATGTGCCAAGGAGGGAGGTGGACTGAGCCAGCAGTGGTTGCTGCAGGACTGGGGTGGGCAAGGAACGCTTGTTCTCCGTGGCAGGGTTTGAGCTGGGCCTCGGTAAATGGAAGAGAGTTTCTCTGGGAGGCGGGTCCACAGGAGCAAAGGTGAGCATAGGGAGGCAGAGGGCTTCTCTGGAGAGGATGAGTCTACCCGGGCTGGAGCCGGAGGCCAGGGATGAGACGTGGGAGTTACGGGTGGCAGGGGAGGTGAAGCCATCCAGAGGCGGGTGGGGCCCTGCCTGGAGAGGGGCTCCCAGGCCACATCATCCGTACCCCTCCTGTCCCCATCGGGAGCCATCTCTGCCGTGGAGTGGGCTGTCTGCTGCGGGGCACGGGGCTCTGGCAGTGTGGAGTGAACGGGGAGGCGTGAGCTTTGTGGGCTCAGACTCTGCCCACCGGCATGTGCCCCCTCCTCTGCCCACAGGACTCCCCCAAGTGACCCTCAGATGGCCTGTTCACAGAGCAGAGCTGGAGTCTCGGGTCCCCTCTGCCTGGGGCTTCTTGACAAGCGTGCTGGTCCCGGGGCCTTTGCCTGTTTCGTGATTGTCCCTCTTCTCTGTGTGTCTGCTTTTGTCTCTTTATCTGTGGGTTTTACTCTCTGTACCTGGTCTCTTGGTCTCGCTGACTCTGCCTGTGTCTGGGGTTGCATGCTGCTCTCAGTGTTTCTGCCATTGAGGTTAGAGCAGCTGCCTTCCTCAGAGCTTTGAATAAGGTGCCTTGGCTGGGGGAGGGGGAGGGACTTTGGGATGCAACTTGCACACTTGGAGCTCCCAGTCGGGGTGGGAGATGAGAGGCGGAAGGAGACCTGGTGCGTCGCACAGCTGAGGGCTGCCCGGGGAGTCTGCAGGTGGGCGGCGGTGCCAGGGGCCTGGCACTGCCAGGCTTGGTCTCGGAGGCCCCCTCGGAGGGTATGGAGCAGGGTTCTGAAGTGCGGCAGGTTTTGGTGCAGGCGCTGAGGAGGCTGCGTCCCCAGCCAGGAGCGGGGTTTGCTGAGGATGCGGTTACCTCCTCCATTAGAGCAGGGCTTTCTGAGGGCAGGGGTGTGGCTCCCCTCCCTCTGTAACCCTTTTCTTCTCCCTCCTCTGCAGTCACCCAGGGAGTCCTGAACTTAGGTGGTTGGTGGGTGTGAAAAAATACATGTGACTTTAGGGGTGCAGTCAGGGACTGTGACCATTCGCTTTCCCCTGTTTGTTCCCCAGGCATCGCCCTGTACCCCGGTCAGGCCCAGCTGCTCAGCTGTAAGCACCATTACGAGGTCATTCCGCCTCTGAGGAGCCCCGGCCAGCCAGGAGACATGAACTGCACCACCCGAAGGATCAACTACTCGGACCCCTTCTCCAATCAGACCCTGGTAACTCTCGTCTCCCCGAGCTGCATCTGGGCAGCGTGCTGTCTCGGCCCCGCACGCCAAGGGCCCCAGTCTTCTTTCTGCCAGGTGGCCTTCCACCCCCATGGTGTGGGCCGCTCAGCCCCCAGCAAACTCGAGGCTGTCTGAGTGGAGTCTGACTGTGGCTGGCTCACCTGCCTGCAGGGAGGGCAGTGGGGCCTTCAGCCTCCTCTGAGTTACTCTCTGGGATTCCCGACAGTGTGATAAAATCCTGTCCTGGATGGAAGGTTGATGAGCTGCAGGGCAGGGCCGGTGTGATGCAGCAAAGTGGGTCCCATACCTGACGGCTCACAGAATTGCCAGGATCCCTTTTGAAAAGACAGATTCCGCGTTCTGTGTGGGGCCACCGGAATCATGGTTCCTGGGGATGGGGCCTAGGCATCCTTGTTTTGGAATAACTATGCCAGTGTAAGGAGGAGTGCGGGTCGAGAACCAGGAGCCTGGCCCTGCCGTCACCCGTGGCTCCTCTCAGCTGGGGAGTGGACGGCTTGGGGAGCAGCGTCTGCACAGGGTTCCAGAGGCAGAATATATTTATTTACATCTTATATATATTTACATCTTCTCCTTTTCATCACATATCCTTGTTTCCAAAAGGACTGAACAGGGCTAAGTTTTCCAGCTCAAAGAGAGGAAGGAAAGGTTTTTCTAGGCAGAGGAACTCTGCACCAAGGCATAAAGGGAGGAAATAGCGTGTTTGTTTGTGCCTCTGAGCAAAATTCCACAGGTGGGTGTTTCTGGTGGGCCAAGAGCCCCCAGAAGAGCAGTGGGCAGTAGAGCTGTGGTCAGAAGTACCGGCCAAATGAGGACAGCACGTGTGTCATGCTGTGGAGCAGGACCTGCCCCTTTGGGTGATGCAGGTGGACCTTGAGATGAAAGAATCCCACTAAGATTATTTATTAATACTGTATTATTTTGGACCTCCTCATAAAATCCTGCTGAAATGATTCCCACTTGTGCAAAAAATAGAATACGATAAAATATCGGTAACAGCCCTGCAAACCAAGAATGGGTATCATCTGAGGACCAGAAGTTTTGAGAAACTGGTGTAAAATAGAAATAGTACATTGGGTCAGATTGATGGAGCAAAATCAGAGAAAGCCCATGCGCTAAACAGATGCTGGAGAGGACTGCTATAGAGGTGGAAGCTTTCCTTGCAACTGCCAGGCTCTGTGTCAGCACATTCAAAGAGCAGGGCTGCCCTAGGGCAGGGCAGGATAATAATTACAGGACTGCATGCCAGGCTTTTAGCCCTCCCAGGGCACACAGAGCTGCTGCGGACAGTGTTTGCTCTGGGGAAAAGGCCCTGGGGCCATTCTCTGCATAAGCTAAGGGGAGGTTCCCTGCTTGGGCATTGGGCCAGGAGAGAGAGAAACAGCGAAACTTGAGACTGGACGTCCACAATGAAAGGAGGAGAGAGTTCGCAGAATCTCTTCCCAGAAGAGAAGTACACGGAGTGCCCAGCCTGCTGGCATTCCCTGCTCACTGCCTCTGAGCATCCTTACAGTCAGCCCCAGGCAAGGGCAAGCCTGGAAGAGGGCCACTTAGGAAGCAGCCCGCACCCCAGATCTGTACTAGTCAACCTAACCCTTCACTCAGAAAGAAGAATGGAGAATTAAGGGGCCCCTAGACATTTACATGAAACCAACAACGTAAAAGGACGGAGAGGAACAAACCCAGTGGACTCCAGGGAAACGGAAGGTAATTTAAATGAAAAGGAAAATAACTTTTAAAAATGGTAGTGAAGAGCTAGATAATATAGTACAAACGCTGTCTGGATTCCCCACTCTCTCTGTTCCCTCTGTACCGAGCGGACACCTGTGCGCACTTAGATGGCGCCACAAATACAGGCTCTCTGGCCGTCCTTCCTCTCAGCCCTCCGCTTACTAGGAGTCCTTGTGTGCCGAACCTGTTCTCGCCAGTTGTGTTTGTTATAATAGTTATGTAGTTTAACTAAATATTAGAGAAACCCAAGAAGTAAGGGCACAAAAGGAGAGTTGTTTCCATGAAAACTGAAGTTGACTGAAGTTACTGCCTCCAGCCCCGGGTGACGGTCCGTCTTCTCCACAGTGGCTCCTGGCTGTCCACAGCCATAAACTAGAGAGAAGTTACCTGCTCCCTGGGTACCGGGTCCCCTCCCTACACAATGCCGAGCAGTGGAGGAGGCGCAGAGGGGCTCCGTGGAGCTCCCGAGGGCAAGGGAAGAGCGGGAAGCACAGCTGCTACCCAAGGCCCAGTGAAGCCCCTTGGGTGGGACCTGTGAGATGTCCCGCCTTGGCCCCCAGGAGGAAGGTAATGGTGGGGTGGGCGGTGGGGCTGCTCCTCGGCAGAGACTCCTGTGTCCTCTGTCGCCCTGGCCTTGTCCGCTGGGAGAGCCTGCCTTGGCGGTGATCCTCTGGGCCTGTGTTTGGAGTAGACACTAGAAAACACTCCCTCCCTGGGCCATGCGGCTTTGGGCTGTGTAAGCAGGGTGTTAACAGTCCTTACCCTCCTCCTGCCTGCAGCCCCTTCATTTGCGATGAGACGTCTGCAGAAATGTGAGCTTCTGGCTTTTATGTCCCGTCGAGTCCCCGTGAGAGCATCCCAGCCAAGGGTCTCATGTGGTCCTACTTTGTCAATCTTCAGATTCTCATTTATCTTCTAGTCTTTGTCTCTTGTGCCCTCAATTAAATCTTGTTAACTTTTACCAAGTGCCGTGCTCTGGGGCCGTGAGGATCACCGGCTTGCCAGCCTGCAGGACCCGTGTCTGTTTCCCACCACCTGCCATATTCGTGGCATCCGTGTGGGAGGTTGGTGCCTCATCTTAGATGGTTGTTCCCGTAGCCTCCAGTTCTGGGAAACAGCTTACGTTGATCAGAGTACTGCCTAAGCTACTGCACAAAAATAAACATTCCAGACAAACACAGTGGCTGAGATAAGAGAGGTGTGTTTCCGTATCTGGGGACATCCGTGTGTGTGTGTGTGTGTGTGTGTGTGTGTGTGTGTGTGTGTGTGTGTGTGTGTGTGTGTGTGTGTGTGTGTGTGTGTGTGTGTGTGTACGCGCGCGTGCAGTGCTGCCTCACAGGATGTCAGCAGGGGCTTCTGTTTGTCCCTCTGCCATCCCTGGGCGCTGTCTTTGTCCTTGGGGTCAGCGCGGGCCCACGAGCAGGTGTGCACTGCCTGCTCCTGGGAAGGTGAGCAATGGAGGGCGGCAGTTCCCTGCTAAGGGCAAGGCGCAGGGTTGGGTGAGTCACTTCCGTGCTCAGTCCAGGAATGAGCCTCCAGTGGGCCACTGTCTTCTGCTAAGATCTGCGACTGGGGAAGCAGTGCTGGTTCTACTGGAGGAAGTTCATAATGGAAACTGGGGACAGTTAGCGTTCCCTGCTGCCACTTAACCTCTCATGGAAAAGTGGAACATAAATAGATGGACAGAGATCTCTTGGGAAAATGCAACAATAACCAGAAGTGGAATAACAGTATTACTATCCGTTAAAATGGAATTCCAGGTGCAAAGGGTTGTTAAAAGAGCGATGTTTATGTGGATAAGAGGTTCAAACTCCACTTCTCTCCACTAAGACTTAACAGTCATAAATCTTTGTGTGCAAAACAGCATACCCTTTGTATTCCTCAGGCAAAACCTGTTAGAAATAAAAAATACCATCACCTTAGAGTATTACTAACACCTCTCTCAAATTCACAGTTTAAATAGGCAGAAAGTAGTAAGGATAAAAATTGAGAATTGAATAGCACAATTAATAAATTTAGAGTAAGTGCATGTTGTGATACTGTACTTGACAGAACAGTCTTTTCAAATATCGGTAGAGTATTTACAAAAGTAGATGTAAAGATGTTTTCCCCCAGTTAATCTATAAATCCGGTATCATCACAGTTAAAAGTCCCAGTTGATTTTTTTCATGGAACTTAACAAGCTAGTTTTAAGGTACATGTAGAAGAGCATGTGTATAAATAACCCTGCCAGGTTTGGGAAGGGGGTGGGGAGTGATGTGGAGGAGACCTGCCCAGTCAGATCCCAGCATGAGTAAAACACTTGGGTCAAACCTGCATCTGCCCACTGGACAGTGGGAGTTAGAGCCCTATTTCACACCATACACAAAACTGAAAGGCAGGCGTGGTGTGTATCTAAATGTAAAAAAGTTTTTAAAAAAGTGTTAGAAAGAAATACAGGAGAATATTGACATAATCTTGGTTTCCCTTGCAAGCAAAATCTAGAGGCCATAAAGAAGAAGATTTACAAATTTCACTACATCACATTGAGAGCTGCTTATAACAAATGGCATTAGAACAGAGTTAATGGAAAAGTGACAGACTGGAAAAAAAACATTTGTACTTATAGCAGATGGAAGTTAGTTTCCTTTCCAAATAAAGAGCTTCCCTGGCACAGCCAGCCCGTGAGGCAAGTGGCTAGAGGATGGGCTGCAGTTAGCCCTGGTCCAGGTGCTGTTCCCCGGGGTGGGGACGGGGGCTCGGGCTCCGGCTCCTGCGAGGCCAGGAGCATCCATGCAGCTCTCCAGGCTGAGACTCTTGGCTTTTGTCTCTCCGCAGAAATCCGCCCTGATTGTGCAGGGGCCCCGGGAGGTGAAGAAGCGGGAGCTGGTCTTCCTCCAGTTCCGCCTGAACCAGAGCAGCGAGGACTTCAGTGCCATTGATTACCTCCTCTTCTCTTCTTTCCAGGAGTTCCTGCAAAGGTGGCCTTTTAGAGCTCAGGGCGGGCTCGCTAGACACTTGTTATCTTATTCCGGCCTAGCACATCCTTGGGCTGGGGTGGGGGGCGCAGGGGAGCGGGGCAGCGGATGAGCCACTGGCCTGGAGGAGGGCCTCTTCACAAAGTCAGGCAAGCCTGATGTGGGGTGCTGTGACACGCAGAGCTGGCTGCGTCCTGGAGGGAGGTTGGTCAGGCCCACTGCCCCCTGCCAGGGCTGCTGAGGACAGGTGGAAGCCACCTGGGTTTTGTGAGCCCGCTTGAGGGCAGCCCCTCCCCTGGGCCTGGTTCCCCACAGTGTCCGGGAACTGTCACCCGTTTCTAACAGAAGGATGAAAGTTCCTGTCCACGTTGGGGACACCCCGTGGTGCCGTCTCTGGGGTCCAGAGTGCTCATGTCGTGGGCAGTGGGAGTGTTTTCTGCACAGGCCTGGGCTGAGGGTGACTCGGCCCTCCAGGTCCTGCATGGCCCTGGGGCTCCATTTCAGGGAAGAAGGGCGGCCGTCACAGCGGAGGGGAGGCTGTGAGCTGCCTCCGCCGTTCACCCCCACTGCCCCGTCCTGCCCATCCTGGAGCTCAGGGCCTCCGCCTCGGCATCTTCTGCCACCTAGAATTCCCTCTCCCTTCCCTGCTTGAAGCTGGCCGTGTCCTCTGCCTGCCCAGCCCCTCTCTGCTCCTCTCGTGAGGGTCCTCAGTACCGCCATGTGGTTTCCACTTGCTGTGTGTGCTTTCTGATCCCGCCACTTCTGCACCATCCTGGGTGGATGTTATGGGTGTCCCATCAGGCTGAGAGCTCCCTGAGGAACACTCTTCCCCTCTCTGAGCCTTCAGGGAGGCTGACGGCCAGTGAGGGCACCCCAGGGCTGCTGAAACCCAGAGTTCTCTAAGGCGCTGGGTGCACCGTGCTGTGGGCGCGTCTGCACAACTCAATGCCAGCTGCTCTGGGAGCAGGTGTTGGGGAGGATGGGGTGGGAGGGGAGAGGGCTTCTCCCGTTGGGAGCTTCAGGGACCATGCTCCTGCCTGGAGGCAGGTGACACCTCCCCCTCCATTTGGAAGCCAGAAAGCAGAACTTTGAGGAAGGAGGGAGTGGGTAGCATCCTGGTGGTACCAGCGGAGAAACTGACTTAAAGCAGGGGCTGGAGTTTGAGTCTGGCTGTGTTCGAATCCTGTCTGATTCACACGGACCTTTCTTCTCTGCCTTCCAAGCCCAGACAGGGTTCGCTTCATGCAGGCCTGCGAGAGCGCCTATTCCAGCTGGAAGTTCTCCGGGGGCTTCCGCACCTGGGTCAAGATGTCCCTGGTGAAGACCAAGGAGGAGGACGGGCGGGAGGCGGTGGAATTCCGGCAGGAGGTAGGTGGTGCTGGGCTCGCTTCACGCTGCCGCTGACTCCACCGTGGAGTCCCGGGTGGAGGGAAGCTTCTCAGAGGCGGTGACCTTTGCACAGGGTCTTAAGGGTGAGTAGACCTTCACCAGAATGAGAGCAGACCCAGTGCCAGGGAGTTCGCGTGCTCTTCTGCAGGCAGTGCACACCGCAGACCCTTTCCCTTTGTCACAGCAGCCCTCACAGCACACCCGGTAGAGCGTTTTACAGAGTGGGTGCCTCGCCCAGCTGGACCTAATGCTGGGTTTTAGCTCTGCTCCCTGATCCCCCAGCGCTCTGAGAGGCTGGTGGCTGCGTAAAAAAGTTGATAATTTGCAGGACAGAGACTACATATGGTGGCCTCTAAAGTGCCAGGTGCGTGGTGAGCCATTGGGACGCAGGAGGAAAATACTAGCTTTCTTTTTGTATTAATTTGAAAAATCTAATCCTTTCTCTGTTTTTGAATGTTTCAAAACACATGTAACATTAGAACGATAATAGTAATGTTACGTCACTTCTAAGATCAATATGTTGGGACATGCTCAGAATTCTTTACTTATGGGAAACGTGATCAAAAGGCTTTCAGCCCACTGACCTGGAGTCAGGAGATGTGCCGTGATCCAGGCAGGAGCTGGAGAGGACCTTGGAAAAAGGCGCGGCACTGGGAATGGAGGGATGGGGCATTTTGGTTGCCTCAGCAGGGCTGATAGTCAGTCACCCCCGAAAGCAAGGCCACTCCCCTGCCTGTGGGGCTTCTGCCTCTGCAGGGGTTCTGCCCTCCTGCTAGCATCCGTGCCCAGAGCCGGGCCATCCCTTGTGTTGGTGGCTGGGTGCCTGCAGAGGCAGCAAGGAGACAGCTCTGTTCTCGCACGCTCTGCTCCTCCTTGCAGGCTCTCCATTTGGGCTGGACTCCGAGGGGCAGCTTTAGGAAGGGGCTCGGTTGGAGCAGAAGGACCCACTCCAACTGACCGGGCGGACGGCAGCCGGGCCCTTGTCCTGGTCTGCCCCTTCCTGGGCTGCGGTCCCAGGACTACTTCAGATTGGAGGCCTTTGGGAAAGGCTTGAAGCCAGTTTTCTTCAAGGGGACAGGCTTTTTACCTTTCTTCACGGGGTCAGGGGATGACCCCCCGGCAACAGGTCCTTCAAATATTCCGATTTTGTAAGATAACTGCCATTTCCTGAATTTTTACACCTTTTTCGCAAGCACTCCAAGTTCTTTCTCTTCTGGCCCCCGAATCAGCCGAGAAAGGAGACTCGGTGTGTTCACCTTACAGGTGGGCCTCCCCCCGCTGCCCTGGCCCTCCTGGTAGGTCCAGCTGTGATCTGAAACCAGAGGGCCAGACCCCCACGCGCCTGTGCCCTGTAGAGTGTTTGTGCACCTTTCAGCATTGTCTGCTTTGGGAGTCTTTGGCAGAGGATGTGAACTCTTTTGAACAAATATTTTTTTAAAAACTGTTAATGTTTTTATATTGTGCTGTAAAGTTGAAAATGCTTTTGCTGTGTGTTGTTTCCTGAGAGCCTCTCTACGAATCAGCGAGACAGGCATCTTGTCCCCCATTTTATGAGAGCAAAGCAGAGGCTCAGATGAGATGAAGCGCAGCCAGACGTCTGCCTCTGGAACCTGTCTGCTCTCCATTTCCCCTCGCAGCCTCTGTAGTAGCCGTAACCAGGCCTCACCCACACACCTGCTACCTGTTTACAGGGGGTGCGCAGCTGGGCGGACGTGTGAGGCTGTCCTTTGTCCTTGCAGACAGGAGGGGTTAAAATACTCAGCTCTTCAGGTCAAGTATTTTGAAATTTGGGATGTTTATGGCTTTTAGTTGTGAGTCTCACACAGTACTTTGAAAATGGCTGAATCAGGAATACAGATACCTAGTGACAGATTTCAGTGACCATCCAAAGTGCCTATTGTACACCCCAGATCCTGGCTGTTTCCCCAAAGAACTGTGGAAACCAAGGTGAGGCCTTGACTCTGGGACCAGTCTCAGGACGTCAGGTAGAGGAGGTTTTTGGCCCTCTTCCTCCAAAGTATGGTGTGAGGGGAGACGAGGTCTCAGATCCTCTAACTGCCCTGTTTCCCTGTGGCCCCGGCCAGGAAGGGATGCAGAGAAGGTAACACTGCTTTCTCTCCCCTGTACCTAGACCAGTGTGGTTAACTACATTGACCAGAGGCCGGCAGCCGAAAGAAGCGCTCAGTTGTTTTTTGTGGTCTTTGAATGGAAAGATCCTTTCATCCAGAAAGTCCAGGACGTGAGTATCATCTAAGCTCTGGAGAGGGAACTTCCTACCCTGAGGCGTTTGGGCTCATCCTGGCAGGCCGTCCCCGTTTTCTTGCACAGCACAGATCTGTTTGTCGTTCGTATTTATGACATTCATGTTCCGTATCATTTGTGTTTAACTGACCTCATCTTCAGCCCTGGACTGTCGTCCCTGGGAACGTGGCAGCATCACCTTAATCCTCATTTATCTGGTGTCCAGCGTGGTGCCTAGTACAGAGTCGCCGCTGAGTAGCAAGTGAATGAACCGGGTAGAAAGCACTAAGCTGATAATGGAGATTACTGCCGTTGGAAGCCATTCTTTTTTATTGGTTCTCTGTAGGATAAGAATCTTTTTTATTCTTTGTAAATCAGAGCAGAAAGGTACTCATCAGAAATTAAGAGAGCATTAATGAGTGCCAGATTCCAGCCTCACCGTCCCAGAAGAGGAGGAGTAATGGGACGGCTTTGCCGAAGAACATTCATGACATGCCGTCCACCAGAGCCAGTCCCAAATCTGACAGCAGGTGTTGTTTAGATCATCACAAAATGTCTGGATGTGGTTGTGGGTTGGGGAAGGCATTTCAAACCTGAGGCTCAAACAGGGAGGGTCTCTGTAACATGGATATGCCCCATGATTCCACCACCACTGTGGCCTGGCCGGGCCGTGTACACGTAGGGTGTGCAGACTCCCTGAATCAAGACTCCACGTGGAAGAATGAGAGGCTTCAGCTCCACACGTAGAATGTGTGATCTGACATTTTTTAACCTACTGTGTTCAGTATGAAGTCCTATTATGGGCCAAGTAAAGCCCTGAGCTCAAGGCCGATTGACCTGCATCGTCCCTCAGCTCCACAGCCGTCCTGAATGGTGGTGGTGGTGGTGGTTGTGGGTGGGGTAATGACTTTCATATGTGAGCCTGAGGTCACCCTGCTGCACTGGGACTTAGAAGTGCTCTGCATTTAGCAAGCGGGGAACTCAGACATACAAGCCATGACCTCGGCCAGAAGGAGTTTCACCGTCAGTGAGAGAAAAATCTAAGCTGCAAAGGAAGTAATTCCAGACAGTACGGAACTGCCAGAGGAGTTTGTGGGATAAATCTCTCTGCTCAAGTTGAGAGGGCTTTGGCCTAGTGGTCAGAGGAAGCTGGAGGAGGGGCCTGGAGGATTAGTAACTGGAGGCCGGAGGAAAGCTGTCCCAGGCAGGGAAGTTGGAGGGGCCCAGCCCATGAGGTGAGGGCAGGACAGTCATTCAGGGGACTGGATGGGCGGAGGTGTGAGTTACTGTGAGATGGGACGCAAACCGGAACTGACCTTACGGATTGGGTGTATAGTTGGGGGGAAATTTGTCTCAAAGCAAGATTACATTATGGATTAGGCCAAAAATTTAAAGCTCAGTACTGAATATCTTATTTGTGCAGAGCTTTTTTTCTTTTTTCGTTTTTCTCTTTTTGCTGCGTTGGGTCTTCGTTGCTGTGCACAGGCTTTCTCTGGTTGCAGCAAGCTGGGGCTACTCTTTGTTGCAGTGCATGGGCTTCTCATTGCGGTGGCTTCTCTTGTTGCGGAACACAGGCTTTAGGTGCACAGCCTTCAGTAGTTGTGGTACACGGACTCAGTAGTTGTGGCTCTTGGGCTCTAGAACATAGGCTCAGTAGTTGTGGTGCACGGGCTTAGTTGCTCCATGGCATGTGGGATCTTCCCGGACCAGGGCTCAGACCTACGTCCCCTGCATTGGCAGGTGGAGTCTTAACCGGTGTGCCAACAGGGAAGTCCTGCAGAGCTTTTTTGAAAAAAATTCTTTTTCTTTCAGGATCACTTTATTGTAGGGAGGGATTAGTATTTTTCTCCTCAAACTGAGTTCTGGACAAAGTATGGACTTATGGCAACTTTAGAAACCAGTTGTTTTTTTTGTTGCCCCAGTAATTTGCGGGTCTCTTTGACAATAACACTGAGAATCAGAAATGGAGGCCAGCAGAGAAACTTGTGTTTGTTTCTGTTTTGCAGATAATCACCGCCAATCCGTGGAACACAATCGCTCTTCTCTGTGGGGCCTTCTTGGCATTATTTAAAGCCGCAGAATTTGCCAAACTGAGTGTGAAATGGATGATCAAAATTAGGAGGAGATACCTTAAAAAAAGAGGTCAGGCAACGAACCACATAAGCTGAAGTTGCCTGTGTTGTTCATAGAACTGCCTGAGTTAGTGGAAGTTCTCATCACTTCCGCTTTGGTAAACCGAGCTGCCAGCAATCCTGTCTTCACTTGAAGAAACGGGCCTCGCTGGGGGCCTGGCCTGTCACACTGCAACTTTGAACCGGGCCCTGAAGAGACTGTCTAAGGCCCAATGGAACAGATCCAATGGATGACCTAAACGTTATTTAAGTATTGACGTTACTAGTGAACATTTTTTGACATATGACATCAGTAGGGTTTGTGGAAGATGGAATTAGATATAACCCAGTTTTTGAAGGTTTGTGGAAGCTGCCTTCCTTCTAACTTGGTTTGGTGTATAGTTAAGGTCTCACAGGATAATTAAGGCTATGACCTTAGGTTTTTTCCTTGAGATTTCTTTTAAATGGACGGAAGAGAGTGTGATTTTCTCCTCCCCCACAGGTGACTCTCCAGGTGTGGAGGTCATGCAGTGGAACCTGTGTACAGTATGTGAGAAACGCAAAGCCCTCATGTCTCTGGTGCCATCTGCCAGCCTCTGACACGCTCTCTTGTTTGTTAAATATAAAGTGAGACCTTTTTTTTTTGGCTGCACCGTGAGGCACGCAGGATCTTAATTCCCAGTGCAGGGGGCAGGGATCGAACCCGTGCCCCCTGCATTGGGAGCTCAACGTCCCAACCACTGGACCACCGGGGAAGTCCCAATGAGACTTTTTTTTTTTTTTTTTTAAAGCTACTAGAAACTAGTAATTAGATCTCTTTTGTGGACTGACTAGCTATCTGCCTGTCTGCCTAGAATATTGGTTTTTGCAGGTATGAGTGTGGAGTGATTAACATGACACTAGGATATGTGTACACAGTAGGTGCCTCCTCAGTGTATTTTGAGTTCATTACTAGGTGAGTAAAAGCTAGGTTAATACAGAAGCAGTCAGTGTGCCAGTATGCATATCTGCGAAGTCAGTAGGCACCAGTACCCTTTCACTCCATGACCTCCAAATTAAAGGTAGTGTGCGCCTGCACACCCCCCAGGGAAGGGCAGGGTGGGCAGGCAAGAGGTGGTGGGTGGGCAGGAAGGGACAGGGAAGCCCTGTGGATGAGCTGTGTTCACTTTTCTTGTCTTACAAACCTACCCATCTGAGAAAGGGGCCCTCAGTATGCAGCCCTCAGAGCTTTCAGCCTGGCCCGTGACAGAGAGGAATACCGTCTGGGTATTTTTCACATGGTATTCACTGGCTCATTTAAGGTTATGAAGATTATTTCCAGAGTTTTAAATTATTTACATGCCCTTGCATCCAAAGAGGACTTGGGAGCGTTTCTTCAATTTTGTAATCTGGTTTTAGGTAATTCAGAGAGAAAAACTAAAATGTATGAGTGGGGCAATTTCAATCTCATGTCTAACTTAGCAGCAAGAAACTGTGGTTTTTGGTTGAATTATTAAAAGTGAACTTGTGTAAGGAGATATTCCCAGCTATTTTTCTGTGGCACAGAAGCAGGCACACTTTAGCCTAGGTCCTGTCTCTGTCTCTATAAAATCTTACCGTAAGGCACATGCAAAGCCCAGCATTAAAGCTTACATTAACAGTATTGAAAAACAGGTACGTGTATTTTTAAAGTATCTCTAAAGATGACATGGCACTTTAATATTAGGTATCTAACAAAATTTGCTCCTGTGAATGTATTAAAACTGCATTTCCTGTATTGTGGAACGTTGAGAGACTTCTTGAATGTGCGTTAGAGTAAGTAGCTAATTAGGAAGTGAGCATTTCTAGCTCTTTAACAACTATTAGCTGCAGCCTGTCAAAATCTACTCTGGCCGCTCTTCAGTAAAAGAAATATATGCCTAGAGCTTCCACAAAATAGACATTTAGAGGGGGAGGCTGGGGCTTGCCTTTTGTTGTGTTTTATAGTAGGATCACCCTCTTCTTCTGCGTGTGCTGCCTCCAGCTGTCAATCATGCTGGCTGGCCGGCCTTGGTCAGTGTGGAGCATCTGGCGAGAACACTGGGTCTGGATGGCTGAGGTAAGGCAGCCACTTGAGAACAATGTAAAATATGAGCTATGTCCCGAAAGGAAGAGTTTCTCCTGGAAGAGCGAGCGGAACAAGTTGCTTTCACAGTGACCTAGGAATAGTGTGCTAGTTTTTTATGGATGTGAAATAGTAGAAGCAGACACCAGTAGTTGAAAACTATAAGTTTCTGACTCACAATGTCCCTGCCCCCAGAAAACAGTGCTATTACTTATTATAGATTTTGAGATTTATCCTCCTGGGTCTATTTTATTTTATTTTTAATTTTTTTTTTGCCACACTGCATGGCACGTGGGATCTTATTTCCCCGACCAGGGATCGAACCCACGTCCTCTAATGGAAACAGAGTCCTAACCATTGAACTGCTAGGGAAATGCCATGGGTCTATTTTAATTAAAACTATGTATACAGGTACACACACATAAGGTAAGTTAAACCATCCTCTGAACATAAAGAGATATGAAGGAAGGTGGAAGGATATCCTAGAACTTCGAGTTTTATATACTTTGGTAAATGGCTGGAATACTCAACTCTGGCACGCAGTCTTCCGATTCTCTAACTGGTGTACAACCTGCAATTTGTTGTAAAGTTTTCTCTGTACACATGTATGTATGTATATGTACATATGTATTAATGAAGGGGGCAGGTTTTTTCTGGATGCCTAACCTTAGTGCTGAAAAAAGCAAGGTCGACATAAGGCAAAATACAAACATAGACTTTATTAAATGCTGCTCAATCCCCCAATAAAGATCTTTCATTACAAAACAGTTTTCCACACAACTGCAAGTTAAGAGATTGGAATGGTACTCTGATAACAAAATGTGAGAAATACTTGACCAAGTAAAAACATACATGACTTCTCTATAGTCAGCTTTTTCAGAACCCTACAGAGGAAGCCTACTGCATTTCCTTTAAATAAAGCCAGGCAGTGACAATGAGAGCTCTGCATCACCACACTGTGGGACTCGAAGCCTCCATCCCTATGGCAGGAGGGACCGGGGAAGGGCAGGTTGTGAGGACTGGAAAGGCCCTGCCTTCAGCCTGTGGGAGGAAGAGGAGGAATGAACTGAGAGGCAGGCTGAGTATCCACTGTGCTGCCTCCACTAACCTGTGCTCATCACTGGGGAGTCGCAGATGAAGGGGGTAGTCATAAGGATCAATCTGAAGAATTTGGTTTACTTTCCCAGCATTTATTTATAATTTGTGCTTTAAAAAGCCTGGAAATTTAAGTTTTTGCTCAAATTCCAGAGTACAGTAGTATCTCTATGAAGGAAGGCTTAGGGCAAGTAATTCCCTCCATCGTGTTTCTGGGAGAGATGAAGGGAAGGATAAGAATTACACCTTAGTTTTATTTTAGGAAATAGTCTTTTTCCTAGGATGTAACTAAGGTCTGCAGCAATGTGAAAAGCACATTATCAAAGGGAAAAATATACAGAGCAGACTACTATATCTATGTGCAACACAACCAAAAACAGAATTCAAGTCATGATTCTTACCACTCCCATAATTATTTCACTCATATCATAACTGATAAAGTTCATTTCTGTGAAACTTCAGAAGTGACACAAATCAATGATTAGACAAAGGTTCCAATATACTGTGGCCATGATATAGCACAGGGCTATGTTTAGTCCATATATTTTTTTCATTTACAGTTGCCAGAAAAAAAAATTGGCCTTTTAATTATACTGATGAGGTTTCACAATTTTTACATATTTCAAAAAGTGTACAAAACGGCCTCTCCAACAGTGGCGGCAGGCTTTTTTTATTCATCACTTGTATTGCTGAGAATGCTGTGCATGTTGTAAGCACTGTTCTGCTTTTCTAGAGCTTTCTTTAGCTTTAGCTCCTCCAATTTTTTCCATAATTCTTCACGTTCCAATTCCTTCTTTTTCTCCCTGTAAATAAAGCACGAATTTTGTAATTAGAAACTTTTATTTCAGAGCTTGAAGAAACATGCAGTTTGGCAGTTTGCTGCAGAGCAGATTGTTCACTCACAGTTCACTTAAATCCCTCTACTAAGGCATTTGAGACTTTAGATAACCGCGCGCACACGTTACTCGTCTTCGCTCTCCAAAGTGTAATTACCACGTCTGTGTGTCTCCTGTACCAACTGAAAGTTATCACTTGCCTTCCCTCCCTGCACTTTATCACCACCTCCACAACCACTGTAACATCTATGCTTTACGGCTGACAGAGCGCTTTTACATCAGCCCAGCCACGGAAGCCCCCTGCGTGGCTGCAGTGGTCGTGCTCACGCTTTTGCCTACAGACTGAAGGGCTGGCCATGAGTCAGTCTGGACCCGTTTCCAGGTGGAATCCACATCCTTTGGCACCACATCTCTAGCTACCAACCAGTCTGTCTTACTATCTCTTGTCTCTTGCATGTCAGAAACTTTAAAGTCTGAATAATCTCTCTTTAAAAAAAACAAAACTCAAAATATGTTGCTTCAAACTACTAATTTCAGTTCTAAAGAGAACATTTCTGAATAACTTGGACTGAACTATTCTGAAGGGCTATATGAACGTAAAAAACCATGGGCTTACAGTTCTGCAGTTACATGTTTTAAGCGGATCAAAAGTGCTGATTTACACAGATAGTAAGATATATTCATTCTTAGTTGTGTGAAATATGCATTTTTCAAATATAAGTTTCATATGATACTAGTCATCTTTTCCTTCTTCCCATCGCTTCCTGGGACAAACTGTACCTAATTTCTATTCCTGCCTGAAAGGTGCTGTTTAAAAGAAACAATGCATTGAGTCAGTTATTAATGGATCAGAATGGCCCTGAAGAGGAGAAATTCTTCTCTACTTGCCACCAGAAAACCAGGACTAGGAATTTATAGTCAGATCAGCTTTTCCAAACAGAAGAGGTAATACACTTATTAGAAATAAATGGGCTCTGCAATTCCCTGGTGGCGCAGTGGTTAAGAATCCACCTGCCAATGCAGGGGACATGGGTTCGAGCCCTGGTCTGGGAAGATCCCACATGCTGCGGAGCAACTAAGCCCGTGCGCCACAACTACCAAGCCTGTGGTCTAGAGCCCGTGAGCCACAACTACTGAGCCCACGTGCTGCAACTACTGAAGCCTGCACACCTAGAGCCGGTGCCCTGCAACAAGAGAAGCCACGGCAATCAGAAGCCTGCGCACCATAAGGAGGAGTGGCCCCCCACTCGCCGCAACAAGAGAAAGCCCACGCAGAGCAATGAAGACCCAACGCAGCATAAAGAAATAAAGAAATGGGCTCAGGTACAGCACTTACTGCCCACCTTAAGTTTGAAATAAATATATGAGAAGGAAGTAATTTTTAAAATATTTTGTTGTAATTTATGAAATTCTCAAAAAGAGGCAATCACTAAGCCAAGTTCCTAAATGCTAATGTGTGCTATCATTTATCCCCTAAAACATGTATCATCGCAAGGAACAAAACAGCAATTAACAGTACCGAGCCACAGGCATATCCGTATGTGAGTTTCCTCTTCCCAGAAGGGATCTATACGGACTTTAAAATACTGCCTTGTTAAGATGTGAAGCTTAAAAACTATCAAACTATTGTTCAAGGAACAGCTGAAGATAAGCTCACTATGGAAGCCCGTGTGGACAAAAGCAATTCTCATAAATGTAAAAATAAAATTGTGTAAATTTAAAAATTTTAAAATTCAGCATAAATTGTATTTCACAATGCAGATGTTACCAGACTGATGAAGTCTAAGGCTCAGAATGAGATAAACAATTTATGACCCACATTAAAATAATAATCTAGCCATAGGATTTTACCTGGAAATGGCTTCAAAGTACTTACTAGAGACATTCAAATTGTAATGCTTAATGTAATTGATTTCTTAAACATAATTTTAACTTAGAATAACTTATTGGACTGAATCACATTCAACTAATCCAAAATGTACAGATAAGTTTGTAATTAAAAATGTCAAATACCTTTGTCTTTCAGCTTTGTATGAGCTAGTAAGGTCATCGAAAAGCTTGCCGTTCATCTCCATGAGGGTTTTCAGCACATTGTACACCAGTGCTACAATGGTCCTAAAATGAAAATAAGCCAGTGCTGAGTTACTGATGCTACTAACAGATGGGAAATGCAACACTATCATCTCTGAAATGGGTTAGATGCTGGCTGATTCAGTCAATCCATTTCGGAGATGGTAAACTGAAGTTCAAGAAGTTTAGTAATTTGCTCAAGGTCACACAGCCAGTGGTAGTAGAGATGGTCTGATTCCAAAAGCCATGTCCTTCCCACTGTATCATGCTTAGACTAAAACCTAAAAATGTTACAGTCAGGACTTCCTAGGTGGCACAGTGGTTAAGAATCCACCTGCTAATGCAGAAGACACAGGTTCAATCCCTGCCCCAGCAAGTTACCACATGCTGTGGAGCAACTAAGCCCATGTGCCACAACTATTGAGCTTGTGCCCTAGAGCCCGTGAGCCACAACCGTTGAGCCCGTATGCTGCAACTGCTGAAGCCTGCGTGCCTAGAGCCCATGCTTCGCAACAAGAAAGGCCACCACAATGAGGAGCCCACGCACCACAACGAAGAGTAGCCCCTGCTTGCTGCAACTAGAGAAAGCCCGTGTGCAGCAACAAAGGCCCAATGCAACCAATAAATAAGTAAAATGTAGAAAAAAAAAAAAAGTTATGGTCAGCTTCCTGTCTGCTCTAGAGTCTACTATCACAAACCTTGGGTAACAGCATTAAAAGATGTTGAAAAAGATCCAATTACTGTAACTTGTAAGAAGAGAAGTAGAAAACAGGATAAGGATGTTACAGAATTTAGAATGTATGCAATCTAAACATCACTAATGTGACCCTGAGCACTGAAGCTTCTCCCTGGGCTAGGCCAGCTACGGAGGAGAGACTGGATGCTGGCAGCGCACGGTCCTCTGTGCATCCTCTGCAGATGTTGGGTTGGTCTTCCCAACAGGGTTTAACTCCACACTGGTTCAGAATGTCACACCAGACAGTCCTTAGATTTGCAATTCTAAATTGAAATTAAGAACTCCTACAGGAGTTCAGCATTTTTGAGCACAAGCCACCCACTCTTCTTGCTTGACTCTGCAATAAACCTTTCTCTGCTCAAAACAACAACAACAAACCAGAACACACAGACATACATTTACAATTTCATAAAACTCAGTGCAGAATAGGATAAAACTATGTGATGCTAACCTTGGGATCAATTCCAAATCTATTTAGGTTTCATATGTATGAGTTATGAGATCAAATGACAAAGAGGTTAAAAAAACAAAAAACACAATCAACAAAAGACACTTACGGATTCCAGTGTTCTTTGGAGATTTTGTACAAACTGCCAAACATTATTGGCAGAATTTTATCAATATTCTCCTCAATCAAACTAAGAATATATTCATTGTTCCAGAAGTACAGTGCCCTTTCTGCAACCTAAAAAAGACATTTAGAAATGTCAAAACTAAAATAGAAAAGTAATAGTATAAAATAAAAAAATGGCTTCACTGAAAACATCATACCTGGAAATGAGAACTGGACACACACTTGGATATCTGCTTAAAAAGGGGCTCTTCAATTTTTTTGAATTGTGTTGGTTCAATAACATCTAAGATTTCTTCAATTTCTCCTAAAAACATCACCTAGGTTAAAAAAATTTTCTTTTAAGAAACATGACAAATTATATGATGTTAATATAGAAAACACAAATGAGAAGGTTAACTTAACACACAATTTACTATGATGCACAGCTATTCTACACCAAGTCTCCCTAATTCCCATAGAACATCTCCTGCTTGTCAGTGGTGACCATACACCGAGCCCAAAGAAGCATGCATGGTTTATAGCCTTGAGATTGAAAAGTTCTAATAAAATGCCCTGCTTTTGTTGAACGAAACTCACCTCTTTCTGACTGCATGTTTTTGGCCAAAATTTCAGCAATCCTCTGATCACCTGCAAAAAAGGGAAAAGTTTATTTAGCATGAATTAAGCAATGACACTGATTAATCTCAGGAAATTTTAAATAATTGTGATAGCAATATTCATTCTGAAGTAGAACAATATTATTCAATAACTATGCATATCCCCTTACTCTGTGCAGCTTTAGACTTTTACCAATTTGACAGATACTTATTGAGTGCCTTTGTACCAGATACTGTTCTAGATGCCAGGGACACACAGATGAACAAGACAGAAGGAGGCCCCTGATTTTCATGAAGCAGGAAGACCAACATAAGTTAACAATTAAACATAAATAAAATAATTTTAATAGTAGTAAGTGCTACTTCTTACTAAAAATAAAGTATGAGATAATGACTTGGTGGGGTAAGGAAGGGAGGTTATTTTAGGGAGAAATTAAGGAACAGATAATTCCTGTTATTTAAACCATTATGAAGCAAAAAGTCAGAAAGCTTCCCAATTTATTTCATGGCTAGCACAGTCTTGATAACCCAAATACAACAAAACAAGGGACCATGAATTTAAGTAAACATAGTTGCAAAAATCTGTTCTAAACCAAATATAAAGTATATTAACAGAATAATACTACCTACCCAATAACTTATTCCAGAAATTCCAGGATGGTTCAACTCATTATAGTTATAGGTTAAAATGGGAAGGAAAAAAAAAACAAAAACTGATCATCTCAAAAGACTGAACAGTTGTTTGATTTTTTGATTATATATTCTGGTAACAATTTAGTAAGCTAGAACTAAGAATTTCTCAGAAACCATCAGCAATTAACTTACATAATGGTTTCTTGGAAATATGCAGTAAAACCATTTGGGCCTGGCGCTTTTGTGGAAATAAATCTTTGACACCTTTTAAGTAAATTTAGTTACTGGTCTTGTCCAGTAATGAAGAACACTCCTCCAACTTAAAAGTGGGGAAGAACACTGTTCTGGAGCCAATCCAGTAAGAGAAGAATTTGATGAATAATGTTGAAAAGGAATACCAGATTTATACTTATTTGTCTAAGTATATAATAATTATATACCCCTTAAATGTTAAAAGAACTGAAATATTACTAAAATGAGTAGGAAAATTCAATATGTGGTCAGATAAAAAGATAAGTATACAAAAATCAATACCTTTTAAAACAAAGTATCAGTTATAATAATCAGATAAAAATAATTAAAACAAGGATTAGCACAGAAACTGATAGAGAAGCTATATGACACAGAGGAATATCTAGACAGATTCAAGTATATACAAGGTTTAACATATGACAAAGATGGCTTTTCACTTCCTGGGAACCTGCTGAATTAGTCAATGAATTGGTGATACTTGAACTGGTGGCTCACCAGTTAGAAAAAAAATGTAGCTCCTTTGGTAGGCAAACTCCTAAAATGATCTCCTATGATCCTTACTTCTTGAACTCACACTCTTGTGTACTCGAGCCCTCCCCTGAAGTGTGGACTGGCCTACTGATTTGCTTCTAACCAACAGAATGTGGCAAAAGGGACAGAATGTCACTTCCATGAGAAAGTTACAAAAGACTGTGACTTCCATCTTACGAGCAGACTTTGAGGGCCTTCTCGTCTTGCAAGCTTTGATAAAGCAAGCTGCTATACTGGAGAGGCCCAAGTACCAAGGAATTGAGGGTGGCCGCTGGCCAACAGCCAGCTAGGAACATCAGTCCAACAGCATCTGAAGAACCAAATGCTACCAACAACAATCACATGAACTCAGAAGCAGATCCTTCCTCATCTGAGACTTTATATGCAACCCCACACCCAGCCAAGGTCTGGATTGCAACCTTGTGACAGACCCTGAGGCAGAGGACCCAGCTTCAGGGAACCCAGCTAAGTCATGCCTGGATTCCTGATTCACAGAAAATATGCAATAATAAATGTTTGTTGTTTTAAGCCATTACATTCTGTGATAATTTGTTATGCAGCAATAGAAAACTAATACAATTCCTTACTCTTGTCACATAAAAATTTCAATTTCAAATAGTGTAGTGGGTTGAATAGTGGCCCCCCAACAGGTATGTTCATGTCCTAATCTCTGAAATCTATACATGTGACTTATTTGAAAAATGGGTCTTTACAGGTACAATTAAGTCAAGAATCTCAAGATGAAATCATCCTGGGTTAGCTGGGTGGGCCCTAAATCCAATGACAAGTATCCTTGTAAGAGATAACGCAGAGGAGAGACAGAAGAGGCAGCAATTGATATTGGAGCGATGCAGCCACAAGCCAAAAACACCTGGAGGCACCAGAAACTGGAAGAGGCAAGGAACGGAATCTCCCCTAGAGCATCTGGAGGGAGTGCAGCCCTGCCGACACCTTGATTTTGGACTTCTGGCCTTCAGAACTGTGAGAGAATAAATTTCTGTTATTTTAAGCCACCAAGGTTGTGGTAATTCGTCATGGCAGCCCTAGGAAACTATTATAGATGGAATAAAGTTTTTACACGTAAAAACTATATTCATAAAATAACTAGAACATGATACTAAAGAGTATTTTTATAATCTCAAAAGGTAGAAGGGTTTTACTTAGCATGACAATCAAGGCCAGAAGCCATAATGGTGAATAGATTCTACCACATAAAAATTTTTTTAGTTCTTTAAAAAGGCAACTATTAAAACAGTATATTTATTCAAAGTTAAAGGGAAAACTCCAAATGGATAAAAAAATTTTGCAATATATAATAGGCAAAAGCTTAAAAGTAGGCAAAGGACACAGAAATATAAGTGACTAATAACCATATAAAAGGATGGCTGTAATAACTTTAAGAAGCCAATTAAAATACTTCATACCTATTAGACTAGCAAAAATTTAAAACAATATTCAGCACTGGCTGATAAGGGAAAATAGGCACACGCTGTACTCTTCGACCTAGCAACGTGGATTTTAATTTCAGTAATTTGCTTTGTTAAAAATTTTACATACAGCAAAATTTTCTTTTATTTGGTGTACAGTTCTGAGGATTTTTAAAAACACACAGATTTTTTTTTGTAACCAACACTACAGATAGGACACAGAATAATCCCAACACCCTAAAGCATCCCCACACCCAGTAACATGCTTATAACAATGAAAACTCCAATAACTTGTGTCCATGAATTGAGGATTGATTAAATATGTTACGGTACTCCATATGATGGAATTTGATGCTACCAGTGAAAAAACGAAGCAGATTAATATGGAAAGATATCCACATTATACTAAGAGGTGAAAAAACCTAGTCAGCACTGTCCCACTGTTTAACCTATACATAAATATAGTTACAGAAAAAATTTATAGAAATATATGCACCAGTTTATGTGGTTATCTTTAGGGGATCAGATTTCAAGGAACATCCTCCACATGCTTTATGATTCTGTCTTGTGTAAACCAAATTAACATATTACTTTCATAAACGGAAATAACAATAAAGTCATTTCCATTTGGAAGATAAAATAATTTCAATACAAGATTCAGGAACATAATGTAATAAACTAGCCAAAGCTCTGATTTATTTACAATTTGTAGGAAGCTCTGATATAAATGCAAGGCTCCTAGAAAATGCGTATTAGGGCTCAAACCCAAGTATTATGGCCATAATTTTGGTGCTAGAGTGGCCTATAGTAGAAATTGCAAGATCTCTATATCTACAGATCTTCATGAATTGAAAAATATTTTCCTACATCTTGGACATTTTACCTCCTCATGCTGCTCCTATTTCTATGAACTCAACTCACCTAAGCCAAATGTCTGACCCTCATCTCTCTCCCTAACCTTTTACTCTAGAAAAATAAATCAGCTATCTCCCCAATCCACTCCATATTAACTTAATTATATTTAACTTATATCTATTTATTATTCACCAAGCATGAACCATGTTATGGGTTGTCTTTGTCTCAATTCCAATGAGAATTATCATGGATTTGTATTAAGTTTTACTCCACTTTAGAGGTTTCTGTAGTTTGGTGTAAATACTAGGCTTCTAATTCTATTTGTCTTTTTTTTTTAGCTGTTTCCAGAAAGAACTGCAAGTCTAAAAAGTCCAAAACTCTAAATATCAAGGAGTGAAAAAATATCTTTCTTTCCTTTACACAGACAAAAAGCACAAGTCAAAGGGAGAATACTAAGTAGATAATTTTTTTCAAGTGCCCCTAGCCTCAGAAAGTTCTAATATTAAAGAAAATCATAAAATTTAAATCCTTCGAACCCTTTGCTATTTTTCAAGAACTCTTAGTTTAAATATTTAGATTTAGGATACCTAGAAAACACTTTCTCAAAATACTTCTTTCACCAAGGTTAAAATGTTTCCTATGTTTTTATCTTTTTCTGTTTTTCCCTAAACTTATCTTTTGTTTTTCTTGAATCTTCAATTTTCACAATAATGTTTTTATTCTCTCCTGAATCTTTGTACTACAGACAAATAAGCAGCAGAATTCAAAGACTGAATTGCTAAGCTGATTCATACACAATCTTTATTCCAAGATTATATCTTAATCACCAAAGGCAAGAAAATGTTTTCAGCCCTTATCATGTGGTTCACTGTTAATAAGAGGAAAAATTCTATTTCTAAAGACAAAACAAAACTCAAGGGAATAGTTCTGGGACCCTTATAGTATGTTTTAATTTTAAAAGGTAAATGAAGATCAAAAAGACTACCACTGAAGATACTCTGTATATAAAATTTCACTGTAGTCATTTGATCCTGTCATCACACATCTTAACTACTATATATTAATTTTAACCTATATTTAAGTTATTCAAGACATATAACTCATGAGAACTCCGCATCCCAATCTTGTTCTTTGAATAGAGTAACCTCATTTTCCTTCTTCTAAATGATATTAGTTTAAAATGTATTGCTACTACTGTTTGATAACTCTGTAAGGGTATAAAGAAAGCTAAAATAAAATGCTACAATGTAGACCAAAAACATAAAAATAAGTAAAACACTTACGGGTTCTGTTAGTGTTGTATCTTTCTCCAGGAACTGTACAACACAGTAGGCTAGCTAAAATGCAAGGGACAGTTTATAAATATTACTGAATGAAATAACATTTAGTAATGCAGGATTTTTATATTTAGCTAACAAAAATACCTCATTTTGACAAACTTTATCATAATATATAAAAATGAATATAATCATAATTGTGTAACTTCTACTTCAAAAAGGAAGTTCTTTTATTCAGTGGTAACTTCTTAATAGTAAGTTAACTGAAATATTAAAGAAAATGTAGTTGGGCATATCAACCTTTAGATATCATTTAGGCAGCAGACCAGTTCTTCGGGGAATTAAAGCAACTGTCTTTGTCTTACAAATCAGAAATGTAACTATAGCCCACTAAATAAAGAGATAGATAAAGTTGACTGAAATAAGACTAGAGCTAACATTTTAGTCATTCAGCATGTTTCTAACATGTACGCCTATGCTGATATGATATTATTCTCTTGAGTATTAACAGAGGAAACTAAAACCATTCTCTAACTAGGTCACTGAGGCTAGATGGAACATTCTGCACATATGTGGGATTTATTCAAAGTCACACACTTAATTAGGTCAGGGCCTGGACTAGAAAAGAACCTGATCTTTCCTTTATCTATACATATAGTGCATTGAGCTTATTTAAGAACACTAAATATCATAATGCTTTACAAATTATGATATAGTAAAAATTTTGCTTTGGGCAACTTACAAAGCAAATCGCTTAAATATACTTAAAATTGCCACCTCAGTATTTCCCAAATTCTCTGCCTTTATATCAGTCTTTGAAACAATATTCATTTCACCTGAAATCTCCTGCAACTTACCTGAGCATGAAACAAAGCTAATCCTTTTGCAGTATGCATAGGAATAAGAACCTTCATTAGAAATTGTTTATGTTCTGCTTTCAGTGGCAATGCAAAGCCATTGATAATACTGGAGGGAAAAAAAGGCAGGGGAAGGGTTACGTAGTTACTACTTTATTTCTAAAAGTTATTACATCCCCAAGTACATAGGAACTGCTCTGCTTCAGTTGTGATGCTGAATGACTTACTCATCTGCAAACTATGTTAAACAGACTATCACTATGAAGTCTGCTCCTCTAAGTCATTCAATGATCCCAAAAGAAAACAAGGACTACCGATTTAATGTCCCCATAAGCAATTTAATGTTTTCTATAAAGCCTTTCACTTATTTTTGCTTTTATTTTTCGTCTCTAAAGCACAGGAGAGTCAATATCACAATACTGTTAGAATTTTCAACATATTCTAAAGTAAATGGGTAGTTTTTCTTACTTTATTGAAAGATCTGAAATTAAGAAGTAGTTCTCTCCATAACCATTCTCTAAATATTAACAGAGGAGACTAAAACCATTCTCTAAATGTAAATAGAGGGTCTAAACTTCTCTCAAGTTAATACTGCTATATGGTGAATAAGGAAGGCAAAAATGTACATATAAACTAAAATCAAAGGCTGTAGATTCTTCTAAAAAGAACAGATGTACAGGAATGGCCTATCAACATCTGAACAAGAATTCCTGTAACTTCATCAAAGATTCACTATAGATTATTTCATCTCTTCCCAATCAGATCCTATAGGCTTCTGAGGCAGTCTGGTAAGAACAGGCATAAAATATGCCACAGCTTCAAAAGCAGGAAGTCTAACTCTGAAACAAATGTCTCATGTGGCACTATTTCAATATGCTGACCCCCTAAAAACCTATAATAAGAATTCAGTTGAGAAATTATGCCTTATTCTATATATTCAAACTCTAAAATATGAAATAATTTCTCCAATCCCAGCTAATATTTTAATACATAAAGCATTCAAAGTTACTTAATTCTTAAAAAGAACAAAAAACTGACCTACCTTCCTAATATTTCAAGCAGTTCAGCAACACCATTGAAATGTTCTGTTTCATATATAAACCTGAATTAAAAATAAAGACAGATAGAAAAATCAAACATCAGAAAACTAAACTGAGAAAAAGATGTTAGAAGGTAAAAAGAAACCTAAGGGACAAATACAAGAAATGTTTAAGCACACTTTATGAATTCTTTGTAAGTTATTTTGCCCCAAATCAGTTACTTCTTAGCCATCTTATAAAAGAAGGTCTATTTCCTATTAAACCACATACACTTTTGTTACAATTTGCTACATATTAACAATATAATTTCATCTGGAGTATTTTATTTTACTTTAAAATTTGTAAGAAGGATGAGTTTTCTCACAGAAATACTTTTTAAAATAGGAAACTTCTACTCACAGGTAACTCTTAAGAGAATAGGACTCATATGTAATAAAGCCACTTTTATTTAGAATTTCTCTAAGCCTAAACTACACAGGCTGCCTAGATTTCCAAGATTAGGGTCGCCTTTCAAGTAGGAAATCATAAATTCAAATGACTACAGGATAGGCAGGGAAGATACCGTAAGTGATGGAAGTGGACCCCAGAGAGAATGACGGAGAACTGGAGAAAGATGTTCTCTCTTGGGGAGGCAATTATTACCCAACTCTGAATGTTACAATGTGAAAATGCTAGCCTAATTTTGCCATATCTTCAATTAAAATAAACAAACCAAACCTGAAATGTGGGTATTAAAGCAAAAAATCCCCTAATCTGAAGCAACTACTTAATAGATTTCATTTATAAAGCAGTCAAAAGATAGGCCCCATATAAATTTAATTAGCTTTGTCAGAAAAATCAAATGAAAATAATTCCAAGAGCTACTGATTTAAATAGTATTTATACAAAAAATTTTAAACACGTGCTCAAATAGATAACTAGACAAGTTCTCCTCTCAATAAATTTTAAACATGAATAACACTGGTATCATCTATTAACAACTGTCTTCATTACTACTATCCACTTCGGTGAGACGTTATAAGAAACAGTCAGATGCAATCAAACGATGTCTACAAAACAGGCGATAAATGGCTCAAATATCTATCAGTTAAGTTTCTAAGTTTCAGACATTAAAAATTAACCCAAAGGAACTCGACTAAAAAGAAAATACGGAACGGGAAAAAAAGTGCTATATATGAATATACAACTAATTTACCTGAGGAAAATGTTGTTAATTTGTTTTCTGATGAATGCTCTTAATCCAAGGAACTTCCCATAAATTCGATGCAGAACAGTCTTCAGGAAGTCACGCTCTCTGGGGTCTTCACTATCAAAAAGCTCCAGGAGCTTTAAAAAAAATCTGAGAAATTACTTTTTAAAAATAATCGAGCTAAAACTTCATTCTATTCTGATTTTGATTTTAAGGTAACCCACAAAATCTTTAAAATTTTAAAAAAGATCCTGCCTAATCAGATTGACTTTATTCTTGCTAAATAATGAAGCTAAAGAAAAGCTTAGGGAGCGTTTCTTTTATTTCATTTTGAAAAATGACACACAATAAATAATACAAACACTTCAAGAAGTGGAACTTTTTTTTTGCCTTGTCACTCATTTTAAAATTCTGTCCTACTCTTTCTGGACTACTAAACGTGGCTTATAATTTTAAAGTGTTGAAATTTGAGAGATTTTTTTAAAGCTTTCTGATAGTATATCAAAACTACATTCAGAATCTTAAGCTTGTAGATTGCAAATTGTTAATTAAATGAAGTTTAAAAAACATACATGCACAAAGGCGTACTTCTAGGAAAGTTTATACAAACTAAGGCTTCTTTTTTTGTGTGATTTTTACACTAAAAAAAATTCAACAGTCACCAGGCCAACAGCTCAAAAATTAATATTTAGTTAGTAGGCAAACTATTGGTAGATACATGCTAACAGAGTGAAAATCATTCATGAAATAACACTGAAATAAAAGATGTGACTACAGATTTTTATTTAAAGTCAGCTTAGCAAATGGCTGAAAAATTTTAAACCAGTTCAGATTGGCCAAATCAGCATTTTCCTACCTCTACACAACTCTTCAGCAAAGGCAGGATAAAGAAATCTTTGAAAAATTTAAAGTCAAAAGCTCAAATTTCCATTTTACAGTGGTAAACAATTTCTTCAGTCAAGAGAAGTATCACTGTATTTTAAATCAAACATTGGATTTTCTTAAGAAAAAAAATATAAAACAATCTCTCTTTAGAGCATACAATTACCTATGAAGTCATAAAGGAATTTTATGTTCTATACTTTAGGATTGATAATTACAGTTATGATGGCAACCTCTGAACCTTAAGTTATTTTCCATTATGTCCTGAATTATACATGTAATTGTTTACATGTGTATCTCTTCTACAAAAGTGGGTATTCTTTGAGAGTAGTGATGACTTTAGTCACATTTATATAACCCTAAAGTGTCTGGCTTATAGTTTGTATTTGTTGTTTGTTAGATTGTTACGTACAGCGCAAGGCTCCAGCAAAAATATCCAGAGTATGAGAATTTGTTAGTACACCTAATTAAGTCACTTCAAATTATTCTAATTAAAACAGCTAAACTATTCACTTAAGACACTCAAATCCAAGCTTCTGATGTTGGGTTTACTTAGAAAATATGCTTTGAAATTAACAAAAGGAAGCCTTAATTGTTAAGGTCACTATATCTAATTCAAGAACAAATATAATGTAATACAAGTTGATCCTCAGGATAAACATAAAATATTAGAGAATAGTTTTTAGCTAAGTGTCAGATCTATTGAAATAACTATTTTGAAATATTAAAATCTGAATAAAACAATCTATTTTATATAATCAAATTTATAATCTATATATAATCAAATCCTGATTGTGCATCTTCTAGCTCTGTGAATCTGGACATGGTCTAGCTCTAGTTTTTTTTTTGTTTGTTTGTTTGTTTTAATTTTTTTTTGGCTGTGTTGGGTCTTTGTTGCTATACACAGGCTCTCTCTAGTTGTGGTGAGCAGGGTACTCTTCATTGCAGTGCACGGGCTTCTCACTGCGGTGGCTTCTCTTCTTGCGGAACAAAGGCTCTAGGTGCACAGGCCTCAGTAGTTGCAGCACATGGGCCCTAGAATGCGTGGGCTTCAGCAGTTGTGGCACATGGGCTCAACAGTTGTGGCTCAAGGGCTCCAGAGCACAGGCTCAGTAGTTGTGGCGCATGAGCTTGGTTGCTACGTGACATGTGGGATCTTCCCAGAGCAGGGATCAAACCCGTGTCCCCTGCATTGGCAGGTGGATTCTAAACCACTGCACCACGAGGGAAGTCCCTTTTTATAAAAAAATTTCTTTTCTCTTTTTTTTAATATTTATTTATTTGGCTGCATTGGCTCTTGGTTGCAGCATGCAGGATCTTCACTGTGGCACGCGGGGTCTTTTGTTGCAGTGCCCAGGCTTCTCTAGTTGCGGTGTGTGGGCTTCTCTCTAGTTGTGGCATTTGGGCTCCAGAGCGTGTGGGCTCAGCAGTTGCAGCGCGAGGGCTCTCTAGTTGTGGCGCATGAGCTCATTAATTGCAGTGTTTAGGCTTAGCTGCCCTGTGGCATGTGGGATCTTAGTTCCCAACCAGGGATTGAAACCTCATCGCCTGCACTGCAAAGTGGATTCTTAACCACTGGACCACTAGGGAAGTCCCAGCTCTAACTCTTTATATAAAAGTATATTAGCACAGTGCCTGGCACATAAAAAGCACTCAATAATTCTTAGCTTTTTTCTTTTGAAATCCTATGATTTGAACATAACCTGGAATTATACACATTTTCTTCTCTTGAAATAATAAATATCCAAATTTACACTCTAGATTTTTCTCCTGTACTTCTGTCTTAAACATACTGTCTAATCAAATAATTTCAAAACACAAAAGCTGAGAATTATCATAGTAATATTTATTGAACCAACACACTAAGAATAGCTCAGAGCAGTGATATGTGAAAGCACAGCTATATAACCTGCTAGAAACAAATTACTGGGCCTTGGCTTCTCAGATAATTCAGGCATTTAGAGTAGAAGGTAGAACATGGGTCCTACCCTACCAGTTTTCCTCTTGCTTCCCCTCAAACCCACTGAATAATCCAGCAGCCCAAATACCTCAAGATCCAGAGTGAGGAAGCCCTAACGCAACTGTTCCACTCAACCTGCTATTATCTTAAACATAATTTAATATGGCACTACTAAAGTCCCTTAATACACTGTATTCCTTGTGTAGCATATATAAGAGCCACAGAAGGAAATAAATATGCATTCATTTGCAATTACCAAAATAACAGCTCCATTTAATCTGACTGATTTTAACTTGTTACTGAAGTGAAATTAACATTTTACTGTTAATACACACCTAATATTTCTTCACAGTTTATGAAGAACTACTAAAATGGTTGAAGGACATATTCTTGACAATGCTCTTCATTTATCAGCAACTAGTCAAAATATTTTATATGGCAGTTATAGCAAATGACCAAAAATGAACTCCAAATATGTGGACTTCATGTCTGTATAATCTTTGCCCTAGGGGACACACAATGGTGGGAAGAGTGTAGCAGAGGTCTTTGTCATGATCTTTAATCCTGGCCTCAGCACTTCATTACCACCCTTCCACCCATCTTCTACCCTTCTTTAAAATGCTAATTACTTTAGAAGAGGAGAGTATCAAATTCCTAATAAGACCTTACTTAGAGATAGGTATTTCAAAAGAGAAAATGGACCCAGAGAGGTTTGGTCTCCTTCACAATTTTGTTTAGGGCCAGCAAAGTCTATGCAGTTAAAAAGAGGCCTTTATGTTGTTGAAAAGATTTTGAAAATAAAAATTAAAATGAGCATATTCTCAGAAACTAACTTTGAGTATTTAAGTTCTTAAAAAATCAGCTAATAACAACCAATTTATAAAAAGAAAGAAGGAATCACATGTTTAATTCTATCTCCTTTTCTTCTTAAAGATCCCATTTTATCTGTGGTTTAGGAATTGGGTGGCTAGAAGGCCTAAAGTGGGAAGGGGGCAAAAAAGGGAAAGGTAGGTGATACTTGATGATACAAAAGGAGCATAAAGCCCAAACTTCTAACAATAATTCCACTTCTATTTTTTCTCCTCTCTGTCATTTCAAAGTCACAGTGCTTAGAACCGTAGGTCAAGGTCAAACTCAAAGACTTAAAAAATTTCTAAAAAGGTTTCCCCTTAGTTACACAAGGTATATATAATTATGGTTATACCAAATTTTCTAAGTTAGATACTCCAGAAAGGCTTGCTTTTCTGGTCTTTATAAAAATACTATGAGAATTTAGGATTGGATAAAATAACCTGATTGACTTTGATAGAAGGCCACCCTTGATTAAAAAATACTCTTGTATTCTCAAAGCTACTTTATCTTTATTCTCATTGCCTGGCAAGAATATTAAGTACTGTTAAATAGAAATCAAAGTTTTCAAAGATGATTTTAATCACAAGTTAATAAATCATTACTAAGATGAATATAAGAAAATTTAAAATATAAGAATTCCTTACCTGTTGTACAAATTTCTGATCGATATATCGCTTTGCAATGCTAGGCTGGAAATCAGGGCTCTCCAAAAATCTTAAGAAGAACTCATACACCAACTATAAGAGAAAGCGAAATGAAAGCTAAGATGATACCTATAAAATTTTACTCTAAGTCATCACTTGATAACAAAAACACACCTCCCTTACCAACTTAGTAAGGAGATTTCAGATGTCACTATAAAATGTGATGAGTTGGTAACAGCTTTTTAAAAACTAAATATATATTCACAATTTTGTCTCCTAAACTGGTACATCTTGGGATTTATTTATTGCTTTGCATCACTCATTGAAAATATTAACTCACAGGAGTCAGAAAACAAAGACGATGCCTATAAAATATTTAATTTAGAAGACTATTTTGCCCTCTATACTCACTGAGAACCTTTCTCCAGTGGACTACTAACCTACCTCAGCTTAACTGCCAGAGTTCCTTAAATGCAGGATTGGAAACCTCCAGATAAGAGTAAATTGGATTGTAAGGGGCAGTGTATCAATACCAATTAAAAAAGAGAAAAATTTCAAGTCTTTCTATAAAACTACAGTGAGAAAAAATTAAATTGAAACCAGGATACCTTATTCACACTTGGGAAATAATGAACCAAATCATGTAAGTACAGGGCTCAGGAAGGGATGTCTGGGCATCACAATGAATGAACTAGAAGCCCTAACAAGCCTTCTACTTAAAAAGTGCCAAGCATCTTAAAAATACGGTATTCCCCACTTAATCATGAGAGTTAAGTTCTAAGACCCCCACTGGATGCCTGAACCCTCAGATGGCACCGAACTCTGTTTTCTGTTCATGTCTTCTGTCCACAAATGTAATGCCTTTTACATCTTAACTAAGCACTTATCATGCACTGTGGCTGTAACTTTTGCAGTCTGAGGTGTGACAGCAAAACTAGCACGATTTTTTTTTCCTTCCTCAGAATTCCATGAATAGAAGATTCATTCTTATTGCAGATCTTAGCAACCTCAGCATATGCTTTTTTTCTTTCCTTATTGAGAACTTTCACCCTTTCCTTAAAGGAAGCACTTTACAGCTTCTCTGTGGCAGATCTAAATTGCCAGCATTACTCCTCTCAGGCTTTGGGGCTGTTACTCAGTAAAATAATGGTTATTTGAAAACAAGCACTGCGTTACCATGACAGTCGATTTGATAACAGAGATAGCTCCTAAGTGACTAATGGGCAGGATAAGCTGGACAAAGATATGACTCACATCTCTGGCACGATGGCAGGAGACTTCAACATGCTACTCAGAAGGGCGCACAATTTAAAGCTTATGAATTGTTTATTTCTGTAATTTTCTACTTAATATTTTCAAACTGCAGTTGACCCTGGGTAACAAACTGCAGAAAGCAAAACCATGGATAAGGGGGTACTACTGTAACAGCAAAATATTCACTTCCTACCACAAATCAGAATTAAAACTAATGTTTAGTTCAACTTACCTACATCACACCTACAACTACCTTTCCAGGAGAAAGGCAAAAACATTAAAGTTTTTTCTATGGTAACCTAACAGCTATAAAAGGCAGGTGTATAGCCCAAAATATGCCTTAATTTATTAGCTATTAAACAACATATGAAGCTGGCACCCTAAAAATAAAAAAGGAGGATTATATCCCAAAGTAAAAACAGACATTCAATAAATATTAGGTAGCCAGTGAGGCCACATATAGAAGAGAGGTGGGGAAAATTGCTACACTAAATTTATAGACCTCACAACATACAAAAAGTGCTATCAGATCTGGGCTCTATCATTCAGCACAAAATAGCAAATTTTTACTGCTATGAGTTCAATAATAGGTTAAGGCTAACAACAGTTTTGGGATCTCAGTAAATATTGTTTTGATTCATCTTTGCCCAATTATGCAAAAGGAGTGATGCTTATCTGGTCTAAGTTATTATCTAACTTAACATTTTAATGTTAAGTATGAATTAAGAATATAACAAGAAAAAATAGACGTGGATATCCATTTTTGATTTGTAAATAATTTTCAAATCACTAACTACATAGATAATTTTGCTCTGGAGTAACACATGCAAAAAGATATACAAAAATTATCACACAATTTTGTGAAGAGTCGTACATTCTCAAGGACTGCTATGCAGTCTCAATGGCACAACTTGCTCAGTGCCTATCTTCATTTCTAATACTGGGCTACTGTGATATTGTGATAAAATTAGAAATATGTTATTTGGTTTTCATCCCTGGTGACTGGCACAGGGCTCCTAAACCCTTGGAATTTCCTGAGTGATTAAGAGTGAAAGGAGGATCTTTTGTTATTCATAATAAGCCCCTTTCAACCACTCCTGAGTTTATGCTAATGAGGTGACTCTGGAGGATTAAGGCTGGTTATCAGAGGAACCAACCATAGGAACCAACCATAGGATTAGAGGGTTGGAACTTTCAGCCCATCCCCCCACCCTCCAGGAAGAAGAGAGGGGTTGAAGATCAAGTTTAATCACCAATGGCCAATGATTTAATTTCTCATGCCTACCTGATGGAACCATTAGAAACATCCTAAACAAAGGGGTTTGAAGAATTTCTGGGTTGATGAACACATCAAGGTGTTGAGAGGGTGGTACGTGGAAAATCTGAGCCCCTTTCTCCACACCTTACCCTATGCATGTTTTCTATTTGGCTGTTCCTGAGCTGTATCCTTTATAATGAACTGGTAACACTAAGTAAAGTGTTTCCCTGAGTTCTGTGAGCTGTTATAACAAATTATTGAACCCAAAGGGTGGGTCATGGTAACCCCAGATATATAGCCCCAGTTAGTCAGAAGTACTGGAGGCCCAGACTCATGACTGCCATCTGAAGTGAGGAGCAGTCTTGCTGGACTGAGCCCTTAACCTGTAGGGTTCTTGCTAACTCTGGGTAGTTAGTGTCAGAATGAATAAACTGTAGGACATCCAGCTGGTGTTCACAGAGAACTGGAGAATTTCTTGGTGTGGAAAATCTATATATTTGATGTCAGAAGTGTTGGGGGTAGAAGAAACAAGCTTTCCTTTAGCTACATTTAGTGTGAACAGATAGTAGGCATTGTAAAGCTCCAAAAAGCTCATTCACTTATTAGGGAGGTAAGACAAAAATAAAAACATATAAAACGGAATATACACAAAAACTATATGGCACAAACTGTAAGTGCAGGAGACATTTAGGAAAAGGTTATATCACTGTGGAATAAGGTCAACAGGAAAGTTTTAAGGGGGACATACAACTTGAGGCCTGCATTAGATTTGATTTTGGACAAGTCAAGAAGAAAGAGGAGGGCTTTTAGAACAAAGGTAGAACTCGTCTCAAGAAGAAGATGCTGTAGGGTAGAGGCTGGTGGGTATGAAATCAGAGACTCAGAATCTTTATGTAGATCCCAAGTTAAAAGCTGTGGTAAGGTGGGACCAAGTTAACCCTGAGTCAAGTACGGCACGTTAGCCTATATACTCTACCTCTTAAGATATGCATCAGAAATACAGGGCTTAAGGCTTCTTAGTTTTAACAGTAATGGCATGTCTTTTGGGAGACTTACATGACATCAAGCTCCAGATCAAAATGAATCTTTTAAAACTCATATGCAGTTGAAACCTGCACCTATCATAGATATGACTTTTTTTTTTTTTTTTGGCACACGGGCTTAGTTGCTCCGCGGCATGTGGGATCTTCCTGGAGCTGGGATCGAACCCGTGACCTCTGCATTGGCAGGCGGCTTCTTAACCACTGCACCACCTAGGAAGCCCAGACATATTATTTCTTAACAGAGTTTTCATCTGCATCATTTACCTGACACAGTGAACATTGTAATTAAGTGACCAGTCAAGATTCGCAGCAAACTGCTTTCATGCAACCAATTTAGCACCACTGAAGAGACGATGACAAATGATTAAACACATGTTGAGTAATCCCAAACAGAGGCAGAAAAAACACTAGTGATCTACAGAGCTAAAGATTTTCAATATGGCACAACTAAGACTGTGTGTCCATAAAACTGCACCCTGCCCCCAACTGTCACTTTCTCTATACCCTTTATCCTACATTACTTTTTTTTCTTGTATTTATCACACCCTGACACAATATTATTTATTCTTTTCCCCTAGAATGTAAGACAGTTTGCTTACTAGTTGAATACTTTACCCCCAACATTTAGAATAATACCTGAAACAGAACAGATGCCCAATAAATATTTGCTGAATGAATGAAAATCACAGCTGTTGAGAAACTGTATTTCTGTAATACAGTTTCTCTATGTTCTTCCACATGAAAAAATAATTTGCTCCAAGAACCTAAGAAGCAGTGCTGCAAGGGGCAATAGATACTTTCAGCAATGGGTTTATTTCTCTAATAAAATGGCAAACTTCATGTATGTTCAATGTATGGCTGGTCCTATTTCCTGTAAACCAAAAAAATACCCTAAAAGATGAAAGGTAACTAAAAAGTGTAAGGAACGAAGGAAAATCTTACCATTCTTCTCAGTACTGACTGTATCTTTCCTAAGGTAGTTAAAATAAAATATATAAAATTTTGGTCTTCACCAATAAAAGATTTTAGAAGGTACAACACAAAATAGCATAGATCATTAATGTATTTGAAAATAAGACCTATACAAAAAGCTAAAGGGAACTAGAAATGTTTGGCCTAGAAAGGCAAAGACTTAAAAGCAACTTTAATGATTTACAAATATATAAAAGGCTCTTTTTCAAGGAGTATGTTGACTGAATGTTTTCCAACCTCTATTAAGAGGAAGCTAATTTAAGTGGGGTTTTAAAAACTGATTCAATATTTGAAAGAATTTACATAAGAAATTACACACACTAAACTAAGCGCCCAGAACATTGCCTGGGACATGGCAAGCATTAACGAAATCTTAGTTCTATATGAATCTGCTTTTTCTCTCTGTAATCCTCTTAAAAATAGGATATATTCTGCATGAACCTTGAATAACTTAAATATGATTAGCCTATTTTTTCCCTTGCTCTTTTAACCATAATAATTTAAAAGATAATAACAAATAACTATTTACAATTAAAAAGGTCAGGGGCTTCCTAGGTGGCGCAGTGGTTAAGAATCCGCCTGCCAATGCAGGGGACATGCGTTCAAGCCCTGAGCTGGGAAGACTGAACATGCCATGGAGCAACTAAGCCTGTGCGCCACAACTACTAAGCCTTCACTCTAGAGCCTGCAAGCCACAACTACTGAGCCCGTGTGCTGCAACTACTGAAGCCCACACGCCTAGAGCCTGTGCTCCACAAGAGAAGCCACCACAATGAGAGCCTGCGCACCACAACGAAAAGTAGTTCCCACTCTCTGCAACTAGAGAAAGCCTGTGCACAGCAATGAAGATCCAAAGCAGCCAAAAATAAAAATAAAAAAATAAAATAAATCTTTATAAATAAATAAATGAAAATAAAAAAATAAAAATGTTTCTCAACCTTAAATAAGGATACACAATGTTCCTTTTTTATTTCTGTGCATAAATGTTAGTACAATATGCTATGGTCCCTATAATTTTTGATCCTTAGAACATACAAATATTTAAAATATAATATCTGGTCAAGGGCTATTTGAATGTGAAGGTGTACATCATGAAATATATATATGTCCCCAGTTTAAATTTCTACTTATACAGGTCATAAAGAAGAGCCTCTAGTCCCTAAAGTTACCCTAAGAAGGTCCATGTTCTATTCAGTATCCTACATAATTACACCTTAATTATCTGTGCCAAAAAAGAAAATAATTGATAAAAGAAAGTAAAAATACTACATAATCTGCCTGTAATCCAGGCTAGTATAGCAGCCATGCTTCTCTAGTTATCTAAAAGTAGGTATATAGAAAATTACTATCTTGTTGGTCTTCAATAAATATAAAGCAATAATACTTATTAGGAAAGAAAATTTAACAATAACTTATAACTGTTTTACATTAATCATGATCATATAATACTTAGTACATTAAAAGATATGACCAATCCACCAATCCCCTAGTACTGAAGTGGCCTTTCTTTCGCTATTTTCTTCTGTGTTTCTTTATTCCATTTTTACTGTTGCTCATTAGTATTTCCAATACAGTGTGAAAAAAAGTAAAAAGAAATTGTAAATTAGCACATTTTTAGAAAATTCACGAGAAGGTTGAAGAAACAAAAATTTGAAAGGTTTTGAAACTACTTGTGATTATTCCCCTCATTAACTAAATTTAATGTTTATATTTCACCCTAGCAAATTAATTTCTAGCATCAAAGACCTGATAAGCTAAATGTAAAATGTAAACCTTTAGTACTAAACAAAAAACTCCAGGTGAATTGATTCAAAATATATTAACATCAAGGAAAGAAAATTTCATTGAGCAAATTTCCTCACTGCTATGCTCTCTATAATTTCGTCAGAACAGCTTTATTAACATTCCACTCTAAAAAAAGTATGATGACTAAATAATGATGTAGCTATAATATACCGACAAATCCTATCAATCAGCTCACTTTGTATTTAGTAGACAATTTGAATGCCGAATTTAAAAACTGTACACCAGGGCTTTCCTGGTGGCGTAGTGGTTAAGAATCTGCCTGCCAATACAGGGCACATGGGTTCAATCCCTGGACCGGGAAGATCCTACATGCTGTGAAGCAACTAAGCCCGTGTGCCACAACTACTGAGCCCATGCACCACAACTACTGAAGCCCGCGCACCTAGAGCCCATGTTCCGCAACAAGAGAAGCCAGCACGATGAGAAACTCGCACACTGCAACAAAGATAGCCCCCTCGCACCACAACTAGAGAAAGCCTGTGTGCACCAACAAAGACCCGATGCAGCCAAATAAAAATTAAATATTTTTTAAAAATAGAAATAAATAAAAATAAAAACTGTACACCAAATTTTAGTTACTAGAAAGATTTTTAACTATAAACACATGTATCCAGAGCAGAGCCTTTTAATCAGGGGACCATGGATGTGTAATATTTCCTGTGTGTTTCTGTGAACTTGTCTTCAGGGAAAACCCATTTTTAAAAAATCAAATTTTGAAAGAAACTCACCATCTCCTAAAACGTTAAGAATCACTAGTTTCAGTGAATTTAAGTGAAACTTCAAATCATACCAGTGAAAAATAGCACACTGTATACATGACTGAATTGTTAGTGTTAATTCCCAAGGGTGTATAAAAAATATCTTAATGGAAAAACTGTTTTTAAAAATTCAAAGACTGAAATTTTTTTCCAGGTTATCCAACTACATGTGATTAAAAATATACATAACTTACCAGCTTATGAGAATTTCATGCTTTTAAAACTTTTGCATTATTAAACTTAGTATCACTGATTTTACACCAACTATGGCATGAAATTTCAAATGAGCTGTGTGCAGTGCTATTAAAAAATAGCACAGGGAACTCAGCTCAGTGCTCTGTGGTGACCTAGATGGGTGGGACAGGGGTGGGGGGTGGAGGGAGGTCCAAGAGGAAGAGGAATATATGTATCATAGAGCTGATTCATTTCGTTGCACAGCAGAAACTAATGCAACATTGTAAAGAAACTATACCCCAATTAAAAAAAAAGTTTACTACTTCAGATTTTCTATTCTATAAGCTCTAATGTGCTGATAAATCTTAAAATTTTTATCAGTTTACACTAATCCTAGGATTCCTCTTTCGTTTTACCTAGATGTACAGGTGGCTATACATGGTGAATAAATAATGCGGCAGACTATTGCTTTATTTATTTTTTAAAATGTTTAGCTCCTATTCCTACTTAAAGAACTTACTTCTTTTTAATTAATTAATTAATTGGCTGTGTTAGGTCTTCGTTGCTGCACAAGGGCTTTATCTAGTTGTGGTGAGCGGGAGCTACTCTTCATTGTGGTGTGCAGGCTTCTCATTGCCGTGGCTTATCTTGTTGCATAGCATGGGCTCTAGGCGCATGGGCTTCAGCAGTTGTGACACATGGGCTCAATAGTTGTGGCTCAGACGCTCGAAAGTGCAGGCTTAAAATAGTTGTGGTGCACGGGCTTAGTTGCTCCACAGCATGTGGGATCTTCCTGGAGCAGGGATCAAACCCGTGTCCCCTGCACTGGCAGGTGGATTCTTAACCACTGCACCACCTAGGAAGTCCCAGACTATTGCTTTAAAGTGCCCCAAATAGTTTAGAATATAAATTTCTTTCTCTTGTCTTTTATAATAAAAATAAAATGAAATGGCACTCAAAAATACAAGTCCTTGCAAAATAAAAAAATCAACAACATAATGTGGGGGAATTCCCTGGTGGTACAGTGGTTAGGAATCCATGCTTTCACTGCTGAGGGCCCGGGTTCAATGCCTCGTTGCAGAACTAAGATCCTGTAAGCCACGTGGTGTGGCTAACCCCCCCCCCCCCAAAACAAACAATATAATCTGAAGCAACACCAAGCACCCATATATAAAGCAAGGTTCCTCTCTATCTTCCAGGAACTATGTAGAAAATAGCTGATGTTATCCATCCTATTGTCATTAACAAATCATTTTTCATTTTATTCAGCACACATTCTTGCCTCCAATGCTTCAAGCCTGTGGCAGGCAACGTTGCCTAGCTAATCTAACACCCATTCCCTTTCCCCTGCATGTCTCTACTACTGAAGCTGGAAAAACTATTCATTCTGTTAGTCTGCCTTTCAACTAGAGTAATGCAAAAATGAAAAAAAGAGTATGGAAAAAAGGAAAATTAAAAACAATCCAACAAAATGAAGAGACAAAAACAAAAAAAATTTCAAAAAGTGAGATACAGACAGAAGCAAAGAGCCAACATATACACAGCAGGTATTGCCAAAGAAGAAAAACAACGTGGTGGAATGAAAGAAACACTAAAAAATATTATTGCAGAAAACGTTTCAGAAATAAAAGTGGGCTTCTTATAGTGAAAGAACACTATTCAACTGGGAAAACTAATGTGGAAAAATCAACATTTACGTAGAGACCAATAAAAGCAATCGGCCATTAAAGGAAAAATATCCTTTGGGTATCCAGGCAAAAAGACCAAGAATGTAAGAGGAAAGAAAAATCAGGCTGAAATCAGAAGACATTGGAATAACATAATCAAGGTACTTAAGGAAATTAAGGAAAGAATCTGAATCAAGGATTTTATATCAATTCAAGTTGATCTTTAAACATGAAGGCTAGAGACAAACAGCATGAAACATGCAAGAACTCAGGACATAATGTTCCCATGAGACCTACAGAATAAGCTTCAAATTACCAAGAAATGATCAGAGAAACTTTTCATAAGAATTGATAGTAAATATTAAATATATTACCTGCAGAACTAATGACAAGTAATGGGCATAAAGGTGACAGAATAGTATAAAATTACTTACATATTCCACTATGTAAAACTATCAAAAATAGGGGGTTGGGGCTACCTAGGTGGCGCAGTGGTTAAGAATCCGCCTGCCAATGCAGAGGTCACGGGTTCGATCCCAGCTCCAGGAAGATCCCACATGCCGCGGAGCAACTAAGCCCGTGTGCCAAAAAAAAAAAAAAAAAAAAAAATAGGGGGTTGGAGGAAGTGAAGGAGAAGAGTATGGGAAGTAGAAGAAGCTCTGAATTGCTATATAGGTATTTACTGTGAGAGGAAAAGGATATTACTTTACATTAGACGCTAGAAAGGCAGGAAATGGGGGAAGAAAAGACTACTTACTAATTTTAATACTGTTCATTCTAGAGAATCAATAAACTTGCTATAAAAGAGGGAACCAAGGATATCATTTAAAGGTATCAACATAAAGGTAACCATAAGAAAAATATATACCTCTTCCTAAATATCAAAAGTATATCTTTTAAAAAAAGAGGAAGGCAACAAAAACAGATAGTATAGTTTAAAAAAATTGTGCTAGGTTTCACGCATATGCTATCCCATTCAATTCTTATACAACCCCGTTTTACACCAGTTTCATAAAGGAGGATGCAGAGAAATTTAGCAGTTCGATTAAGGTCATTTCCATAGAAAAGTATCAAAACTGTAATTTGAGTAGAGGTCTACCACCAGAATCATTTCCATTTCACCATACTTTGCAATGATAATTCTCAAATCTTGTTAGAATGTGTATATATAAACTTTTGTTCCACTTAACTAAGGCACATCTGTACCTGTATAATTACACCTTTAAAAAGTCATTTATGAGGACTAAAAAAGAAAAAGTGATACCTAGTGGGAGATCTTATTTATTGGTGTTTAATGAAGCTAAAAAGGTATGAATTAAACTTCATAAGAATTTGTATGTATCTGTTTTTGGAGAGCAAGGACTTTGGAGTAACACTTTATTGTAAACCTTATTCTACCACTTACTTTTTGTATAATCTTGGGCAGGATTCTTAATCTATTTTAGCTTCATCTAAGCTTATCTGTAAAATATGAACTACTTGATAGTTTTACTACAGAGATGAAATAAGATGATGTATACATAACATAATTAGCTAAACATGATCAGCAGTCTTATAAGTGAATGCTGTTAGTCATACATAGGCAGATACATCAGTTCTTTACAACAGCACTTCATTGTGCCTGCCTGCAGATTTTAGGTCACTAATACTTTCTTAAAAATATGAAAATCACCCTGTCAGAATGGCTATCATCAAAAAAGACCACAAACAACAAATGTCAGTGAGGATATAGAGAGAAAAGGGAAGACTCGTGCACTATTGGTAGAAAGATAAATTGGTGCAGCTACTGTGGAGAATAGTATAGAGGTTCCTCAAAAAACTAAAAATAGAGCTCCACTCCTGGATATATATCCAAAGAAAACAAAAAACACTAATTTGAAAAGATACACGCACCCCAATGTTCACAGCAGCATCTACAACAGGCAAGATATGAAAGCAACCTAAGTGTCCATCAACAGATGAATAGATAAGAAAGATGTACTATATATACACAATGGAATACTACTCAGCCATTAAAAAAAAGAATAAAATTTTGCCATTTGCAACAACAAAGATGGACTTGGGGAGTATTATGCTAAGTGAAATAAGTCAGACAGAGAAAGACAAATATCATATGACCTCATGTGCTGAATTAAAAAATAAAACAGACTAGTGAATGTAACAAAAAAGAAGCAGACTCATAGATATAGAGAACAAACTGGTGGTTACCACTGGGGGAGAGGAAAGAGGAGAGAGGCAAGATAGGGGTAGGGAATTAAGAGGTACAAACTAGCATGTGTAATATAAATAAGTTACAAGGATACACTGTACAGCACAGGAAATACAGCCAATATTTTACAATAACTATAAATGGGGTATAATTTATAAAAATTTTGAATCGCTATGTTGTACACCTGAAACTAACATAATATTGTAAATCAACCATACCGCAATAAAAAAAATTACAGTTGAAGCATTAGGGAAGAGTAACTTTTACTTTGTCCCTCGGAGCTTTGATTATTTTAAAAATAAGAAAATATCTGTAAACTGAAGGTGTCATATGAGTCTTCTCAGAGCATTTTAATTAGACATTTTGGGAAACAAAAATAAAACAATGTATATAGTAAAAAAAAAAAACCCAATAATCATAAAGACTATCTATATAAGAACATGTACAAAAGAAACTAAACGCAGGTAAGTATATTTTATTGCTGTAGAGGGAACCTTAGATGATATTATACTAAAGTAACATATTTGAGGGGATGTTTGAATGAGCAGTTAGGGCTAGATAGAATTAGTTTGGGAAGGTTTAATGGAAAAATTGGTCCTACTCATATAATAATTTTTTATTACCATTTTTCCAGTAATTAAGAGAGTGAATTGTCACATAGTGGCATTAGGGCAGGAAGACCATCCTTCCCTCAGTCTCAACTAAAAAGATGTGCTCCAGAGATGGACTTCTGCAATGGCAGAGAGAGGACTTCAGTAAACTTGCTGTCCCACAAAAAAACAATGAAAAACTGCTTGAGCTGAAAGATAGGTCAATAGAGATTACCTAGTTTAAAGTGCAGAAAGAAAGATTGAACGCAAAATTAACAGAGCTTCAGAGACCTGTGGGATACCATCAATCATACCAACATACACATAATGGGAGTCTCAGAAAGAGAGGAGAAGGAGGAAGAAAAAATAGTTGAAGAAATAGCTAAAAACAACTCAAATCTGATGAAAAGTATTAATGTATATCATGAACTCTTAACTGGAGCTCAGTGAACTCCAACTAGAATAAAGTAAAGAGATCCATATCTAGAAACATCACAATCGAACTGATAAAAGTTAAAGACAAAAAGAAAAATTTCAAAGCAGAAAGAGATAAATAACTTAGCCCATTTTTCAGATCCTAAATAAGATTAATAACTGACTTGTCACCAGAAATCCATGGACACCAGAGGACCGATGGGATGACACCTTCAAAGTGTTGAACGAAAAAGGCAGTTAGCCAAGAATTCTATATCCAGCAAAACTCTCCTTCAAAAATGAAGGGAAAATTAAGACATTCCCAGATCAACAGACCCACCTTACAAGAAATATTAAAGGGAATCCTTCAGGCTGAAACAAAAGAACACCACATATAACTTGAGTCCACAGGAAGAAATAAAGAGCATGGGTAAAGGTAACTACACAAGTAAATGTAAAAAACAGTATAAATGTATTTTTACTTATAACTCTTTTATTCTCCTGCTTTACAAGATAACCACAGAAAGCAATAATTACAAAACTGTGTTGATGGGTGTACAATGCACAGGCATACCTTGGAGATATTGCAGGTTTGCTTCCAGACCACCATAATAAAGTGAATATTGCACTAAAGCAAGTCACATGAATTTTCTTTTGGTTTCCCAATGCATATAAAAGTTATGTTTACACTGTAGTCTATCAAGTGTGCAACAGCATTATGTTTACAAAAACAATGTACATACCTTAATTAAAAAATACTTTATTTCTAAAAAATGCTAACCATCATCTGAGTCTTCAGTAAGTTATAATCTTTTTGCAATAATAACATCAAAGATCACTGATCACCATAAAAAAATATATAACAATACAAAAGTTTGAAATATTACAATTATCAAAATGTGACACTGAGACATGAAGTAAAAATGTTGTTGGAAAAATGGTGCTGACAGACTTGCTCGACACAGGGTTGCCACAAACCTTCAATTTGTAAAAATGAAATATCTGCAAAGTGCAATAAAGCAAAGTGCAATAAAATGCTATTTTATGCCTGCATAAAGATTTAATTTGTATGACAATAATACCACAAATAATACCACAAAGGAAGGGGGAGAGAATGGAGGTATACTGGACCAAAGTTTTGTATACTACTAAAATTAAGTTAGTATTCAACCAAACTAGACCATTTTAAGATGCTAATTATAATCCCTAGGGTAACTACTAAGAAAGCAACTCAAAAAAAATATAATTAAAGAAACAAGGGAATTAAAATGGTACCCTAGAAAACACCTACTTAATACAAAACAGAAAAATGGAGGAGTAGAGGAACAGAAATGACATAAGACATAAAAGAGCAAAATGGCAGATCTCAATCCTACCTTATAAGTAATTACATTAAATGTAAATGGACTGAACACCAGTCAAAAGGCAGAGATTGTCAAAACTGATTAAACAAAGCAAGGTTCCAACTACATGCTGTTTACAAGAGATACTGTTTGTTTCTTTATTTTGCCACACCATGTGGTTTGAGGGATCCCTGACCAGGGATTGAACCCAGGCCCTCAGCAGTGAAACTGCAAAGTCCTAACCACTGGATCACCAGGGAATTTCCAAGATACACAATTTAGATTCAATGAAAAAAACAGATAAAAAAATAAATGTATGGAAAAGATATACTACGCAAACAGTAACCAAAATAGAGTTAGAGAGTGGCTATAAACTATCAGACAAAATGAACTTTAACACAAAAAATGTTATTAGAGTTATAATAATAAGGGACATATCCAAGAAGAATATAAAACACTTAAAAACATATGCAGGTAACAACAGGGCCCCCAAAAAAATGAAGCAAAAACTGACAGAACTGAAGAGGGAAATAGATAATTCAACAACAATATTTGGAGACTTCGATATCTCACTTTCAATAATGGATAGAACTAGATAGAAGATCAACAAGGAAATAGAAGACTTAAACAACCAACTAGACCTAACAGATTTCAACACCCAACAACAGTATATACATTATTCTCAAGCACACATGAAACATTCTCCACAATAAACCATACGCTAGACCATTAAAAAAAAAGCCTCAATAAATTTAAAAGGATTGAAAGCTTCAAAGTATATTCTCCAACCACAATGGAATAAAATTATAAATTAGTAACAGAAAGAAATCTGGGAGTCACAAATATGTAGAAATTAAACACATTCCTAAATAACTAATGGGCCAAATAAATCAAAGAGGAAATTAGAAAATATTCTGAAATGAAGGAAAACAAAAACAAAACATATCAAAACTGCAGGAAACAGATGTTAAACAAAAACTTGTACATGAATATGTAACATTCATAATAGCTCTAGTCACAATAGCCAAAAGGTAGAAACTACCCTAATGCCCATCTACTGATTAATGGATCAACAAAATGTGGTATGTCCACACAATGGAATATACTCAACCATTAAAAGGAATGACATATTGATATATGTTAGAATACTGATGAACCCTGAAAATATTATGTTAAGTGAAAGAACCCAAACACAAAAGGCCACATATTATATGACTCCATTTATATTAAATATACAGGACAGGCAAATCCATAATGACAGAAAGTAGATTAATAGCTGCCATCAGCTATGGGGGTGGGAAAATGGAAAATGACTGTTAAGGACAAGGGGGTTTCCATTTGGGGTGATGAAAAGGTTGTGGAACTAGATAGTAGTGATGGTTGCATAGCATTATGAATGTACTTAATGCTACGGAATACACTTTAAAAGAGTTAAATGGTAAATGTTAAGTGTATTTTATCACAATAAAAAAAAGTGAAAAGCAATATTTTGGGAAAAGAAAATGTTAAGAAAATATATAAAAAGTCAAGTACTTTAAATAGACACTCAGACCTAAAACAGAGTTCCATGATTTCAGCAGAATATCATAAATGTAACAACTGTCAATACTAAGTTATGTTCCATACTTGTATGTGAGGCCAAGAGGCCTCAAGTGTGGGTTCGTCCTCCTCTGGATCAAAATCTGGATTATCACTTGGAGGAAGAGTTCGGAAGATGTTAGCACTGATCTGTAAAGAAAAATAAATTTAATGTTCTTTACTGTTTAATTGAATTTTAAAATGCAAAATGAAGTATTTTTAAGATAACTTTATTTAATAAAAAAGTTAAGTTGTGGCTATAAGCTTAGTTCAAAACCTATAAACCTCTTCAAGATATGAAGGCAGCCATTTGCTTCTCTTTCCTCTATTCCATAACTCTGACTTTTACAGTTTTTCTTTCCAAGTTTTTTTTAATAAATTAATTAATTAATTTATTATTTTATTGGCTGTGTTGGGTCTTTTTTTGCTGTGAGCAGGCTTTCCTTTTAGTTGCGGTGAGTGGGGGCTACTCTTCGTTGCGGTGCGCGGGCTCCTCATTGCCGTGGCTTCTCTTGTTGCGGAGCACGGGCTCTAGGCATATGGGCTTCAGTAGTTGCAGCACGTGGGCTCAATAGTTGTGGCTCACAGGCTCTAAAGTGCAGGCTCAATTGTTGTGGCGCACGGGCTTAGTTGCTCCGCGGCATGTGGGATCTTCCTGGAGCAGGGATCGAACCCGTGTTTCCTGCATTGGCAGGCGAATTCTCAACCACTGCACCACCTAGGAAGCCCTCTTTCCAAGTTTTGCTAAAGAAAAAAAAAAAAAATGAGGGGAGGGAGGATACTAACTCTCCCTATCCCTAACTTGATTCTCTTAATCTTTCCACAACTCCCCCCATATTCTAACTCAGCCATTCTCTTACCTTATTAACCCAAAAGAGTTTGGTAAAATATCTCTATTCTTATAGATACACATCACATTAAAGAAGAGGCGGATGGGGGTAGAATACTTTCACTGCCATTACAGACATAGTTTATAATACCCCATGATTATTTAATTTACTGTATTTCATTTACTCTGAGCCTCCTTTAAAAAAAATATTAATCTCTCTGAAATAAGGATATGCTTTGAGACTTCAATTTAGTGTCTTCATTTTAGATTATAATTTCATCTTTCACATTGTCTGTCAACTACATATCCTTTCTCTCTAGCAAAGGATAGACTGTGAGTCCAACTCAAAATTCTTTGAAGAAAGATGAACAGAATGACAGACTAAATGGTTTAGTAAACATGTAAGGCCCTAATACTGAGGGGTTGGTCATTTAAGATAAATTATTTGGGGAATAGAGGATGAGACAAGTGTTGTTTGGTGGTACAAGCAAATTTCCAACCATTCTTATGAAGTGGCATCTATGGTATGCCAAATAACTGCTAACAGTAAATTACTATAACCATAAGACTTAGAAAGTAATAATCTAGAATTTGATTTGCTAGAACTCATAGCCAGTATATGAGAGCAAAGCCAAATAAACAGTTTGATAGATATCAATTTCATAAAGAGTGGTAGAAAGTCATAGAACTTGAAAAGGAAATATATCCCATAGGAGGGCTTAATTTGCCTTTTGAAATCATACTTATTGTTGGTAGTAAAAGAAAAAGTTCACCTGGTAGCCACCAATAAAATTAACTGTATATAGCAAATACACAGAAGAGGTTTAAAGAATTAAGTGGGTAAGTTGGCTTCTTATCTAGAAATTAAATTAAGTACCCAGAAGTTAGAAAAAAAAAAAAAAGACAGAACACATATACCTTTTTACTTGGGAAAAGAAATTAAATCCCAGAATTTATGAGTATATAGCAAATTACAGAATAATTTGACTCAAACATTTGAGTACTTTCAATATCTGAAGCAACAACTTTATAGAGATAAAAATATCTTCCCTAGGATTTCCAAAATTCCTGAATACAAACCATTTGAAATCAGTAAAGTAGAAATATTACATTTCCCCACTGAACAGTTTTTAATGATAAATACAAAACAAAGAACTAAATACAAAATCTATCAATACTGTATATTTAAATTCTCAAACTGTCACTTTTAATTATCCGTGGAATTGAGGAAGCTAATTTGATTTTGATTAATGTTCTCTCTGCAGCTACTTTTTTAAAAAAATTTAAGGCTTTTATTTTCCTTTTTAAAAAGAAAAAAAAAAAAACAAAAAACAACCAAAGTGTCCTAAGTCCTTTAAACCGATCTTCTAGTACAATGTGTGATGAAAGAAAACTCAACTGGTATATCAGGGTCAAATTGAACTTTCCTATACATCTCGCTCTTCCCCCAGAACATATATTAGGCAAGGGGAAGAAAATTAAGGCAACTAACTTGTACAGTTTATAGTTTAGATTATACTTGCTAAAATCTTCTAAAACCAACATTTAAGCTTAAATTATGTACTCAGTGACTCTATTTCAAATTAATTTTTTGTATTTTGTTATGCATCAAAATACAAAAATCACAAGTCCTAAACAAATTTCTACAGTTTGATGGAGAATATGGTTAAGTAATTAATAAACAGTATCCTAAACTACCTTACTTCTATGCTTTTTTTTCACATCAGGTATTTCAAACGTTTGTTTTATATCATTTAACTTCTTAAAGCTCCTGAGTTCTGATTAAAATGCAGTGTTATAGAATGCACATATATGACAGAAAAATGTCCTAAACAAGAATTTGTTTTAGACTTCACTCTCTTATTCACTGCTGAGATGTGGAGAGCCCCATAGTTTTTCATCATTGGTCTTTTCTTCCCCCTTTAGATGTTCTTTCTCTGTAACTATTCAGCCACATGATATTAATTATCTATCAATCTATATAATTTTGAGCTTTCATCTTTCTCCTAAGCTCCAGATCTGCACTATTCAATGTAGTGGCTACCAGTCATTGTGGCTATTGAATTCCCAAACTATTATAAAGCAATGACAGCATCACTGGAATGGATGGGTAATCTTTCAAATGGACTATTTTAAAAACATTCTTTTGAGTACATTAATTATTGTACATTTATTAAAAATCATTAAATCATAATTACACCTCAGATCTTACTTCAATTTATATAAATCTGAGGAACTTAAGTCTAGAGGCTTACCATTTTTACTATATCAGAATACGCTGATTCAACAATTACACCACGATTAGTTGAAACATACTCAACCAGTTCATTCAATGTTGCTCTTTTAATTTCTTTGCTCTTCAAGTCTGAAACAGAGTCCATGAAATCAAACAGTATGCAACACTGCTGCAACTTCTGACAGAAAAGCTCTTGTTGTTCATTTGATGTGGCATCTATGAATAAAAATAAAAAGACACTTAGAAATGATCTACCCAGAAGTTACCTTCATACGTTTAGTAATTTTGTAGAAGCTATTCACATACATAAAGTAAATTTCTCTCAAAAATCTAGTGAGAAATTTACCCATCTAATTCCATTATTCCATTATTTACCCCAGAAATGAATTTCTACCTCCCTCCTCTCTCACTACCCATAATCAGTCATTAAATGTTACTGATTCTGTTTCTTTAACTTTATCTGGAATCTATCCTTTTCTTGTCATTCCCTCCGCCACTTTAACGACCCTCACATTCATCATTTAGACTACAGCAATGACATCCTAACCGCTCCTCCTGCCTGAGGAGGATTCCTGATTTATCCTCTGAACTACTTCAAAAGTTAAAAATTTTGCTAAAATGAGAATCATTCTGAACATACTCAATACTTTCCAATGATCCTCCAAAAATTACAGAATGAAATTCAAACTCCTTAGTATTGTACAAAATGCAGCTGCCTACTGCCAAGAGTCATCTCTCAACACTATCTAGCATGCACCTTCACTTTGGTTAAACCATACTCCCTGCAATTTCCTGAAGATTTAACAGTTTCCTCTGCCTGGAATGCCCTTTTCCCACATTTCCACCTTGGGAACTCTCCCCATTTATTGAGTTTCAGCACAAGCTATTCCACTCTCAAAAGCTTTCTCTATGTCACTGAAGCTAAATTGGTTGGTTAAGCCACAGGCGCACACACTGCATATAATCTTACCAGTCATACATTCACTATCCCTGTTCATCCCACAGCGACCATCAGTCATTCTAAGTAGAAGCTGCTCCTTCCCTGAGAAGTTAGTTGTATCTTTTAAAAAATTTTTATTTTATTATTATTTTTTTTGCAGGGGGGGGCATACTTAGTTCTCCAACCAGGGACTGAACCTGTGCCCCCTGCACTGGGAGCGCAGTCTTAATCACTGGACGGACAGGGAAGTCCTGAGAAGTTAGCTGTATCTGAAATGGCCTTTTTTCTTAAATTCTCTTGGGGTTTTCTCCCATAAAGTTAAAAAAGTATCTACTTAAGCCTGGTATTTAGTTTATTTCAGTTACTAAATAGATGTCTGCTTAATACAAATAGTTGGCTTGAAAAACTAGAAGATGGACAGCTCTCCTTTTTGTAAGCTTCTTAATCAGGCTAATCTTATTAGACTGGATATGTACTATACATTAGAGAAGGGGATGAGAATTTGAGCTGTAAGAACCCCTCCTTCTCAACCCACACTGTACGAGAAATCCCCATAGTTCTCTCCATTACTCAGTAATATCTTTATATAAAAATGTATCTATATCCTTATTATACAGCTTTATACTATATCTTTAATATAATACATATCTTTATATAAGTTAAATTCCATTATAATGACCGTTTGGGGAAATAAGTGCCATACCTTTAGAAGGTAACTCAATTTAGGACAGTTTTAAAACACTTTCAAGCTTTTTTTCCTATGCTAAAAAAATACAAACTCATACAATATCCCAGTTCAATTAGTGATCACCTTATACAGCCTCCACCTCCTTCCTCCTCTAAACCACCTTCTCGATGTGAAATCACTCCTCTCTCTGTTCTCCGAAGGCCATGTCTTTATTCAGACTCTTCCCTACCTGAAACACCTTACCAGATTCCTCCCCTTTGTTTCCAAATCCTACTCACCCTTTAAGAATAAACTTAAATCTCACATTCTCCACCAAATTTCCCTTAGGTAGATTAAGATACAGTGATCCCTCCCTTCTCTGGACACCTATAACAATCACAATCTCAATCACTTGAGTATGCATTAACTTTGGGCCTGTATTTAATGAATATTTCTTTTAGCACTCATTAAAAGAGTTTAGGTTCCTCAAGGGCAAGGATCACTCACTGGGCAGGCTTTCCTTTTATCTCTTTTACTTCTAGCATAGGGTATACAAGGAGCCAACAAAAATGTGTATTTGATGCTTGAAAAATCTCTAAATTTGAAGAATAAAGACTAAGCACTGAATTAAAATAGGATATAGAATAAGGAAAAGGTGCTGGATATCAAAAGTGGCATAAATACTGGATTATTACATCATGTCTATGCTTAAGAATTTATAACAATGACCATTTTTATCAATACCCCACCTTGATGGTAGATTTAAACGGATTAAATGAGATAATGATCATGAAGGTGAGTGCATTTATTTTAAAGCAGAATACAAATGGAAGGCATTTTTCTCTTACACCACAGGCTAGTAGCCTATAGCTAACATGTTAGAAGACACAGAATGATTTTCAAGACTGGCAAGTAATAGATTCAGGAACATGTTACATACAAAAAGAAAGTTTCTTTTTCTGGGCACCTAACTCTTAAGTCTCCTCTGGGAAGAAATTAATGTTTTTCATAGCTTCTCCACTGAGTAATCTGCTACTTAGCTTAAAGATATCTTTGAAGTTTCTTTCTCCTCCAGAATTGTACTGCATTACCTAATATCTGGACGGGACAGGTCACATCTGGATTTTCCCAACATTAGAAATATTTAGAAAGCAGTTAACATTTCAACTCCTTTGGCTCTGAGTTAAAATAGAAACATCCAATCCTCCATTATTTTTAGGTATTAAGTAACAGAAAAATCTTTCCCTACCTAACCCCTCCTGTAAGTACATGTTCTATTGAGCAGTCTGCTGTGCTACATAATAAAACATAATGCTGCTAACATTCGTGCTTCCTTCATGCCAAATGCAATTCTAAGTGTTTCCTATGTCTATTTATTTAACTTTCAAAACAGTCCTTTGAGGTTAGTTTTGAAAGTTAGAGATGATTTCCTGTCTTCAAGAGCTTAGAAGCAGGTTGGGAAGGCAAGACACAATACATTAAAAAATAATGCTATTATTTACAATAGCCAGGATATGGAAGCAACCTAAATGTCCACTGACAGATGAATGGATAAAGAAGATGCGGCACATATATACAATGGAATATTACTCAGCAATAAAAAGGAATGAAATTGAGTTATCTGTAGTGAGGTGGATGGACCTAGAGTCTGTCATACAGAGTGAAATAAGTCAGAAAGAGACAAACAAATACTGTATGCTAACACATACATATGGAATCTAAAAAAATGGTATTGATGAACTCAGTGGTAGAGGAAGAATAAAGACACAGAGGTAGAGAACAGTCTTGAGGACATGGGGAGGTGGGGAAGGAGAAGCTGGAACAGAGTGAAAGAGTAGTATTGACATTTATATACTACCAAATGTAAAACATATAGCTAGTGGGAAGCAACTGCCTAACACAGGGAGATCAACTCCATGACTGCTGATGACCTAGAGGGCTGGGACAGGGAGGTGAGAGGGAGGCTCAAGAGGGAGGGGACATGGGGATATATGTATAAATACAGCTGATATGCTTTGTTGTACAGGGGAAACTGGCACAAAGTGTAAACCTATTATACTCCAATAAAAATCGAAAAAAAATTAATGCTATCAGGCAACAAACAAATGTAAAGGGTATTGCTGTTTACCATACATATATACACAATCTATTTTCTATATAACTTGGGGTCAAAAAGAATTTGGGAGCACTTACAAGATTAAATATAAACAATTAGAAATAAAATCAAGGGCTTCCTAGGTAGTGCAGTGGTTGAGAATCCGCCTGCCAATGCAGGGAACATGGGTTCGATCCCTGCTCCAGGAAGATCCTACATGCCACAGAGCAACTAAGCCCGTGCGTCACAACTATTGAGCCTGCACTTTAGAGCCCGTAAGCCACAACTATTGAGCCCATGTGCCACAACTACTGAAGCACATGTGCCTAGAGCCCATGCTCTGCAACAAGAGAAGCCACGGCAACAAGGAGCCTGCCTGCCACAACGAAGAGTAGCCCCCGCTCGCCACAACTAGAGAAAGCCCGTGTGTAGCAACAAAGACCCAACACAGCAAATAAATAAATAAAATAAAATAAAGATTAATTAAAAGCAGGAAAGCTATATATATTACAAGGTATTTGACTGCTATATTTAAGCACTTTGTGTTGAGTTTCTTGGCAGCTAAATTAAAACAGTGGTGGAAGTTGATCAGATTGTAAAAGGTTAAGTGAGAGAAGATAGGTTGCTCCTGTCATCTACCGTTAGTTGGCTTACGTCTAGGTTCAAGACATGCAACCTTTTTATACAGGTGAAAAAAATTTTTTTTAATATTTATTTATTTACTTGGCTGTGTCGGGTTTTAGTTGTGGCACACAGGATCTTCACCGCCGTGTGTGGGATCTTCGTTGCGTCATGCAGAATCTTTTAGTTGCAGCATGCAGGATCTAGTTCCCTGACCAGGAGTCCAACCTGGGGCCCCTGCATTGGGAGCATAAAGTCTTAACAACTGAACCACCAGGGAAGTCCCCAAAACATTTTTATAATGGTTATCCTAGTAAGAAAAGATGAGATCGTTTTCATCATTCACAAAATTATAAAATATCTTGCACTTGTAGATGTTTAATATATCCCAACTCTTAGGCAACTTTGTGAAATGTAAATTTTCAGGATTTTCTCATAAGAAAAAGAGATAAAAAGCAAAAAATATATTTCAATAAGTTGAAAAAAGATCAGAGTATACTCTGGCTATATCTCATAAATATGAATAACAAATAATTTGTGAGGAAAAGAATGTATAACAATTCTGTTCACTAAATGTAGAAAGCACCGACAGTATCTACACTGACCACTTTATACTTCAGCTTCCCCATTACAAGCATGCTTGCAAATGAAGTCTGTCATACTCACTGGTGTTTTAGTATGGCAATGCCTTACTTTTAGGCGGTAAGGTCATATATTGTTTTTACTTGGCTATTTTTACTAGGCTAATGTTGATTATCCATTTGCTATTCTCAATGTGGATAATAATGTCCATTCTAATACCTATAGTGATCACTTCCATTCCTGTGATTCTCCGAGCAATATTCACTTATGTTATCCATCAGAATTCCACTTAGAGGTTCAAAAATAAAAATTCCTCTGGAAACACACTAATTCACAAACATACTAAAACCCTATAGTACTACATCATATAGCAACTGGAATGGTAAATGCTGACAATGTAATTGTTTTGCAACGTGCCACAAGTACAACATAGCCATTTGCTCAGTCAATTTGAAATTAATTACAAGAGACCCCAAATTTTTGTTAGAGCAATTTAAACCAGGTCTTCTTGGAAAGATGACATTGTACCAATTTCAAACAAATATTAATTTCTTTCAAAATGTGTATATGAACCATGAGCAAATAAGGGATCAGTATTTAAGATCCTAGTGCCTGCCATTTAAATAAATAAAGCAAATTATTTCTATTTCTATTACTATTAGTATATCTTGACCTCCCTAAGTACTGATCTGGGAGCAATTCAGACCACTATTTATGATCATAGTATAGCATATTCCACAATCTTAAATGTCTTAAGTCTTTATTTTGCTTCAAAGAAACTTAATCACAACTTAAGAACATAATGTAATAGACCTGAATTACTAATATATTTGTATTTATATTCATATTTATATTCATCTCTTCAAAAATAATATCAGAGCTAATGATTTACTAAAAGTGCTCTTCTGGAAAATATTATTCTATTCCCAATATAAAAAGCTCTTCATGTAGATTATTAAAGATATAAGAAAAGCTACACAATCAAGGAATTATCTAAAAAACAGATATGTCCTGCAAAACATATAATTAGTTTAAATTTGACTGGAAGATGAATGTTTTAAAAATTCATCTTAACGGTCTTCTCTTTTATTATTATGACTGAAATTTGATCCCACTAAAAAATTCATACCACTGTTGAGATCCCTGCATGGCCTTATGTAGAGAGAGAATAAGGTAATTTTAGGCAAGTGAGGCATTTCATCTTTGATCAACACAACTGCTAAAACTCACAAAACCCCTACTAGATTTTTCCTACTTATCTCTAAATTCTTAAGTTTTTTCAATACCCAATTTGAAGATGTATCTGGCTCACACTTCAAAAAATACTGCTCTAGAGAACTGCTTTTCAAAATGTGGGTTGCAACCGATTAGTGGGTAGAATAAGATAATTTTAGTGGGTCACAACCAGAATTTAAAAATAAATATAAAAATCAGCATATTGCATGTATTATTTTATGAAACTTTATATGAAAACCAAGTTGTAAAGTCAAATGTTTCTTATTATAGTTTTCAGCCAAGAAAAAATTGAAATCTACTGTCTACAGTATGTAAAGTACTATAAAATCCTACACTACATAGCATGCCCAAGATCACAAAGAATACCTGTAATGAACCTGGGATTCAAATCACCTAGAATGCAAGGAGAACAAGTATAAGATTACTGTCTTTGAAATATCAACTGTTCCTTTAATAGCTATCATAAATCTTTACCCACTTAGACATCACAATGCATACTACTTAAAAATGGCAGATTTATTTATCTCCTTCCCTTTATTCTAAAAGAGTAGAACAGGAAAGAAAAAGAGAGAGGGAGAGAGAGAGAGAAATCCACAATGTCAAAGAGAATAGAAGAATGGTCCCTTAGGCAAGAGACAATCAAATTTATAGAAAATTCAAAGTACATGAAATGGTAAGTGACAAAACCAGAAGAGAGGAAGTCAAATCCTAGAATAAACTGAAAAGGGATTACAGATGAGGTTCCTACAGAACTTTAGATTTAAAAAGCCAGGTAAGAACTGCTCTGGTGGCGCAGTGGTTAAGAATCCACCTGCCAATGCAGGGGACATGGGTTCAATCCCTGGGCCGGCCGGGAAGATCCCACGTGCCACAGAGCAAATAAGACATTATAGCATGTGGGAGATAGCTGACATACTCAAAATGTCCAATTCAAGTGCTGAAAATCAGTTGCACCAGCTTGGTTATGCTAATTGCTTTGATGTTTGGGTTCCACATAAGCTAAGCAAAAAAAAAAAAAACCTTCTTGACCATATTTCTGCCTGCGATTCTCTACTGAAAAATAATGAAAATGTTTTGTTTTTAAAACAAATTTTGACAAATGATGAAAAGTGGATACTATACAATAATGTGGAACAAAAGAGACTGTGGGACAAGCAAAATGAACCACCACGAACCACACCAAAGGCTGGTCTTCATCCAAAGAAGGTGATGTTGTGTATATGGTGGGATTGGAAGGGAGTCCTCTATTATGAGCTCCTTCTGGAAAATGAAATAATTAATTCCAACAAGCAGCGCTCCCAATTAGACCAACTGAAGTAGCACCCGATGAAGAGCACTCAGAATTAGTTAACAGAAAACACATAATCTTCCAAAGAAACATGCAAGACAGCATGTTTCTTTGATGACCAGGCAAAAACTATTACAGCTTGGCTGTGACGTTCTGATTTATGCACTGTATTCATCAGACATAGCACCTTTGGATTTTCATTTATTTCAATCTTTACAAAATTCTCTTAATGGAAAAAATTTCAATCCCCTGGAAGACTATAAAAGGCACCTGGAACAGTCCTTTGCTCAAAAAGATAAAAAGTTTTGGGAAAATGGAATTATGAAGTTGCCTGAAAAATGGCAGAATGTAGTGGGACAAAACAGTGAATACATTGTTCAATAAAGTTCTTGGTGAAAATGAAAAATGTCTCTTTTATTTTTACTTAAAAAACTGAAGGAACTTTTTCGCCAACCCAGCCCCCAACAGAAAGCTGGGGACTGGAATCATGTAAAGGCTCAATCACACATGGGTCTTGCAGTTGATTCTGGCCTTTGGCTGAAGGACTAGTTGAGGCTACTGCCAGAACCCCCACATGTGACCTCTCCATGTGGCCTGAGCTTCCTCATAATATGGTGACTGGGTTCCAGGCTAAGTAATTTAAGAGGTCTAACAAAGGAGAAACATGACATTTATGAAGAAAATTATAAAACTTTTAAGAAATATATCAAAGACATAAATAACAGATATGCATTGTATTCACAGATGAGAAGATTCAATATCTTCCCCAATGATTCCATACAGGGAATACAGTTTGGATTTCAACAGCGTGCTTTGTTGGAACTTGAAGAGTTGTTCTTAAAATTCATCTGGAAAAATAAAGAGCAAATAATAGCCAAGGTGATTTTTAAGATGAAAAAGGGAATGGTCACCTTACCACATATAGTAATTAAAAGTCAGGCTTTCCTGATGGCACAGTGGTTGAGAGTCCACCTGCCAGTGTGGGGGACATAGGTTCAAGCCCTGGTCCAGGAAGATCCCACATGCTGTGGAGCAACTAAGCTTGTGCGCTGCAACTACTGAGCCTGCGCTCTAAAGCCCATGAGCCACAACTACTGAATCCACGTGCCACAACTAATGAAGCCTGAGAGCCTGGAGCCCATGCTCTGCAACAAAAGAAACCACCACACTGAGAAGCCCTCACACTGCAACGAGGAGTAGCTCTCGCTGGCCGCAGCTAGAGAGGGCCTGTGCACAGCAGCAAAGACCCAATGCAGCCAGTAAATAAAAAAAATTTAAATACATAAAATTATTTTTTAAAAAAAGTAAATCGGGGGCTTCCCTGGTGGCACAGTGGTTAAGAATCTGCCTGCTCTGAAGCATGTGAGCCCTGGTCTGGGAAGATCCCACATACTGCGGGGCAACTAAGTCAATGTGCCACAACTAGTGAAGCCCACGCAGCTAGAGCCTGTGCTCCACAACAAGAGAAGCCACCACAATAAGAAGCCCGCACACCACAACAAAGAGTAGCCCCTGCTCACCACAACTAAAGAAAGCCCACACACAGCAATGAAGATCCAATGCAGCCAATAAATAAATAAATTTATATCAAAAATAAATAAATAAATAAAAATAAAAAAGTCAGTAGGGACTTTTAAAACAAATTATGCTAGGACCACTGGTTATTCATAAAAAAAATTAGATTCCCTCCTTCACATCATTTATAAAAATTAATTCCAAGAGAGCTAAAAAACTAAATGTGAATAGGAAAATTATAAAACATTTAGAGTTTTATAACCCACTCAGGATGGTATCCAGAATGCACAAAAAATAGCTATCAATCAGTAAGAAAAAGGCAAATAAATCTATAGAAGGACACATGAAACACAAATGACCAATAAACATACGAAAAGACCCTTAACCACACTGGTAAGGAGAAAAATGTAAATATGTATTATATAAACTATATATATGAATTTATGTATGACATGCCATACATCACTTCATACTCATTGCGTAAGGGTGACAAAAAGTGTGGGTAAGACTTCTGCTTCTGGCAGACTAATCTTCCTATAGTAAACTACTAAAAACAGGACAATATATATGAAATAATTGTTTTCAGATGTTGGAAAACAGGCAGTATGGGACTTTGATCCCTGAGAGAAGGAAAACAGAGTGAGTCCCATAATGTCACCAGCTCTGTTAACACTTTCCAGATGGCAGCATAGGGAGAAGCAATATAGCTTCAAAACAGCCAGCAGCCTCACTGAGCTACGTAGACAGATACTGTAGATCAGGGCTACTGAGGTGGCTAGAATTTGCATGGAAAAGGACTAGAGAGAAGGTAACTATACAGAAAAGGAATTTTCAACTTTTCTGTTTGTACTATAGTAATGATATGACTATTCTCTTTTATTCTATTTATTCAGCAAATCATTTTTGAATGTAAACCAGCCTTGGATTCCTGGCATAAATCCCACATGATCATGATGTATCATCCTATTTATATGTTGCTAAATTCAATTTGCTATACTTCTGTATAAGATTTCTCCATCTATGTTCATAAGGGATATTGGCCTGTAATTATCTTTCCTTATAATGTCCTTGACAGGGTTTTTATTAGGTTTCACTTAAAGAGATATAAGACTTATTCAGACTTTTGTTTCTTCTTATGTCAGTTTGAAAAAACTGTTAAGAGATTTTCCCAATTCCTGTAAGTTTTCAAATTTATTGGCATTATTATATACCTGCAAACTAAGAATTCCTAGATAATAGTAAGGTACTGATTATCACTATAAAAGAAGCTAAAATTTTAGTCCACAGCAAGATGAATTTTTAACAAGACAAAGTTAAGACCTCCACAGACCTGCTCTCCACTGAAGCTGATGAAAATTATTCTTAAAACAACCTTTTAAAAGCCTCTGGAAATGGTCCTAAGGCAAAAAGTAAATGAAGAAACATCTATCCAAGAATATCTATGAAACTTTGGTAAGAAAGCCAGTGTTGGTATATGAACCAAGATAGCCTCTGCCCTCCCTCTTCTCAGCTCCGTAGGCAGAAACTCCTCTCCAGAGAGGTGCAGCCAAGAAGAGAAAGATCCCTCTACCTCCAGCTCCCAGTCAGACAGCTTTCTTCAGATGTGGAGCAGAAGGCTGGTATTTCTCATTCCGCCCACAGCTACCTGTTGCTGAGGTCAATTTCCAGGCCAGTGTAGTTGAGAAGAGGGGCTCCCTTCTTTTTTTTTTTTAATAAATTTATTTATTTATTTACTTTTGGCTGTGTTGGGTCTTTTTTGCTGTGCGTGGGCTTTCTTTAGTTGCGGTGAGAGAGGGCTCTTCTTCACTGTGGTGCAAGGGCTCCTCATTGCCGTGGCTTCTCTTGTTGCAGAGCACGGGCTCTCAGCGAGTGGACTTCAGTAGTTGCAGCACATGGGCTCAATAGTTGCAGCTCACGGGCTCTAAAGCACAGGCTCAATAGTTGTGGCTCATGGGCTTAGTTGCTCCGAGGCATGTGGGATCTTCCTGGAGCAGGGATCAAACCGGTGTCCCCTGCATTGGCAAGTGGATTCTTAACCACTGCGCCACCTAGGAAGCCCAGGGCTCCCTTCTTCTGCCTAACCTCTATTTGTGGGACAGAGACTCTATTTTTGATACAGAACCACTGAGAATACTGGAGCCCCGATTACCTTAGTCCTGGCCTGCAATGCTGTGGTTCCATACCTAAAAGAGGAAAGCCAAGAAGATCTCAGGCTACTGCCCCCTCTGTACCTCACGTCCAGCTCCTAAAGTGGGTTGTTCCTCATAGAGAAGCATGCCATTTTCCCCACCCTCAGCTCCAGAGCCCTGGCTCAGAGATTTTGCCTAGGGGAGGGGGAGTGCAGGGGCCAGGGGCGGGGAAGCCATGTCTCTTCCCAAAGTAACTGACTTCATTTTCAACAGAACATGGAAAAGTTCAAGCTTAAATTCAAGCTTAACCCCTCAAAACAGTGGAGGTCGTGGTAAAAGGTAATGGAGAGATTTGTCGATTCAATGAGCAATGAGGATATAAGACTAAACTCTAGACTGGCTAGTTTGCAGGACAACACCAGGGAAAGGAACAGCTTGGAGGAGCCCCTCAGATATCAAACTATTCCTTTAAAGAAGCCTGAATTTGATTGGATTGCTCTGTAGAACAACCATGGGCATTGTTGAAAACAAGTAAGCAATTAGCTGAAAGTCAGTGGAATTTAAAGTTGGGACTGTGGTCAGGAAAAGACAAAGAGAGCCCTGTCACAACTATACTGTCATCTCAGGGTGACTATGGGCATATCCAAAGCTGCCTCACTGCGGAACATCAGAGGCTTACACTGTGGTGGAGGAAAACTTCACCCAGTCACTAAACAAATAAACAAATAATAACAAGCCCCAAGGGGTGGGACCAGTACCCTGGGTTGCTAGGCTATACTGTCTAAAATGTCCAATTTACAACAAAAAAATTACAAGATATGCAAAGAAACAGGAAAGTATCACACACACACAAACACAAAGGAGGCAACAGAAACTGCCTGTGAGAGCAACTAGATGTTGGATTTAACAGAAAATGACTTCAAAGCAGTTATTATAAATATGTTCAAAGGAATAAAGAAAACCATGATTAAAGAAGTAGAAGTAGAGAAGATGTGACAATGTCAAAACAAATAGAGGATACCAATTAAGACACAGAATTTACAGAGAGAGAAAGAGAAACAAATGGAAATTCTGTATTGAAAAGTATAACAACAAAATGGAGGGACTTCCCTGTGGTCCAGTGGTTAAGAATCCACCTTCCAATGCAGGGGATGCGGGTTTGATTCCTGGCCTGAGAACTAAGATCACACATGCAACAGGGCAACTAAGCCTGCAAGCCACAACTAGAGAGCCTGCACACTGCAACTACTGAGCACTCTAGCCCACATGCCACAACTAGAGAAGCCTGTGCACCACAAACGCACTGCAACCAATAACAGAATATATATTCTCAAATGCACATGAAACATTCTCCAGGACCAACCATATGCTAGGTCATAAAACAAACCTCAAAACATCTAGAAACATAGAAATAATATAAAGTATGTTCTCTGGCCACAATGGAATAAAATTATAACTCAATAAAACAGAAAACATTTGGGAAATTCACAAATAAGAGGAAATTAAACAACATGCTACTAAATAACTAGTGGATCAAAGAAGAAATCAAAAGGAAATCATAAAATACTTTGAGACAAGTGAAAATGAAGACACAAAACATATGGGATGTAGCTTAGGCAATATTTAGAGGGACAATTATGGCTGAAAATGCCTATATAAGAAAGAATAAAGAACTCAAATCAATAACCTAACCCTTGCAATTGCAACTGAACAAGAATATCCAAAACAATCTTGAAAACCAATCCTTTGAGGTTAATTCTTAAAGTTAGAGATGATTTCCTGCCTTCAAGAGATTAGAGGCAGGTTGGGAAGGCAAGATACAAAACACAAAAAGAATAAAGTAGAAAGGCTCATGTCCCAATTTCAAAACACACTACAAAGCAACAGTAATCAATACAGTGTGGTACTGATTAAGATAGACAGATAGATAGATAGATAGATAGATAGATAGACAGACAGATAGATAAAGGAAACAGAATTAAGAGTTGAGAAATAAAATCATATGCCAACTGATTTTAAACAAAGGAACCAAGACCATTCAATGGGAAAAGCATAGTCTTTTCAACAACTAGTGCTAGGACACACACAAAAGAGTGAATTTGAATCTTTACATCACATTCCATATACAAATTAACTCAAAATGGGTCAAAGACCTAAATGTGAGAAAAACTATAACCACTAAATTCTTAAAAGAAAACATAGGATAAATCTTCATAACTTTGGATTTAGAAAGGATTCTTAGATATGATACCAAAAGCATGAGCAGTAAGAAAAAAAAAGATAACTTGGACTTTTAATCAAAATTAAAAACATTTGTGCTTCTAAAGACACCAGCAAGAAAGTGAAAAGACAATGGGACTTATATCAGGAATATATAAAGAATTCTTACAACTCAATGATTAAAAAGACATACAACTCAATTAAAAATTGGGCAAAGGATCTGAAGAGCCATTTTTCCAAGGAAGATATACCAAATGGCCAATAAGCACATTAAAAGATGCCTGACATCAATAATCATGAGAGAAATGCAAATCATAACCACAGAGATATCACTTCATATCTAATAGGATGATTATAATTGAAAAGTCAGAATAACAGTGCTGGTAATGATGTGAAAGATAGGAACCCTCATACACTGCCGGTGGGAATGTAAAATGGTGGGGCCACAGCAGAAAACAGTGTGGCAATTTATGAAGTGATTAAACACAGAATTATACCATATCATCAATTCCACTCCTAGGTGTAGGTATACCCTAGAGAAATGAAAACATGTCTACCCAAAAACTTGTACACCAATGTTTACAACAGTATTATTCATAATAACCAAAAGGAGGAAAAACCACAAATGTTCATCCACTGATGAATGGACAAATAAAATGTGGGGTAAAGCCATTCTATGTAGTATTAATTGGTCATAAAAGGAATGCAGTAATGATATGTGCTACAACATGGACAAACTGAAAACATTATGCTAAGTGGAAGAGGCCAGTCACAAAAGACCACATATTATATGCTTCCATTAATGTAAAATGTCTAGAATACGGAAATCTATAGAAACAGAACGTAGATTAGTGATTGCTTAGGGCGGTGGTGGGAGGGATGAAAAGACAGCAGGGGTAATAGTTAAAAGAGTATGGCAGGGCTTCCCTCTTGGCGCAGTGGTTGAGAATCCGCCTGCCAATGCAGGGGACACGGGTTTGAGTCCTGGTCCAGGAAGATCCCATATGCCATGGAGCAACTAAGCCTGCGCACCACAACTACTGAAGCCCCCGCACCTAGAGCCTGTGCTCCGCAACAAAAGAAGCCACTGCAATGAGAGGCCTGTGCACCACAATGAAAAGGAGCCCCCACTCGCTGCAACTAGAGAAAGCCGGCACACAGCAACAAAGACCCAATGCAGCCAAAAATTAAAGAAATAAATATTTTTAATAATAATAATAATAATAATAATAATAATAATAATAATAATGTGTTGGAGAAGGTGTGGAGAAAAGGGGACCCTCTTACACTACTGGTGAGAAAGTCAATTGGTGCAGCCAGTATGGGAAACAGTTTGGAGGTTCCTCAAAAAACTAGAGTTGCCATATGATCCAGCAATCCCACTCCTGGGCATATACCCAGACAAAACTATAATTCAAAAAGATACATGCACCCCTTTGTTCACAGCAGCACTATTTACAATAGCTAAGACATGGAAACAACCTAAATCTCCATCAACAAATGAATGGATAAAGATGTGCTATACACACACACACACACACACACACACACACACACACACAGAGGAATATTACTCAGCCATAAAACAGAACAAAATAGGGACCTCCCTGCCAATGCAGGGGACACGGGTTCGATCCCTGGTCGGGGAAGATCCCACATACTGCGGGGCAACTAAGTCAATGTGCCATAACTACTGAAGCCTGCACAGCTAGAGCTTGTGCTCCACAAGAGAAGCCACCACACTGAGAAGCTCGTGTACTGCAATGAAGAGTAGCCCCACACCCCACTCACCACAACTAGAGAAAATCCACGCACAGCAGCAAAGACCCAACGCAGGCAAAAAAAAAAAAAAAGAAAGAAAGAAAAAAAGGAAAAAAAGAATGAAATACTGCCATTTGCAGCAACATGGACAGACTTAGAGATGATCATACTAAGTGAAGTACAGCAGAAAGAGAAAGACAAATACCCTATATCACTTATATGATGGAATCTAAAATACGACACAAATGAACCACATATCTACAAAACAGAAACAGATCCACAGACATACCGAACAGACTTGTAGTTGCCAAGGGGCAGGGGGAGTGGGGGAGGGAAGGATTGGGAGTTTGCAGTTAGCAGGTGCAAACTTATGAATACGATGGATAAACAACAAGGCCCCATTGTATAGCATAGGGAACCATATTCAATACCCTATGACAAACTGTAATGGAAAAGAATATGAGAAAGAATATACATACGTGTAAATAAATCACTTTGCTGTACAGCAGAAATTAACACAGTGTAAATCAACTATACTTCAATAAATTTTTTTTACAAAGATAATAATAGTTTATTAACATGGCTATGTAGGGTTGGTTTTAAGCACAGTTCACTGAATAAAAAAATATTAAATTCAGTTCAGTAAGATAATTTGGAGTTTTCCCTCATAATGTAGTTTTACTCGTACTGTCTCAAATGAATCTTACCAGAAAATCTAGTCTATATTTGTTTCTCTCAAGACCTCAAATACCAAGAACACTAAAATTTTAAAATATTCATTATCATAAAGCCTTCCGTTTCTTGTCCATTTTCATAAAAGTCATTGTGATAAACTAAACTTCTTAGGGATAACCAAATTATTTCAAATTGTTCATTGTTAATTCTCTATTTTACATCTAAGAATAGTTTGAAATACTAGGTATCATAATTTGTAACAGAAATAACAGTTTTGTAGGTATAATTTTCCTTAAAGAAAAAAGGTAACATATTCCCAGTTACTGTTGCTCACATATTTGAAATCTAAAGTAGGCTCTCATATAAGATTCACACTACAAATTATAGAACAAGCACTGTATCATAGCAACCCAGCAATACCACTACAGTGACACGCTGAGGATGCAATCCAAGATTCTAATTTAAGAAACTGGCACAGAATATAGGACATGTAGCTTTTTTTGGCAATACCCCTAGAACATTAATAACTAAGAGTCTAAAATCAGCTTTTATTTGAAACTTTAGAGGATCAAATTATTATAAAGTTAACAATGGAAACATTTATTAACAAATGATTCACAGCATTGTAACTAAATATGAGTTAGTTAAGGGCCTATGATTTCATTATAATTGAAAATGGTGGGAAAAACTGTAGATATCACATTTTAGGAATTTGAATACATGCGCCTCACCAGTTTGATAATGCATTCTAATATACTAATGTATACCATTTTAAGAAAACCCCTAGAATACTATCTAAAACTTTAAAGAGCATAAAATTTATATGCTCTACTCAATTACCATTCAAATGTAAATATATCCACAACTACTACACGACAAAAGGGTTAAACTGTTCAATTTTTATTCAAAAAAATTAACTACATTATCTTTTATAATCAAAAACCACTTTAAAGCAGAAAAGAACAAGAAATGAAGAACTAGTGGGGCATGTTATATGGATTTCTTGGAATGTAGAACCTTGAGAAGCAGAATACTGAAAAACAGTCTCCTAGGAGAATAAATGGAATATTTGTGTCATCTGCTTAATTCAATTTGAATATAAAACCTACTATTCATTAAATAAAGGTTTTTAGAAGCACCTTTGTTTCATCTGGGGCCTTTGGGGAACACGAAGTATTAAACCGATCTTTATAGATGGTTTCCATTGCTGTGATGAGGTTCCATCTTGCAGCTAACTCTACCTGCACCTCCTAAGAAACACCTGCTACTGTGTTAAGGAAAAGGATTACCTACTTTAACAAGGTTGTTCAAGTCTCTAGAGCAGGGCCTAAGGTCCATAAAACACCCTACCCACTTCCCTCCTCTATCTGACCAGAGATTGGCTTCAGGGTGGTGGTGGTGTTGCAAATCTAAGGACCCTGAAATTATATACAAAATGTTGTATATGATATTTTCTGAGAAGACAACAGATTCCTTTAATCAGGTTTTCTAAGAGATGCATGTATAATCGCCCTAAAATTAAATACCAGTACTCTCAGAAATTATTTCCTCTCCTTTTAACATAAGGAATTTTCATAATCAAGGTTTAAAATGATTTGATTCAGTATGTCCAAAAATAAAAAGTTGATTTAGAAACAATTTTAAATCGATTTTAATTTGTTTCTTTCAGAAATATGCTATTTATAATATTCTACTAAAGTAAAAGTAATAGGTTATAGAACAGCATACAATATATGCTCTCACTCATGGGAAAATATAGGAAGATGTTCGAAATTTTAGAAGTTTCCTCTGGCTGGGGATTTTTACTTTCTATTGACTTGTTTTTAACAGTGAGCCTACAAATTTTTACAAAAATAATAAAGCAATAAAGAAATAGAGTAAGAATATGACATTTCTCACTGCAAAGTCTTTAAATGAGTTTATTTTAGAAAACCATGAAAACTGAGAATCACTCATGACTCACAGCAAGTACTGTATCCTAAAATAGTCATTCCTATTCCACAGGAGAAACTACTTTTCTAGATCTTGGGAAAAAGAAAAGAAAAGAAAAAGTTCTCAAAATATCAAAATATGTTATATGTAAGCTTATCCAGGTGGTCCAAATAAAAAACAGAATTACCAAAATATATGAAATACCAAAATAAGTGCCTGGGCATCTAGGTAAAAGCTGGGTTATTTTTACCTCTCCTACATGAATGACAGAAATTTCCTATAAAGTGAACACAAATGTGAAAATTAAATGCACCTTAAAAACAATTCATTGTTACATTTGCTACTTTATTCCTACTTTGGATTCAAATTTAGTCTGGAAGCAAAATGTATGTAGGAAACTATTTAAGAGATGACATATTGTCTAATTTCAGTTTTTCTGGGGTTTTAGCAGGAGAATAAAATCAGTAAAGTGATAGATTAAATGGCCCAACTGACTTTTATATCCAAGTCTCAGTCATCTTGTCCCAATTTATTTTCCTCCCTTGATTTATGATCAAAAAGACAGTGCTATGTTAATGTGATCACAGTTAAAAAAAATTTTTTTTCAAAAACTCTGCGTATATAGCTTGTGTAGAGGGGAATAGAGAGGCAAAAATAAGTAGACAGAATCTAATCAGTTCTTGATATTCTATAATAATTCTGTAATTCGTCAAAGCTGCTAATTACAGATCATTATAACTTTAACTGAGTAGAGACTCCAAATTATAAATCTAGCTCTGACACAAATGTGCTAAGTGATTAAAAGTTCACTTCATCTTATTTCTCAGTACTCATTCATAAAACAAATATTCTCCAATTTCTTCTTCAGAAAAATTTACATTACTTAAAAAAGGGAAGAACTGTGCTAAAAGGGAAACCGGCAAAGATCAAGGAAGCATTTTTATACCAGAAGAATTTAAGAAATAAAGATCCTCTGCTTTAAAGGGTCTTAGAAAAACCTATGTTCAGTACTGGCCTACCCGCCCAGGACCTAAAAGAAATCAGTATCTCTCTTGTAAGGCTCTCAACTACAAATATTTCTCCTTTTCACTGTTAGAAAATAAAGTTCTAATTCTGCTTTAGTGCAGACAATACATATCTTCAGTTTTATACCACAGAGGAAGAATTAATTCAGAAGATGAAGCTATAAATGACTTGCACAAGAATATATCCTACCTGTTCTTGTTTCTTCATCAACAAAATGCTAAATTTGGGGCTGTATGTAAGTAAACTATTACTCAATTATAAATCATTATAAAATTGTGAATTATTGCATGACACAAAATGGTATTGTTCTTTAAATCAATTTAGTAGCATTTGCTTCATTATTTCATTCAATAAATATTAAAACCCAGCACTGACTGCTTAAACACTGGGAAGGAAGATAATGGATTTCAGGTCCTGGAGCACTTAACTTATTATGATCTAAAGGCAGAAAACAGCCAGTTAAGTAACTAACCCTACTCATGCACCTGTCCCAACACATTTTGTGATCTACCTCACACATATACCAAGGACATCTTGCCATTGTACAATGTCTTGTACACAGACATTTCCATTGAATAGATAATTGAAATAGATAATCGAAATAGATAATCGCATTTTGGCCAAAAGACCAAGTGGCCAGCATCCCAAACTATGAACATTTTCTAATAAACAACCTTGAAAATCTTCTAATAAATATTGAGAAGTCATAGAAATTACTAATGGGCACTCTGTGATTCACACATCCAAAAAAAGAAAAAAAAAAAAAAGAAAAGTCTATTTGATAGTTACACCTTGGTTTCCAAAAGACATCTCAAACTTAAAATCTCTAAAATATAACTCTGGATTTTCCCTCTTTATCTGACTCTCCTTCTAATGTATTCCTTCTCAGTGGTGGCAGACCTATCCACTCAGCTGTCCAAGCTAAAACACCTGGGAAACCTCTCTGACTTCCACTTTTGCCTGTCAATCTCCCCCAAACAATTCATTAACAAGTCCTAGCTTTGCTATATCTTGAATACATCTCTTTCTCTCCATCCTTACTGCTACCACCCTAGGCCCAGCCATAGCATGCCTCATATAGCCTTTTAAAACAACCTCTTAACTGGCCCTCCTTCTAAAAATCTTGTTCTGCTACAATCCATTCCCCACCCAGCAGCTAGTGATACTTCTTTTTTTAATTGTCAAGCTTCCTGAAAGAGATGTCCATACTTACTGACTTGGCTTTCCCAATTTCCATTCACTCCTCGCCTTAGAGATGCCTGGTTTCAAGTCTGTCAATCCTCTGAAATGCCTCTCGAGTCACCATGTTGCCTGAAGACTACCAAACCCATGGAAACTTTTCAAATCTTATTTATTTGACTTGTCAGCAGCTCTTCTCACTGTTACTAGCCCCACCTCACTCCCATTTAAAAACATAATTTCTTCCCTTGACTGCCTTGTCTCTACTCTCTCGGTCTTCCACTCAAGCTGTTGCTCCTTTTCCTTTGATCATCATCTAAATGATGGTATTCCCTGCCCTCTTCTCATACTACATTTTCAGTGGGGAGTTGCATCTCTTCAAATGCCACCTTAAATCTAAAGCTCTTATTTCTAGCACAGATCTTTCTAACTTAGCTCCAGATCCAAATATCTAATTTCCTACTAGACTCTTTCACTTCTATTTACACAGGCACTTCAACTTGTCCCACATGTAGAGCCATTATCTTCTCCCACATCTGATCTTCCACTCTTTTTCCCTTTCAGTAAATTGCTACCACACACCTAGTTGCCCAAGGGAGAAATGTATTATCATTGATTTTTCCCTCTCACCAAATCCCCCCTGTGATACCACCCATCCCCACTTAGGTAAGGCCACCATCATGTCTCGTCTGGATTACTGTGCCAGCATTAACCAGTATTCTTCACTCTCAACTCCCAATATACTCTTCACATGACTGTCAGGAATAAATGCAGGACGTGGCATCAAGGCTGTTACTGAGACCCTAACTGTTGCTCCAGTCTCTTCTCCAGTCAGTTCCCTATTATAATATTCTTCTCACAGCCACATATACTGGTGGCAGTTCCCAACATATGCTATGCTCACTTACCTCTGGGGTTGCCCACACTGTCCTTTAGGTGGGCCTCTTAGAACCCATCTGTCTTGGTCTAACACCTCTGGTCTTTCAGGTCTCAGCTTACCTGTCACCTTCTCCAGGAAGCTTTCCCTGATATCTCTCCTGGCATACCAAAACTGAGTTGGGTCCCTCATACACTCCCCTAGGCTTTTACTGCTTACTCTTCTCACAACACTTGTCACTAATTGAAACCACCGGCTCACATGTCTATATTTACCCCACCAGACTATAAGCTCCAAAGACACTTAATTTCAAAAGAAAAAGCATTCATCATGTTATTCATTTTACTGAATAAAGTTAATTTCTACAATGGCTCACCTAAAATTTAAGCACTACGAACATCGAGTAGGAAAAAATTTCTGTACTAGATTTTGAAAGCAAAGTATATATCTAGTTTCACAGTAGGCAAACAAAATCTTTGTCCTCTGGCTAATTAAAGGAAGAATGGTAGTGCAAGTTAAAAAAAAACGGCAAATATATATTCTTATAGAGGTTACATTTTATTTTACTTGTAACTTCAACAGATGTTTATCTTTAGAAAAGTCTGGTTGGAAAATTACGTTTCAAAGAAACACCCAGTTTTGCTAAATCAAAATTCAGAGCTTACGACAAGAACTGTCTCATCATTTTTACTTTATCAATTTAGAGGCATATGATTAACCATAAATTCAAATAATCATCTGATAACAGCTATAATTCTAGAATATTCTTTATCAATGAATGTGAATCAAAGGTAAAACCAATTAAACAGAAAATATATCATTTTTGAAGCTATATTTAATATTTTATACTCCTGTACTACAAGTCAAGCCTAGTCACTAAAAAATTCTAGTTTCATACAGTTAACATCTTTTTAGCTATTGTCTATGCAGTCTACTAAGCAAAATCTGACAGAGTATCTAAGAGCTTCAAAACCCTTACTTTTTCTCCCTACCTTAAAGAAAGCTTTTCTGATGAAATGACAAGATATTTATTTAGAACAAGAGTGAAACTCATTCCCAATGAAAGCTAAACCAGAATGACCTGAGGTCCCATTCAGCACTGGAAGGCTCAACTACATATAACACCACAGTTAGGTTACAGTAAATGCCATTAGCATCACCATTCCAGTAGGAGGAGTGAGTTCCCAAGAAATCCCTTGTCTTCAGTATCCAAGTCAGAAATAGGGTCTCTGAATTTTAATGTGAACCTATCATATTCTGCAAACTACCAAAAAAATCCTAATAGGTTTCTTTAGGAAATCTGATCAAAATTGCAAGATTTCTAAAATTCACCATTACTCACACAAAAAAAAACCCCACATAAACAAATTCCTTCAAGGAAGAGTTCAAAAAGATATACATAAAAAGTGGTTTGAAACTGCTTATTAGTGAATATCCTGCTCAGACAAGTAGACCTTATTTCACATAAACCTAGCCTGTCATGTAAAACTCAGGAAAGCATTTAGGTTCCTTGTTACATAATAATGCACTAAAAGTAATTATATATTTGAAATCTGTTCCTTTCATCTCCTTCAAGGACATGCTTATAAATAAAGACTGAACTTCAAATTTAGAAATTACTGGAAACTAGTTATGTCAGTTTACCAGATATTCATATACAGCTGCCCACATCTGGAAGTCAACTCAGTATTACTTTTCCACACAGACCTTACACAACACCTTTCCTAGCAACAAATCTATCATAATGTTATGTGTCACTTAAACCAGTCACTGGAAAAGCACAAAATATAGGAGCAAACAATCCTTTATTTCAAACCTACATTCACTATTTATTAAATTGGTATTAAAAACCCAAAATTAATTTATTTTAAATAACTTTGAATTAGATTTAGGCACAAATATATTAAAACAAAAAACAAAACAGAAGAGAACCAATCTGCTGGCAGACAGCATAGAACACCACTGAAGGACACCATCAATAACAGGGGATGTGTGTAAAGGGAGGGTCAACAGGTAATTTCTAAATCAAAACAGTGACTCTGTCTACATGACCACACTTGTTATGTACAGAACACTATATCTGGTACTATAATAGGATATGAAAACAGATGACTTCTGCTTTCAAAAAAATTTTACTATCGTTCTGGAGGGAGAACATTACTACATAACAACTGACACTGACTCAAAACAACAAATCAACACCTGGTTAGCAGAAAGGCCAAAGACAAAAGAGGGTTATGGAATTTAAGTGGCCCCAGGTCCTTGCTGCCCTACCTTCAGTAAAAAAAACTGTGGTCAAGATTAAGGTGACAGATGTGGAAACCCTCTGAAGAAAAACATTTCTTTCTTTTTTTTTTTCTCCCTAAAATGCCCTGTTTATCCTGCAAAAATCTGGAATGCTTCACAACTCTGTGTGTCATCCTTGTACAGGAGCCATGCTAATTTTCTATAGTTTCAGTTTTAGTTTACGTGCTGCCAAAGCAACCACAAGAAAAACATTACTTGATGCTAAATAAATACAAGGCATGACCAAAAACACAGTTATGATCAACAATATCTCATTAGTTCAACACCTAATAGTCAACATATATAGTAGTAATATCAGTTCTAAATCAAGAGGCAGAACAATGCTGCGAACATATAGCAAATATCAGTTTTACATTCCAAATTGGTTGGGATTATGTTACCCTGAATGATGGGATTAAAACTAGGCAAACTACTATCATATGTTTTCACTTTTACTTGACAGCTCAGCCACAGCTCCAAAAATCACAGAGAAAAAAAAAAAAACCTGACCACCTTGAATCAAAACATAATAGTCGAGTTTTAATTATGATAACTACCGCAAAATCCAACAGAATCAACTCATCACACCTAAAACTCCAGAATCCAACAGCACTATCCCCCTTTAGGAAAGCAGCTAATGATTAGCCATAGGGGGCAGCAAAGTTAAGAGAGTGAAAAGTAAATAGAAGAGGTGAAGTGAGGGCACGAAACTAACAGGCTGGGTAATGAGCCATGAGTATCTAGAGAAAAGAACAAAGTCTCAATTAATGAATTAAATCAATAGACAGATAATGCCAAACCAGTGATTCTCAACCCTGGCTGCCCATCAGAATCATCCTGGGAGCTTTCAAAAATACAAATACCTTCATCCTATCTTAGACCAATTTATTTAGAATCACTTGAGGGTAGGACGCAGGCACTGACGTTCTTAAAAAATCTCTAAGTGCATGTCCAGGGTTGAGAACCCTGCTAAACACATAAAAATAAAAATAAGCTAGTCTCTATCCCTGGCTTTTTACAAATTTAATAAGTTAAACTTTAAAAAATACACAGAAACCTATTATTTCCCAAATGTATTATTTTTGTTGATAAATCTGTTTTTGTCATCCAAAGAGAGACAATAACTCATTAAAGACTAATTCGTTTTTTGTGATTTTATCAAGGGAAAATATTATTCTTGCAAGTAAAAATGATTAAACTGACATTCAAAGGGGTTAAACAACTAACCCAAGGCAACTGTAACTCATCAATGATAAAGGCAATTTAAGTCCACTATTTAGAGGACGGGGTACTTTATCCCAGTGATCACACTATTTTACTTAAATACATTTTACTGGATTCTCACTTTACAGGCACTTCATAAAAGGATCCAAAATTCAATTAAGAATCAGAGGAGGTAATAAAATTGGGGGAAAAAGAAATCTGATCCTAAACAGGAATTCTGAAGATGTTAGATTTGACTTAAATGGAAAAGTTTTTCCTTCATGTGAAGACCAGCAATGGTCACTATATTAATTTCTCTAGAAGTATATCCTAAAAAAGTTTTTAAAAATTTAAAAATAAGTCTATCAGAAGAAATAGGATATTACTTTCAGAAGATAGTCCTAAAATGATTAAAATGTTATATCCCTTTGTAAACAAACATTTTTAACATATTCAGATGAATTTCAACTCTTCTTTAATGCCATCCCAATTACTAAAATGGGTTTGGGGTTTAGATGGAATGAAATTAACTTTGAAAAAAATCTATAAACCTTAAAAGTTGAGTGAGTAGTATCCCTCACCAGCACAAAAAAGGTTAGTTATGAAATTTCAAATCATGTCAGTGTTCTTGTTCCAGATAACCTAAAAGACCACATATATCAAGAAAAACAGAAAAAACATTTTTCTCTAAAGGTAAGCAAAGCACTTCAAATGAGCACCACTGTTACTGGCCTCAACATCTCCAGTGGAACCCAGAATCTAAGAATATACCAACCAAGAAACTGAGGAAACTTGGGAAGTTCTTTACTTCACCTGAAGGGGACTTCAATCGCTAAGCCAGTTTCATTCTGTTCTTTGCTGTCTCCTATGAGAAATCCACATCTATACAACTCTACTGGTTAATTCAATTTCTTTGCTTGATAAAAAACTTCTAACTGCAGCTTTCAATATTTTAAATAGTCACTCTATCCTATTTCCATGTCCACTCATGTTGATGTTACAGCTTCACCTCACTTCATATAAATCATAGCTGAAAACTGATTATAAACAAATTATACTTTAAGCACACTAGCAAAGTTTACTATTTATGTGACTTCATTTAAAAAATACTTTTAATCTGGATTTTCGAATATCAAAGAGAATGAGAACTAACATTCTTTGCTTATTTTTAGGCACTAATTACATTATTTCACTTAATCCTCACAATCCTAGGGAGATAGAAGGTATTATCCCCATTTTACAGATAAGGAAAGCAACTCAGAAAGATTAAAATTTTACTTTTGACCCAGGGCTGACCCCAATGACACAACTCTATCATACTGCTCAAATGTTCATAAAGCAGGTTAATAGCAAAAATACTGAAATCATTTAATCTGGGTACCAGTGTCAGTTGTAACACCACCCAGATAAGTAATCACAGGCCTGAAACTAGGCTGTTCAAGCCTCAACTTTCTCATCTGTCAATACTACTGGACTTGCACCAAGTTGCTGGGATGACACAATGAAATATAATTTTTGTAAAAATACTCTAAACTGTGGATTGTCACACACTATTACCTTAGTAGGTGTGAAAAAGCAAGGGATATCAGGGATTAGGTGTTGCACAACTTTGGACTGTTTCACTTATGAGCAATACTGTTTTTATAATTTAAAAATATAAAGCAAAGTGTAAAATAATTTGTAAATGCTAAATGCTATACAACTGTATGGCACCTACTATTTTACCAAGCCAATCCTTCCAGAGACTCTTAAACGGACTGAAAAACTTCCACTTAACAGATTTTTTTCTTAAAGTTAAAAGTTTCCTAACTGTTGGTTACCAGAGGAAAGGCTTAAGGTAGAAAAATTAAGTACTTACTATACTAATGTAAATTTAAATACAGAAAAAAAAAGATTGATAGAATGTTCCTACCTTTATTTTCTAATTACCTAGTTCTCAGAGGAACTTACAGAATTAACATAAGAAATTTCAAGTATTTTGGAAAAAGAAATTTTTTTAAGCTATAAAATAGAAGGCAGTTTAAAGACCCACATAAGTTTCTCATTTTTAAAAAGTTCTTTTAACAAGGCTTGTTTTTTAAACACATTCTATAATAAAACAGAATTTTCTCTGAATGTTTTCACCATTAAAATCCTTCAACCCACTTACTAAATTATTTTGCATGAATAAACTTCTTATAGATGAAAAAGTGGGATTACTTTGTTAATCTTTACCCATACTATGTTTTGCGGAAAATAGCTGGCAACTCTCCAGTTTAGATCCATGTGGACAAAGTGTAACATAAGCAGGTTGGTGTAAACACTTAAAAGATTTTGGATGCCCACAGATATCTGAATCACTCCACAGTAAGATTATATTTCAGAGCAGGAAGAAAAATTCTCTTTCATACACATACTGCAGGGCTTTCCACTGGTTTTTGTCAAGGCCACAAATGGAAAAAACTACTACTGACAGAAAAAGCACACAACGCTGTGGCAGCAAGGACTGCCAAAGTACCAAGTGAAGCAACTGAATTTTAAAAAACCACTTTTCAAGCATTCTGGCATCTGGAGTAAAAGTAGTTTTTCCTATTAGTGGGAAATCTAAGTAAGAATCTTATTCCTCAATTAAGTTTACATAAATTTATCCTGAATATGTAACTTTCCTTATAAAGAACACTATATTTTCATGTAAAACATACAGAATAAATCTAAAGTTCCAATTTTATTTTTTTCTCTACTAGTGAGCAAAATACTATAAAAGTCAAAGGCACCTTCAACTTGTTGAACTATATACCATATAACGTAGATGGTTACTGACTGCATATTTTTGCTAGACTTTTAAAAACAAAATATATTAAAGTGGCCTTCCCTGGCTTAAAGCAACCATATGTTTAATATTCAACTATTTTTATTAAATATAAGTAAATATATTAAAAAGGACAATATAAGGAACCACAATACCTTACTAAAAAAAGCAAATTAAAGAAACCTGAAAGAGAAACACTGGCACCAAACCTTCAAACTGCAAAAATAATTTGCCAATTTAATGAAAAACAAACAACAACAATGTAAAAATAACTATGATGTTTTAGTTAAGTTCAAAATTTAAAATTCATGAATTGCAGCTCAGTGTCTTAATAGGTAAGAAGATACTCTTTTATAGCTATGACAACACTCAAGAATGAAAGTCTTGGCAATGCCTACCACTGCGGTCTACCGTTGACTATGACATGTAAAGTTTAACAATTTTTGTATGCTAAAGAGCAAATGATAAATGCAATACCACAGGCTACACATCCTAAATAAGACCCTCTTTCAAAAGCCAGTTTGATTCTGGCTGTGGGATGTCCTTAATTTAGAAGCACCCCAAGAGGGCAGGCAGTGTAGGATCTTAATGGGGTTCCAGAGCTATTGCAGGTCAACTGTGATTTGATCTGGGGTTTCCTTTAGACTCCTAGCCAAACTCAGGCTGGATTCACAGGCCCAAAGACAAATCAGAACCAGATTGGCCTTGAAGGGGATGCTGGAGCTTTTTCAAATTGATCAAAAAACCTGCTGAATATTTATCTGTTTCAGTATGAACCTTGCATTTCCTGGCCTTGCAAAACCGATCGTCTAGACTTCTATCAGGTTTCTTCTGCCGAAAAAAAAATTCAAATGTTTAGGACCATTATCATCTTGTTCCATGATGATGCCTATCTCATAAAAAGTAAAGACATTGAAATTATAAAACCAAAAGGTAGTAATCCAGAAAGAATAAACTAGAACACCAGGAACCTATTTCTTTTTTTTTTTAATCCTCTAAACCTAGTGGGAAAAGTAAGTGAGCCAAAAGGAGTGCCAAGTTCTCCTGCAAGGCATTAGGCACGGATACCAATTGGAATTACTGTACAAACCTACAAAGTCTCTGGAATCACTGCTTTGGCAAACTAACTTCCCATTCTATTGCAAAGCCACACTGTCTACTCCTTAACACTTCTCCCAGTTTACCGTGTGTATCTTCTCGGACAATAAAGTATTTCAAGTCTTTCTATTCTTTGGGCTAAAGGGTAACATTTAAATCCAATGACCCAGTAATTAAGACACTACACTGGTCAAATTTTTAGGCTTTTTCTTTATCAGTAAGTCTAAAGGCCAGGTAACTCCTAACTGGTGTTTGCATTAGCATTCCTGGTCTGTAAGACTCTTAGGAACGGTCAATGCGAATGGAAAGTTAGGGAGAGTGCGTACAGGAACTTCGTAATTGGAAAAGTAACAGTGGCCGAAAAGAGGAGGAAGGTCTCAGAAAAGTGAATATCGGAACGTAAGACAGGTTGTTAAAGCAAGATGGGGAAGGGCAAGACTCAGGGAAGAAGAGTGAAGAACTGTACCCCTCGGGACGCAAGAGGAGAGTTCCAATCGCCAGGGCAGGTAAGCGAGCGCGCAGGTGGGGAGGGGTGCTGAGCTCCTCCAAACCGGGAAGAGTTAAGGTGAACCCAGGAGAAGTGAGAAGAGCACCAAGACTCTCAACGGCAAAGCTGTCTGAATCAGAGCGGGTGGAAGGAAGGACGCCAAGGCAGCACGGGGAACTCGACTCACACACCCCGTGCCCCAGCTGGGCAGAAGGAACCCCAGAAAGAAACGGCTCTGGCGGCGCGGAAGCGAGCCCCCGCGCTCCTCCCCGGGGTTACCTTTGAGCTGGGGCAAGGGGTGCAGCTCCGGCTGGCTGCCCTGGCTGCGGAACTGCGACGAGCCCTGCGAGCGCTTCTGCCTCTGCGCCTTGCGCACCGATTTCCGGGTGAAGCCGTCCACTTTCTCCGAGGCCGAGATGGCGGCGCTGGCAGCCCCCGCCGCCGGCGGCGACGACGACGACGACGACGACATCGCCGCGGCCCTGGCGCCTGGCAGCTCCGGCTGCTGCTTGCACGGAACGGGCAGCGGCAGGAGGAGGAGGAGGAGGAGGCGGGGGAGAGGCGCCGAGGGCTCGCGCCCCTCCGCCCCGTTCCCCCGGCCGCACCGCCCTCCCGCTCCCGGGCGCCGCCGAGCTTCTCCTCGCCGCCCGCCGACGCCTCACGGCCACATCTCAGCGCCGGAGGTTCCTGGTCCCCGCCGCGCGGCGAGCTCCCGGGGCTGACGGAGGCGAGGGCGGGGGCGGAGCGGGGTGAAGAAGTTGTTGACTCCGAGTTCGCGGGGCGGGTGGACGGGAACCCGAAGTTTAGACAACTGAGGCGAGGGCGCGGGGGTGCGGACGTCGAACGCGCCTCTCGTCGGTGCAGCCCGGGTCGCCAGCCGGCCGGCGCGCCAGCACCTCAGTGGCCGCAGCCAGCGCAGCCCGCCCTGCCTGGAGCCTCTTCCCGAGGCGCTGCCATCGCGGGTCCCCTCCGAGCCGCTGTCGCCACGCCGCGGTGTCCGCTCTTCCCTGTCAGCGCCGACCCCTCATCTCCCGGGGCGGTAACCCGCCGCCCCGGCCCTGGGCGCGAACACACACTCGCTCCTCGAAGCGCCAAGCGGTCAGAACCCCCTCCCCCACGCGCCCTTCCGCCGCCCACAGAGAACCCCTGGCGAGCGACCGCTACAACTTGAGAAGGTGCTGGGTAGAGGCAAGGGGGGAGTGTGAGTGCGTGTGCGCGCTCGCGCTAGGGCGCGCGGCCCGGGGGAGGGACCTCGCGGGGGATAGGGAGGGAGGAGGTTGACTGACAACTTCCGCAGGGTCCCGCCAGCCTCTCGGAGGCTCGGGAAGGAGTAAGGGGGTGGGAAAGCCTGCCAGCTCCCTCAGCCAATCGCAGGGCTAAGCGGCAGCAACGGGCTGAGGCGTGGCCTCCCGCAAGAGCGATCAAACGGGGAGGTTAGGCAGAGGACTGGGGCGTGGTTGTATGACGGACCTCGGCCACAGCCAATCGTAAGTGAAGCTGGCGACCGGAGTGCCCCTCTTACGTCACAACAGTGTAACTAACTCTAAGGATTGAAGGGATGTGCCCCTCCACCAGCGAGCACCTTTGCACGCCTGCGCGACAGCTCCGGGCTCTAACTGCGCTCTTGACAGCCTATGAGAAGACAGGAAAACTAGAGGAGGGAGTTTAGAGAGCAAAATAGAATGCCCCATCCTTCTCTTCCCTTTCTACTGGCCAATGAGGAACTGAAGCGACTGGTGGAGAGCTTGAGGGCTGCGGCGCCGAAGAGCGCCAGGTGTTACGTCACTGAAAAGGGGTGGAGCAAACGCCTGGTAGGGGAACAAGCTGTGTGATTGATGGCTGAAATAACCCTGCGGAGGAAGGCAAGGAAATGAGCTCGTCCAATGAGAGCGGGGTGTTGGTCTCATGGGCGGACCTTGGAGCCTCCGCTGCCGTAAGCCGCGCACTTGCAAGTTACCGGTTAAATTTATAGCTCTCTGATGGTTCTGGCACAGCCGTTCCTGGTAGCTGTGCTAGTGCGAGTTTGGGCAGTCTAGCGTCTACTACTTCAAAGAGTTTCCCAAATCCAACCCCCCCCCAAGAAGAGATTTGTCATTGCTAGTTTAGTATCATACTAAATTTCAGTCTTCTTCAGCCGGAGGCCTTCAGCTGCTGCAACAGGATGAGTACAAAGTCGCTGACTTGTGGTTTGTGAATTGGAGGGCTTGGCATTTACTCTTGCTGGGATCTCTTGTAGTTTCCATCCAGAATTTAAACTTCTTAAGGACAGGGACTGGAGGTCATCTTAGATTTTTTTTTTTTTTTTTTTTTTTGCGGTGCTTTCTGTATAATGATGCTTATTGAAAAAAAAGTGAGCTGGGTTTCCCTGGTAGCACAGTGGTTAAGAATCCGCCTGCCAATGTAGGGAACACTGGTCGATCCCTGGTCCAGGAAGATCCCACATGCTTCGGAGCAGCTAAGCCCTTGTGCCACAGCTACTGAGCCTGTGCTCTAGAGCCCGCAAGCAACAGCTACTGAGCCCAAGTGCTGCAACTGCTGAAGCCTGGGCATCTAGAGCCCATGTTCCCCAACAAGAGAAGCCACCACAGTGAGAAGCCTGTGCACCACAGGGAAGACCCAATGCAGCCAATAAATAAAAAATAAAGAACTTTTAAAAAATCTTAGGAAAAAAAAATAAATGAGCTGAACAGTGTGTCTTCACTTTGGTGTGGTGGACCCCAAACTCCATTTCTCTCCCACGAGCCCCAGGCCTTTTCCCTTCGACATAATTAAAATAGTTGCCATATATTTAAGCAAAGCTACCTGATACATATGTACAGAAGATTCCAGCTTTGGGTAGGAAGTTGGATCTAGATCTAAAACAAAACACTACCTTAAAATATTTCCTTCCTTAGATTCACTGAGTGGTGAAATTGTACACAAGCCTCCTAGTTAAAGAGATTCAAACCTCAGCAGCATCTTTGACACCTTTCTCTTTTCTCACTCAGTGAAGTTCCAGATCGTGTTGAATCTACCTTCACAAACGTTCAAACCAAGCCTTGCTTACAATTTGCACAACCGACCACCAAATATAGTTCAGGGCTTCCAAACTCACTGCCAGATCAATCTTTTTTTAATGCCACAAGTATCTTATTGGTACATGTGAAGAACCATCCAGTACCTACAGAAGAAAGTCCCAATTCCAGGCTCTCCTCAATCTAACACGTGGCCGTCTTTCCAGGCATAAATCGTGCCCTGTCCCTACACAAACTCTTTCTTCAATTTAGACACATCATTCCACATACTGATACCCTAAAGTTATAGTGCTTCCTTGACCGTCAGCTCCATCTTGAAATAATCCACTTTTTCCCCTATCTTGTTGCAGCCTGTCTTTTCTTCAAACCCTAGCTCAACCCCTATCTTTTATGAAACCGTTAATGATAATCTGGCCAAAAGTGATGCCTTCCTTCTTTACATTCCTACAACATTTATTGTCTACAACACTCACAAGGTCTGTCATCATATAATGTCAGAGATGGCAGGCGCTATGCTCTTTCTCCCCTGGAAGTTTGTAAACACCAAGAGAGCAGGAACTTAGTTATTTTATACCTCTATATCTCTTGTTGAACAAAGGATAGATATGCAGTATGTCACAGTCTAATTTTTAGTTCTCAAGAACAAGCTTTCTGAAAGTGTAATCATTGGATCGCCTACATCAAAATGCTCTGAGGTGCTTATTTAAAATGCAGATTCCTGGGGACTTCCCTGGTGGTCCAGAAGTAAAGCATCCATCCCCCCAATGCAGGGGACATGGGTTCGATCTGTGATTGGGGAACTAAGATCCCACATGCCAAGGTGCAACTAAGCCCGTGTGCCACAACTACTGAGTTCGCACTCCTCAACTAGAGAGCCTGTGTGCCACAAACAACAGAGTGCACGTGCTCTGGAACCCGTGCGCCACAACTAGAGAAGAGAAAACCCACACAGCATAACCAGAGAGAAGCCCATGTGCCTCAATGAAGAGCCCATGTGCTGTAACTAAGACCCGACAAAGCCTAAATAAATAAATAAATAAATTTTAAAAATAATAATAAAGTGCAGATTCCTGGACCTGACCCCAGACACATAGAATCAGAACCTATGGGAAAAACACTGAGAAATCTGTTTTTAACAAGCTCCCTAGGTCATTCTTATGCACACAGAAGTTTGAAACTACTATTATCTAGTCACCTGGATATTATTTAGAATAGATTATAAATGTCTAGAAGTCAAGGATACTACTATTTATAATAAAGAGAATTTACATAGGATAAGAAGGGGAAATAAATAGCAGAAAGCACACCAATAAAGCTAAAATTGATACTGGAATATGATAGTTAATAAATAATGGAAAATAGACACTGAATAGAATAGATAGAAAATACATACTGGAAACAAATTGTTGGGAGGCTTGAAACCAGTAAAACTGTCCTGGCTTTCTGAAACAGCCTCTTGGAGAAGAATTTTGAGAACATTTTTTTTAAAAGAGTGAGTCAAAACCTAAGAAGAGAGAAGGATGGTATTCTAGATTCAAGTCAGCAAACATTTTGAGGGAGATAGAAAGTACAATGGCCAAAGAAGCAAAAGGCCTGACTTTATTAATTATTACTGGTATGGTCCTATCAAGTCACTCACACTCATAGAGCTTTAGGTTTTTCTGCGTATCATAAAAAAAAAAAGCCTTCTTTACAATGTTGGCATGAGTTTTAAGTGTGATACATAAAACAAAACACTTGGGAAAGTGAATATTATGCACATGATAATTTTATAGACATATGTATTCATCAAACATTTATTTTCCATGTACAGTCTTAAGTAAATAAGGTATCTGGGTCCTAAGCAGAGATTTGGTCACTAATACTCATCTAACAGAAAACTGCAATCTCAGTGCTGATCTGTATGTACCTCTGACACAGGAAGAGTATCGAGGATGATTCCATGCTGTAGAACTCCTGCCTTTTCCCATATGTGAAGACCCATATGTGATTCGGAGGTCAGGTCTTCATCACTGCAAATTCTTTGGTTTACTTTATCCTCACATAACTTGAATTTCTTAGTCCATAAACATAAGTATGCTTAGTGATCTCATTCTTTTAGTCACAATACCTAGCTGGTTGGGGAAAACAAGTAATTCGTGAGACAACAATATCCATGACAGCAAAATTACAGTATTTTAATGGTTTAAAGAGTGCATCAGAGGGAAAAAAAAAATTCCAGCGCCTCTGATGGCTGAGCATATTATTTCTGCTTTAAATTTCAAGAATAATAGAAGAAATATTTTTAATTTGTAAATGCATCAATAGACAAAGGATTAATCTCCAAAATATATAAAGTTCATGCAGCTCAATGTCAAAAAAACAAACAACCCAATAAAAAAATGGGCAGAAGACCTAAAGAGGCATTTCTCCAAAGAAGACATACGGATGGCCAAGAGGCATGTGAAAAGCTATTCAATGTCACTAATTATTAGAGAAATGCAAATCAAAACTACAGTGAGGTATCATCTCACACTGGTTAGAATGGGCATCATCAGAAAATCTGCAAACAGTAAGTGCTGGAGAGGGTGTGGAGAAAAGGGAACCCTCTTGCACTGTTGGTGGGAATGTAAATTGATACAGCCACTATGGAGAAGAGTATGGATGTTCCTTGAAAAACTAAAAATAGAGTTACCATATGACCCAGCAATCCCACTACTGGGCATATACCCAGAGGACACCATAATTCAAAAAGACACATGCACTCCCATGTTCATTGCAGCACTATTTACAATACCAGCACATGGAAGCAACCTAAGTGTCCATCAACAGATGAATGGATAAAGAAGATGTGGTACATATATACAATGGAATATTACTCAGACATAAAAAGGAAAGAAATTGGGGCATTGGTAGAAACATGAATGGACCTAGAGACTATTATACAGAGTGAAGTGAGTCAGAAAGAGAAAAATGAATATCGTGTGTTAACACATATATGTGGAATATAGAAAAATGGTACAAATCAAATGGTTTGCAAGGCAGAAACAGAGACACAGATGTAGAGAACAAACATATGGACACCAAATGGGGAAAGTGGGGCGGGGGGTGAATTGGGAGATTGGGATTGCCATATATACATTACTAATAAGGAAAAAAGTACCAAATTGTACACTTTAAATATATGCAGTTTATTGTATGTCAATTGTATCTCAACAAAAGTTCTTAAAGGAAAAAAAAGAATAATAGAAGAAATATTTTTTAAAAGAGTGCATCAGAGAGAGTATTCTTTTCAGATCACTGTGAAATTCTCTAAAGCATGTCCAAGCAAAGTTTTGGCTGTCAACATTCTCTTTCCTTAAAAACCATGATACCCAAACTGTGATCCAATAGAATAACAAACAAATAAGCTTTATCTGCATAATCAAATAGTAGTGGTCTTTTCCAAATTTACGAAAATAAAATAAAATTTCTCCCTTATATCTTTCTTGAAAATTTGATTCTTACTATTGCTTTACTATACTGGAATCTAAATCAAGATTGTATCTGATTTGAATACATTCAAATTATGTAAAAGTCAAAAAGAATGAAAGGGTAACAGGAAAAGTCTCCCATATCTGTCTCCCAAGATCCAGGTCCCTTCCTGGGAGGGAATCAGTGCTTTCAGATTCTTATATGTGCTTCCAGAGATAGAATAGGTTTACTCCCTTAAGTTTTTGTTTTATTTATTTTTTTATTATTTATGTATTTATTTGGCTGTGTTGGGTCTTAGTTGCAGCACGCAGGATCTCTTGTTGTGGCACGGGGGCAGGCTCTAGAGCGTGTGGGCTTAGTTGCTTCGCTGCATGTGGGATCTTAGTTCCCTGACCAGGGATCGAACCCACGTCCCCTCCATTGGAAGGCAGATTCTTAACCACTGGACCACCAGGGAAGTCCCCCTTAAGATTTAATAAATTCACATTTTTAGATGCCCCACCAAAAGCTACATGATGTGATTTATAGCTATTTCGTCACCTGAAGAAGTTTGAAAACCACTGCTCTATATGTCAATGAACCTTCCAGAGTTCTTACAGGTTTATTCATATCTATTCATTCACTCATCATTTTATGTGTTAATTCACTCATGTAACAGATATTTATATATGCAAGTTACGCATCAACAAAATATGAAAGTTGAAGGGACCTTAAAGGCTAATCAGGTCAAGTTGGTATCTGAGTCCAGGTAGACCAAGAAGGTCCTCCTTACAGACCTCAAACTGATCCAAATTTGAAAGTCCTTTTTTTTCTCTTTTTTTTTTATCTTACAGGAGACTTTTGTTTATGTACAAAGAGATCTAACTAATAACTTACTATGCAAGTTGTCAAAGCTTATTGACATCAGGTTTTCATAAACCAAACTCAGCACTTTTCTAGATGTTTTTTCAAGGACTCTAATTCTGTGTTGTCTTTCTGGCCACTGTTCAAGCACAAGGTCACACTGAAATGATTGGAATTCCTGCAATTTTCAGGAAGGGTCCTTTGTTAACAGAGCAAGATCAGTAGTCATGGTTTTCAATTGCTGCCATTTTTGCTTTCAATTATAAATTACTTTCAGTTAAGCTTGTCATTATTAAATCAGCTTGTTGTGGGCTATTGTACAGGTCAACCAAGACCTTAGACTAGATCAGTGGCAGTAGAGATGGTTAGATTGGAGATTTATTTTAGAAGAGGATTACGTTGGACTTACAGAAGGATTGAGTGTGAGCTGTTGGCATAACAGGTATTATTAATTCCCTCAAAACATGCTGGTACACTTATACTTTATGATTATCTCTGAATCCTTTTTCCATAGTTGTGAGGTCTTTTGCCCCATTTAAGTGGGCTGCAATCATAAATGTCCAATAAGCCCTGGTGTGCCCAATCCTACCTGTATACTAGATAAGGAACCAGGATATAGTTTGAAGGGGCTCAGCTCATGCCATATCCTCTTGTCCTTGCAGAGTGGGATTTAAAAGACTAATATTGGTGGGTTTCCTAGGTGGCGCAGTGGTTGAAAATCCGCCTGCCAATGCAGGGGACACAGGTTCTATCTCTGCTCCAGGAAGATCCCACATGCCGCAGAGCAACTAAGCCCGTGCGCCACAACTACTGAGCCTGTGCTTTAGAGCCCGTGAGCCACAACTATTGAGCCCATGTGCTGCAACTACTGAAGCCCATGCGCCTAAAGCCTGTGCTCCATAACAAGAGAAGCCATGGCAATGAGGAGCCCCCGCACCACAATGAGTAGCCCCCACTCACTGCAACTAAAAAGAAAGCCCGCACACAGCAGAAAAGACCCAACACAGCCAATAAAATAAATAAATAAATTTATTTAAAAAAAAAAAGACTAATATTGGCAAACTCTCCACTCTAATTCAACCCTGCAAGTATTTTTCAAGTGCCGTCTATGAGGAAGGACGGCATGAACAAATGATCAAAGACTACATCCTAAGTATTCCTTATGGTGTTGTGTAAACGCAATGGAAAGAAGAGCAAATTTGGTTTGCGAAGAGAGAGTCAGAGAAAATTTAACAAAAAAAGTAATACTTGAAGTGTCTTGAAACAAACTAAAGTTTTCATATGGATAAAAACAGCAACAACAGAAAAGAGTACTTGCCATTCAAGAGACTAATTTCCCACATGTCTTCATCACTAAAAAGATTTTCAGGGAGTTCCCTGGTGGCCTAGAGGTTATGGTTGTCGACTTTCACTGCTGTGGCCCGGGTTCAATCCCTGGTTGGGGAACTGAGATCCCGCAAGCCATATGGCCAAAAAAAAAAAAAAAAAAGAAAAGATTTCCATATCTCAGTCAATGAATTCACTTATTTCACACAATACGTTACCCGCCCCCCCAAACTTTCCATTGCAAAAGAGGAATATATTATGCCACACCTGTGTCAGAATTTGACCTGGAGGTGAATGGGCAAAGAAAAAGCAAAGATTAAATTAAACACAGGACTGCTCTCTGGGTATACTTTGAGGAGAAGTGATTACAAAAATACTATATGGCTCCTTAATCTTCCACTCGTATGCAGATTTTATATAAACCTATAAGTCGCCTTCTTCTTTCATCTGCCTGGGGGAAGCATATAGTAAGTTTTGAAGCAGTCTCTGTCCTAAAATACCTAGCAGCTGCATGCCAGCAATGCATTCTCTCTTATTGGCTAGCTATTTTGGCTCAAACTTGCAGAGAATAATCAATATGAAAATCTAAGAAATTGATCTTATATCTTCAATATCAAGTGGTGTCTATGCTTTGAAGAAGCAGTGCTAGTAGTACTATGGGATTTTCAGGAATTATTGAACTGGAAATTCTCCAATGTTTTCAGATCATAAGCTTTGACTTCTAAACCAAAGAATACAGTTTTGTTTTGTTTTGTTTTTTTAAATCTGTGTGCATCTCTGAGTGTGTGTGTATAATCACCACCATAAATTTAATACCTACTGTGTACTAGGCATTATTCACACAAAGAATCTGGCAGAAAGAGATCAAATAAGATTCTCTATTAAAGTCTGTCTCATCTGTGTGACACTCTTCTCTATTTCCCTGGGAGTTTGGTTCTAGTGACTTTTATCATGTCCAGGAGCAAATTCTTTTTATTCTACATCTCTGGGGTCCTCTATTCTTCTCTTATAAAAATCAGTGGAAATTCAAGCTCTCTTTATTCACTCAGTACAAAGACATTCACAAAAAAGTGAAACTGAATGGATTGGACTGTCAGTGCCATAAGATGTCTAGTACTTTAAAATTTTTGTATATATGGAGCTCTGAAATCCTGTTACCTAGAAGGAAAATGAGATTATCAAGAGATATAATGACACTCAATGTTTCCTATTCATTCACTCAAAAAATACTCGTTAATCTCTTGTAATGTGCCTGATTCATTCCAGGTGCTTGGAGAATTGCCATGAGTGACACAAGGCTGCCTGCATGGAGCTCACCATCAACGGGGAAAGCTCACATCAATTAAAATTCAACTATGGAAGGGGGAGCCCACTGTCCCAGGCCTGCAGGATTTGGGTTCTGCCCACCAGCTGCACTGACACTGCCTTTCCTCTCCCTGCCCAACCCTCCCTTCCTCTCACCTCGGCTCCGGACACCCGGGACTTATTTAAACTCTGTTGCAAGTGCAATAAACCCGTCCCGGTGGCCCCACCGAAAAAAAAAATCAACTATGGGAACAAAGCAGGGAATATGCACCCAAGGAAACATGGTCCTTGCACATATAGATGGGCCAACCAGGACGGTTGGTCACGCTATGGACCAAACAAGCACCATCACCGATTTATGAGGCCCGTTATGAACCCGGCCCACGGCTAAACGTTATGGTCTTGACCCTAGGGGAGCACGAGCTCTAGGGGAAGAGATAAGGCATAAGCCCAGGAAAAGATAACTTCTCATTCAGGACAGTGTTTGATGAGAGCCAAGACAACAAAGTCCAAGGGAATTCACAGGTGGTGCTCCTTCTGAGGTGGAAGAGACAGGATTTTAGCTGGATCCAGAGGACTGGGAAGAATTAACCAAGTAAAGAAAAGTGGAAGCGTTGAGGGAGAGCGCCATCCAACTGCTCGTTACACATCTCTCCAGCGCAAAGTGTCCAGTGTACTATGTCCACCTCCTCCTCCGCTCTGTGTCTCACTCCTTGATATCACTGTGCACCGGAAGGTGAAGGGAGGAAGGCTGTGAAGACGTACGGGCGGGGAATTACAGGTATGTACAGGGGACATGAGATGTCTTGACTAGAGAAGGTGATTTCTGGAGGAGGAGTAGGAGAGAAAGCCGGAAAAGGTACATTCACTCAGTCATTTGTCAAACAGTCAATGTTTATTATTGGCTATTTTCTGCTCTAGGTTCTGGGGATAGAAAAGGAAAAACAACAGCAGGTTTTTCCCTCAGAGAATCTGGAAAGGAAAGGAAAATGAAAACGCAAAAACAAAAAAAACCCACGAACCACCATAGACAGTGTAAGAAGTGCTGTGTCAGAGGTAAGCACAGAGGAAGAATGCAGAATCTAGGGGGTGGGGAGCAAGGTAGCCTTTGTGGAGGAAGAGGTTTTAGATTTGAGAATTGATGAACATAAGGAGTTAGTCAGGAAAACCCAGAAAGGGAAAATTATTCCAAGAAGCAGGAAAGAGATGTTTAATGTGCAGAGCCCTGAGTGAAGGGAATACATCAGCTAGCTGAAGGAAGTTTGGTATGAAAACTTTGAGGAAGCAGCAAAGAAGATGGGATTACATTATGGAGTGTCTGTAAGTTTGGACTTTATGCTGAGGTCAGTGGGGAGATGCCAAAGAATGTTTGAATGGAAGGTGTCACATGGAAAGCAGTGTTTTAAGAGCACTGGGTGGGGATAGTGGAAGCCAACGAGATTAGCTGGAGGTGAGGACAGGTGTCCTCGATAAGGACTTGACTGAGTAGTACTAAGCAGTGTGTGTCAGCACCTGTGGAGCTTTTCTAAGCTATAAGGCATCTTGATAAAATTCCCAAGTGACAATCCAGACCCCACCCTCACTCCCCATTCCTTGATGACCATTGGCTTAAACTAAAAATGGCCCTGGGAATAGATATGAAAGACATTACAAAGGAAACACCGGAGATATTTGATGAATGGGGGGTGGCAAGTCAAAGGGAAGAATTACAAATGGTGCCAAGGTTTTAAAATGGTTGACCACATGAACTGGGGGCCTTTAACCAAAAGTTCAAAAGCTAAGCCAGTTTTCTTTTGTGGGAGGGAGACGAAAGGAGTGTCAGAGAAAGGAAGGAAAGGGGAAGGAAAGATGACTCTGAGGTTAGACACATCGAGTTAACAGAGTTTTTTAAGGTCATTGAGGCAGAGAGCTGGATCTTTATTTTTGAAAAGAGGTGATGACATGTTGTATATTAATTTGGGGAAAGATGAAAACTGGACTGGGCTGACATCCTGGACTAGGCCAGAGCAAAGAAGGAAATTACACAAACAGCACAAGCCTCTTTTTCCTCTTTAAGAAAAAAAAAAATCATGACAGAAACAAATGGGAAAAAGATGTGTAGCTTGTCATGTGCCTTGCCGGTCTCCAGTACCAACCACACAGTAGGACTGCACAGGAGAGAAGCAGGGCCCAGCCACTTGTATCTATTGTGGCAGAGGGTCAGGAATCAGGAAGAAGGCAGCACTCGCTATTGACAAATAGGGCTCAGTAACTCCTCTGGACACACCATTTCCCTCTCTCTCTCTGTCTCACATACACACACACACACACACACACACACACACACACACACACACACACATACATTACACTCACAGTCCTTAATTCCTAACCACCATCCTAACCACAAAGCTATGACAAAATCTCTTTATGATGCCTTTACAGAGGAAGAAGAAATCTATCTACCAACTGAGGATCTCCCTCCAGTTTGAACCAAAGCCTGTGTAAGGTTTCCAGCTTTTCTAGCCTCTTGACTGGCTAAGACCTCTTCTTGCCCTCAGGAGCTCAGTCCCTCTCCCTCACACTGAATTAGAGTGATTGTATTTGCCAGCTCACCGAGGGTCAAGGACATGGGATAGGACTGGAGAATGACCATAACCTTGTGAGGATGCCATTCCAATCCTTGCACGTGTTAGACTCCAAATTTCCATATGAATCTTTGATTATTGGTCTTCTTAAGAGAGAAAGAACTCTATCAATTCAATGATTTATAGAAATGTTTCCTTCTATGGGCTAGAAGTTGCCAGGGAAATGAAAATGTGGGGGACACAGTTTTTGCTCCCTTGGAGTTTGCACTTTCATGGGGAAGAAAGGTCCAATGCACAGAGAATCACAGTATACATCATGACAAGGGACGTACAAACAAAATACAATTAGAATTAAAGGAGGAAAAAGTAATATTCTGGGGGCGGGGGTGAAGGACAGATGACAAGGAGGAGCAGGACATTTAAAATTGACCTTAAAAAATGCACAGAATTTTAATGGCTAGATATGTAGAGGGAAGGGGGAGAATATTCTGGTAAAGGGAAACATAAGCAAAGTTGTTGAAAAGTGTGGCATATTTGAAAACAGCAGCTAGTTTAGTCTGGCTGGGGTATAGAGAGTAACTGGAGAGAAGGCTGGGACATAGGTTGGGGGCCTAGTGTACAGTAGTTTGGATGGCAGGGTGAGAAGCTATTGAAGACTTTGGAGCAGGCACTGATGGATCAAACCTGGGTGTAAGAGGTTTAATCCTCCAGATATTAACTCAGGGAATAAAGGGGAAAGAGGATACAGGTAGAGAGAAATTTTGGCTGTGTTAAGTCTAACATGTCTAACACGTCTGTGGACTCTTCAGATGAAGATGCTTATTAAAGCTTGGGATGAGGGTCTGTGTTCAGGGGTGAGGTATGGTTAAGGTCTTTGTAGCTTTAGTTTCTTCATCTGTAAAACAAGGACAAACAAACAAAAAACACTTACTTTGAGGATTGTTTAGGGAATTAGAGATAATGCTTTGAAAAACACCTATCGCAGTGTTTTTCTCTGTCCCACATGACTCATACTAGGCATGTGGGACAGATCTGGTGGTGGTTCTTGTGGTGGTGGTAGCGTCAGTAGTAGTTGTACAGTTAGTTCTTCCTTGTAACCCTTTTTTCTCCCCAGACTTCTGCCACGAGTTCAAGAAATAAAACCAAATGGCAAACCCTTGCTGTAGCCAGAATTTCCCCTCCCCCTAGACAACCAAAGCTGTGTATTGGGTCAAGCAATTGTACTGGCTCCTTTGTCCCTTAAGGTAACCACTTTACTGGGAGACCTCTTAGCCTCTGGTAAATAGAGTTCTATTGAGTGTCTCTTTGTTTTGTCTGTTGTGTCCAGGCACCGCAGCTCAGAAAAGCTATAATCCTGAATGAATGAGTGGAGCTTAAAGACATGTAAAATGCTATTGTTTAGGGGTATGTATAGAGTGTATATGTAGTTATATATACATACACTCATGCATACAAATTGTGTCTATCTATCATCTATCTATCAATCTATCTGCTTATCTATCTATATTCCTAAATAGTAAATAGCATTATATTCATGACAATTAAAAACATCAAAATCAGAAGCTTCTTACTTCCTGGAAGGAGGGAAGGAATGGGAATATAATTGGGAGGGGTACAGTGAGGCCTATAACTATATCTGTAATGCATTAGCTGTACATTTTTTTTGCTGCATGTTGAATTGGTGGGTGTTTATATTATTCTCTATACAGTTTGTACATAGTAAATAATATACTTATATACATTTTTTTTTTAATTTCAAAGTGAACAAAGTAGGGTCTCTGTATTTTTAAAATGGTGAGATTGAGCTGATACTTGTGCACTTATGAAAGGGGAAACCCAGATGTGGAGAGAACTTTTTGCAACATGCATTAGATCCAGCCAGCAGACAGACTGCCAACCTTCATGCACCAGAGTAAGGATCCCCCAAAAGGAGCTAAATGATGGAAGGGAAAGAGCCGTAAGCACCCCTCTGGAGGATGTCTACCCACAGGAAAAGTGACACTGACATAGCACCAGCGGAGTAAAAACTAGAAGAACAGATGGGTTGCTAAAACGAAAACAAAGGAAATGCAATTCCTTAGATTCCTGGGGAGAAAGGAAGTAATAGCCTGTCAGTGACATCAGGGAGGAAGGTTAGAAGACAGTTTGACTTGTACAGAAAAATATTTTTATTGACTTAAGCAAGAGTAATTTTAGTAGTGCAAAAAGAAATCATGATGAAGAAACTTGTACTTCCAGACATGAAAATTAACTGAAACTGGATTTATCCTCTCACAGTAAATGAGAAATTTGGGCAAAAATTCATGAAATAATTGTTTTCATCATACAACACAGTGCAGGATTTTGATCCCTGGGAGGAGAGAAACAAATGAAGTGATGTGTACAATATTCCTAGCTTTCTGCCTAGAGGCACTTTCCAGATCACAAGAAGGGGGGATCCAAGTAGACAAATCAGTCTTGCTAAAATGAGGGCAAAAAGATCAGAGTATGGGCAGGCTGGGGAGGTTGTAATTTTTGAGGCAGAGTACCAGAAAAGAGGGAGGAATACAGAGAAAGAAATTTTGAGTCTCCTTGAGTCTTAAGCTGAATAATAAGCTGCATAAGGTACAACTCGATGAGACTCAGGAAAGAGAACTCTTAGGTTGCTGAAAGTTAAACAAGTTCCTGAGCTGAGCTGGGAAACACTCAAGTTCCAACCAGGCAGAATGGAGAGATCTTGTTGAACTTTTGCCGCTTTTAGAAGAGACCCTAGAGGGATCATGCCTATGTAGTAGGGCTAAAGTAGCCCTAAAGCAAAGGCTATTCTAGGTCTTCCCTAACAAAGCTTAAAAACAAGCCTTAAAAAAGATCAAACTGATCTGCAAGTAACCTAATTGCCCAGACACACAGCCATGTAGCAACACAATGTGCAACATTCAATAAAAAATTACTAGTCATGCAAATAAACAGGAAAATGTGGTTCATACGCAAGAAAAAATCAGTCAATAGAAACAGACCCAGAAATGACAGAGGTTATGCAATTAGGTGACAAAAACTGTAAGAGTTATAACATGGTCAATAATTTAAAGAAAAACATGAAGATGAGGAGTGAAATGTAAACTATAAAAAAGAACCTCATGGAACTTCTAGAGCTGAAAAGTACAATATCAGAAATGAAAAATTTACCAAATTGGCTTAACAGCAGCTTAAACAATGCAGAAGAAAAGATCATAGACTTGAAAATATGGCCGCAGAAACTATCCATACTACAAAGAAGAAAGCTGGGACCCTTGGTGACCCATGAGAAAATATCAAGTGGTCTAAGACAGCGTAATTGAAATCCCAAAGGAGAGTAGGGAGAGCAGAAGTCGTATTTGAAGAAATAACAGCAGCACATTTTCCAAAACTGATAAAAATCACAAACGCATAAGATCAAGAAATTCAACAAGCCCCAAGTAGGGTAAAAATCAATTGAGATAGAAAATGCATTCTGAATTTTTTCAACAATGGAGTGATTTTCTGAATGGACCAGTACCTGAAGGCTTAGTCCAGGAAGGAGAAGGAAAGATCTGTAAATTGGAGGATATTATACAAATTGTGATGTGGGGAAGTAGAAACCAGCCTGGGAGACACAAACAAAGAAACACATTAAAGGAGAAGAGGTGGGCCATCTGGAGAAACCAAATATCAAAGATGCAGACATACTGCAGAGTAAGAACAGGAACTCGTGAGAATAAAAAAGGGTGGAGTGGCATCTCCAGCTTTCTTTTGTTTTTTTAAAGATGAAGTATCATTTATTTTATTTTTATTTTTTGGCTGCATTGGGTCTTTGTTGCTGTGCCCGGGCTTTCTCTAGTTGCAGTGAGTGGGGGCTACTCTTCATTGCAGTGAGCAGGCTTCTCACTGAGGTGGCTTCTCTTGCTGCAGAGCACGGGCTCTAGGTATGCAGGCTTCAGTAGCTGTGGCTCGCGGGCTCCAGAGCACAAGCTAAGTAGTTGTGGCGCATGGGCTTAGTTGCTCCATGGCATGTGGGATCTTCCTGGACCAGGGCTCAAACCCGTGTCCCGTGCATTGGCAAGTGGATTCTTAACCACTCCACCACCAGGGAAGTCCCTCTAGCTTTCTTCACTTTAAAATTTTTTAGCCCCCTTGTCCCCGTTCCTTACTTCTTGACAACAGTCATTTCAGAACTGGATTAGAATCTCTATTACATATATTTTTTTTCCCTTTATTTATTGATTTATTTTTTTTCTTCTCTTTTCTTGGCCCAGTTCCTCCACCAGGGATTGAACCTGTGCCCTCAGAAGTGAAAGCGTAGAGTCCACTGGACCACTGGAACACCAGGGAATTTCCTGAAGCTCCATTCTTTTCCCTATCCAGCCTATCCTGAAGTTCACTGCTTCCAGAATGGCTTTCCTTAACCCCAAGAATCTCATCACTCCTCTGCCAGAAATCTTTAGTGAAACTGGTACTCTCAGTAGTCCTCATGTTAGATTGCCACAGGGATGGATCATGCCTGCCCACAATTAAACAGATATGAGTTTGGCCCTCAGCTTCCCAAAGCTTCCTATGTTTAGGGCTTCATGTTATTCCCTACCTTATCTTGCTTTTATTGAGCCCAGTTCTCTGTGAGTCTCTCAACCAGGAACATTAGAAGTACTTTATGCTTCATTTGCCTCCTTTTGCTTCTAAGTAGACCCACACCTGTTCTCTCAGCCTCTTACATGCCTGAAGTCCTGGTTGTTCAAAACTTATGTTGGCTCTCTTAACCCCAGTTTATAGACCTTGAACTTGGGAGGCCACAAAGGTGTTTCCTTGCAGCCAGAGCTCCTGGCTTCAGAGGCAAGAAGGGATTAAGAAAGTCATACTGGACGTCCAATCAGGGTTTGACGCATAGCTCTGATTCTGCTGCTGACAGTCCAGAGCTTTGTCGTCCAGTACGGTAACCACTAGCCACGTGTGGCTGTTGAACTCTTGAAATGTAGCTAGTGTGACTGAGGAAATGACCTTTAAATTTTATTTAATTTTAATTTAAAACCTGAGGCACTGTAAACCATTTTCCCAAAACACATTGTAGAAAATATTATTATATTATAGTGTATATGTTGGGTGTGTGTGTGCTAGTTACACACATAAACATATCTCTGATCTGGTTGGCATCAATAGATTGACTGGGTTGAGTGATTTTTTTTTATGCACTGAAGTAAGATTATGTTTATTTGATTATTTTATGCAGACAATGGAATTTATGATTTCTTTGATTTACGTAAATCATGATTGGTATTAAAATTAAAGTACTTATTTAATTTTATTTATGATATAATAAATTGTTTCTAGTTTAAAAAATAAGTATGGACAATTTTTAATATTTAAAATGATGGCATACTACTGATGTAGAATTGACTAGAGGTGCAGAAGCTAGTAAGTACTCTGACTAAAATAGTAAAGAAAAAAAGAGACTGGAAGGAGGTATGTTGCAGATTTCAGAATGAATAGCAACTGCAAATTGCTGCAGCAAAGCAAATGAAAAAGCTGCTTGTTTTGTAAAAAATAATATTAAAGATAATAGACAATATTAAGACATATTTTCAGCAAATACATAGTGAATTTGATAAACTGTTTCCTCTTAACAGACCAAAGAATTAATATTAGTTGCTTGAAATTAAAATGAAATGTCCAACGAACATTTTATCAATAAAAATAATTTTTAGCAGGATCTGAGCTTATGACTTTGGCTAGCTATAAGATGACTTGGATTCTTGCACAAAAATAAAACTATTTTTAGATGGAGAGATAATAAAGTGAATTATTATTTCAATTTTGAAAATTTTGTTTTCATATAAGAAAAAAAATTTAAAGATTTTTTTTACAAAAAGTGAAACCTATTCAATTAAGCCACTAAATAATTGCTTGTTGAATACAATATCTTGCTAACTATATCAAAGTTCAATTGATCCAATTTTTGAAAAATTGCAAGGGCTTTCTTCAGCTTTAGAGTAATTGCAATATGAGATACTGCACAGTTAATACTTTGGATGTGTTTTATCTCAAAAGATTTTCAAACACATGAAAAAAAAAAGTCTTGTTTTGCAGCCTAAAAACTGAACTCATTGGTGTAGACACTGTTGAGTCTTTTACAATTGTCAAAGAAAGACTTCAGCTAGATATGAAAAACATAGTTTCCATAAGAATGAAATGTTCTCTAGCTATGTTAAATTGAAAGTCTGAACTTATTGAAATTTTTAAGCAAGAAAGGGATCTTTCTTCTATTGCTTCATTCTTCCTATATGATACATGTTGAAGACATTTGTGTTCAGTTTTCTGAACAGTACCATGGATATAGTTGTTAAAATTTTTCTGTGTATGTTATGCATGAATCATCAGCTTATGGAACTGTAGAGAGAAATAGAAGAAAATGAATGTAGTGATCATGTTCTTTTCCAATGCGCATTGGTGGGTAGTGGAGGATCTTTAAAAAGATTGACTGTACTGTTAATTCTAATTAAAGATTTTCTTGAAACAAAAGGAATACTTGCCAAATATTCAGTAATCAAAGACAAAAGACAGCAGCATGATTTATGTTTTCTCACTGATATCACACTGCATATGAATGAGCTAAATTTGAAGTTCCAAGGAAAGGAAAAATGTATTTGTCATCTAGCTAGAAGGCATAAGAATTTCTGTTGAGGGCTTCCCTGGTGGCTCAGTGGTTAAGAATCTGCCTGCCAATGCAGGGGACACAGGTTAGAATCCTGGTCCAGGAAGATCCCACATGCCATGGGGCAACAAAGCCTGTGTGCCACAGCTACTGAGACCATGTGCCACAATTACTGAAGCCCACGAGCCTAGAGCCCATGCTCCATAACAAAGAGTAGCTCCCACGGTCCACAACTAGACAAAGCCCACACGTAGCATCAAAGACCCAATGCAGCAAAATAAATAAATAAATAAATAAAACAATAAATAAATTTTAAAAAGAATTTATGTTGAAACTGAAATATTTCATAATAATCAATAACAATTTTACACATTTTTCAAAAATGAATTAATATACAGAAGATTTTCACTGAAATCAAGAGCATTATGTAAATTAGCTGCAAAAACTAAAATAAAAATACGAAGAACATATTAATAGCGATGAATCCATAGTTATTTTCAATTTGTGCAATACTTCTTTGAATTTAATGTTAATAATATTCTGTTGACAGAGAGTTTGTGAATTTCTTAACAGATAAAATTGAAACTGATAGGATTTGCTTCAAAGTCAGCTCATTTCTTCTAAAATAAAGAAACCAAGTTTGAAATACAGATGCAAATATTAAAAGAGTGATGTTTGGAACTCAAGTCAGTCATTGGAAAACTTTTCAGTATATTTGGAATAATTTGGGTTTGTGACTATTTTTTTAACTGTAAATTGTATGAAATATACTTATACAATAAATATTTCTGATGAAATGTGAACATTTGAATTGAAATGTGCTCTAAGTTTAAAAATATACACTGGATTTAGAAGATAAAAATGTGAAGTATATAATAATTTTTATATTGGTTGCATATTGAAATGATAATAGTTTGAAGATATTTGGTTAAAAAATGTGTTATTAAAATTAATTTTACCTGTTTCTTTTTACTTTTTTAATGTGCTTACTAGAACATTTAAAATTACATATGTAGAGAATTCCCTGGTGGTCCAGTGGTTAGGACTTAGCACTTTCACTGCAGGGGCCCTGGTTCAATTCCTGGTCAGGGAACTAAGATACTATAAGCTGTGCAGCATGGCCAATAAAAAAAAAATTCCATATGTGGCTCACATTTGTGTTTTGCATTATATTTCTTTTTTTTTTCTTCAGATCTTTATTGGAGTATAATCGCTTTACAATGTTGTGCCAGTTTCTGCTGTACAACAAAGTGAATCAGCTGTATTTATACGTATATCCCCATATCCCCTCCCTCTTGATCCTCCCTCCCACTATCCCTATTCCACCCCTTGGGTCATCACCAAGCATTATATTTCTTTTTTTTAAAAAAATTATTTATTTATTTATTGGCTGCATTGAGTCTTCATTGCTGCACATGGGCTTGCTCTAGTTGCTGACAACGGGGGTAGGGGGAGGGGGGTTACTCCATTGCGGTGCACAGGCTTCTCAGTGTGGTGGCTTCTTTTTGTTGCAGAGCATGGGCTCTAGGCGTGTGGACTTCAGTAGTTGTGGCATGTGGGCTCTGTAGTTGTGGCTCATGGGCTCTAGAGCTCAGGCTCAGTAGCTGTGGCACACAGGCTTAGTTTCCCCGAGGCATGTGGGATCTTCCCGGACCAGGGCTCAAACCCGTGTCTCCTGCATTGGCAGGCGGATTCTTAACCACTGCACCAGCAGGGAAGTCTATTGGCAGCTCAGCTCTAGGGTAGAGGTATCAGAGACTGGGCTCTATACCCAGATAGCCTAAATTCAAGTCTAGTCTCTGACACTTTTTAGTTGCATTATCTTGAGTAACTTGCTTAACATCTCCATGCTTCGATTTTCCCATTTAAAAAATGGGGATAACAATAGTTTCTACCTCATAGAGTTGTTACAAGAAATTTTAAAAATATTTATTTGTCTGCACCGGGTCTTAGCTGTGGCACATGGGATCTTTGTTGTGGTGTGGAGGATCTTTTTAGTGGCAGCATGTGGGATCTTTAGTTGGGGCCTATGGGATCTATTTCCCTGACCAGGGATCAAACCTGGACCCCTTGCATTGGGAGCACAGAGTCTTAACCACTGGACAAAAAGGAAAGTCCCAAGAATCTGACACATAGTAATTACCATGTGTAATAGCTATTTTTGTATTATTATTATTATTATTAACTATGTGACCTTGAGGAGTTTCTTAACCATTAATTCACTCATTTGTAAAATAGTGATAACAACATCTACCTCACAAGTTTAGTTCTTGAATTAAATGAGAAGGTATGCAGAATTGCTTGACAGGAGGTAGGTGGCCACCAGAAGGTGCCGAATCTTCCATGTCTTAGCTGGTGTTCAAAAGCCTCTAAAATCTGGCTCAGCTCATCAGTCTTTCTTTTTTCTTTCTTTTTTTTTAGGTTTTTTTGTTTGTTTTTTAATTGGAGTATAGTTAACTTACAGTGTTGTGTTTAGTTTCAGGTGTACAGCAAAATGAATCAGTTATACATATACATATATCCACTCTTTTTTTTTTTTTAATATTTATTTATTTGGTTGTGCCAGGTCTTAGATGTGGCAGGCGAGCTCCTTAGTTTTGGCTCACTAGCTCCTTAGCTGTGGCATGTGAACTCTTAGTTGCAGCATGCATGTAGGATCTAGTTCCCTGACCAGGGATCGAACCCCGGCCCCCTCATTGGGAACATGGAGTCTTAACCACTGTGCCACCAGGGAAGTCCCCATCCACTCTTTTTTAGTTTGTTTTCACAAATATACACATTCTTTTTTAAATATTCTTTTCCATTATGGTTTAATCACAGGAGATTGGATATAGTTCCCTGTACTATACAGTAGGACCTTGTTGTTTCAGCTCACCACTCTGAAATTCAATAGTGTGTGTGTGAAAGAAGTTGCAAACCAGAAGGTACTCTCCAGTGTGAAACATTATTTTTATTATTCTCCACTATGAAAATCCACCTGCAAGTATTTGCTCCCTAAGCTTGCTTTACTTCAAACCTCCCTATTCCACCCTCTTACCATCCAGACTGAAGGCCTGCTTTTCTATGAAGCCTTCAGTGTGGAATCCAGCTCCAGTATGATCTCTCTCTTTCCTCTAAATTCCTGAAATACCCCCGCCCCGTCCCACCTATTGGGTATATTTGGCATTGAATCGTATGTTACTTTGTATTGTTTAAAGTAATCGTGTAGGATGAATGTTTTATAATTTGTGAATTCCCCCACAGCACATGATAATTGCTCAAAAATATTTGGTCAACAAGTGGGAACATTTGAAAAAATCAGGGGGAAACTCTTTTTTTGAGTTTGGACCCAGGAGACTCAAGTATCCTCTACAAAGAACAAGGAATATCACTGGAGAGAGAAAGTTTTAAGCAAAAGTTTGAGATAAGCATGAAAAAGCAGAAGAGAACTGATATGGGAAGTGAGAAGGGCAGAGGTGGTAGTGAAGGGCAGGGCAGAGGTCAGGAAGCAAAGTGGAAACCCACCCTGTGGGACACTCCTAGAACTCAGGGTAAAGCTCCTTTCCCAAGTCCCTCCAACAGCTATTTTTAACCACATCTAATTTTAGAAAGTGACACAAGGTCTCATTCCAATCAGTTCTTTTTTTTTTTTTTAGAACAGTTAAAATTTTAATTCATATATATTACAAGGGTAAGATTTTATACTTGTGCCTGCTGTGTAATTTTTGCTAAATAATAGAGCAAAAAAAATACCCTAATGATCTTTTAGATTACCAACCCCTTTGGTCAAGGATCAAGGATGTTGATGTCCCTCAATCCCTTATTTTGTAGATTAAGCAGTTGAAGTGATCTTGGTTTTGTGACAGAGCAGGGTCCAAGATACAGCAGTTTTCCCCATTCTCAGTTTTTTGATGGTTTTAATTCCTTTACCTTCCCTCCTCCTCCACCCTCGTTTGGTAACTATGTTTTGAAGAGTGTTTTTGTTTATCTGGTACATTGTGTCTACATATAATTGATTTACTCTGGTCATTTAAAATTTCTATTAGCACGTTCCTGCCAGAAATTTTTTTGGTCTCTGTACTTGAAAATAGAATTTTCTCCTTTAGTGAAATGAAAGCAGAATATTAAAGTAGGAAGTACAAGATGAAATATTAAGATTACTGAATTCAAGGGCATTTGGCATTTTTGAAAGTGGTACAGCTTAGCCACCACAGCAATGTCACTTGTTTTTCATTGACAAGAAGCACAAATGCTTTGTTTCCTTTGCCCTATGCCTTTTCTCTGAATTCACATTTCTTCTTGCTAGACTAAGTCCTTTATTAGTTCTTTTGGTGACTGCCTGTAAGTGTTAAACACTCCTAATATTTCATGTTTTATAATACAATTATTTTGCCCTCAATGTTGCATCGTAGTTTATCTGGGAATAAAATTCTATAATAACAATTACCTTTCCTCATCACTGTAAAGTGTTGGTCCAGGGTCTTCTACTAACTTTTGTTGCTGGTAAGAAATTTGCTCTGAGTCTGATGGTCCCTTCTTTTTTAGGTTAAGCTAACCATTTGTCTCTCCTGGCTTTTGAAAGTCATATTTTTCAGTTTTACTAAAATATGTCCAGGTGTGGGATTTATTTGTATTTATGCTGCTGAATACTTACAGAGCACTTTCAACTGAAGATTTTCATTTTTCTTTGATAATGGAAAGAAAACTTTTGTATATTTATGTACAAATACTGGTCTTTAGTGGATCCAGTCTTCTTTTTGGAATCTCTAATAAGAGATTCTAAATATCTAGTAAGCCTCTAAAGTTGGAGACTCTCAAACCATCTGCCCTTAAACGGTCTTAAATGATCTTTCACTAGTTTTAATTTTTTTTCTCCTTCTTCTGGCTTCTGGGCAAATTTCTTGCTACCAAAATATAATTTACTCATTTACTTTTCAGCTATTTCAGGTCAAAGATTATCCCATTCTTTGAATTTTTAATTTTAAAAATTATATATTTTTCACCAATCAGTTCTCTTGCTGATCTCAGACAGCTTATTCCCAGAAATTCCTTTCTCTTGCCCTGGGAGCCTTCCCTACACCCAGGTATTTAAGATGTTTGGAAATCCTTTCCCTCACCTTAGTCTTTGCTGACCACCTGTAAGTGAATGAGGTCAGGTGCCCTCTGCACTCACAAATCCCCCTGGGTACTCCATCAGGAGAAGACAATTTACTACCTGGGTCATTGTAGAAGCTAAACAGTGCCTGCTCCGTGACAGGCACTCCATTACCATTGAATGAACCAATGTCACGCTAATGACATTCATGGCTGGCATGGTTGATTCTTGTTTGGGCTACCGTGGGGGAAAAACACAGCTAATGTGGAGAAAAAGAAGCTGTTGTTCAACTCTGACTCATGGGCTTCGCTCCCAACACAAGGTTCCAGTTCGTTTTGCATTTTTGAGGCTCCAAGGTAATGGTGAACTGGCAAGGAGAAAGAGAGGTAGCACGGTGGGAGACAGGATAGGCATGATTCAGGCCTCATTGCTAACTTCAGTGTGAGTTTGGGTACCAACTCACATGGGTTTGCAAAATACAGAGGTGCCTCCCCTTCTCAAAATTCTATTATTCTCAAGTTTGACTGTTGTCATTAGGCATGACACACCAATGACAATCATTCCTGGAAGGAGGTTGACCCTCCCCAAGGAAAAGAGTCACTAATCACTGGATTTGGGAAAATGGGACATCTCAAGTCTGGTTACCTTGGCCCCAGGCTCAAGGACATGGGATACCAGAGGCCAGCATGCATGGAGAGGGGACCAGCTGTCTCAGTCACTCGCTCATGCTCTCTTTTCACTCACCCAGGTACAGCCAGTCTCTTTCTCTCTCTTTCTTTCTAACTTTATTCCCAGCCCCCAAGCCAAAATCTGATTACATAATGAAGCAGTTAGTAAGTATTCTCTGATGCTGATTTTTAATGAACTTGGCCAGTGCTACTTCCTGTTTTGAAAGAAACAGGCCCATTTAAAAAGCTTGTCCATGCCCCCAATACCCACTGTGTCTTAGAAATCAAATGGGCATTTTAACCAGTTTAGAGGAAAAATAATTAGATGTAAATAGGTTAAAGTTCTTACAACAGAGAGGGTAGCTGCTGAAAAGGCAAACTGGTAGCAGGATATGATTGTGATACCAAAACTAGTACTTGCTTTCCTGCCTATCATCTATCTATCTATCATCTATCTATTTATCTATCTATCATCTATCTATCCATCCATCTATCTAATCTATCTATCATCTATCTATCTATCCATCCATCTATCTAATCTATCTATCTATCATCTATCTATCTATCCATCTATCTAATCTATCTATCATCTATCATCTATCTATCTATCTATCTATCTATCTATCTATCTATCTATCTATCTAATCTATCTATCTATCTATCATCTATCTATCCATCCATCTACCTAACCTACCTATTCTCAGATTATCCTGAGCTAATATCAAAAATATCATGAACATGCTGTTTCTCAGAGGATGCCTTTTCCCTGGGATTTTGGAGCAGCAGGTAAGAGATATCTGTAAGACTTTGGAAGGCATCTTCCTAGCAAATTGCTTCTCAGTCTCCTGGGTACTTTTGAAAGGCACCTTGGAATGAATTCTAGGCATTCTTGTGGAGGCCTGTAAGCTTGACACCAGGCCTACTTGTGTTCCTTACTGGAGTAGAATCAGGACGCCCTCCCAACATTCTTGGTTTGTGCACTGAATAGTACAGGGGGGAAAGGAAAAGAGAAATGTTGGGTCAGGGGTTTGCGGGGTGGGGTAAGGGTGTTAGGAGAGCTGGCAAGCATTCAGGAGAGGCACTGTAGTTTTTGGTTTGGTTTGGTTTGGTGTGGCCTTGTGCAACACAACATGCAGGATCTTACTTCCCCGACCAAGGATTGAACTTGTGTCCCCTGCAGTGGAAGCACAGAGTCCTAATCACTGGACCACCAGGGAATTCTAAGAGGTACTCTAGTTATTCTCCATTGAACTATCCTGTCTTCTCATTCTACATCCATGACTATCAACTACTGAAGGATTAAATCTAACACCATTATTTCCCTCCTTTCATCCCAAGATGCTTACCATTGCATCCTTGGTTTGACATTGAGTCCTGCCTATGTCTTCAAATTCATTTCCCAACACTCCTTGCCACACCTAAATACTTATAATGCCCCATGTGCTGTCTTCTTTCAATAGCATTGCGCATGCTGAACTCTCTCTCAGAATGCCCTTCCCCACCTTTGTCACTTACATCTTCTATTTGTTCTTTAAGATAACTCAGGTGCCACCATCCCTGCCACCCTGCTGCGCTTGGTCTCCCTCCTCTGTTATCTCTGAGCACCCAGGCACATCGCTATCATTGTCTCCATTACAAAACACTGTAATCATCTCTCTGCTTTACCGTCTCCCTAACTAGACTCATGGATCATAAGATCTTTGAAGGTAAGACTATGTATTCACCATAATTACATTTCTGGTGTCTTGCACAATGCCCATCACTTACTGAAGCTCAATAAATGTTGATGAACGAATTAATTAGTATAGATTGGGGGGTAAGACCATCCCAACCAGCTTGCATTGGTGCCACAGAATACAGCTGGCTTCATCTCCAGTGTTCTTCTGGGCATAAACCTTGAGCTCCAGAAGCACCCTCTCACCTGGGCCCTGCGTCCACATACAGGGACACATTATTCTCTCCACCTAGGCTTGAACTCTTCAACTCCGAGCTCTGTGCTCTCCCTCTTTTTGGAAATTGTTCCCTTTCTAAACCCACCTGGTTCTTTTCCCTTCATTTCTCTGCCCCTCCTCATCATTATATGTGCTATATTTTTGGGTGCAAGCTTCCACGTCTATTTTTTTGCCTGCATGGGTGTGTCGCCTGCCTCCCCTGCTCAGGTCGAAGTTCCGCAGAAGGTTCTGGCTCTCCACCAAGCCCACTGTAGTGCCGTGTACGCAGTGGAGCTTGCCTCCTTCACTGGTCTGGAGTCTGCTTCGGACAGTTCACAATCCTCATAGTCTTCAGCCATCGCTGCAAGAGGCGAACGTGTATGGCTGTTTACCGAGCCCTGAACCAGATCTGTGCCGAATTACTGAACACTAAAGACTTCACTTCCGTCTCAGGGATGTCAGGAGGTGGTTTGTCATGACCTCAACAAGCTCAGGACAATTAAAACAAAATTTGATATCTCAACTGGGTTAGAACACCTCTATAATTTTTCAGTATACCTTTTAGGGGAAAAGGAGTAAAATTTGGAGCTTGGCATTTCAGGGATTAGGATTCACTGAGACGCTAGGTCTCTATTGCAAATAAAGAATTATATATAAGGTTGTAACTTTTGGCCATTCATCTGTAGGGCTTATGCTTTTATGGTTTATTATTTATTTTTTAAAAATAGAGGGTTATATTAAGCTACTTTCATTGTCATCCAGTGGTCTACACTTGAGAAATGCTGGCCCAAGTTAGTAGTACCATCTGTGACCACAGGATAGATGGAAGTGAACTGACCCACGAAGGAATCAGGTTTGTGGCCTTGGCCCTATTACCACTCGCCCAAGTAGGATGTGGGCCCAGAGGCCTGGCAAAGCTGGAGCTTGGTGACTGCAAACTTGAGAAAGAGCAAGCTTCCCTGCAGATGACCAGTTACAGGTCCCTGTGGCTTCTGGGGCAATCTGACCCCACATCCCTGGTGACCAGCTTCCTCCCCAAAATAGCTTCCTGTTTGAAATGGTCTTTCCCACTTCAGTGGGTGGGAATAAGTCAAGCTAAATGCCTTTCAAGCACTGTGTCATGATGGTTAAGAGTCCGGGATCAGGAATTAGGCATATCTGAGTCTGCATCCCAGCACTGCCAGTTGCTTGCTACCTGGTCTTGGGCAGGTTGCTTAACATCTCTGAACCTTATTTCCTTATATTTTAAAAGAAGATGGTGGACTTTGTAGGTGGCACAGTGGTTAAGAATCCACCTGCCAATGCAGGGGACTCGGGTTCCATCCCTGCTCCAGGAAGATCCCACATGCCGTGGAGCAACTAAGCCTGTGTGCCACAACTATTGAGCCCATGTGCCGCAACGGCTGAAGCCCACGCACCTAGAGCCCATGCTCCATAACAGGAGAAGCCACGGCAATGAGGAGCCCACACACCACAACAAAGAGTAGCCCCTGCTCGTTGCAACTAGAGAAAGCCCACGTGCAGCAACAAAGACCAAACGCAGCCAATAAATGAATAAATAAAATAAGTTAATTAATTAAAAATAAATAAAAGTTAATAATTAAAAAATGTGGTGATAGTATTAGATGGCAATTGTTTAAAAAAATTTTTTTAATAAAAAAATTTTTTTTAAATCAAAATAAAAGAAGATGGTGATATCATTAGTATAAGATACAGCAATCCCACTCTTGGGCATATATCCAGGAAAGACAAAAGCTCTAATTGGAAAAGATACCTGCACCCCAATGTTCATAGCAGCACTATTTACAATAGCCAAGACATGGAAACAACGTAAGTGTCCATCAGCAGATAAATGGATACAAAGGGGACAGTGATCGCATCTATTTTATGTGTTTGCCAGGGATTAAATGACAAAAGGCTTGTAAGGTGTTTGGCATGTACTTAGGTGCTCACTCAGTGGTAGCTCTTCTTCACATATTAAGAATATTTAGAATAATAATAACAGGAAGTCATATTTAAAATGATTATAGCAAGACAGGGCCCAGATCGGCTGTGCTCTCAGGCCACAACCCCAGTCACTGCTGCCTGCTCTCTCCCAAGGTGACCCGTCTTGGCCCTGCCAGCTCTGTCCAGGACTGCTGAGTGAGGTAAGAATCTCGGCCAGAATCGGGCTGCCTGGGCGTGACAGCTGTGGGAGGAGGAGCACAGGGGCAGAGGAGAAATGTGGTGTTGGTGGGCCAGCTAGGACTCCGGGGAGGAAGTGGGTTTGTGGTGGGGTGAGGGCGGGGTAAGAGGGGCTGGGCAGAGCTAGAGAGGTTTTTAGCAGGAAGGAAGGCCGTTGAGAAAAAAAAAAAATCCGCCTTGTGTCTTATTGGCTTCTTGGTATCATTTTCTGGAAACAAATAATCAGAAAGAGGACCGAACACAAAGATTCTGGAGTGTCGCAAAATATCAGGCCTTTTTTTTTTTTTTGGTGGGGAAGGAGGAGGGGAGGAGGGGGGACTGTCTCACCACTGTCCTATCAGCTCCAAAAAAGGAAAAATGGACTGTGTTTTACAAGCGGTCAGACTGTCAGACCAAGATCAAATGTGTGTTTTTCACCCCAGAAGTCTTGTTGCACAACTTGGTGTTATTTCCACAGGCAGCTGAAGTAACTCTGCTCTTGAAATCTTGCCCCATGTGGCTTTTTTTTTTTCTTGTTTATTAGCCCAGTAATTAAATAGTCATGACAAACAGTCCCCCAGTCTTCCAGGCAGAGACCTGGGAGCTCACTGGCAGCTACCACGGCATCTCCAGAAAGTGTAGGCTCTGTCCTGGGTACATGGGACTGGAGGGATAGAACAGGTCCCTGCCCTCCATGAGCTTCTAGTCTAATGCTGTGTCCTTCTTCAACCATCAGTATCCGAATGAGATGCAGACTGAATGCCCCACTAGAGCCATGCCTGATGGATGAAGCCTAGGAAGGTTCTCCTATCTCAAACAGGAGGCAGAGGTTATAGGAGAGCAGGATTTCGAAAGCAAGGTTTCTTCAGCACCTTGGAAACACCCACTAGCCTCCCCACCCTCCCCAGAGTTTCACTTCTTATCTCTGCGCAACCACTCACTTTTCCATATTCTCTTTCAGACTCTAGTCTCCAAACTTTGATCAGCCTTTATTTACTTAACCAGTGGATTTATTTGACTCTGCATCTCCTCACTTCCCCATGAAACAGCCTATTGTTTGGAAGAGCCTGTTGTTTGATATATCTCAGCTCGGTTATTCTATCCTCACCTCAGATTTTGCACATTTGAAATCAACCCTTCATCCTCATCTCCAAAATCAGCCTGGTTTCCTGATTTCTATTAAATGGCACCACCATTTACCCAGTCATTCAAGTTAATCTTTGACTCTCACCCGCTAGCTTCCTAAGGAGTCACCAACAGATTTGGCTGCTTCTTAATTCTTCTTGAAATGTCATTCAACTGGCGCCTCATCACTGTCACACCTGTACAGTCCAAGCCTTTATCACTTTTTCATTCCTGGACCTCTGTAACAGCCCCCTACCAGACCTCCCCAACTCACTCTATCCTGCCCAGCATGTCAAAATTAATCCACCCAGAGCACAGGATTCATTATTCCATTTTCTGCACTCGTCACTGCCTATAGCACAAAGTCCAGCCAGACATACAGCCTGGCATTCCCTACATTTCTCTGCAGTCTGGCAGTTGACTTGCCCAGCAATCTCCCCACTCCCCAAAGGACACCCACTGCTGCTGTTGGGCTGCTTTTAATACTGCACCCCGCTTGGTATGTGGGAGATGCTAGCTCCTAGGAAGGGAGAGAGGGAGGCAAGGAGCAAGGAAGTGCTTGGCAACATGCCCTCCACAAATCTTTCTCCAGGGCCTCTATCCTTGCTCTAGCACCCAGCTCTGAACTTCTCGATTCAGGTCTACACCACTCATTAAAATATAAGCAAAAACTTGTATATTGAAAAATTTCAAACACATATAAAACCCTCATAAACTCATTAGCCATCCAGTTTTGCCATATTTATTTTACCTATCCTGTCTCCATCATTTTTGGGGTTTTTTTTTGGTATATATGGGGGAAAGGTGAATCATTTTATTTCAAATTCTAGACATGGTATGAATTTATACCCAAATACTTCGGCATGTATCTCAAAAAAACATTCTCTTACATAGCCACAATGCCATTATCACACCTAATAAAATTGATAATAATTTTCTTATCATCTATTAGTCTATATTCAGATTTCCCAAATTGTCTTTAAAAAGTCATTTTTTGAGTTGGGTGTGTTTAAATCAGGATCCAAAGAAGGTCACACTTACGCATCATAACTGCTTATGCCTGTGAGATCTCTTTTAACTCCTTTTAAACTAGAATAGTCCAATTTTTCCTCTTACCCTGCCCATGCCATTGCCTAAGTAAGTAAATAAACAAACCAGATCCTGTAGAATGTCCCAGATTCTGGATTTGGCCAATTGCTTCCTTGTGGTATCATCTAAACCCACTCACTTCAAACCTTACACCTTGCCTTACCCTGTCTCTGACCTAACTTTTATACGTGTAACGTACCACTACCTCCCAGTGGAAGCACGAGTTCCCAAAGAGAAAGTCTGTGTGTGTGTGTGTGTGTGTGTGTGTGTGTGTGTGTGTGTGTGTGTGTGGCTTTGCTGTTATGAAAAGTTTTTCACACACCAGATCTTCAATAAATATTTGCTGATCGGCATTTATTATGCTCTATTGTCTGCAGCATGATGTGCTAGGGAGAGAGATACAGAAAGAAAGAGACAGATTCCTAACCTTGGTGTTTCAAAGTTCTTCCGATGTGGACCATTTTTAAAGTCTTTATTGAATTTGTTACAATATTGCTTCTGTTTTATGTTTTGGTTTTTTGGCTGCAAGGGGCGTAGGATCTTAGCTCCCCAACCCAGGATTGAACCCACACCCCCTGCACTGGAAGGTGAAGTCTTAACTACTGGACCTCCAGGAAAGTGCCTGAAAGTCCTTTAAGAGCATCCTAGAATCAAAGCGACAAAATAAACAATCTTGTTGTTTCGCCTGTTGTTTCGCCGCACTTCACTCTCAACCAGACTTCTTTCCACTCCAAGCTTCTTTTGTTCCCTGCAGCCAGCTATTTCTTAGTGCTTTCCTTAGATAATTCCTGTTACTTTATTCTTTCTACCTCCTGCCTCACTCTTGGGGGACAGACTCCCTTATCTACCACCTGCCTTAAATGTGGGCATTCAAATTTCTAGATTTGGCCCACATCTCTTCTTACTATGTATACTTTTCCCAAGAAAGATTATCTGCTTCTTTAGCTTCAACTTTCCACCTATATGTTCATGGCTCCCAAAAAACATCTCCAGCCCAGACCTCTCTTTTGACTTCTGACTGTAACTCCGCTTCCTGCTAGATGTCTGTACTTCATGGTCCACAGGCACCATACCCAATATGTCTAATCTGACTTGTTTCCTCCATCCCAACACTTCTCTTTTCTCTTGCCTTGTACCCTATTCTTGTTCCTCCTGCATTCCCAAACTCAGTGATGGCAGCCATCTCTTGAGGAGTTCAAGCTTGAATTCAGGGAATTCTCTTCAATTCTCTTTTCCTCTATCTAATTGTTCATTGAGCCCCACCTTTCTACCTCTGAAATGTCTTTGTAATTCATATTCTTCTTGCAGTCTCCCCTGCCTTTGACTTAGTTCCAATCCTCTTGCAATTGTAAGAATCACTGCAATATAATAATAGCTACTAGGTATTGAATGCTTACTGTGTGCCTGGTACTGTGCTCAAACCCCTATATACTTTACCTGATTTAATTTCAAGCTAATGAGGTAGTTATTACCATCTCCATTTAACAGATGAGAAAACTTCAGAAAACTTAAAGATATTGTGTAACTTGTGCAAGGTCCCCTGCTTGCTGATAAGTGATGGAGCCAAGAGCCTGTGTCCATAACCACTACCCTGTACTAGCCTGATCCCAACCTTGCGGGCATACTAGAATCACCTGGGGAGCTTTTAAAGCCTCCTGTTATCCCAGCCCCACCCCAGACTGACTGACTCAAAACATTATCTACTTCTACAGCTTCAACTTTCCACCTCTATGTTCATAGCTCCCTAAAATCTCTCCAGCCCAGACCTCTCTCTTGAGCTCCAGGCTTCTTCCTCAGGTGATGCCCCTGGACAGTCAGGGTTGAAAACCACTGCTTTTCTGCCTTAATGCATAACTACCATCCCTGCTCCCCAGCCTGTGCCACTCTGAACCTTCCGGCAGGATGCTGTCTAGCTGTTTTTTTAAAACACCACCATGATCAAACACCCTTGTAGCTCCCCTCTGCCTATGCAATGAAGGCCAAACTCCTCAGTGGAACAGCCAGACTCTCAACAGTTTGCATTCCCATCTGAGAGCCGCCCCTTTTCCTTACTCTACCTGCAGTCACACCACGGACTTGAGATTTCCAGTACCTTTGCACATGCTATTTGCTCAGTCTGAAATGGCCTTACCCCTTATCTGTCCCCCACCTTAACTCTCTTGAAAATAGTTTCTCTTTTTCCTTTTTTTGAGACACAGTTAAAAATGTCACCTCTATTCATTTCCCCAGATAGTATTAACGGCTTCCCTTTTGTTCTGTAATCTGCCTTATTACTCTGAGTTGCAATGATTTATTCACACATCTTTCTCCCTCAGAAGATTTTGAGTCTCAAAAAGATCTGTGTCTTGTTCATATTTTCATCCCCGTGACATGGCCCATGTTAGGCACTGAGTAAATGCTGAATGAATGGATAGATGAATGAACTCCCTTGTTGGCTTGTGTTACCTACTGTTGCTGGGCCCCATGGTCAAGAGCAGAGTGCCCAAATCAGTGAGTCCAAATCCAGGTTCTGCCCCCTTACTATCTGTGAAACCACTGTTAGGCTAACCTTATTGACCCTCTCTATGGCTTTGTCGCCTCACCTGTGAAATGGGGATATTGTTAGATATTCTACATCATAGAATAGCTATGAGGATTAAATGAGATGAGTCCATGTCAAGGGACCAGTGTGGTGCCTGGCACATAACAAGCACTCAGGAACTCTCCATTACTATTGTTAGCTTAGGAAAGAGCCTTCCAGTATATAGTCGCCACTTACAGAAAATCGTATCCATACATGTGTGTGTGTACATATGGAAAGAGAGATACACAGGAGCATGTTCACTAAGGGTATATTGAGTGGGTTTTTACTTATATTTTTCTTTATTGTTAGACTGTTTTACAATGAATATTGATTTCTACATACACTTAGCACTTCAGCTCTCAAAATACACACACCCATACACGCACACAAACATTCCAGTCTATAATATACATATACAGACCCCATAAATACACACATAAAGCACACAGACACACATACTCCCTCAGGAGGCAGACATGCTGAGTCCAGATGTGCCCCAGCACAGGGATGCTGAGAACGTGGCCGCAGAGAGAACGTGTAGACCTCAGGCCATCTCTGGCTCTCAGCCAGCAGGAGAGGCAGGCAGTCTGCCAGCTCTGGAACAAGGAAGTGACGTTCCTATTCATCCAAGCCTTCCAGTAAACACCCAACCTGCGTGTCTGGAGACCCTTATGAAGTGCAGGCCCTGGAGGGGAGGCCTAGCTGCCCTAGTCTGTTTCTCGGGTGGAGGAGTGAGAGGCAGAGGGCTGCAGTGCACAGCACAGCACACAAAGGACAGTTGGGACGTAACTACCTTCCTGAATGGGCTTCCCAGAGCAGCAGGGACCTAATTGCTGTCAGAAATGATTTATTTTTGTTCCCAACAGTTTAGGAAATACAGGGGGGACTGGATGGAGGGAGATAAATTCTACACTTCAATTGGAAGTTCCTTTTTCTCCCACTGAGAGAGAAAACTTGATGGAGTGGGAGGTTGGGGTTCACCTCCCACTTTTTTTTTTTCAGAGACTTATTTAGTATATATTTGTAAGTTAAAAAAATTGTTATCATAACTTAATTCAGTGAAGTGCACAATCTCCAGAATCCTGATAAATTTTCACATAGTGAGCATACTCTGACCAAGATGGAGAACATCGTCCACACTCCCAAGGCCTCGGCAGATGTAAGCTTCTATACGTAGAATAGATAAAAAACAAGATTCTACTGTACAGCACAGGGAACCATATTCAATATGCTATGATAAACCACAATGGAAAAGAATATTAAAAAAGAATATATTTGGGACTTCCCTGGTGGTGCAGTGGTTAAGAATCCACCTGTCAATGCAGGGGACACGGGTTTGAGCCCTGGTCTGGGAAGATCCCACATACCACAGAGCAACTAAGCCTGTGTGCCACAGCTACTGAGCCTGCACTCTAGAGCCTGTGAGCCATAATTACTGAGTCCATGAGCCACAATTACTGAAGCCCACGCGCCTAGAGCCTGTGCTCTGCAACTGCAATGAGAAGCCTGAGCACCGCGACAAAGAGTAGCCTCCGCTCACCACAACTAGAGAAAGCCCGCGCACAGCAACAGACCCAACACAGCCAAAAATTAATTAAAAAAAAGAATATATATGTATAACTGAATCACTTTGCTATACAGCAGAAATTAACACATTTTAAATCAACTATGCTTCAATAAAAAATATTGATAATAAAAAAAAGAGAAAAAACAGTGACTTTTGTACTAGCTTCGTTGCTCAGGCCTCAAGTTTGCTAGAGTTTAATATCAACTATATTATCATCATCAGCCTACCCCACATTGGCGTGTATTGTGACCCAGAAGAAACAGGTGACATATGAGCTCCAGAGATCAAGTCTGCTTTCCCATTGAAGGGAACAAACGATGTCAAGTATCAGGATAGAAATGCAGAAACTCTCTGGACCCATGAACCACTGCCCAACGTTGGAGAAGAACCTGAAGAGATTAGCAGCAAATAGAATAGAGCCCTGTCCAAGGTCGAAGGCGCACACAGGGTGGGCCTTGCTGCCAGGCCCCGGGTCTATATCTAGAGTCAGCATGAGAGAGTCACTGGGTCAAGGACCACCTATGGGTGCCCAGCTTAGGGCAGGAAAAGAAGAGGGGACCCCTAATTCCCTAAAAAGGCACAATCTCTACGCTCAAAAATTTCCAGTGCAGTTAGGGCACTCAGGAAACAATTAGAAAAAAGTCTCTAACCTTCTGTCTTGGGCAGTGGAAATCCTAAGCATGGAAGAAGTTCACAGTGATACGGAACTGCACAGGGCCACCAGTACAGCCACAGAGGTTACACCTTGTACAGTGTGTAAGCCTGGACCTCCTTCGATGCAGATATAACACCAGTGATCCCAATCTTGACCAGCCTCATGAGGACTGATTCGGGTAACAAATGAAGGTGCATTAACATAAATAACCAACATTGTTTTAGCTTGTAGCTTTGGTGGATTAAGTCCTTGGGCCATCCTTCTATCACCCCAAAGCTTCCCAATTCTTTCCTTCCTTGTCTAAAAATTGAGATATGATTTACATACCACAAAATTTATCATTTTAACGTGTACAATTCAGTGGTTTTTAGTATATTCACAAGCTTTTGCAACCATCACCTCTATCTAATTCCAGAACACTGTCATTGCTGAAAAAGAAACCCTGTACCCAGTAAATAGTACTCTTCATTCCCTTCTACCCCCAGCTCCTGTCAATCACTAATCTACTCTTTGTCTCTATGGATTTGCCTGTTCTGGATATTTCATGTCAAGGGAATCATACACTATGCAGCCTTTTGTATCTGGATTCTTTTATGAGAGTGAGTCAAAAATTATCTGTAAGAAGAAAAAAAAGAATAACAAAAAAAAATAAAATAAAAAATAAAACAAAAAAAAATAAAAACAAACAAACAAACCAAAAAAATTATCTGTACTCTGGCTGCAAAATTTATTGTAATTAACTTTTAGAAAAGACAAATACATCATTTTTTGACATAATCTCCTTGCTTTTCAATACACTTTGTCCATCTGTCAACAAGCTTTCGTATTCCCTCATTAAAAAATATTTTAGGCTGAGCTGCGAGCCATGAATGCACCACTGTCTTCACTTCTCCATCAGAAGTGAATCTTCGTCTTCATAGGGCTGCTTTCAGGGGACCAAACAGGTGAAAGTCCAATGGAGCAAGATCAGGACTATAGGGAGGATGCTTTAACACCTCAAAACGAAGTTTTCACAGAGTATTGACAGTGTGGGCAGAAGTGTGCAGACGTGCACTGTCATGCAAGATCACAGCACCCTTGGATAGCAGTCCTCTGCGTTTAATCTGAAGTTTAGGCTTCAGCACAAACTTTTTGAAAACTAAGTCTGTCATGGATTATTTCAAAGGCAGAGCCATGGCTGATTTGCAGATGATTTGCCACATAACCCACTGTCACTCCTCCATTCGACAGGATCATTTCATGTGTATGCTCAATGTTGTCATTAGCCGTGGACGTGGACGGGCATCTGGCTCCTTCTTGATGGCTGACACTTGTGTGACCTTCTTTGAACTTCTCTATCCATTCATACACACTTCTTCACAACAAAACACCTTCTCTATACTGCGCACAAAGTCTTTGATAAATAACAGCACCAGGTATACCCTTAGACCACAAAACACGAATCACTGCACGCTGCTCTTCTTTTATGCAGATCACAAGTGGGGCATCCATTTTTGCTTGCACTGCAGTTACAAATGAACTGATGTAACACTCTCACACCTGCACAGCAGTGACTGGGGAGACAGTAGCCTTGAATGGAAAGTGCTGATAAGACAGTGCGGCCAACAGAAGTTTTAATATAACCGGAGTGTGGATAAATTTTGACTCACCCTTGAACTTAGCATGTAGTCAAGTTTCATCCATGTTATATAGCATGTGTCAGTACTTTGTCCCTTTTCTCAGTTTTTTCTGGTCATCCCAGGTGGTGTTTCCCATGTACTCAGGCACAAGTGGCCTGCTTTCCGGAAGCCACTTGGGAGAACTGCCTCACAGCCACTACCTCTGTCTGCTGTGAGGATGCTGTTTTCCTGCCTTGGATCTGTCTTCCAGTTCTTTAAATTGAAAACCCTGGGGGGTGGGGTGAGTGGGAGGGAGGTCCAAGAGGGAGGGGATATAGGTATGCATACAGCTGATTCACTTCATTGTACGGCAGAAACTCAACATTGTAAAGCAATTTTACTCCAATAAAAAAAATAATAAAATAAAAAAAAAAAAGAAAACCTCTAAGGTATCAAACAGCATTCAGTTCCCATCAGTCCTCCCCTCTCGGAACTGGAGCCATATCCTTTGCAGACTTGGGGACATGGTCTCCCTCCCTTCATGAGAGCTGCCCTTGTCCCCTGGGCCTTTAGGAAGGTCCCACCTACAGCTTGTAATGATGTGCCTCTCTGGTACTTGAAGGAGGGCCTGCTCTTCTGCCCCTGCATCTCTCTCATTTACTCTGACCCTAGAGACCAGTGTGGGAAGAAGCCCAAGGCAAAACAAGCACATTCTAAGACAAGAATTGGTGTGAAAGTCATTTTTTAGGATGTGCCCAGGAAAAACCAGTAGTGGTGTGGGAAAGTTGCACAGGGGAAATGTAGAAGCTTCGAAGGGAATGATACCAAGTGAGGTCCCACAGAGGGGAACTTGAGCTCCGTCCCATAGGGGAATGACGGTGCACGTCAGATCTCAGAGCGGGGTGTGTGTATACCCTGCTACTGTCGGCTATTTGTTGAGGGCTGCTTGCTGGGCATGTAGAGTGCAGGCCCCTCATCTCGCAGAGACCCCAGGCAAAGGCCATCCTGAAGCCTGAGAGCAGCCCTCTGACGTAGAGACGCAGGTGCTGGCTGTTAGAAGTGAAAGCACACAGGTTCTGCTACCCCCTCTTTCTGGAGGTTTCCTTTTCCCACAAACATATCAGAACCTAGTACATATTATCATATAGCATGGTGCTGAGACCAAATACTTGTTGATAGAGAGATCACGCATTGATTGATTAATTGATCGATAGATAGACTTCATTGGAGTCCTAAAAGTAATTGTCTTTCCAACCTTAAAACACCTGAAAAAAATGGAGCACATTGTACACATCTCTGGCTCTTTCCCACTTACTGTATATACTTTGGTGCATGCAAAAGAAAATGAAGGTGGTACCTGTTGGATTGTTGGTGTGAAGCAAGGAAATTTAGACACTCAGGGAAATCAGTTTCATGAAGTTCCAGGTGACAAAGCTGATGGTCAAAAGAGTGTCCAAGTTTGATAAGCCAGGGATTCAAGCTAATATTGTACTTCTCACCCTGGATTCTAGAAGGGCCCCTCTCTGGCATCTGCAATGGGTCTCTCTTTTTTTCTTTTTTCTTTTTTTTAAAGCATAAATGCCCAAGGAGCTGCGAAGAGTTCTCTGACTTGGGTATGTAACCAAACATCTTTATTTTTCCATTCCCTCAACTGCTTTACCCATATCCTGAGGTATAAAGATTAAATCAATGGATATAAAAGACTTTGAGAAAACATACTCAGAAATATAAAGAATTTTTTTAAAAAATAGCTTTTGTGTTTGTAATGAGGTGGATAGACCTAGAAACTGTCATACAGAGCAAAGTAAGCCAGAAAGAGAAAAACAAATACTGTATGCTAACCCATATATATGGAATCTAAAAAAATAGTACTAATGAACCCAGTGAGAGGGCAAGAATAAAGATGCAGATGTAGTGAATGGACTTGAGGACACGGGGTTGAGGAGGGGCGAAAGGGAAGCTGGGACGAAGTGAGAGAGTAGCATTGACATATATACACTACCAAATGTAAAATAGACAGCTAGTGGGAAGTTGCTGCATAACATAGAGAGGTAAACTCTATGACGGGTGATGACTTAGAAGACCAGGATAGGGAGGGTGGGAGGGAGTCGTGGGAAGGAGGGGATATGGGGATATATGTATAAATACAGCTGATTCACTTTGGTGTACCTCAAAAACTGGCACAAGAGCGTAAAGCAATTATATTCCAATAAAGAACTTAAAAAAATAAATTAAAAATATATAAATGCAATCATAGGCACTAAAACTATCTAACAGAGCTCAAAATGTGGGAGATATTTTTTAGTGTAGAACTTACAGATTTCTACAAATACCTGGGGACATATAGGGTCTCTCCACAAACTGATAGGCAATGTCTCAGGGGGTGGGCTCTTTAAAACAGGGGAAAAACAGACATACCTTGTTTTTATTGTGCTTTGGTTTATTACATTTTGTGAACATTGCATTTTTTACAAATTGATAGATGGTGGCAACCCGTGTCAAGCAAGTCTGTTGGTGCCATTTTTCCAATAGCATTTGCTTACTTCGTGTTTCTCTGTCATATTTTGGCAATTCTCACAATATTTCAATTTTTTTCATTATTATATTCATTACAGTGATCTGTGATCAGTGATCTTTTATGTTCGTATTGCAAAAAAGATTACAGTTCACTGAAGGCTTAATTATGGTTAGCATTTTTACCAATAAAGTATTTTTTTTAATTAAAAAAAATAGCTTTTTGCTTTTTTTTTTTTTTTTTTTAAGAAATCTTGGACACCTAAGGGGAAAAGCCTCATAGAATGAGGCTGAGAAGGTCCCCTTGAGTCTTCAGTGGGGTCTGAGTCTCACCGTGATCCCAGACCTGGCCTGTGCCCACACATTCATTAACCCACCACCGGAAGCCTGTGTAGACTTTCCAGGCCACAGCAGGGCTAATCAATAAAGGTCCACGAGGGGCCCCAGCAGAATGAAGAGGTAGGGAGAGAGGGCAAAAGAGGAACAGAAGAAAGGGTGAGGGGAAGATGGAGGAAAGTGGACAAGAGTGGGCAAGTGGATAGGTCACAGATAAAGAAGTAGGGGGTAAAGGAGAGAGAGGAAACAGAGCTGATTGTGCGGGAAGGTGATGGGGTCCATGGGCAGCTGCTCCTGTGGTGGCCACGTCCTGGGCTCCCCAGGCACTGGTTCTGTGGTGGAGGCCACATTTGCCACTTCCAACCCTGCTCTCAACTTTCTGGCTACCTTTCCAAATTCTTTGAGGGGAAAAAACTCTGGGAGGGTCTCCAAGGCAATCTGACTTTGACCACCACAGATCTCCTGCAGGCCTTGGGCGGAAGGTGGCCAGGTGAGCCAGGAAGCAGAGGCCCTGATCCGGCCCGTACACATAGGGCTGTCGGTGAGCGTGCCAGCCTGTAAATTGTCCTTTTGTTTTGCAGGCTTTACCGAACACGGTTTTACTTCATGTGACCGTGCTATTTCAGGAGGAGTAAATATTGCCGGCGGTCTGTTTAAAAAGGCCAATGACCTGAAATGGTGGTTTGTTTCTTTTTTTTTCCTTTTCTTTTCCATTTGAATTATCTCCAAGAGACAGGCCTGCCCAAGCATCGTGCAGTTTTAATTCGTTGGCTTTTAGTTCTAACTTTCCCTTTTTGTCCCGTGATATGCTGGACTGGCAAACAAAAGGGAGAAAAGATATGAGATAAAGACATGAAGAGCTGACCTAGGCCCAAGGAAAGGAGGGGAGATGTCCAGAGCGCAACCCGGAAGAGGGCAGGGAGCCACAGGCTCTCTGTTGCCTTCGCTGCTTCCGGAGCTGGTGTTTGACCTATAATTATAGCCTCTTCCCTTTGATTTCCTCTGTGAAAATAGCCACATTCAGACTAAGCGCAGAGTAGAAAAAAGCACTATATAAAAGATCAGGGATTTATAAATACAGTTAAAATTACAGGATTGTTACCGCCGAGGTTTAGTTCTTTGCAGAGCGGGCTGGGAAGAGCGGGGAGCACAGTTCTTGAAACTTGTCTCAAGTCCTGAAATACCCAGGTGTGTCTCTTTGGGGGCCTCGTCAAGGAAAATTCACTACAGTTTTTTCCCACTGGACGTTAATCATTGTAAAAAAGGATGTCCCTGGCCAGACACATTCCACTCCCTGAATTTTTATTTTGACGACTTAAGGATTCTCACTCACTGTCTCGTTTTTCAGTCTCTTCTCCTCAAACTCATTATCTCTAAGGAGGGGGTGGAGAATATCTTTGTCTCATAAAATACCTCCCAGTCTTCTGGGACCTGCTTTTCCTTTTAGACAAACAATGTATTCCTGTTGGAATTGTCATGTTCTTACATGACCCAGTACCCTGGTTGCAGCTCACCCACACTGGCCCTCCCGTGAGATTTCTCTCTCTCTTTTTTTTTAAGCTCTTTATTGGAATATAATGCTTTACACTGTTGTGCCAGTTTCTGCAGTACAACAAAGTGAATCAGCTGTACTTATACATATATCCTTATATCCCCTCCCTCCCTTGACTCCTTCCCACCCTCCCTATCTCACCCCTCTAAGTCATCACCAGTCATTGAGTTGATGAGATTTCTTAACTTGCAACAAGGAAAGATCATCAGGAAAGTTCATCTCTGGTGAAGGAGACTGTCAGATGGAAATTAGGCCATGGAAAGTGCAGTGAGCCCGTGCAGTGAAAGAGAATAAAGCAACCATGAGAGGGAACCAGAGATAAGAGGCAGACAAGAGGTCTTTGGTTCTCGTGGTTCTTGAGCCTGGCTCCACGTTGCCCTGAGCTCTGCTTAGTTTGGATGCTCAACTTCCCTTGAATTCCATGAACTAATATATCTCTTTTTTTGCCTAAACTAGTTCAAGGGGGGTTTCTGGTGTGTGCAACCAAAAGCCTTGACTAATATGATTGTGCTAATCCCAAGAATTCTCTAGGGAAGTTGACAAAGTAATGTTATCAGTGCAACTTCTCAAAATCAGTTTCACAAAGGGTTAAGAGCAATATTTATAGTATGCTGACAAAATTGCTGTCACTGCTCTACTTCCCAGAAAGATAAATGGTGGGAAGAAGAGGGACAATATCCCAAGCAGCTTTTATGACTCCACTACTGAAGAAGAGGAAGGAATACGGGGAGCAGACCTGTGATCTGGCCTCTGCCTTCATGTGGAATCACATATGAGCTTTCCAGAAAAGAGTGCAAGATGTCAACTTTCACCATCAGATCTATAGTAAATTAAACCCAAATTTCCATGTTTGCTTCTCGGTACAGCTGAAAAATAGAGACTGACCATCTTCAGCATAACAGCCTGTCCTATGCTTAGAGTTGTCCCCTCCACACTAAATGACTCCAATCCTCTTTGTGTCCATGGGGCAATGGAATGGCCTCACATGATGGTACAGAAAATACCCCGAACTGGGAGTCCAAGGACCTGGATTCCAGCCGAGGTTTTGCTATCAAGCACTTAGAAGACTCGCTAAGCCTCTGGGTCCAGTTGCCTTATCTGCTAAACAAGCAATTGGACTAGACAATCTCTAAAATCCCTTCCAGCTCTTATATGCCATGACTCAAAGGTAAGTTACTGGCCTAGAATCATTCTCCATAAGGAATCTTATTTGCTTTCTACCAAGAGCAGGAGGGACAAAGAGGAGAGAGAAGAAGAAATTCAGATATTTTGTTTTCTCATATTTAAGGCAAGAAGATTCTTTTTACAAAATTAAGGTTATTTCTAACATGTCATTAGATTTTTAAAATAAGTTTATTGCATAAAAATAAATATCTACTATCAGCTCTGAAAAGAGTAATATAAATACATGTAAGAATCTATTATACCATAAAAGTGACATTTCAAATCAGTGGTACAGATTAGTCAATAAATTGTGATACATACATGGCGGGGTATAAATATTTCCCTGGAAGTCTCCACAGCATGACAAAAGCAGGTGTCTCTGAGGAGGGAAGTGTGTGGCTGGGGAACTTGGGGAAAAGGGTGACTTTCCATTGAATACCCTTGTGTACCTTTTCTAATGTTCTGTCATGCGAATCTATTACCTCCGAAGCTTGCCTGAGTTCACACCCTGGCTCCCTCAATTGCTAGCTCTTAATCTTGGGCACATTCTTCCCACCCTCCAAGCCTATCTCTTCATCTGTGAAAGAAGGTCAGTAATGTAGCCTGGTGCCGCCTGGCACAGAATAAACTCTCAATAAATGGAAATTATTAGTGAAAAAAAAAGTCTACTATAGAAAATGTAAATACAAATAAGCAAAAAGGATTAAATTAAAGGATTAATTAAAGAAATTAAAGGATTACAGTCTATAATCCTTCCTATCAAGATAGCATCTATTAATATCTTGTGCATATAAGATTTTTTCTACACACGTGTACTTTTTTTCTTATGGAAACAGGATCAGACTTTCCCTTTTGTTTTTCAAGTTGATCTTCACATTTAGCAACGTGATGAGAATACTTTTCCATGTTAATAAGTATGCTTCTAGGGCTGCCTAGGTGGCGCAGTGGTTGAGAATCTGCCTGCCAACACAGGGGACACGGGTTTGATCCCTGCTCCAGGAAGATCCCACCCGCTGCAGGGCAACTAAGCCTGTGAGCCACAACTACTGAGCCTGTGCTTTAGAGCCCGTGAGTCACAACTATTGAGTCCATGTGCTGCAACTACTGAAGCCCACGTGCCTAGAGCCTGTGCTCCGCAACAAGAGAAGCCACAGCAACGCACACAACAGAGTAGCCCCACTCACCACAACTAAAAAGAAAGCCCGAGCACAGCAAAAAAGACCCAACACAGCCAATAAAATAAATAAATAAAATAAATTTTAAAAAAAAGTATGCTTCTATAGCATTGTTTTTTTTTAGTTATCTATTTTATATATACTAGCGTATATATGGCAACCCCAATCTCCCAATTCATCCCTGGCCCCCCGCTTTCCCCCCTTGGTGTCCATACGTTTTAATAGCTATATATTAATCTGTTGTTTGGGTGCACCTTAATTTATTTAATCAATCTCCTATGGCTGGATCGCTGGATAGTATTGTTTTTCATTAATATAAACAATCCCTGGTGCCACAGTGGTTAAGAATCTGCCTGCCAAGGCAGGGCACACAAGTTCAATCCCTGGTCTGGGAAGATCCCACATGCCTCGGAGCAACAAAGCCCGTGTGCCACAACTACTGAGCCTGCGCTCTAGAGCTCATGAGCCACAACTACTGAAGCCCGTGTGCCTAGAGCCCGCGTTCTGCACCAAGAGAAGACGCTGCAATGAGAAGCCCACGTACTGCAATGAAGAGTAGCCCCCGCTTGCAGCAACTAGAGAAAGCCCTCGCATAGCAATGAAGACCCAACACAGCCAATAAACAAGTTAACTAATGAATTAAAAAATAATATAAACAATCTGATAAATATACTTTGTTTATATATGTATATACATACATATATATATTTTCTTGTTGTTTTTAAAGACTTGTTAGTGAGCAGCCAGTAGCAACCCAGTGTGTTAGGAATGCAGAGCACCCACACGCTTCCTCGTGGTTCGTGTGCTAGTCAAGCTCTTCCAGGCTGCAGGGAACCACTTGATTCCTCTGTACCACATGACCTCTCACCATCCTGGTCACAGCTGATCGGTATCCTCTCCCACGCACAAAGGCAGCCATCTGGAGCCCGGCCAAAAGGCTGTGTGGGGCCTGGCCAGAGACCTCTGCCCTGAGAGGGATTCCTGTCCTGGGGGGTGACGGAATTAGCTGAGCAGATCCTCCCTCAGGGTGTTGAATGCAATACACGAGTGGCCTCCGCACAAGGGGCAGGCAGGGTGATCGCTCCACGGGTTAAACCCCATTGACTGTAACCAGCGGGTTCCCTACAACCTGAGAGAGAAAAGAATCCCTTCCTGGGTGAGTCTCCGGGTTACCCCTCCCTGGCTGCAGGTAGTTTAACCAGGAAGGTGAAGGTATGGTCTCTGGAGCTGGAGGGCCTGGGTTTGGATCCTGGCTCTGTTGTTTCTTACCTGTGTGATCTTAGGCTAATCTCTTAGCCTCCCTGTTCCCGAGCTTCCCCATGTGAAAATAAGGACAACGAGGCCCACTACAGAAGGCTACTGTGAAAATTAAATGAAATAATATATAAAAGCCTTTAGAAGAGTTCCTGGTATCTAGCAGATATTATTATTATGCCTCTGCTAGTAGGGTTTGCTCTACCTAGAATCTCAGGAATTTCAAGAGTCTTACAGGTCGCTGATATCTGCAAGGACAAGCTGATGTCTTCAGATATCCTGCTATTATTCGTTTACTCTTTAAGTACTTCTGTTTCTTCCACCAGATTCGTGACCTCCTTGAGGGCATGGGCGAGGCCTCAGGCTCCACTGTGCCCTCAGGGGGCCTCCTGCCGGGTAAGGGCCCCATCCGCGATTGAGTCTGCGGACTGGTGAGAAACTAAGCTCTGTGCAGCCCCAGCACAGCCAGTTTGGACCAGGGTAGTGGTGAGTGGGGCTGGCAGCGCAACTCCCCCTCCCCCACCGCAGCCTTTCCAAAGCTCTTCTCCCTGAATGGCCCAGCGCCAGCAGCTCTGGCCCGCAAGTGGAAGCCTAGCGCTGTGTGCAGAGCCAAATTCTTGGAACTAGAATCCTATATCCTACTTCCATTTGCAGACTTAGCAGGACATCCCCACCAAAGCTTACCCAGAACCTCCTTTGGCTTGTGCCAAGAGCCGACAAAATGTAGGGGTACAATCTGTTTGGGGGACCCCTCCCTCCAGGAAGGCAGCATACCTGCCTGCTTCCTGAGAGGTACTACTTCAAATCATACACTCTGGTTTCCCTTTCTGGGATGTCCCTGAGGCTAGAGCCCTGGACAAATAATGGAACAAAGGCAGTGAAATTTGTTGGTCCTTCTCACCCCTTCGGTCTCCTCTGGACACACCTGCTGACTCACCTGGGCTACCAGACATGGGCCTTAGATGCCTGATTTCTTAGCAGCTCCTGAAGCCCCACCTTCCTGTTAGCTGGAGAGAAGCTCGGTTGAACAGGACAACTAGAGAGGAAGGAATTCCAGAGGACCAGCAGCAAGTTTAGTCCTAAAGGTGTCAGGGAACAGGGATTTAGTACTTTTTTTAGCATTACTCTGTGCCAGATATCATGCTGAGTTGCAAAACACTCAGGATAATAATAACAATAGTATTAACAGTTAGTACGTAGCACATGCCACCTGCCAGTTACTCTTCCAAGCATTTTACACATAACTCAATTAATCATTACCTCAAATCAATGGAGTAGGTAGTGTTATCATCTCCATCTTATAGCTGAGGAAACTGAGGCACAGAGACTTTAAGTAACTTGCTTAAGGTCTCACAGCTACTAAATGACACAGCTGGACACGTATCTAATTCCTACTCAAGAGCTTTCCAATTCATGTTTAAGCATGATCATATATGTATATCCACATTTGATTCTCACAGTAACTCTATAATAGCTTATACGTTAGAGTGATCCCATCTTATGGGTAAGAAAACTGAAGCTCAGAGAGTGTAAATAGGTTCAAGTCACAGAAATCAGTGGAATTCATGCCAGACCTATCTGACTCCATGACACCATGATACAGAGAGAAGACCACGTAAAAGGACAGGGAATTGTTCAGTGGGCTTGGGAAAGGAGGCCACTGCAGGACCACAAAGACTGGGGATGTGCAAATCGGGTCTGCTGCAGGTTGCATCAGGCACAGCAAAGGAGCCAGACCTCGGATAACCTGCTCTTTTGCTACTTTCAAGCCACACCAATTAGCCAGACGGGTGAGCTGATTTAAACCTCAGAGTGGCATGCCTTTTAGAAAGGTGAACCCAGTAGAGCTGAAAAAATGACTCTACATGCAGCCACATCTTCAAACGGAAAAATCTCAAAACTTTTCTCACTCTCTCTGCTCACCTTCTAAGCCATCTAATATTTTTTCTTTTCTCCTCTTCCCACTGGGATTTTTCAGCCCAGCTTCAAACTATCTTCAGCTCCAGATTGTTCAGATTCTAGAACCACAGAACTGGAAGGAAACTTAGAGATGATCTAATGTCCCTTGTCAAAGCTAATTAAAGCAACTGCTACCTGTCATTGCATGTTTAAATCTTTTTTCATTGACTGAGGAAGAAGACATTAATGGGGCTCAGTGACTGGCCAGTAGTGGAGCTATTTCAGGGAGTTGCTTGGAATCATACAATGGAAGCTGATGCTGAAGCTGCCTTCTCAAAATGGCTTTGCCTGCTGACCTCCTCCTGATACCACTAGCAGCTGGGTCCTCACTGGGGAAGGCAGGGGGTCTCCTCTGCCTTTTTCTAACCAGAAGGAGCCCATGGGAAGGTCACCAGGAATATAGAAAGAAATAGGATCTATTGAGAAACTCATATACACATAGTGATAATACCATGAGATCATGTTAACAGATGCCTGTAAGGAGTTTTATGGGAGCACTCCAACCAGAAACTAGCAGTGTCTGCAGGTGTCCAGAAACCTCACCAAGGAGGACAGCCAGGGAAGAATCTGAGGCCCAGAGAGACTGCAGGCCTGGGAGGCAGCAGGGTTTATCAGCTGAAGGCAGGCAACACTGGTTTCACAATCTGACTTCCCCCTTTGCAGCACAGGACTATGACCAGTGACACACCTTGGCATTCCCAGACTTTATTTCATGGTGCAGCTGTCTGATTGGGTGGCTCCCCACATTAAAGAGGAAATGAATGACGGCTATAAAACCGAGTTCATAAAATGAATGACTATACACGTGAGTTACACTTTACACAGATTCTTTATCATCCTCATTATTATCACGCCCCTGAAGCACTAACTGATTACCTAGCTCTTTTTAGATCAAGTGAGTGAGGATGAGGTCTGTCCAATGGGGTGGAAGCTTATGCCCAGCTCAGCATCTGTGGTCCCACCCCCACTGGGGCTAACTTCCCAGCTGTGGAATTGCTGAGGTCCTAAGCTCCCAGGCGGGGTATTTGACGATGGCACCAACAGGTGTATCAGCACACCAATAATCTCAGTCCCACACCAGTTGTTTTTTAGCAGAAGATAACAGCTACCATTAGTTAAATGCCTGCTAAGTGTCAGGCACTCTGATGAGTGCTACAAAGCCCTTACCCAGTGAATCCAATGCATCAGGTACATTATTGTCCCCATTTTACAGATGAGGAAACTGTAAGAGTTTAAGTCACTTGCCCAAGGATCCCCCACTGATTTGTAAACTCCACACAAGGAAGGACTGCCTTATTGCTGCTGCCTCTCTCGGGCCTAGAGTAGTGCTGGGCACAGGGAAGATGTTCAACAAACAAATTCTTGAAGGGATGAATGAATAGGTAATAAATGGTAAAACAAAGAGGACTATATTCTCCAGAAAGATTTTCCAGGCTAACCAAAAGAGCTATAATAATCTACAGCTCGTTAGCCTTCCATTTCTCCATGTATTTACCCATTGGTTGAGTGTTTTCAGTGGGAAGTGTCTTACGACTCTATGGATGTACAAGCCTGTTTGCTAATTTTGATACACTTGTGATTCCTGGGCCCAGAGTCATGATCAAGGCTGGTGAGTCATATTCCCCACACAGAGCACCCTACACACTGGTTGTCAGAATAAACCAGGAGAAGTCGCCATCTCTTCCCCTGCTCTGGTTGTCTCATTTTACCTTCTTGAAATGACAAAGGATGTTCTGCAGAGGGTGAGGTCAGGGTAATTGTGCTCTGGAAACCTGCAGATTGCACACGCTGTCCTGGAAGCCTAGCTTTCTACTGGAAGAGTCCATCCCTCCCCATGGATATCAGTGTGAACCTGTAATGGGCGTGGCTTCTTTATCATAACCAATGCCTGTAGCAGCCCCACTCTGCCATTCCAGGTAGGTACAGAACACATGTCACCAGGAGACCTTTAGCCTCTTACTCAAAGGATACATCTTCTCATTCCTTACTCACAGAAAAAGGTTTACAAAGGCAAGTGCCCATGAGAGAGGAAACACATTGATTTAAAGGTACACAAAGGTGCAAAACGTTGATGGCAGACCTTTCTGGGGCAGAAAGAGAATGGAGTTCCGGGGGATTTTAACAGAGGCGGAAGTGGCTCGGCATCTATCACAGATTATTGTGTGCTTAAAATACAATCTACCGACTCTCATTACCTTTGTGGGTAATTCACACGCCTCTGCTGGGCTGTGGTAGATGGCTGAAACCTTGCTTCCTTCCAAGTCTGTCAACTGGGAGAAATATAAAGTCAGGGAGAAAAGAGAAAACCCAAAGCAGGTCCTTGTTACCTGTGACCAACACTATGATCGGGTTCTGACAAGTGTAGTGATGATGCTGAAGGTTCAGTGAAGATTTTCGTTCTTTCAGGGTTTGACTTCCCTAACATCTGCCACACGCTTCATGAGAGAAAACTGGAAATGGATAGCGTTTGGGTGCGTGAGGCTGTTCCAGTTGGATGAACAACTACATAAATGTTCCAAACGCCAACTCCTTCACCAAATGTGCCCCAATAATTTTATTCCTCCTGGACAAACTGGGTAATACAGGTGTAAGAACAGAGAGAGAAGCAGTGCTTTTAAAAAATAGGTCTGACATAGTACCGTTAAATAGCCAAGTATTACGATACGAGTGACGTCTACTTTGGAGTTCCATCTCCACTGTGAGCAGAACTTGGCAAAAGAGCCTCAGTGGACTGGACCAAAAGGATTTGGTCTTGCTAAGTAAGAACTTCTGCAAGGTAAGAAAGCTGCTGAACAGGACAATTTCCTTCTCTGCAGCAGGCTAGATTCTTATTGGACTGAGATGGTCACTGAAATTCAGCCTACCTTGACCCAGAGAGAAAGAGCAAATCCTTGCAATTCTCAGGGCGGTCCCCAGACCGGCAGCATCAGCCTCGCCTAGGAGTTTGTTAAAGATGCAGGCTCCGAGGCCCCCCCCTCCACCTGCTGAGGACGTATCTCCCCTTTGACAAAATTCCTGGATGAAGCACTTGTACCTAACAGACTAAGAAGCGCTGGACTGAATGACCTCTGCAGGTTCCCCCTACTTGGGGATTTGATGGGCCACCCCAGCTGCGTGTGGTCCCTCGGTGAGGGGGCACCAGGCTGCTAAGGAAGTTTGAGGTGCACTGTTGTTCCCCCTCCCAAGCCACAGCTCTCCACTTGTCTGTCTTTACAGGACATGTTTCTCCACCACCTTAAGGGGATCACAGCTGCAGTCCCTCTGAATACACACCAGACTCCCTGTGGCAAATTCCTAGGAGACCACACAGCTGGGGAGTCCAGTGAGTGCTCAGAGGGACTGCAGCTGCAGTACACATGAGACATGTCTCTCTCAGGCCCATCAAGGACACCCAGAGCAAGGGCAAGGCAGGCAGTCAACTGGTTTGTGCAGATCCTAGCTCTCCCCTCAGTGGTGAGAATCACCTGCATACTTCCCCATCCATTCATCAGGGGCTACGGATGGCAGGCAGTGCCCAGTATCTCACCTGCTGAAGAATCAAAAGGCAGCTCACATATTTTCCCCAGGTTTTTGAAAAAGTCTTTATTGCATGAATTGTTCATAAATACCAATGAGAAAAAGAACACGCAAATGTCATGTGGAGAGCGAGGGGTCTCCAGATACGGCCAGCAACCCTCTAAGAGGATCTAGTTCATGGACGCACACATGGGAAGCATGTCCACCCAACTGCTGCTATCAACCTCTGATTCGGTCCGTTTGGGCTGCTATAGCAAAATACTAGAGGCTGCATGACTTAACAGATGTTTATTTTCTCAAAGTTCTGGAGGCTGGGAAGTCCAAGAGCAAGGTGTGGGGACATTCAGTTCTTAGTGAGTCTCTCTTCCCAGCTTATAGATGGCCACCTTCTCACTATGTCCTCATATGGTGTGCGGAGAGATAGGAAGGGGAGAAGGGAGAGAGAGAGAGCTCTGGTGCCTCTTTCCTCTTCTTATAAGGGTGATGATCCCATCATGGGAGCCCTACCTTCATGACCTCCTCTAAACCTAATTACCTCCCAAAGGGCCCACCTTCAAATTCTATCACTTTGGGGATTAGGACTTTAACAGATAAACTTTGTGAGGGCACAGTCTATAATTATCAAGGTAATAGACTTCAGAGGGACCATTTTCTAATCCAGATTTCCCCCTACATCATATTTTTGGCTAATACTAATATTTTTTAATGTACTAAAACTAATTAAAGAAATGGAAATTTAAAATTTTTTCATCTTCATAACAACCAGTAGTGCTGTAGAAATGCAATTTACCAGTCTCTAGGGTCTCTCCACCCCACCATTTCTGATGGGCTGTGGTCCAGTGGTCAGGTCAAAGATGGGCTGCAAGGAATATTTATTCACAGTAAGGAGAGCAGTTGAGATCAGGGCTTGAGAATTATATTATATGGGTTTTAATGTGATTCTATGATTCCCTACCTATGACTTCTCCAAACTTGAGTTTCCCCATCTATGAAATGAGTGAATTATAATACCTTCTGTCACTATATATCATGCTATAATCGTGTGAAGGTTAAATTAAATATACATGAATGTGTGCTCTTTCTACTCTTAGGCTGAGACCTCCAAAAAGCAGGAATTTCGTTTCCCTTAATTGACTCCCTCTCACGTTCCTGAGATTGTAAAAGCTCTCCTGCTTCCTGTATCTCGTGGAGCAGCCAATGTAGGGCTCTGCCCTTTGACAGCATAAGAACCGCGGTGGTCACTTGCCTGACTACTGGCCAGAGCTCCTCCTGAGTCCTGAGCTCCCAGGAAAACTGGCAGCACACGTTAGGCTTTGTTAGGAGGACAGGAATGCTCCTCCACCTCTCCAACCCTCATTGCCCTGCCCTGGTGAGCACTGATCTTCATCCATACCTCTTTACCCTGCCCACTCACCATCACACAACTCTTCACCCCTGAGCCCTGGCCTTCAAGGGTGCTCTTTTCTTCACTTTAGCTCTCATGTCTGCCAGGATTCCCTGGGGTCAGCTATCTGAGCAGGCACCTTGGATCATATCTAGTACTTCATGGGTGGCTACCTGTACTTTCCCAGGGTAGAAGGAGGCATCATTTCTATCCTGCCCATGTGGTCCTAACCAGACGTAGTGACATCAAAATCTGTTGTCATCCATCCATGGGAAACCCACAGCCCAAAGTCCTTCACCCCAATTCCTTTGTCCAGTGCTCCTGAACCACATGAATGGTTTAGTCTGCCAGGTTAAGGCCCTGGGCCCTGCTTCTCCCCCACTCCTACCCCGAATCAATCATCCAGTTATCTATTCTGGGAAACTTTCTGCCTTCTCTCCCAAGCCAAGCTGGGTTTAGGGCTGAGAGTTCCAGGGGCTGATCTGGCCAGGGGAGGGGTGGAAGAACTGGAAAAACGTGACTTAACCTCACTCATTCTTTAAGACTGATTCTTATGACTCTAAGGTGAGGGTTACCTAGGACATCACAAGATCACTGAGTAACGAAATTCTTTGAGTATCACGAATGTTTCTATAGAAACAATCAATCCTAACAATCAGTGCTAATAATCAATCCCAAGGTGGGGACTGTAATTAACTCTGCTCTAAAGGTATATAACATGCTCATGTAAGACTCCTTCTTGGGTCTCTCCACTCTAGTGTCTGTGCCAGAAGCTATTGCACTCTCTCACCTTAATAAACTGTTACGCTGTGACTTAAACCTGAGCAACGGCGTGTTATTGATCCCGAGGAGAAATTCTTCTCTTCCAGAGATCACGAATCCGCTCCCCTAGACGGATGTCACTGGCATCAGGGCCTCGCCACTGAGCTTACCTCTTACCTCTATCCTTTCCCATATATTGGAATGATCTGTGTCTCTGCCTCCCCGCTAGACCAAGTTCCGGGGGGCTGGGGCCATGTGTTGTTCATCCTCTGTATCCCCAGCACTTAGCACTGTGTCTAACACACAGTAAGTATGTAATACATGTTGAAGGAAGAAAGAAAGAGGGAAGGAAGGAAGGAAGAAAGGGAGGAAAAGAATAACAGCCATAGGAAGAAGGAAATAATGAGAATAGGCTGGATTTAATTCTGTAAGAGACTTCCCAACGGCCCTGAGCAGTAAAGGTAAAACCCATCCTCCTCCACATTTAATCTTCCAACTTCTCCATCCCTGTTATTAATATAAAAATAGAATGAGTTTATATAGACTCATTAAAATTGTTGGCTAAATAATCATGATAGTTCCTGGAGCCCTGGGCCATCAGTAAGCCCTATAAAGTACTCTCTACTGACAGCAGGGCATAAAACCATCATCAAACACAAACACTGAACTTTTTCCTTGTCACAGATACACAGTCCAATCAAAGGTTAAGGTCAGTCACTTCTTGTGTGCATGAACCCTCTATAGCTGACAAACATTTCCACATACATCCAAGGAGTGAGGGACCAAAAAGCTCTTATGAATTCACTGTTGGGCATAATCTCCTTATAGGTATCTCCACAAATGGAGAGGAGCAGGGGCCCAGCAATGTAAGCAGTGAAACAAAACAGCCAGATAACCCAGAAAGTACCCACATGTGCACACATAGACCTACACTCAACACTTTAACTTTCCAAATAATGTTTTGCTCAGATTAATAATTAAATGGCCTTGTGTACTTTGACTAGCAGCCAACTGCTCAGCAAGGAGAGGTGACGGAGAAGCATATCCACTAGGTCGGCCTGGAATGGAAATTAGCCAGCCTACCAGGCAGATAATCTAGAGTTTCTTACATTCATTCCCTGTATCTTGTCTTCCTATGTTCAACTCAGAATTTTTGAGATGGATTTAGAGATGGATTAGGTATGAGGTATAAGAAAGTTCACTCTACAAACTTTGGTCTATTCCAGCCAATTCGGTCATTATTTTCTCTACACCGAATAGAAGTAATAGTTTGACCCTGAAGCCTGAGCCCAACTGTGTTGGTTGTGTTTGGAGGACAGCTCCTCTTGGCCTTGGGTGCTAATCCACCCACTTCTCCTCTCCCTTCAGTAGGCCATGTCCCCTTGTGGGTACCATGACATCTTCCCTGACAAAGACTGTATAATCCCCAGGATTCACTTTGTGTCAGGAATTTTGTTCCTGAAGATAGAAATCATGTGGCAGTTACCTTTCAGGGTGTCGGAAAAATGAATGTGGTTGTAGGAAAAAATCTACTATACACTACCTTTTAAAAATACGGTCAAATGTTAATCGTGTCTCTGGAGAGGAAGAGATTAAAGTTATCAAAGGGTGTGAGGGGAGCCCAGCTAGTGCTCAGGCAAGGAGGCGGAAGTGGGGAAAAGGAACGTGAGAAGGAAGAAGGCACAGGCCACAGCAGGGAGTCATCCTCCCCAAGTCCTAGGAAGGCGGGGGCGGGTGCCTCCAGGAGAGCAGAATGTTCCTGTTCACAGCCCCCCGCCCGGCAAGGCACCTGCCGGGCACAGAAGCAGGTGCCCACTGGGGCCTGCCTCCTTCCCACTCCCCTCCTCTTCTTCCTCCTTCCCTCCCTGCCTCCTTTCCTTCCATCCACTTTTATTGACCATCTGTGTGTCAGGTCCTGTGTGGATGGTGGGAATGTGAAGATAATAAAAGAGTTCCTAACCTCAACTTATCAAGTAGTAAAACTAGTAACCAACATGTTCAACAAAGCAAACAATGCAATTACATCGCAGGGCCCGTGTTAGCAAAAATGCCAGACCCAGGGGGCCTCAGTGGAAGCTGTGGCCATTTTCACCTGGCAGCCTTTCAGTAACAAGGTGGTTCTCAAAAGTTCTCTACCGCTCTAGATGTAAAAGGACTAACAAGAACCTGCTATATAGTGCAGGGAACTCTACTCAATACTCTGTAAAGGCCTAAATGGGAAAAGAATCTAAGAAAAAGTGGATATATGTAGATGTATAACTGATTCACTTTTCTGTGCAGCTGAAACTAACAACACTGTAAATCAACTATACTCCAATAAAAATTTGAAAAAATAAAATAAAAGAACAAAGAGACATGACAACTATATTCAATGTCAGAATTTTGATTGGATCTTGCTTGAAAAAAAATCTATTAGAAGAGTGATTGGGGGACCTTTTGAAAATTTTTGTATGGATTAGGAATTAGGTAATTCAGGTAATTATTTTCTTAAGTATGATAAAAATTATAGTGACTATGTAGGAAAATGTCCTTATTTTTCAAGAAATGCATGTTTAAGTGTTTAGGGGTCACGTCTATATCTTACTTTGAAATGGTTCAGAAAAAAAGACATATATATACAACAACATGTAAGCAACTGTAGAATCAAGGAGAGGGATTCGAGTGTCAATTGTACTATCCTTTCAGCTTTTCCACACGTTTGAAACTTTTTCTAATACAATCAATTGAAGAAACTCTCCAGTTGCTAGCTGTTATTCTAAGGACTTAGTAAAATAAAGTTGTTGGTGTGTCAGTTAGCCAACCAGTAATCATAGCTAACGTTTACCAGGTGCCAGGAAATTTTGAGACCTAGCATGCGTTTTCTCCTCACAGCAACACTGCATCACAGGTTTCCTTCACAGAGAGGGGAAACTGAGGCTTGGCGAGGAGAAGCACTTAGCCCATATCACACAGCTGGTAACCGTCAGGGCCAGATCCCAACCTGGCTCCGATCTGGTTCTAGGCCAGAGACTCTTAGCCACTATCCTCTGCCTACTGCCTCCCAGGAAACACTTTGAAATGCAAGGTCTGGTTGAAGAGAGGAGGACAGAAATAGTTTCTGAGAAGGCCAACCTGTCAACCTATGAGTACAAACAAGAGCCACAAGTGTGCCAGCCTATTTCAGTACATATTTCTAGAAAATTCACACCATTGTGACAGTTACAGACCCTCCCTCAGCCAAAGACCGGGAGCACCACACTGAAGCAGCCCTCAGAAGACAAAAACTTGACGTCAGCTCTGATGATTCCTGCTTTGAACGGGAGACGAAAGGCCACCAGGGGCTGCCAGGGGAGGAGAGGCCACTGGTGAGGGGGAAAGGGCGCAGAAGGAGGAAGTGGGGAAGGAAACCTGGCCTTGCCTTGTATACCTACAACGGTTTGGGGGTAAATTGAAGCTGTAACGCACATATTTCTGTCCGGAGCAGCAACGTATCTTCTTTCGTAGGAAAGTTGCTATGATCAACACTGCTCTACATCACTAAGGAAGGCTGGGGGAAGAAATCACAGCTGCGACATATAATGGTGTTTTCTTCCCACAGGGTTTCTTAATCAAGGTCTCATTATGTCTGAAGTTCCTATTAACTGACCCACCATTCAGGACATGCGATGAGAGTTAGGAGAGCAGGGCTGGGCTGCCATCCTTACCCTCTTACCCCCTATGACCTGGGCCAGAGAGAGCGAAGGGCAGGGTGTGCCCAGCCAATGGCCTCTACAGGAATTTCAACCATGGCCTCAACCCGACCTGCCCTCTGCTCCCGTCTCCTGACTAACCAGCCCACGCACATGGCAAAGCCACAGTTCCACAGTCAGCCTGGCAGGCCCACCGTGTAATAAACCAGGGTCCAGTTCTATTTTGCTCCTCGAGTATGAGATGTAAGAGTCGGGGAAATCATGTAAAAAGTCAGGAAGATGTAAACATTCCAAACACCAGTCTCCCAGGGATGTGGCATTAGAACAAAAGTCACTTCCTTCAGTGCCCTTTTCTTACAGTCCAGCTTTTCCTGTGAGGGCACAGCTACCTCATAAAACCTCCGTCCGGTGGGGGGTGCTGAGTAACTCAGGATTAACCATTTATGCAGTGAGGCAAAGGCTTCCCTTGTGCAGAATTTGGGGACTGCCCTGGGAAGTTTGTTTTGTCTTTTGCTTGTTTTTTTAAAGAAACACAATTGTGCCAGCTGATCTCAGTACAGATTTCTAGAAAATTCACACCATCGTGACAGTTACAGACCTTCCCTCGCCCAAAGACTAGAAGCAACACACTCTGAAGAGGTAACACTCTCCTCAGAGACAAAAAGTTGAGGTCAACTCTGATGATTCCTGTGAAGCAGAAACCGTTTCAACTGAGAGAAAAAGGAAATCGTCACCCAAACTTCAGAAAGCTACGGAAATGACAGCTACTTTAACAATCCCCAAATGAAAGGTGCTCCTGAGGGAAGAAATGGAGGAATGGAAGAGCATTTGTTAAATAAACAGCTTTCACAGGGCATTTCCCCCTAAAGGTCTCCCTAGACCCAAACAGTACTCCTGCCTCTAAGCCATCCTCGCACCACGGGGCTGTGAGCATCCTCTGAGCTGCTGCCAGTTCCTTGTTTAAAAGCCTCACCTGGACTTCCTAGGTGGCGCAGTGGTTAAGAATCTGCCTGCCAATGCAGGGGACACGGGTTTGATCCCTGCTCCAGGAAGATCCCACATGCCACAGAGCAACTGAGCCCGTGTGCCACACTATTGAGCCCATGTGCCGCAGCTACTGAAGTCTGCGTGCCTAGAGTCCGTGCTCTGCAACAAGAGAAGCCACCACAATGAGGAGCCCACACACCACAACGAAGAGTAGCCCCCGCTCGCCGCAACTAGAGAAAGCCCTTGTGCAGTAAAGAAGACCCAATGCAGCCAATAATAAGTAAATAAATAAATTAATTAAAAAAAATAAAAGCCTCACCCACTCACCCCCCAGAACTGGTCCCCTTCCTCTTGCTTCGTGAGCCCCAGGACTCCCTTTTCCCAGTGATCTTTGCAAAGGTCAGCATGAAGCCACCCTTCTCCTGCTTGAAAGTTGTGGCTGGCTCCCGATTCCTCACATGATAAAGATGCACACTGCTTGTTCAGCACACAGGCCTTCATGACTTCTCCAGCCCCCTTTCCCCAGACACAACGGCTACCATATCCCACAGGCAACCTTTGCCCCGGTCACACAGGTTTCTCTGAATTCTCACACCGTCTTTAATTTGTGGCTCCTGACAATATCTTCTCGCTAGCTGTTCCCCCACCTAGGATGCTACTCCTCCTTCCTCCAAGTCCACAGAGTAAACTGAGGCTTCAAGACTCAGCTCACGTGTCACATCCTCAATGCAGCCCATCCAGAAGACACACTCTCTCTCCTATTTACCAGAAACCACACACAGACTCTCCACGCCCCCAGCTTACCTCCCCAGCCACGCAATCCTCACACCTTTCCCCAGGGCTCTGCTCCATCCTCCGTTCACACACCTGTTGCCCGTGCAAGCTGTGAGCTCTTCCTTCAGCACAGAGTCCGCCCAGTGCTCAGCTTTATGTTCCCGGCTCTTAGCACAGTGCCTGGTACCCAGTAGGTGCTTCATAATGTGGAAGGAATTGGGATCATCCCCAACCAGCAAGGCCAGGCTCAAATTCTACCCTATCCAAGTCTGCCCAGTCACCTGACAGGAAAGATTTCTGCCACCGCAGAACTGGGTATCCTATATTGTCTGTAAATTGTTACTTCTCTCTTTCTGAATATTTTGCATATTTTCTAGAATTTGAGAAGTGTGTTCTACTAAACTATAATATGCTTTAGGGAAGTCACACCTTTTACTCCCTCCCTTCCCCCACCAGCCTTGGTTTTGTTTAGGAGATATTATTGATTGATTTGTTGACTGGTCCTCTAAGGCATCAACATTAATTGTTTACAAATCTTTTAGTTTATAGAGAAAGTTTAGCCTAAAGACTGGCTGCATTTGTTCTCCATTCAGAAGCCCAGGGGTTCTGTAGGATGAGTGCTGTATATTTGGAAGTTGCAGGAAAGCAAAGGGCTAATAGGAGAAAAGGTCCTGGCTCTGTGCCCTGGCACCCTTCCCATTGTCTGTCCTCCTGCTTGGCATCCCCCAAGGCTGGGCTCTGTTCTCCCTTCCCAGCTCCAAAGGATTCTGAGGCAACCCTAGATTTACACACTGAAGTCCCTCTCAGATTTTCTTAGGGTAGCCCTTGTGGGGTCTGGTTCTCTACTGACCTAATAACACTTCACAGACAGAACCTGCAGCCTTCTAACTTACCATGGCTCCGTGGCAGGCGACCGTGCTCTCACACAGGTCCCTGTGCTCAGAAAGGCCCCATATTTGGTTTTAATGCTCTTCTGTTGCCATCTTGAAATTCCTAATCATTTTTGAACCAGGGCTCTGGAATTTTTATTCTGCATTGGGTCCTGCAAATTAGGTAGCTGGTCCTGCCTGAGCTTGTATATTGTCTGTCACTTCATCCAGATTTCCTTTGTCTCACCCTCCCTTCTTGTTCACAGGAATCAGATTCTTACAATCTCAGTAAATTCTTGTCATTCTTAGGTGCTAGGAGAGTGTGCAGGTCAACTCTAGTTTTTAAGAGTCTCTTATTTTAATGTTTGCCCTGAAGCCCATTAGGAATTTTTTCCCATAAGATCTGAGGACTCTGATACTCCATCCCATCCACCCTCTCCTCATATTGAAATCTTTAATCTCTCAGCTCCTTGCCCATCCAGAGGTGAGATAAAGGCTGTGAGCCTGAGGCGGTTGGTAGCAAAGAGAGGCCCCAATTAAAAGAGAACGTCCATAGCATTAAAAGATAAACTGAGATGCAGTAAACATTTTAAAAGTTTATTTGAGCAAAAATCAATTCCAGTTGGGGGGCGCCAAACTGTAAGTGGTTAGGAGTGCTCTGCTGTCAGGAGTCAGGGGAAGGACAGACAAAGTGAGGAAGCAAAGAAAGGAAATTATTTGATTGGCTATGGCTTAAAGGCTTGTTGGCTGTTTGTGATTGGTTGTCCTCAGTGTTTTGATTTCATAACCTTGAGGCATTTACAGGCTTAGATGTTGGTTTGCTTTTGTAGTCTGCAACGGAGTTAGAGCCACCGCCACCTAATCACCTCCTTGTTTAATTAATTTAACAGTTGTCTAGATTAAAAGAGATTCAAGAAATATGTCAACTCATTTCACGCGTGGACCTTGTTTAGCTCCTGATTCAAATAAACCAGCTATAAAAAGATATATTTTAGATATTCAGGAAACATTGACTATGGACTGGGTATTAAGTGATATGGAGGAATTACACTTTATTTTGTTGGGTGTGAAAAAGGTATTGTGGTTATGTAAGAAAATGCTCTTATATCCTTTAGAGATGCATACTGATGTGGTTCGGAATGTTATGACATGGAATCCATGATTTGCTTTAAAATGCTTTGGGGGAAAAGTAGAGTTGGAGAGGGAGAGAGATGAAATAAATATGGCAAAGTATTGATGGTGGTTGAACTTGATCACAGGGTTTCTTGTGCTCTTTTCTTCGTATATGTTTGGAAGTTTTCATAATAAATAATTAACACAAAAGAGAGGACAAGCAAGAGAGAAGGAGATCATTCAGACTACAAGGTTTCCAGAAGAGTAGAAGCAGATGTTTACTGTTGTTCTCTTTTAATGGTTCAGAGGGGTCTGGTCTCTGAATGGGATCTGGGTTTGTTTTTGTTTTTATTGATTTATGTGGACAACACTGGACTTTGCAGTCTCCTCTGAAACAACCTTCTTGAGCCATATCAGCGATAGTGGGAATGACCCCACTTACTCGCCTGCCTGGTCCCTCTTGTGATCAGTAGCTTATGAGGATATCAGTATAATAAGAGCTACAGAGGCTCAAACTCATAATCTTAACTTATTAGTCTCCTTCCCTGATTTCAACCCATCCAAATCCTATTTCTTCTCTGGACCTAGTTCAAGTGCTACCTCCCATGTGAAGCCTTTGGTAACCACTTGGCATATCCTGATCTCCCACAGCAATTACAATCCAGCCTCTGGTGTTTAGCTTTCCATTTGCCCCTGAGTTGTTCTTGAATAATTCTGTACAACCTATTCTTATCTCCCCAACAGACTGCAGTTTTCCATGGCCTTCTAGTCCAACAGAATCAGAGTACTCTGAACAGTCCTATTCCATTCTGAGCACGTTGTCAGCCATTGGTTCCTATGTTGATTTATTTATTCCTCCAATACTGAGCACCTACTATATGCTGAGTATGATGCTGGATGCTGAGGATTCAGCATCAAACATGATAGACCCAGTCTTTATCCTGGAGCTCTTTCTGTTGAGAGGGAGAGATGACATTAAACAAAAAAATACACAACAAAGAAATTCATAGCAACGGTTGTGAGTCCTATAAAAGCAGCACCAATGGTGTTCTGAGTGTGCAGAACAAGAGACTTGACGTGGTCTGAAGAGCCAGGGAAGGCTCCCCTCAAGTCACTTCAGAAAGGGACTTGAAGGAAATGTAATAATTAGCCTGGCAAGGAGGTGGGGAGGAACATTCCAGGCAGAGCAAACAAGCATGGGAAAGGCCCTTGGGGAAAGGAGTTTCTCATATCAAAAGAAATCCAATTTTACTGATACGTGGAGACCAAGATTGAAAATAAGCAAACTGTTTTAACTGACATGAATTTCTAAGCACATTGGAAGCTGGGTTCCTGTTATCACGTGAGGGAGATTGTTGCACTAATAGCCTCTAAGTTGTTCCTGTCATGTGATTTGTTGAATCTGGGCTTGGCTGTATAACCTTCTTTGGCGAATGGGACAACAGTAAATTTGATACGGTGGAGGCTCTCCCTGGTGGGAACCCTTTGCCACCAACATGAACAAGCCTGGCCCTGCCCTCTTGAGGATGAGAGGCACCACGCAGAAAGAGGCTCTGGCCATACCCATTGTTTCCGCATGTCACTTGAGGCCCCAGATCTGCAAATGAGACTATCGCAGACCATCTAGCCCCAACCAAACCAGCTGAGACCAGAGGAACCACCCAACCAACCACCCAACCAACAGAATCATGAACTACAATAAATATATGTTAAGTCGTTAAATTTTGGGGTAATTTGTTATGAAAATCTAAGTGATACATCATCCTTACATCTTACATTTATGTACTCATATCACCTCCCTCCTACGTGTAAAGCATTTGTTAGACACTAGGGGTACAAACAGAAATAAAAACCCACAGACTATGATCTAGCTGGGTAAGTGTTGCACCTGTGAAAAGTTAAGTATCACTGCAGTTCAAAATGATAAATGCTAAGTGAGTCCCAATCGTGCTATGGGAATTGGGAAGAAGTGACCCCCAAGACAGAGAAAATTTCTGCAGGGGAGGAACTTCAACTTGGTCTTGAAGGGCACTGATGTAATCTTAAGCGACTGGAGAGGAACAGAGGTAAGATCTCCAAGACAGGGTAAGAATGCATATAACACATTCGGGAAACTGGTGATCAGTCTGGTTTGGCCAGAAGATAGAGTTTGTAAAGAAAATCAGTGAAAGATAAACTTGGAATCAAGAGGCCAGGCTATTAAGAGCTGGGGACCTGGAGTTAGAGTTGATAGATTTAGCAAATAAAAATCCAGGATGTTCAGTGTTATTTGGGACATAAACTAAAAAATTATTTGCTGATTATCTGAAGTTCAAATTTAACTAAAGTTCTTTTTTTTAATCTGGCAACTGTAGCTGGGATGGCAAATTCAAATGCCTACAGAGGATAAAATAAATGAGAAATATGGGCAGGGTGTAAGGCAATAGAGTGAGGTGGGAACCATGGCAAAACAAGAGAACACTTGTTCCACTTAGGGGCAGCCCAGCTTTCCTCGTACCAATTACTGCCAAGTGAAAATGTAGGTCCAATGTTTCCAACTCTTACAATACTTGAAGAGAAGTTGGAACTTTGGATTTTTATGTGAAATCTCCTATTTAATATAAATGAATGTTTCAATATTTTTTAATTGAAGTGTAGTTGATTTACAATGTTGTGTTAGTTTCTGGCACACAGCAAAGTGATTCATATATATTATATATGAACATATATAATATATATAATATATATATTTTATAATTAAATATACAAATTTAAATATATATATATATATTCTTTTTCATACTCTTTTCCAGTATGGTTTATTACAGGATGTTAAATATAGTTCCCTGTGCTATACAGTAGGACCTTGTTGTTTATCTATTTTATACACAGTAGCTTACATCCGCCAATCCCAAACTCCTAATTTATCCCTCCCCCACCCCATTTGGTAACCATATGTTTTTTTCTATGTCTGTGAGTCTGTTTCTGTTTTGTAAGTAAGCTCATTTGTATCATATTTTAGATTCCACATAAAAATTCTATGTTTATAACCTAAACAACTGAATGTTTTGTTTTTTAACTGCAGTAATAGATACCTGTGAAAAAATACAAACATCAAAGAATTAAGGTGAACAAGAATGTTTTCCTCCCCATCCTTCCCCCTAAACCCTATTCCCTTGCCCAGAGGTAGCTGCTGTCAGTAGTCTGGGCACACATGCTAAGTGTAGCCTGGAGGCTGGGGAAAGCTATAATCTGCAAATTCTAGATATATATTCTAGTCGACCTTTGTATATGTGTACAAGGAGAGTTGTGTGTCAAGAAATATGAGCAAGGATGCTTATTGCTGTGAAAAAATTTAAATATCCTAATCTCCATTTGAGAGAACTACATAAATAAACTATGATATATTCATATGACAAAATGCTATATAGCAGTTAAACTGGATGAACTAGATATTCATGTATCAAATGGATAGATTCTCAAAAACATGAAGTGAGTATAGAAAATACATAAAACAAAATTATTTTCTCTATTTCTATCATCTATCTATCATCTATGTATCTATCTATGTATCTATCTATCTATCATCTGTCTATCTGTCCATCTAGTTCAAATACAAAAACATGGACCAGGTGGAAACTTGCTTAACTCATTGTATTAGTTTCCTATTGCTGCTATAACAAATTAGCACAAACTCAGTAACTTTCAAGAATACAACTTTGTTATCTTACAGTTTTCAAGGTAGACGTTTATAGTGGGTCAGCAGGGCTGTGTTCCTTCTGGAGGTTCTAGGAGAGAATTCTTGCCTTTTCCAGCTTCTAGAGGCTGCCCACATTTCTTGGCTCTCAGCCTCATCACACGAATTTCTGCTTCTATCACTACGTGTCCTTCTCTGACTTTGACCCTCTCTCTAGTACAGATACTTGTGATTACTTTGGGCCTGGCAGGCTAATGCACAATAATTTCCCCATCTCAAAAGCATTAATTAAATTATATCTGCAGGTTCCCCTTTGCCATGTAAGTAAGTACATATATCCACAGCTTCTACAAGACTAGGACCTGAACATCTCCAGGGGCCAGTATCCAGTCATGATCATGTTTATCTGAGGAGAGAAAGGAGAAAATAGGAGGGGAGATGAACTAAGAGTATTTAACTTTATCTGCCAGGCTTTATTTCTTTGCTTTAAAAAACTTATCTGAGACAAATACGTTAAATTATAAGTTTCTGATTTTGGATGGTAGGAGTCATTATATTATATATTATAATATATTATACCCTGTATATATATTATTCCCTCTATTAGAAAATTTATTTCAAAATTACAAAAAAAAAAAAAAGAGAGAGAGAGAAATGGTATTAGGAGGAGAATACTAGATTTTCTCCTATTTCATATCCATGGAAGGTGCATTTTGCTACTGTGTGAATCTGGAAGGGAAGAATCACACTTTCTTTTGAGAAAGAAAGAGCAGAACCTTAGTATTTTAGACAAGAAGGGACCATGGAGAACAACTAGGCCAGTGATTATCAAATGGCCCTGGGAAGACCCAGCTCGGGACAGTACTTTGAGGGGCGGCTGGGGCCAAGAATGAGGCCTTTGAAGACACCCCTCCTGCACTTGCTCCACCCTTACCACTCCCACCCTCCAACCAAAGCACAACTGCTTGTACTGGTTTTTATGTTGGGATTCCACATAAGATAGCATAATTCAAAAAGATGTTCTGTTGTTTAAATACACACATACATGCACGTATGCACACACACAGTTTGAAAACCACTAATTCATTCCACCCTTCATCATTGTGTGACTGAGGAGTCTGAATTCGGGAGTCAAAATGTGACTTGTAATCACATAAAATGTATTACTATCTATTAGTAAATCTCTTTTATTTGTGAGTCAGAAGCTAGGCCATTGCAAACCCACAGAGGAAAGCCTTAAGATTTTCCAGTAACTGGAATTGTTTTATCTGAAAACGTTTCCTGGAGTCATGGATTCCTAGGATAGGGGTGTGAAGACAAAGAAGGAGGGGGTGTTTCTCAAGGAGGAAAGATCCTTTGTTCATCTTCCCACCTCCAGATGAATTAAGAAACTGCTGAAAAGAGGGCTAGTAGGAAGGGGAGGATAAGAAATAAATCTTTATATCTAAAAAATAGTTTTGCTGAAAGAAAAAAAAAAAAAAGACTCCAGATTCCCCAGAGCTCCAGTGGACACAGAGGTGGTTCCTTTGCCTTCTTTCATTCTCTCTTGCTTTTGTGAAAATATGTGTGTGTTTCCTCATTCTGTCTTTCTAAGTCTGCTTCTTATCTGTCTGGTTTTTTTTTTTTACTTTCATATTTATTATATTTTATTTGAGGTGAAAGAACAGGGCTGAGTATCACCCCTCCCAGGCATGGTGTGTGTGTGTGGCTGGGGACGGGGGCTCTATCCAGACAAGACTTTCTTTGCCAATTGTGGAACGAAGGCTGTATGGGGGCTCAGGGGACCCACCAACACAGAGGAGAGTAGGAGGAGCACCTGGTCAACCCAAGAGAACGGGCTTGGCCATGTGCCATGCTGTGCAGCGGGCAGTAAGGTATGTAGAGCTGGCATCTACTTCCGGAGAGTGTCTAATTTCAAGCTTTGGACATGTTTTCATTGGCCCCTGTCCAATGACTTGATTTCTAAGTGGAGGGTTGCATTAAGATGTTGCCCTTAAACCAGCTTGTATAGATTTGGTTCAGGGTTAGTGGAGAGAAGTGGTAACTAGCCTTTCTCAGACATACCAGGTGGTTGCCATCATCCTGGGCACTTGCAGGCTGCCGGGAAGCTGCTAGTGGCCTACTCAACTTGCACTTCCCCCTTCTGCCTGTTGACAGAACCCCAGGTTTGTTCATCTATTCTTTCCTTCTGAGGCTCAGAGAAAGGTGACCCTCTTCCCCAATTCCAAAGGTAAATATTAATCAATCTAAACCAATCACCATATTTCCATTCCCCTTGACATTCACTGGCTTAGGAAAGGTCATGTGATATAATTCTGGCCAATAAAGCATGAAGTGAAGTCTTTTTGTGGGGGAAGGGAAAGGTTCTGGGAAAAAGACACAGAAAGAGATGGCTTTTCTCTGTGGGTATTGTGTCTGGGTGAGATTCCTGAAATTGCTGGCATTCATCTTGTTATCAGCATTAGGATGACTGTCAGCACATAGAGCAGGGCAGAGCCAAGGGTCTGATACTCTCCCCTGGAACCTGGGATAACTCTGGACTTCCTACTATGTGATATGATAATTTTCTTATTGCTTAAGTCATATTAAATTGGAGGTTCTGTTGGTTGCATCAGAATCGTTCTAACTGATATCCATAGGTTAGTCCACTTGGTCTTCACCGTTGTCCATGAGGAATATACCTCCTTTCTATAGGTTAATAAATGTATTTAAGTTAATATACCTGGTAAGTAGCTTAGCCCAAATTCAATACACTTCTGACTTCATGAAGGTGATGGGACCAGGCAGCTCCCTGAAGGCAAGAGCAGAATTTTGTCCACCATGTCTAGTACAGTGCCTGGCATATAGTAGCCATTTTGGATGCACTAGCCCAAATCCCAGGTTTATATTATTACCATATGCTACTACTTTAATAATAATAGATAATTTCTATTTCCCACAATGTGGTGGACCAGACATTCTTAAAAATCCTGTCATTACCAAATACCTAAAATATCTAAAAATACTCAAAAAATGTTTTTAAACTTTAAAAATGTATTGCTGAACTGGTGTGCCCGTATACCTCCCACCCCTCCACCCCCTGCCAACACACAAAGACAGAAAAGGAAAAACTAAAAGTCCCCAAAATCAAAGCAATAGCAAATCTAGAGAGGTTAAATGAGCACTAAAACCTAGAGGCACCCTGAAGGGAAATCTGTCAATTTCTAACAACCAGAGAGCCACAGAAGCTTAAGGATCAGATCAGATACCCCGGCGCATAGCTGGACTTCTGCAGGGTTGAACTGCAGTGGGAGTGGGGTACCCTACAAAAGGACTTCACAAGGAATTACTTCTCTTGGCTTTTGCTGTCAGTTTGAGAGAAAAAAACAAAAAGTCACTTTGAGTGACTTTTGTGTCACTATAAGCCACTCCTTGACTCAGGTTTGGGGTCCAAATTCACTCTACTTACATATTGCAGAAAACCTCAAATTGACAATTTCATTTAAATTGATTCTGGGTAGGTGGTGATTCTGAGTACCTAGAAGAAGCAAATGTAAATCCTCTCTTGAGGAATACACCAGCCTCAGCCAGGCCTCAAAGAATCCCGGCAGGTAAAGATCCAAAGAACATCACAGTTTTTTAAAAAACAAATGATAAAACATACAAGGAAATAAAATGCCATGAGTGAGTGTCAAAAGAAACGACAAATAGAAGAATCAGATTACAGAGACCTCAGATATGGGAATTATCAAGCCAGAATATAAATTAAATATATTTAGTATCAGAGGGATGAGGAAAAGGAAGAAGTCTTGAGGCAGAAAAAAGGTGAGAGAATGAAGAGGATGTTGAGCTTGTATTTTGTTTTTTTAAATACAGTTAACATATATTAATTACTCAGATATTACAACAATATATACATGCTATAAAGATTCCAGCAAAATAGAATATAAGGAAATCTGAAATAGCAAAAAAGCCCAAACCAAAAACAAACAAAAAAACTGTCTCCAGTCGAAAACTATGCATTGTTTAAAGCATACACTTTAGGATTATTTGATTCTAGCCTTTCATTGCCTTTGATTTATTTTATAACCCTGTAGATAGTAGAGAACTGATAGCAGTACAAAATAATTATTCTCACCTATGGGCATTCAAATGAATTCTGTCCAGTGGAGGGACAACATTCCCTACTCCCACCCTAGAAAAACCAGTTGTGCATCTATTTGCAAAGTCTTTGCAATATTCCTGATCTATAAATGTGTTTTCCTTTGGATTCCTTTGAGTCAGTTGTAACATCTGCCTGGTCGTCTCATTAATAATGTGTTTAAACAATCTTTAACATGTGTTCATTTTATACCTGTAGGGCAGTCATGATTTTTATCTTTTTTTAAAAAGTTGTCCTTAACCCTCCAACACTGTAGCTGGGAATGTAAATTGGTGCAGCCACTATGGAGAAGAGCATGCAGGTTCCTTACAAAACTAAAAATAGAACTACCATATGATCCAGCAATCCCACTTCTGGGCACATATCTGGAGAAAACATAATTCAAAAAGATACATGCACCCCAATGTTCACTGCAGCACTATTTACAACAGCCAAGCCATGGAAGTAACCTAAAAGTCCATTGACAGAGGAATGGATAAAGAAGATGTGGTACATATATACAATGGAATATTACTCAGCCATAAAACAAGAATGAAATAATGCCATTTGCAGCAACACGGATGGACCTAGAGATTATCATACGAAGTGAAGTAAGTCACACAAAGACAAATGCCATATCATATCATATATATGTGGAATCTAAAATATGATACAAATGAACTTATTTACAAAACATAAGCGGACTCACAGACATAGAAAACAAACTTATGGTTACCAAAGAGGAGAGGGAAAAGGGATAAATTAAGGATTCGGGATTAACAGATATACACTGTTATACATAAAACAGATAAACAAAAAGGACCTATTATATAAGCACAGGGAACTATATTCAATATCTTGTAATGTATGGAAAAGAACATAACGGAAAAGAATCTGAAAGGAATAGAGGTATATAAATATATGTAGAACTGAGTCACTTTGCTGTTTACCTGAAACACTGTAAATCAACTATACTTCAATAAAAATAAATAAATGAATGAATGAATGAATAAATAAATAAAAAGTTGTCCTTATAACAAGAAGTATAACAAAATAGAATAAAAAGTGGAAAGTCCCCTTCTTCTTCATCCCTTGGAAAACCGCTAATGACCTGGTAATCCAGGAGAGGAAGTTGGAGAAGGGATGGTGATCAAATGAGAGGTCATTCAGAGTGTGCTGCCCCTGGTCCTGGGCAGAGTCCACCACTACCCTAGAGGCTGCTCCCAAGCTTTGCTGCTTGCCTGGTTTTCTTTGGTGCAAGAATGCCAGGGTTCAGATCATGGCCCCAACACTCAAATCTCAGAGACTTGGTCCAAGTTCCTTAAATCTTCCATGCCTCCGTGTCCTCACATGAAAAAGGAGAATAGTAATACAACCTACCTGGTGGGGTTGTTGTAAAGATTAAATGAGTTATATTTGTAGATTACTTGAAATAGTGCCTGGCCTATTGGTAAAAGCAATTCTTAGCTAACACTATTTGTTATTGTCAGCCTGACTCAGTGGTCTATTTTCAGGCAAATTTCAATCTAAAACAGTATCACTGCTTCCCAATAAAGTAGTCATTGCTTAATCTTTCTCTTTGCTATTTCTTTTCGCCCACTCACTGTTTCTGATGGCCTCCTAGAAGCAAACCGTATGGGTGGATGGGTGAGGGGACACAGAGAGCAAAGAAGTAGAAGGTCAATGCCAGGAATCAGCAGAGCTGGCTGACAGCAGGAAAGCTGGCATATCTGTGGCATCAGATTTGAGGTGGGAGAGGAGGAAAATGTTGAAAATTTTGTTTGTCTCAAAACAGCCTATCAACCTCAGCCCTGTAGTTAGTGAGTTATTCCTACTAGTTAATTCATTTCACTGGAGGGATGATATTCTCTCCAGAAGACCCTGTTCAAATGTGGCAGAGCAAGTGGCGAGGCCATACGGAGTAATGGCTAATTCTGCCACCTCTGATGCTAGATTGTCCGTGTTTGATTCCCTGGTCTGCCATTCTCCAGCTGCGGTATCTTGCACAATGTACTGAAATTTCTTTACCCGACAGGGTTTTCAGGAGGAAGAAATGAGATGAGGAACATAAAGTGTCTGGACAGTTAACACTCAATAATCCAAGGGTGCACACAGTATGGGCTTAGAGAATGCCTAGTTCAGTGGTCCACGAGTTCCCATTGGAACCACCGGCGTTTATTGAAATACCAGGGCCCAGGCTGAATGGGAAACCCTGGGGCGGAGCAGACTTATTTTCCCAAGAGGGGGAGGGGCTACAAACAAGCCACAGTTGTCCCCTGCCTAAGCTGGCACTGTTGCACCAGAATGTTCCGTTGTTACCCTTGTGGTGCCAAAAATACCAAAAGGCTGAGTGATGTGGTGGGCAAGGCATGAGCTTTGGCATCACACAGGTCTGTGATGAAACTCAGGACCAGTCATTTGCTGGCCGTATGATTATGGTGAAGGCACTTCATCTCTCTGAGCCTGAGTGTCCCTGTCTGTGTAGTAGAGATCATTCGAGTCTTCTTTAAACTTGTGGAGACAATTAATTTAGGCCCAACGGTGCTTGGTGGTCAGTCAATGTCAGCATCACTTGTCTTTTCAGGATGGAGCCCTCATATCATTCAATACAAAGCCCCTCTGAGAAGTTGGGAAATAGAGCTTCTGGGAGCATGTTTGGTAGTAACTGAGCTGTTCAGGTATGCAGCTGGCCTTTAGCCATTGAATGGAACTGAATTTTCTGCAAGAGGAACATCTGTCAGGTCACTGGGCAGTGTTCCTGGTGGGTCACTGAGGATGGGTACCAGCTCAGAGGTGTCAGTAGTAGGGAAGCTGGGCAGGGCAGAGACAGGCAGAGGGGAGAGGTCCATTGGCTTCTTCCTTACTGAAAAACAAACTCCTGTCCATCTACGGAAGTTAAGAGCTTTCGTATCAGCCTGAGGGGTATTATCGCTCTGCCAGTGGAACAAAAACATCCCACCTGGGCTGCACCCTATGGAAGAGGGAGGCAAACTCTGTGTTTGTTGGTAGTGGACTTCCCCTTCACCCAACCACCCAAACAGGGGAAGAGTCTCTTTGATGGCTCCCTCCATTTGCTCCCTGAGTTACAGTCTTATGATGGAATGATATAATTCTCAGGATTAAATTCACAAAGAGATTCACACACATTACAACACAAAACCAATAACACACCAGAAAAGATTCTGAGGCTTAGTCAATGGAGAGAATAGACACCACATCACCTTCGTATCTCCCATCTCCCACCCCAGCACCCCAGCAGTGGTTCCCCATCTGTCCTGGGGAGGAGGAAGCCCTCAAAGGGGAGATCTCCTCCACTGTTCTTGGGGTCAGCTAGCTCAAGATATGGCCAATCTTACCGAGACCCTTCTAGCCACAAGACATTCTCAGGGGATATTGGGAATGGGGGCAGGGAGGGGAGACTGGAACTCAATTTCAGCTTTCTTTGCAGTTGTCTCTTTGTTGTTCACATTATGACTTTTCTTGCTTTGGGGCTCTTGTTGACACTTTGCCTTTATTCTGACCATTGTTGCCTCCTGCCCTGTTTCCAAGAGCACATGCACCCCATTTCTTTCCCAGGTGTGCAGCAGAAACATCCAGGAACCCCTACTGGAATGTGAGTTCCTTACCTGTCTTATTTGTCTTTACATCCCCAGCACTTAGCTCCGTACCTGGCACCAAGATGGTCCTCAGGCATGGATGCTGAGTCAGGGGAGCAGGTTGTTACTGTACTGCAAGTGAGATTCACTTAAGAGAAGGCTGGCTCTGTTACCTTTCTCTAAAAGCTGGCTCTGTCCATCTCTGGCTTGACTGGGCAGAGAGCAAAGGAGGGATGGGGGGATGAGACGAGCCAACAGCTTTCCAGCTCCTCCCCCAGGCCATGGGAAACACGTGGGATTTGGAATCTGATACCCGAATTCAAGAGACAGACCTTCTACTTACTAACTGCATGAAACTTGGGCCAATTACTTAAGCCCTCTGAACCTCAGTTTGTTTACTTCTTTCAAAGAAAATATAAGATTTTTCTTTCCTGCCCCACAAGCAAAGAAGTTGTACAATTAAAGAAATAAGTTTTACAAAAATGCTCTATAAAGAAGTATATGAATGACAGCTTTTATTCTTTGTAAAGTGTCCTCACTAGTGGGTTCAAAGTGTTGTGGTTCAACGGTATTAGGCACTTACTATGTGCTGGGCACTGGTCTAGGGGTTTCAGTGAGTCCACGGGTGAGAGGTGAGGAGAGCGCTCTGAAGGCAGCCCAAAGAAAGGGGCCATTCATAGACTGCACTCAGCCTGGGGGCGTCCTGGAGGTTTCTGTTGCTAAAGCGGCCCGGAGCCTTTCATCCTCTGGAGTCTGAGGCTGTAAATAACACCCGAGCCATTCTCATTCAGCTTCAGAAGGCCCCCAGGCTGAGTCTGTGAATGGCTGCCTTCTTTGGGCTGCCCCCATTTGCACCAGTGCCGGCCACCATCTCTGAGAATGTGGGGAAGTAACCGAATACAGTCTTTGCTGAAGCCACATTTGGATCACGGACATGTGTGACTTCAAGTATCAGCATCCATTCTAATAGTAGATGTTGTAGGAGGAAAAATTAATAGACAAATACAATATTTGATATTTTCCTCCTCTCCTAACTCAAATCAGATGCCACGGATATTCCCACTCCTCTGCTGACAGCTGGCCCCACTGATTCCTGGCATCTACCTCCGACTTCTTTGCTCTTTGTGTCTTCCCCTCATACAGTTTTGCTTCCAAGAGTCCACCAGAAACAGTGGATGGGTGACAAGAAATAGCAAAGAGAAAGATTAATAAGCTACCACTTTAAGGGAAGGGGGAGGGGCAATTCAGGGGTAGAGGGGTAACGGGTACAAACTATTAGGTATAAAATAAGCTACAAGGATACATTGTATAACACGGGGAATATAGCTGATATTTTATAACTATAAATGGAGTCTGACATTTAAAAATTATTCATTACTATATTGTACACCTGGAACTCATATAATATTGTACAGCAACGATACTTCAATTAAAAAGAAAAGAAACTACCACTTTATTGGGAAGCAGTGATACTACTTTAGATTAAAATTTGCCTGAAAATAGACCATTCAGTCAAACAGACAATAATAAAGTATATGTAAACACCAAACCCTCATGCACATTTTTATGCAAATACCCATGTGGCACTCCTGGGTATTTGGAGATGGTGTGAGAACACCCCAAGTATAGTCTTGTGGTTAAGAACTAGGTGTTGAAGTCCATCAGATGTAGGTGTTGAGCACAAGTTCTGCTGATTACTAGCTACATGACCTCAGGCAAGCTCCATGACCTCTTTGTGCCTCAGTTTCCTCCTCCATAAAATGGGAATAATGTAGTACCCACTTCTGGACAGGTTGTCAGGACAAAGTGAGTAAAGCACTGTAGACTTTCCTTCATAGTGGCCTGGAAGGAAACAGTGTCCCTAATGGGACCATTTCTCTTCTCTGCTTTCCTCAGTCGGTGTCAATGACTTGTCTTCTCCCCTCCCACACAAGGGCACCTGATTCAATGCAACCGCTTTCTCCTTCAAGGCAGGGAGCTATGTTCTTGGCTTTAAGACAGATTTCTTAAACTGTCTTCTGCAGTTACAATGACTCAGCCGTTGCTTAGGGATTTAATTAACTAGCGATAGGAGGCTTGAAAGAGACACACCTCTGGGGACTTTTCGCTCTGGTTGGCTTTCAGCAGGGTGAGAACAGAACATGAAGGAGCTTCCAGAACTTCACTGTCCAATATGGTAGCCACACTGGCTACTGAGCACTTGAAATGTGACTGTCCAAATTAAGATATGCTGTAAGTGTAAAATACACACCAGATTTTAAAGATTTGTATTAAAAAAGGAATATAAATGTCTCAATAATTCTTATATTTATTACATGTTGAAATGATAATATTTTTGACATATATGTTGACTGTTGTTAATGCAGTTACTAGAAAGTTTTAAATTACCTATGCGGCTATTTGATGGTGCTGTTCTAGAGTATTCATGATTTAATAATGACTTGATAATGTAGCAACACTTTTTTTCTTTTACAGTATGGTTTCATTTACATAAAGTTCAATACTACATTATATATCAATAGGCAATATTTACAAACAAACAAACAAACACAAGCAATATATCCAGGTATGTTACAGGCTTGGTCTCAATATAAACCATTTAAAAAGCATGACTTTCATGCAAATACAGAATAAATACTTAGATTTGTAACTTATTAATGAGGGAACCAGTTAAAAGGTAGAGCTGGCTCAAACAAGAATTAGAAGAACAGGATTATAAAATCCACCAGGAAAGACAAACTGAAATAACTTTCTGAGTTACAGACAAATCATTCAATGTTCAGCAGGGTAATAAAGCTAACCTTTATAATTATCAGCTCTATCAGACTGAAATATGCCTAGTATTGCACTGAAAGCACCCTGAGCTATCCTTTGTGGGTATCAATGCTATTAAGCATTTTTTATTATTATTTTATTTATTATTTTTATTTTTTGATCTTTATTGGAGTATACTAGCTTTACACTGTTGTGCCAGTTTCCGCTGTACAATAAAATAAATCAGCCATATTCATACATATATCCCCATATCCCCTGCCTCTTGAGCATCCCTGCCACCCTCCCTACCCTACCCTTCTAGGTCATCAGCAATCATCGAGTTGATTTCCCTGTGTTAGGCAGTGTGGCAACACTTTTTAAAAGTAACTTTAGGACTTCCTAGGTGGCGCAGTGGGTAAGAATCCTCCTGCCAATGCAGGGGACACGGGTTTGATCCCTGCCCCAGGAAGATACCACATGCCACGGAGCAACTAAGCCAGTGCGCCACAACTATTGAGCCTGTGATCTAGACCCCGTGAGCCACAACTATTGAGCCCATGTGCCGCAACTGCTTGAAGCCCACACGCCTGGAGCCCATGCTCTGCAACAAGAGAGGCCACCGCAATGAGAAGCCCGTGCACCACAAGGAAGAGTAGCCCCCGCTCACCGCAACTAGAGAAAGCCCGTGTGCAGCAACGAAGACCCAACATAGCCAATAAAAAAAAAAAAAAAGGAACTTTAACATAGATCTCCTTTTACTTTTAAGAGGTAGGTGCTGTTATAACCAATTTCAGATAAGGGGAGCAAGACCATACCCCATCCTGTGTTGACAATCAGTAGACCTGAGCAGATCTGAGCTGGGGGATAATCAGATGGAAGAACACTGACTTGGGAATCAAGAAGTCTGGCTTCTCGTCCTTGCTATACCACTAAATAGCTGTGTGACTTCAGGCAAATTACTGCCCCTCTCTGGACCTCAGGTTTTTATTTGAAAAATAAAGAGATTGGCTGGATTCAAATTGAAGAGTGGGAAGCTAGCAGCCTGTGGACCAAATATAGCCACAGATTTGTTTGTGTGCTTTGAGCAACCCAGTGCTTCCTAGTTTTTAATTTATATAGTTTTAGGTAGGGGTCAGGTGCTCTCCTATTGATAGGGCTCCTACCACTCCCCTTGGACTCTTACTCCACCATTTCACATACTTTTGTTACTTGCCTCAAAACCCTTGGCTGCAAATTTCAAACTCCAGATACAATTACCCCATGGAAGGATTGCCACTTGCTTCTGTTCACACTAATGCTGACCATTTTCTGAATGGGGAGTGGGGGAGGGCATGTCCTCAATGGTGATCACTAATCTACTCCAGGCCAAATTTTTGTCTCTCCTTCTAGTCTTTTTTTTTTTTTAAATGATGTTACCATCTTGAATTTCCAACAGAAACAGCACCATATCTTCCTGTAAGTTATAAATATTAAACTAGAAGGAAACTTAAAAATAATCCATTCAGGGTAAACTTTTCATTTTATAGATAAGGAAACCAAAAGAAATTTAGGGCATGTAATGCTTTTATATTTATCTGTGTGAGAGATTTTATCATCTGTTTTGGAAGGTAAGATAAAGAAAATAAGAAAAAAAGATAAAATAGAGTTATTTTTTTAATTTAAATCTGTATTGGAAGGTAAGATTAAAAAATAAGAAAAAAAGATAAAAAATAGTTATTTTTTAAATTTAAATCTTATACTTATTTGCAATTCCTTTACATGAAATCCAGGTAGAATGTTCTTTTTCTTCTTCTTCTTCTTTAAAAAAAAAAAAAAACACAAAAATTCAATGGGATGACTAGCTGGAGGAAAAAAAAAAAGTGGGGTATAGAACTGCTTCCCTTTCCTTGTGATTATGCTATATAAAACCTGTAACAAAAAATAGGTAAATGTAACCCATGCAATGAAAGTGAATAGCTAAAGGATTTTAGAGCACTGAAAGAAGTCTTTTTGCAAGCATAATAGCAATTTGGATGTGAGCTACGGCTTTTGCATATTAAACACACGTCTTTGTCTCTTTCACCTAAGTAGTGTGAGAAAGCAAAATCTGATTTGATGGGGGAAAAAGAAAAGACCATAAATAAAAGGGTGTGTTGTTTCCTGAGGGACAATCTTCCTAATGGCCTTCTGCCCAGAAGCCTTTTCTTCTTAGCTAAACCACGTGACCAGGATAAGTTGAGTAACCATACGGAGACCCCAGACAGAAGGTCGAGAGAGACTGCAAAGTTGATCAATGCCTTCAGGGTCCAGGTGTCAGCCAGTCCTGACCCTGAGGCTGGTCAATGTCACTGTTGGGTAAACATAGAAACTCCACATGTGATCTTTGTCAGGAGAAACTCCAGGTCAGTGATGGGGGAGATCCTTCCCAAAGTTAGATAGTCACAGACACCCCAGAAGTGTCTGGAGGTATGATCACCCCGCCCCCCAACACAAGTCCCAGTGATCACTTGCCTGGAGAGAAGTCTACCTTGGGTACATGCCAGATTCAGGCAAGGAACAGCTCCTTGTATGTTTCCTAAAAACACTGCTGCCCATCACAGCCATGACCTCTACCCTCAGGAAGCCAATGTCCAAACAAGGGAAAAGACAGATCTATTTTTCATCCACAGAAATATAAAAAGGTAAGTGCTAGAGGTTGTGTTAAGGATTCGAGAAGAGGTGAAAGCAAAAAACAGACTTTGAAAAGGGTGGAAGCCAAACCAATCAACTCAAGGTCAAGAAAAGATGAAAATTAATAGTAAATTGCTTTGGGGAGATATAAGTTTTCTTATATCTGTTCATTTCTTCCTCTGCTTTTAGACTTCCTGGGCAGCAGGCCCTTAATTCTCTGTCTGTTTCTCCAACAATTTATTTATTCTTTCAAGGTGCATCAAGAATCCCACTTCTCCCTTTAAGCTTTTTCTAACCCTCCAACCATAGAGTTTCTTACTCTACTATCTGTATTGTTCATTTGCCACTTAACTATGGCTTGAACTACTCTAAATATATATGTGTACCTCACTTTCCTGATGGGCTGTAGACCCTTCACAGGCAGAGCTGTGTGGGTGAGAGTGTCTAGCTGAGCTGAGCACAGAGCTCTAGAGAGAAGCCCAGGGAAGCAGCTATCAGCCATGGCCCGGGAGCTCCCTGCTTCCCCTTCCTAGCATGCCCTGGGACACTGTGCATTTAGCTGACGCTCCGCCTGGCTCCCTTCTGGACCAAACAGGAACCTCTTCTTTCCTCACTACAAGGCCGAGAGAACCAAAGAGATCTTCATCTTTTTGTTCAAAACCTAAAGTATCAGGGAAACAGAAAGCATTATCAGCTATTCAGGGAAGTTTATGATAGCCATTCCTATTATCCAGATTATTAAGGTTTTCTTAGAAAACCAAGCTTTTCCCCATGGAACAAACCTAGACCATTAAAAGAAAAAAAGGAGGCAAAGAAACACTTTTCACAGATTCTTTCTGGATGTTGTTACCAGGTATCTGAGGACTTTTTTTTTTTAAACAGATATGTATATGTCGGGTTTACACAGTCCACAAGTTAAATGCAGGCAGGTCCATAAAACAAGCATTAGCAATAAAAATATAGTCCATACTTAACTGTACACTTAAAATGGTTAAGATGATAGATTTGATGTTGTGTATTTTACCACAATTAAAAATTGAAAAAGAATACAGTTTGTGTATAGTACCAACCACTAAAATAAGAGTAGCAAGTTGCAAATGGAACATATGAGGGTACAAGCTAAGGCGGGAAATGGGCTAAGCTATTTTAGCTTAATTTTAGGGCAAGTGCAGTTGATAACCATGATATACCACAAGTTAGGTAAGGCAGAAAATGACCACTAAAAACTTCACTGTGGAACAGAGGTAGGCATTTGTTAAGAAATTAAAATTGTATTTGGAATGCAAACGGTATTGAATATATAACTAAGTGCTATACTCATTAGCTGTCTGTTTTCTATTTATATAATTCTTTGCCTTCAAAAACAACTATGAGGTGGAGCCGAGATCTACAGTATTATATGGTTAAATGTGTAACTTCATCCTTTTTCCCCTAAGTTAAAAGTCAGAACGTGCCAAGAACATAAAATTCCAGCCGGACAAATGAGGTAAGGAACAAAGGAAGGAAACAGCCACTTTGGCCGGCGTCTTTGATGGGCACATCTGCAGAGAAAGTACAACACTGGAGGCGGACTCTCCCTGCTCAAAACTCTTTTAAAAAAGCTTCCTCATTGTTTATTGCAGCATTTCTCAAACATGTCTGACTTTGGGACACTTTATATATAATATATTGAGAAAAATACCAGGAGGAGCTTGTGAACTACATCATAATGATGACAACAGATAGCATCCATTGATACTTACATACCAACACTGTCCTAAGCACTTTATACACACTGACTCACTTAATTCTCAGAGAAACTTGCAAGGCAGGTATTGTGAATACAGTCAGCCCTCTGTTTCTGAAGTTCCATTTCCAAGGATTCAACCTACCTTGGATGAAAATACTCAAGAAAAAAAATTCCAGGAAGTTCAAAAAAGCAAAACTTGAATTTGTTCCTTGTTGGCAACTCTTTCCGTAGTGTTTACATTGTATTTACAATTATTCTATAGCATTTACATTGTATTAGGTATTATAAGTCATCTAGGGATGATTTAAAGTATATGAGAGGATGTGTGTATTATATGTAAATACTACACCATTTTATATAAGGGAGTAGAACAACCTTGGATTTTGGTATCTGTGGGGGACCTGGAACCAATTCCCCTCAGATACTGGATACTGAGGGCCAACTATATCTCCCATTTTACAAATGAGGAAACAGAGGCACAGACAGTCACAGAGTAAATTGTTCAAGGTCACAGAGGTAGTGAGGAGTAAGGTCAGGATGTGAACCAAGGTAGTTTGACACCAGAGCCTGGAGACCTTAACTACTATTGTGGACTAAATGACAGTGTGCCCCCAAAATGTGTATGTTGAAGTTCTAAACTCAATGTGATGGTATTTGGAGATGGAGCCTTTGGGAGGTAACTAGGTTTAGATGAGGTCATGAGGGTGGGGTCCCCATGATTGGATTAGTGCCCTTATAAGAAGAGACACAAGAGAAAAACTTCTCTCTCTCTCCACAAAGAAGAGGTCATGTGAGCATACAACAAGACTGAGGTCACCTACAACAAGAAAAGAGACCTCAGAATGAAATCTACCCTTGCTGACACCTTGATCTTGGACTGCCAGCCTCCAGAACTGTGAGAAATAAATTTCTGTTGTTTAAGCCACTCAGTCTATATGGTATTTTGTTATGGCAACCTGAGCAGACTAAGACACTCACTATACTACCACCTCCTCCTGCCCAGCACAGAATTTTGAGGAATGGTGTGTGTTTAGGCCACAATAAACATGGAATAGCATAACAATGAATGCTGAAATCCCAGGGTGCCCAATGAGAGATGATTGTTTATTGGTAAGTGTTGCTGCCTCCCTTAAGTTTCCAAAGCAGATGTGCAGTGCTTTGCACACCATGCTTGTATAGACACACTATTTCTAAAGGGAAGTGGACACTATAGGGGAAAAAAAACCCATATAAGTGTTTTTAGTCTCTTTTTAAAAAAATAGGTTTTAATTTTTAGAACACTTTTAGATTTATAGAAACATTGCAGAGATAGTATGATACATTTGTTACAATTAATGAAACAATACCGATACATTGTTATTAACTGAAGTCCATACTTGATTCAGATTTCCTTAGTTTTTATCTAATGTCCTTTTTGTGTTCCAGAATGTCATCTAGAATGCCACATTACATTTAGCTGTCATGTCTCCTCAGGCTCCTCTTGACTATGACAGGTTCTCAGGCTTTCTTATTTTTGATGACCCTGATAATTTTGAGACATACTAGTCAGGTATTCTGTAGACTGTTTCTCCATTGGGATTTGTCTGATGTTTTTCTCACGACTAGACTGGGATTATGGATTTTTTTTTTTTTTTATTAACTGTGTTGGGTCTCCTTTTGGCTGTGAGTGGGCTTTCCTTAGTTGCTGTGAGCGGGGGCCACCCTTCGCTGCGGCACGCGGGCTTCTCATTGCCGTGGCTTCTCTTGTTGCGGAGCATGGGCTCTAGGCGCATGGGCTCTAGGTGCATGGGCCTCAGCAGTTGCAGCACATGGGCTCAGCAGTTGTGGCTCACGGGTTTCAAAGTGCAGGCTCAGCAGTTGTGGTGCACGGGCCGAGCTGCTCCGCAGCATGTGGGATCTTCCTGGAGCAGGGATCGAACCTGTGTCCCCTGCATTGGCAGGCGGATTCTCAACCACTGTGCCACCTAGGAAGCCCTGGGATTATGGATTTTTAAGAAGAAGATGACAGCCATAAAGTGCCATTTTCATCACATCATATCAAGGGTACACACTATCAATGTGACATCACTGTTGATGTTGACCTTGATCACCTGGCTGAGATCATGTTTGCCAAGTTTCTTTACTGCAAATTTACTCCTTATCCCCCTTCCCATAATGTTCTCTTTGGAAGGAAATCTCTGCACCTAAGGGGTGGGGAGTTGTGTTCTCCCTCCTTCTGGGTGGAGTATCAACATAAATCACTTGGAATTCTTCTGCATGGGAGACTTGTCTCTTCTCCTCTGTTTATGCATTTCTTCACAATTTCTTTCCTCCTTCTTCTCACCCTTCCTCTTATTCTTCCTCTTCAAACTTTATTTTTAGAGCACTCTAAAGTTCACAGCAAAAATGAGCTGGAAGTAGAGATGTTTTCCATACACTCCCCCAGCTGCCCTGACAGGCTCCCCATTATCAACACCCCCAACCAGAGTGGTAGATTTGTTACAAATGATGAACCTACATTGACAAATTATAATCACCTAAAGCCCACAGTTTATATTAGGACTCGCTCTTGGTGTTGCACATTCTATGGGTTTTGACAAGTGTACAGTGACATGTATCCACCACTGCAGTATCATACAGAATAGTTTCACTGCCCTAACAATCCTCTGTGCTCTGCCTATTTATCTGTCCCCCACCACACCCTTTGGAGCCACTGACCTTTCTACTGTCTCCATGCTTTTCTGGCATGTCATCTCGTTGTAATCATACAGTCTGTGGTCTTTGCAGATTGGCTTCTTTCACTTAGTAATATGCATGTAAAATTCCTCAATGTCTTTTCATGGCTTGATAACTCATTTCTTTGTGTGTGTGTGTGTGTGTGTGTGTGTGTGTGTGTGTGTGTGTGGTGCACGGGCTTAGTTGCTCCGTGGCATGTGGGATCTTCCTGGAGCAGGGACCGAAACTATGTCCCCTGCTTTGGCAGGCAGATTCTTTTTTTTTTTTTTTTTTTTTGGGACAAATGTACTAACTTTTTTTTTTTTTGAAAAGGTACATGTTATCAACTCTATTTTTGTTGCAGATATCTTTTTTTTTTTTTACACCAGGTTCAATCAACTGTTTTTATACACATATCCCCTTATTCCCTCCCTTCCTTGACGCCCCCCCCTCAAGTCCCCCCCACCCTCCCTGCCCCAGTCCTCTAAGGCATCTTCCATCCTCCAGTTGGACTCCCTTTGTTATACAACAACTTCCCACTGACTATTTTACAGTTGGTAGTATATATATGTCTGTGCTACTCTCTCGCTTCGTCTCAGTTTCCCCTTCACCCCCTGCCCCCTCCCATACCTCGAGTTCTCCAGTCCATTCTCTGTATCTGCTTCCTTGTTCTGGTCACTGAGTTCATCAGTACCATTTTTAGATTCCGTATATGTGAGTTAGCATACAATATTTGTCCTTCTCTTTCTGATTTACTTCACTATGTATGACAGATTGTAGTTCTATCCACCTCATTACATATAGCTCCATCTCATCCCTTTTTATAGCTGAGTAATATTCCATTGTATATATATCCCACATCTTCTGTATCCATTCATTTGTTGATGGGCATTTAGGTTGCTTCCATGTCCTGGCTATTGTAAAGAGTGCTGCAGTAAACATTATGGTACAAGTTTCTTTTGGGATTATGGTTTTCTTTGGGTATATGCCCAGGAGTGGGATTACTGGATCATATGGTAGTTCTATTTGTAGTTTTTTAAGGAACCTCCAAATTGTTTTCCATAGTGGCTGTACCAACTTACAGTCCCACCAACAGTGCAGGAGAGTTCCCTTTTCTCCACACCCTCTCCAACATTTGTTCTTTCCAGACTTTGTGATGATGGCCATTCTGATTGGTGTGAGGTGATACCTCATTGTGGCTTTGACTTGCATTTCTCTGATGATGAGTGATGTTGAGCATCTTTTCATGTGTTTGTTGCCCATCTGTATGTCTTCTTTGGAGAAATGTCTATTTAGGTCTTCTGCCCATTTGTGGATTGGGTTATTTGCTTTTTTGGTATGAAGCTGCATGAGCTGCTTGTATATTTTGGAGGTTAATCCTTTGTCCGTTGTTTCATAGGCAATTATTTTTTCCCATTCTGAGGGTTGCCTTTTAGTCTTGTTTATGGTTTCTTTTGCTGTGCAAAAGCTTTTAAGTTTCATGAGGTCCCATTCGTTTATTCTTGATTTTATTTCCATGATTCTAGGAGGTGGGTCAAAAAGGATGTTGCTTTGATGTATGTCAAAGAGTGTTCTGCCTATGTTTTCCTCTAGGAGTTTGATAGTGTCTGGCCTTACATGTAGGTCTTTAATCCATTTGGAGTTTATTTTTGTGTATGGTGTTAGGAAGTGTTCGAATTTCATTCTTTTACATGTTGCTGTCCAATTTTCCCAGCACCACTTATTGAAGAGGCTGTCTTTTTTCCATTGCATACTCGTGCCTCCTTTGTCAAAGATAAGGTGCCCATATGTGTTTGGGCTTACTTCTGAGTTCTCTATTCTATTCCATTGATCATCCTTTCTATTTTTGTGCCAGTACCATACTGTCTTGATCACTATGGCCTTGTAGTATAGTTTGAAGTCAGGAAGCCTGATTCCACCAACTCCATTTTTCCTTCTCAAGATGGCTTTGGCTATTCGGGGTCTTTTGCATTTCCATACAAATCGTAAGATTTCTTGCTCTAGTTCTGTGAAAAATTTGGCAGGCAGATTCTTAACCACTGCGCCACCTAGGAAGCCCTAAATGGGTTTTTTGTTTTTTCATTTCTTTTTAGTATAATAATATTCCATTGTTTGGACATACCACAGTTTATTTATCCATCTATCTAATGAAAACATCTTGGTCGTTTCTGAATTTTGGCAATTATGAATAAAGCTGCTATAAATATCCATGTGCAGCTTTTTGTGTGGGCATAAGTTTTTCAGTTCATTTAGGCGAATAGCAAAGAGCAAAATGGCTGGGTCATATCATAAGAGTATGTTTGGTTTTATAAGAAACTGCCAAACTGTCTTCCAAAGTGGCTGTACCATTTTGCATTCCCACCAGCAATGAATGAGAATTCTTATTGCTCCATATCCAGGCCAATATTTGACCATTCTAATAGGCGTGTAGTGGTATCTCATTGTTGTCTTAATTTTCAAATTCTGTAATGACATATGACATTGAACATCTTTTCATATGCTTACTTGCCATCTGTATGTCTTCTTTGGTGAAGTGTCTGTTCAGGTTTTTTGTTCATTTTTAATCAGGCTGTTTGTTTTCTTATTGCTGGCTTTTAAGAGTTCTTTGTATGTTTTGGATAACAGTCTTTTATCAGGTGTATCTCTTGCAAATATTTTCTCCTAGTCTGTGGCTTGTCTTATTCTCTTGACATTGTCTTCACAGAACAGAAGTTTCTAATTTTTTTTTCTTCAGCTCTTTATTGCAGTATAATTGCTTTACAATGTTGTGCCAGTATATACTGTACAACAAAGTGAATCAGCTGTATTTATACATATATCTCCATATCCCCTCCCTCTTGAGCCTCCCTCCCACCCTCCCTATCCCACCCTTCTAGGTCATCACCAAGCATCGAGTCCATCTCCCTGTGCTATGCAATTTTGATCAAATCCAGCACATCAGTTACTTCTTTCATAAATCATGCCTTTGGTGTTGTATCTAAGAAGTCATTGCCATGTCTAGGTTTTCTCCTATGTTATCTTCTAGGAGTTTGATGGTTTTGTATTTTACTCTTAGGTCTATGATATTTTGAGGTTTGTGTTTTTACTCGTAGGTAAACATCCTAGTAACCTCTATGGTACAAAGATGTCTGCAGAGCGGTTTGGGAAATGTTGATCCTTCCTTCCTTCCTTCCTTTCTTTCTTTCTTTCTTTCTTTCTTTCTTTCTTTCTTTCTTTCTTTCTTTCTTTCTTTCTTTCTTTCTTTCTTTCTTTTCTTTTTTTCGGCTGTATTTTTTGTTGCTGTGCGCGGGCTTTCTCTAGTTGTGGTGAGCAGGGCTACTCTTTGTTGTGGTGTGTAGGCTTCTCAATGCAGTGGCTTCTCTTGCAGTGGAGCACAGGCTCTAGGCGCTTGGGCTTCAGTAGTTGCAGCAGATGGGCTCAGTAGTTGTGGCTCGAGGGCTCTAGAGCACAGGCTCAGTAGTTGAGGCGCAGGGGCTTAGTGGGCATGTAAGATCTTCCCAGACCAGGGATCGAACCCGTGTCCCCTGTATTGGCCGGCAGATTCTTAACCACTGCACCACCAGGGAAGTCCCGGAAAATGTTGATCTTCTAAATAAAGACCCTCCATAGTCGTGTCCCTCTCATCTCTGCAGACTTGGCCCCTGGAACTTTCTCTACACATTCAGTCTTCTGGCCAGACTGAGCTACAGGCTGCTCTTTTCCACCTCATTTCCACCAAAATGGCCACGTCTCAAAACCCCTTCATCCCAGAAGTTACAGCTCTCACACTGAAACTTTCTTGGCTGCAGTAATGTCTGTCTCTTCTGGGCTAACAGGATACTCAACCTATAACTCTGTTAATAGCACTTTTCAAATTATATAATGATAGGTTCTTGCTCTGTTTTTGCTCTACCTTCTAGAATCTGTTTTTTTCCTTTATAACCCTCCTTTTCTAGTGCTGAGGCATATTTCCTCCTTTTCATCACCAGCTGGATAGGTGGGCCACAGAGACGTTTTATTCAGGTACAGCCCTGCCTGGGAACCAGTCGATGTGAGCAGGGTCACTTGGGCCTCCCACAGATCTGTGTATTTGGGGTACAACTAAAACATTTGTGGGACACAAGCAAAAGCCCACATGGAGTCCCATGCACCTATGTCTAAATATTTAAAAGTTATGAATCAAGAGTAAACTGTTAAATAAAATGTTTTATTCTCCTACTTTGACAAGTGTACCTTCATAATGATCTGGAAGGGCTATTTCACATGCAGAATTCTTGAACTCCTTGGAGTTCAGTGCTGGAATGGAGTGGCTCAGGAAAAGACTCCCATCCCCCCTCATCTGTCTCCACCTCTCTTACTACTCCTGGCTCTCTCTGAGGGGCCTCATGAGCAAGGCCATGGGTTCTTCAGCCTTGTGGTCCAACCTCTGTCCACATCCCCTGCAAACAGCTGCCCCGAAGCCATCTTTCAGGCCCTCAGATCTCATACCAGCAGTGACATTGGCCCCGGAAGCTTGATCTGGGGAAAAGTCCACACAGGCCCTGGAGGCAGGATCAGGAAAGGCCATCTGTGCAGAGGATTCAGGCATCCCTGCTCCCTGGAGCATGGTCTCGAAGAGGAGGTGGGCTCCGGTGGCCACATCTCCTTGGCCCTGAGGACTCCTCCTCCAGTGAGGAGAGACACAGCTGAAGGAAGCACATTTCTCAGACTTTCATGTGCAGGTGAATCACCTGGGATCTGATTTAGTAGGTCTGGGGTGGGGGCTGAGATTCTGCATTTCTAACAAGCTCCTGGGCGATGCCAATGCTGTGGTATAACGCCCATGCTTTGACTAGTAAAGCTCTAAAGCACAGGCCCAAGGCAGGGATCCCTCATCCCTGGGCTGACCAACACCTTAAACAAGAAAGGATATACCTGACATTAATTTAATCACTTCCATGGGTAAATTACCAGTAGAACTTAGTACACATTTATTACACAAAAATAATGTAGGTGTAATACAAATTTGTAGCATTAATGCCCACTGGGGGAGTTCTTTAGTCTAGCAGGGCCAAGTGAGTGTTACAGTTTTTGGCCCTAACAGTTGTCGTTTTCTCCCCCTTCTTGCACGCTTGACCACGTGCTGTGTGTGGCCAGCCCAGCGTCCCTCACTGACCAGTTACTGGCATTTCTATTAGAGCTTTGCTGTCCCTTCAGCAGACTCTTACAAACGTATTTCTTACTCTTCCTCAACATTTACCCCACCTTTTTCTCTTGTGCTTCCCTACACTCTCAGCACATTTCCTCTGGCGGTTTTTCCAGCAGAATTGCTACTTCTCTAGGTCCTTTCGCCCTTTGCCCTCGGCCCTCAAGCCCACTCTTCTGAGTCACGCTGCTTGTCCTGCAGCTGCTGCCTCCTGTCCCCAAGCTCCCTGAGGTGCTCGCTTTCCTGTTACTGGAAAGCGCCATCCTGAGGCCTGCCTTCTGGCGTGGGGAGGCCTCTTCAGCCAATTCCATGCAGCAAGAGAAGCTATTTCTGCCTTTCGGAAACCTCATCACTGGGGCAGGAAGTGACCAACTTCCTGGCAAAGCGTTCCCAAGAATGTCTTCCCAAAGGGAAAAAAGAGAAAACATATCTCTGACGTACATGGATGGTTTCCTCACTTTTAACTGGCCCTGCCCCAGCCCAGCGATGTGGCTCAAGGCTGATGAACTTCTGCTGGTGACAGAAGCCCACCCCGTGTGACCCACTCAGACTCAGGGCATTGGATGTGGCAGGTGTTAAGTGAGCCCGGACTGAACCAAGCTCAGCTTCCTGGGGCTGCAACCCCATTTCCAATTTACCCTCTGCTGCTGTTACTCTGCTGCTGTTACTCCTTTCAAGGGGAAACAAATCTTAGTTATTGCGTAAAGTTAATTTTTTTGCTAGGATTCACGTATGTCAGAATGCTGAGTCAAGCAGATCATACCACGGGGTACTGAGAGAGATGTAAACTTTCTTCTAGAGAGAGGAATGGTGTAGCATGGGACCAGAACACACACCTCCCCCACTCTGACCATTCCTCCCCGCCAAACCCCCGGAAAACAAAAAACAAAGAAAAAAAAAAGTTCTGTGTTGACTGGAACACATGAGAACATTGTCTTAGGATTATGTAAGAGATGACTTTAGGGGGCAATAAACAAGCTCTTTCCAAACGGTGACAGGTTGATATAAATGGACCCCAAACCAGTACTCTCTCTTCAATGGTGAATACTGTGAGGGCTTGTTAGACTCTAGCAATGACTGCAGGTGAACTCACTGCTGACTTTGGTGTCATTTTGAATTACAATAATAATAATAATTGTTTTCAAATATTCCATCCCAAATTCTAGTAGTCAAAGATGTGCCTCCAGGTTAAGAACCACCACCCTACTACCCTCTAGGACTCAACAGGACAAGCCCCACGGGCAAAATGAAACAGGAGGGTCAGTCCTCTTCCTGCTACCAGCTTCTTGCCCACCATTGCCGGTTCTACTTTAACGCAGAAAACTTAACTGTTCCATAGTTCTTTCTACAAGGGTTAGTAGCTCCGAGGTTCAGCTAATCTATTTAACTGGTCCGTGCTAACATGCAAATGGAAGTGGGCCCCCCACTCCAGTCCATGCACGTTTTCATGGTGGTCTCAGAAAACCGCACCTCTCTAGTGCCTGAGAGGACAGAAGATGGACACGTGAGGAAACCTCGGTGGGAGAGAGACTTCCACACAGACGTGGTCTTGGGACCCCCTTGTTCCACCCTGCCGCACCGGTCTCCTCCTCTGCAAGTGGTGCTCACTGCTACCATGTGCCTCATGGGCTGGCGGATTGACAGACTTTCCTGGATGACAGTGAAGTTCCAAGGGTGTTTTCCGTAGTGGTGTCCTTTAGGATAAGGTTCAGGAAGGCTGTCCTGGGAAAGTGCCTGGTGCAGCCATGATTCACATGATAACTCCCTTTCCACAAGAGAGCCGGAAGCTGAACCAACTGGCTTTCCTCCCCCGAAATCAGGAGGTTGGGAAATGTATCATATACTTGTGTTGACTGGAAAGTTTAAGCTGTATGTTTTCTTTTCTTTTTTTTTTTTAAATTAATTTTATTTATTTATTTGCTGCATTGGGTCTTCGTTGCTGCCTGGGCAGCAATGGCCAGGGGGGCTACTCTTCGTTGTGGTGCGTGTGCTTCTCATTGCTGTGTCTTCTTTCGTTGCAGAGCACAGGAGCTAGGCGCACAGGCTTCAGTAGTTGTGGCACATGGGCTCAATTGTTGTGGCTTGTGGCTCTAGAGCACAGGCTCAGTAGTTGTGGCGCAGGGGCCCAGTTTGCTCCATGGCACGTGGGATCTTCCCAGCCCAGGGATTGAACCTGTGTCCCCTGCACTGGCAGGCGGATTCTTTACCACTGCATCACCTGGGAAGCCCTAAGCTGTATGTTTTCTATGTGTCCCATTTGTTCTTCATCTCTTTTCTCCTTTGTCTTCTTTTGGATTTATTGAACTTTTTTTTTTTAATGATTCCATTTTATTTCCACTATTAGCTGTATGTATCTCTTAAAATTTTTTGGTGGTTGCTCTCTGTGGTTTACAACCTTATCACAGTCTACCTTCAAATAATTTTATAGTTTTATGTCACTTCACATATGGTGAAAGAAACTTACAGACGTGCTCTTCCATTCCCTCCCTCTTGGGCTATTGTCATACATTTTACTCCAACATATGCTATACACCGAAGACACACTGCAATTATTTTTGTATCAATCAATGATCTTTTAAAGAGATTTAAAAGCAAGAATATCTTCTTTTCTATTTAGCCTACTATTTATCACTTCTGGTGCCCTTTATTCCTTCGTGTAGATCCGAATTTCCATCACCTTCTGCATGAAGAACTTCCTCCTTTAACATTTCCTCTAGTGCAGGTCTCCTGGCAACAAACTCTTTTGATTTTCTTTGTCTGAAAAGGCATTTATTTTCCTTTCCTTTCTGAAAGATATTTTCATATGGTATAGAAATCAAGTTTTATTTTCAGTGAAGATGTTGTTCCACTCTCTCTAACTTGCCAAGTTTCCGACAAGAAGAATGCTATCATTCTTATCTTTGCCTCTCTGAATGTTCTGTTTTGTCCTCTGACAACTTTTACGAATTTAATTTTTATCACTAGTTTTCTGCAATTTGGTTATGATGTGCCCTGATGTGGTTTTCTTTAGGTTTATTCTGCTAGGAGTTTATTGAGCTTCTTTTATTTGTGAGTTGATAGTTTTCACCAATTTGGGGAATATTTCAGCCATTATTTTTTTCAGTTTTTTCTCTCTCCCCTCCTCTCCCGGGACTCAAATTTACTAGATATTGTCTCACAGGTAACTGAAGCTTTTTTTTTTCTCCTTTATCTTTTTTCTTTGGACAGTTTCTATTGCCATGTTTTCAAGTCTGTATCTTTTTTTCTGTGTTATCTGATTTGCTCTTAATCCCATGCAGTATATATACTTTTAAATTAATTAATTAACTAATTAATTAATTTGCTGCATTGGGTCTTTGTTGCTGCACACGGGCTTTCTCTAGTTGCAGAGAGCGGGAGCTACTCTTTGTTGTGGTGTGTGGGTTTCTCATTACGGTGGCTTCTGTTGAAGGTCTAGGTGTGCAGGCTTCAGTAGTTGTGGCACATGGGCTCAGCAGTTGTGGCTTGCAGGTTCTAAAGTGCAGGCTCAGTAGTTGTCACACACGGGCTTAGTTGCTCCATGGCACATGGGATCTTCCTGGACCAGAGATCAAACGCATGTCATCTGCATTGGCAGGCAGGTTCTTAACCACTGCACCACCTGGGAAGCCCCCATGCAATATATTTTTCATTTCAAATATTATATTTTTCACCTCTAGGACTTTCATTTGGATCTTTTTTGGGTCTCCCATTTCTCCCTCCATTGTCTTTATGTTTTCTTCTACCTTCCTCAGCATGTGGAGTATGTTCTAGTATTCTGGTCTCCTCAATTCCGACATCTCTGTCATTTTTAGGGCGGGTTCTACAGATTGATTTTTCTCCTGGTTATGGGTACAATTTTCCTATTTTGATGAATATGTGGCAAGCTTTGCTTGGTTGTAGGATATTGTGAATTGCACATTTTTGGGTACTGGGTTTTATTGTCATCCTGCGAATGGTGCTCTGCGTGGTTCTGACACAGAGTTTGTTTACTTAGAGTCAGATTCATTCCTGCACAGTGTGCTATGGTCTCGCTAGGTGGGTGCTATGCCACAGTGAGTCTAGGGCTGATCAGGTCCCACTACTCTGACAATGTCTTTCTGAGGACCCTACCTGATGCCCTGTGTATCATGAGGTCTTTCCACTCTGGTTAATGGGAAGAGAATTCCATGAGCTCCAGGAATTTGGGCGGGCTCTTGATGCCCACTGTTTTGTGTGTCCCCCTTTTTACCCCTCCCCTCCCAGCTTCGTGCCATTTTCTTTCACACATGTTTTCTCTCAACCAGAGAGCTGATGTGCAGACCTTCAGAGCTCTCCCTCTGGGCAGGTCCCTCCTCTCTGATGCTGCCTCTACAAACTCCAGCTATCTCAGCTTCCCTGAACTCCCCTGTCTCAGTTCAGCGCGACCACCAGGCTCTGTTTGCGTTCCCCCTCTTCACGCTGCAGCCTAGGAACTGCCTCCAGCTAGTAAGGTGAAGCAATCATAGGACTGATCTTATTTTTCTCCCCCTTCTCTCAGGGACCACGGTCCTGTGCTGACTGTTGTCCAAAGTCTGAAAACTACTATGCCATAGTTTGTTCAGATTTTTAGTTGTTTAAGGTAAGAGAGTAAATCTCTGGAGCCCCTGTTACTCCATCATGGCCAGAAGCAGAACATCTCTCAATGCAGATTAATGATATAACATATGCATTTAACATCATGGTGTTTTTGCTTAACAGTAGATATTTGTCATTTTAAAAATTGTGTTGCATAATTTTGGTAAACATCATTTTAATCCATGTATACATTCCTTCACTTACCAAACAGCCATTGATTGAGTAACTCCTATGCTCCAGGCTCTGGATAAAGCAGATAAGATCGCCACTCTCCCAAAGCTTTTACACTGGAGGAAGGAAGACAGGTAAAAGATAAATAAACCATGGAGAGATAAGAGCTAGAAAACAGGGTGATGTGTTAGAGAGTGACAAGGGCAGCTACTGAAGATGGGAGTTTAGGGAAGTCCTCTTGGAAAGTGTGATGTGGGATCTAAGTCCTGAATGATTTCAGGAGCAGCCATGTGCAGAGTGTTCCAGGCAGAGGCGAGGGAAGTGCACGAGCACCAGGAAAGTAGCAAGCCTGGTGCATTGGAGGAACAGAGAGGAGACGGGTTTGATTAGCGTATAGTGAGTAAGGGGGAGAGAGAGGTACCAGATAAACTCAGGGAGGTAGACGGGCGGTGGGAGTGGGGGGGTGGGGGAGGGCAGGCTCTGAGGGGCAAAGAATGCCGTACAAATGCAAAATTTATTTACTTAATTATATCATTACATAATTACTGACTTCCTTGTTCCTGTCCTGTGAAACTTAAGATTTTTGCATTTTACGTTGTATCCTAAATAACACTGCAATAAAAACCTTTGTTCCCCGCCTATACTTAATTTCAATATGGCAGAACTCCAAGACTGGAATTAAAGGGTCAGGGGGTAGGTAGCGGAAGCTGATGGTGCCCTTGGGGTCCGTTTTATGGCCAGGGGTGTCCATTCTCAGCTGCTGGGATGCTGCTGACACCTCATACCTTGGACAACTGGAGCCACCTCCCCACATGCCTGGGAATGACCCCCCTCCAAGCCCACAGCCAGCGGCTGACTGGTGTGCGGATACAAAAGCACCCACCTCCTGGCCTCAGTGCAGGACAGACTCCGTGCTGCTATGTATACTCCAGAGCTCCTGGAAGGGCCAGGTGGAGGCCGCGAGTCTCCTAAAGTCACATTCCAGCTTAGCTTTTCCCCCTCCTTACCCTGCTCCCCTCCCTCCCTTAGATTTCTTCTAGGGCACTCCCTCCAAAAGTCACCTGCACAGGAATCTCTGCAACAGGCTTTCCCTGTAGGGAACCCAAACTAAGACTTTGGAAGATTTTGAGCCTTTTGAAGAGTCCTGATTTACTACATCCTTATCAAGAATTCCATTTTTAGAAACACAGTTTCCACTGATGACAATTTGAAACGTACCCAGTTCCCATGAAGGGTAGGAAGCACGGGGCGGTAGCAGATAGGTAGTTGAAGGATAACTAAAGGTCCTGGGGAGAAGGATTAATGGTAGCTGGCGGCTCCATGTGGAATAAGGGCTAAGATTCCATTGCATTTGGACGAGGAACACAAGTCTGTGAAGACTTAGGAAGAGCCAGATTCAACCATCAACACCAGTAGGCCATTTGAGAACATCCAGTGAACTTGTTCCTTCTCTTAGTGACACTGAGAGCCTACAGGTTACCTCACTGGCCCCAGAGCACATCTCCTATTTTCTTCCAAGCGTCTGCCATTTGATCCCAGAAACTCTGTGACTTTAAGATAAGAGGACAAGAGAACAGAAACACTAAAGCCAGGGGTGGGAGCAGTGGTCAAGAGAAAGAAGGGGACAAACTGAGAGATGAGAAAGAGGGTTCAGACCAGGAGAGGAAATCTTAGGGTATCCTGAACTTTTAATCATGATTCCTTTTTTCCTCTCTTCTATGGGAGCAGAAGGCAGTCACATGGGAAAGCTGAAGATCAGCAGTGACTATCACAGACACACCTACACACGCACACACTCACCCTGCTACGCTTCCCCACGCTTCCATCTCCCCACCATCTCCCCATCCGTCAAAAAGAGGATCTTAGATAAGGGAGCCCTGGCAGAGTGTTTGGAATTACCCTCTTATGAGAGTCTGGGCAGTGTCTAACCTGGCTTCCAAAGTAGATGACGATTCTACTGCCAACCATTTCTGAAGAGGCTGATAACTGAAGAGCCTGAGATCTAGAATCATTAACAAATCCAACCAAACATCAGGAAATGAGAAAAGACTACGTGCAGGAAGGCAGTTGGTCTTACTCTGGATTCTTGTGCTATCTCTACCCACATCAGAATGAGACTAGCAATGATTAAGTACACACCTGAATATACCCCTTTTGCGCCGAACACACAGAGTCCTTCAGACTCTAAGGTGGCACGTCCCTGGAGCTGCAGTGCCAAGACTGGATGGTCTCACTGAGCCAGTCAGGATAACAGCAGTAACTAAGACAGGAGTTTACAGCTTCCAGAATACTTTCATAAGTATTATATTTAGCTGCCACTCATCTGTAAGATAGCTACTCTTGTTATTGTTGTTATTTTAACTTTTCATGATGAGTACATTGAGGGTCAGAACAATTAAATAACTTGCCCACGGTCCCATAGCCAAGAAGCAATCCTTTGCTGTAATACTGAGTCTAAATCTTGTACAGTTCTTACTCTATTCACCTGCCTTGTCCCCTTCTCTACTCACTGGAGTCTTCTTACATCCTGCTGTTCAGGGCTAAGAGTTCTAAGATCCTGGAAAGGGCAATAGGGAGTTGGCCATCCATGGGCTCCTGAAAGCCTACTCTCTCTCTCAAGAGGAACTTCCCTGGGACTTCCCTGGTTGCCCAGTGGTTAACAATCTGCCTTCCAATGCAAGGGATGTGGTCGGGGAACTAAGATCCCACATACCGCGGGGCAACTAAGCCCTCGAGCTGCAACTACTGAGCCCACGCACTCTGGAGCCCACATGCCACAATGAGAAGCCCATGTGCCACAACGAAGGATCCCTCATGCTGCAATGAAGATCCTGAGTGCCACAACTAAGAGCCGATGAAGCCAAATAAATAAATATTAAAAAAAAAAAAAAGAGGACCGTCCTACACTTGGAAGAAGGGCATGATAGCTCATCCTTTTTTAGTTTAGGGTACAGCTCCCAACTTTCTGACCTTAAGAAGCACTTCTTTCTCTTCCTGATTCACTCCTCTGTTGCTCCCAAGATGGCAGGCCTCTTCACATCAATGGGGAGATGGCAAGACGTGTGAACCTGTCTCTGCAAGCATAACCACTGTATCCCTTGGACATGCAGGAAGTGAGTGCGGGTATCTCTGGCCACTGTGAACGCTGGGCAGTTTCATAACCTGCCCCACTGGCTCCCCTTTACTCCCGCACCTGCAGAGCTGCCTATCTAGCTAACCTGCACTGGTGGAATACCATTCTTTCTCTCCTGACTCTAAACGAAGTATCATGAGGAAGGTACTCTGCCTAAAACAAATCACCTACTACATTCCAGAGACAAATTTAAATTACTTAAATTATTTTTAGATAATGTGTCCCTTCAGATTATCCAAACCACTGTTGCTTTCCCTAGCAAGAATAATTGAGAATTGACACAAGAAAGAAACTCACCTGAAGCCAAGGCTTAAGCTGACTTGCAGAGCAGGTGTAAAGCCTGCTGTGGAAGGAAGTCTACAGTGATAGCATTTGGGAGAATCTGTCATCCCGAGGGACATGGTGGTAGTAATTTCAGCATTTGTAAGCTGTGACTCACAGCAGAGCATGCTGTGTGGCAGGGACAGACCCAGCTCTGGATTGGATGACTTTCCCCGGTGGAGTCACCCCGCAGGCCTGGGAAGCTCCTCATTCCTCATCAGGGCGTGATTACCATTGCCAGCACCAGCCGTCAGTGAGTACAGACGCCCTGCTGAGGTTCCCAGGATGAGACTTGTGGGGACAAGACTCTTTGAGAAAAGGGTATAGAAGAGCCTCTAGACCAGACGCCCCTTCCCCAGCTCACAGGAGCCGAGGCGGCTTTGTCCAGGGAGGGAAGGGCTGGGGCTGCTATGGTGGAAGAGGGGAAGGGATGGAGGAGGACGGATGGTTGGCCCAACCCCTAGAGCAGTGTGCCTGCCATTCCTTGGCACCAGAAGCAAGCTAAACAGCCATGCCCATGCCTGCAGTTCTGTTGGCTAACCTAAGAGGTCCCTTGAGGGTGATTAGAGCTAGAAGTTTCTGCTTCTCTGTCAGCAACACTGAGCACAGACTCTGGAAGCAACCAGGAAGAGATACAAGGAAAAGAAGTTGGTGGTTGCTCTAGGAATGGCTGCGGTAATGCGGGGAGAGTTCTGGGTCAAATGCCAAAAACCAAAAGGTATTTAGGAATAGGCTTGCGGAGGTGATCCGTGAACTAGAGTTCCTCCCATCCCTAACATTCTGTGATTCCAGTTTATGGGAGGAGACTGGATAAACATAGGTCGAAAATATACAAACGCTAAGCTCTAGGAGATGTAGCGATGGAGTCAAGACTTTCTGCCTTGAGCATCATCTTTATAGACTAGGGACAGTGGGGCTGAAGACTGGACACTGTGGATGGAGGGCGTGGGTGTGAGGAAAGATGGGTGATTCTAGTTGAAATATCAGAGAGAGCTGATAATTGAACAGATTGGAAGGGGAAAACTGTAGAAAAATAACTTTTTTTTTCTTTTTTTTAAACTCAGGGCTGACAATCTCCTCTTTTCTCCTGGGGAGAGATATTCTGCTGTTGTTTCAGCCAAGATGTGAATTTCCTGAAGAAGGAGATGACTCAAGTGTTCCCCAAGGAAAGGTGGCTGCTGGTGAAAGAGGCGTGGGTACAGGGGATTCAGGGCTGATTTAGGTCTTGCCCGCAGTGATTCAGGCCTTCTGTGGGTCAGCATCCTAAGATAAGTCCTCCCATGCAGACTCGCTGACAGTTGCCATGTGGATGGTCTGAGATGCTTCTGTGACTGTTTAGAAAATGTCCCAAGGGCAAACCATCTGGCAGTTAAGCTAGGGAAGGGGACGGGTACAATATTCTAAAGCTAAGCACATTCATGCAGGGCCAGGAAGGTGTTCTAGAAAAGGGGATTTCTAATCGGCCTCACCGAGGAAGGGGGACTGTCTTCTGTCTCATACATGATCAGCAAATGTATCTCTGTATACACTCACCTCACCTGCAGTGGTGGTACTGTTACCAGCTCTGGTCCTTGGACTCTTTAATCAATGGTTAACCATTAAGTGGCCAGATGAGAAATCCAGGCAAAGCTTTATTGGGACTCATGCTGTAGCAGGAGGGAGCAAAAACAAGTAACACGTTCCCTTCAGTGCTCTCTGAGGAGGGTGGGCTTGTTCTTTAAATGGGGCTGGGTGGGGGCAGATTGGTGGGTGGGGCCAGAGGGGCGGCTTAGGTGGTCTGCCACCCTCTCGGTGGTGCTGTGTGCAGGGATCACGCGTAGTCCCCTGCTTTCGCTCCCGGCACCTCAGAAGTGGCAGTTGGTTTGTGACCTTTTTGTGTCTTCTTGTTCATAGTTGCCCCGACTGCTCACGCATGCAGTTATTCTTATCTTTGTATTCTGTTGCTCGAGGAGACATCTTTCCAGGTGCAAGCACTGCAGTCAAGGGTCCCGGGTCCCAGCCTGTCTCAGTATGGCTTTTAAACATTCAGGTTGATTGACTCTCCTTTGATGGGCAGGGTGAGACGAGGGGGTTTACTGAGCTCCTACTGCCCGAGGAGGCCAGGTAGCATGTAGGAAAGCCCCTGGGTTGCCAGAAAGATCTGGGTTCAAGTCCTACCTGGGCCACATATTCATTGTGCCTTCTTAAATATGCTGCTTGACCTCTCTGATCCCACAGAGTCCCTAATTATAAAATAGGGACAATCATTCCACTAGGGTTGGACTGAGAAATGTGATAAAATACAGCACTGGGCCAAAAGCAGCTCCAGTTATGTCCCTTCTGTGAGTGTCAGAAACACAGTGGGAGGGCAGGACCTGAGATGGAGGTGGATTAAGGAGTTGGCTGAACAGGTGTGCCCAATCTAGGGTCTTTTTTTAAAAAATTATTTTATTTATTTATTTGTTTTTGGCTGTGTTGGGTCTGTTGCTGTGCATGGTCTTTAGTTGCGGTGACTGGGGGCTACTCTTCGTTGTGGTGCGTGGGCTTCTCATTGCGGTGCCTTCCCTTGTTGTGGAGCATGGGCTCTAGGCACGAGGGCTTCAGTAGCTGTGGCACACGGCCTCAATCGTTGTGGCTCTCGGGCTTTAGAGCACAGGCTCAGTAGTTGTGGCACACAGACTTAGTTGCTCCATAGCATGTGGGATCTTCCTGGCCCAGGGCTTGAACCCATGTCCCCTGCATTGGCAGGCAGATTCTCAACCACTGCTCCACAAGGGAAGTCCACAACTTGGGGTCTTAACTGTGTATTCCTCTAATGCAGTGCCATGTGGAGGGGAACAAACTTGAACTCAGGGTGCCTTACCAAGATGGCAGTCCCTCACTCCAGAGACTTCTCCACGTAGAACCTGTGACAGGCCCGGGAGACGTGAGCCATGCGGCCCATGCCTTGGCACTGCCTTTGGCGAACAGGATCACCCCGGCAACTCCACTAAGTCCAGGCTCTCTGGCTCTGCCTGGACAACGCAACACAAACACAGCATTAAGGCCCAGAGGTGGTGCCTTGGCCCTGTCTGTGGTGTGTCTCATTAGTTTTGATGATATGGGCTGAGAAATGAAAAATAATTTCAAAAGGGGAAATATTAGTTAAGATCATGTGAACAAACTTTTATTAAACTTCCATTTTTCTTTTTACTGTTCAGTACTATTTGTGTGTTCTTAAATGAGACTGTGACTGCCAGGGCTTAAATGTGTCAAGCAAAAAAGAGAAGTAATAAGTTCTGGGTTCCAGTTCCAGCTCTTATTAACTGAGAGAGACCTTGGGCAAATCCTTTAATCTTGTTGCGCCTCAATGATCTCATCTGTAAAATGGGGAGACTAGTGTCTCTCTTAAAGGGTTGTGGTTAGAATCAAATAAAACAATGAGTGAAAAGCCTTTACTGAACTGGGGGCAAAAGTGATACAGATGGAAGCTCGTTTTGGCATGTCGATTGTTCATTGATTGTCTGCTTGAAGCGTCTGTAATTATTGGGTTGAGTTCCCAGGCTATCTAATGATATCTTGGCAGACATCCAAGACTCCTGTTTCTCCTCTGCTCATTCAATCCTACCTCAGTCTCACCCCTCCATCAGGTGAAAAGAACTGAGAAACTGTTGACCCACTGTGCCTGGGGCAGGTTGGATGTTCCTGAGTGGTCACTAAGGATGTTTAGGGACACAGGCACACAGTGATGTGACAACTTGCTGGTGTGAGTGTGGGGAGCCTTTCTGGGCTTGCCTTACAAACCCTCTCAAGGCTCACGTTGCCCCAGCCTTTCTCTCAACAAGGGCAACAAAAGAAAAGAGAAGAGAAGAGGAAAGATTCAGGGGACACAGGGAATTGGATGCTGACTGCCATGCCCTCCAGGTTGCCCCACCCACAAGCTCTCCCTAAAGCACGTGAATATGCAGGAAAGAAATGATAGCCTCTCAGCTTCTCTCTCTTTACTCTTCTCCTCATGCACTCTCCTCTCAAACACTGCAAAGATTGTAGAGAACAGGGCTATAGCTACACAGCATGAAAGCCAAAGAGCGGGTGCAACTCCCAACCATTCTCCATGAATGAGAGAGTTTACTGTCTTTTGCTCAACTTGCTTTGAGGATAAACTACCTTGTCCTATCAATTTTTTTCATTAAAAAATTAAAACCATTTCTAACTATAAAACAATACATACCTGTTGTAGAAAATTTAGAAAACAAAGGAAGTGATAAAGAAGAAAAGAACTATCCATAATTCCACCATTACTAGCATCTTGAGTGTATTTCCTTTCAGTGTTTTCTCAGCCACAAAACGTGGGTGGTGCGTGTACAGTTTTGTGTACTTTTTCACTTAATGTTATGACATGAAAAATTTCCCATAATGCTAAAATTCTCAGAAAAACAGGATTTTAATGGTTGTATAAAGTCTATTATACAGATGAATCACAGATTATTTAACCGATTCCCTATTCAACATTAAGGCTGTTTTAATTTTTTCCATTAAAAATAACACTGCTATTAATATCCTTGTACATAAGTGTCCATGTCTCTGATTATTTCCTTAATATAAATTACTAGAAATAGAACTACTGTGTCAAAAGAGTAGGACCGTTTCTGAAAGCCTTGATCTATGCTGCCAAACTGCACTTATGAAAATATGGACCAATTTACCCTTCAACTAAGAAGGCATAATAGTATGCATTTCCCCACACCCCACAAAAGCTGCACATTATCTCTATTTTAATCCTTGCTATTTTAATAAGTGAAAACTGATTTGCTTTATTTATTTATTTAATTTATTTTTAAGTTTATTTATTTATTTATTTTATTGGCTGTGTTGGGTCTTCATTGCTGCACACGGGCTTTCTTTAGTTGCGGTGAGTGGGGGCTACTCTTCGTTGTGGCATGCGAGCTCCTCATTGCCGTGGCTTCTCTTGTTGTGGAGCACGGGCTCTAGGTGTGTGGCCTTCAGTAGTTGCAGCACATGGGCTCAATAGTTGTGGCTCACGGGCTCTAAAGCGGGCTCAATAGTTGTGGCACATAGGCTTAGTTGCTCTGCGGCATGTGGGATCTTCCTGGAGCAGGGATCGAACCCATGTCCCCTGTATTGGCAGGCGGATGCTTAACCACTGCGCCACCTAGGAAGCCCTGCTTTATTTATTTTTATGTAGCAATCCTGTCCTAACATTCCAGCCATGGTACACATTTGTATGTTCACTGTTTGTTTATTTCATAAGCCCTGCCTACCTCCAAACAGAATCTGAAGCAGTACCAGCTAGGTAGTAAGCCCTTAAAACAGTAATTTTCCCTCTTTGTAGCTTCTGTGACTGGCGTGGTGGTCTTCACATATTCAATATTTGATACATGTTTGGAGGTTATTTATGAACCATATAGAGATGTTCGCTAACAGAATAGGGTATTATTCTCTCTTTTACTATTTGTATGGCCCTATCATGTCCTTTTCTTTCAATTTTCATTGATCTTACATTTAATCTTAAATGCATATAATTATTTAGTAGTTTTTAGGAGAAAAAAATAAATTAATTAAAAAACCCCTCTGTCTCAATTGGATTGTCAGTAACTTGAGGGCAGGGGACACATGCCTTTTATTTCTCTTAGAAGAAATGAGTATAGCATCGAGCACGTGTGGACATTTCATTTTTCATTCGTTAATTCACCAATTTAATAAGCATTATTGAGCATCTGTTAACACATCAGGCGCTTCACTAGGTGTTGAAGAATGTAGCTCCCAGTCTGATAGAAGGAGTGGGACATGGTGGCATGCAGGATGTTATGAGAGCGTTAAAGAGGGACCTCAGACCCAGATTGGAGGAGTCAAGGAGGGCTTCCTGAAGGAGATGGTGGCTGATAAGAACTAGCTGATAAATAATATGGCTGAGGGGATGGGTGTTTAAGGGAGAGAAAGCAGTACCTGTGAAGTTATAGTTGAAAAAGAAAGTATGATGCTTTGAGGAATTCACTGCTCACTTAACGTATCCAGAACTTAGAGAAGGACAGAGAAAATGCAGGAGATGAGGCTGGAGAGTTGAGCAAGCTCCATTAACTGTACAATGAGGCTGAAACTGACCAGTTTGGGGCTCCACCGGTCAGTGTATATAGTGGCAATCCCACTGGCATCAACACCCAGCTCTCACATGCTCTGTATCCCACCAGCTTGACTTAAAGGAAGTCAAGATCCTTGGAAGAAATCAAAGTTATTTTCAGTGTCTTTCCCATCAAGTATTTAGGGGACTTTTTGGGGAGTACTTCCACGGTTCAATGAAACAATCTAGGTTATCATTTACTAGAAATCTAGCCAGGCTGGAATTCTGCAGTCCCAGCCCTTCGTGCTTCAACAAGGGTGCCAATGCAAGGCTGGAACAAATATCCAGCAGTTTATGGAGCTCCAAAATGTTGAAATTGGAGCATCATTGCTGCGTCTGAAGACCAGAGATTATTGCCACTGGTCTAGCAAAGTGTGAAGGAAAATGCTGTTACTGGGTGTAGTTCAAATAAGGATTCCCAGCAAGCCCGCTCAGCTTCACAGAAATAGCTCTTGAAATGTCCACACAAGGGCCCTTTCTCCCAGGAGCCACTCAGGCTGCCAGAGCGCCTAAGGGAGGCGAGTTCCAGTGTTAGCTTCCACAGTGAACCCAGAACACTGTTCCCCTTGGGCACTCTGGCCCAAATGCCAGGTTTGATTCAAGAGGCCAGATGCCTTCTTCTCTATGATGAGTGAGTTCTCAGGGCCCCCACTACCTGTAATCATATCTCCCTCAGGGCCATCCCAGTCCATCAGGTGACTGAATCCAACCAAGAATAAGCTTCAGACTCTCTCTCTCTCATAGGTTGTACTGTTCAACTTCTGTGTAAATCAATGGTTGTAAGTGGATACATGAGGGGAAGGCAGTTGCCCAGCCGTTCTTATCAAAGGCATCTGAATACCATCTCCTGCCCAGACAACACACCTGGCTTTGTTAAAGTACATAGACTTTATTCTGCAGGCAAAGAGGATCCAATAAAGTTTTCAAGTATTACATTAGTATGCTAATTGCACTATACTAATTAATGATTAGTACCCACAATATACACAGAGCTCTCAGAAACTGCTTAGGAAAGACAAACCTGGTAGAAATGGGTAAATGATATGAATAGGCAATTCATAGAAGAGAAAACCTAAATGTCCAGTAAATGTACTTAAAATATGCTAATGAAAATTAAAGCAGTAATGTAATTTTACTTTATGCCCTTCAGATTGGTAAAAATTAAGAATAACACTTACTGCTGGTGTAAATGAAGAAGAGATACTTGTGCATTGCTAGATGAAATGTGAATTGCTACAAGCTTCTTGGCAATCAGGCACAGACTATAAAAACTTAACACATATGCCCTTTATCCCAGCAATTCCATTGCTGGGAATGTGCCCTACAGGCGCACAGTTAACCCTTGAACAATATGGGTTTGAACTTAGTGGATCCACTTATATGTGGGGGTTTTTTCCATAGCAAATACTGTAGTAGTAAACGATCTGCGGTTGGTTGAATCCACGGATACAGAAGAACCACGTATATAGAGGAACTATGTATATACGGAAGGCAAACCATAAGTTATATGCAGATTTTGGACTGCATGGAGAACTGCTCTCCCTAATCCCCGTGCTGTTCAAGGGTCAGCTGTAAAAGCAGGGAACAAATGAAACATATACAAAGGTGTTTATTGCTGTATTGTTTGTTGTTGGTAAAACACTGAAAACAAAGTGAATTCCCACCATTAGGGGAATGATTGAATAAATGATGATGTACACATGCCATGGGGAATTGTTTAGCCACGTAAAACTATAAGTTAGATCTATACTAATTGACTTGGAAGGATTTCCATGAAGTGTGATTAAGTGGGAAAAGCTATATGCACTCTGATCAATTTTTAGAAAATGAAGACATCTACTGATTGCAAAACAACAGCCCTAAAATCTTGTGGGTGGGTGTGTATTTTTGCTGTCCTGTCTTGCAGATAGGAGTGACCAATGAGATACAAGTGGAAGTTTTGGATGGAGTGTTTGCTGAAGTTCTTTTTTACTCCTGGTCTTCCCCTTTTCTTATCTGAAATAAGGATGTGATAGCTGGCACTTTTACAGTCATTTTATGGCTTTGCAGATATGACAGTGTGAAAGATTACAAGGCTGACAGTTGGAAGGAACCTGGCTCCCTGATCACTTTGTGGAGCCCTGGACTTTGTACATACGAGAATAAAACCTCCAGTGATTAAGCTTCTGTAGTTTGGTCACTAAAATGAGGAGCCCAACACAATTATGATTATATGAGCATGAAGAAAAGGTATGAAAGTATACACATAAAATTCTTAGCATTGATTACTTGGGGTAGGTGTGGGGGTGCAGGAAGTAGAGAAAGAGAGATGAAGGAAGATACCAAGAAAGTTTTTTTTCTTTTTTTAAGATTTATTATTTATTTATTTTTGGCTGCATTGGATCTTCGTTGCTGTGCATGGGCTTTCTCTAGTTGTGGAGAGCGGGGGCTACTCTTTGTTGAGGTGCGCCAGTTTCTCATTGCGGTGGCTTCTCTTGTGAGCACAGGCTCTAGAGCACAGGCTCAGCAGCTGTGGCGCATGGGCTTAGTTGCTCCATGGCATGTGGGATCTCCCTGGCCCAGGGCTCGAATCCATGTCCCCTGCATTGGCAGGTGGATTCTTAACCACTGTGCCACCAGGGAAGCCCCCAAGACAGTATTTAAATAAAAGGTGCCCTTTATTCAAAGTAAAACAGCATTATGATACGATTCCATGTTTGCAATTATATATTCACTCTTTCCAGGCCCTCTTTGTTCCTACTTAAAATTATCCCTCCCTCAGGGCCATTCTGTGACATCTGAATTCCAATGAGGGACGAGGCTTAGACCCTTTATCATATGATTGATCAACATAAAAAGGTGCCCAAAAGGATGATCATCAAAACATTAACGGAGGAATGGAGGTAGGGTGATTTCAGGTGATCATTTCTTTCTTCCTTATAGTTGTATGATTGTTTTAATTTTTGTATTGATCTTGTATTGTTTATATAATCAGGAAAAAAACAACAACGCTATTTTCATTGTGGAACAACAAAAATAACAAAAAGATTGAAGTGAGGCAAGATTGGAGGCAAGACCAACTATGAGGGCATTTTAATAATAATCCAGGAAAGAAAAGATGATGTGTTGAAGGCTGGTAATGACAATTGGAGATGGAGAGATGTAGAAAAATTAAAAAAAACAGTAAGGAGGTAGAATCAATAGCATATACTGATTGATTGGAAGAGGAGGAGAAGGCAAGATTTCTAGAGTAAGTGAGTGCATGGAGAGGTGTGCCATTCCCCAAAATGAGAAACAAAGGAGGAAAAGCAACTTAGTGAAGGATGTGTACCATCTTCAAGATACTGATGCCTAAGCTCAGTCTGAATCACAGTCTCTGGGCACACATTGCAGGTGATTCCAAGGCACAACCAGGGCTGAGAATCACTGGTAAAGACACCAACAGGGGGCTGAGAAGCAGAGGACCAGGAAGTTCGAGACTAAGAAACATGGTCAGAGAAGGAGGAGGAAAGCCAAAGAATATGTCCTGGAAATCAACAGAGGAGGACATTTCTGATAGTACTTAGCACTGTGCTTGGTGCATCATCGGTGCTCAATAAATATTACTGACTAAATGACAGAAGGAAAGGACAATGGTTTTGAATATTGCTGAGGACTCAAGAAAGAGAAGAGTTGTAAAGTGTCTGTTGGAATTAGCATCAGAGAGGTAACCTTTCACTCTTGTGGGATTGGTTTGTGTTGTTGAATAGTGAGGAGTGAGAGCAAAAGGGCAGTGGGTTGACAACTGAATAAATGATGACACACCATTATATCAAAAATCTTGGTTTTGTCTCAGAAATCACATTTCTAAAACATATTTTGTGATATTGAAAAATGCCCAGCCTACTTACAGTATATGACTCTGATTCCGGTAAAAATTAGAGGCCTGAAGAGCTTATTTAAGAGCTTATGCTCTAGAGCTAGACTTCCTGGGACTGAATGTAGTCTAAGCCAGTGACTTGATGGGCAACTGTGGGTAAGTCCCCCATGGGATCACGATGAGACTTTACAACCAGTAAAATGTAAGCTGTTAAATTTTAGACATAGATATATACACATGGAAATCTGAAAATGAGTGGCAAGAGTATAAAATTCTTTCCTATAGAGTTTTGTACAAATATCCTATAACGAACATGCATAATCAGAGAACATGTAAAATAATATTTGACAACGACAACAACAAACTTAGCTGTTAAAGGAAAGATAAAGAAAAGGCAATAGCCAAAGGATGTAAGGTTTCATGTGCTCATGAAGTTTGCCTGTTCATGGCTTTTGGGAAAGAGCCTGAAAGGTGTTGAGGGTGATAACTGCGGCCACAATGTTTCTGAGAGGGAGAAGGGAAGTGAGTATGAGAGCAGACTGAGGAATTAGCCTTGGACAGGACATGTCTTCCTGTTACTGGGGAGAAAAGAAGTGGTGAGTAGGTATAAGGGCAATAATTTGTAGGTGCAGAGGAAGACAGGAGGTGGAGGAAGTTCATGACTGATAGTCTTGGTATCTACTATCGAAGCCAGCAAGGCTGTCTTCTGAGAGATGTTGAATAGCCACCACAGGGAATGAAGGAGGAAGCTGACACACGGAGACATTGCCAAGTGGCACCAAGTGCCTGGCTTTGGATGGAGATGGCCATGGCCCTGACCTGTGTCACCTCCGGGGAGCAGATGTATCCACTGTTCTGTCACACAGTTTTGGCGTACTTGTGGCTTGCTCTGGATTTGTCTCTCAGAACCCCATGGCTTCTGGGTTCAGGAACTTGCAAAAGCTCTATCTGTGCCTTTTCTCTTTGATACCTGTGCTATCTATCCTGAAAGAGTCATTTTAGGACAGGGGCTTGCCTTAAAGTCTGACTTCCTGATGATTTTTGATTGGGGGCCAGTATTATATTCAGTCCGTGTATGAGCATACATGTGCTTCCTTCACTTCTGCTATTAGGGATTTAATTTACTGGAGGGGAAGCACCTGTAATCCCTATTTGGAAAAACGTCTGCTTAATGGCAGTTCTCCCGGATATGACCCATTTGACAATAAAAGTTCCAATAGAATCAGGTCTCACTGTAGCCCAGTTTACATATAGATACAATCAGACACTTGGCCAGCTAGTTGGAAATGACTGGGTCCTCCAGAATGCTTAATCCACCCCATGCATATTCTCTGATTTTATCAGGATCTCCGATGTTTTCACCCCTCCATTTTCTACCAGTTCAGCACACCTCCTGGCATACTTTCTTTCTACATCCTGCCTAAAATTCATGGCATATCCTCTGGCATTCTTAGTATCCAAGCTCCCTGATTTTCCTGTCCTAGCTTCTTTATAGATCCTCAGCCTTGGATTAATCTAGCCATTTCCTCTTCTTCTATGTCAGGCCTACTGAGTCCCTCATTAGGGCCTATGTTTTTCTCCAACATGGTCAGCAAGGATTAGAAAGGAAGAATCCATGCTTGATGTCATTGGTGGGAATCAATGACTGCAGGACCGAGGACTAGCCCCAGAGTAGCCAGGACATTGGTTACATACAAGGGAATTGACCAGATATGTAATATGTTGAGGATAATGAAAGCCACTCGTTGGTGAAAGAAGTTATAAATATGAAAAGGGAAAGGCTAAGATAAACCCTGTGATATTGAATTGGATATATACATATATTATAAAATTCTTTCCTATATGGTTTTGTACAAAAACATACATAAATACATACATATGTACATACATACATTTCCTAGCTCTGCCCACTGAGAGGACAGAGGCCTAGAAGTAATACATGACACTCCAGTAGCAATGAGCACACTGAATACCCAGACACTGGTTTAGGAATATCACCTCCCACTAAAAGGAATCAAGGATCCTTTCAGAAATAGCTAATTTGAGAGCCAGGGCAGAGAAGTATGAGTTTAAAGCCTGTTACTAAAAGTAACAAAGTGCTCAAAGAATGACTGGGGACATATCAAGAGGACACAGGAGATAACTTGAAGGAATTCCTACTGGTCATATGTGTGGACAATTTGAAGATCAAAAAAATAATAATAGTAATAGATTATATGTCATTGAATAAAATAGGAATCCATGAGTCTACACAACTGACTTTTAAACAAAAATTAACAATTTGTGGGTCTTATAAAATATGTAGAAATAATTAAGTGTATTAAAATAGCACAAGAGCCAGAAAGGGCTAAATATATTATTGTATGTTTCTCACCTTATACATGAAGTGATATATAATATTATTTCAATATATACCTGTGATAAGTTAAAATGCATATTATAATTTCTAGAGCAACCACTAAAATAAACAAAAATCTCATGAGAAAGCTAAAGTGTCAATAGAGAAGACAAACTAGAACACTAAAAAAAATTTTTTTTCTTTATACAAAAGAAAGCAGGAAGGGAGGTTTAAAAAGGAACAGAGAACAGATGGGTTAAATTGAAAAGAAATAGCAAGAGAGTTGAAGCCAGCTCTGTCAATAGATTACACTAAATATAAATGGTCCAAACACTATAATTAAAAAACAGGCTGGATAAATAGAATGGTCTAGGAAGACTTCACTGTGAAGGTGACAGTTGAGCAAATACTTGAAGGAGAAGAGGGAACCAGACATGAAGATGGGTCAGGGTGTTCCAGACAGAGCAAAGAGCATGGTAAGACTGATTCAGACTATTTTATAAATTTATTTATTTATTTATTGGCTGCATTGGCTCCTCATTGCTGTGCGCCAGCTTTCTCTAGTTGCAGTAAGCAGGGGCTACTCTTCATTGTGATGCGCAGGCTTCTCATTGTGGTGGCTTCTTTTGTTGCAGAGCATGGACTCTAGGCATGCAGGCTTCAGTAGTTGTGGTGCATGGGCTCAGTAGTTGTGGCACATGGGCTTAGTTGCTCTGTGGCATGTGGGATCTTCCCGGACCAGGGATCGAACCCATGTCCCCTGCATTGGCAGACCAGGGAAGTCCCCAGACTATTTTAAAAACAGAGAGCTGATTAACAGACACTGCTCAGAGATGAGGCTGCCTAGATTCTCAATGACTGAAACATTCAGGAATATTTTTAGGATTATATACTAGTAAATTGTCATGGCCTCAGAGCTTTGCAGGACTATCCCTTAGAGCATGACTAGTTCTGATTCTCAGCTCTGCCTTTTCTGAGCTCATATGTTCTCTATGCTCTATTACAAACCTCTATACTCTACCGCAAACCTTCAAGTTTATAGTGATCGCAGAGTCATGGAATTAGGGATTGGAAGATATCTCAAAGGTCATCTGTGGTATGGCTGACAGATAATGAGTCAATCACATCCAATGGAAATGATTTCACACCTCCCAGGGCCAACTCTTCATCTCATGGAAGCCTCTACTAGAAAGTTCTTTCTTCTGTGGGGCACAAAACTGTCTCACTGTAGTTAAATTTTTTCTGCATCTAAGCAATCATGATGAATGTCATACCACATGTAGTGAATGAGACAGAAAGTGCAAGAGTTTCAAATTGACCATAAGTTTCTTGGCTTTCATCACCTTCACAGAGCCTGTCAAATGGTTTAGGTTTCAAAACTTAAACCCTTGGCCTTCACTAAACCTTCTCAATATCTTCTGTCAAGAGGCTTCCTGGACTTTTGAAGGGAAAGTAAACCAAATGGGCGTTTGTTTCTCATCAGTGAAAGCAAAGTGCTTGCAGAGGCCAGCTGGGCTATTTTTGTCTGTGGGTTGTGGATGGTTGCCAAGATTGAGCAGAGGTGTTTGCCTGTAGTAAAGACAGAGACAGGGATTGGTGGAGATGACTATTGATGCAGGAAAAGGAAGGTTCATGAATAGGATTCAGAACCTGAGAGCCTTGTTGAGATGTTCCTAGCTTGACCTTCAAGCTTGACCTTGCACCTTATCATTTGTGGGCTCAGGACTGCCATGGAATTTGTTCCTCTCCTGACAGGAAGCAGATATCAAGTTTTTGGTTGGGTCAGGTCACGTAGTACCCTCATCTTACTGTATGAGGCTCTGTTTGCTGGTATCCTGAGTCCAAAGTGTCCTCTCCCCATATCCTCTCTAATGGGGCTCAGCACTGCTTTGGCTGGATGTAGAAGGCTGGGGTAGGGAGATAGAACCACCTGAGGTAGCACAAAAACTCAAAGGAGTCAAGTTAATCTGAGGGATTTGGAGACAGACTCAGATTCAAAGACTGTGTTTTCCAGAGAAACACCACCTCCACCAGCCCCAAAATGCTATGAATTTGCAACCAGGTAGGTCTGGGATTAAATGGAAGTAGTTTGGAACAAGCCAATGCAGGGTCCTGGGTTATTTTAGCATTTGCACTTTAAGGGCCCATGTGTGTTGAATACTTACACATGAATAAGTATGAATTCAGGGTGACTTTTTTAAAAATAGAAAATTTTAAATATAGATTTGAAAAATATAGGTTCAAATACAGATTTCTGGGCCCCACTCTTAGAAATTTTTACTCAGGCAGTCTGAGCGGGACCCAGAAAGCTATCTTTTGGAAACTTCCCCAGATGACTCAGGTTTGTGTTTGGGAATCATCGGCTTAGAGGTTTGGCGGTCAGGCAGACACCTGTGCTGAGTCTCTTGTCTGTTGACGTCTGTCCTTCCTGTCCTCAGCTGTGGTACTGTGTGTGCCTCATCTTTTCTCCCAGCTACCTGGATGGCTCTCGTGACTTGATTATCTCCCTGCCCAGTTTAAGCAGTTCTCAGGGCTGCTGTGAGCCAATGATAAAGAATACTTAGCACAGTGCCTGGTACTCAATAATCCCACAGTAAAAGTCAGTTGTTATTAATTACCTCTGATTAGAATTATGTGATGGGCCTGAATTGTATGATCCGTTAGACCATGCAACCATATTCCTTGAAGACAGTGGAATTAGGTCAACCTCCTACCTCCCATACTAATCCCTGGAAGCTCTCCTCCTCCAGAAAACTTTCTCTGTGGCCCCATTGCGTTCTCACTTGGTGCCAGTCTGATTTTCTTGGGTTTGCCTTCTATTCTTTTGGCAGGATCTGGAGCAGGTGTAATCCCCTTTGTGTTTGTTTAGAAATACTCTCCAGTGGTTGAGAGGAGTTGGGCCTCCCACTCACAGTGTTCTGGTGGTTTGTTTCCATTCCTTTGTGGTTGTGTTTATGATTGTGGTACAACTACTTGGAACTGAACTGCAGTTTCTTTGGAGACAGGGGTATTCTGTGGACATAGTGTGAAATTCCTTGGACTGGGAGGTCCCCAGAATGTAATACAATATCTCTACTGGCTCTAGAACTACCCAGAGCAGATAAGATTCTGCTGTTATAATTAGAACTAAAGTAAATGCAGGAGTCACTCATTTGTTCATTTATCCAGCTAATGTTTATGAGCACTTTTAGCGTGACAAGCTCTATGCTAATACTGGGAAGGAAAAGAGGGCCCCCACCATTTCAGCCCAGATCCTCTTTGTCCCCTATCCGGTCCATCGATTACAGGATTGCCAGGTTAACTTCATTCCTTCATACTCATGGTTACTGAATACCTACTGTGTGCTAGGTGAACAAGTTGGTGGGATGTAGTTCCTATCTCTCAGGACCTCAGGTCGATAGGAAAGCAAGCTCAGAAACACGTACCTATTCTATCTCAAGTCCTGCTTGGAATGAGTGAAATGTGTTTATTCTACCAAGGGCTTAGTACTAAATTAGAGCTAGAGTAGAAATGTGTGTAGAGTACAGGAGCATAAGAATTAAATTTACTTCAAAAGAGTCATTCATTTTAAGCAATTACTGAATGCCTACTATATGCTTAGCATTATGTTTGACAATAGAGCAAAACAGCCTTTGCTTTTATGGAATAGTGTTTAGAAGTGTGGGCTCTAAAGAGTAAGGGAAATCTGAGTTTGTATCCTGGCTCTACCACTGACTAGCTGTGTGACCTTGGGCAAATTAACTACCCTCTCTGAGCCTCACATTTCTCATCTATAAAATGGAAGAAGTAACATCTACCACATAGAATTACTGGGAAGGTTAAAGCTTTTTCCTTTTTTTTTTTTTTTTTAAATAAAGAGTCTTTAGTTTAATCACCTTTCGTTCTAATTTCCTACCTTGTATAAGAGTTAGTGCCTGACTGTTGCTCTAGACTGTAATTTCCTAAGGGTGGTGACTGTGTCATATATAGTTTTGTATCTACTGTGCCTCCCGCTTGTTGTCTTCTGCGAATGTCTGGTTTAGAGTCCCTCATAGCTGCTGTTCCTGCTCCCAGGCCTTGGGCACTGTCCATTGACCAGGGGCCCTGGCTAGGCTGAATGGACTCATCACAGAGAAACAACAAAAAACCCAGGGCATGGAGCAGGAAGCTGGTGTGCTTGTTTGCTCCTCCTCTCCTGTAGGTTCCTGATGTTGCCCCTCAATTTTAACTTCCACCCACATCCAGCTTCTTGAACCCAGCCCTGCCCTTGCCCCTCTCTTGCCGTCCCTGTCACATTACCTTGTCTGACTTCCTTCCTCACCTGATTCTCCACACTGGCTCTTCGGGCCTGACACAGCACTGTCTGCTTTAGAAACCAGTGCTCACACAGGAGTGACCCCACCTGGCCTCTAACTCGCCCACCCTGAGTACTTACCACGTTCTAGGTACTGGGGTATACAGCATAGACCACGATCTACTTTCTGCCCTCGCAGAGCTTGCAGTCTGTGGTAGGCAGAATAATGGTGCCCAAAGAGGTCCACTTAATCCTTGGATGCTGTGAACATACTATGCTACCTGGCAAAGGCAATTAAGGTTGCAAATGGAAATTAAGGTTACTAATCAACTGACCATTTTTTTTTTTTGGCCGTGCCATGTGACCTGTGGGATCTTAGTTCCCTGACTGGGATGGAACCTGGGCCATGGCAGTGAATGTACCGAGTCCTAACCATGGAATTTCCTCAACTGACTTTATTTATTTTTTTTTAATTTTTTTAAAATTTTTTTGGGGGTACACTAGGTTCAATCATCTGTTTTTATACACATATCCCCGTATTCCCTCCCTCCTCAACTGACTTTAAAATAGGGAGGGTAGCCTGGATTATCCAGGTGGACTCAATGTAATCACAAGACCCTTAAATGTGGAAGAGGGAGGCAGGAGAGCCAGTGTCTGAGTGATGTGATGTAAGAAAGACTCAACCAGTCATTACTGGCTTTGAAGATGGAAAAAGCCACGAGCCAAGGAACACAGGCAGCTGCTAGAAGCTGGAAAAGGCAATAAACCAGATTCTCCCTGGAGCCTCCAAAAGGAACCCAGTCCTGCCAACACCTTGATATTTGCCCAGTGAAACCCATTTTAGACTTCTGACATTCAGAACTATAAGGTAATAAATTTGTGTTGTTTTAAGCCACCAAATTTGTGGTAATTTGTGACAGCAGCAATAAGAAACTAATCCAGAGCTCAAGTAGAAAGATGGAAGTTAAAGAAGAGATTACAGTTCAATGTGAGGAGTGCAGTGGCAGGAGAAGTAGTGAATGCTGGCAGAGTACATGAAAGAGGTCCATGCCAGTCTTTGTAGCCATTTTTTTTTTTTTTGGCTGTGCCCCATGGCACACAGGATCTTAGTTCCCCAACCAGGAATCAAACCCATGCCACCTGTAGTGGAAATGTGGAGTCTTAACCACTGGACTGCCAGGGAAGTCCCCCATGCCAGTCTTAGTGGGCATGGTAAGGGGGGAGTCAGGCAGTGCTTCCTGGAGGAAGAGGGCCGAGAACCTGGAGAGAGAAGGAACCAGACAAGAATCTGCTGTAAGCTTGTGAGGAGACAGTGATCTAGTCCATCGAAAGTCCCATGAAGAGGTGTGGGAGGGGCTGGGTATGAGGGTAAGGAAGGCATGTAAAGGGCTGCTCTGGGCTGGTCCCTCTGCCTGCAGTTCCTCCTTTTAGAAAAGGAATTTTGCTAAAGTTTTCAAAATATAAAAGATGGATAAATAACTGGTAGTAAATTCATACAACAGAATATTATACCTCAATTAAAAAGTAAATTTAAAAATTATTTTCACAGAACAAAATGTAAAAGGCACAAACCCTTTGACCCAGCAAGTTTCACTGCCCGGAATTTGTCCTGCACGTGTGTCTTCACAGGAGTTCAAAGGTGAGCGTACAAGGAAACTCTCTGCTGAACGGTTTCTAATAGTTAAAATGAGAAATACCTTGTGTCCACAGATGGGTGATTAGCTATATTTGAGGTATCCGTGGTGTGACATTCGATGCAACTTATTAAAAGCAAAATGGCAGATCTAGTTGATCTGATAAGTAGAGAGCTTTATCCAAACCAGGATGCTTTGAGAGTGGGGCTCTGTTGATACAGGATGGACTGTCCCAGGCAAACTGGGAATAGGACCATGCCAGTGATGAAGAATAATCTCCAAGAAGATCTTTAGGTGAAACAAGCAAGATGTATAACAATATGCATAGCAGGACTCCATTTCTGGGAGTTTTTAAAAGAAAGGCTATACTCTCCTAGTTACATATGCATAAATGCTTTTTTATAAGAATATATAAGGAGCTAACCACCACAGATCTGGGGAGAATGCCAGAATGCCTCCACATTAGGTTCCTATATTCATTTTATACTCTATACTGGGTACTTAAATTACTTTTATAATAAAAACACAATGTTGGCTGGGTACATATATTACTTTCCTAATAAAAATGCAAGGGGACTTCCCTGGTGGTGCAGTGGTTGAGAATCCACCTGCTAATGCAGGGGACATGGGTTCAAGCCCTGGTCTGGGAAGACCCCACATGCTGTGGAGCAACTAAGCCCGTGTGCCACAACTACTGAGCCTGTGCTCTGCAACAAGAGAAGCCACAGCAATGAGAAGCCTGCGCACTGCAACATAGAGTAGCCCCCTCTCGCTGAAACTAGAGAAAGCCCGCACACAGCAACGAAGACCCAATGTAGCCAATAAATAAATTAATTAATTAAAAAAATGCAAATTCAAATAAAGTCATGGAAAGTCAAACATATTTTAATTAGGTGTTTGCTCCCAATCTTCCTCCATTTCTCAGGTCAGCTCTTACCAGTCTCCTCCCTCTCAGTTTGCGCCGAGTCTTCACACATTACTGAGCCTGAATCCCAACAGTTACAGCAGAAGGTGATGGAAAAACAAAATATAGTAAATAAATAAACACCTGAATATCACATATGATAAAAATCCGTCTAGGTTTCCAACTGGGACAATTATAAAAGTAGAGGCTACATTTTTCCAGAGAAAACTTTCAGCCTCTTTAAAGCTGCCAGCTCTCCACTCAGAGGAAACAGGTGCCCATTTGCAGAAAATATTTCTCTTCTATATTCTAAAGCCTACTGCAGGACAGTAAATTGTTCCTCCCATTCTTTTTCCCTTCTGCACTGAGCAAGGAGCACATTTAAAAATTTTCCTCCTTTAGATTAGTTCCTTCCAAGAAGGGAAGGGTTGAATTTTAGGTCATTTGTCCACCCACTTCCTGAGAAAAGGTCACTTCCTCAGTCCTTACTGTGGACCCTGCCTGCGAGCAGGGTGGGAAGGACTGTTCTTTGGCTTGGTGGTTTGCTCAAATGGGCTTCAAGGGGTCAAGTCTGGCTGCAGAGCTGTTGATTTCCATGGATTTTTATCACCTTGGAAGTTCACTCTCAGGGAAAAGGAGGCACCAAGGCAACCAGTTCAAGAGATTGAGAGGGTGGAGGTCGTTTGCCTGTTTCCATGAACAACTTTTGAACAGAAAGAATCCCTGTCAGACTCATTCTGTTCCTGCCCTCTCCCTACCCCCAAGACCACTGAACTTTTCTGGCCTTGGAGAGCTTTCCCACACAGTGAAGCAGTGGGACGGGGTTAGGGGTTGGGGTGGGGTGGGGGCGGGGTGGGAATAGTACACTAGTAAGTGGTTGATCTAGTATTTGACCAAGTTGGCCTCAAAAGCCTGTGAGAGCTCCACACATCTGGTCCACCCCTAGCTCATCCCCTTGCATCTCCTGGGACTTCAGCGCTCCCTTCAGGCAGGGCTCTTCTCAGCTCTCACAACCCCTTCATCTTTTCACCCACCAGACTGTTCTTTGACACACCCCATCCCCACTCTTCCCACCCTACTCCCCGTCCAAGTACCCCCACATTTTCAGGGTACCCTTCCAGTCCTACCTCTTTCATGAAGACACTATGCTAAAAAGATACCAGGTCAAAAAAAATTCCTTAAGAATGATAAGCAAAAGCCTATTATTAATGATAATAAAGTCACTGACTTCAGCTGTGGGGCGCATTCAAGCTTCAGGCTTAGCCCGGTGGCAGCCTGTGGTAAAAACAGTGGATTCCGGGCTTCCTAGGGGGTGCAGTGGTTGAGAATCCGCCTGCCAATGCAGGGGACACAGGTTTGATCCCTGCTTCAGGAAGATCCCACATGCCACGGAGCAACTAAGCCCGTGTGCCACAACTATTGAGCCTGTGCTGTGAGCCACAACTATTGAGCCCATATGCTGCAACTACTGAAGCCCACGCGCCTAGAGCCTGTGCTCTGCCACAAGAGAAGCCACGGCAATGAGGAGCCCGTGCACCACAACGAAGAGTAGCCCCCACTCACCACAACTAAAAGAAAGCCTGCGCACAACGAAAAAAAAAAAAAAGACCCAACACAGCCAATAAAATAAATAAATAAATAAATTTATATAAAAAAAAAACACCAAAAAAACCTAGTGGATTCTCCAGGCTGTTTTTCCCAACTCTGACCTAGAGCAGCAGGGGGGCACTGACCACCTGGAGGGCCCCTAAGCTCGCCTGCTGTGCAGGGTGAAAGCTAAGCCAGCCACAACCAGCCTGATGGCAGGAGGTACTGGGAGAAAGCAGGCTGCAGTTTGCACATCAAATCCCAAGCTGTTTAGCCTCAAATACAAAGGAGTCACTTTCTAAGAGGAAGTCAGTTCTTCCCATGACTTACCTGATGCCATCAAAACAACTCCTGGTCACTCTCTCTTGGGGTACGGCAGGGTACAGTGTGGTCTCGGGACAGAACCTAGACACTGCAACATCCAGCTCCTCTGACCAGGGCATCCTGGCCGTCACTGTCAGACCTAGGGGTTCCCATTTCCAGCTGTGTTAGGAGAAAGAGAATCTGGGCTGGAGTCAGAGAATCATAAAATGTTGAGAGTTAGAAGGGATTCAAGGAGAAATCCAATACCCTCTGATAAGGTAAATGAGGCCCAGAGGGATCTCAGAAGTGGTTGCCAAATGCTAATCCTGGTATCTGTCAGTCTTCCGAAAAACAAAGAAAATAAGGACAAAGTAGTGAGTTAAAAAAATAAACAAAATTAATTTAAAAGACATGCCCTTTATTCTGGTATTATGGTTTTTCCTTGTTTTTAGTGTTAAAATGCCTTTTCTTTTATGAAGTCTTCTTGATAGTAGATGGTGGGTGATTTTTAATGCTCTTAAAAAGAAAGTAATGACTGCACTTGAAATTCCAGTGTGTGGATGCCATGGGGTTGGGTTACTCACCAGTGGCTGCACACTTGTATATCTAGTTGGGGGTGGAGCTGAGTTTGCACTTCTGTTACTCATTGTTTTCTTGTAAGCCACAGAGACACTTATGCATGACTTGGGATAAGTGATTTTACATCCTGGTCTTCAGATTTTACATCTATAAAATGATGGATAATAAAATTTGCCCTGTGTCACAAAGGAATCATGAGGCTAAAATGAGATAATGGAGAAGAAAGAACTTTGAGAAGCAAAATTTTTACACTAAACAAGGGCTTGGTGTGATTATTGTGTCAGTCAGTTGATTCTTGATGCTCCAGCTGTGTGGATTATTTGCTTTGAAGACTATATTAGTTTCCTAGGGCTGCTGGAACAAAGTACCACAAACCAGTGGCGTAAAACAACAGAAATGTATTCTCTCACAGTTCTGGAGGCTAAGTCTGAAATAAAGGTGTTGGCGGGGTCATTCTCCTTCCAGTGCCTCTAGGAGATGATCTCTCCTTGCCTCGCAGCTTCTGGTGGCCCCAGGCATTCCTTGGCTTTGGACAGCTTACCTCCTGTCTCTGCTTGTGTCTTCCCCTGGCCGTCTTCACTCTGTGAGTCTGTCTCTTCGCATGGTGTTCTTTTTGTAAGGAAACCAGTCATTGGATTAGGGGCCCATCCTCCTCCAGTACGACCTCATCTTAATTGATTTCATCTGCAAAGATCCTATTTTCAAATAAGGTCATGTTTTTCTGGGGGTGGGGGGCACTATTCAACCCACAACAAAGACCATCTAGGTAAATTTTAAGTTGCATTTTAAGTGGCACCAGCTGCCCAACATTTTAAGAGAAGCAAATTTCATTCTCACACTCTTCCAAGAAACCCTGTGAAGCAGAAACAAACAAGTGGGGGGAGAATTCTGGAGGAGAATTAGAGCAACTGGTTAATCAACACACAAATCTTTGGCTCCTGAGAGATGGAGCGCATAGAGCAGCAGCGACCAGAGTTTGAGAGCAAATTCCAGGCTGTGCTTGCTCCTCGAAGAGCTCTTAACTGGAGTGCAGCTCCCCCAGAGCAATCTGTGCTGCCAGGGAGAGGTGGAGGAATCACAGCTTCTTAGGTCAACACGCTTGGGCCTGAAGCAATATTTATTCATGAAGGGGCTGAGCTGGGTTCTGCTCCCCGGAGCTGACACATTGGTGGCAGGGACATTGCTGGGCAGTCCGACCTCCCTAGGCCCTGGGGCCAGTTGAATCAACACCAGCACTCTTCTTTCCTAGCTGCCGGCCTCTGCTTCCTTCCAGAGAGCTTTTTTTGTTTTTATTCTGACTCGAAGGTCAAAGGCAACTGTGTTTAGTTCTCCAAAGGACTGGGCTGAGGATGTACATGATCACAGCAGGAATTCTGCTCAGGTCTTGGGAAGAATCCATGCTCCTTCGAGTTTGTGGACCTTGGAAACCTGTTACTTGAGGAAGACAGGGCTGCATTATGGCTTTTGCTGGCCCTTGGCACTTTTGCCTTTGTGGTCCCCTTCTTACATTAAAAAAATATTAAAAATTATATTTTATATAATTGGTATAAAGATGAGTATAATCCATGTTGGATTCATTATTATATATCCATTATTATCACATTCTTATTTTCCTTCTAGTTTTAAAAGAAGTTAAAATTAAGATGTTTTTGGTGGTCCTTACAATATCACAGGCCCTTAGCACTGAGCCTATAGTCTTTGGATAAGTTGGCCCTGGGGAGAGGCTGTGCTCTTTTCAAGCATGTGGGAGCTGGGTACAGTGAGGCGTGTGTGTGTGTGTGCATGTGCGAGTGTGTGTGTATTAGATCTAGGAAATGACTTAAAATAAATCCACTCTGGACACAGGGGAATGACCAAGATGACTTTTTGAGACCCACCCACATAGCTGAAGGAATAAGGTTGAAGGTACTATGCCCTTTCTCTGCCCGTTCCTCCTAAGGACCCAGATATATATCCAAACGGAACGTGTATCTGTCTTGTCAATGGTTCCCAGATATACAACTTCAACATCTAGATAGCTTATGCAACCTCAGGACAGAAATGTGGAGGAGGATGGGCAAACTGGGTGATGAGATGGGGGAGAAATCCAGGAGGAATGACTTGGACCACTAGTCTAAACAGAGGCCCAGGGCCTGACATTGTTGCATATCAAGAGAAATCTTTCCTAGCTGGGAGTCCTCCAAAACAGTTTTCTCTCAGACCATAACTATTCATGCTTTTGAGGACAAAATATTTCATCTTCCATATAACCTAGTACTAATCTACCTTCTCCTCTATCAAGGGAGGTTGTACCAATTTTACTGAGTCTGGGAAGCACTTACTGAGTTTGGGGGTTGGCAATTTTTTTCTGTAAAGGGCCAGGTAGTACATATTTCAGGCTTTGCAGGTTTTTTGGTCTGTTGCAACTGCTTAATTCTGCTGTCATAGAACAAAAACAGCCATGGATAATATGTAAAAAATGGGTATCACTGTGTTCAAGTGAACTTTATTTACAAAAACAGACAGAAGGTGGGATTTGGCCTGTGGGTTGTAGTTTCCTGAACCCTAGACTAACCTATCTTTCACTTTTTGACCATATCCTGTTCTTTCTTTCCGGAACATTTCATGCGTGTCTATTATGTGCTATGCACTATGTTAAAAACATTATTGGGCCTTGTAATATTTGTTTTCCTGTTTTTATTTCTTGTTTCTTCAGTGACCTCAAAGACTGTGTTTTCTTTTGTATCCTTCGTGAGGCCTAACACAGTGCTAAGCTGAGCATACTTTGTTTTTTTATGATATTTCTCATTTACATTTTTCTGGTTTTGAAATCAATAGGGAGGACATTAGTTACATTCACTAAAATCCACCCATTTGTATATGGTGTTCAATCACCTCTCCTTTCAGGCCTCTGCATTCCTCATGGAGCAAGCTTCAGCTTTTGCCTGCAAGGCCCATCCTAGGGAGCTTTGCTGGCAGTTAACCATTTTGTTTTCTTTTAATAAATTTATTTATTTATTTATGGCTGTGTTGGGTCTTCGTTGCTGTTCTCAAGTTGTGGTGAGTGGGGGCTACTCTTCATTGTGGTGCGCGGGCTCATTGCGCTGTGCGGGCTCATTGCGGTGGCTTCTCTTGCTGCAGAGCACGGGCTCTAGGGTGCGTAGGCTTGAGTAGTTGCAGCTCATGGGCTCAGTAGTTGTGGCGCACAGGCTTAGCTGCTCTGTGGCATGTGGTATCTTCCTGGACAAGGGTTTGAACCCGTGCCCCTGCATTGACAGGCAGATTCTTAACCACTGTGCCACCAGGGAAGCCCCAACCATATTCACCATTTGTCAGTCAAAAAGTGTTTATTGAGCATCTACCAATATGCTCTAGACTATGCTGGTAAACGTGAAAGTTTCAAAAAAAAAAAGATGCAATCTCTACTGTGTTTATAGACTGTGGTAGACACTGGTGCCCCCCACCCTAAACCATACCTCCCACGAGTCACACCCTTTTGAAGTCCTTTCCCACATTGACTCGGGTTGGTTGTGTGACTTCCTTGGTCAATGAGATATTAACAAACATGAAACAAGTAGATAGTGCATGTACATTGGGGCTCTACTTCTGGAAATGCTCCCTTTTGGAACTCAGCTGCCATGGTGTAAGGAAGCCCAGGATGACCTGCCGGAGAGGAGGCCATGTGGAGAGGCCCTGGAGAACGAGATACCACATGGAGAGAGGGGCTAGCCAGTCCCTAGCTGTTCTGATCTCCTCAGCTGAGAATCAGACATGTGAGACCCTCTTGGGTTTTCCCATCACAGGTGAGGCTCCGAATGCCAGCAGCTGGGTGAACAACATCAAGCCAACCAGCAGAAGAACCACCCAACTGATTCCAGCTCATATTGTAGAGTTGTGAGTAAATAAATAGTCGCTTTAAGTTACTACGTTTTGGGGTGGTTTGTAATGCAACAATAGATACAGGTTTCCCCTGCTGTCTGAAAATAGAGTGTTCTTATGAAATCTTTCCTAAGCTGAAATGGTGTAAAGCAAAGAGGCAATTACCTTTTCTTGTAAAAGCAAAAATCCCCTTTGGATTTCTTTCAGTTAATGAAAACAGGTACTAATGTAGGTCTTTCATAAAAGCAAAGTGGTGTGAAGAGAACTACTGAAAAGTGGGGGATTCCTGTAATTGATAGACACACTCATTAGGAAACATGTGTGCACACGCATGCACACCACACTCACACAGAATCCAACCAAGAAGCCACACAAGACCAAACCTGCTGGATCAAAGCCTCGTACCAGCAGTGAGTCCTCCTAAAGAAGGTGACAGGCTGGAACAGAACCCCCGAGGAATGGCTCTGGACCGGATGACAGGTAGGCTTTGAATACGTGAAAAAGAGCAGCCTAAGCAAAGGAATGGCCAGAGCAAAGGCACATCTCTCTCTGGACTATTCGCCTTTAAAAGAAGACTTTGAGGGCTGAACGTGTCCCTGAGGACTGACTCTAACAATGGACTTCCAGGAACAGTGAAGCAAGGAGGCATTCTGGCATGTCGCTGAGGCACCCTCTCGCTTCTCTCAGAATACACACGGAGGTGACAACTGACTCCACTTACTCACAAAGCTGGTAAATACAATCTATTGTCATTTTAGAAAACTCCTAAGGCTAAATCCCTGGGCCCCTACTGGTCTTCTTTGTTAGGAAGAATAGCGAAGAGCAGCTAGGTTTACACCTTCTACTTTATAAAATGGCCAAATGCTAGGTTTCAGGGTCCTGTGATTATCTATCTTGGTCCTTCTTGTTCACAACATGATTGGGTTTCTTGTTTCTTATTTATGCACTTCCCAGTTGGAGGCTTAAGTGCTTCTCTGCCATCTGACCTTTTGGTTCCCTGAGGGCAACACCATCAGTTAAGATCCAGAGCTGGACAACTACCACAGGGTACCGTAGTTGACTGTTCACGTCTCTGCAGTCCCTGCTAGAGCATGAGATCCTCAGAGGCAAAGATTTCCTCTACTCTACACTGTGCCTCCAAAGCTTACACTTTGGCCAACATGTAGGAAGGATGCAACAAATATGTAATGAATTAAGGAGAATACCCAGAAATATAACAACCACAAAACCAGACAAATTAGAGTGGAAGGCATACTAGGCATAAAACTTGACTAACATTTATTGGCATGGCCTGAGTCCAGATTCTGCGCTAACCGTTTTAGGAACCTTTTGTTCTCTCTTTTTGTGTTTAGCAAGTTTTAGTTATATTTGGAGAAGTTAAATTACTTACCCACAGAACTGGAATTCAACTAGGCCCTTCTGTTCCCAAGTCCATGCTCGCTCTCCTCTTGGATCATGAATGCTACCCAACTGCTTCTATTTGGAGGTCACCAAACGGGGCAGAAGATGGAGGAGACTGACAAGGTGGCCCCCCCTTAGAGAATTTTTGCCTGGGTCTCAGGAAAGAACCTACTTACTCCTGAGCTCGTGCTGGGGAGGACATGGTGGACAGAAGAGGCCCTTAGAATCTTTGCAGACCTTTTCCTGGGCACAGGGAGGCCAGGGTTTGGCACCCAGCCTGTGCTGGCAGTAATAAGGATGAGTCCCTCCCAGGCTGCTTTTTTCTTCCTCAGGGCCAAGCTGCTGTTTTCTGGAAGGACTAAAGGCAGGTGAAGGCAGCCAGACCTGCCTGTGCATAGGGTGGGGCATTGCCACTTGACCCCATTTCTCCGAAGTGTCATGATTAAGACTGGGAGCCAGGGGTGGGGCAGGGGCTTGGCATTGGGGCTGAGGCATACGAGGGAAATTTGGGCTCTTGAAGGGCAGGGTGGAGCTGGGGTGACTCAGGGGGCAGGGCCTGGTGTGGGGCAGCCTTTGGCAGGCAGGGGCAGATCTGAGGACAGCGTCTAAACACACATCTGTGCTACATCTAATTACACATTCAGCAGCTGCAGGGCAGTAAGGGAGCCTGCGGCTGGGTCTCCGATATCCTAGGCTCAAATCTTAGCATGGCCATTGACTATCTTGATGGCATTGGCAAAATCACTTAACTGCTCAGAGCTTTAGTTTCCCCTTTGATAACACGGGACTGAAAAGCTGAGATGGGGAGAAAATCAATGTGAATGCTTGCTGAACATCAGCTCCCTTCGCTCTCTGTCCTGCTGACTCTTGATGTTAGCCAGACTTAAAGCCTTAATGCCTGTCTTAGAGCCTGTGTCAGCAAGGTCACATTGTGACTTTCATGGGCCCCTTTTGCCTTCTTGGGCTGCTTCCTTCATAAGAAAATATTAAAAATTCCATTTCATGACTATACTTGTATAAAGATAAATATAATCCAAGCTGGATTTACTATCATATATTAATTATTACTATACTTGTTTTCCTTCTGATTCAAAAAGAAATTACAATTCAAGTATTTTTGTGAGCCCCTGAAAGAATTGTGCCTAAGGAACCCCTGTGCTGTGGCTAATGGAGTTCTTGCAGGCTCAGGCCTCTTCCTTCTTCTGGAATCTTTGAGTCTTATTGTGATCCAGATGGTTCAGGACCGTGAATTCACAATTGAGAGGCACTTCCCCTAAAGATGTTTTATCAGGACAGTGTTGTTGCACACAACGATGGGTATTCCGGTGGTGGTCTTGGTGTATCCACATTTCAAGATGTAGTTGATTTGGAATGGAGGAGGGGGTAGTGTGAGGCTTAAATTATAAAGTCCTGAAACTTGATTGGTTCATCTAACAAATATTTTTTAAAATATCTTCTATATGCTAAGCCCTGTTGTAGGAACTAGAGATATAGTGCAGTAAACAAAAGACAAAGTCCCCATTTTCATATAGCTTACCTTCTAGTGGAGGGAGATAGACAAAAAACCATAAAAATTATGTCAGGTGGCAAGTACCAAGCAAGGGGGGGTTGGGAGAGCAGGTAGTGATAAGGTGGGAATGGAGTTTGCTGTTACATATAAGATGGTCAGGAAACATGTGTTGGATAAGGTGATATTGGAGCAGAGCCCCAAGGGAAGCGAGAGATGTGGCTATCTTGGGGAATAGCATTCCAGGCAGGAGGAGAGGCAAGTACAAAGACCCTGTGGCAGGAGCATCCTCGGAAAGCTTGAGGAACAGCATGGAGACCAGAGGCTGGAGCAGGGGGTGGGATGGAGGGGTGTGGAGAGGGCACAGTGGCTGGAGAGGCGGTCAGACAGGTGGCACACGGACAGATCCTGTCAGACTGTGTAGGCTGTTGTAAAGGTTTTAGCTTGCAGTCTAAGTGGGATGAGAAGCCACTAGAAGAATGATATCATCTTACCTCTTGACAGGATCACTTCGGCTGCTTGCATGGCAGAGAGGAAAGGGGCAAGCACAGAAGCAGGGAGGCCCGTTAGGAGGGTATAGTGTGTTGCAGGTGAGACTTTATAGGGAACTAAAGCACAGGGTGAGCGGTGGTAATGCTGAGAAATGGTCAAACTCTGGATATGAAGGTAAAGCCAACAAGATTTGCTGGTATATTAGATGCTCGGGGAAACAGAGAGAGGAGTCAAAAGTCCAAGGTTTTGGACTAGACAACTGGAAGCATGGAATTGGCATTTACTGAAATGGGGAAGGGGAGTGGTTTAGGGAGGACTCAGAGTTTGGACTCAAACAAGTTAATTTTGAGATGCTTCTTGGATAGAGTTGCCCCAAATTGAAGCACTGACCAAGGCTTTATAAGCCCCACCTTTGGCTATGGGCTGCCTCCTGTGAGGGGGTACAGAAACGAGCCAAGGAAGTTCCTTTCACCTGATAGCATTACCCAGAGAGGGACACAGCTGTGAGCCATCCACAGGCAAAACTCCTGATGCTGTTACAAACCACCTCTTATGCCATTCAAATCCACTCCATCTGGGAACAACTTCTCCAGGATTCTGGCTGGTCTGTTTCCTTGGGGAGGAAGATTAGCGAGATGAACTAGCCACCCTCCCTCTGTCCCCACTACTGCAGCTAGTCTTGAGACCATAATGAATACTCATCATCTCCCTTCTGTACTGCCCACTCTAGAATCCCCTCACCCTTGGCTGGTGCCTCTGCTGTTCCAAATGATGTCACCCAGACCCTTATCCCTGAGGGATGTGAGCAGTGGGTTACCATGTCCTTCTCAGATCAAGGCTGCTGCACTTTTCCATATACCTTTATAATGGGGAGGAGTATCAGGAGATGCTCCAGTGGATTACATGAATGCCAAAGATACTCCTCCCTGTCTCCACAGTTTAACCTTCTGATGATCAGGGTCAATCACCTTGGCCAGTATGGTGATGCTTTCACGGTCTGCTGGTCTTTTAGCATGAGAAGGCTGAAGCTACCAGGCAGTAGCCATGGCTTAAAACTTACCAGAACTCCAACTATGCCTCCTCCCGGTGGAAGCATTCTCCCTGTGGGAACCAGGGCCTCCAGACTCACAGAGCCTAAAGTTGTAGGGACTGGACCCACAAATTCCCCAAGGTCACTGGAGTGATGGTGAGCAGGTCCACCTTGGTTCCTGGACCTATGTACTCCGTCTGTTGGGGATACAGTAGTATAAAATGGTGGTTGATTAGGATGAGACCACATCCTGGAGGACAACACCGTAGCTTTGCAGGATATCAACTCCAAGTTGGTGTCTCAGCTGCATCGTTAAACAGCCACTTCACCACTCTATCAGCTTCTGGATATGAGACAGGACTAGGGGATGCCAGGTTATGTACCCACTCCCACACCTTCTTTGCTGAAGAGTGAGGCCCATGGTCCAAAGCAAGATTACACTCAATCCCGTGTCAGTGGATCTCATGCTCTACAAGCTTCTGGATTGTGGTGCTGGGCCAGGCTCTCCTGACAAGAAAAGCACATCCAAATCTAGAATATCAACCAGGAGTATGTTGTTTTAAGATTAAACCTTTATTAGATAATTCTACATGCATATGCAGTTGTAAAAAATAATACAGAGAGATCCCATGTACTCTTTTACCCAGTTTTCCCCAAGGGTAACATCTTGCAAAACTATAGTACAATGCCACAACCGGAATATGGACATTATTACTATTCAGATTGCCCCAATTTTACTTGTCCTCTTTTGTGTGTATGTGAGTCTCTGTGTATGTGTTCAGTTTTATACAATTTTATCACGTGTGTAGGTTCGTATATCCAGCACCACAGTCAAGATACAAAACAGTTCCAACCTCACAAGATTCCATGCGTTGGCCTTTCATAACCACACTTGCTTCTCCCTCCCTTTCCCCCAATCCCTAGCCTCTGACAACCATTAACCTGTTCTCCATCTATAAAATTTCATCATCTCAAAATTTTTTATAAATGGAATCATACAATGCATAACCTTTTAGAGTTGGCTTTTTTCACTCAGTATACTCCCCTGAAGATTCATCCAAGTTGCTGTGTTCACCAATAGTTTATTCCTTTTTACTGCTGAGTATTCCATGGTATGAATGTATCAGTTTGTTTAACCATTCACTCATTGAAGGAAATCTGGGCTGTTTCCTTTTTTTTTTTTTTGGCTGCAATGAATAAAGCAGCTATGAACATTTGTGTATAGGTTTTTGTGTGAACATAACTCTTCTTTTCTCTGAGATTAATGGCCCAAAGCGCAGTTGCTGGGTCATATGGCAATTATATGTTTAGTTTTACAAAAAAAACCCTGCCACACTGTTTTCCAATACAGCTATACCATTTTATACTCCTGCCAGCAATGTGAGGGAGCCAGTTTTTCCACATTCTCACCAGCATTTAATATCACTATTTTTTATTTTAGTTAAGTGTGTATCTCATTGTGGCTTTTTCTTTTTTTCTTAAAATTTTTATTGCAGTATAGTTGTTTTACAATATTGTGTTAGTTTCTACTGTACAGCAAAGTGAAATCAGCTATCTGTATACATATATCCTCTCTTTTTTGGATTTCCTTCCCATTTAGGTCACCACAGAGCATTAAGTAGAGTTCCCTGTGCTATACAGTAAGTTCTCATTAGTTATCTATTTTATACACAGTATCAACAGTGTATATCTGTCAGTCCCAATCTCCCAATTCATCCCACCCGCCCCTTTCCTCCTTGGTATCTACACGTTTGTTCTCTATGTCTGTGTCTCTATTTCTGCTTTGTAAATAGGATCGTCTATACCAATTTTTTTAGATTCTACATATATGCACTAATATATATTTGTTTTTCACTTTCTGACTTACTTCACTCTGTATGACAGTCTCTAGCTCCATCCACATCTCTACAAATGACCCAATTTCACTCCTTTTTATGGCTGAGTAATATTCCAGTGTCTATATGTACCACATCTTCTTTATCCATTCCTCTGTTGATGGACATTTAGGTTGATTCCATGTCCTGGTTATTGTAAATAGTGTTGCAATAAATATTGGGGTGCATGTGTCTTTTTGAGTTGTGGTTTTCTCTGGGTATACACCCAGCAGTGGGATTGCTGGGTCATATGGTAGTTCTATTTTTAGTTTTTTAAGGAACCTGCATGCTCCATACTGTTCTTCATAGTGGCTGTACCAATTTACATTCCCACCAACAAGGTATGAGGGTTCCCTTTTCTCTACACTCTTTCCAGCATTTATTGTTTGTAGATTTTTTTAAAGAACTTTTATTGAGATACAGATAACAGACAATAAACTGCATATATTTAGAGTGTACAATTTGGTATCCCAATCTCCCAATTCATTCCCCCTCAACCCTCCCCACTTTCCCCACTTGGTGTCCATATGTTTGTTCTCTACATCTGTGTCTCTATTTCTGCCTTGCAAATCGGTTGATTTGTACCATTTTTCTATAGTCCACATATATGTGTTAATATACGATATTTGTTTTTCTCTTATTTACGTTGAAGAGTGTTCTTCCTATGTTTTCCTCTAGGAGTTTTATAGTGTCTGGCCTTACATTTAGGTCTTTAATCCATTTTGAGTTTATTTTTGTGTATGGTGTTAGGAAGTGTTCTAATTTCATTCCTTTACATGTAGCTGTCCAGTTTTCCCAGCACCACTTATTGAAAAGGCTGCCTTTTCTCCATTGTATATCCTTGGCTCCTTTGTCATAGATTAGCTGACCATAGTTTATCTCTGGGCTTTCTATCCTGTTCCATTGATCTATATTCTGTTTGTAGATTTTTTGATGATGGCCATTCTGACCAGTGTGAGGTAATACTTCATTGTCATTTTGATTTGCATTTCTCTAATAATTAGTGATGTTGAGCAGCTTTTCATGTGTTTGTTGGCCATCTGTATGTCTTCTTTGGAGAAGTCTATTTAGGTCTTACTTTGTTTTTCTTTAATGGCTATTGAACTTTTTTGCCATATGTTTATTTTCCATCTGTATATCTTCTTCAATGAAATGTCTGTTTGTATCTTTTGTCCACTTTCTAATTGGATTTTTTTTTACTGTTGAATTTTAAGAGTTCTTTATATATTTTGCATACTTGTCCATTGATATGTATATGTTTTGCAAACATTTTCTCCCAATTGTAGCTCGTCTTTTCATCCTTTTCACAGGGTCTTCCACTGAGCAAAAGTTCTTAGAGTGAGGTCAAATTTATCAGTTTTTCCTTGTATGGCTCATGTTTTTGGTGTCAATTCTAAGAACTCATTGCCTAGCCCTAGATCCCAAAGATCTTCTCCTTTTTTTTTCTAAAATTTTTAGAGCTTTACATTTTATATACAAGTCCATGATCCACTTTGAGTTAAATGAAATATGTTTTAATGCCAGTCAAAATAAATTGTTCTCTCTTCCAGGGTGAAGAAGGACCAATATAATCAGCTTGCCACAAGTGGCTGGTTTGTGTCCTTGAAGAACGGTGCCGTATTGGGGGCTGAGCAATCTGAAAATCACCTCCACAGTTGAGGGCTCACCTCATTTGCTTCCCTTCCCTTAGGGATCACAGTCCTGTCCTACCTCTGGTCCAATGTCTGGAAACAGCTGTTCCAAATCTTTGACCCAGTTTTTCCATTGTTTTATAGTGAGATAGTTAAGTCCCAATTTTCCATGGATGAAAGCAAACCTGAATTTATTTTGAAGATAAGGCCAACAGGATTTGATTATGAGTTGGATGCAGGTCGTGAGAAAAAGAGAGACGTCAAGGATGACTTCAAGTTTCTGGCCTGAAACTGGAAGACTGGCATTGCCATTACCTGAGTTGAAATCAGATTTAGTCGGGGAGGTGGGGAAGTAAAGTTAAGAGTGCAGTTTTACAAGTGTTAATGTGAGATGCCTATTAGATATCCAAGTGGGGATGTCAACTTTTCAGCTGGATATACTGGTCAGGTGTTTAGGCTGGAGGTCAGGCTAGAAATGTAGAATTGGAGATAGCCTCTGTATAGATAGTACTTGAAGCCATGGGTCTGGGTGAGATCACTAAGGAAGGGTAGATAGAACAGGCAGAAGTCCAGGGACTGGGTCCTGGGGCACTCCTATATTAAACAGTTGGGGAGATAAAGAAGAGCCCAAGTTGTTGGTGCCAACTCTCCTCCTCTCCTCACAATTCTCTTCCACTCTCATAGCTGTGCCTCATCCTGTCTACTCAGTCAGCCTACTCTTGTGGCTTTTCTGGCACTGACTTTTGCTGACCTATTTGTCCTGCAGCCATCCAAGTTTGGGCCTGACAGATCAGTTCCAGGACTGATCTCGGGCCTTGGAAACTTCTCCAGTTAATCCATGTCCTCGGAATCCTCTGAAGTCATTTAAGATCCATCTGGCTCTATCAAGACTGACTCCTCTGCCAAAGTATAAAGTGGGAATAAGGCAAATAGCCCATGGCTTGCAGAGTGAGCAATGCCTTGCCCAGAACCTCTTATCATCTGTGGTGGTAACTTCCAAGTTGAAAACTCAGAAGAATAGGGAAAGAGCACATATATCATCCTAGACCAAGCCAGTTTCTTCTGCCTAAGATTCTGTCCTGCTCAGTATGGCTGCATGGGCTACCTTGGTAGTTTCTTCCATGCTACTGACCTCAAAAGACGAAGTGTACATTTTCCAAATATCCCCAATTCCACATAGCAGTTTATTATTGACTGGACAGTAGTAATTAATATTAGCATCATTCATCTAATCACATGCAAAGAGTGGTATAAGGATGTTTGTCATAGTGCTATTTATAAAAGCAAAAGTATTAGAAAGGACCTACATGACCAACAATAGGAGATTGAGTAAATAAGTTACGATACATGCATAATATGCCCTCACTAAAATAATTCTGCAGATATGGGAAGATGTTTATAATATAATGCTGATTTAAACATTTTAACAAGGCAGTTCAGTGAAGTGTGTAAAAGCAGTTTAGAATAAACAAACTTGAAGAGAACCCCATGCTTTGAACTCTAACCATGAATGGCTAGCTAGAGAAGGATGAGCTTGTAAAGGAGACTGAGCAAGGGTGGTTAAACATAGAAATTAAACAAGGAGAGTGTTATATCATGGAAGACAAGGGAAGATTTTCTTTTTTTAAGAGAGAAGGAATGGTCATTTATAACAACTCAACAGTCAAATGCTGAAGAGGCAAGATGAGAACTGAAAGATGACCATTGTTATTAATCATGGACATCACTGATGATCATTGCAAGAGCTGCTTCAGTAATGACAGCAAAAGTCAGACTGGAGTGTATTGAAGGTTAAATGGAAGGTTGAAAGGGGAGCTGTGTTTTGAAGAATTAGATTGTGTAGACGAAGAGAGAAAGAAGCCCATAGACTGAGGAGGATGTATGTTAAAGGATTCTTTTTTTTTTTTAATGACAGAGATAGGAGTTTGTTTAAAAAACCATGAGATGGACCCAGTAGAGAGGGAGAGACTAGATACACAAAGGAGAGAGTGGAGAAATTACAGATAAGGTTCATGGGAAGATGGGAGAGGATGGGATATAAAAAACAAGTGGTGGAATTGTTCTTGGTTAGAGAGTAGAAAGGAAAACTCTTCAACGGGAAGCAAGAAAGAAGGGTAGTGTAGATAAGTTAAACATTTGGTAACAGAAAAGAGGAACTCGAAGATGATGACTTCTGAGGAAAGTGAGGGTGGAGGTGAGGGCATTAGAGGTCTCAGGAGAGTGGAGGTTTGGAACAGTTGTTGATAGCCCTGACCAGAGAAATGTAGTAAAATTTTCAACCACCCTTTGGTCCATGTGGGGCTGGTGATCCTGAATTAGAGTGGAACTGATCTGCTTGATGGTGAGACTCTCCTCAGTGCTGTTTGGCTGCTTGACTGTAGACAAGAAGGAGGCAGATAGATCAGTTCATCTGAGGTTGGGATTTAGCCATACAGGAGAGGTGAAAATTTTCCCTACCTGCTTGCAGGCCTGTGTGGATGGGGATGAGCCAGCTGCCTGGCTCTTCTGTGGAAGCATAGCCAGAGGGAACTGGGAAGAGGGTGGTTCCTCTGTCGCCACGAAATGAGTTTCCTTGCAGTCCACCTTCCAAACTTCCTGTCCCTGGGGGAGCTAGCCTTTTGTTAGCCTGACAGAGTCTCCACGAAGCGCTCAGCCTCCCTGAGCTGTTTCCACAGGCTTGTCAGGAACAATCCCTTTCAGTCTTCAGAAAGGTCTTTGTATATGTGCTGCTTCTTGATCCATACTGTGCTTGTGAGTGCATGGGAGGGACAGGGCTTGACCCCTGAGGAAGGTCACTCTCAAGGTCTAATGAGGACAAAACAGCCTTCTTTAATACTTCAACTCACTCAATACTCTGGTGCCCACACTGCCTAGAAGAAGCAACGGGGCTTCTTTTTCCTCTGGCCCTTGGCTTCTGCAGAGAGCAAAATAGAGTGGAGACACTTCCCTCAGCTCTGGCATTTTTACCCACAGAGGAGAAACAGGGCAGCCAGGTGATAATTTGTGCACGTGTGACCGTCCTAATCTGGTCACTGGGCCAGAGCTGGTACCGAGAAAGGAAGGGCTGGTGGAGGAGAGTGGAAGGAGTGGTGGAATCAGGTTCCAACTTGGGCCCAGGCCTCAGCCGTGGATTCTACTGCTTGGAGAACAGAGGAGAGAGGGTGAACACAGGGGCGAGCCACTGATGGCTCTGCTGAAGAGTGGATGATGTTCCACAAGCCAGCTAGACTTGGGAAGAGAGCAACTCCCGCTCTCACCCTGACATATACACTCCAATGAGGGAAAGGCCAACACGTGTTTCCCGTGTCATTACTCCCTCTGGGCAGGGGAGCATTTAAACAATAAGCCACTGGCCAGCTGATGAGCACTGGGAGGTCACTCTCCATCTTTGGGCCTATTACTTCATCTACAATCTGACAGTTAAATAATATGATTTCTAAGATTCCTTCAATTCCAGCGATAAATCTGATTGACCTGGAATGACATTAGATTTTAACTGTCTTACGGTCATTGGATCCCAAGGTCTTAACACATATTGATGATTAAACACAGAGTCCTAGCATTGGTCACAGGGGTGGTGGGGGTAGGAGGAGAGAATAATTTAGGATATCTCTGTCCTGAAGAAAGGGTTGAGCCCCATTTTGACTCCACTTTTTAGGTCTCAGTTTCCTCAACTGTAAAATGAGACTTGGAAGCCTTAAACATCTTTAAGATGTAGTTCTGATTTTCTGTACCTAAGGTCTGCCCTCAGGCAGTTTTGAGCTCCAGTGGATACATACTTACTGAACTATTTGCTTGGCATGTGTGCAGTTCTATAGTGGAATATGATCTCTATCTTCAAAGAGCTCACAACACATTTTATTATTAAAATTTTTATTTATTACTTTTTTAATTTGTCTTTGTTGGACTTACTTCAGTTAGCATGATAATCTCTAGGTTCATCCATGTTGCTACAAATGGCATTATTTCATTATTTTTTTATGGCTGAGTAATATTACACTGTATATATGTACTACAACTTCTTTAAAAAAAAAACTTTTTTTTCTGTTTTAAAGTGGAACCAAATGATTTATTTGTGCTAAGTGAATGGAAATAATGCATTCAGGATATACTTCTTTGTACATTGCACTTGCTTTTAATTAATTTTTTTGGCTGCGTTGGGTCTTCGTTGCTGTGTGTAGGTTTTCTCTAGTTGCAGAGAGTGGGAGCTACTCTTCGTTGCAGTGTGCGGGCTTCTCGTTGCAGTGGCTTCTCTTGTTGAGAAGCATGGGCTCTAGGTGCACGGGCTTCAGTAGTTGTGGCACATGGGCTCAGTAGTGTGGCACACGGGCTTAGTTGCTCTGCAGCACGTGGGATCTTCCCAGACCAGGGACCGAACCCACGTCACTGGTATTGGCAGGGGGATTCTTAACCACTGTGCCACCAGGGACGTCCCTGTATCATACCTTCTTTATCCATTCCTCTGTTGATGGACATTTAGGCTGCGTCCATGTCTTGGCTATTGTAAATAGTGCTGCAATGAACATTGGGGTAGGTATCTTTTCAAATTATGTTTTCCTCAGATGTATGCCCAGGAGTGGGATTGCTGGATCATATGGTAGTTCTATTTTTAGTTTTTTAAGGAACCTCCATATTGTTCTCCATAGCAGTTGTACCAATTTACATTCTCACCAACATTTTAGGAGGGTTCCCTTTCCTCCACACCCTCTCCAGCATTTCTTGTCTGTAGATTTTTTGATGATGGCCATTCTGACCAGTGTGAGGTGATACCTCTTTGTAGTTCTGATTTGCATTTCTCTGATAATTAGCAATGTTGAGTATCTTTTCATGTGCTTTTGGCCATCTGTTACTCAGGCTCCCTAAGCTGCAGTTTCCTGATTATTAAGATGGAGATAATAAAAGCATCTCATTGCCACGTTATTATAAAGATTAAGTAAATTCACAACAAACTGGGCAACGGGGGAACTTACCTCAACATAATAAAGGCCATATATGAGAAGCCCACAGCTAATATTATACTTAATGGTGAAAAGCTGAAAGCTTTCTCTTTAAGATCAGAAACAAAACAAGGATGCCCACTCCCACCACACGTATTTAACATAGCACCAGAAGAACTAGCCAGAGCAATTAGGCAAGAAAAAGAAATAAAAGATCTCCAAATCAAAAAGAAAGAAGTAAAATTGTCTCTATTTGTAGATGACATGCTATTATATATACTGGGTTGGCCAAAAAGTTAGTTTGGGTTTTTTCCATAGGTGTTATGAAAAATCCTGAATGAACTTTTTGGCCAACCCAATTGAAAATCCTAAAGACTCCACCAAAAATTATTAGCACTAATAATCAAATTCAGTAAAGTTGCAGGATGTAAAATCAATGTACAAAAATCAGCTGCATTTCTATACACTAATAGTGAACTATCAGCAAGAGATATTAAGAAAACCATCCCATTTATGACTGCATCAAAATAAAATACCTAGGAATAAATTTAACTAGGGAGGTGAAAGATCTGTACACTGAAAACTATAAGACATTGATGAAAGAAACTAAAGAAGACATAAATAAATAGAAAAATATTCTGTGCTCGTGGACTGGAAGAATTAATATTATTAAAATGTTCATACACTCCAAGGCAAACTACAGATTCAATGCAATCCCTATCAAAATTACAATGGCATTTTTCACAGGAATAGAACAATCAATCCTAAAATTTGTATAGAACCACCAAACCCCCCAAGTAGCCAAAGCAATCTTGAGAAAGCTGAACAAAGCTGGAAGTATCATATGCCCTGATTTCAAACTATATTACAAAGCCATATTAATCAAAACAGTATGGTATTGGCATAAAAACAAACACACAGATCAATGGAACAGAACAGAGAGCCCAGAACTAAACCCATGCATATATGGTTAATTAATTTTTGACAAAAGAACCAAGAATATATAATGTGGAAAGGACAGTCTCAATACATGATGTTGGGATAACTCGGCAGCCACTTGCAAAAGAATGAAACTGGACTTTCATACACAGTACACAAAAATCAACTCAATGGATTATGGACTTGAATGTAAGACTTGAAACCATAAAACTCCTAGAAGAAAACATAAAGGGTAAGCTCCTTGACATCAGTCTTGGCAATGATTTTTTGAATGTGACACCAAAAGCAAAGGCAACAAAAGCAAAATAAACAAGTGGAACTACATGACTACATCACACTAAAAAACTTCTGCATAGCAAAGGAAATCATCAACAAAATGAAAAGGCAACCTATGAGATGGGAGAAAAGATTTGCAATTCACGTACCTGATAAAGAGTTAATATCCTGCAAAGAGTTCCTCCTGGACCCAATTCCAATGTGTGTGTGTGTGTGTGTGTGCGTGTGTATGTGTGTGTGTGTGTGTGTAGGCTTCCCCACACCAACAAGCAATTCTTGGATGCCAGCAGAGTGTCCCAAAATTCAACTCAATTTTGACACCATCTACCTGGAGATAGAATCAGAAACCATAGGTGAAGGGCTCAGTCCCATGAGACTGCCACCCTCCACTTCAGTTGTCACCTGCTCTTTTGACCTACTGGCTATAAATAAGAGGTTCCCACGACTGCTTCCTTGGGTTTGATTAATTTGCTAGAATGGCTCACAGAACTCTGGAAAATGTGTTTACTCACTAGATTACCAATTTACTATAAAAGGATAATAAAGAAGATGAATCTACAGCCAAGTGAAGAGATACATATGGTGAGGTCCTGAACAAAGGAGCTTCTGTCCTCATGGAATGTGGGGCCTGACATGGTGACACACAGAACTGTTCTGGTTCCCCAATGTGGAAGCTCAACAAAAAGGACCAAAAAGCTCTCATCATAGTCATGATTGACTGAAGTGTTGGCCAATGGTGTTTGGTTTAACCTCAAACAGCTCTCTCCTTTCTGGTAACTGGGGGTGGGACTGAAAGGTCCAACCCTCTAATCACAGGGTTGGTTTTCCTAACCACCCACAGAAAGTCACCTCTTTCACATAACAAAAAACACCTTTATCACTCTTAACACTTAGGAAATCCCAAGAGTTTTGAGAGCTGTGAGCCAGGAACTATAGATGAAGACTAAATATATAATGAGATATAGTTTGGTCTTCTGAATAACTAAATGTACATTTCTTATAAATCATAATATCAATCCAAAATATATAAAGAACTCACAAAACTCAATATCAAAAAGTCAAACAATCCAATCAAAAATTGGGCAGAGGAACTGAATAGACATTTTTTCCAAAGAAGACATACAGATAGGCCAACAGGTACATAAAAATATGCTCAATATCACTAATCATCAGGGAAACACAAGTCAAAACTACAAGGTGACACCACTTCATACTGTTACTGTTGAATGACTATCATCAAAAAAGATAAGCGATAACAACGGTTAGGGAAGATGTGGAAAAAGGGGAATGCTTGTATACTGTTGGTGGGAATGTAAATTGGTGCAGCAACTATGGAAAACAATATAGATTCCTCAGAAAGTTAAAAATACAACTACCATATGGTCTAGCAATCCCACTTCTGGGTAATACCCAAAAGAAATCAAAACAGGTTCTTGAAGATATATTCACATGCATTATTCACAATAGCCAAGATACAGAAACAACCTAAGTGTCCATCTACAGATAAATGGATAAAGAAGATGTGACACATATATACAATGCAATATTATTCAACCATGAGAAAGAAGGAAATCCTGTGATCTCCAACAATACGGATGGACTTTGAGAGCATTATGCTAAGTGAAATAAGCCAGACAGAGAAAAACAAATACTATGTGGTACCACTTATATGTAGAATCTTAAAAACAAAGTCAGACTTATAGAAATAGAGAGTAGAAAAAGTTGGTTGCTGGGGTCTGAGGAGTGAGGGAATAAGGAGAGATTGGTAAAAGGGCACAAAGTTTCAACTATAAGATTAATAAGGTCTGAGGAGCTAAAGTAAAATGTGATCACTATAGTTGATAATGCTATATTGTAAAACTGAAATTTGCTAAGAGCATAGAATTTAAATGTTATATTAAAAAAGACAAATATGTGAGGTGATGGATGTGTTAATTAACTAGATGGGGGGGAATCATTTCACAATGTATATATACATATATCAAATCACCATGATGTACATTTTAAATATCTTACATTTTATATGTCTATTATACCTCAGAAAAATTGGAATATAAAAAAGTATAACCTATAACATGCTCCTAATCAGAAGGCATTCCTCTATCAACAACAAAAAAGTTTTTAATTAGAAACAAATCTTTAAGTTATGACCCAAACAAACAAGATTAGACAGATTGTCTGTGTGAGGTATTCAGCATAACGCCTACACCTAGTTAGCACTCCATAATAATCTCTTTCCCATCCTGACCCCCAAAAGAAGCCCAGAATGTGATTCCAGATTGGGGAAGGTTGGCCTGGTCTGATATGACCAAGGGGCTTAATGCAAGGTCACCCAATTGAAAGTCTAAGTTTGTGTGTACATAGCACCTGCTCAGGCAAGAGTAGAAGGAGCAGACCATTGTCTATGTCTAAAGGTGATCTCTGCTCTCTCAGGGAAAAGCTCCAGGTGCAGGTGGAGTCAGATCAGGATGACAGAAAGTCTGCATGCAAGTGATAGAATGTCAGAGAGTGAGGACAGGAGAAGGAGCAAGATGGTGGGGTACACAAGGTAGGATCAGAATGATTCAAGGCACACAAAAGAGCTATTTCTGCCTACATTTAGTATGGGATTGTGGCTGCCTTTTTGAGTTTTAGGTGTTTAGTTCTCACACGTAGCCAAACTTTTAGAGCTGTTCTATTCCAGACTCACATGCTCAGCCAGGATGAGTCTAGAACTGAACTGGCCACAGATGGTATAGCACCGTAAAATTACCTCTCCAACTCGATTCATGTTATGAAAAAGACCTTGAAGCCATGGCCAATGGAATCCCTGAGTGCGGACAGCATCTGAATCAATATCTGTGTGCAGTGAGAAAAATATACAGTGTCATAAAAGGGGATGTTGGCACCAATTGTGTGTGTGTGTGTGTGTGTGTTTATTAAGACTGTTAAGGAAAGCTTAAGCCTTATGGTAAACAGCACAGTGCCTGGCACATAGTGGACATTAGATATATATTTTTTGATAACTGAATAAATGAACAGATGTATATTTACACTCAGTAAATATTGACTGCCTATCTTTGTTCGTGTTTAAAAATGAGGATACTATTATTATGTGTTTTCCTCCATATATAAAATTATATCCCCAATTCACCATTAAAAGACCATTCACTTGGTATTATGTGGTGTGGCTTGGGCTCTAGTCCTAGCCCTATAACTCACAGGTAACCTTAAGTAAAAGACTAATTTTCTCTGTGCTTATATATATTTTTTTCTTTTTAATCTATAAAAAGAGGAGGTTGAACTGAGCACATGCTAAACCTCCTCACAGGTCTGAACTTTAGAGATTATTCTGCGGTTCTGAGATAAGAGCTCCTGTGTGCGAAGTCAACTCAACCACAGAGGGACTAAACTTGTGAACCCTGTTCTACTAGTGTTGGGCTGGAGCTGAACTGCCCTACAGTAGCTTGAGCCAGGCATCCTTAAACACAGACCTGCAGAGCTCTTGAGGACCCTATGAGGTCCATCAACGGGCTTCATAGGGTCTATAAATTTGCAGCCCCATCCCCACACTCTTATAAGCAATATTTTGTGTATAAGTATCTTGTGAAATTTTCTGGGATGTGTGTCCCTGTGTTTCAAAGATTCCCCAACATGTGGATAACCCCCAAATGGTTAAGAAATCCTTGAGCTTTTCAGAGGACAAGTGTAGAAACCTATGCTCCCAACACTACTGCATTTAATCTGATAAATGAAGGTATGTGTCAGAAAGTTTTCCAGTGTAATGATATCTCTGCCTGATGTAGTGATGTCCAAGACTGTCCCAGAGAGACAGGTGGCAGTGATGGAGGAGCCCATGCCTGTATCCATCCATGGTTTGGTTCTTAGACTAGCACAAACTAGAGGAAAGCATGAGGAGGGTGGGCCAACTGAGAGATGCAGAGATCTTGTTGAGCTCTAATCACTGCTGTGCTTTAGAGTTCTTATGATTTAGTGCAAACTACTCAACTCTGTTAGATCCCAATTCCTTTATTTCATAGGGCTATTTAATATAAGAAGAGAGAACTTGAATTCCTAGATGAAATCCCAGAGAATTAACAGAGTCTACTTTTTAAGAAAAGGAGGAAGTATATAGGAAGTCAAGATAGAGGATTCACATAGGGTCCAGACTTGGAGGATCTAAGAGAGTTTGGAGGTTTAAGGTAACCAGACCTACTATCATAGAGCCACAGGTGTCCCCAGGGCAGAGTCTTCGGATCTACGCATTCAGCAGCAACTAATCCAAAGGCTTGTTCCAGAGGCTCTCAGGGCCAGTTAGCTCAAGATGCCAGAGCCCTATGCTCATGGGGTCAGAGGTTTGACCTTTGTGTATATGTGACTGTTTCCACATTAGACTGAGCCCTAGTCCCAGCCAGCAGAGTCACACATGTGCATCACTGGGGACACACAGGAAACTGGTTGGGAGAGTGCAGGTGGCATCCCTACCTTTGGAAACAAGCTCAAATACACTCTAACTCAAACTACACACCTTGACCCCTCAGGTTTGGAACACAGTGTTTGTAAGTAACCCACAAGTCATGGTCATTTTGCAGTCATTTTAAAGAACATGTGAGCAGGGAGAGAAAACAGGGTTCACTCCTGAAGGCCTCAGGCTGAAGCACTAGGCTAGTTGCATGGACCAACTGGACTGCTGATTCTCCTTCAGGAAGTAAGTACTCAGAATTCCTTGTCTTTGGGAAAACCATAGAGCTTTTCTTTTCTTGCCGGGCCTGCCTCTCTGGGCATCTGTCTGTCTGAGCAGGGCTGGTCATCCCCGTGAGAACTGTAGCAGAGTGTCACGCACACGAACCGGAGGGCTGGGCCTTTGACGACAGCTCCCAAAATAAGGCGCCAAGCCCTGCTTCTCACTTTCCCCTTGCGCCCTGTGAGATGCTGGCACTGCCTCTGGAGCCATTACTCAGCAGCCTGAATGTACAGAAATAGGCTGGGTGCACTGACCCAGGAGCCAAGGCTCTTTCCCCTGGCAGAGTCCTGTCCTGGCGTGGTGGGCCCAGGCAGGGCTGTGTGGGGACACGTCTTGGCTTCCCACTCTCACTTCCTGTAGGCAGTAATCCTATTACAAGATGGAGCTTCACTTAAATGTTTCTAGGCCTTTGAAGGTGTCTCCTTGCCCCTTGGCTGTACAGCACCAGTTAGCTGGTGAACACACTTCCTCACCTCCTCCATCTTTTCAACACATACTTTTTCCATCTTCTTATCCTTATGAAAACATGGCCTGCCCTGTTCCCTGGCCCTCTCCGGGGCAGGAAGCTCCTCTCCCTCCCCTGTGTCTTGAGGTCAAGAGAACAGGCTGGCATCCTCTGAGCTGCTGGTACTTCTCCAGGCCCCGGCTTCCCAACCTCTCTCGGACAGACCATCCCATCTCACATGTCGCTCTGTCCATTTGACTGTCTACTGATCTCCAGCACTCTTACCCTCCTCAGTGGCTTAATACCTGCCTCACAGCTTTCCCGGCCACTTCATCCCTGTCACCTGCTTTTTGATCCTTCTGATACCCTGGCTTCACCAGCACATCATTTTGAAAAACTGCAAATGATCCTAAATTCTGCCAACCTGTCACTCACTGTTATTGAAGAGGAAAGTCAGAAACTTACACTCAGCTAAAAATAACTCCATGCTTATTTTGCTTTTGTGAAATATGCTTGCGGCGCTGAGAAAAACAGAAAAATAGGATGACCTAACAATCCAATGTAACTTTAAGATGTTTTGCTAAAAAATGGAATGTTCTGCACCTGCTCCTGTAAGTTTCTGTTTGGAAACTCTCATGCTCTGTAAACACGTGCACTATAAAAGTAAAGCTCACCCTGAGTTCGGGGCCCAGAACTTTGGAGCGTTAGCTTGTCTGGGGCCGGCTTAATAAACCTGAGTTCTCCAACCCTCCAAGTGTGGTGCTTGGTTTCTCGACTGATGGATTTTTGCAGCATTTCTGGAGGCCCCAGAGAGATTCCAACCACGTCGGCCCCTTGAGCCACGAGACCGGTGGCTTGCCCGAGTCGGAGTGAAGGAGCTCTGAGACGAACGAGGAGGCGTGCCACCTGACAGTATTCCGGGTTCTCTTTTGGACTGGTGCTCCCACTCTCCAGATGGCCGGGCCCCGACTGGACTCACTGGAGGGACGGACCAACTCACCAGGAACAGCCACAAGACCAGGTAAGGCCCTGGGGCACTGAACCCAGTCAGGTCCCATCTCCGGATGGAAGAGGAACTTGATCACCTCCTATGGTCTTCAGTAAGACCACCAGTTAGGGACCTTCCCAGAGGGGGGGAGGCACCCACCAGTTAGGGACCTTCCCAGAGTGGGGGAGGCACTGTGAAAAACTCTGGTCTGAAAGTGTGTGTAAGTGAGTGCCCTGGTTTGTCCTTGTTCCAGGGCGATTGTGTGGCTCCACGGCCTTCGTGGCTATGGAGTCTGAGTGGGCCCTAACCTGCGTTTCCATGGTGACCTTATACGGTTCAGGGTGGTGTCTGTTTCTGGGGGACCCAGTCCCTCCCTGCGAGTCAGATCCAGGCCAGGAGTTTGCACTGGCCTGCCAAAGCTAAGAGGCACCAAAGTTTCCCACGGGAACGTGGCCAGGCGGGCACCTGAGTGGTCTCCTCTTTTGCAAGGGTACCCACCCTTGTTTGTTTTTGCGACACCGACATAGGGCAGGATAGACAGAGAGAGGGGGAGACAATTGATTACTCATTTGATTTAGAAATTGTGTATGTCCAAACAGCCCTTTTGCCATAGGGCCCTCCGCCAAGATTATTTTCTTAAAATTTTAAAGCTCACTCTCCCCTTCCTTCAGCTGACTCTTTGAGCTGACTTATTGAGAAATTAGGTTTTCCCTGAAAGACTTGCCCCATTTGCCAGACAGATCTCTACCTCCCTCCCTCTTGGTCCCCTGGACCAGTCCGTGCAGAGCGGCACACTCTGATGTGTTCTTGTAAACTTTTGGATTCTCATTATGAGGCTGCTTTCCTCTGTCACCTTTCCTTCATAATCCCCTGACTCCCCAAGGATTCCAGGCTCTTCACTTAGGCAAGGAGTACGCATACTTGCTCCCTCCGCCTGCTCAGTGCCCACAAGAGGGTCAATCACCCCAGACCCGCTCCGGAGCCCCACCTGAAGTTATTGCTCTGCAAACCCCATTACAAGAGACCGCCTCCTTACAGCCCCATCTCCCTGAGACATTTAACGATCATGGCCATCTTCAAAGAGGCATGTACTCGTGCTGTTTGGGAATAATGGGCTTTCCAGGAGTACTGACATCAGCACTACCTGGGTTATAAGGCCCTAAGACAAGGCCCTTCCTGTGTGTGCCCCTCTCGTCCCTGGTCAAAGAGGTAGATTACACTTGTCAACATGGGGGGAAGTTCCTCTAAGATGACTGATTTGGACTGTATGATGAAAAACTTTAAGAAAGGTTTTTCTGGATACTATGGGTTAAGATGACCTCAGGAAAGCTCTGCACCATGAGAGTTAGAATGGCCCATCTGCAAGGTGGGATGGCCCACGGAGGATACACTAGACCTTCCTACGGTTAGAGCTGTGTACCAAGTGGTGACAGGGACCCCAGGGCACCCAGACCAGTTTCCATACATAGATTCCTGGTTGCAAATCATCGTTCAGCTGCCTCCTTGTGTTTGGTTTTGTGCAAATGGGCAGGGACAGTGTAGGATCCTCGTGGCCCAACTGGCTCCGAGGACAAGCAAAGAAAAGCCGGCAAAGGTTATACACCAAGAAGGCCCTGAAGAAGAGCCCCCTGTGCCTCCACCCTGTATGTCAACTGCTTCGCCAGCTCCCATTCAGCCTTCTCACCCTTTACCCAGACAGCCCTCTGCCATCTGTGTCTCCACTGCCTCCAAATCCAGAGCACCCTCCAAGCCCGCGGCGACTTCGCTCGGCAAACCAAACAGCTCAAAAGCCCACAGCCCTGCAAATGCCCTTGTGAGAGGCCCGTGGCCCACCCCAGGTCAATGAGGATGGCTCCGTCTAGCCAGGATGCCTGGTCCTTTATTATCAGCCCTTCAGCACCACCGACCTTCTCAACTGGAAACACCACACCCTGTCCTATTCAGAGAAGCCACAAGCAATGATTGACCTCCTTGAGTCAATTTTTTACACCCACCAACCTACCTGGGATGATTGTCGCCATCTCCTCCTGACTCTCTTCAACACCGAGGAACGCTGCTGGATCCTGTTAGAGGCACGGAAATGGCTCCAAGAGTACGCACCAGCTGGTACAGTAGATCTTGCAGCCTGGGCCCTGCGGGCTGCACCAGATGATCGACCCAACTGGGACTTCAACGCCCCAGACGGGAAGGAATCCCTTGATAAATACTGACAAGCCCTGCTGCAGGGACTGAGGGCAGGAGCCAGAAAACCAACCAACATGTCCAACACAACAGAAGTGCACCAAAAGCCAGATGAATCACCCATGGAGTTCTATGAGAGACTGTCTGAGGCCTTCCGGGTGTATACCCCCTTTGACCCTGAAGCACGGGAAAACCAATGTATGGTCAATGCGGCGTTCGTGGCCCAGTCTCAGGCTGACATCCACCGTAAGCTTTAGAAGCTTGAAGGCTTTGCTGGAATGAATGCCACCCAGCTGCTGGAAGTCGCAAACAAGGTGTTTGTGAACCACGACCAAGAAGCCCAAAAGGTGGCTGACAAGCACATGAAGCAGAAGGTGTCCCTGCTAGCTGCCACCCTGGGGAACCCAGGTCTGGTAAAGCAGACTGCTCCCCCGCAGAAAGGGGAAGCTAAGAGGAGACTGCCACTATGTCGTGACCAGTGCGCTTATTGCAGAGACCGGACACTGGAAGAAAGAATGTCCCCATCGCAGAGGGACAGCTGAAGGGTCAAAGAAGTTCAGTCAACCCAGCAGAGGAAGGTACCAGCCTGAGCCAGCTGTCCAAGACCTTATCGGCCTGGCTGGCATAGAATCGGGATAGGGAGGACCAGGCTCCATGATCCTGGGCTCCTGGGAGCCTATGGTCGCAATGAAAGTAGAGGGCCAATCAATGACTTTTATGGTGGATACTGGAGCTGAACACTCTGTGGTAACCACACCTGTGGCTCCCCTCACAGGTCGAATAGCAACTATCATTGGGGCCACAGGGGATGGGACTGCCCGCTCATTCTGCAAGGCCTGCTCATGTCAGCTAGGGGGCCACCTAGTGACTCATGAATTCCTGTACTTACCAGAGTGCCCCATTCCTTTGCTGGGCAGAGACTTGCTGATAAAGCTCGGGGCACAGATCACCTTTGTCCCCGGAAAGTCTGCAAGCCTCACCCTGGGGAGCCAACCAGCTCTGATAATGGCTGTGACTGTGCCCAGGGAAGATGAATGGCGTCTCTATTCTTCAGAAAGAGAACAAATGAATCCAACTAGCCTGCTAGAAAAGTTCACTACTGTCTGGGCAGAAAAGGGGCCCCCAGGTTTGGCCAAAACCCATGCACCCATCGTGGTGGACCTGAGGCCAGGGTCCACTCCTGTCAGGTGGAGGTAATATCCAATACCGCGAGAGGCACGTCTGGGAATTCGGGACAACATCCAACGCCTGCGTGACACCGGAATTCTGATTGAATGTCAGTCTCCCTGGAACACTCCGCTCCTACCAGTCAAGAAGCCTGAAGGGAACGATTATCACCCTGTCCAGGACCTCCATGCCATCAACAACGCAGGATCACCATCCATCCAGTGGTAATGAACCCTTATACTCTCCTGAGCCTCTTACCTGCCCAAGCGAGCTGGTTCACCTGCCTTGATCTTAAGGATGCCTTCTTTTGCCTCCGGCTCTCACCAGCCAGCCAGCCCTTGTTTGCCTTTGAATAGGAAGACCCACACACCTGGAAAAAGACACAGCTGACTTGGACCTGACTGCCACAAGGCTTCAAAAACTCGCCTACCTTGTTTGGTGAAGCACTGGCTCCAGATCTTGCTGCCTTCCCCGGAGAAGCCTTGAATGGTACCCTAACTCCAGTACGTAGATGACCTGTTGCTAGCCAGTCCCACCCAAGAGGACTGCTGGAAAGGCACCAAAGCCTTATTGGCCCACTCTCCACCAGGGGGTACATGGTGTCATGGAAAAAGGCACAGATCTGCAGACAGGAGGTCAAGTACCTTGGGTTTGTCATATAGAGAGGGCATCGGGCGCTCGGACATGAAAGGAAGCAAACCATCTGTTCAATACCTTGGCCAAGCTCCAAGAAAGAGGTCTGTGAGTTCCTCGGGGCTGCCAGATTCTGCCGGACCTGGATACCGGGTTTCTCTGAAACTGCCAAGCCATTGTACGAGGCCATGGCAGGGTCTGGTAAAGACCCCCTAGAGTGGGGATCTAAACAAGAAAAAGCCTTCAAAGAGATAAAGAGACTCTTAACCAGCACTCCAGCATTAAGGCTGTCAGATGTGACACGGGACTTTAACCTCTTCGTGCATGAGAAAAATCATACTGCACTGGGGGTCCTCACGCAAACAGTTGGGCCATGGCAGCACCCAATTGCCTATCTGTTCAAACAACTGGATCCTGTGGCCACGAGATGGCTGCCATGTCTCCGGGCATTAGCTGCTACAGTGGTCCTGGTCAGAGAAGCAGACAAGCTTACACTGGGACAGAATATAAATGTAAAAGTCCCCCATGCTGTTACCATGCTGATGAACAGCCAGGGACATAAATGGCTGACCAACACCAGAATGACTCACTATCAAGGACTGCTCTGTGAAAAGCCACGGGTCCGCCTCGAGACTGTGCGGACGCTGAATCCTGCCACCATCTTACCTACGGAGGAGGGAACTCCCGATCACGACTGTGAAGAGGGCCTGGATGAAATCTACTCATGCAGGCCCGACCTGACGGACACTCCCCTCCAGAACCCAGAACTGGAACTGTTCACTGATGGAAGCAGTTTCGTCCAGAAAGGACAACGTAAAGCAGGCCATGCAATAACAACAACAGATGAGATAATAAAGGCTGAGGCCTTGCCACAGGGGTGGTCGGCACAATGGGCTGAGCTGTGGGCACTCATCCAGGCGCTGAAGCACGCCGACGGGAAGCGAGTCAACATCTACAAAGACTCAAGATATGCCTTTGCTACTGTGCACGTTCATGGAGCCATCTATAAAGAGAGGGGACTACTAACAGCAGGGGGAAAAGGGATCAAAAACAGAGAAGAAATCCTTCAGCTGTTAGAGGTAATTTGGAAGCCTTCCCAGGTGACAGTCATCCATTGCAAAGGCCACCAGAAAGGAACTGATCCAGTCAGCAAAGGAAATTGGTTGGCTGACCAGACAGCCAAGGAGGCGGTGACCCAACCAAGTCCCACATTGGATCCAGAGCTGATTTCTAAGGTCCTCTTGGCACCAGAATTGCCCGTGTCCCCGAGGTATACCAAAGAAGATCAATGGACTTTAGGTGAGGGAGGAACTAAAGGAAAAGAGGGCTGGTGGAAGCTTCCAGACCAAAGACTCTTTGTCCCCAGTGCTATAGCAGTCCAGTTGGTGAAGCAACACCATGAGACAACTCACTTAGGGAAAACTGCACTAGAAAGTCTACTGAGCCACTACTCTTTCGTTCCTAAGCTTCCAACCCTGTGTGCCCAGATCAGTGCTAGATGAGTGACTTGTGCATGAAACAATGCCAGCCAAAGACCAAGACCCAGCTCAGGGGTGCAGACAGTGGGGACATTGCCCTTTGAAGATTTAGAAGTGGGCTTCACTGAAGTCAAGCCTTACCAGGGCTACAAGTATTTGCTTGTGATAGTCTGCACCTACTTGGGATGGGCTGAGGCCTACCCCACACACACTGAACGGGCACGAGAGGTGGCCAAGACCCTACTAAGAGACATAATCCCCAGATATGGGCTACCTCCCTCCATAGGGTCTGACAATGCGCCAGCCTTTGTGTCTGAGATAGTTCAGATTTTGTCCAAGACACTGGGAGTTAAATGGAAACTCCACACCGCTTACAGATCACAAAGCTCAGGGAAAGTTGAGCGCATGAATCGGACCCTCAAGACTGCGTTAGCTAAGCTCTGTCAGGAGACCCAGTTACCTTGGGTCGACATGCTACCCCAGCCTTACTTCGAGCCCAATGCACCACGAGGTCCTCAGGCTATTCTCCCTTTGAGATCTTATACAGGAGACCTCCTCCAGTGATAGGGAAGCTCAAGGGAGACCCCCAACAACTAGCAGACCTTGAGATGTCTTGATACCTCCAGGCTCTGGCAAAGGTCTTCCGCCGTATTACTTGAGAAACCTTAGAAAGGACTCCCATTCCCTTGGGCAATTGGGTTCATCCCTATCAGCCAGGAGATGAGGTATAGGTAAAAGACTGGAGGAAGGAACCACTTCAGCCAGTTTGGGCTGGCCCCATACGGTCGTCCTGGCAACCCCTACTGCTGTTAAAGTTACAGGAGTCACCCCATGGATCCACCACACCCGGGTGAAGAGAGCAGCACCTCTAGAAGGGCGAGGGACCTGGACTGCCAAAGCTCATCCGAACCAGCCGCTTCGGGTCTTCCTACGGAGACAACTGAGTCCCGTCTGAAATCTTCAGCCCTGCTCCAGTCACTCCAGGGCTGACTGGTCTATGCACGGCGGAAGCTTGAGGAATTTGACGAGGGACATCTGACGGTCAGGGTTATGATGACATCCTGCCTTGTAAGGGCTGGTTGCACCACTGGCCTTGATGTTTTCTATAGGCTGAACACAAGGCGTCGTGTTGGCTATGATCTACCCAAAGGTAATGGAATCCTGGAGAACTATTTGGGGGTTGGTTTTCTTACCTAGGGGGATTCAAAATGCTTGTGGGAATAGTCCTACTCCTCCTTGAGACCTGTCTCCTTTTACCTTGCCTCTTGCCCTTATTCATGAGGGTAGTTTCCAGCCTAGCTGAGGCCACCGCAGATAGGAGGGCCACCGCACGTCTCTTAGCCCTAAGAGGTTATCATCCCCTGGGCTTAGAAGATCAAGAAGTTGATGCCTTATAAGATTTAAGGGGCATCAAGAGGGGGGATTGAAGAGGAAAGTTAGAAACTTTACACTCAGCTAAAAATAACCCCATGCTTGTTTTGCTCTTGTGAAAAATGCTTGCTGCGCTGAGAAAAACAGAAAAACAGGATGACCTAACAATCCGATGTAACTTTAAGATGTTTTGCTAATAAATGGAATGTTCTGCACCTGCTCTTATAAGTTTCTGTTTGAAAACTTCCATGCTCTGTAAACATGTGCACTATAAAAGTAAAGCTCACCCTGAGTTCGGGGCCCAGAACTTTGGAGCGTTAGCTTGTCTGGGGCTGCCGGCTTAATAAACCTGAGTTCTCCAACACTCCGAGTGTGCTGCTTGGTTTCTCAACGGACTGATATCTGCAACATTTCAACACCACCAGGACAAGGCATCAAAACAACCCACGGCATCTCAAATTCTCACAACCCTACTCTGACCACAACCTCCTTAACTCTTTCTGTCCAGGTATTTTTTTCCTCACCTGCTCTCACCCTTCCCAGAACCTCTTGCTTCCTCCACATCCAGCCTTGGACCCCTTGGCCTGCTGTTTCCAGGCTGCTTATGGATCCCTCATTCTTTATTCTTCTCTGGGTCCTTCCTTGTTGACTCTCCATCTCAGGTGATTCCTAACTCAGCTTTCTTTGGCTCTGCTCCCAGATTGCTGAGCTCTCCTGGAAATTTACAAGCTCTCTGTGGTGTCTGAGCTCTCAACAAACCATTCCATTAAGACCATGTGTGTCTTCAAATGAATTTATCTACCAAACAGAAACAGACTTACAGAAATAGAGAATAGACTTGTGGTTGCCAAGGGGGAGGGTGGTGGGGGAGGGATGGACTGGGTATTTGAGATTAGCAAAAGCAAACTAATTATATATCGATCAGATAAACAACAATGTCCTAAAGTATAGCACAGAGAACTATATTCAATATCCCGTAATAAACCATAATGGAAAAGAATATGAATCATTTTGCTATACAGCAGAAATTAACACAGCATTGTAAATCAACTATACTTCAATTAAAAGAAAAAAGACCATGTGCATCTGACTCTCTTCCCTAGTATTCGCTCTTCCAAGTAGGAATTGTGGCCCCTCAGAGCAATTGTAAAAAGTTAAAACTTACTACCTGACTGGCACTTGTCTGAGGACTTTACACACACTAACTCATTGAATCCTCCAATGACAATGAGGGAATTACTGTTAATACTTTTCTCATTTTTTTGATGAGGAAACTGGGGCTAAAAGAGGTTAAATAAATTGCATAAGGTCACAGAATTACTAAGTGGTAGAGTCAAGATTAGGGAATCTGGGTGAGACATTATATTATGTCTCATCCTAAAATGTTCATAAACTCTGGGAAAAGTCTGTTGACTTTCATCAGAGCTCCTCCTGTAGTTCAACAATCTTTTAAATCATCCCTTGTTCACTCCTAATTGGAGGTATGTATATTTCAATTCTGACTATCATTTTTGGTTGAGACCAGAGACCAAAGGCATCACTTCAGGAGTCCTGGTGAGCAACTAGAATCTTGGGGTATTCTTCTATTCTCTTCTGCCTCGTGTCTGACTGAATCAGTGCCCTCATGAGCTTCCCTTAGGACTCCATATACCATAACCCCAGATCCCCCCAACTGTTCGCTGCGCCACAGTGTCCTAGTCTCCATTCTTTAGGGAAGGGAGAAGATACTGCGATTCTCAGAGTGGTTATTTAAAGCCATTTCCATGTGATCTGGCTTTGGAGGCCAGGACTTAAAACTCTCCTCCACTACTCACTAGCTTCCACGGACAAATGGTTTAAACTCCAAGAGGCTTAGTTTCTTTATCTGTGAAACGGGAGTAATAATGATCCCCTTAGTGGGGTTGTATTTATTAAACAGCTTAGCACAGACTGGGGCACAAACAGGCACATATTAGTTCCTTTCCTTCTCTTCTCCACACCCACTTTGTTTCTTCATTCTCTGCAGATGACTCAAACTTTCCTTTTGAGTGAATTTCCTCAACTTCCCTTATATCTGTATCAAAAATTTCTCATCCACAGTACAACTTTCTCAAAAATGAGCTGGCATTTTTACTGTAAGGGCCTTAATGTTTTTCAGACCCTTTGTCACAGTAATTCCACCTCTAAGAATCTTTTATGAAGTAGTAGTGGAAATGTGTATATGTATTCTATGTATAAATTCTATAACATAATTATATGACCTATATTTTAAAATATTCTATATATAAGATTCTACAGTCTATATTTTACACACGTGTAAAGATGTTTGTTGTGGAATTATTTATCCTAGAAAAGAAATACAAAGCTTCTCTGTATTTTTGCTCATTATTTCTTCCTTCCTTTCTGCTTCTGAGAAATAAGTCACTCTTTTCCTCCCTAGATTCAACTAAAAAGCATTCTGTAAAATAACTTTAAAAAAATTACAAAACTAATATATGCTTGTAGAAAAATCTGGAAAATAAAATATCAATCACTTGTGAGTCCACTCTCCAGGGCTGACTACTTACTACAGCACCTTTATATATATTCAAATTCATTTACACCTTTAAAAACAAAATTAGATATTATACATATTATTTGGTAATTTATATTATTTCCTATCATTTTTCTATCATTACAACAGCATCTTTCCTAATACCCATATCTTCATTTATCTAACCAACATCCTATGATTGTTGGAAATCTTAAGCTATTTCTCTTTTTTTAAATAAAAAAAATTAAGGTATAGCTGATGTACAATATAATTTACAACAGCGATTCACAATTTTTCGTTATACTTTGTTTATAGTTATTATGAAATATTTGCTATTATCCTGTGTTGTTTAATATATCTTTGTGGCTAGTTTATTTTATATATAGTAGTTTGTACCTCTTAATTCTCTACACCTCTCTTGCCCCCACTCTTTCTTCCTCCCACTGGTAACCACTAGTTTGCTCTCTATACCTGAGAGTCTGTTTTTTTTTTTGTTATAGTCACCAGTTTTTTATTTTTTAGATTCCACACATAAGTGATATTGTACAGTATTTGTCTTTCTCTGACATTTCACTTAGCATAATACTCTCCAAATCCATCCTTGTTATTGCAAATGGAAAAATTTTCATTATTTTTTGACTCTAAAATTCTGTTATATATATATATATATATTCCATTTTATATGTGAGATATATATTTTTTAGATATCTCTCTCTCTCTCACATCTTCTCTATCCATTCCTCTGTTGATGGGCACTTAGGTTGCTTCCACATCTTGGCTATTGTAAATAATGCTGCTGTGAACACTGGGGTGCATGTATCTTTTCAAATTAATGTTTTTGATTTTTTCCGGATTAAACTATTTTTATTTTTTTCAAGATTATACACAGCACTGTGGTAACTGCAGCTGCATCTTTGGGCACTTCCTAAATTACATCCTTGCTGGTCTCTGTTCCTGATGTCATCCCTTCCAAGCCTCCATTTCTGGGACACTGAACCATCGCATGGGCCTTTGCCTCTGGGCAGGCCCCTTCCTGTTGGCTTATAATCATTACAAACCTACTCCAGGCACATCTATCCTTCAAAACTCTCCCCCTTGATTCTTCTGGCCTTTTCCTGCATCCTGATGGCTCCTCTGGGCTCACAGGTAGGGCTCTTCTTCTTCCTAAGGGCAAAGTTCCCTGTGTTCTGGACCCCCTGTCTTCTGCTTCCATCAATTATCCCTACTCCTGTCTTTAAACTCTTCCTTTTTCCTGCCTCCTTTCTCCTGGCTCACACATGTAGTCTTTCCCATCCACAGACCTCATCCTGACCATGATCCTCCTCCTGCCCCCAGTGTCCATCCTCCTCACTTCTCAGCCAAACCCCGTGGAAAAGGAAACTGCATTTGCCACCTCCCGTCTCCTCCTTGACATGGCCACCTGGCTCCAGTATTACCTTCTAAATTGTCAAATGCATTTGGCATTATTTGTTTTTCATCTTGCCTGACATTGTTCAATTTTACTCCTTGAAACTCTGTCATGGAACATCTCTTCCTAAAATGGTTCCCTCTCAGTCACCCCTTCTTCTTTCTCTAATCACCCTGAAATGCTGGCTTCTCTCCACACTAATGGTCCTCAAAACGTGGTTCCCAGACCAGCACCATCAACATGGCCTGATAACTTGTTAGAGAAGCAGCTTTCCAGGCTCCACTTCAGAACTCCTGAATTAAAAACTGGTGGAATGTTCACTCAAGTTTGAGAAGCACTGAGCTACATATTCTCCCTGATCCATCTTCTCTGTAAACTCCACTTTAACTATTCTTTTCACACCTAATACTCCTAAAATTCTTTCCACCCAAGACTGTTCTCTGGAGCTCCAATCCTATACATACAACTGCCCGTAGGGGATTTCCACTAGCTATCCATCAGGGGTTTACAGGGAAAATAATCTCCTACTATATAATCCTGTCATTTCTACTGTATCCCTTTCTCCCCAAATGATACCACCATCTACCCAGTTGCCAATGTCAGATCCTGGGATTGATTTGATTCTTCTCTCGTGGACTCACCTAAAAAACCACTAGCTTGCCATTTCAGGAGCATCGCTCAAATCGGCACCATCCTCTCGTCTGCACTGCCATTGCTTCCTTCAGGCCCATTGCCCTTACTGCTGGGATTACTGCAACCACCTTCTAATGGGGTCTACTGCCTGAAGTCTGGCCCCTTTCCAATCTACTTTCCATACTGCTACTAGAATCACTTTCTATATTTTAGACCAGATCACGCTTGTCTCCTGCCTAGTCATTCAGCAGCTGCCCAGTGCCTTTGAGATAAAGTTCAAACTTCATACAGTGGCACAGTGGGGGCCTTTATGCCCTGACCCCTGCTTGCCTCCACAGCCTCATCTCCTGCTGTTCTTTATGTGTTCCTTCTGCTCTAGCCCTAGGGGGAAACTGGAATTACTTAAGAGTTCCTCCAACAGGCACTCTTTCTCACACCCTCAAACCATTGTTCATGCTATTGTGCTATTTCCTTTATGAGGAATGCCCTTCCTTCACTTACCACTTGCAAACTTTTTTCTTCTCTAGGGCTCAGCTCAGAGTCAGCTTCTGTATAAAACCTTCCCTGGATGCCTAGGCTCAGCTGGATGTGCCCCACAGTCCCCACATCAAGCCTTGATCACAGACCTTATCACGTTGTGTTCTGTTCTCCTGTTGTCTGCCCGAGGAGTCTGGGAGCAGCTTGAGGATGGCCTCGGTTATCCTTGTTTAGTGCAATGCCTGACACATAGCAGGTGTTCAGCGAATAGTTGTTTAATAGGAGAAAGACTCCTTTCTCTTCTTGAAAGGAATCTATCTTTACTGCCTATTTCCTAACCACTCCTATTTTTTCATTCCCAGCCATCTTTCATTCCCATCATGCAATGAAATAGCTCTGGAGAAACACAAAGATGTGCTGGCCTTATAAACTTCTCAGCAGCAATCTACTAGCCAGTTCTCAAAAAATTCTCTTCCCTGGCTCCTGAGCAGACACTTTTTGAATTCTCTTTACATTTTGGTCTGTACTTTGACTGCTTCCCTCCCTCATGCTTTTTGCATCTGCTCTGCTAGGCACTATAGCCAGCACAGGGGTTGCTGGTGATGGTGGGAAATATGCCCTGATGTGCTGATAAGCTGGCTCTCTGGGCAGGGGGGAAAAGGCCCTGATTTTGTAGCTTTTGTCTATTTCATGGTGTAAATACTGTCACCAGACTGATTTCAGGCTACCAACATTTTAACAGCCAGCTCACAAAATTCTTGAATATTTAATAATTGGCTTTCATGAGTATGAGCCAGCTCTAGCATACCACTGGGTATGCAGAAAGGAGTAAGAAGAGTAAGTACCATTTCATGGAAAAGCCCGAACAAACTCTTTGGCCAACCCAATAATTCTAAGACAAATGTGATAAACACTATTTAGTGTTTAAACAAGGCACTATGGGGTTGAATGGAAGGAAGACTTAATTAGGAAAATCTATGAATACTCCTAAAGGAAGAGAGGGGTGTTTGAACTGGACCTTAAAAAATGGGACTTTAAAGGCAGACATAAGGGATTAAAAACTATTCCAGGCAGAGGAAATGTTGTGAACGAAGGTACATTACTTGGGGGAATGGCTAATAGATGAGTGGGACTGGGATGCAAAGAAAGTGGGATACCAGGATGGATTCTGACACTCTCTAGTTTTGTGATGTTGGTCAAACTGGTTAACTTTCCCAGGCTGGTTTTTACATCTTTAAAATAAGAATTTGATTTCTGTGGCCCATTTCTGTCTTGATTTGATGACAGACCTTGGGAAGAGAAAGTAAATACAGGAGTGGGAAAGAAGGAGAAAGAAAGACATGTATATGACGTGGAGTCTTTAGGTGGCTAAAGGCTGAAGTGCTGGCAATGCTGCAGGATCTCCCCATTAGTTCCCCCCGTTAACTTTTCACTCAATCCCAGTTATGAAAACCCCAAGCCCATATCTGAGCCATTGCACTGTTTGCTGAAGGCTCAGTCCTTTTCTTCTAAACTCAATGAATATACTGAATCCTAACAGTATACGTAGAAGCAACTTTGTTCATCCTTCTGCTTTGAGGGAACAGAGGATTTTCCTTTTTCCTTAGAAAATATCAAGAAGATTCTACAGGCTCCCCTAGTAACTCATTCCCTTTGAACAACTGTTATTATCCAGTCTATCTAGAACTTCCCCATCCCCACTTCTTGCCTGTCTTCTCTAGAGAACTATCTCATCTTCATTCCTTTAAACATTGTGAATTATAAAACATATACTGAAAAGTACAGAAAACATAAATGCAAGGTATAATCACAGAGCAAACACATGTCACCAAGAGCAAGAGACAGAACCTTGCCATAGGAAGCTCCCCATGTATTATTTCCCAAGCACAACCCTCCAGAGGGAACCAGTGTTTTGACTTAATGTAATGATCATATGTTCTGCCTCTTACCATCCATATATGTATCCCTCAAATACTAGTTCAGTATCCTGTTTTTTAACACTTGATTTGAAAGGAATCACACTGTATGCATTCCTTTGTTCTTACTTCTTTTGTTCAACATTCTAACATTCATTCACATTGTCATGTGTAGCTAGTTCATTTTTTTAAATTCATGGTTATACAGTCTTCTATTATAAGTATCCCAGTTTGTCCATTCTACTGTGGATGGACACTTGGTCTGTTTCTAGCCTTTGGCTGGTATAAACGGTGCTCTATGAACATCCCTGTACATGTGCCCAGGGCACGTGAGCTTCCACAGGGCACAGGCTACGTGTATCCTCATTTTCATCCTTCATTCTCTCCCTTATATTTGTGGGCAAGCTATACTCCACTTTTTTCTTTAAAGAATTTTAACTCCAGTGCCTTTGCTCCTGTTTTTCTAGCTTTTGATCCGTTTGTCAGTCTTCTTGGGTTCTTGTAACATTATCAGTATTGACTCAACCTTCCCAACCTGTATATCACCATCCTCCTGTAGTTACGAATGGTTTCCTTTCTCAAGGAGTAATTTTTTCATTACTCAAGTAGGAAATGTCTTTGGAGTATTTTGTGAGTTCTCTTTCAAATATGCACAAAATGAAAAGCATATATTTGATTAGCAGAGGGCCAAGGGCAGGCTTCTTTCTGTGAGGCACTATAATATGGGGATTAGTACTGTGGGCTTTTGAGTCAGACCAATCTACAAGCTGCCACTTGCTGGCTATGTGTCCTTGGGCAAGTTCCTGAACTTCTTTTGTGCTTTAGTTTCTGTCTACATGTGAATCTGTCAAAATGTAGATAACAATTAGAGTCACTTGTTGGGTTATTGTGTATATTACATGAAAGAATCTATAAGTTTGACTTAAAAAGGTTTATAAACTTGGTCTTCAGATAGGGAGAACTGAGGAAAAAGGAATTCAGAATACCTTCAGGATGTGTGTAGTGAGGATACATACTATGAATTTGTTTATACTAAGCCTAAACACTCTATCCAGCCCTCTCTGTGGGGTGGCTGGGGGAGGCATGTGACAGCCTGCCTGTTGCCACAGAACAGAGTGAAGTGAATAAGCCCATTTGGGAATCCAACTCACAAACCTGGCTTCATATACTATTTAGCTGGCTAAAACAACACGAAAAAGTGAATGGGATTAGAAATGTCGTCAAAGTAAACAGGAAGGCATGAGGATACCACAGGATAACCTGAGTTGACAAGCTGCTCTAAACAGCATCCTCTCTTTGTGCAATTTATTGTACAGGAGCACTGGCTGGAATAGAAACCATTCCTAATCATCAAAAAACCGCATTCTAATTTTCCTGGTCCTGCAGGCACTCCATGTATAATTCCAGACTTTGCTGCTTACATTTCTTGGTTTTAGGAGGTAGTTTTCCAAAACCAGATACTTAATCATAGTTGCAACACGTAAAGGCCAACACCTCATTACCTAATTAGGGAGCTGAGAAATGTTTATCATAACCACCTTCTTCCCCACTTGAAAGTTATTAATACTCCTTTTGACTTGTCTGCTAGTCAACTCTTTGTGAAGACATTGATTTTTGGACTTGGAATCTTACTCCCAGATAAAGCTAGAAAAATCCAATAAGGCTTTTATGGAAGTAGCACTTTCAACTTGACATTAACTGTTGGGCCAAATATTGACCCCTTACAAGGGCAACAATGCCTACTGAATTTTAATTTTAATTTTTCAGTTCCTATACCTCTATTATTTCACAGTTACACTTAATTATTTTCAAGCAATTGAAGCAATTCTTGGAAAATTGTGTTTACGTGTACTGTAGGTGATGGGGGAAAGGTGGAAGAGAAAGAGAGGAAAAGACTGGTGTTGAATGATTATCGAGTGATGTATGACAGTATTTGCTAACTTCATGTCAACATAGCAAGGCCAGATGGTTTATTTACAGTCTGTTGTTTCAGTAGCATATATTATCTGGTAATATAATAGAGAAGGGCCCATTTGTATAATTACTTTTAGACTCTTTAAAAGTAAGGCTGTTAACAGAAAGAAAAAGAAAAAATCAACCCTTAACATTTTCATCTGAATTGATAACTCAGGCACAAACCCATGAAGGGGTCCAGCATGGAGGACTGTTTGCAGAGGAAGACACTAACTCTTAATAAGATAATGGTACATTCTGTAAGCTCTCGTAAATTGGAAACCAGGGTCCTGAACAGCAGCAGTGGCAGCACAATCTGTTACTCAGATGCCAGCTGAAACCCCAATGTTGGGTTCATCCACCAAAATGTCAAACTTTCATGGCTGGTATTTTGGCACTGATGTGATAATGGCAGTAAGTACTACTGGCATTGAAAAAGAGCCCAGGGAAGAAGTGAGGGAAAAGAATCTAGAGACTTACATAGTACTCTTCAACCAATGTTTGACTAAGTTTCTTACAAAATCAGAGCTACTAATAGAGCAGTATGGCCTGTTTTGAGCTTTACCTCTTATTTATTTGCCTACTCACTGGCCAGGGAACACAATAGCCTAACAAGTGGTCAAGACTTGGCTCTGAAGGCCCACCAGCTGCAGCTTCCTCCCTAAAGGTGAACACATCTTAAACAATATAACAGAGCTGGGGGCAGCCGTCAGGAAACGGGAGGGTGCGCTTTGTGTGAGCAAAGTCTTTGGCTTACTTAAGAGTCCAGGATATAGATTTGCAAAGTACAGCCTCTTTAAACAGTGATTAAGGGTATACATGAAATAAGCTTTGTAATTTTCATGTATACCTGGTGAGAAAGAGTCATGAATCTCAAACACCTGGGGAAATGGAGATTTTTTTCCCAGAGGTCCATTTGCTCCTTTTGAAAACTGCTAAGACTGGGAGCCCAGGCAACGCTTAAAAAAAAGTTTCCCAGGTGATTCTGATTTAGTTCCCATAACTTTGAGGATCACAACTGTATTGGAACAGGAATGAATCAGAAGAACTGAAGTTACTTAAACCTTTATGTCCACGTATCAAATATGGTTAACAACCCCTGCCCTCCCTACCTTATGAGAATAGCTAAAAGTAATTGTTGAATAAATGTAAACTATTGTGTGCTATTAGGCACTGTCCTAAGAGCTGTACATGTAATAACCACACATCTTATGGAAACTGATTCAGAGAGGTTAAAGATCTTACCCAAGGTCACCCAGTTAGGGCTGGAATTCAAAGCTAGGCAGTTTGAGTCTAGAGATCATGTTTTTAACTGTTATTTACAATGATGTAAAGAATATAGGAAACATGCATGAGGAAAGCCTTTTACTTGGAAAAGTTAAAGGTGCTTGAAGTGGCAGGTGAATGATGTTCCTGGAGGGAAGAGTCTGTATCTAGCTAGCACTTGCTACAATGTAGCTGCTCACAACTGCATTCAAAGGACTTGAAAATCTGATCTTTGCCCCTTTCCCTCAAATGCCGACTTTAGCCTATTGAAGCACCACAGATAGCCACAGATAAAGTGACTCCTTTGACAACTGAAAATAAAGGGAAGAACTCTGTTGGACCAGATGCCTCACATGGCTTGGCACCCAGGTGATGAATAAGTGTTAGCTGAATTGAACATCTTCTAATCAAAGGTGTTTGAAATGTGCTATACATATTCTACAAAATGTTTTGAATTATTTAGAATGTCAAAACGGGAAAGGGCATGTGGAGAGTTAAGGAAATTAAAGAGAAATGGGGTATAAATGGAATATTAAACCTTTGAAATTCAAAATAAAGAACCTGGTTATATGTCGTTGAAATCCTTTCCTGGCTTAGCAGGAAGTGGGAGGGATGAGCTTAGGGGATGGAATAAGCCTATGCTTTAATAATATAACACCTCTCATTTGTGTTGTACATACGTGCTGTAGCCATACCGATCTGAACAAGCCGCCTAATATTTTTTTTAAAGGCTAACTTTACCTTACATCATTTTTTAACAAGTCTTACACTTTTTAGCATGCACTCAAGCATAGCTCAGAAATAAAAGAGGGTTTTCTACTGGTTTAGACAACAAATTGGGTCCCTTATAACAAGCTGGGCTTGTATTCCTGGCATTGGATCTAATGAAGTATATCACTCACTTCACATCCAACAAAATGCTGTGTTTGGCCTGCTTATAACTTCCAAACAATCTCTAAGGAGCTAATGCACAATGCAGGTTTTCCCACAATTCCTAGGAATTTAATGAGTAACTGGTTAATCCGAGATGTGGCATGATCCAAACCGAGCATAGGCAAGGAATCTCCTATGAAGACCTGTGTGGGAAGCGGCTCCAGGCTCAACTGGGCCAGCATTCAACCCTACACAGAATTACGAAGCAGAAACCACCTGTGCTGAGCTGCCACAAGGAGGACAATAACTCAGTTTCTCTAGTGCGACATTCTCACCCAGTTTCTCCTCTGACGCACATCGGTAAAATGTTGCCACACTACTTAGCTGTGGAATGGATTCTCTCTGTGAGACTGCTTGGCCTTTGCTTTAAGAGCAGTGTGAGAGGAAGTCCAGTCTGTCTTGGGACTAGGAAAAGCAGAAAAACAGACCTAGGAGCAGCAGTGTGTCTGCTACAACAGGCTCTCAAAAAGTATATGTTAAACTGATATGTGACTTATACAAGATTATGGCCATCCGCTAATTTCAAGCTGAGGGTTAAAAGAAACTCTCACACATACACACATCTGCCCTGCAGCCCCCAACCCCCAGACACTTAAAAAAAGTTACCTCTAGACATTCATATTGCACAGTTGAGGCATTTAAAAAATGCCTCCTATATAGGGTGTCCCAAAACTTAGTAAAGTTTTAAGTTATTAAGGCTGGGGATAGGGATGGTGGGCTGAACCTGCCTCCTGCCGCCCCAACAGGGGTAGCTTACACATGGTTTTGATTTCTCACCAATTAAAGTGGAGTCTAGATTAAGAGATTTTAAAGGACTAATTAGTCAACCCTCCGCAAAGGTAAATTAAGGGCCTGTGTTGAAATAGCCAAAAGGAAACTCTAACACAGGTTTGTAGCAATTGCGCTTGGAATGTATTCAAATAGAAGAGCTTGGGCTGGAAATACTTGTTTAGGAAAAAACTACACCTCTCCACCCTCCTTTATCAAGTAATTCAAGCCACCTTAAACGCTCGAGGTCTGATCAAGCAAGAAGTATTTTATGAAAACCTCTTTGAGCCTGAACTAGATCACGTCCTTGGGAATAAACAAATTTTGTTCAATGAAGGAGTAGAAGGAATTCTTGATTACTACTATAGTTCTTTTGTGTAGACAGACTGCTTCTAGGTTAATGCAAAAGCTCAGAAAAGAACATCAGATAAAGTAAAAGGCTTTATTATTCAGGAGCAGCTCAAAGTCTGACACTGACACAAGCAGGGATAATTATTATCTCATTACATTTGACCTCTGGCACCCATCTGAAGTACTAGTTTTCCAAGTGGGAATGTTACACCCAGTAGACTCTCAGCACAGTTTCTGACAGCCACATTTATCCCCAATTTCACTCAGTAGAACTGTCAGGAGACGAGCAGGGATACAAAGAAGAAAATCACCTACTTTAGTTCTCTTTTTCATGGATCCTTTTCCCCACTGGCTTTCAAATCAAAAGAAATAGATTGCATTATTGGCAGACATTGGTCATAAATAACACCTTACCATGGTCAAACACGCAAAAATCAAGCATCAAATATAAGTAGAGTTCTTAAATATTCAGTTAATGCTATGGCATACTTTGTTTCAAAAGCAGCATTTCTGTGGCTTTCCTTTATTTACCTTTCTCCTTGGATAAAACCAGGAGAAGCCATGCTTAACCGATCCATGCAGTTCCATCCATCCATGTTGTTACAGCTTAATTTATAAGAATCACAGGAATTAAAGAGTTATTTAGATTTTAAAATGATGACAAAAATATCAATAAAATCTACACAGTCCTCAGGGATATGGATAAAATGAATCAAGTCTGATGACTGGAAGGGGACTCCCTTCCAAGGACATAGTACACAGAAAGTACATGGAGCTTGTTTCTATGAGGTTACAAAGGGCTAACAAAATATAAGACAATGGTTCATTTCAAGCTGATTGATACGTAACTGTTAAGAGATATTCAAGATATTTTGCACATTAACTGAGATTCAGTCTATACACTCCCTATATTAAATACCTAGTGAAAATTCCATGACTTTTTGGCTCAGGGCTCTACTAGAAGATCATTGATTTTTCGTGAATCCAAAAAATCAAGTAAAAGCCAAGATTTATTTCCTAAGTTCTGGATTTTCAGTTCAGAACTACCTACTTTTGTAAAAATATCAATAAAAAACCATTACTTTTTCTTAAAATCTGATGACTTATTTTTTTTAAAGTAGCAGCCCCTAGAGAACTGAAGACTGAATTCAAACCCCAGCTTCAGTGACTACTGATTCTATAAACCTCTTCCTCTAGTAAATGACAAAAATCATAACCTCTTCTAGAACATGATGTTGGGTTGGAAACAGTAGAAAGCTTAATATTTGGGGGGAAAAAAGACAAACGTTTCTAGTGTTCTCCAAGTTTCTCCAACAAGTGATTTTTCACTGCTTTTAAAATAAAGATGATTTTAACTTGAGTCTGTATTTTAACACTGAATCAATATAAATGTGTTTATCTAAACATTACATTTTACCACATACTTAAAAACCCCACAAAAATGTAGTGAAAAAATTATATATATTTTATATGAAACTGTATTTGTTGGAAGCAGCAGAGACCCAGGGTCTTCTTCAGCAGCTGACCTTCACAGACAGGCCTTCTGCTGTGGCCCGCAGATACTTTCCACTGTGCACAGAAAGTCTCAGAGTAACAAGAGACAACACTTGTTTTTTTGCCTCTGTGAGCTGGGATGTTATTATTGTACAGAAGATGTGTAATTTAAAAAGTAAAGACTACTCATTCAAAATGTTACAGTGACAAACTTACTTTATGAAATTTAAATACAGCATTCATTCCGAGGAAGCTGCAGGTACACCATGGTAGTAGAACCAGACTAGGTACATTTCGGAGTTGAAAGGATTTTCTCTAAAAAATGAAAAAATGGTAGCTTTCTTAAAACCAGTTACAGAGTCACTCTGTTGAATTTTTTATCTTGTTTTAATGGGTCAAAGTTCAGTTTACTCACTCAGATGAGATCTACAATTCTGTTGACTGTTCCGGACTACAGTAGTCATCTTGGGACTTTCTATGGAAATATGTACAGATTTTCCGCATGGAGCTGGGAGTAATGGTGACCTAGAAGAAGAAAGTTTAGATTTTAGAGATCTTCTAAGATAAAGTTCAGCTGTTACCTCAGCAAATTATCACTAAGGGTATTTTAAGTTAGGATGCCTAGGAATTTGCTTATTTATTTAGTCAGCCAGATTTCGGTCTCAAACACTTTGATGGCAATGTTTCTTTCAGTTGATTTGTAGAAAAATTTAAGGCAGCATGCAAAGAAGGAGGACACAGATTTTTCATGTGAACAGAAAATACTGACCAGTTAGGCCTCCTAATAGGAACCAAAGAGGTTATAATTACCACCCTCTTTGAAATACATGAGTAGATCACTCTCCCAAATTTACAAACGAGATAGGTATTCAAATGGCAGACACTACCCTCTTCTGAAGTCTACATTATCAACATGCACATAAAGAAAAAAATTATTTTAAAGAAACTTTAGCTTCAAAGGTTGAAATTACAAAGTCAGAAATATCTTGGACCAGCATACACACTCATGAAAACAATTTTTTATTGAAATTGCTTTTCTGCTAACACATAGCTTGGACTAGCACCCCTGGAAAAAAAGGGAATTTTGGCTAGGGGCAAAGATCACCTACAGTGACAATTTTGAGAGAAGAAAGGAAAGACTCCTTATAGCTTTTTCACCCCATATTCTGTAGCAAGGTCTTGGAGTTTGTGTTTGAAGTAATCTTTCCTAAAATTATGGGATAGGCTTCATGATAGTTGGAGGGGGATATGAACTCTTATTAAGCTAGAGCTGGTCTAAGGTTATTCAGCTTCTGCCCTTCAAAAGGGCAGATGTTACTGATTATGATTCCTAAATTGGGTTTCCGTCATTCTTCCACCTTGTCCCTAACACAGAGAAAGAGCTATTATGAACTACAGGAGAAACTTCCTTAATCCACCTCCATCCTTAACTTGCAAACTGTGTAGCAGAAGCTTTCTATTCCCTTTGGTGCCCATAGCTCACTCAATGCTCACAGCTACTTCTGCCTCCGCCATTATGAGTCACTTGCTTTTCAAGGTTCACAAAGCTATTTCTGCCAGCAATATCTGTTTTTGAAATTATCTAAGTTAAATAAAAAGATAAGTAAAATTAAGCTGAATGTTTTAAAAAAGGCAGATACAGGTGAGTTGCCAAAAATACCGGTGTGAGCAAGGTGATCATAAAAGATTGGGGAAAAATCATAAAAATCTAGAAGGATTCTGCACTTAAGCTGCTTTGTAAGTTATCTTAATTTTGCTTTATTTTAAATAATCATAAGTTATAATTACATATTGAAAATATATTTATGGATGTTGGCAACTTGTCCATAAATTACAGCTCTGTCTATAAAAAGGGGAGAGAATCTATAAAAAGAAGTTGTAGGAACTGGGGGAAATATTTTAAATGCAGGGGGTGGGGGAAGGAATAATTTCAAACTGTTGCAGAAATCAGTCCATCGAGAAACCAAGCACCATACCCAGAGGGTTGGAGAACTCAGGTTTATTAAGCTGGTGGCCCCAGGCGAGCTAACGCTCCAAAGTTCTGGGCTCCAAGCTCAGGGTGAGCTTTACTTTTATAGTGGTCAGTGCACATGTTTACAGTTAGCATGGGTAGATTGGTTACTTGGTTTACAGAGTACGGAAGTTTACAGAAACTTATAAGAGCAGGTGCAGAACATTCCATTTTTAGCAAAACATCTTATGGTTACATTGGATTGCTAGGTCATTTTTTTTTGTTTGTTTTCTTGGAGCAGTAAGCATATTTTACAAAAGCAGAACAAGCATGGAGTTATTTTTAGCTGAGTGCAAGTTTCTAATTTTCCTCTTCAATACAAAGGAAAGGGAAGATATTTTTGAATTGATATCCTGGAGGATGAAGAAGGCTTTGATGAATTAGGCAATGGGGCTGAGGGGTACGGACCTTGACAGATGGGATCTTTTTTTTTTTTTTTTTTTTTTTTGGGCACACACCGGCTTAGTTGCTCCGCGGCATGTGGGATCTTCCTGGAGCTGGGATCGAACCCATGACCTCTGCATTGGCAGGCGGATTCTTAACCACTGTGCCACCTAGGAAGCCCGACAGATGGGATCTTAATGGGAGTAAATGGGGTTGCCAGATAAAATACAGGACACACCCAGTTACATTTGAATTTCAAACAACAAATAACTTTTTAGTATGAAAAATTTTTAGTATAAATATGTCCCATGAATATTTGCCCTGCATTTTTATGTGCTAAATCTGACAATCCTCAGAATAAATAGATTTACTTTTAAAAAAAAAAAGCATTCTGACTTCTGAGAAGGGATCTGTGCCTGCTCTGGCCAAGTAAGGAAATGCATCTTCTACTACTGCCAACTTACCGGGCCTGGAGAAGTCTTTCCGCTTTGTCTCCTGGTGTTGGGGGTCTGGGATGATGGACTTCGTGGAGATGAATTCTCAGCTTTCCGTTTGGCTGCCATGGCCAATAACCAGTTTTTATTCTCTGGGGAGCTATTCTCTTTGCCTACCACTTCAGAGCCTTCTCCACAAGATCCCAAAGGCAGAGGTAGTGTTCCACAGCCTTCTGAAGCATAAGGACTGGCAGGAGAAGGAGGCTCTGAGACACTCATACTAGCTCCTTCAATCTTGCTTGGTTTGGTAGGACCTAGAGAGTCCTTACCAAGGTCTTCCTGGTTACCAGCAAGGCAGCACAGATCCAAATGAAGCTTTTCAACTGGGTCGTCCAGTTCAGTCACACAGTTGCAACTCTTTACACACTTTTGTTTCACATTCTCCAGACAACTTGAGTCTAGCCTCCTCTTCACTCTATTTCTAGACTCAGAGCAAGCCACTGCTTGAGACGACTTCAGGCTCACAGGTATGAGGGCTTTTCTTGGAGAAGTAATCTTGGTCTCAGAAGCAGGTGGAGTGATGGGTGGTGATAAGGAAGGTGTTCGGGTCATCCAGTTTCTAATGGACATCTTGAAAGATGAGGGTGGCTTGGGAGAGACAGAGGACACAGAGCCTCTTCTGCTGATGGGAGATCGGGTCTTGGCAGGAGGGGTTTTAAGAGAGAAGGTGGGAGTATTTGAAGGAAGAGGGAGGTCTCCAGCACAGCTTGGAGCACAAGCTGCTGATGATGGAGAGGAAATGGATGGACTGCTCTTTACTCTGGGAGCTTTGGCAGGAGTACTCTGGCTATTTGTCACTGTTACTGAAAAAGAAAAGAGGGTCACAAAAATCAGAAGTGAAACCATAGAATATCACTGAGTTCTCATCAAGGAAAACTGTAGCTAACTTGATCATCCAGGGGTTGATTTCCCAGTGAGTAGATCACGTAAGTCATTTGATTCTTACCAGACCCTTTTAGCATTTTCCTTCCCTTTTCCTAACTGTCAGCCCCCCAAACACCCTGCTGTAAAACATATACTTGTAAAAATCTAGAAAACACAGAAAAATTGAAGAAAAGTTTAAAGGCATCCAAGTGAACCATTTTTAGTGTTTTTTTTTTTTCTTTCTATACTGTGCATATGATATAATACATCTCAAGTTTTTTCTATACAAAAATGGGACCAGGACGTACCAAATACTTAGTAACCTGCTTCCTAACATATCATGAACATTTCACACATTAATACAGATTTATATCATTTTTAACAGCTACAAAGTATTCTGAGGTAACAGTAAGACATTAGGGTTGTTAATGATACTTTGTTTTCATAAGTGAAGTTGCCATTAGCATTCCTGTGTATACTCCTGAGCAATGCTAGGGCAGAGAGGCACCGCACACTGAGCAGCCACTGAGAAGTGTACAGGTCTACACACTGGCACAATCACTTACTACATGATCTGAGTACAACCTTTCATCTCCTCTGCCTCAGTTTCCATATCTATTAAATGGAGACAGTTTTTAATCTCCATAAAAAGTAATTCCACAAATTACTTGTTAAGGTTATCAGGCCTCATGTGGCTTTCTACCTTAATTTACAATTCATGATTTTCCACAAGCCAAAGAACATTTCAGAAACTTAATGTACACTCTCTGTAAAGCAAGTCAAAGAGTGGATAGAATTCTTCTCTATGTGTCCTGTCCCTTATTTACAGGCAATGACAACTACTTCAGGCAAATTCTTATAAATTTCATGCTTCTTCCGCCTTAGGCCCCAACACAGACAACATTATATATCCTCATTCTCCTCAGTTTCCAGATTTCTGAAATAGTGTTCCTGTCTTCAAATAACAAGGAAAGGGCATTTATTTCTGTCACCCAGTCTTTGAATTAAAACTCTGATGTTTAATTCAGTTTAATTATTTAATTGCATTTATATGCAAATAAATTTAGGATGGGCTGACATTTCTCTTTTAGCTACAATAAAGATTTACAAGTCCTAATTTCAGTCAGTTACCATGTACATTTTACATTTTGCTTTTCCCTATTCAAGCAGCCTTGCCTTGAGATAAAGAAGTTCTACAAACCGACTTTTGTCTAAACTTGTCTCATCAACTGTGTGTTAAACGGCCAATGTGATTACTGCTCCTTCAATAAGGATCATTACTAGAAAGCCCCATTTCATTATAACGTGCTACAGAAGGGGAGTCAGTGACTAGGACCTATCCATAGAGAGTCTGATGATGGTTCTCACACTCATGTTTTAGAGCCTAATTACAGTTATTACTTCAGAAGAAAAGAAACTACTACATTTGCTTCACTCCTCAGCACAGGTCCACAGTCACTGCACAGCCCCTACAGTCATCAGTTCCATTAAATTCAGCTGAAGAGTATATTTAGGGCAGAAAGTCCTAAAATACTATGGGTCTTGCAACATGCAGATTCTAAGGCAGGATTCATGGAGAAGGAAAAGTTGGGCCAGGGACAAAGCAAATAAATGTTTCTGATACTTCAGTGGCAGATATTTGAAGTGTTTGCTAAAGGTCAACAGGAAATCTGATGTGTGAAAGGTTGGGGCATTTCCTCTTCGTTCAGCATGTTATCGTCAAATTTTCTTTTCTTTTCTTCCCTTCTCCTCCTATCCTCCCTTCCTTCCTTCTTTCCCCCACTCCCGCCTTAGGAATTCGATTATAAAAGTAAACAATCACAGAGGGGCAAAAGGTGAAAAGTAAAAGGTCCTCTTTTCAATCATCTCATTTTACTTTTATGCTCCAGTATATTCCACAATTTTCTATGTGCCCATTAGCACTCACAAAAGTATACCATACCTTAAAATAAAAAGATTATATACACACACACACTCTGCATTTGCTCTTTTCTCTGAACAGTGTATCTTTTTCTCTTTATATTTCTTCATATAAGTACACTTAGATGCACTGCATTCTTTTAAACAGCTGTATATGAGTCACTACAGTGGCCTATAGATTTAAACATGGCATACCATTTAGTACTTCATCTAGTAAGTGCATCATCAACTCCTATGGCCCCTAAGTACTGCATGAGATCTGATGACATGGTAGCACAGATTGGGTTACTGCTCTAAAAGCTTCATGAAAGTTTGTTCCTTTGAGGAATTATAGAGTTTACTAATCATCAGCCAATTTGCAGCTTCTTTCTTTACAAGGGTTTGCCATCTGGCCTCATCCTACCTTCTCAGTCTTACCAGGGACTTTGCTACCTTAGGATCCTGTTACAGGAGACTACTCACTGCTTCCTGAACAAGCTGTGCACTGTCACATCTCTTTGTTCATGTGGTTTTCTTACAAAGTCTGCCCCTTCTTTTCCAGGCAAAAACTCTCATGTTTCCAGACTCTGATGACAAAGTTAACTCCTTTGTGAAGATTTCACAAACTTCTTTCCTCCTCTCCCACAGGAAGCAGGTTCTCAAAGCCTTTCATTTACACAGCTGGGAGAAATGTTTACGATTTACTGTAGCTTTTGTATCTGCCTCCTGCATTAGACTGCCAGCATCCAGAGGGCAAGTGATGATGATTTACTCATTTTTAGGTCTACTGCCCCTGTAGTTTCTAGCAAGGAATTATTAAACAATGTTTGTTAAATTTCATTACTGCTGAGGGGGATGAGGGTGAAGTTCCAGGCATCAAAAAACAGATTCTGTAAGTACTCTGCTGACTTACAAAACTACAGCAAGCACTTGAGATAGAACAGGTAAGGTTTTCTTCTCTTTAAGATAATCATCGTTGTCACTCAGTAATGCCTAGACCAGAGGTTCTCAATCTAGCTGCATACCAGTCTTATTTGGAGCTTTATAATAATACAGGTACTTGGCCCCTACTCCAGGCCTACTGAACAATCTCTGCAGACACACAAACTTTTAAAAAGCTCCACAAGTGGTTCTGATGCACAGACAGGGTAGAGAACCATTCGCCCTGACAGTGTTATGAGATCTCTAGCTGAAACAGTGAAAGAATAGTAAGCAATAGAGCAGGTGCTGGCTGAGACAAATAGGACAAAGGGAAAAGGGGCTGTACCTTGGGATTTAAAGCCTCCCAGTTAGTAAGTTAAAAGGGCCAGAAGAGAAGGCAGGCAGTCTAGGACAGCAATGAAGGGTTGGGGTGGCAATTAGAAGTTTGAGAAAGCAGAGGAACGTCATTTTCAAAATGGCAATGTGATTAGCAGCAGCCAATCTGTTGCTGGAAGTTGGCTTAAAGGGCTGAATGGCCAGTGCACCACCAGCGTCTGGCCCTTTTGTCAGGTTGTTGCTCTGTAGTGCTCTTCAGAGTAACTCTAGTATCACCCAGAAGCAGAGAAATCTAGGTCTAACTCCTGATCCAGTCTTAGTCTGACCTTTGCTTTGCTGTGCTGGGTTCTAAAGGAGGCAGTACTGCACGATGCTTCCAAGCATGAGCTTTAGAATCAGACGGCAAGGGTCTGAACTCTGGTTCTACTATAACTTCACAGCTGTGTGATCTTAGGCAAGTCCTAGTTCCTTGAACTTCAGTTTTGGTTTTTTTGGGAATTAAATGAGATAATCCAAGTAGGTCCTTAGAATAACTGTGCTAATACTCAATAATGGTTAAATGTCATTAATATGGTACAGATTTGGTCAACACATATAACTTTTTTGTGACTTGGCTTCCAAAACTAAGAATAATTAATGACACTAAAAACACCTAGTTAGGGGCTTCCTAGGTGGCGCAGTGGTTAAGCATCCGCCTGCCAATGCAGGGGACACAGGTTTGATCCCTGCTCCAGGAAGATCCCACATGCCGCAGAGCAATTAAGCCTGTGTGCCACAACTATTGAGCCTGAGCTTTAGGGCCCGTGAGCCACAACTATTGAGCCCATGTGCTGCAACTACTGAAGCCCACACGCCTAGAGCCCGTGCTCTGCAACAAGAGAAGCCACAGCAATGAAGAGCCCACACACCACAACGAAGAGTAGCCCCCACTCACCACTAAAAAGAAAGCCCGTGCACAGCAAAAAAGACCCAACACAGCCAATAAAATAAATAAATAAATAAATAAATAAATAAATAAATAAATAAATAAATAAAAATGTATTAAAAAAACCTAGTTAAGAGAAACATTTTTCCATCAAAAATATTAAAATGGTTGTAGTCATTAACACAGAAATCCCACCTCTGGGAATCTATTTTAATGGGAGAAGGGGACCCTAAATTCAGAAAAAAAACTTTTTTTCTGCAAAACATTAGAAACAAAATGTCCAACTACAAGAGAATAGCTAGGTAAACTACAGAACATTTACACAGAGGATTTTAAATGTTTTGCTAAAAAGGTAACATGGAAAGTGCTTAGAATATCATGTTCAGTGAAAAAAGTCCTCAAGAAATCCAAATGTATATGTAGTATAACTATGACTGTTACTAAGAAAATCTCCATGGATAGGGGGTAAAAGCTCAAAAAACAACTCAAAATGTAAACTAAAATTGTGTATGAGTAGTGGTGATGCTGATGGCTTTTTCCTCATATAATTCTTTTATGTGAAATAATTAGGGAGCAAAAAATACATATAAAGACAAGGCAGCAGAAAGGCATCCCATGTTCATGGATCAGAAGAAAACACAGTGAAGATGGCAAAACTCCCCAAATTGATCTACAGAGTCAGTGCAATCCCTATCAAAATTCCAGTTGGTTATTTTTGCAGAAATTGACAAGCTGGTCCTAAATCTATACAGAAATATAAGACCCAGGATAGTCCAAACAATCTTAAAAAAAAAGAAAATTGGAAGACTTAGACTTTTCAATTTCAAAACCTACTACAAAGGTACAGTAATCAAGACAATGTGGTACCAGCCTCTCTCCTTTACCTACTTTATACAATACTCTCCCAGTTTTTCTCTTACTTCTCAGGTTGTACCTGCTCCTTCACCTCTCCAACTTCTAAATATTAGGATGTTCCAAGGCTCAGACCCCAGACCTATTCTCTTTTCCATCTATAGCTACCTTTTGCCTATATAATGATGAATCCCAAATTTACAACTCCAGCCCTGAAATGTCTCTCTGACACCCCCATTAAGATGTCTAATAATCATGTCAAACAACACATCCAGCTGTTGCCTCCCCCAAACCTGCTCGTTCCTCCTGCAGTGATTCCTATATAGGTTAATGGCAACTCCATCCTTCTAGCTTCTCAAGCAAAAACTTCTAAAGTTATCCTTGATAACTCTCCCTCACATCCCACATCTGATCCCACAGCACATTCTGTTGGCTCCATCAAGTAACCATATCTAGAATTTGAAGGGTTTTTAATTATATCACCTGCTAACACTCTGGTCCAAGTTGCCATCATTGCTTCCTGGGTTATTTCAATGAGTTTTTAAATTAGCTTCCAGCTTTTACCCTGATCCCCTTATAATTTGTTTTCAACACAGAAGTTAGAATGATCAAGTTAAGAAAAGTCAGATCACATACTGCTCTATTCAAAACCTTCCAATAGCTTTTGGTTTGTCAGAATTAAAGCCAAAATCATACAAGCACCTTATTTTCCACTACTATTTCCCTTCCTCTCTTTTGCGTGCTTTACCCACAGGGACTACAGCTACATTAGCCTCTTTGAGGAATACAAAATATGCCAGGCCTGCTCCTGCTTCAGGGCCTTTGTATTTGCTGTTTTGTCTGCCTGGAACATTGTCTAAAATATCCATATGGCTTACTACTTTACCACTTCACTTTCTTTACTCAAATATCATCTTTTCATTGAGGTCTCCCTGGGTACCTAATTTAAAATTTTAACAGCACGCTTTGCTCTTCTCCCATTCCTGCTTTTCTTTTCCCCTAACCACATATTGCTATCTGACAAATTTTACTTCTTTAACTTGTTTACTGACTCTCACACTAATATGTAATCTTCATTTACATCTTTAGGATTTTAGATTCTTTTGCTTCTTGCAGAATCCCCAGCAACTTAGCACAGTGACCAGTGCCTGTACTACAGAACTAAATCAATTGAACCATAAAAAACTTAGAAAAATGCATGGGATCCTTACCTAGGTTGGCTCTCGCCTCTCGCTTCTTCTGAGAGGCCCAGCCCACTATGGAGAGTTTATCTCCTCCTGATTTCTCCTCTAAGTCTCTATTCAAGCGCCAGACTTTCAGTGTATTGTCATCAGAGCAGGTAGCAATCTACAGAGAACCAGGAAGGCAGTTAATAAGTTTCAATCAAAGATTCACAACAAAGTAAAAAGTAGATGTGTCTTAAGGGTTCATGACTGGAGAATTATTCTGATATAATAGGATATAGAAAATGCTATCTGAAAGGTCAGATGCTTCCATTCCTTCCTTTCAGAAATTATTCCAGATTTTCAAAGAAGTGGATCCTTTAGTTTCTTCTTATATATTCTGCTGGTATGACTTTTGTGACCAGTCATTTCTTAGCTAATCTAAAGCTCTATTAATAAGACCAGGTTCACTTCATTTTATTCTCAAGAAGTTAGGTAAGTCATTATCTTTGTCATCGTCTGTATAACTACAAAGCACAGAATTAAGATGTTGCTTTTACTCTTTCTCTTAAATGATCAATCAGTGTATGTCACTGACATTCAATTTGTATGACTTCTGAATTCTTCAAGTTCTGGCTTATTGCTAAAGTAATGGGATCATTCCCAAGATCTGACTTAGCCCATGACTCTAGTATGCTGTGACAATTAGAATGAAACTATTCCCTAAGATTCTTTTTCAGATAGGTAAAGGAGCAATCTGGGAAAACAACAAGTTCACTAGGCTGAAAGAAGTTAAAAATAACCTTTGCCCCTTTAAAAATATCTGACCATTTCTGATCTTGGTCCCAAGCCTTTTATGGCAGAGAAAGTCCAGCTTGAAGAGCTTGTGGCAAATGGCCACTGGTACCAGAGCTGCTCCCCAGCATTTGTTTATATAATTTCTCTATTTCAGTAACTAAAGAGAGAGAGAAAAAAAAGAACACACGTTCTAAGTCTTGGCCCCCAAGAGGCTGGCAGCTTTTTCCTTTCCTTACTGGGAGGCCAAAAGAAGACACACATATTTAACCACTCAACAAGAAATGCCTGGAATCCCCAGTTATTCTATAGTCTATTAACAAGTTATTATTTACAGAGCAACTGCTAAGTCTGAGTGTCTGAAAATTTACATTCTTTACCTTATTTAATTTTCACAATATAAAAAGCCTTATACTCAAATAACTCATCTACAAAATGGGAATAAAGTTATTTGCCTAAGGTCACCACAATTAAGTGGTAGAGCTAGAATTTAAATCCAATTTTTTCCAATTTCAAAGTCTAAATCATTTTTTTTTTCAAAGCGGTATTTTACCTTCCTAGTTCTAGGCTAGGAACAAAATTATTTTAAAGAAACTTTTAAAAAGGAGGTCGTTAAATTAGTATGAGTAAACAGCCCTGCCACTTCCTTTGAGTCTTTTCTGTGCATAGAGATAAGGACAATATAGGATGGAAAAAGATGACACAATTAACTGAAAAATTTTAAAAATTCATCTCAGTAAGTTCTATGAAGATATAAAATTCTACATTAAAAGCAGATATTTCACTGGAAATCACATGGAATCTTAGAGGGAAAATGTCACTGGGATGTAACTATTAGTAATTAAAGCAAAGATTTCAAAAAAAGTCTATCATGAAGCTCATCGTATAGAAATAAAGGAAATCCACAGTAGTACTGGAAAGCTAACAGGGGCGCCATAAGTTGATCAGACTATGAGAAGATTCTGGAAGGTAAAAATACAGATGGGAACAACAGGCAACAAACCTTCAAAACGTAATAGATGAAAAGGAGCTCTCCACAGAAGGGACATTTCCTGTAGACCCAAAATAACCCAAAGACCAAAGGTAGGGGGCTGGGAGAGTGCGTGGAACTGAGGCTACTATTATATGAAACCCCTACATATACATGGAGTTTGTTTATGTTTCTGAGATTTCTATCCTTCAGGTTTTTTGTTTTTAAGTATCACTATTAAAAAAAAAACTTTTAGGTAAGCATATTTTCTTCTTTCCAGCGTGTCTAAAATACTTTGGAGCAACTTCTTCTATAGTTTAGTCACAGATAACCTAATACTTTAAAACTTCACAGCAAGCACTTTTCAGGCATGTAAGAACCCCAACTGGCCTGTGAAGAACGGTCAAGATGTTACCTTTAATACACCACATCAGTAACATGTAAAAACTTAGAAACGCTAATTTTCACTTTAGACTTTCTTTTTAACTTCGATTTTAAGATGAAATTTTATTAATGTTAAAAACTTAAATTCTATGTTTAGGAAAGGAATGACTCTAGGGAATCAAGAAATCCACTTATTCTTTAGTGCATAATACAGTTTCCCTATCGGTAGAAAAAAACAGAATATGTGTGATTAATGATGATACAGATCCTGGATGGCCTCTAGAGCTTTTAAATGCCTATTTAAACATAAAAGTCGGTATTAACTCTCAAGCTAATCTTGGGAAAATCTACAAATCTGTGATCTAATTTTTAAACCAACTACAGAGATTTGCTTACAAACCTTTGTGAAGTCTGATGGACACCAGCATACAGATGTGACCTCTTGAGAATGACCCAGGAGCACGGTTGGAGGATGCCAGGGTGTGGAGACCTATCACACCATCAAAGAGAAACAAACAAGTCAGCAGAGCAGTGTTAGGTCTCCCAGATGGAGACTTCAAATCTCTCCATATCTGTACCATAGAGAGCTTTAGGGTTGTTAACAAAGGCCCCTAGACAAGTCTAGTAATAGCTCAGAAAAAGAATCCCAATGGGCAATGAAAGTATTTCTGTCATTAATCTGAGAAAACAATGAAAATAGCCAATAAGTAAACAATATGAGCTTAGATACCAGGACAGGTCTTATTTCAAATCAGGATTACTTAGCCATACATATCTTTACTAAAATTCAAGACTGAAAGGGTGAGGTTCAGCTGCTAGTAGCACTCTTCAAGTGGAGCCTAGACATTTTTAGATCTTCTTTAGTCAGCTACTTCCAGGAACGCTGCACTTACTAAATCCTTAAGGTACCTGAGACATGCTAGCACATCTCTTGGGACAAGAGGACCTTCCTTCTTCCAAAAGAAGACTCACTGACTTTGACGAAAGCGCAAAGTTATACTCCTTCATTTTGAAGGGGTATAAGCTATATTTTACATGGCACTTTAATATCCTTTTCGGAAAAAAAATTCCTCTAAAATCTTATTACAGTTCATTTGCTTAAAGCAATCTTGAATTTTCAAGTTAAGTACTACCATCTTTTAATGTACAAAGAAAGGTCACGTTGTGCAGTACCTCACGTGTGACTAAGAATCTTATTTTCCCCCTCATTGGATGCCATTAGTGATATGCGTTTGACAACTGACTCACTCAAGAGCTGTCAATCCCTGTCAGAAGTCGCAGGCATTAATCAGCACAACATGGAGTACAATCTCACACAGCTATTATTAGCACATGTGTTTGAAAAAGAGAAATTATTCTCTTTTCATTTACCAGAGGCTCTGAATTGTGGCTCATTTGTATGAAGAAAGTGGAGGCACTCTTGGAAGAATATTTGCAAGAATGACTAAGTAAGCTTAATGGATTCCTCAGACTGTAGTTAAGAGAGTCGACACACTGATTCATAAGGTTATCCAACTCAATTATTACTATTCCTCTCTTGCGTTAAATGGCACATATGTAATGATTCAAAAAGCCAAAGAAGACAAAGAGCAGAACCTAATTGGCCTTGCTGGGTTAATTAAAGTTTAACAGCGAAGGAGGCTTTCTCTTGAGATCTAAAAGGATCTCACTTGCTGCCTACTCCTACAACGCCACAGAGAACAAGAGCTCATTCTCTCACAAGGTAGCATATTTTAGAAAAGACTTTCAAGATAGTCTCTAACTATCTCAGCAGTCACAGAAATTCTGTGGCCCCAGCCCATAAAGTTTCTCTTTATCCAAGGCCCAAGGACTGGCAGCAGCAAATTAAAAGGAAGAGGAAATCCTCATGTCCTCCTGACCCTCCCTGGTAACAATACATTCTACTCCATTGGTTTCCTTGCTTGTTGCTTCTAGCTCTTCATTTCATGATGCTGCCCCTTCCTCAGTTTCCTAGGCATTACAATACCTGGGAGAACCTGAGTGTCTACACCAAAGATTAAAATAAGTGTCAAGAAAACACAAATATCCACCAATAGAGCGTATGTACATTTCTGCATTTTTCTGGATTTAAGAGAAAAAACAAAGGAAAAACATTTCACAATTTAATAATAAGGCAGGAATAGTAACAGTAACAATAAAAGTCAGCATTTATTGAATGATTACCACAAGCCAGGCACTTAACATAGCATTAAAAGTGAGGGGAAGGTTCCTAAAAAGTTAAACATAGAATTAATTACCATATGACCCAGCAATTCTACTCTTAGGTATACACTCCTAGGAGAACTGAAGACATGCTCAAACAAAACTCTGTATATGAATGTTCATAGTAGCTTTGTTCATAAAGCCAAAAAGTGGAATAATTTAAATGTCCACCAATTGATGAATAAATAAATAAAACAAGAACTATTCATACGATGGAATCTTCAGCCATAAAGAGGAAGGAAATACTGATATATGCAACAACATGGACAAACCCTGAAAACACTAAGTGAAAGCAAAGCCAGATATAAAAGATCATATTTTGTATAATTCCATTTATAGGAAATGTTCAAAACAGGCAAATTCATAGAGACAGAACATAGGTTAGTGGATGCCAGAAGCTGGGGAAAGAGGGGAGTGGAGAGTGACTCTTAAAGAGTATGGGGTTTCTTTTTGGAGGGATGAAAATGTTTGGGAATGAGATAGTGGGGAGGGTTGCACAATACTGTGATTATACAAAAAAAAAAAATCACTGAATTGTAACTTTAAAATGACTATAATGGTGAATTTCACATTATACAAATTCTACCTCAATTCAAAAAAAAAAGTGGAGGGAAGGGCATATCGTGGGCTGGAATGAGAAATAATGTCCAACAAGTTTTTATGAATGTTAGTAACAAGTCTTGCCACAGTTGAGGACTATCCTATCATGGTAAAGTATACTTGGTGACTAGTTCAAAGAAAATTAATTTCTTCTAATGAAACTCAGGTGACTTTTAAATCCTTCATTTTTATTCAAGTAAGTTTTTATTTATTGTCACTTCATTATTATAAAAATATTATCATAACTACATGATTTCATTTTTAAAAAACCTCCCTCTACTTTTAAATAGGAGGAGGAGACTATTAATTTCAAGAGACATTTACATCTATGCATTCTGGGAATGGTCAAGTAACTGGCGCTAACCTACAGGCCTCATAAAACATTTTGTATACTTGAACATGCAAAAAAGCACTTTTCCTCAAAAAACCTCCTTACTCTGCCCAGTTAGAAACCAGACCTAATCTTCATTTCTGCCATGAGATCATTTACACTTCCTAAAGTGTCAGGCTCAGTGTTTCGCCAGTCAGCGGTAGAATGACAGTGCCAAATCAGTTTATTTATAAGCACTTCAAGACTATTCAGTGGCTCTATCAGAAATGAACCAGGGAAGAGGGGGTAGGTAGGGGTAAGCATAGGACAAGGGGTAGGAAATTAAAAAAGAAAAAAACATAATATTAAATCTTTTTATCTTTAAGCCTTGGGACTCAATGTCAGAAAGTCTAACTATATTACACCTCCTCTTTGCTGGGCAGTGGTGAGGATTAAAAGGCCATTCTCTTCTGTCTTGAGATCTAAAACTCCCTTCTTTCACCCTATTTTCTTATGTCCATGGGCTTTTTTGGCACAGGAAAACCCTAACACCTAAGAGAATCCTAATCTTAATAGCCTGAATACTCAGCTCGTGTGGAATTGTTTTTAAACTGCACCCCTCTCCCTTTTTCTTATCATGGAAAAGAGAAACTGAGCCACCTCACTAAGCAAATTCAGTTTTAGGAGCAGTTAAGTTTGCCAGGATCTCAAATATCAGAACCTGCACACTGAGTTATGTGTGGACAGGCAGGAGAACATCAAGTCTGAACCACATCATTCAGCACCGACATGTGACCCAGCGTAGAATTCAGAAAGGGTCACGCATGTGTGCGATAGCTACTGATTGGATGTCTGAAAATGGGTTACTAATGAACAACCAAGTATCTTTACTGCACGTCTTTAAAGAGAGGAAGCATCCCTCAACCTTGATTTCCTGAAACAAAACAAAACAAAAAAAGCAAGCCTTTGTACTAGAGCTAGGGAGGAACTTTAAAAATTGGCAAGGGGGAAAAGAAAAGGAAAAAAGAAAAAAAACCAGAAAACAAACAAACAAAAGAACTGGCAATCAAAGCATACACACACATACAATTACATATATATATATATATATATATATATATATATATATATAAAATTAAGAAACGGATTTTAAATGATTTTAAAAAACAATCAGTGCCTAGGGTTTTTTTTTTTCCCATAATCCTTTATTATACTTTTTGGTATGTCTGAAATTTTGTTTTTAAGAAAAAACTTAAAAATATACAGACCTTGGTAGGAATAAAATCCTCTAGCTAAGCTGGGAACCAAAATAGAGAAAGGAATGTAGGTAAGACAGTGAGGGAAGGAGAAAGGTAAAACATATAATAAATATGCAGCCTAAGACCAGATTAGGAGACAGAAACATTAGTGTTAGTCACATAAAGTCTAAAGCTCAAGTCAGAAGAATTTTATAGACAAGAAGCTATGTAAAAATTCATCATAAAATGGGGGTCTCGTGTATATTTTATAAGCACATTTTCATTTAAAAAAATGTGCTTATAAAAAAAAAAGAGACAAGGGCAACACAAAAGCATCTTGGATAGAACAATATCTCCACCTTGTGACCAACTAGGTTATTGTTACTAAAGATTTTGAAAAGATAGTGTTGCATTTTTGCAACTCTAGGTATATAGAAAAACCATATTTTAGTACCTCCCTCAGGACCAGATGAAATTAAGCTGAAGAATTATCCTTCATACCTCATAGACTCTACCTGTCCTGCATTAAAGATATGACTTCCTAGAGGTTGGCAGGACTAAGAATGATACAATTTTCTCCTGTGAAGGGATTTGATAATATGGAACCTATGGGTCTATGAAGTTCTAGACATTATGATTCTAAAATCCAAAATGTATGAACTCTGATCATTCAACTCACCAATGTCAAGGACATTTATGAAATTATAGGGTAATCCAAAAGATAATAATTTCTAGCCTTAGGAAAATAATGCTTTAATGCTCTTCTTATTTCTCTGAACTCAAGATATTTCTATAATTATACCACAAGAGCCATTTTCCAGTGGTCTGCAAGTGCTACTTGTATTTCAGTTTTCTCCACTTGACTTCAAATGGACAGTTTTCAATTTCTTAGCCTATGGTAGTCACTTTAGAACCACTGTTTATTTAAAATGTAAAAAAAAAAAATTATAAATTTGTGTAACAGAATTAGGAAATCTGTAAAATAAATAAATGAGTAAATAATGCTATTACAGATATATAAAACTGACAAACCAGCCACATCTATTTTAATAGCCTAAAAATTGGCCACTTAGAGGAGAGTACAGGATACAATTATTTTATGAATACTTTTGAGTGTTTTGTGCAAGGCTCTACGAGTGATTTGGGTGTAGGATTCTAGGGTCCAAATACTGTATTTTGAATGAGAGTTTGAAAACACAGGGCAGAAAGGCAGTACAGCATGTTTTTCCAGGAAGCAGGACAAAGTATTAAGATTCCTTCCAGTCATCTGAATTCTCAACTTCCTGATAATCTGTAAAACTGTTGGAGGAGATGGACTGTCAATTTCTGAGAAGCTGGTCACGAAAGTGTGATATACTCTGTCATTATCAGTGAAGTTTTGGCTATAGTAAGAGGCAAGAAGCAATTTTTACTAAACATCTGATATAGAAAAGCTAAAGTATATGTTTACATTAAACCTACCTCATCTTGGACAGAAGAAATACCTGCAAGGATACTTTAGCCTCACCTTTGTGGGCAAAGTTTGGTAACTTACCTTCCATATGTAGGCTGCTTCATCACTTGAGCCACTGACTAAAAACTGGTCATCTGGACTAATACTGGATTTAACATAAAAGGTAGAGTTCTGATGTCCATTGAAGATAGCCACTGCCAGAGGAAAAAAAATCAAATTACTTGGTTCTCATTATTTCCAATTTTCAAATAAATGCAGACAGTACACATGTTATAACAAGTTTTATTAGTGTATTGACTACTGAAGCAGATGGTCAAGCTAGCCACCAAATAAAAAAGAACTGGACATTGGCAGAAAAAGAAAGGAAATCCTACAAAGAGCCTTTATATTAGACCCAATCTCACAATCTAAGCCCAAATACTTGGTATGGAGCTGGCTATAGAGAAGAAAGTGATGAAAAATATTCTTAAAGGACAAGAACGGAGCCAGTGTCCAATCCTTTAGTAAAATGCCTTTACTTGACCCTCCCTCCTTACCCCAGGCTAGACTTTTTCCATTGCATTGAACATTGGTCTTTCTTCCTCTTAGACTTCAAATCTCTTAAGGATAAGTTACACAAATATCTTTTTCTTCACTAGACCTTATAATGCTTTGAATAGAGGAGATGTTCAAACATTTTGTTGCATGAACAGGTAAAAATCAGTGAAAGGAGAGTTAAGATTTCTGGACTGCTTATCTGAGATGTGGTAACCTTTAATCTAGCACTTTAAATAGGCTGAAGAGTAGAAGTGGCCAGTGGGGTAAACTATATATTCATATGTTAAGATACTCCAACTAGGTTAGGTTTAGACTTCTCACCATCTGATCTAGCATAATGTGCTTGACATGTTCTTCTATCCTAAGGAGACCGAAACCTGAGGGCCCTGGCATCAGAACACTACTAGGAAATAAAAGAAAAAAAATCTCAGTCATTAGAAAATTTAAGGATACATTTAGGCAGGAAAAAATATTTCACTCCAATCTTCTAACGAAGGGGAAAAAAGAATTATTAAGGGACTTAACAGCTTTCCATAAGTACTCACTCCCTTCCTTTTGCTAGAATAAAACTGGAAAAAAGCCCGTTGTATTTATAGTTCTCCAAGAAAAAGCCTGCAATGTCAAATACCCCACCCACATCAAATATTATTACTGTGAAAGTTAAGCAGGATCTGAATCAATTCATATACGTATATTATAGAGCTACTATGACAGGTAAATTCCCATACAATAAACAGGCTCCTTTATTCTGAATACAACTCTGAAACTATAATTATTCATCTTTCTCAACTCTTAGCTATGAATGGAAAACTATAGACCAAATTTCCCACTAAACTCATAAGTATTTATTGCCCTCTGCTGGTCTAAGAAAACCAACATAAAGTGCACAGTAAATGTTTCAAACCATATGAAAAATCCTTCTAAAACCTATATTGGCTTTAATTAGTTTAATTTAATCTTTCACAGTTTGGGCTCTTAAAATCCTTCATTAAAATGCTTCAGAGTTATCCTTACAAACATCACTTAGTATAATAAAATGCTGTGAATTAAAAGTATAGGAGATCGGGTGCTGAGTCCAGGACTCTTTCTAAAAGTTTTGAAAATGACAAGCAATTACCAGATGTCTGTCTGTCTCTCTCGCTCACACACACCACACACACGTCTTATCTTCAAATTTCTAAGGAACATACCTATCTCTCTACCTACATATACATGAGAGCCAATCAAATTATTTCAGGAGCACAGGAAAAAAGTTACTAAATTATTAGTAAAGTAGCCTTGGGCATATTTGTTTGATGGCAGAAGGACAACTAAATTCAAGGCCCCTTTTAGTGCCACACTATAACAAAATGATATAGAAAGAGCTCTTGGACATCTGATAATATAATTAGGCTTTTATCTTTTGGAGAAAAATTTTGAAGAGTCTATTTTATATGACTAAATAAATTAGAAGTTGTCCAAGTTCTAATTCCATTCAAGACAGCAAGCAAAGTTATAAAACCTCTTCCCTTTTCCAAATACTCTTACTCTTGTTTAAACATCAGACCTAACCCAGGGCATTGAAAATGTCAATTGTGATACTGCCACAGGTATCAAAGTCCTAATAATGGCTTGGGGTCAGTCTTTGGAAACTTCTGTAAAAGCCCAGCTAAATTCTGTACTATTCTGAGATTTCTTTTTTATCAACACATCTTACTTTAGTGGGAACTGGGTAGCTCTAGGGATTGGTTATAGAGTTCAAAGTCTTTTTCTGACAGAGCTATACCTGAGAAATAAGTAGGTTACAAATATGTAGCTTGCTTAAATAATTGATAATGTTCTTAAAATGATGTAACTCAAATAACCCTCTTAGAGTATACATGAGAAACTGATTTTTTTAAAACGTCATTTATCAGCTTTAAAATCAGATTTCATTTATAATTTTCTTGAAGAAAAATAAAAAGGTGAGGTTAGGGAAAACATTCAGAGATAAAATAGCCTCTGTCCAACATTAAGGAGACAGGCTGAAGTAAGTAGGAACTACTTTGAGGGCTTAAAAAACTAAGCCCCTAATTTTAGTGAACAACGCCTAAATAGGACAAAAGCTAAGCAGAACAGCCTCTCTTTCCCACAAAAATTGAGATAATTTAAAATATACCCAAAGGGGCATAATTTCAGGAAAGACTCACTATTAAAATTAAGTCACCATATAGAACAGGATTCTGTTCACTTGTGAAATCATCACAAGGTAAGTACACCTATGAAAACATCACTGGAACTTATCAAAGACTGCAAAGTCCTTATATATCTTCATAAATTTGGCACAGAAAAAAAAAAACAACACTAATTTATCATTAACAAAAAAATCCACATTAGTTTCCAGGAAAGAGAATCTGAACGACCACAATCCTACCTGGAGAAGTCTTTAATCCAGTCATATTGAACATGTAGATGTTGTCATCTGTGCAGTTAGCAAATAAAGTAGAGCCAGTAGAATCCAAAATCAGACTCGAATATCCTGGAAGAAGGTAACTTTAGTTAGCATGTACTGATGACAGAGAGTAGAACTAAGGTGAAAATGATCTTTTTAGATCATTTCACAAGAAGAATCATCAGAATTCTTCTTCTCCAAAATATATACAAACCAAAATTATTTTTCTGAGTTTTTAATCTTTTGAACTTCAAAAAGATACTTCCATATATTAGTTTCTCAAGTCAATTGAGAATAATAGTTGCTGAAAACTAGCTTGATGTTTATTTTAAAAATTTTAACAAAAACTTACATATCTAAAAAAATCCTATAAAAAAGTCCTATAGAATACACAAAGGCTTACCTAGTTTTCGAGTGCTGCTACCTGGGTACAGGAAAGACTTGGATGCTACAGGTTCTTGTCGATAAGCAGTATAATTCTTACGTAAATCCCATATTTTGATTACCCTAAAAATCAAGGTAAAGAAACAGTTATTTTGTAGTCCTTCTCCAACACCAATCAGTTTAAACTACGTTTGAATGTGAAATGACTTTTAACCTAATTCCTCTCGCACTTCAACCAGGTAAAGTGAAGATATCTCATTGGGAAACAGATTGAACTATCTCATACTCTTGTCTCCAATGTCAGGCTAACGATTCTGGCAGAACGGAAACAGATGTGATCTGACCCACTGATGGGTTGCCCCCAGTTTACTTCAAGGGAGAGGAAAAGGAAGATGAAGGTTGAGTGCTGATAGTCATTGTTTCATTGTTTTCAGAAAAAAAACACTTCCTGAGCCTTTAATGTTCTGCATGTAACCTTTGACATCATTAAGTATTAAGCTCTGTCCCTACGGTTATACCTCTATACATTAACTCCTTAAGTAATCTAGTCTAAACAAACTTTCCTGTGAAATAAAGTATTTTTTTATTTCACTCACTGAGATAATTTTCTTAATTTTCTACATCTACTTTGTAGGCAACTTGAAAACACAAGCTTGGTTATAAAAGGACAGTATCCTTGGAAACAAGGCTTTCACAGCCATTTACAAATATAACTAATAACCTTTAGATAATTCTTCATTTGTGCCTGAGAATTTGGTCCACAGAGGAGTTTTAGTGTCCAGAGGACACAATAGGAATCCTAGTTTATTAAGCCACCATATTTTTAAATTAAAACCTTTGAAGGGAGAGATGTCTTGGGAGATATAGTGGGCAAAAAAGGGGGCAAAGAAAAGTACTTTAAAAAAGAAAGAGCCCCTATACTCAATGAACTTAAATTCCAACAAAGCAAACAATCAAGAAGTATCACAAACTCATTTGGAAGCCAAAAATTCAGACCAATCATGGATGGAAAGTATGTGAAAGTCCTCAGGCCTTACTATCAACCTAATTAGATTACTCCCAGAAATGCCAATTACATGACCAGAATCAGATTCCTCCTTTTAGGATATTACTAGCCCAGAGAAGCTAAAATCCAAGATACAGGCATGCTTCATTTTACTGTGCTTCGCTTTACTGTGCTTTGCAGCTACCGTTTTTTTTTTTTCTTATAAACTGAAGGTTTGTGGCAAGTCTATAGGTGCCATTTTTCCAATATCATCTTCTCACTTCATGTCTCTGCGTCACATTTTGGTAATTCTCCTAATGCTTACAACTTTTTCATCGTTATTATATTTGTTATAGTGATCTGTGATCCGTGATCTTTGATATTACTATTGTAATTGTTTTGGCATGTTTCAGCAATAAAGTATTTTTAAATTAAGGTCTGCACATTGATTTTTTTTAGATGTAATGCTATTGCACACTTAATAGGCTACAGTATAATATAAATATAACTTTTACAAATACTGGGAAACCAAAAAAATTCATGTGACTCACTTTATTGTGATATTCACTTTATTGTGGTGGTCTGGAACCAAACCTGCAATATCTCTGACATATACCTGAAACAAAAATTTTGCTCCTCAAAATAAGAATTGTTGATTAAATTATACTGCACAGACAAGCAAGTTACCCATCCAGCTTCTCTATAATAGCAGCAGCAGCCAACACTGTTCCTATGTGCTAGAAATGTGCTGTGTGTGACACATTATCTCATTTAATTATGTGAGCAAGAATCCTAACTAGATATTTTCCAGTGTGATCTGTAGTTCCTCTTCTCAGCTGGGTACTCACTATGTTGAAAGTTAAAAGCATACACATTAAATTATAATGGGACTAGGTGACTTATCCATCACAGTTCAAGAAAGACAGCTCATCAAAAGAACCAAGAAATGAAGATTCTTCTTACCCATCCACAGCTCCTGCTGAGACTAATGTATTCTCATCTTGAAAGAGGACCACAGTAACACTCTGCTGGAAATCCTAAAAGCACAAGGAAGAAAAAGAAAAGAAAGAAATCCTATTTTGGATATAAGAATCTTCACTATCAAGAGACCAAGGTGCTAAAATGATGTCTTTTCCCCCAAATTTATTTAGACTAAATCTTCCCTCTCCAATAATCCTAGTCAGATATATATGCAGACCAAGAAGTAACTTTACCAAGAAAATGACCTAAACATCAAGTTACATTACTTAGTATGAACACTTCAACTTCTATTCAAGAACAAAACTGGTGATTAACATAAGATTTTAGTACTAAGTCTACTGGCTTTACTTGAAATCATCCCTACTATGTATCCTTAGGAAACTCATTTAACCTGTGCCTGTTTCATCTATAAGATGCTGCCATCTACCCAGATTATCATATAGGAGTGTCTAAAGAATTATGGATGAAGGATGATTACATGATCTGAAAAATCTAAAGGAGCTAGTGGCATTTTACCTAATTGCTGTTAAGTTTTCTTGGCTCAGAATCTGATGAAATGTCTGAAATGTTACTCATTTTACCTTCACCTGGCCTCCAAAGACCACATTACTCCTGTCAGTATCCATTCATGTCTGTGTAATTTTGAGTCCTAATGTTCCAGCAACCACACAATTCCAAAATATTAACTAAGACCCTACAGGCCAGAAATACTAGAAAAACAGACAAATTAAAGTAAGAACCCTGGTGATTTTTGTTTTAAAAGAAAAAAGATGTATTATGGGCATTGTTTGAGCTTTGACTATAAGATGCTAAACAAATACTATTATTTTACCCAAATGTTTCTCAAAATATTTAATAATCTTTTGCCAAATATTAAAAAAAAAACATAAAAAACCCATATCTTTTCCGCAGTTTGTATTATGAAAACAACAACAGGGATTCCTTTCCTCTACAGAATACAGTATCATGGTACTTAATATAGTTCTTCAAACTACCCATCTCCCTTTCCTAATGAATCACATTATACTATAGATGATGTGTATGCACAGAGCTCTCTAGGGATGAGTCTTAGGAAACTAATTTTTAACAAAATCCCCAAGTGACTGTTGCACACGAGAGTTTGAGAACCAGTACTGTAGGTGCTGAACTAGTATTAAACAATAAACCACTGACATTAGGAGGAAATGAAGATTCTCATTCATTGACTGACTCTCTAGCTCTCATTTTTCCCAAAGAATTCCCTAAAATGAGATTCTGTCTACTCTCAAGATCTGCACACATGTATACAGCTATAAAACCTTACCACAGAAGGAGCGAGCCCTTTTGAATTCTGTTTCTTCTTAGGTTTTGAAGGTGTTTGCTTGTCTAAGGTATTGTGAGCGCCACTGATTTGATTCACTTGCCTATAAAATCCATCTGAAAAATATTCCAAGGTAATTGGTTTAGGTTTCAGACCTTTATTCCCATACTGAATGGTAATATTTATATATAAGATCTCAAAATTAATTATATTCTTCATTATATTAGTGAAATTAGAAGCCAGCAGGACTACTGTACTATATCTCTTGTGGTGAGATTATAAAGTATAAGAAGGAAATAAGCACATGGATATTTATAGCAGCTTATTCATAACTGCCAAAACTTGGAAGCAATCAAGACATCCTTCAGCAAGGGACTGTATGAATAAAACCATGGTATATGTAGACAATGCTATATTATTCTGTGCTAAAAACAAACAAAAAACAAAAAAAATGAGATACCAAGCCATAAACAGACCTTAAATACACATTATTAAGTGAAAGAAGGCAATCTGAGAAGGCTACATACTGTATGATTCCAATTACGTGACATTCTGGGAAAGGTAAAACCATGGAGATAGTAAAAGATCAGTGATTGCCAGGGAATGGGGGAGAGCAGGATGAATAGGTGGAGCACATAAGATTTTTAGGGCAGAGAAACTATACTGTATGATACTATATTGGTAGGTATTTGCCACTATATGTTTGTCAAAGCCAAGAGAATGTATAACACCAAGAGGGAACCACAATGTAAAGTACAGATAGACACTGGGTGATAATGATGCATCAGTGTAGGTTCACCAATCGTAACAAATGTCCAACTCTGGTCCAGGATGTTGATAGTGGGAGAGGCTATGTGGAGATAGGAGGTGTATCCGTACAGAGAGAAGTCTCTGTACATTCTGCTCAATTTTGCTGTGCATCTAAGACTGCTCTAAAAAATAATCTATTAAAAATAATCTAAAAAAAAAAGAAGTAAGCAAGGAGATGATCATTGCTTTCTGCTTAACGGCATCATGGGGCAATGTGAGTATAATTATATTTAATTTAATCCAATTGTTTAAAGCCCCCCAATTTTTTAAATTAAAGTAAAAGATCATTTACTAATAATTTTAATATCATCAATAATTTAGGTAAATGGCATTATAGCTCAGAAGACAATATGAGGTAAATATGGAGGGTGATGCTTGAAACAATCACCAAGAACCTCAAGAACCGAACAGAGCAGAATTGGGGATTATGAACATGTGCCCCCTGGTGGTAATCAGGTGAAACAGTCAATTGTTTCATTCAAAATTATTATGGGGCAATTCCACATATATCAAAATTAAAATGGAACTACATTACCTTTTTTGTTGCACCGGGTGTCCCAGACCATAATGTTGCCATCTCTTCCACCTGTACAGAAGACAGCTGTAGACACATAAACAGTTTATCAAGAAGTTAACAAAACCAGTCAATCATATATTTCAATTTAAATTTCCTAGAGTACCTATTATACGCTAGGTACTGTAACTGACACTGGAGATTAAAAATGATAAAATATATAGCTCAACACAAGTAAGAAAACAAAGCTGTGAAGGGGAAGGATTATAAAGAACTCAAAATGCTTATGCTAAAAAAAACTTGTTAGAATAATCCCTCTCTGTAAATTTTCTTTAAAGCCACATGAAATACTATACTATATAGTAAAGGTGTAGTAAGAATAATGATAAATATGCAATAACCAAAATATACTGAGTACTTATTAATTCTAGACACTATCCTAAGTGCTTTTTTATAAATGACCTCAATCTTTGTTATCAACCCTATTAGGTGGGAATTATTATCCCCATTTTACAGATGAGCAAACTAAAGCATAGGGAGGATACTTAACTTGCAAAGGTTATTATTTTTGGCAGTATGTATCAAGAGCCCATACTCCAAACTTCCAAGCTGTCTTGTCTCAGTATAAAAATATGAACCAGATCCATATAGGTTGTGAAAGGGGTGCCGCTGGGGATGGAAAGGGAACATCGGCAGTGAGACTGGAGGAGGGAACATAAGGGAGCTCCAATTTGTCATGCTTTATTCTTGTTTGTTTGTTTTTTTGTTTTGTTTTTGGCACACGGGCTTAGTTGCTCCGCAGCATGTGGGATCTTCCTGGAGCTGGGATCGAACCCATGACCTCTGCATTGGCAGGCAGATTCTTAACCACTGCGCCACCTAGGAAGCCCTGTCATGCTTTATTCTTTAAAATTAAACCAGGGCTTCCTAGGTGGCGCAGTGGTTGAGAATCTGTCTGCCAATGCAGGGGACACCGGTTCGATCCCTGTTCTGGGAAGATCCCACATGCCACAGAGCAACTAAGCACTAAGCCCGTGTGCCACAACTATTGAGTCTGTGCTTTAGAGCCTGTGAGCCACAACTATTGAGCCCATGTGCTGCAACTACTGAAGCCCACGCGCCTAGAGCCTGTGCTCTGCAGCAAGAGAAGCCACAGCAATGAGGAGCCCACACACCACAACAAAGAGTAGCCCCCAATCACCACAACTAAAGAAAGCCCATGCACAGCAAAAAAGAGACCCAACACAGCCAATAAAATAAATAAATAAATAAATTAAATTAAACCAAAAAAATTCTGCTTCCTCTATGAAAGAGTGAGCACCAATCCACCTGCACAAGTTTATAGCTAATGCAGGTGGATTAATCTGGTAAGTGCTCTGGTCAAAATATAAAAAACTATCTAAGGGTCCTATAGAGACTGACCAAAAACATGCAATTTTTGGCAGGGAGTCAACACCCAACGCAAGTCACTGGCCTAGGGTAAGTTACTTTTTTTTTGTGGTTTTACCTTGAGGGCAGCCACAGTTGTAGCATCTGTACCAGGCAGCTAAAGTGCCAACAGAAAGACCATCTTTTAAGCCAGAGGAACTAGGAAAAGGAGACCGGGGCAACAAGAGCTGCCAGAGGAAGTGGGGAACCCTGAAGAGAGCAGAGAAAGGGAAACCCCTATTCTGTGTTTAAACTTAGTGCAAATCTTTGGGTGACCCCCAAATCATATGTGCATGGGAAGGCTAAAAGCAGCTTGCAACAAAGGCTTCAATTAAAGAACTGAATTGAGATTCAACCTTCTGAACTGACTGCCTTCCTACAGGTTTGACAGTATGCAACTTGAGTCTAAATGATTTAAATGCCTGTTAAAAAAAAAAAAACAATTCTTTCCTGAGCAACATAACAGAATTCAGAGTCCAATATACCATTCCCAATGCCCAGGATATAATCTTAAATTACTTGCCATATACAGAGCCAGGAAAATGAGCCATTCTCAAGGGAAAAGAAAGCAATAGAAGCCAGCCTCAAAAGAACCCAGATTTGATTTATTGGGTCTGGCTATAAAAGATATAACTATGTCAAGTGATGTAAAGAGACACTCATAATCAATGAAAAGATGAGAAATCTCAGCATAGTAACAAACAGAACTTATCAAAAACAAACGGAAATTTCAGAACCCAAGCCCGCAACTTCTGAAATGATAAAATTCACTGAATAGTCCTAAGAGCAGAATGGCGAGAACAGAACAAACCTGAAGACAGATCAACAGAAATCACTCAATCTGAGAAACAGAAATACTAGACTGAACATTATTCTAAGCGAAAGAAGCCAACACATTGTTAACGGTTCCATTTACATGAATGTGCAGAATAGGCAAATTATAGAGACAGAAAGCAGTTTAGTGGTTGCGTAGGACCGGGAAAGATGGAAAGTACTGCTAACGGGTTCTGGTTTCTTTTTGGGTTGATGAAAACACTCTAAACTTAAGAATGTGGTGATGGTTGCATAACTCTATAAGAAAATTAAAAACCACTGAAATGTACACATTAAATGGGTGAATTTTATGGTACGCCAATTATATCTCAAATTTAAGAAAACTGAAAACGATGAACAAAGCCTTAAGGATCCATGGGGCAATTTCAGAAAGTCTAACCCATGAGTAACTGGAGTCCCAGGAGAGAAAATTGGGCAGAGAAAATATTTCAAGAAATAATGGCAGAAAAATTCCCAGATTTAGTGAAACATATTTGTGAAACATATTAGTGAAACATAAATTTACGAATTCAAAAAGCTCAGCAAACCCCAAACTGGATAACTTTGAAGGGAACCATGCCTAGACATATCACAGTCAGACTGCTGAAAACCAAGACAGAAAATCCTGAAGGCAGTCAGGAAAAACAATATATTACATACAGGGAAATGATTTGAATGACCTGAGTTCTCAACAGAAACCATGTAAGATAGTGGAACAACATCTTCAAGTAATGAAAGGAAAAAAACCTGTCAACCTGGATTTTATATCCAACAAAAATATCCTTTAATAATGAAGATGAAATAAAGACATTTTCATATAAAGGAAAACAAAGGGGATTAACTACAACCAGACTGCAACTACAAGAAATGTTCTTCAGGCTGAAGAGAAATGATATCAGAGGACAGGGGAAAGATGGTATAGCTGGGGGAAATCATGAGTTCAGTTTTCAAAATGCTGAACTTGAAGAGCTTGCAGGAAAAGTGAAAGCTGGAAATACAATCTGGTTCAATATAAGAGGAGCAAACAAACAAAACAAAATTGGACTAGATGAAACAGTCCAGGGAGAAGGTACAGACTGAAAGGAAAATCTGGCCAAGTACCAAAGCCTGGTCCATGCCAACACTTCAAGTTAGTTAAGGAAGTGGAGTTCATAAAAGCTATTATAAAGGAATAAACAGAAATACTGAGAACCAGAGGGAGCAGTATCACAAATTCCAAGGAAGAAAAAATTTTTCATGAATTGTAAAATAAATAGCCAGAAGTGTCAAATATTGAACAAGTAGTAGAAGACAGGCTGACTTCAGGAAGAGAGATGGGAGTGGATTGAACCAAATTGAGATGAGGACACTTAACCAGGTTTTATTTACTCTTAGGAAACTAAGAAGAGATAGGAAATAAGAATGGATGGTAACTAAAGGAGTCCCAGGAGAATACAAGGTTAAGAATTTTTTTTTGGATGGGCCACAGATATGCTTAAGTTTTTCCTATGGAGAAAGAGCCAAGAGAGAGAAAGCTTGAAGACAGAGGAGCTGTGGGGACATAAGTGATGGCATAAGGTCTGGGGAGGATCAAGAATGTTACTTAACCTTAGCTGCACACTGGAATCCCTTGAGGAATTTTAACAAAATAGATGCCTGGCCCACCTCCTAGAGAATCACACTTACTTGGTATTTTTAAAAAAACTTCCCCAGTGTGTATAACTGAGTCACTTTGCTGTACAGAAGAAATTAACACAACATTGTAAATCAGTTATATTGCAATAAAAACAAAACAAAACAAAACAAAAACCTTCGAGGTGACTAAATGAGTCAGGGTTGAGAACCAGTACCCTAGGAAGAAGGATTGGCCTTAAACTGGAGAATTAAGAATGAGAAAGAAGGTGCAAATTTGAAAATAAGTTTGCATGAGGGGAAATAGAAATACACTTATAATTATTTTAAATTATCCACTAGAAGTTCTAACACCCTTTATACCACACAAAAAACACATCTGTGAGTAATTGACAGTTAGAAATAAGAACATTATCCTTGTTTTCAGGTGGCAAACACTTAGGGAAGACAAATTCTACAAGTATAACTATGTCCTGTTAGGACTATTTGCATCTTGCCCATGTAGGGCTGAAAGAACTGGATGACAGTCTTTTCCACCACGTTACCTACCAAAAAAACCCCACAAAAAACCAACCCCACTTAAGCACTTACGTGCTCCTCAGTTTTGTTTTTTTGTTTGTTTGTTTTTGGGTTTTTTTGGTGTGTATGCATTCACATCCCACCTCATTTTTATGCTTACAATGTTTTTGTAAGTTAAAGAGAATATTTATCTCATTAAATTAGGAAATGAAGGCCCAGGGAGATAAAAATGATTTTGCCCAAGAATTTAAAGGCACAAATCTGAACAAAACACAGGGCTTCTATGTACGGTTGTAAAAGTATGCCCTGCACAAGAACACCTGGCTGAGGGAGTAGGGGCTAAAACTATGTTTTAGCAACCAAAATATGTAGCCTTGGAGGCAGTGTCCAATCAGACTAATTCATGTTAGGGTACCTGTGGACTACTGGGAGCCATGATAAAGATTAGTGCTTTTTCTACTAGACCACATTGGCATAGATTCAATGCACAGTTTAAAAAATTAAGCAAAGGGACCAAAAGATACGGTGTTTCCCTTTTCTATTACCCTTTAAATAAACAAATTTACTTTAAGTACATTTTCATGACTTTATTCTTATAAACTCACAATGAACACAAGCATATCTAACTTTACACAACAGACGTGTTAATGAAAAGTTATGTAGAGATAAAAACTATGTCATGTATTTCCTCTTCAAGGTTCCAGTCTCAAAAGCAACCACCTGACATTTTTTAAAGTCCAAACCAGCTCAACAACTCAGTTTAGTACTCCTGAGTGCTCAGGTGAATAAACAAAAACATTCCTTTTAAAAATAGAATATTTTTTAATGATAAAGGAGACTATAATGTTTATATCTATTGATCAGCCACTTCTTTAAAATGAATGTTTATTGTCTCACTCTTATTTAGTAAGAAACAAATGGAGGAAGAAGAAAACAAAAAAACAGAAATGAAGCGCTCATTCAGACACCCCTGCTAAGTTTTTCCCTAGCTACTACTGTTCTGTATTATAGCACCGTTTAAATCTTCCTTCTCCATTCTAACAGTTAAATATAGAAAGATTAATTTTGAGTAAATAACTTGAAAACATATGAGGGAACTGGGCCATTGAAAGTAATTACATGGTAAATTTTTAGGTAAAGAATCATGTCCAGTTTATCAGGTTTCCCACCCAGCCTCACACTCCATTTAAATTTTACAAGTAGAGTTAAAGTAACTATTTTACAAATGGAGTCAATCACTGTCTAGTACAGAGGTTTGACCTCAAAGGCCACTCAAAGTTGAACAGAGGTATTGTGGCTATTTGTGAATTTTTACCTTATCTGCAAGATTACAGAAAAAAATTATCTTAACATGCTTGACTTTCAGGGACAGGCTGGAAATAATATCCATTAGAGTAGGACTAAAATCCAACTTAATTTCATTGAGGTTTCCAAGTCAAATTAATAATCTCAATCACCTACGTAGGTAAAGGAGCAACTTTGACAGGGGAAAGGGTGGAAGTAATTGCAGCTTATTACTTCACCATGAAAGAGGTTAAGGAGATGGAAGAGGGTAAGCACATACCTACCTTTCTCAAACTTAGAAAAGGCAACTGACTTGAGGCTGCACTGATGACCTTTGCATGTTCCAATCAGCTCACCAGCTTTTACATCCCAAAATTTGGCTGTTTGATCACCTGCTGCTGTAACCTTTCAAAAACAAGGTACCATAGTTTAATAAAGCAGTGCTCTACCGTGTTCACCCAGATCCCAATAAAATGAAAGTCACTTACAAGCTTAAGTTCACCAGGGACCCAGGCCAAATCAAAGACAGCATTCCAGTGAGCCATCCATTCTAAACAAAAAAAAAGGTGAATGTGAAATGCCTAAACTATGTTCTGTGGTAGCCATACCAATAGCAGTTTCCATGCCCTGACAGCTGTAGGGAAAAGATCAGTGGTCAGCACACAACGGTTCATGGGCCAAAGAGAACGTGTGGACTTGCACACATCACACGTTCCTTTCATTACCACACAAAACTACCATTCGATATCAAACTGCTTTCTATGAGGGCATATAGTCTCTAAAACAGAATCCTTATGAAACATTCTCAAAAATCTTCACCATGCTCTGAATGGAGTCTAAAGTACTTTGGTTTGACATTCAAAATTCTGCTCACTTTGGCCATATCTTTCACTGTTCTCTATGTATATTATTCTAACCAAACTAGAGCACTCCCTATATCCTCATTATATCCTATGCTTTCCTATCTCTAGGCCTTCGCTAATGCTTTTCCCTCTACCTGGATTGTCCTATTCCACCTCCACTGGTCTAAATACCAGTCTGCCTCAAATGTCCCATCCTTCGTGAAATATTTTCCTCACCTTCTTTACTACATAAGAGCTCTTTGTTATCACCTGTGGCGTTTTCCTTGTATTTCCTCTACATCATCTATAGCCTTTGTTCTATTTTAGTTATTTCAACACTTGGCTTACTAATTCCAAATTAGTCCCTTCTTAAGGTCAGTAGAACTTTGCCTATGCATGGAAGATGCTGTTCAATGTAAGTATTTTAAAGCAATGTTTCCCCACAATAAGTATAAAAAATTTTAACTTTTTAAAAGAAAAATTGTTTTTAATCCTGAAATACATTTTTCTTAACTTTCAGTAAAGTTATTGACAGAAACGCAGTCCACCATAGACTTCAGTCTGGTCCCTAAACAGACTTAATCAGAAGTGAGCATCATTGAGAATTTATTCAAATAGTAATTTCTTTGAGGCTTTATGAATTAAAAATGTTAAAACAAATATTTTAGACCTCGACTTACCTTTGACGCACTTCTTTCTACTGGTTTGTGATTCTGTATTGTATAACCTAACGAAGCCTTCTTCATTGGCAACTGCTAGTATATGCTCCATATTGGGAGCTAAATAAGAAATAGAGAACAAAATATATAAAGAGGAACAAAATTTTAAAGCTGAGTTTAAAGCCATATGAACAACATAATATAGATTAATTGAAAGCTACACAAAATAAATACAAAGAATCTATTTGAAAAGAGGTAAGATAATACCCAAATAGCATTTGCTATGGTAGAGAGGTTTTTCTGAATTAAAGATGGCTTAAAATTTTCCATATTACCTAATTCAGTAAGTGACTCAAAAACAGCAATCCTCAGATAATCCCTTATTTAAAAAGGGCTGAATCAAGGGTGGTAATTAAACAAAACAAGAGTGGTACTAGCCAATGGCAAATAAAAGCATATGATATAGGGACATTCCTGGTGGCACAGTGGGTTAAGACTCTGCGCTCCCAATGCAGGGGGCCTGGGTTCCATCCCTGGTCAGGGAACCAGATCCCACATGCATGCCACAACTAAGAAGCCCACATGCCACAACTAAGGAGCCCGCCTGAGGCAACTAAGACCCAGTGCAACCACAAAATAAAAAAGTATATGATATAGGCCACCAGCAGGCTGAGCCTATTAATTTTATATTCCCTCTCACAACTTTTTACTTTTCCTTTCTTAAACTTTTAACAGAGAGGGCAAGTACTTTTTTTTTTTTAAAGAACTTTTATTTAGATACAGTTAACATACAATAAACTGCATGTATTTAGAGTGTACAATTTGGTATCCCAATCTCCCAATTCATTTCCCCCCCAAACCTCCCTGCTTTCCCCACTTGGTGTCCATATGTTTGTTCTCTACATCTGTGTCTCTATTTCTGCCTTGCAAACCATTTGATCTGTACCATTTTTCTATAGTCCACATATATGTGTTAATATACGATATTTGTTTTTCTCTTCCTGACTCACTTCACTCTGTATGACAGTCTCTAGGTCCATCCAGGTCTGTACAAATGTCCCAGTTTCATTGCTTTTTACAGCTGAGTAATATTCCATTGTATATATGTACCACATCTTTTTTATCCATTCATCTGTTGTTGGACATTTAGGTTGCTTCCATGTCCTGGCTATTGTAAATAGTGCTGCAATGAACATTGGAGTGCATGTGTCTTTTTGAATTATGGTGTTCTCTGGGTGTATGCCCAGCAGTGGGATTGCTGGGTCATATGGTAGCTCTATTTTTAGTTTTGCAAGGAACCTCCATACTGTTCTCCATAGTGGCTGTATCAATTTACATTCCCACCAACAGTGCAAGAGCATTCCCTTTTCTCCACAAGGGGGTACAAGTACTTCTATTTCTGTTAATATGCTCCCCAATGCATTGTAGAAAGAGAGATTCAATCAGATCAAAAGGGGCAAAAGTATTCATGATGGCTGAACCTTTGCAGCACTTTCCTGATATCAGGTAAAAAACAAAAACAAAAACAAAGGCGGTGCTATAAGAGTCTTATCCTTTAGCAGAAATATATAATTATGTATAGAGATTAAGAAAAGTCTGTTTCATAAATCAGGGAGAACAGTTATTAGTTTTTCTAAATTACTTTTTCTTGAAAGGGAGACACCCCAGGATATTTTCCCTCTAAAGAGTGAAATAGATCATTTCTGACCAAGCCTAGCTTATACAGTAATTCTCTTACCGGAAGAGAAGGTACATCCAAAAGGAGGAACTGGGGCTCCTGTTTCTCCGTAAGAAGTGTGCTCATCATTATAGTTGCACTGATAACCAGTAAGAAGGGACTGTAGAGGATATTGTGAAGACCATCCTAAAGTAAGACAAAATTCTTTATAGAATTCCAATATATCATCACATTTCACTTAACAAATGTAGAGGTAAAAATTCATTTCTAAAAGTGTTATATACTTTAATATAGATCCACTCACTATCCATGGCCCTCTAGAATACAGTTTCAGGTATTTTCCTAAGGGGTCCTAAGGGTAAAATGGAAAAGCATTCTCAGCTTCCAGTGAGATCCAGCTTTGGGCTTACCATCTTAAATGGAGACCCTTGCTAATACATTTAAGACTGCAAGAAACAAGTGACGTTTGCACATTAGAAAAGATCTTACTTCTTTCCCCACCCTTTGGTGCCAATCACAAAACACAATCACAAAGACTACCACAACCATTAAAACTGCCATTCTCCTTATTAAAATTTTATGTTTTCAGAGTTTCTAAATCATTACTGCAAACTCAACTTACTAGCAACATCACACATAAGCCAATGGTCAGAGAGTTAAAGGAAATAATGCATGTCAATGTGCCTATTGTAGCCACTAATACACAAGAGAGGAATAAATTCCAGGTGGAGGGAAAGTTTATGCTGCTTGGGTCAGAAACCTGATATGTATACGGTCCTAAAATAGTAAACCATCTTCAAAGAATTGTTTTATCGTTTTGATATGTGGGTCAACATATTTTAAATATATAAAAGAAACATTCAATACATAGTTACTGAGAACCAAATGTTTAGTAAGCATGGGAGAAAACAGTGAAGCTACAATTTTGAGAGCTGTCTAAATAATTAACAAACTTTCATATTTTAGGGTACTTTCAATTCTTACTTTTCATAAAAGTATCATTTGGAGAAGACATCTTAGCCTGATATAACCACAGACAAATCTAGTTTTGCATGTTTATAGAAATAATCTGAAGGAATACAAAGGAGGCAAAGAAATTCAAACCAGATTTAGTAATTATTCCTGGGGGTATTACCTTAAGGCCAGATATCATTGTAAACAAGCAATTAAAGACCACTAAAAGAAGACTTCGAATACAATAATTAGTTATGTTGTAGAGTTCACAAATATCCACCTACAGAATGAATTTAAAAACAAAAGCCTCTGTTGTAAAGTTATATAAATACATTTGTGGTTTGGGATTAAAACAAAACAAAACTAATGACCACAACTCATGAATTCAAAAGGAATCTTGAACAATTTAAGTGGAATTTAAGATGATTAGCTCTGGAGACCGAAATTCTTTACAATTAAACAGTGACCCCCCCTTCAACTCTGTCTCATTGCCTACAAACTAATATCCAAACACCAACAAATGGCCTAATGTGGCTTAGTAACTGGTCCCTATTTACTCCTCCACCTCTGTGATTGCTGACAACACACACTTCATAGACCAGCCCCGTAAGCTACTACTTTTGGATCCTTATTGTCTTATTCTATTTCCAACATGAACTTGTAATGCCTTCCCCCACAACACTCATTTGGAAAAGCCTATTATTTCCTCGACTCACAACTTAAACCTCTGGGGTTACATGCATATTTTTCAAGCAGTGTGAGAGTTGTCAGATAATTAATTTCCAGATACTCAATTTCCATATACATATGCATTTCTAAAATTGACCTGTCTGCAGTGTCGAGGTTGAAGCTTTTTCCCCTCTTCATCACTACCTTTCTTCCACTTTTCAAAAGAAAGGCATTTCCATGCTGCAATCTTACACCTTCCGTTGACTCAAGGTATAAAAACTCCTGGGATCCCAATTAACAGACAACTGGATAAGCCCTTTAATAAACACATTATAAACACCCAAATCCACCTCTTTAAAATATAGACTTTCAATAGATTTTTATTTTGCTTATTTATTGAAATTAATAATCCATATTGTTTTGATCAACTGCATACTAATAATAGTAATAAGTCAACCCAGAAGAAACTTTTAACACTTAGAGCTTTATGATCACATGAAACTTCAATTTAAATATTTTTTTTTACACAGAGGAGTAAGATAGGGTGATCAATAAAATGACTTTTCAAGCTTAAAATCAAATTATATTAGGATAAACTCTGCAGGAGAAATAAAGTGGTAATAAATTCAAAGGGAAAAAATAACTGTAGAATATCTAGCAGTTAGAGTTCATACTTTTAAAAAATGATTGCTGTGATTGTTAAATCACTACAGCATTTATAGTTTATTAGATATATTTTAAACACAGATGTAGAGGGCTTCCCTGATGGCTCAGTGGTTAAGAATCCACCTGCCAATGCAGGGGACATGGGTTTGAGCCCTGGGCTGGGAAGATGCCACATGCCATGGAGCAACTAAGTCCATACAGCACAACTACTGAGCCTGTGCTCTAGAGCCTGCGAGCCACAACTACTGAAGCCCTTGCACCTAGAGCCTGTGCTCCACAACAAGAGAAGCCACCACATTGAGAAGCCTGCGCACCACTACGAAGAGCAGCCCCTGCTCACCGCAACTAGAGAAAGCCCGTGCGCAGCAATGAAGACCCAATACAGCCAATAAATAAATAAATAATAAAAGACAGATGTAGCAGTAGCATTTTTGTTTAAAATAGTTCAACACTCACCATATGGCCAGAAATGATATCCTTTGCATCTGTTTAAACTTATGGTAAAAACTTTTAGATACCAATTTAAAAATACACAGAAAAAAAAAAATGCACAGAAAAGTAATCAGTTTCCATTTTGGAAAGATCACTGGCAGCAATGTGGTGAGCAAACTGGAAAGAGGCCATTTGGGAGACTTGTTATAGTTCAGACAAGAAGAAATAAGGGCACAACCTAGGGAAGCAGAATGGTAAACACAGGACAGATCCAAGATATGGTGAAGAGGCAAAACCAGTGGGGATACAGAAGAGGAAGGATTCAAGAGATTTTAAGGGAACGTCTCTGAATGTGTATCTTGAGGAAAATGGAGGAATTCTGCTTGACTCTCAGGTTTCTGACTGGGAAGACCAGTTTAAAATGAGACCATTCCCCAAAGCAGGTAATATAGCAGGTTTGGGGAAAAAGTGAGTTCAGTTTCGGGTTTGAGTTTGAGATGCTTACGGGACTGACCATCTGGATGAAGATGCTCATACAACTCTTATAGGAATGGATGTAAAGTGTAGGGAATGGAAGGTTGCAGGTAGTAGTGGAGGAAACCCTGGTTACAGCTATGATCACCCATGGGAGTAGGTAGAAATAGAAAAGGGGCCTAGGATGAAACACCCTCAAGGAAGGGGAAAGAAGATGGTCCTATAAAGTTCAGTTTATTATACGTATCAATGAATGAACTTCAGTGCCTAACACATAACAATGAATGAATATTTGGGGGCTCAGGGTGGGCTGTCTCAAAACATGCCACAACAGCATACTGATTATTTTGAATTGAATTTGCTTGAGAAGCAGCTGATGCAAGAAGGAAACTGACCTGTCTCCCTGAAAAGCAGGAGATCTCTCCTATGAAAGGTGCACTCCTTGCAACTGGATGTAGAAGGAGACCCTTATCCCTCAGAGATAGGGAATTCAGAGCCAAGAAGCTTGTGTAAACAAACCTTGTTACTTCTTTTAATTTACTACCTCAAGTCCAAACTCTGTTTTGATTCTTTACTTAGTAAGCATCCCAAACCTAAGTTTCTTTGTCCTGTCAATTCCTCACAAATTTATTGTTTCTTTTTTCTCTGTCTGAAAAGTACAAAATCTGCCTGCTTTGGCCACTTCTTAAGTCCCATTTCTATGAGACCTCCATGTACATGAATTAAAATCTGTTTTTTTTCTCTTGCTAATCTGTCTTGTGTCAATTTTATTATTAGTCATAAGTACTTAAGAGGGGTAGAGGGGAAAATTTACCCCTCCCTGGTAAGTATTTGTGAATTAGAGGAGAGAAGCAGACAGACAATGTAGACTTAGGAGAAAATAAAGGCTACAAAGCTTGCTCCAAGTCACACTGATTAAGTAAGGAGTGGAGGTGGAATTAAACCTCTAGGAAGTATAATTCCAAAGACAGGGATCTTAACTACCATGCTGTACTGACATTTGTGACAGAGGATAGAGAAGTTACTTAAGCAAGGTTGCAGGAAAGAGAAAGAGAGGCACTTAGAGTATAATTTTAAAGACTAAGAGGTAAGGATGGTAGGGTTTTAGATTGGAGGTGAAAGTTAAGGAACTACTCCCCAGTCTCCTTCTCAATATCCTTCTCCTAGACCTATGCCTAAAATACAAAAAGTTCACTTCTCACATTATTTTCTTTCTGTTTTCCACATGGTTTCAAGGGGAAAGACCTAGTCAATTCTGAAATGAATGAGATATCATTTGCAGCCAAGGTTAGTCTGGGTAGTAATTCCCTTATCAGAAACTTACTAGAAAGTTTCAGGTTGATGACACTGAAACCTAAGCTCAAAATTCTTATTGCCAATGTTTTAAACTAAAGAACTTCAAGAACTGGAAAGAATAAATTGGATATCTATTACTAATATGGAAATATTTCCAAGTTTTACCGTTAAGGTAAAGAAACAAAACATTTTCATCCCATTTCTGCAAATAACAATACTTATTACCTCTGGCATTGAAAAACACTTGGATTAAATACTTCAGTCCATACATAGCGGCCATTTCTGGGGAATGTGTTCACGGGCATTTTTCACTCCATAACTACGGATTTTTATGCCCATGTATTAATGAGGAGGAAAAAATTCTGACCATGCTATAAGCAGATGTTCTGTCTTCTCTGCCTGAGTTCCTTAACAGCAGGTCATATTCACCAGTGTATATAAGCACATACTAGGGCTCACTAAGGTTCCAAAACAAATGAATGAGTTAATCAGTGAATACAAGTCTTGACAATCGCACACAGCTGTTGAGAAAACCACACACACGCAAATGCACGCGTTTTCCACTTAATGTGCAAAACAGACTTAAGCCGTAATGGAGGCCAGTTAACTCCACATTCCTCCCTCCGCCAGCCTACACTACGACTGAAAAAACTTCCGATTACGATGAAAAGTGTCTCGAAGGCAAGAAAGCACAGCTTTCTTCAGTACTCCTCGGTAACACGAACTCACTCCGGTTGTGGGAGAACTCGGGGGCTGGGAAACAGAAGTGGAGTCGACACTGGTGCGAGGTGCCGTTCCGGGGGAGGAGAATCCCGCCGGCAACAGGCAGCGGTTAGGGCCGTTACTCACCATTTCTCGGGACGCCAAACTGGGGCTGGCGGAGTACCGAGTTGAAGAGCATCTGGGCCGGGGGAAAACGCTCAACTGAAGGAAAACCCGTGAAAATGCCTCCAGATTCAGCAGAAATCGTATCTTGCGTCCCCAAAACACGACTAGTTATTGCCTCCAACTCCCGCCACTGTAAGCCCCGGCCACCAAACTCCCCGCCAAACTGACGTCACGCCCTCCGATTGGCTCCCGCCGCGGCGTCCGGGCGCGTCCGAGTCACTTCCCCCTCCGAATCCCCGCCTCCTTTTCTCCCAGCCGCGGGAACCTAGAGTTCCTGAGCTCCCTGAGCGCCTGCGCGGGGGGCCGCGGAGGCGCTGGCGAACGGCGGGGAGAGCAGGGCGCATGCGTAACACGGCTTGACAGAGCGCGGAGGAAAAATCCGCGAGAAGGCGGTGGAAGAAGATGGCGGTGCTGGGGCAGAGTTTGCAATCTTTCTGAATAGGCTAATCGAGTAACTATTCGGGTCATGGCGTCAAACTCAACTAAGTCTTTTCTGGCAGATGCCGGCTATGGCGAACAGGAGCTGGATGCTAACTCTGCTCTTATGGAATTAGACAAAGGTATTCGAAAGAGCGGGCTGAGCGGGCGAAACGGGTGTGGGGGGAAGTGGCGCCACCAGGCGGTAGTAGCTAAGGGAGAGGCTGGGCAGGCGCATGCGCTTATCTTCCCTGGGCGGGGGCGGGCTCTTGTGCTTTTAGTGAGGCCAGGGCTTTTGCAGCTTTGGGAGGTTGCTGGAAAATTGCAGCGTTGCTAGATTGGCCTCGTACAACTGAAAAAGCAGCGCGTTGCAGCGTTGGGCTCGTTTTGACCGCTTGAGGGCACTGTCCCCCGATTTTCCAAGCAGTTTCTAAAACTGCTAAATTGAAATTGTGAAATTATTTTTCAGTATGTTCCATTGAGACCAGCTCTTCACCAAGAGTGCTGAATAATAATCTTGCACTGACTTTATAGCGATTCATTTGATTTCTGTAACTCTTTCTTGCTGGTTACTAGGCAGGTTAAAAATAGGGCCAAGACCAGTCGAAAACCGTAGCCCTTGCTCATTTTCTGCAGGTGGAATCCACGAGTTCTGTTTCCTTACGGGAATGGCGGGGTGGAAGCTTGGTGTAGTAGTAACAGCTTTGGATAGACTGAGTTGAAGTCTCATTCCGCTAATTTTATGATCATGGACATGTCACCTAACTTAATCTTCCTTGGTGTTTTTCTCTGCAAAGTGGGTAAAGTACCATTGAGCTGGGTAAGATTGTTGTAAATATTAAGTGATATAATGGTATGCAAAAGAAACCTTTATTAAATGCAAAAGAGATTTGCCCTCTTTCTTAAATAAGGATATGGGAGGCAGGGACAGATATTTGTCAGTAGAGAACTCAAGTATTAAAATGAACCCTTTGTTTCCTTGTACTTAAATGATTTTTGTTGAATGGGGGAAACGTTTTGTCACCTGGTATACAGTTAATATTTGATTAACTTGTAGCCAATGTGTAATATATTAAGAACTGGACTAGAGGTTAGGATTTTTCTTTAAGTCCACTTTGAGCGACTTCCCAGTTCTTTGACTTGGACGCTGTGTTAACTTTTGGGGGACTCGTGTTTTTGTTTTGTTTGTTTTTTAACCTGTAAACATTTAAAGTGGGTTGGTCTAGATAAGAGTTTCTCAGATTTTTTAAAAAAGCTTTTAACTCCTTTGGATCAACGTGAAAATGTCACAACACTCCGATGAGATATTCCTTTGGTTGAGACACAGTATCTTCAGTGCGTGTCCATCAGCCAAGAAAATGATGCTGAGCTTTGCTTTCTCGTAACAAACCTATGGGGCTTTTTCCCTCTGAAATATAAAATAATATTAAACGTGTTTTTTAAACACTGCATAACTTTTTCCTCCCCATTCTGATAATTTTTTCCTTATTCCCCAATAAGAGTTGTATGTCTGGATATCTAATATTCCTACTAATTCTAAAGACATTTTCTATTACTCTGGTCCAGGTGAACTCATCCCATAATGACAGTAGAGCAGTGGTGTAGACCACAATTGGGATGGGATGCTGAAGAAATGAGAAATCTAGAATTATTTAATTCCTAAAAACTTGCAGTTGTAGTAAGAAAAAAAAACCCATAATTTTTCCTTCTTAAAAGTTGAAATAGGAATATTTTAGATCTGTAAGAAATATATAGATGGCTGTTGTTTAACTGTAAACCAGGTGTCTTTCTTAAATAGTAAGTGACCATGTTCAATCCTCTTAAGCAGTGCCTTGGGTGAGTGTTTTACAGATGGAAGTTAATGGGGTTACTTGAATGTGTGGATGCTCCACAGGTGCTGAGGGACTAGTACTGTAGTGAGGAGGCAATTGTAACAATCCAGGGAAAAGAGAATAGTGGCTTGAGCCAGCATGGTTACAGTGAAGCTGTGTGAAGTGCTGAGATTCTGTATATATTTTGAAGGTAGAGCCAATAAGATTAGCTAATGAATTGGATAAGTATATGAGAGTAAGTGGTCAGGAGAAACTCAGGTTTTTGGTCAGAGCTACTGGAAGTATGTATTGCCATTTACTGAGTGGGTGAAAATCAGATCAGCTTAGGACTGTTAAATTTGAGATGTCTCTTAGACATCCAAATGGAGGTGTTGGATAGGCAGTTAGATATACACATGTGATACTTGAACTGCATTATAAAGAAATAACTATAGCACTCGTGTCAAGAAATACACTTGGGAGATGCTGCCATCTACAACCTGTTATATGTTTTTAACAGCTGAACTTTGTTCTGAGCATTTTGAGCAAGCATGGCAGTAAGCTACTTATTTCTGATCTCTCTAGGAATAAATGAATGTTCTTTTAAAGCTGACCCAAGTCTGTTCATTTAGGATGTAGTTAGTAACACAGGAAAATAATCATATGATAGCCGTTCATTCATTCAAGAGATATTTACTGATCACCTACATTGTGTTAGGCAGTCAAACTTGGGGCTGTGTTAGTGAAAAAAACAGCTGTAAGAAGCTCACATGAGGAGGCAGACAAGGCTAGATCAAATATGACCTTGTTAGGACAAGAAGTTTGGATTTTATGCAAAGTGCCTTGGGAAGACATTGAAAGTTTTTTGGCAGAGGACTGACATGGACTGGTTTTCATTTTTGACGATCACTTTAGCTCCTATGTAGAGATCTTTCGGCCTTCCCTTTTTTAAAGTTTTAAGCTGATAACCATGCTGCCTGAGCTGTGAAGACTGAACAAACAGAGTTGAGTGTCAAATCAAGTACAACTTACGTATATCTGACACATTTCATAATACAGGCAATCATTTCTATAATATAGGCATTACAAAGGACATCTCACATAATTTGGTTAGTGTAACTTTTTCACTAATGTAACTTCTACATTGTCAGTCTAAAGATTTTTAAGTTAGCTGATGGAAGGTTGTCCTGATGATGTAGGAAAACTTACTCAAGGTCTCCTCTACAGCCCCAAAATATTCATATAAAAATGATTACTATACAGTAATAGAATACAAAATAATAAAGAAAATACAAAATATAAAGAAAAATAAATTAACCTGCACTTACCTTTTAAAACCTTCGTGGCTGGTGTAAGGGAGACAAGAGAGAGGAGGGTTATTGTGTAGGACGACTTTCACTAACGGAACTGCTGCTGTCTGTTGGCTCAATGGAATCTTTTTCTTTTCGTGCAACTTTAACAAGGAACCTATCCAATGACACTTGCTTTTGCCTCCTTTTGAGGATTTTGTGGAAATGTGACATTGCATTGTTGTTAAATAGATTCATCGCTTGCACTGCTACAGCCTTATTTGGGTGGTGCTTTTCTACAAAATTTTGCACTGTTTCCCACATTTTACACCTCTCCCTAATCTCATTTGAAGTGAGGGATTCCTCTGCCTTTTTCTCCTCCTCCTCTGCAGATGAGATCTCCTCCATAACCTCTTGCTGTTGCGCAGTGATGCAGATCCATTAGTTTGTTGGTGGTCAGCTCCACTGGCTCAGTTGTGATCATGTGATGTTCAGCATCATGTACTACTTGTATTGCAAGACATCACTCATTTATCAAGTTAAAATTTATTAGAAATGTTTGCTTATCTTGTGGAACACTCACAGAACAAGTTGCTTGCAATCCAAGGTTTTACTGTATATTAAAAAATTAAAAAGAAAGAAAATTGCAAAGCCCCTCCCAGCACTTTCCTATCTCCCTCCCCTGCTTAATTTTTCTCCATAACACTTTCCACCATCTGACACATTATATATCTTAGCTATATATTTGTTTACAATCTACCTTCCCCTACTAGGATGAAAGGGGTTTTGTGTATTTTGACCACTTCTGTATCCCCAGTACGAGGACTTAATAAATACTTGTTGACTAAATGCATGGACAAATTCTGAAACTAATTAAACTTTTTCAGAACCAGACAAAAAATAAAAGCTTCAAAATGTTTTCTACAAATTCAAGATAACACTGATACCAAATCTGACAAAGACTGACATGCAAAAAAAAAAAAAAAGGAAGCAAAACTATAAACTGATTTCATTTGAAACATTTTCAGTAAAATATTAGCAAATAAAACTCAACAGTGCATTAAAAGGACAATATGTCATGACCAGTTGGGGTACATTCAACCTAGAAATATAAATATGGCTCAATACAAGGAAATCTATAATTCACCACATAAAAATCAAAGGTGGAGAAAAAAATTATTTCAACAGATGCTTGAAAAAATTAGAAATAAGATAATCCAATAACAAGGGTGATTACATAATCACTATAACAAAAATCCCTATTTTTCCAATAATATAGGGAAGGGTTTTTAAGCAGGATATAAACACAGAAGATAAAAGAAAAACATAATCTTAACTACACAAAAGTTTTTAAAAACTTGTCTTCAGTAAAAATGACTTTAAACAAATTCAAAAGACAATTTAAACTGTTACAAAATATTTGTTACATACAAGAACTTGCTTTATTAATTTTCAATAAAATTTTTCTCCCCCCTCCCCCCCCCAAAAAAAACGATCTCCTTCACCCTGGGTGAAAAGGAGAGTTTACCTTAAATGACATCATTCAGCCTATGTGCTTCCTCTAAGGTTGGCCTTGGGAGGGATGATATCAAAGAGTGATGGGGAAGAGAATGGTTTCCCTTTCTTGCACCTGTGCAATAAGAAGGGAGGAGATGTAGGGGGTGGAGTTGTTCCCTGAGGTGTTCGTGAACTTAATGCTGCATGGAAAATTTGATGGTATGTTCAGTGAAAAAATTAATTATGAAATAGTACTATGATGGAAATCAGGACAACTATCTTTTCTCCCTCATTTTCCCCGTAGTTGCCATCACCTCACCTATGTTGCAAAACATCTGAATTTTCAGACTGAGACCACAGGTTGCTTTTACTCTATCCATATTGGCACAGATGTAGTTAGTGTTATGATAAATATGAGGTCTTGTATCTCCATATCCCCTACTAAAGAGGGAGGTCTCTGTAGCCAAGTTTGTACCAGGTGACTAATTCCAGGCCATAAGTGATTCAGAAGTGGACATGTGACCCACACTGAGTCAATTAAATTCTTTCTCTTGAGAATCTGTACTACCAGACCAAACTTAGTGTTACAGTGTTGAGAAGCAGACCTGTAAGAGCATGTAGAATCGAGGCTGAGATCAGATTCTTAACTCAAAGCCACATAAAAACCATCATTACAAAGGACTGATTCTTAAAGCCTGGTTGGTGATTCCTTGATGGGCTATGAACTGATTCAAAGATCCAAGGCTGTTCTTTAGTTCTTACTGAAATCCATAGACTCGCTTTTTTGTATGGCTAAGAGCTGTGATCTTGTAGCTGACTAAGTTATTAAATATTCTTAAGAGTTGGTATTCATAAAATTAACTAGTTTATGATTCTGAGTCAGTGTTCTTTGTGCATATTGCACAGTATTGCATACATTTCACCATATATATTTACAGTTTATAAATTGGGGGAAGGATGCTTTATTATTAATGCATCGTCAGTTGAATTGACTATCATATCAGTTGTTTTTATTCTTGCTTTTTAAATATAATTTGTTGAGGTGTCATCATGATCAGTTTATTGAGCTGTAGGTTGTGAGGGTGCCTTGGTATAATGTGTGGTGCATACTTGTGTTTGTATTTCTTCCCTCCCCATCTCATTTTTAATGAATAGACTTTAAGATGTTATGGTTTAAGATGCTAGGGTGTTATGGTTCCATTTTGAATCATCCTCACCCTTTAGCTAAAGCAAATGCATGCAACAAATTCTCCTAGAATGTGCTTGCATAGTAGTGTGTATTAGCAGTGGTTTTTGTAGTGGATATTAGTCATTTTGGTTGTCACTTAGCACCTTTGAACATTCTCCTCTGCTTGAGAAATGGCCCACATCACAAGCCCTGTCTCATCAAGGTGGAAGCAAAGACTCACTTTCCTAGTTTTACCTTTTAAGAGCACAGGAGGGAATTCCTTGGTGGTCCAGTGGTTAGGACTCTGCACCTTTACTGCTGAGGGCCCAGGTTCAGCTTTGGTTGGGGAACTAAGATCGCACAAACGGCGCCCCCCCCAAAAAATGGCACAGGATGTGAACGAGCCTCTGCCAATCAGACAAACCTCCTCCAGGCTCTGTGATTTAGTTTAGAGTTGCAAGAAGGCAGGGTTGAAGAGTTCACTTGCAGTTTCCTGCCCTGGCAAGCAGCGCTGGCTGCAGTGTTCATAGTGTACAGTAGCAGCAGCAATGGCCTCCACATTCCTAGATGACAGGAATGCTAATTCTGGTGCTTCCCAGCCACGATAATTTTCCTTGTCTAATCTGTTTGGCAGCATGGAGTTAGGTGTTCCTAGGAGGTTAGCCTTGAAACTTGTTTGTTACTTTAATAAACACTCAATTTAAACTCATTTCCTGCCTAATCAGAGTTAGCTTCTGTTGCTTACAGCTAAGAACTCTGACTGATACATGCTACCTGGAAATGTATGCTATTTTGAAAACTTGATTAATGTATCACAAATCGCAAGTTTATCGTAATTTATGTTATTCCTCTTCAATTCTTTGGAATTTGTCATTCCTCAGAATTATACCACTCTGAAATCCCATTCAGGTATCTCTTCTTTAATCTTAATCTCTATCCTCTAGTTGCTCGCTATGAATACATTTTAGCATAATAGTTAGGACCAGATTGCCAGGATTTGAATTCCATCTCTGCCATTTATTAGCTGTTGTTTCTTAGGCAGGTCACTTAACTGTTCTTTGCCTGTGTCCTCAGCTTTAAAATGGAAATTATTGAATAATACCTAACTTGTATGAGTATAGTGAGAGTTTAATACATGCAAAATGCTTATTAGAGTATCTGGCGCAGAATAAGCACTGAATATGCATCCTCATCATCCTCATCATGATTAACTGCTATTTCAACCATTGTTTATTTTCACTCAGACCTCAGTATACTCACCTCTCTACTTCCCTTACCTCTTAGTCTCTTTGTGTTTTTAATTCTTTATCCAGCTTAGATTTCATGGTCCCTCATTTAGTTAACTTCATTAAGTTTCTTACCAGTACTCATCCAGGGTTCTATTCTAGTCCATGTGTGCCCAGAGGCAGCCAGAAATTGCTACACAAAGTCATACAACTGGATATGTGGCTATTACCAGAAATGATACAAACCCAGACTGGCCTTCAACACAGACCTGCCATACTACAGTGTTTCTTTAGTAAGGACTCTCCCACCTTCTTCAGTGACATTTCAGATTTTTAAATTAAAAAACAAAAACCCCAAAATCCTGGGTTTTGTGTGAAATATCATTTCATTTTTAAGCTTTGACAGTGAATTCAGAACCTATAAAACACTGTGTCATAAAATTACTCTGAGGGCCACATTCAGCAGCCGACTAGTTTTCAGTTCAATAAGATAAATGGCAGAGGATAACTTAAGGATCTACTTGGCTGTCTTCTCAAGGCAGCTAAACGGATGCCTGGGCCCCCGCCCCAGAGATTTGGTGGGTTGGAAAGGAACCCTAGCATAGATAGTTTTGAAAAATTTCACAAATGTTCCTGATGCAGAACCAGAACTGATAAACCAGCAGGCTAGCAAAATGTTCTGCACATTTTAAGTGAGAAATAAGTTTAGAATAATGAATTTCACTGCTGCCAAATAGATTTTGACTGAATAAGCAGTTTACGGACAACTTATTTTAGTTCTTTCTAGTTTACCTGCATGTTGCAACTAAGTTGAGCACTGTTTAGCTCCAGACACCGGAAAGGAAGAGATCTCTGTTTCTTTGGTGGGAGAATAAAAAGTATTGATAAAATGTAGAAGCAAGAATCACATTCCTCCACAGTGGGTCTTATAGTGGCATTCTTAGGATCATTGGTCTTTTGATCAGGGCATTTTTCCTGAGATTTGTCGTAGCTAGCAACAGAAATAAACTGAATAGCCTCTCTTAAATCCCTCTAAGAACAAGATCTGCTTGTGCTGGGAACCTGTTTTCAGGTGCTTGGCTTATACTGGGGTTGAAATTGGACTAGTAAGCAAGCTGGGTACCATACTGCCCCAGTCTAGGATTGTTGCTGCATTGTAGGCCTTAATACACTTCTCTCTTCTCTTGCACCCTAGCTTCTGACATTCTGAGCCAGCTTAGCTTCTCATTTCCTCTCTCATAAGACTCTCATATCAGAAAATAAGCAAGACAGTTACTAGCTCATGTACCTTAATGGCTCTGTTATAGGAATGAAGGTCTACTTTATCTTAAAGAAATAAAATTTGACCAAACTAGAGAAATCAAAACATTTCTTTGGCCAGATGCAAAAATTATCTTTGGTCCTTTTTTTTTAATATAAATTTATTTATTTATTTATTTATTTTATTGGCTGTGTTGGGTCTTCATTGCTGCACATGGGCTTTCTCTAGTTGCGTTGAGTGGGGGCTACTCTTCATTGTGGTGTGCGGGCTTCTTTTTGCAGTGGCCTCTCTTGTTGTAGAGCACGGGTTCTAGGCACGTGGGCTTCAGTAGTTGCGGCACATGGGCTCAATAGTTGTGGCTCACAGGCTTTAGCGCGCAGGCTCAATAGTTGTAGCGCATGGGCTTAGTTGCTCCGTGGCATGTGGGATCTTCCTGGAGCAGGGATTGAACCCGTGTCCCCTGCATTGGCAGGCGGATTCTTACCCACTGCGCCACCTAAGAAGTCCTTATCTTTGGTACATTTTAAATCAGCATGTTTAAGTAAATAATTTGGTCTGTGGTTCTGTTTTTAAGGGGAAGATAAAGCAGATCACGTTCTGTTGAGGAGACTCCCTGTACATGGACTGTTTCCTACTTTACCTTTTTCATCCCAACCAAGGTTAATTTACTGCAAACAGAATTTTACTATCCTTTGTATCAGTCAGCTACTGAGAGAGAGAGAAGAGAAAGAAACATTTCCAATTACTATGGGTTCTCCCAGCATTCCCTCTCCCCAGCACATGTACATAAACACACATCTCTTCCTTCTCTGTTCTCTCAGCACCATCCTCGGACTTGCCTTACTTTTTCTCCCCTTCCCTTTTGTCCTTCACTGCCCTATCTGTGTCCCCTGACCCCTTTTTCAAGGCTACAGGAGTCATTGCCAGTAACCTAGAATGTCTCTATTGGTACTGCATTTAGTGGGAAAAAGACTCCTAGAGCTCCTAGTGGCAGTTCTTGTGTGTGTGGAAGTTGGTGGGTGAGGGGTGTAAGGAGAAGGGAGCAAGCAAAGAGGTATGTTCTAAATATCTCAATTAGAAATTAGAATTAACTTTGAGTTAATTTTCCCATAGGAACTTTTATTATAAGTGGTTATTAGATTATGGAGTACTGTGAGTACTGATAGCGCTATTTTTTTTTTCTGTGAGGAAATATATTCCAAGTACCAGATAATGAACCTAAGTGCACCTACAGAACTTCACTCGTTAGTAAGTTGTAGAAATTGCATGTGCATATTTACTTTGCAGTTGTCGTCTGTATTGAAACAAAGGGGCAACCAGTAAAGAGCCCTTTGTCAACTGGGGAAAAAACAGCACAATCTAAGAGTTGTGATTTGGGTTTTATTCAGTGTCTTGCTGAGGACTGTAGCCCTGGAGACAGGCTCCCAGATAGCTCTGAGGAACTGCTCCAAAGAGATAGAGGGAGAGGTGAGCATATATGTGATTTTGGCTAAGGAGGAGTGTGTGCAGTCCACCATATGTCTCGGTACGTTACCACTAGTCTTCAGAAACACATATGTCAGTTAATGATTTTAGTGCTTTTCTAAGTGTGAGAAGATGCAAGAATCTGGGTTCATGATTTTTTTTTCTCCTGAAATATAACTATCTAAGGGCCCATTTTGCCTGTTTTCCCTAAAGCACGGAGTGCCTCATCTTGTTCTTTGTCCTGAATTCCTTTCAGGGTGTGCTGTAGGTCAGCGACTTAATCCTTGTAGAACTGAATGGTGAGCGACGTTCCTTGTTTTACACCTCAGACAAACATTTCCTTTGTCATTTTTTAACAATGAACAGACTACTGAGCAGAGATGTTCTAGGGCACTTCCTCTTGTGCAGTTATAAATCAACATTTTGTAAATGGCAGAATACTAAAAGGAAAATATTTGAAGGTGATACTGTTAATTCTGTATCAAGATACTCATCCTCAATGAATTTTTTTAAGGATTGAACATTAACTCTTTTTGTTTGTTGGATTTTTTAAAAAATCAGATTCATTGAGGGAATTCCCTGGCGGTCCAGTCGTTAGGACTCAGCACTTTCACTGCAGAGGGCTCAGGTTCAGTCCCTGTTTGGGGAACTAAGATCCTGAAAGAGAGGCCAAAATAAAAAAGGAGTCATACAATAGTCTTTTGGGTCTGACTTCTTTGACTTAGCACAATGATTTTGAGATCCACGCATGTTGTTGCATCAGTAATGGGTTTCGTTCTATTGCTGAGTAGCAGTCCACTGTATGGAGGTAACCACAGTTTGCTTATTCATTCACCAGTTGATGGACTGGGTTGGGTTGTTTCCAGTTTGGGGCTGTTGGGAATTAAGCTGCTGTGAATATTTGCATACAGATCTTTGTATGGATGTGTGTTTTCAATTCACTTGGGTAAATATTTAGAAATAGCATTGCTGAGAATAGAAGAAGCATGCATTTACCTTTCTAAGAAATGACCAAACTGTTTTCCAAAGAGCTGTATAGTTTTGCATTCCCACCAGCAATGTATGAGTTTTAGTTGCTCCATATCCTCTTTAGCACTTGGTATTGTCAGCCTTTTTAAGTTTTTTGCCATTCTAGCGGGTGTGTAGTGGTATCTGATTGTGATTTTTAGTTTACATTTCCCGGGTAACTAAGGATGATGAGCATCTGTTGGTGTGCTTATATTTGCCATCCATGTTTCCTCTCTCGTGAAATTTCTCTTCAAATCTTGCCCACTAAAAATTGAGTTTTCTTATTATTGAGATATAAGAACTATGGATAAAGTCCTTTATTAGATACATGTTCTATAAATAATTTTCTTCCAGTATGTGGCTTGTTTTTTTTATTCCCTTAATTATATTTTGAAGAGCAGAGGTTTTTAATTTTGATGGAGTTTTAACTTACCACTCTTTAATTTTATGATTTTTTTAATCTAGAAAACTTGCTTTTTGTGTTTTATCCAAGAATTCTTTGCTTAACCCAAGCTTATAAAGATTTCCTCTGTATTTTCTTCTATATGATTTATAATTTTAGCTCTTATATTTGGGTCTCTGGTTCACTTTGAGTTAAATTTTGTGTATGGTGCAAATTAAGAATTGAGTTTCTTTTTTTCCTTTCTCTGCTTTTCTTTTTTTTTAATCTCTCTTCTGATTTCTTCTTTCACCCTTTTACTTCTTTCAGTGATTCATCTTATTGGTTATTTTTAAGTGTGTTGCTTGATTTCCAAATATTTGGGAATTTTTAGGTATTTTTCTCTTACTGATTTTTAATTTAATTCCATTATGGTCAAAGAACATACGTAGTATGATTTCTGTACTTTTAAATTTGTTGAGATTTACTTATGGCCCCGAATATTCTATCAATTCAGTCTTTTTTAAAAAGTACTTTTTTTCATTATTCTATACCTGAGTGACACTTTACCAAATTACTATTTCGTATGCTATTTTTATTTTTGAAAAGATAATGAGTTACAGTTGTACTTTAATTGTTAAGAATGATTGTTCGGACTTCCCTGGTAGTTCATTGCTTAAGAATCCACCTTCAAACACAGGGGATGTGGGTTCTATGACTGGTTGGGGAACTAAGATCCCACATGCCGTGAGGCAACTAAGCCTGCATGTGCCACAACTGCTGAGCACTGAGCTGCAACTAGAGAGCCCGTGTGCCATGACTGCAGCTCCCACGTGCTCTAGAGCCTGCATGCCACAGCTTGAGAGAAGCCTGTGCGCAGCAAGGAAAGTCCCGCATGCTGCAACTAAGACCCACCACAGCGAAAAATAGTAAATAAATAAATGAATAAATAAATACTAAAAAAGAAAAAAGGGAAAAAATGTTTGTTATTTTACTGCGTGAATAGTTTTACTCTGTAATACTGTGTTGGTATTTGCTATTTTGTAATCTGTTCTTCCCTTTTTATGCTTTTCGTAGGTCTAAGATCTGGCAAACTTGGTGAACAGTGTGAAGCAGTTGTCCGCTTTCCCAGGCTCTTTCAGAAGTATCCATTCCCCATTCTCATCAATTCTGCATTCCTAAAGTTAGCTGATGTTTTCAGAGTTGGGTAAGTCTTTTTAAGGTCTTGGTGTCCTGAAGCACTTTGTTCATATTTCTTTGTTTTATATTGTGGTCTGTATTCTTTTTGCCTTTTTGGACTTCCACATGGTTCATTACCATTTTAGTGGACGCACAAGGCAATTCACAACAAATTTTGGTGTGAAATTTAATGGCATTTTAAGCAAAAGTGAAGGATATAAGTCAGAGAGTACTTATTTCTTTGGGGGACAGGATAATTCAAAATTAAGACAACCTTAATATATTATTGTATATCTTGGAAATATCTATGGCTTTGTACAGATCATTTTGAGAAGTTTCTGAGTTAACAGTTTATTTATAACATGAGATTACATGTTGCATAAGATTACGGGTTGAGTAACTTTAAGAACACATAGCCTCGAAATTGTGAAGTACCTGAAACATGTCAGCAAGCACTGAACATACACCTATTTTTTTCTTTTTGCCATTCCCTCTCCCACTTCTTTCCACCATTCTCCATGCACTCGCGTACTTATACACACACCAAATCAGACTTGGAGAAAAGATGTTGTAGAATTAGCTCAAGAGGAGGATGACACCCCCCCAAAAATAATAAATAAATAAATAAAATAAAATTAAAAAAAAAAAAAGAGGAGGATGACCATCTCCTTGGTTGTAATATGATTGTGGAGACTGAATTTGGCTCCAGGGCATCTGTCGGCATTACTGCTGTTTGGCACCTTGCAGCAGGACTGCAGGCTTTGTTCATGGGTTGTGCTTGGTACTCGTCTTGTGTACAGTTGGCCCTCTGCATCTGAGGGTTCTGCATCTGTGGGTTCTACCAACCATGGGTCCAGAATACTTGGGAAAAAAAATTCCAGAAAGTTCCAAAGAGCAAAACTTGAATTTGCCACCCACTGGCAACTATTTACATTGTATTTACACTTATTTATATAGCATTTACATTGTATTAGGTGTTGTAAGTAATCAGAGATTTTTTTTTAATTTTTAATTTTTACAATAAACTGCAATATTTAGAGTGTACAATTTGGTATCCCAATCTCCCAATTCATTTCCCCCCCAAACCTCCCTGCTTTCCCCACTTGGTGTCCATATGTTTGTTCTCTACATCTGTGTCTCTATTTCTGCCTTGCAAACCAGTTGATTTGTACCATTTTTCTATAGTCCACATATATGTGTTAATATACGATATTTGTTTTTCTCTTTCTGACTCACTTCACTCTGTATGACAGTCTCTAGGTCCATCCATGTCTCTACAAATGTCCCAGTTTCATTGCTTTTTACAGCTGAGTAATATTCCATTGTATGTATGTACCACATCTTCTTTATCCATTCATCTGTTGTTGGACATTTAGGTTGCTTCCATGTCCTAGCTATTGTAAATAGTGCTGCAATGAACATTGGAGTGCATGTGTCTTTTTGAATTATGGTCTTCTCTGGGTATATGCCCAGTAGTGGGATTGCTGGGTCATATGGTAGATCTATTTTCCGTTCTGCAAGGACCCTCCATACTGTTCTCCATAGTGGCTGTATCAATTTACATTCCCACCAGCAGTGCAAGAGCGTTCCCTTTTCTCCACACCGTCTCCAGCATTTACTGTTTGTAGATTTTCTGATCATGCCCATTCTAACCAATGTGAGGTGATACTTCGTGGTTTTGATTTGCATTTCTCTAATGATTAGTGATGTTGAGCAGCTTTTCATATGCCTCTTGGCCATCTGTATGTCTTCTTCGGAGAAGTGCCTATTTAGGTCTTCTGCCCATTTTTTGATTGGGTTGTTTGTTTTTTTGATATTGAGCTGGATAAACTATTTATGTATTTTGGAGATTAATCCTTTGTCTGTTGATTCGTTTGCAAATATTTTCTCCCATTCTGAGGGTTGTCTTTTCGTCTTGCTTATAGTTTCCTTTGCTGTGCAGAAGCTTTGAAGTTTCATTAGGTCCCACTTATTTTTGTTTTTATTTCCATTATTCTAGGAGGTGGATCAAAAAAGATCTTGCTGTTATTTACGTTGAAGAGTGTTCTTCCTATGTTTTCCTCTAGGAGTTTTATAGTGTCTGGCCTTACATTTAAGTCTTTTATCCATTTTGAGTTTATTTTTGTGTGTGGTGTTAGAAAGTGTTCTAATTTCATTCTTTTACATGTAGCTGTCCAGTTTTCCCAGCACTGCTTATTGAAGAGGCTGCCTTTTCTCCATTGTATATCCTTGCCTCCTTTGTCATAGATTAGTTGACCATAGTTTATCTCTGGGCTTTTTGTCCTGTTCCATTGGTCTATATTTCAGTTTTTGTGCCAGTACCATACTGTCTTGATCACTGCAGTCTTGTAGTATAGCCTGAAGTCAGGAAGCGAGTTGATTTAAAGTATGTGGGAAGATGTGCAAATACTATGCCATTTTATATAAAGGATTAGAGTCTCCAAGGATTTTGGTATTGGCGAGGTGGGAGTTAGTTCTGGAACCAATCCCCCTCCCCACTGCGGAGATCACAGGATGACTGTACAGACTTTTAACTCTTTTAGTGGTAAAACAGAGACTATTAAGATTGAAAAACATTAACCTGTTGCTAAAATTTATTAATTTCATTAGTGATGCTTTGATTCCTAATTAAATATTACTTTCCTAAAGTGGTCTAATTTATTTTATCTGTTGTTTTTCATAGAAACAATTTCCTGAGGCTGTGTGTTCTTAAAGTTACTCAACAAAGTGAGAAGCATTTGGAGAAGATTCTAAACGTGGATGAATTTGTGAAGAGGATTTTCTCTGTGATTCATAGTAATGATCCTGTAGCAAGAGCCATCACACTCCGGTTGGTACACTCTGTTACACTGAGTCACCACAAGAGTGTTTGAGTTGTAATTATATATCCCCAAAAGGCAATATATTTACTTTTATCATTTTGAATAATAAGAATTTATTTTTATTTTTTCTACTAAGACTCAATGAGAAAATATGGTAACCATCCTAATCTGTAAATGCTTTGCAGCTGACCATCTATGACACTGTTTTGGTAACTTATGTTTGAAATATTCCTCTTTGTGGATAGATGTTCTGATCTGATAGCTTGAGTGGGAATGTGGCTTCGCCTCAGCTTATTTTGAACTTTTACCTTCCTGACCTTGTTCTGCTGTTTCACATTAGTTTTCTGTATTCATCCTTGGTTATGTGCTCATTTTTTATTTGATAATTTAGATCTGGAGTCTTTGGAGAATGTCAGATATAACTACCTTAGTTTCTTCAGCCTTTCCTTTTCTTTCTTGGCGTTAAAAAAATTTTATGTTTTTAATTTTGTTAGAATTTCATTTTGTAAGCCTTATATCCAGTTTGAACCATATCCTCTTTTTAGGTCTGTCATCTATGAGATTATATGTATAATTTTTGGATTTTTGAAATTCACGTTCCTAAACTTGCTCAATTCTGATATGAGCCCCAGGGTGCATGCTCTACCTCTCTTCTCTTGATGTTGAGGAGAGATTTGAAAATCATGATACCAGTAATTACTGATGTCAAAAAAAAGACTGGGAAGTCTTACTTTTTTTACTTGGTAGATCTGCTTAATAACAAAAATATTGAACCCTTAATGCTTTGCTAAAATGGACTTCTTTATACAACATTGGAAAATTGATATTTTGATGCTTTAATAATTCAGAAGTTTTTTTTATGGGCTCTCTTTGGTACTTGGTGTGTGCTTCAACATTGATTTTTCAAAGTTTTGCTTGTGTTAAATAAGCCATGGTAATTTTTCTGACATATTGAAGTATGGAAAAGTGTTTAGAATTTGAGTCACTGCTCAGTTTCTAAAATTGGTACTTTAGTAACCTGAGATTTATGGAGTGACCTATAAACTTTGGTTTTGGTAATTTAGCTTTGCCTGTTTCTTCTTTTGCTGACCTTGAGCTTCTTTTATTTCTGTTTTTCTTGGGTTTCTCTGTGTGTGTAGGATGTTGGGAAGCCTGGCATCAATAATTCCCGAGAGGAAGAATGCTCATCACAGTATTCGTCAGAGTCTGGATTCACATGATAATGTAGAAGTCGAAGCTGCTGTTTTTGCCGCTGCTAACTTCTCTGCACAGTCAAAGTAAGCATAGGCCTTTTATTATTTGGCTTCCCAAGAAGAGGTTTTGAAGGAATAACTCATCTACATATATAACAGTAAGGGATACAGAAGAATGTAAACGGCTGGGTGTATTTCCCAAGAGGGTTTCCATTATGTTGGAAACAGGACTTAAATGCATAAAACAGAAAAGTTAAGTACAGATGTTGGCATTAACTATAAATGAAATTAGAGTTTCCAGAAGGACAGGATCAGCATGGGATTAGAATAGTTGGGGAAGGCTTCACTGGGGAGCAGAGGCTTTGTATACTGAAGAGCCTTCCCCAAAAGCACATAGTCCTACTACTAAATTGCTGCTTTCTTACTGTCTTCTTGAGTTTAGCTTTTTGGCAGTAGAACTGTGCACAGTTTAACAGAGATAGTAACTTGAGTTGAAACCAATTTTAACTTCTCTGGGATGTCATGTTCTAAATTATCATCTTATAAAACAGTATATCTCTATCTCTGTCTCTATCTATATATATATATATTTTTTGGATGAAATGTTGACCATAGTTGTATTACTGTGTTTGACTTCATTGATTATCCTCTCTAAAAAATTTATATTAGTCCCTTTACTGACTGATGTAAAAGTAGCATTGCTTTCTGGAGGGCATTTTGGTATGTAATTAATGTATTTTGTTTTAAACATGTACATCCCTTTGACCTAGAAAATCCACTTATAAGAACTTATTCTAAGGAATCAGCAATGTGTACTATTTACTTGCAAGGATGCTAGTTATAGGGTTATAGTAACCAAAAAAATTAATAACAACTTAAATTTCAACCAGTGTGCTAATAAAATAGATATGATCATAAAATGAAATGCTTTATCAGCTTTTGTAACGAATATATTTTAGAAATACATTTGGAAACAGGTTACATAGTAGGTTATATGATATTATAGATTTATTTAAAAAAGTATTTCTATTTATGGAATATAAAAAGACTAGAAGGATATATATCAAAATATTGTCTTTGAGTGGTAAGATGGTATCTTATTTTTCTTTTCTTTTTTACAAATTTCTGTGTATCCTGCTAGGAGCAAGTTTTTGTTTTATAATCAGATAACTAATGAATTTTTTTAAATCAAAAGTAGCATTTACATTAAGAGCCTCTGCTAAATTTGGATAAGACTTGAAATAGTTAATCACCAACAATCTTTCTTTATATTTTAATTATATGCATATTCATCTATTCAGCTGCCCTTATCAAACCAGATTTCCAGTATTACTCATTGGAAAAGGAAATTACAGAATAGAAAGCCTACAGTCTTTAATTTACTGATTGAAAGTAGTAGGTGTGGCTAAAATTGAGGAAGAGAAGTATCTGAGTAAAGACAATTCCTATTTGTCCTTTTGCAAGTTGGCACTTTTTCTTATTGAGAATCATGGTATTGAAAGAACTTTTTAAAAATTGCTTTTATTGCTTAAGAGTTATATCCAGTGAATAGTTATCATCTGATCACCACTGTGAAGGTGTCAGTACTTTTAAATCTGTCAGATTAAGTATGTACTTGGAGTAGCTTCAAAAATAGTTTTCTAAATTAGGTAAGTTTGTGATTTAGTGATTAGATTTTTCTTGTAAGAATCATTTTTGGTCCAGTTTTTCTCTTGTGTTATTTTCAGAAGCTAATTTATCAGCTGTGGAATTTCTGATCTATCTTGGAAAAGATTGAGACTAAGTAACATAGAAACAACATGATTCTTCATTCATAGACTTGATGACCAATAAACATTTAACAGTTTATGTAGAAACAGTTTTTCACATACCAGGCTTCGATATGGTATACTTGTTATTTGTGATATTTAAAAATACCAAATTAGTGCAATAGGAAAGTCTGAAGGACCCATCTTAATGTATCAGAGTGTGAAATTAAGGAAATAAATCTTTTTCAGATTAGCATTTACCTCTTCCCCCAGAAGTGATGACCTGGCTTGAGATCAAGTATCTCAACCAATACTGACAGATTTTCATCTTAGTGTCTCTACCAGTTTTGGATCTTAAACAAATTAGAGTAACTGGCCAAAAAAGAATTTAAGAATTTATTTAATCCTGTTTCCATGTGTCTGCTACCATAACCACATGTAACTTGTTCTGAAAAAGGTTATTATTTTTAAGAGCTAGTCTCAGAGCAAGGAGTTGCAAACCCAAATGCCTTCAGGGACCAAAGAGGCATTGTCAATGAGAGACGTGACCTCTAGTGGTAACTGTGGTGAACTGAGGAGTGTGCTCACCATCTAAAAAGGGTAGCTGCTTCTGGGTACTAGCAGATGGTGACAGTGCAGGAATGTATGACCAGTGTTGATAGATCTGAATTTTGGAGTGGGGGTAGGGGGTGGAAAGAAGTTGGAGAATCAGATGATTCTATTTAGTCTCACCACATGAGTCTATAGATTCTTAACCAACTCTTAATGCTGACATTAAGAATTTTTAAAAATATTATTAGACCAAAAGAAAGAAAGACAGAAAACTGCAGGCTTCTAACTTGCCATTTATTGACCCTAAAGGCCTATAACAGATTTTTAAACTTTGAGTTGTTATAAAAAAGTTATTATATAGTTAGTGAAGAAATGCTTAGTGAATATTCATTATGTCCAGACTCTGTTCCAAGCACTAGGAGTACAGGAGTGGAAAAGATGAATGCCCTGTTGTTATCTAAACACAAAATAGTTTCAGCTGCTCATTAATATTACAGAAAAATGTAATAGTTTTGTTGTTGTAATGATGACCTGAGTGAGCTACTTAGGTAGAGTGATCAGGGAAGGCCTCACTGAAGAGGTGACATTTGAGCTGAAACTGAGTGCTGAAGAAGAGGCAGCCATCTAGAGGAAGGATGTTACAAGCAGAAGAAATAACAAGTACAAGAGCGCTCTGAAATGTGAACAGGTTATCTGTACATACCTAATCTACCTCTTGCTGTATACCTGAAAGATGTTTATAGCCTACTTTTTCTTATGGAATGTGAGGCTGATATCAGAGCAATAGTTTTCAAACTATTTGGTATCAGAATCCCCTTACACTCTTCAAATATTATTGAAGCCCTCAAAGGCTTTTTTTGTTTATGTGGATTATATTGGTTGATATTTACTATATTAGAAGTGAAAATGCCTAAATATTAAAAATGTTTATTAATTTAAAAAATAAAAAATTCCTAATAGGGTAACATAAAAATATCCTTATGAAAATAATTATTTTCGAAAGCAAATTCAGTTTTGTGGGAAGAGTGGCATTGTTTTACATTTTTACAAATCGCTTTAACGTGTGACTGGATTCTCACATCTGATTCTGCGTTCACTGTTTCTGCTGCAATGTGTTATTTTGGTTAAAGTATATAAAAAAAAATCCAGCCTCACACAGATATACGTAGTTGGAAAAGAGAGGGGTATTTTTACAGGCTTTACAGGTAATTATGGACGTTTCTCTTTGATACTATACCAAAACTAGAAAAATGTTTGTTCTTAAGGGTTAATTGCCGTGTGAACTCTAAAACCATATCAGTGAACATGTACTGTTGCATTGAAATCCATTGCCATCTCTAATCCGTATATGGTTTTATATCTTAGATATTGGTCTTTTGGAAAATACTGGTTCCACTGTGTTATGCAAGGCCTACAAGTGTTGACCCTTCTCCTTGTAAAATTCAAAGGATCACATTTGTTAACTATTATCACTGATCTCATCAGGAAAGTCTTTAAATATTAAGCTGTCAAGCTCATGGTGACAGATACAAATTTTCTGAAATGCTAATATTTGCTTAGAAGCTAAGATTAGCAAAAAATTTTCCCAGTTATTTTTCTTAAAGTTACAAGCTTACTTTATTCATCGTTTTAGAAAATATCTGCAAATAGCCAACTCTGAATAATTATGGAGTTTCATGAAAAAAATGGCTAGTTCATCTCATAATTCAAATGATTGAGGGACTTCCCTGGCAGTCCAGCGGTTACTACTCTGCACTTCCACTGCAGGGGGCATGGATTCCATCCCTGGAACTAAGATCCCGCATGCTGTGTGCCCAAAATAAATAAATTAATTAATTAATTAAAAAAATATTGTGAGTACAAATGATTACGTGGTACTTTTCCTGCAGACAAGCACTGTGTACTTTATGTGTGTTTTCCATTTTGTCAGAGAATATTAAATAATAATGGCAGAAAATACTTTATATAGACATCCATCAAACTGCAAAAAGGAAGTATTTCATGCCTTGTATATCATTTATCATGACTAAGAGCCAAGTTTGATCATATTATCTGTCATGTTTCCTTATGCTTTGTACAATGTTTTATCCCAAGCATTTATGTTATTAATAACTTTTGCAACATTCAGTAGTGTTTCAACTATAAAAAACTCAAAGGCAACACCTTGGAAAATACTTTACACATATATAATATTTTTTAAATGGCTACTTTATTTTTATTTTATTTTTTTAATTGAACTATAGTTGATTTACAATGTTGAGTTTTAAGTGTATAGCAGAGTAATTCAGTTATACATATATATTTATTCTTTTTCAGATTCTTTTCCCATATAGGCTATTACAAGATACTGAGTATATAGTTCCCTGTGCTACACAGTAGGTCCTATTGGTTATCTATTTTATATATAGTAGTGTGTCTATATTAATTCCAAACTCCCAATTTATTCCTCCTCCCCCTCCCCCTTGGTAACCACAAATCTGTTTTCCATTTCTGTTTTGTATGTAAGTTCACTCGTATCATTTTTTTTTTTTGAGTCCACATATAAGTGATATCATATGGTATTTGCCTTTCTCAGTCTGGCTTACTTCACTTAGTATGATAATCTCCAGGTCCATTCATGTTGCTGCAAATGGCATTATTTCATTCTCTCTTATGGCTGAGTAATATACCATTGTGTGTGTGTGTGTGTGTGTGTGTGTGTGTGTGTGTGTACCACATCTTCTTTATCCATTCATCTGTTGATGGCCATTTAGGTTACTTCCATGTCTTGGCTATTGTAAATAGTGCTGCAGTGAACATTGGAGTACATGTATCTTTCCAAATTACGGTTTTCTCTGGGTATATGCCCAGTAGTGGGGTTGCAGAATCATATGGTAACTCTGTGTTTAGTTTTTTAAGGAGCCTCCCTTCTGTTCTCCATTGTAGCTGTACCAATTTACCTTCCCACCAACAGTGTAGGAGGGTTCCCTTTTCTCTACACCCTCTCCAGCATTTATTGTTTGTAGACCTTTTGATGATGGCCATTCTGACTGGTGTGAGGTGATACCTCACTGTAGTTGTGATTTACACTTCTCTAATAATTAGCTCATGTTGAGCATCGTTTCATATGCCTTTTGGCCATCTATGTGTCTTCTTTCTTCTATGAAATATCTATTTAGATCTTCTGCCCAGTTTTTGATTGGGTTGTTTGGTTTTTTGATTTTGAGCTATATGATCTGTTTGTATATTTTGGAGATTAATCCTTTGTCTGTTACATCATTTGCAGATATTTTCTCCCATTCTATAGGTTGTCTTTTCACTTTGCTTATGGTTTCCTCTGCAGTGCAAAAGCTTTTAAGTTTAGTTAGATCTCATTTGTTTAACTTTAATTTTTATTTCCATTACTCTAGGAGACAGATCCAAAAAGATATTGCTGCGATTTATGTCAAAGAGTATTTATTCTGCCTGTTTTCCTCTAGGAGTTTTATAGCATCTGGTCTTTCATTTAGATTTTTAATCTAAAAAATCGCTACTTTTAAATAATTTGGCTCTTGTGTAAGATTCTACGTGTATTTCCTACTACATTTCTACTACTTCATACTTAACTCTGTTTTTCTAAAATTCAGAATATTTGGTATATATTTTGTTGTTTACGTAAGTGATCAGCTTGTGTGTTAAAAGCTTTTCTTAATTAAAAGTGAGTCCCAAAACATCGTCGACTGAGATAGTGACCTTGAGTCTTTTAGACAGTGTCTGAATGCAACTTGCAAATTGCAACAGTACTCGTAAATCAGAGCATCTTTCCATCAAAATCATGTGGGAACAGTGTTGGCGTAAGCCTAGTTGCTGTTTGGAGTTTTGGTTTCAGTTGCATTTCTTACCCCACCCCCAGCACCTGACCTTAGGAATATTAATTGTGATTTGGAGTATTGCATTTCTCCTGTGCTTACTGTGTTCTATTTCTTTTAAGTCTTTAGAAAACTAAAGCAAATTTAAATTTTTGGCTTTAAAGATTTTGCTGTTTTCTCTTTCCAAAGGGATTTTGCTGTAGGAATCTGTAACAAAATCAGTGAAATGATTCAAGGTACGTATGCTTCATTTGGTATTGTGAAGTGACTTAATGGGATTTATATTAATAATAGCTGCTAACATTTATTAAGTACTTACTATGTGCTGTTCACTATTCATTCATTTATTCATTCAAATAATGTTTATTAAGTGTCTTCTAAATGCCAGACTATTCTAGGTGCTTAGGTTACAGTAGTACACAAAACAAAGCCCTTGCCCTCATGTAGCTTACATTCTAATGGTAGAAGGGGTGGTGGTAGCAACAGACAAATAAATTTATGACATATCAGGTGCTGCTGTGGAGAACAAGTGAGGTAAGAAGGGTAAAGAGTCCCCAGAGTAGATGGCAGGATAGCAGGGGGTATGTTTCTGTTTTATATCTGTTGATCAAGGAAGACTTCTAATAAAATGATATTTGAGTGAGAAATGCAGGTATTTAGGGGGAAAACATTCTGACCTGGGGGAGACCAGTGTTGTTAGGAGCTCTGGGACTTTCTCCACTCTGCTAATGTCCCTCCAGTATCTTCCAATTGCAACTAAACTCAAATCCAAATTCCTTACGGTAGCCTACAAAGCCTTAGTCTTCTAATCTCATCTTCCATACTGTGCTTCATGTGTATTACCCCATTTACCCTCATAATATTCATAAAAGGAAGCTCTGGGGTTACAGCATTGCACAACTCTAGAGAACACGACTTTCTTTGTATTTTTCTAAATGGCATTTCTTTGAATTGTGCGATTTGGCAGACTTGGATACGTAATATTATTACCTCTATTTTATGGAAAAGGAAATGGAGCCACAATAAAATCACTTAATTGCAAACCAAGATAGAGTAGTTTAGCTTTGTCCTGTTTCCCTTTATTCCTTTGTCTTTTTTCCACTACTGCCAGAAAAGGAGTAGAAAGCTATCATTAGAAGGAAGTATCTGCAGAAAGCTATCATTAGAAGGAAGGATCACTCATTCACTGAGCAGGTTTTTATTGAATGCCTGCTGTATCAGGCAAGACCTCAGCAGGAAACAGATGTCACACTTGAACTGAGATAATTCAAATAGGGCTTAATGAAGGAACCATTTATAAAGGTGTGGGAAGGGTAACTATAGGGGATGATGTAGTCCTGCATCCCTCTAGGGTGCAGGGGAAGGAGTGGTTACCAGAACCTGGAGTCATGTCAAGAGGGCCCCTTTGAAAAACTGACCTTCAGTGTGATGTGACTTGATTTGACCCTGTAGAGAAGGAGCCAAGGAATAAATACTCTAACCTGAGCATTCTTCTCTTCCCATCTGCTGGGGCTCTCCACCTAGCCAGAGGGCAAATAGCAAGGGAGTTATACAGGTAAGCCTCCTAGGATGCTGGAGGATTCTGTATAACTTGAGTGATGGTTGTATGGGTATATTCATATGTAGAAATCCATTAATATGCATATTTAAGATTCATTTTTGTTCCTTAAGTTTTATCTATGTAAAAAAGTAAATGAACAGGAATTAGGAGGTAGAAAGAGAGAAGGGGAGAAAAAGCACAAGGGTAGGAATGGGGGTAAGGTGGAGGAAAATTAGAATCTAAGATATGAAAGTGGCAGGCGAATTTTAAGAATAAAGTATCCTTAAATTTAATTTTAAGCTGCTTGTGTTTCTGCAAAGTAAAACCTTGAGTCTCCCTAAACTTTCAGGAAAGATGTCTGTAAACACAAAGAATCCTCTGACCGCTGGACTGAGAATAGCCTTTGCGGGAGGGCGGGGGGACAGGACATGGGAAAGGAGTCTACCATGGGGGAAGGCCTAAGTAGAGAGAATACTTAGGAAACTTCTGCAATGATCCAGTCAAAGGATGGTGGTAGAAATGGACCAATGTGATAGCAGTGAAGGTGGAAAGACAGTCAGATTTGGGTTATATTTTGAAGATAGAAGCCAACAAGATTTGTTAATAAATTTGGATGTGGGTGTGAGAAAAATAAGGGAATCAAGAAAGACTCCAAGGTCTGGGGAGCTTTAAATATGGAGTTATTGTATCCTGAAATGGGAAAAGTTTTGGAGGGCAATTTCATAGTAAAGATTAGAAGTTCTTTTTGGGCCATATTAAGTATAAAACATTTCTGAGACATCCCATTGGAGATGATCAGAAGGTAATGGGATATACGTATCTGAAGTTAAGGGGGCCTGGAGGAGAGGGGGAGGCTGTCTTTAAAAGCATATAAGTGATGATAGAAGCCATGGGATTATATCAGCTCATTCAGGGAAAGTACATAGGGTAAGAAAATAATTTATTACCAACCCCAAGGAATACCAGAAATTAAAGTGTGGATAAAAGAGGAGACTACAAAGAGGTTGATAAAGGACAACCAGAGAAAGGACAAAAACCTGGAAGAGTGTGAAAAAGCAAGCCACTGAGAAAGAGAATTTCAAAGAGAATAGTCATTCAAATGCATTCAGTACCTTAAGGATCAAAACAGTAATAACATAAGCCTGATATGACCCTGCTGAGAAAGAACCAGGGAGTAAATACTCTTACCTCATTCTTCTCCCTCCCATCTCCTGAGGCTCTCTGCTTTGGCTAAACTCAAAGAGAGGCCAAATAGTAAGGGAGTTAGTTGATTAGTTGATGGAAGCCACTGCTGGATGTTGAAATGCTATTATGTATTCACACTAATGGTTACTTCACAATGGCAAAACCAGTGATCAGCAGAGATAAATTAGTTTTTGACATATGTGTAGAACATTATGACTGACAATTTTTAATTCACTGTCACCGCAAAGCCATGCTGTAGAAGAGAAGGCTTTTTTGTTTATTTAGCTCCAATGTTGACAGGAAAAGATGCTTTGGAATTAATCCTCATGGAGTTCCAGCTGTGTATGCTGTAAAGGAAGGCATTGCTACACAAAGTTCAGAGAACTTCAAAACTGCTCAACACACAGTCTGTTCACATCCTGATCTTGACTTAGTGTTGAAGGAAATGAAGATTGTAAATATAATCAAATTATCACCATTGAGTTTGTGCAAATACATGTGTATATATTTACGTGTGTATGTATATCTTTTAGTGTGCTTTGAGAAGAAATAGGCCACAAATATGACTGCTTTCTACCATGCCTTTTCAAGGCATTTTCTGCTATCAGCATGTAGTTTTACAATCACTGCCAAATTAATGTTAGGATAAATACTTTTGAAAAAAACTACTGAACTTGTTGATTACCTCTAGTGTAATTATCTTTACTGTTATAAACGTAATACCAGTATGCTGTTAGTTTTTAAACAGTCATTTTGCTAATTGAATCAGACCTTTTACATGTGAAATATTACCCAGGATGATGGTCAGAAATCTCTAAGCCCTCTTTTTGTGTCTAGGTCTAGCCACGCCAGTAGACTTGAAGCTGAAGTTGATCCCCATCCTGCAGCACATGCACCATGATGCAATCTTGGCGTCCAGTGCTCGCCAGCTTTTACAACAGCTAGTCACGTCCTATCCTTCCACCAAAATGGTGATTGTTTCTTTGCACACTTTTACTCTGCTTGCAGCTTCATCTTTGGTTGATACACCTAAGCAGGTAATTTCAATTTTCTTTAAACTGCCTTTTCTTCAGTAAACTTGCGTATTAAGTATATACACTAAAAGATAAGTAACCTGTAAGTTTTGATAATATTAAGATTCGTTTCTCCGATAAAAATCAGAGAAAGTTTAATTTCCTTTTGCTTGCTTTTTCCCTCTCTATATTCACAGTGCTGATTATTGGGAGCCTTGAGAAAAATGAGGTGGAGGTGGGGGTATGTGGCAGAGCATGGAGTTGGCAGGAAAAAAAAAAAGGAAGAATTGAGTGTTTAAGGCCAGGTTTTGTGCTAGAACCTTGCAAGTTAAGTGATAGTGTATTTTTATACAAGAAGAGAAAGAGGCCCAAACACGAGCACATAGCAAATAAATGACAGGGCTGTAATTTGAAATGAGCCCTGTCGCAAATCTAAAAGTTTCACCAAGCTACACTGTGTTCCTAATGCTAATTTCAGTGACAGCCTCATTCATGGAGTGACTCATTTCCTTCATAGATTCAGCTTCTATTGCAGTATTTGAAGAATGACCCCAGGAAAGCAGTAAAGAGACTTGCTATTCAAGATCTGAAATTACTTGCCAATAAAACACCACATACTTGGAGCAGGGAAAACATTCAGGTATGAAGAACTTTGAACATTTATATTTTATATATACAAATAATATAACGTTGTAATAGAGCAAATTGTTTTGCTTTAACATTTTTATATTTGTCATCTTCTAAGTCTTTAAAGATGAAAAATTTCTAAAAGCATTGTTGATTGTGGCAGAAGTTAGAAGTGACAAAGTAAATAGATAAAACTTCTTTATTTTTTTCCCTCTATTTTTTCTAGTTTTATTGAGATATAGTTGACATACAGCACTTATAATTTTAAGGTGTATGGCATAATGATTTGACCTACATACCTCATGAAATGATTATCACAATAAGTTTAGTGAACATCCATCATCCCATAGATACAAAATTAAAGAATTAAAAAAATTTTTGTTTATGAAAACTCTTAGGATTTACTTTCTTAACAACTTTCATACATAACTTACAGCAGTGTTAATTATATTTATCCTGCTGTACATTACATCCCTAGTACTTATTTATCTTATAACCTGAAGTTTGTGCGTTTTGTCTGCCTTCACACAATTACCCCCGCCTCTGGTAACCACAAATCTGATCTCTTTTTCTATGAGTTTGTGTGTATGTTTGTTTATTTGTTTGCTTGCTTTTGAAGTATAATTGAGCTGTAATACTGTGTTAGTTCCTGTTACACAACATAGTAATTTTTTTCTATACATTTCAGAATGATCACCATAATAAGTCTGGTTATGAAATGTCACCATATAAGGATATTACTTTGTTATTAAAAAACTTACATCCTTTAATGTTTAGGTTTGTTTTAGTGAATTAGACTTGCTTCCCGGTTTCTTTTTAATTGTCCCATAGCATCACCAAGGCTAATTGAGAAGCCCAGTTAAATTGTTTATTTTATTCCTCTCTCCTTTACTCAATTTAGGGAGAACAGTTTTGATACTGACTGTGATTTATTAGGGGAAAGGTACTGGATGGATAACGGCAAAGTGTATGTCTCCTTCTCACACAGAGGAAAAGACATTCTTAAGTTTTCTTTTGTAAATACAAGAGCAGATCTCAATCTCTAGACTTTAAATGTGACATCTTTTATAGCCTTTCTTAGGTTAAATTCATGTTTTATATTTATTTTTTCTCAAAGTGGAACCCTATTTGTTTACCCATTATTGGTAACAGATGCACCACTTTAAAAAAAATGCTGCTTAAACTGAAATGGAAAATTGTTAAAATTCAGTCTTTATTTTCATGGATTTTGTTATCTCTTGGTATCAACATAGCTACAGTGTAACAAAAACCTTTGAATTTCAAATTATGAAAACTGAGCTGCTGTGTTTGTTTTTTTGTTTGTTTGCAATTCTCTAACCATGTTTCAGTATATTGTGATTGACAGTCACAAATATCCCAAGAGATAAGGACAGTTATTAGTATTTGCACTTAATAGATGAGCACATTAGGGTTCAGAGAGACTTCATATGCCTTGAGAGCTTCTGAAGAGGACTTAATTAAGAATTTAATTAAGAGAGCTCTGTCCTCTGGTGTTTTTTCTACTAAACATACTGTCCAGGACGAGAATGTGCTCAGTCACTTTAGGGAACCAAACGCGGTGAGAGCACTATATTATTCCATCTCATTTCTTTCCTTATTTTGAGATATATCACACATACAAAAAAGTATTATGTATAACTTATATTTAATAGTTTAAAATAATAATTGTAAGTCAAAACCTGTGTAACCACAATCCAGCTAGAAATAGAACACTGCAAAATCACAGAACCCTGCTTCCTTCTCTCACATGATTCTCCCAGATCAGAGCCTTAATACCCCCCCAAAGGAAACCACTATTTTGACTTTTGTGATAATCATTTCTTTGCTCTTTGTAGATTTACCACCTATATATATGCCTCCCTAAAAAAAATTGTTTAGTTTTGTTTGTTTTTACTTCTTTTGTTCCACATTATACTGATGAGACTCATCCATGTGGTTTGCATGTTTTTTTCCTTTAATTGCTATGCAGTTGTCCCTTGATATCTTTGGGGGCTTGGTTACAGTACCCCCTGCTGAATACCAAAATCCTCAGATGCTCAAGTTCCTTGTATAAAATGGTGTAGTTTTTGCATATAGCCTATACATATCCTCCCATATACTTTAAATTATCTCTGGATTACTTATAATACCTAATACAGTATAAGTACTATGTAAGTAATTGTAAGTAAAATGTAAATGCAGTGCAAATAGTTGTCCTTTCCATGCTCTGAAATGGTTAAGAGCTATGACACAAACATTTTCTGTCTTCTGAAGGTATAGCTTTAAAAGTGCCATAAGTCCATCTGAAACTGGAACTTCTCCCAGGGATAGAGTTTTGAGAATATTTCCAATTACTTACATGGTTATTGCCCTTTCAAAGTTTTCTACCTCTTCTTGAATCAGTTTTGGTAGTTTGTTTTCCATTTAATTTATTTTGCAGATTCATTAGTATCGATACAATTTTTAGTATCTGTGTTTAAATTTTATCTTTATTTTATTCTTACTATTGTGTTTATGTTTATATTCCCCTTTTCTTTCCAGAAGCATGGCTTTCTTACGCTTTTCAAATGATATATTTATTTTTATTCTTCTGGTTAATAATGAAAGCACTTAAAGCTATTAATTTTCCTCTTAGTACAGGTTGGCCATATTCCATAAATCACAACTTTTAATGTTCCCATTGCATTAATTTGAAATGCACTTCATTTCTTACTTTTTTCTTATTTCTATTCAATTTATTGCAGTATAATCTATTTACAGAAACTTTTCTAGGTATACAGTTCTAGATATGCAGTTCAAATTTTGACAAATGTATATATATAATTGTGTAACTACCACCACAGTTGTGATATAGAACATTTTCACATCATTCCCAAAAGTTCCTTCAGGACCCTCTAGTCATTCTTTCCCTTAATCCCTGATTACCACCGAACTGATTTCTATCCCTGTAATTTTGCCTTTCCAAAATATAAATGGAATCATACAATATGTAGCCTTTTGGGTACGCCTTCTTTTTTTTTTTTTTTTTTTTTTTGACACACGGGCTTAGTTGCTCCGTGGCATGTGGGATCTTCCTGGAGCAGGGATCGAACCTGTGTCCCCTGCATTGGCAGGTAGATTCTTAACCACTGCGCCACCTAGGAAGCCCTGGGTACGCCTTCTTTTGCTTACGTAATGCTTAGCGTGATTCATCCATGTTGTTACATGAAGTAGTAGTTCCTTTTAACTGCTGAGTAGTATCCCAGTATGCGGACCACAGTTTGTTTATCCATTCACAACTTGATGGACGTTTGAGCTGTTTCCAGGTTTGGGGTTTATTTTTACTATTATAAATAAAGCTCCTATTGTACAGATCTTTGTAGGATGTTTCTTGGTTAAATACCTAGGAGCAGAATTGTTGGGTTATGTGGTAAATATATGTTTAACTTTGTAAGAAACTGCCGAACTGTTTTCTGTAATGGCTGCACCATTTTACATACTCAGAGGCAGTGTGTGAGTTGTAGTTCTGGATCCTTGCTAGCACTTTTTATTGTATGGTTTTGTAATTTTAGCCATTTAAACAGTTGTGTAGTGGTTTCCCATTGCCATTTTAATCTACATTTCCCTAATGACAAATGATGTTGAACATCTTCTAGACGTGTCAACCAGATCTCTTCTTTGGAGAAGTACCTGTTCTAATCTTTTATTTATTTATTTATTTGTTTGTTTGTTTATTTTAGGTTTTTTTCTTGTTACTGAGCTCTTTATATATTTCCAGATACAAATACTTTATCAGATGTGTATTTTGCAAATATTTTCTGCCAGTATGTGCCTTTATTTTTTTTTAAGAACTTTTATTGAGATACAGTTAACAGGCAATAAACAGCATATATTTAGAATGTACAATTTGGTATCCCAATCTCCCAATTCATTCCCCCTCAACCCTCCCCAGTTTCCCCACTTGGTATCTATATGTTTGTTCTCTACATCTGTGTCTCTCTTTCTGCCTTGCATTTCCTCTTTCATAGTTGTTAGCATTTGCCTTATGTATTGAGGTGCTCCTATATTGGGTGCGTATATATTTATAATTGTTATCTCCTCTTCTTGAATTGATCCCTTGATCTTTATGTAATGTCCTTTCTTGTCTCTTGTAACATTTTTTATTTTAAAGTCTAATTTATCTGATATGAGTATCGCTACTTCAGCTTTCTTTTGATTTCCATTTGCATGGAATATCTTTTTCCATCCCCTCACTTTCCGTCTGTATGTGTCCCTAGGTCTGAAGTGGGTCTCTTATAGACAGCATGTATACGGGTCTTGCTTTTGTATCCATTCAGCCAGTCTGTGTCTTTTGGTTGGTGCATTTTGTCCACTTACATTCAAGGTAATTATCAATATGTATGTTCCTGTCACCATTTTCTTAATTGTTTTGTTTTCTGTAGGTCCTTTTCTTCTGTTTCCTGCTTAGAGAAGTTCCTTTAGCATTTGTTGTAGGGCTGGTTTGGTGATGCTGAATTCTCTTAGCTTTTGCTTGTGTGTAAAGCTTTTGATTTCTCCATCAAATCTGAATGAGATCCTTGCTGGGTAGAGAATTCTTGGTTGTAGGTTCTTCCCTTTCATCACTTTAAATATATCATGCCACTCCCTTCTGGCTTGCAGAGTTTCTGCTGAGAAATCAGCTATTAACCTTATGGGAGTTCCCTTGTATATTATTTGTCATTCTTCCCTTGTTGCTTTTAATAACTTTTCTCTGTCTTTAATTTTTGTCAGTTTGACTACCATATGTCTTGGTGTGTTCCTCCTTTTATCCTGCCTGGGACTCTCTGCGCTTCCTGGACTTGAGTAGCTATTTCGTTTCCCATGTTAGGGAAGTTTTCAACTGTAATCTCTTCCAATATTTTCTCGGGTCCTTTCTCTCTTCTCCTTCTGGGACCCCTATAATGCGAATGTTGGTGCGTTTAACATTGTCCCAGAGGTCTCTTAGGCTGTCTTCAGTTCTTTTCATTCTTTTTTCCTTATTCATTTCTGCATCAGTGATTATCACCATTCTGTCTTCCAGGTCACTTATTCGCCCTTCTGCCTCAGCTAATCTGCTGTTGGTTCCTTCTAGTGTATTTTTCATTTCAGTTATTGTGTTGCATATCTCTGTTTGTTTGCTCTTTACTTCTTCTAGGTCTTTGGTAAACATTTTGATCTTTGCATCCAGTCTTTTTTCAAAGTTCTGGATCATCTTCACCATCATTATTCTGAATTCTTTTTCTGGAAGGGTGCCTATCTCCTCTTCATTTAGTTGTTTTTCTGGGGTTTTATCCTGTCCCTTCATCAGGTACAAAGTCCTCTGCTTTTTCATTTTCTCTATCTTTCTGTGGCTGTGGTTTTCAGTTCCACAAGACGAAATACTGCTGATACTGCTTGATACTGCTGTCTTCCTTCTTGTGGAGGAAGCTATCTAGGAGGCTTGTGCTTGCTTCCTGATGGGAGGGACTGATGGTGGGTAGGGCTGGGTGGGCGTTGCTCAGTAAGACTTTAATCCGATTTGGTGGGGGGAACTCAGTAAAACTCTAATCTGCTTGTCTGCTGATGGGTGGGGCTGTGTTCCTACCTTGTTGGTTGTTTGGCCTGAGGCTACCTAGCACTGGAGCTTACAGTCTCTTTGGTGAGGCTCATGGCAGACTCTGGGAGGACTCACGCCAATGAGCACTTCTCAGAACCCCTGCTGCCAGTGCCCCTTTCTCCTCTGTGAGCCATAGCTGCCCCCACCTCTGCAGGCAACCCTCCAACACCAGCAGGTAGGTCTGGTTCAGTCTCCTGTGGGGTCACTGCTCCTTCCCTCTGGGTCCTGGTGAGCACACTTTTTGTGTGTCCTCTAAGAGTGGAGTCTCTGTTTCCCCCAGTCCTGTGGAGGTCCTGCAATTAAATCCCACTGGCTTTCAAAGTCTGATTCTCTGGGGATTCCTCCTCGCGTTGCTGGACTCCCAGGTTGGGAAGCCTGATGTGGGGCTCAGAACCCTCACTTTAGTGGGTGGACTTCTGCAGTATAACTGTTCTCCAGTTTGTGAGTCACCCACCTACCCAGCATTTATGGGATTTGATTTTAACGCGATTGTGCCCCTCCTACCGTCTCATTGTGGCTTCTCCTTTGTCTCTGGATGTGGGGGTGTCTTTTTTGGTAAGTTCCAGTGTCTTTCTGTTCAGCAGTTAGTTGTAATTCTAGTGCTCTTACAAGAGGGAATGAGTGCACATCCTCCTACTCCGCCATCTTGATCCTATCTCTGTGCCTTTATTTTTTAACATTTATTTATTTATTGGCTGCATTGGGTCTTTGTTGCTACCTGCAAGCTTTTCTCTAGTTGTGGTGAGAGGGGGCTACTCTTGGTTGTGGTGCACAGGCTTCTCATTGCGATGGCTTCTCTTGTTGCAGAGCACGGGCTCTAGGCACACAGGCTTCAGTAGTTGCAGTGCATGGGCTCAGTAGTTGTGGCTCGCAGGCTCTGGAGTGCAGGCTCAGTAGTTGTGGCACACAGACTTAGTTGCTCCACAGCATGTGGGATCTTCCTGGACCAGGGATTGAACCTGTGTCCCCTGAATTGGCAGGCAAATTCTTAACCACTGTGCTACCAGGGAAGTCCCAGTGAGTGCTTTTAATACAGTATCTTTTGAAGAACAGAAGTTTTTTGTTTTGATGAAATATAGTTTATCAATTTTTTTTCTTTTTGGGTTGTATTTTTCTTTTTCTAGTAAGTCTTTACCTAACCCAAAGTCTCAAAGATTTTCTCATGTATTTTCTTCTGGAAGTTTTATGGTTTTAAGTTTTATTTTTAGCTCTATGTACTCCATTTTGAGTTGACTATTGTATATGGTGCAAGGTAGGAATCAAGGTATGTTTGGATAGGTGTTCCAGCACCATTTGTTAAAAAGACTATCCTTTCTGAATTGCTTTATAGCATCTTTGTTGAAAATCAGTTCACCTTATCTGTGTAGGTCTATTTCTAGCTTCTGTTCTGTTCCTTTTGTCTGTTTTATGTGTTCGTAAGCCAGTAGCACACAATTTTGATTTCTGTAGCTTAGAATTCTGTAAGTCTTGGAATCAGGTGGTGTGAGTCCTCTACCTTTGTATTTCTTTTTTATTTTGGATGTTCTATGTCCTTTGCCTTTCCATATAAAATTTCTTTTTTTTAAATAAATTTATTTGTTTATTATTTATTTATCAGCTGTGTTGGGTCTTTGTTGTTGCACACAGGCTTTCTCTAGTTGCAGCGAGTGGGGACTACTCTTCATTATGATGTGCAGGCTCCTCATTTTGGTGGCTTCTCTTGTAGAGCATGAGCTCTAGGCATGTGGGCTTCAGTAGTTGCAGCACACGGGCTCAATAGTTGTGGCTCATGGTCTCTAGAGCACAGGCTCAGTAGTTGTGGCACACAGGCTTAGTTGCTCCGAGGCATGTGGGATCTTCCTGGAGCAGGGATCGATCCCATGTCCCCTGCATTGGCAGGTGGATTCTTAACCACTGCGCCACCTAGGAAGTCCCTCCATATAAAGTTTTGAATCAATTTGTCAATTTCTACAAAAAGTCTGCCAGGATTTTGATCGGTGTTTGCATCTATAGATCAATTTGGAAAGAATTGACATCTTAATAGTATTGGTTTCTGATCTGTGAACATGGACTATCTCTCCATTTATTTAGATCTGCAATTTCTCATCAGTGGTTTTCAGTTTTCAGCATACAAATTTTGCCCATATTCTGTAAGATATTCCTAGGTGTTTTATGGTTTTTGGTTGTAGAGTCATCCCTCTGTATCACATCTGCAGATTCAACCAACCACAGACTCAGAAAAGTATTCCAAGAAAAATCCCAGAAAGTCCCAAAAAGCAAAACTTGAATTTGTCACCTGCCAGTAAATATTTACATAGCATTTACATTGTATTAGATATTATAAGTAATCTAGAGATGACTTAAAGTATATGGGAGGATGTGCATATGCAATTTATATGCAAATACTACAGCAGTAGTATTTGAGCATCTGCAGATTTTGGTATCAGCAGCAGGGAGCGGGGTCCTGCCACCCCTGCAGATACTGAGGGGTGACTGAATTGTAAATGATTTTGTTCTTTTAATTTCCATGAGAGTAGTTTTGCTTTCCTTTTTGACCATGGAATTAGTTTAACTGATGTTTTTATCCCCTCTTTATTCTTAGTCGTCTTTTATCCTGTTTATTAAGATGTAACTGACATACCTCACGTATATAAGTTTAAGCATAATGGTTTGAACTATGAATATTATGAAATGATTACCACACTGAGTTTAGTTAGCATTCAGCATCTCATATAGATAAAAAGAAAAACAAGAAAAAAGTTTTTTTTTGCTTATGATGAGAACTCTTAAGAATTACTCCAACAGTTTTCTTATATATCATACAGCAATGTAACTACAGTCATCATGTTGTCATTACATCCCTAGTACTAATTTTTCTTATAACTGGGAGTTTCTATTTTTGAAGTGATAAGCTTTTTATATTTGTTGATGGAATTTTTGTTGTTGCTAACCTTTTGTTATTCCTAATTTTAAGGTTTTTTTGTGGCCTAGTGTAGGATCATTTTTTATAAACAGTTCATAGAATTTGAAAAGAAAGTATATTTTCTGTATAATGTAATATATTACAGGTAAGTATATGCTATATATGTATTGTGTTATTATTTATTATAAATATATAATATATAATATATTTCAGTATAAAACTATATGGAATCTATTGACATTACTCAAGAATACTATATCTTAAATTAGTTTTTTCTCTTTTTGATCTGTGAAGTTTTGATATTCATTAGCTTCTCATGCCAATTTATATCTAACCATTTTAATTTAAAAATCTTAATGCTGTCTTGTTCCACAGGTAGAGCTTTTATTAATGTAAAAGAATCCTCTCTATGTAAAGCTTTTTTTGGCCTCAGTTCTTTATTAATGTTAATATTGCCACTTGTTTATTTTTCTTTGCATGTATCTATCAGGTCTTTGCCAATTTTGTTATCCTCAACCTTTCTCTGTCATTTAGGTTTGATTCTTATAAATAGCATATAGTTAGATTTACTTCTTTAGACTTAATCTGAATCTTTTTTAGTAGTATAACATAGCTTATTTACATTTATTGATGTAACTGAGTTTTTGTACTTCTTTCCTCTTATTTTGGACTGTTTATAGTGTGTGCTTTTTGTTTCCTTTGTTTCATTAATTTCCTTTGTTATTTTGATCAAGATTTCTCTGTTCCTGTATTCTCTAGTGAATTAAAAAGATTTTAACATGCTAATTAAACATTATTCTTATTTTACCTACCTGTATATTTAATATATTAACATAAGAACTTGTGTATCTCTATTAACAATGAAAAGTATGGTGGTTGAAATGTTGCAAATTTTAGCAGGCTTAAATTCTCTTCTTTTCTACTCCCCTTCATTCCACCCCCCCACCCACCCCACCCCGCCACCCCCGGCCCTGTGTGTTGTTAAAATAATCTGAAATTTAATTACCAGTAACTTTTTTTAATACTATGCAGTTTCTTTATTGTAGTAAATTTTTTCATGGTATTTACATTGAACTTCTCAACCACATTAATTGTTACTTAAATATTACCTGTTTCATTGATTTCACAGCCTACTAGCATTTCTTCAATATACCACATCTTCCCTGAAGATTTTTGTTCTGATTTATCTTCATCTTTCTTGTGGCTTTTTTCTTTAGTTCTTTTTAATTGAAAATATGTATTTTAAAATATTTATCTTTCCCAGAAAGAATTTTTTCCCACTGTGCTTGAAATCTGAGCATATTGATTTTAATTAAATGGATATATAGTCAAATAATCATTTTTTCAAAGCTGGGGATATTTTTGAAAATATTGAAATAGAGCAGGAGAAAACAGTTCTAATTATTTACCCTTTACAAGGTAATAGCTTGTTGATTTCAAATTTGAATTTTACTCTCAATCACCAAGAGTAATTATTTTTCTTCTAGGTTTTCCTCCCTCACTCTTTTCTTTCTTCATTCTTTCCTTCCTTTCAGCCAGTCTTATAACTGCTGACTGATTTTTGAGTTTTGGTATTTCAAGTGCAAATTGTGTCCATTTTATTGCTATTTTTACTGGTGTGTTGGTAGGTATTATAATTTCTACCTGTAATCAGATATTACAGGTTTAAAGGACATACTTTCATTCTGAATGTCTTAAAAACCTAAAGGAAGGAAGAGCCTAAATCAAGGCCCAAGTATAGTGTATTATTGTTAAGGTAGTCAAAAAATAGAAATAACTTCATAGGAACAGAAATATATTTTCACGTGTTTGTCTTTTTCTTTGGATTTTCTTTATATGTCTTGCTATAATATCTATTTGTGTTGATCAATATTAATAGTTTACACTGTTCTGATGTTATTGTCTTATCTGAAGAGGTTGATTTATTCAACCTTTCTGTTATAGAGCAAAAGATTATTTGTTCTGGATATTCTCCAAGATGTAATTTTATTTTTGACTTGATCTCTCCTAAGATTTCTGATATGTACCTTACCTGATCCTAGGAGGAATGACAAGTTAAACATGAGAATTAGCTCTTTTAATAATCTTTTTCTTTGTAGTTAGTACAATGGAGACATAGAAGATTTAGAGATATTATGTCTTTGACAGAATACTTTTATCTGTTTATTTTTGATTGAAGTATGGTTGACATACAATATTATATTAGTTTCATGTGTATAACAGTGATTCAACATTTAAATACATTGTGAAATGATCAGCACAATAAATCTGGTAACCATCTGCTCTCATACAGAGTTACTGCAGTATTATTGACCATGTTTCTTAATGCCATACTGATGTATGCCGTGACTTATTTATTTTATGACCAAAAGTTCGTACTTCTTAATCCCCTTCACAGAGTGCTTTTAACATGACATTTTTCTTTATTTTAAAGATTATAAACTTTTGGCCATGCTTTTCTGGAACACATCCCTGGTGGCCAGTCCTATTCTAGAGTAGAGGAGAAGCCCCCATTTAGGAGCTGACCCAGAAAACAGTAATTCAGGACAGAGCCTCAGTTGAGCAGTGAGTTAAACCAGCCTAAAGAGAGAAATTCAGACTAAATAATCAGTGACAGTGACAGTGGTGGTGTGTGAGAAAGGGAGGTCCATTTGAAGAATTAGATTTTTCCTTTTTATTGATATGAAAAATGGTCCTCGTAAGAACAATTTTGCAATAGGTAACATTCTTGAAATGGAAACTTCATCCATATTTTATCATTGAAATAGGACTGATGTGCTGTCTCTGGGGAACTTTGATGTGCTTACTACTTTGAATTAATGGACCTTTAAACAAGTATCTAATTACAGAGAGCATTTTAGGTATCCAATATTGTGCAAAGTGACATTGTAAATAATTTTATAAGGTTTTCTAACATTTTGTTCAGTTTTTTAAATGGTAAATCTTTTCTTCTTTAAAATTATTAATATCATCATCTTATGTAACGTCTCACTTAACTTCTTGGTTATCCCAAAAAGGTTAAATGTCTGTTACACATAGAGCACTTTATAAGACATAATTTTGAATATGTGTAAAATACAGGACATAACCTCTGGGGCTATTCAGTTGATAATTTTATTCCTAAGTATGAACTAACAGTACAAGGCAGAACAATTTAGGCAATAAAAAGTAGATAAATGGAAGTTGCCTACGTATTTAAATAATTAAAACTGTAATATTACCTAATAGCAATCACTTTTTAAAAAAAAAAAGATTTCTTTTGAACTTCAAAAACAGCATGTATATCTGCTTTTATTTCTTTATCCCCTGCTCTTTAACACTCTTGCATACATTCCTTATTACTTTGCTTAGTTACTTAAAAGATCACCAGTGTTCTCCTTAATGTTAAATCCAGAGCCTCTTTCTGCCTTTACCATCTTTCCTTTTGTTACATTTGACGCTGTCAGACTCCCCTTCTTTGGCCCTTATCTGTCCTTACTTACTCTATCCACTCTGAACTGCACCTTCTCTGGAGTCTTCACTGCGCCCTTTCCTCAAAGTTGAATCTTTGAGTTCAGTGTAGGTGCTTTCTTCCATTTATTCTCTGCTACTCTGAGGGTTTCCCTTAATACAAGCACATGTGTCCTGTAACAATCTAGTCCTCTTACTTGATCTCAGTTGCTCTCCAGCATAATAGCTTGCAGAAGTTATAAAGTGCTTTGACTCTCAGTAGCTGTTTAATCTTACAGACAATAGATGTCACCCCTCCCATTATATTTTATTTTAAATTCCACTTCTTTTCTTGTAATGCCAATACATTCATGTGTCAAAATTCAAATGCTACAAAAGGCTATTTAGTAAAATATTTCCCACTTTTCTGCCATCCACCCAGCTCCTTGGCCCAGTGGCAACCAAAGTCTAATTTCTTATATTTTTCCAGAGATGTATAAATTCTGTATAAATCTTTACCCCCATTTTACAGACAAAGAAGTTGAGACTCAGAGATTTCAGTAATTGGCTCAGATCACAGAGATGGTAAGTGGCAGAGCCAGAATTCTAATGTGAGTCTTCCAGTTAAAAATCTGCTACATCTCAGATTCCAAATGCCTGGTGGATATTTCCTCTTGGACCATATCTCTTCCTGTTTTCTGTTCTTACTCAAAAATTAATTTATCCACATAAATTCTCAGTCTTTGTAAATGGAACCAACATTCTCTGGTCATCAGTTTTGAAATTTTGTAATAATAATTGAATCCTTGTTGTTCATTCCCTCGTGTACAGTCTCCTTCAAAATGCCTCTCATATTCATCCTCTACTGTCCATTCCTACCACCGAGTTCTAGTTCAGGCCATCCCCCATCACCACCTGCCTGGGTTACTGCCATAAGCTACAGGATGGCTCATTACCTCTCAACTTTCTTTGTTAACTTGTTCTGTTACCGTTGCCAGAATAATCTTCCCGATACTTTAGATGGTGTTATTCCTCTTCAGTGGCTTCTGTTTTCCTTTCTCATTCTGTTTAAATCACTCTGCCTAACATTCAAGGTCTTCTATAATCTGGCCTAATCTTCCCTACTCAGTATTTCTCTCTCTTAGCCTTCATCCCTTTTGGATATATCTCCTCTTACCACAAATAAACACTTCATATTCTGGCCTTATTGCTCTAGTTCTTGTTTGTATAACCTAGACTGTCTTGCCTTCCATTACCAAAAACCTGCTTTGTTTTTCAAGTCCATTTCCATGCCTTCCACAGTAATGTTTGCTGCTGCTGCTGTTTTTGTTATTAACTAAGTTTATCTTTCAATTGAAAAAGTATACATGCCCGTGATAAAAATTAAACAGAGTTCACAGGTGTATAGTGAGCAAAATATGTGTCTTCCATCTCTTCCCTCAGATCTCCTCTGTAGAGGTTAATCACTGTTATTAGTTTCTTAGGTATCCTTCCTGAATTTTTTTATCCACATGTGAGCATGTGTATGTCCCGACTTTTTTCTGTACAAATGAAAATATACTCTATGCATGTTAAGAATTTTTTTATCACTTAAGAACGCATCTTGGGGAACATCTCATATTAACACATAGATCTGCAGCATTCTTTTACCAGCTCTGTGGTCCTCTCCTTATTCTTAGTACCCCACTGATGGATGTTAGAGTTGTTTCCAGAATTTTTACTGTTGCTATTTACATTTCTACATTGATTGGTTTGTTTAAAAAAGTTGGTTTTGTAAACATAAATTTCTAAAAGAGGAATTTGGGAGTTCAGTTTTTTGTATTTAACGCCAGTTACCCATCAATGAGATTTACACCCTTTTACCTTTCTATCAAGTGTGTGAAAGTGCCTATTTCCCCCATGCTATTTTCAGTGTTATGTATTATTAACCTTTAATCTTGGCCAATCAGATTGGTGAAAAGCAACTCTTATTTTAATTTAAATTTTTCAAATTATGAGTAAGGTTTAACATCTTATGTTTTAAAAACATATAAATTCTGTGAACTGCTGTTTTTTCTTTTGGATTGTTTACCTATTTATTAGTAAGAACTTTTTACATATTAAGATTATTGGGCCTTTGTTGATCTCACATGATATAAATTTGTTTTCCAATTTTGTCAATTACCTTTTTACTTTTTCTTTTCTAATATTAACTCTTAGTACTTTTTACAGTTTTGTTTTTTATTTGCCATAAAAAGGGAAATTAAGAATCTAGTTTTATTTCATCCAGATGACTGGCCAGTTGCCCTTGAACTGCTTATTGAACAGTCTCTCTGATTTGAAATGCCATTATTATATATTAAATTCTGTGTGTATTTGAATCTATTTCTGGGATGTGCACTCTTTTGATTTCTATCCACAAATAGGAAAAACTTATTTCTATAGATTTATTATACATTTTAATATTTGGTAAGGTTTGTCTTGTCTGTCATTGTACTGTGTCAGAATTTTCTGCATATTTTCTCATTTTTATTTTTCCATATGATCTTTAGAAACAGATTATCTCAGTTCTCCCCACCCCCAAGATTTTGTTGATATTTTTATTGGAGTCATATTAAATTTGTTGTTTAACCCTTTCTGAAATTTTATTTTTTTGAAGAATGTTTTCTTTCTTTTTCTTTTTTTCTTTCTTTCTTTCTTTCTTTCTTTCTTTCTTTCTTTCTTTCTTTCTTTTTCTTTCTTTCTTTCTTTTTCTTTCTTACTTTTTTTTTTTTTAATTTTTTATTTTTTGGCAAAGCCATGTGGCATGCTGCTTCTTAGGTCCCTGACCAGGGATCAGACCCATGCCCCCTGCAGTGGAAGCATGGAGTCTTAACCACCATACTACCAGGGAAGTCCCTGAAATTTTGTTTTTAATTGTAACCCTTAGTCTTTCAGTTTTGCTCGTTTTCTGAAACTTTGTGAGAGAATAGGAGTTAGCTTAATTTAACAGGACAGTTATTTGGCCGTTTATATTACATGCAGTAATGCTGTAGAGTTCCAAAAGTAATTATACACGATGAGCCGAGACTCACTGTACTAGGAGCACATGTTCAAGGTTAACTGCAGTGAAAGAAGAGCTGGGATCTTGATTTTGGTAGTACTTCAGATCACCTTAGTCAAGAGTAGAGTAAATGATCTGAAATGGAGGAGTACAGATAGATAGCTCTCACTCACTTATTAGCTAGATAGAATGCTACACTCGTATTATTTAAAATATATACACACACACACACATATATACATATGAACTAAAATTCATATCTTTCAGGTAAGCAAAATATATTGGAAGTTCTGCTTGTGAGGACTAAACAGTATATAATTCATAGTGATGATAATAAAAAGTCATTCATGATGACTTTTTTTTTTAACAGATTTTATTTTTTAGAACAGGTATAGATTTACAGAAAAATGGAGAAGTTAGTACAGAGGATTCCCACATACCCACATCCAGTTTCCCCAGTTACTGATATTTTACATGAGTATAGTATGTTTGTTATACTCAGTGAGCCAACATCGGTACATTATTATTATTAACCAAAGCTCATACTCTGTTCTGATTTCTTTAGTTTTTACCCACTGTCTTTTGTTTTTGTTCCAGATCCCATGTAGGATACATTATATTTAGCTAATGTGTCTCCTTAGGTTCCTGTTGGCTCTGGGAGTTTGACTTAAGTTTTTTATCAAAATTATATCAGATATAATTTTTCTAAAAGCTAGAAAATTTAGAATGAGTAGACAATTTTAAGGTATATTGATGTTTTAGCTTCTATGTTTCTTTCTCTTCTGCATTTCAGGCACTCTGTGAATGTGCCCTCCAGACTCCTTATGACAGCTTGAAACTTGGGATGTTGTCTGTCCTTTCCACGCTGTCGGGGACCATTGCCGTCAAACATTACTTCAGCATAGCTTCAGGTAAAGAGAAGAAAGGAGATAATATATGGATAATATGCTGATCCTTTATATATGTTGATATTTCAGGTTGTTTCTTCTATAGAGCTTTAGATCAAGAAAGGTTTCACTTTCATAGTTACATGTTAGTAACTTCTTTGAAAATGATTTCTTAACTAATTCCTATGATAATAAAATCTTGCGTCCTTGATCTTAACTCAAGGCTATAGTTTTTCTGGATTTGCCCTTTTTTGCATTATATGTGGATGAAACAGTATTTTTGAGGGTGCTTAAAATAGCTGGTTTGCTTCTGTATGTCTCTGACTTAAATTGACCTTCGGATTTAAGTGTATTTCAAAGGCCAAGTGGTGGTGAATTTTAAAAGCAAATGTCATATGCTTCCTTTCAGGCATATGTTATCCTTCTGGAAAATGATTAAAACTTTACCCCAGTTCAATAATGCTTTCCTAGTTGCCTGTTCAAGGTGATTTAACTCCAAAATGCCTTTATTTATGCCCTGTGAGGAGCTTGCTTACGTAACAGACCTAAGGCTAAAGTTTTTTGTTGTTTTACAGACTCTTTGGAGTGATATGCAAGAAACAGATAACATTAGGTGGATGAGGAAGACTTCTCTCACTAACTTTTTACCTTTTCTACTATTGGTTGAACCTTTTTGAACCCTGTGAATTTATCTTAGTAAATTATTTCAAAGTAAAAAAAATTGAAAATAATAATTTTATCCCTAAGAAATTGACATAGAAAAATGCTTACAAATATTATATTTTAAAGGCAGAAATTGGAAGTAACTGCTTATCCTGATTATGTATGAATTTTTAAATTGTGTTGGTGTGCATAGGGGGAGAAAGGTTTTTGAAAATATTCCAGGAAGTTAATAATAAGATCATGCTGGTTTATGGGTCTGGGGATGATTTTTTTTTTCCTTTGGGTTTTTCTGTTTTTTTTTTCTCCCCAAATTTTCTTTAATATCTTGATGAGAAAAAGGAAAAAAGCAAATTTCAGGACATATTTGTAAATTTGTAGATGAGTCTGCATTGTCCATATCACATGGGCAAGAAAAAGAATGGAGGAAATTACAATTTCCATGGTTTTGTAAAAAGAACTCATATTTTCATCTTTCAGATGTTTTGCCTATTTAAAAAGCACTGGGGTGTGCTAAGCTAGTACTTTCATGTCAGACTGGAAGTCAGTAAGGTGACCATATGTCCCACACTGCCTGGGATAGTCTTGGTTTTTACCTGTTGTTATTAATAATAGTGTCCCCTTCAAACCTCAAAAAATATGATCGCCCTTGGTGTAAAAGATTGCAGTTGATAGAAATCACGGAAAAATAAGCAGGGGAAAGGAAGACAGGAGTGAGAAGTTGAATAAGCTTGAATCTCCTAATTCTTCTTGAAGCTCACTCACTTATAACTGAGAGCTTCTGTACTGTAAATAAAAACATTCACAACATAAACCTTATGTTACAGAATTTCAAGTGTGACTTAAAAGTTACTGTAGACTATGGAACTTGACGTATAAAACAGAAGGCTAGTACATAATAGGTTTTATGACCTTGATGGCAAGATGCTTAAAATCTTTAGGCTTCAATTTCTTCTGTAAAAATAGGGTGTTGAATCAGATAATCCCAAATCCTTTCTAGCTCTAAAATAATAAATTCTTACATAAACCTTTTGAAGTATAGCCGTGTGCCAGCAATTGAGGTGGGAACAAGCAAACTTAAAATTTTTGTTTCTCTCTTCTCTTGAATGTAAGGTTTTATCTGACAAGAAGCCTTGTAATAACTCCATTTTAATGAGAGACTATTTGAATGACCAAGATAGAATCTGTAGTTGTTTTGGCTTTTTCTGTGTTCCTTAGTCAATTTTTATTAATATTTTTATGGGGAAAGTATACTGAGTTTAGATCTTAATCATTACAAAACTATTATATACTTGTTCTAGGTAACTTGACAGGGGACAAAGAAATGGTGATGTATATTGATCTTGGGGTAGAGGTAGAAAATTTTGTTGAAATTTATTGTTAGAGATTTTCTCTTGAAAATGATAAAAATGAACCTATAAAATGAACTGCTTTTGAACTATATAAATGAATTAAATCTGTACTACTCTTCTTGTTTAGGAAATGTGGGTTCTTCCCCTAGATCCTCTGATTTAGTCAAATTAGCCCAAGAGTGCTGTTACCATAATAACAGGGGCATTGCAGCTCATGGAGTGAGAGTTCTAACTAATATAACAGTCTCTTGTCAAGAAAAAGGTAAGTTCGATCAAGACTGATGTTATGTGTAAACTTTTAAATTGGAGTTTGACCAGAATCCTGTGTGTATTTGTTTTTTTAAGCCCATATTATTTTTAGCCTGTGTGCTTTTATCTATTGGTTGCCTCCTCCTGGATGTTCTTAGGGCAGATTTTCTCAAGACTACTTAATGCTTTGGGGGAAAAAAATGAGGACTTTAGGATTGGGATTGCGGAATGGAAAGGTTCATGGAGCTTGCCCATTTCCTCCCGTTGCTTACCTTTGCTTATGACTATCCGATGGTTTCAGTTTGTTCACCTGTAAAAAACAAAAAGCCTAGAAAATTTAGGGGGAAAAAAACATTAGTTATCGAGGGCCTTAAATAACAGTTTCACCAAGGGGCAAATGAACTAACAGAGCAATGCAAATTAAGTTTTCATGGAATTTATCTCTAGGTATCTATAGCATTAAATGATTTGCATCATTTCAAAAAGGACGTGCATAGAAAATAATGCATATATTTTATTGTATTCCTAACATCTCTTGACCTAAAGAGCTGGTGTTCAAAAACAGGAAGTATATTTTGGATGTTTCATCTGCTTCAGTGCTTGTTTTGACCTTTGTTAAGGGTTGAGCAGTCCCTCTTATCCCCACTAGGCTTCAGCACTGCTTGTTACTATGCCTTTGTTTTCCTTGCAACCTGACCTTCACTAGACATTGTTTGCCAAGCCCCTGCACTAACTCAGGAGACATTTCTTTAAGTTGTATGTTGATTCTGATTTGAATAACTAATCTTGTTTTATTTTTGGCATAATAATGTTTTCTACCATGTAACACAGAAAATTGCTGTATGTTCTCAGAGCTAACATATTAATCAAAATGTAGTTAAGTAATTTATTCAGAACTTTCTAGAAACTTTAGAGAAATTTTAGCCCAAAGGTAGTGAAAAGATGGTGAAATACTATTACATGAGACATCTAAAGGGTTCATTTCTTTATGATCTGACTTAAAACGTTAGTAAGATTAAGCAGGGTCTTATTTCCTAAAAGTGGTTCCACTTTCGTGAGAAAGTTGCATCCTAGGTGAAAATGGAGCTGCATGATTTATGTCTAGATTGGAAGATTGACACATACTACATGGTTTGCTGTTCCTAGTATTTTCCTTAGCTAAGCTGGTGACACTGTTTCAGTTAGGCTTTTATTTATAGCTTTGTGGCTTAAATCTTGATTTAATATGTGTGTGTGTGTATTTAAAAAAAATATTAGTTTCAGGTGTACAACATAATGATTTGATATTTCTGTATATTGTGAAATGATCATCACAATAAGTCTAGTTAACATTCATCACCATACATTGTCATAAAGTTTTTTTTCCTGTGATGAGAACTTTTAGGATCTACTCTCCTGACAACTTTCAAATATACAGTCCAGTGTTATTAACTATAGTCACCATGCTTTACATTACATTCCTGTAACTTACTCATTTTATAATTGGAAGTTTGCACCTTTCCACCCCTTTCACCCATTTTGCCCACCCCCAACTTCCTACCCCTGACCTCTGCAACCACCACTCTGTTATATCTGTGAGTGTGGTTTGTGTTTGTTTGTTCTAGATTCCACATATAAGTGAGATTACATGTATTTGTTTTTCTGTGTTGGACTTATTTCACTTAGCATAATGCCCTCAAGGTCCATCCATTGTCACAAATGACGGGATTTCCTTCTTTTATAAAACATGGCTAAATAATATCCCGTTGTGTGTGTGTATGTGTATATATATATATTGTATGTAAATATACACACGTACATACCACATTTTCTTTAGTCATAGATCAGTGGACATTTAGGTTGTTTCTGTATCTTGGCTAGTATAAATAATGCTGCAGTGAATATGGGAGTGCATGTATCTTTTCGAGTTAATGTTTTTGTTTTCTTCGGATAGGTACCCAAAAGTGGAATTGCTGGATCACATAGTGGTTCTGTTTTTAATTTTTTGAGGAACCCGCATACTGTTTTCCATAGTGGCTGTGCCAATTTACATTCCCACCAACAGTGCACAGGGGTTTCCTTTTCTTTACGTCCCTGCCAACACTTGTTATTTCCTATCTTTTTTATAATAACCATTCAAAAAGGTGTAAGGTGATATCTCATTGTGATTTCAATTTGCATTTTCCTGATAATTAGTGATGTTGAGCATCTTTTCCTGTACCTGTTGCCTGTCTGTATGTTGTCTTTGGAAAGAAGTCTATTCAGATTCTTTGCCCATTTTCTAATCAGATTGGGATTTTTGCTGTTGAGTTCTATGAGTTCTTAATATATTTTAGATATTAACCTCTTATCAGATATATGATTTGCAAATATTTTCTCCCATTTAGAAGGTTGCCTTTTCATTTTGTTGATGGTTTTCCTTGCTGCGCAGAAGCTTTTTGGTTTGATATATATATTTTTATAACCTTCAATAAAGTAGTGGAAATATGTCAGTCTGAAGATAGCCTTTGCATTTCAGAAGTAATGCCACATGTACTTTTTCAGGGAGGTTACCTTTATGCATTGAAGTATTTCCTGTATTTTAGACTCCTTAATGTTTTTTACTTCTGAGTGTGTGTGTGTGTTTGTGTGTGTATTTAATCTTCTCTGCTTGACCACTAAAAAAATTAGTGTTTTTCTTCTAGACCTTTTGGCACTGGAACAAGATGCTGTCTTTGGCCTGGAATCCCTTCTAGTACTTTGTAGTCAAGATGATAGTCCAGGTGCTCAAGCTACTTTAAAGGTGAAAACATCAGTTATTTTAATATAATGCCTGTTTTCATTGCCTAAAGTGTGGATTGGCAATCTCTTTGTAAAGGTTCAGATAGTAAATATTTTAAGTTTTGCAGACAATGCATTCTTTTTCACAACTACTCAGTTCTACTAATGGAGGGAAAAAAAGTAGCCATGGACAATGTGGGTTTTTTGTTTTCTGGGGTTTTTTTGTGTGTTTTTTTTTTAAAGAAAGGGGGAGAAGGGTGATGGTGTGTCTGTGTTCCAGTAACATTTTATTTAGAAAAACAGGCAGGATTTGGCCCAAGTGCAAGAGTTTGTCAACTCCTGGCTTAAACAAATATTTGCCCTTGATCTTCACTGTCAAAACTAGCATTTTGACTGTTGTTATTCCAAAATATAGACAAAGTAAAAATTTGAGCTTTGCCTATTTTGCCATCAGTTGAAAGAGTTTATTAAGTTGTAATAGATACAATATGATGGTCCTAGATAATGTAAAGGTAAGTTAAATAGAGCTCCTGTGCTTTTGGAAGTTTATAATCTGAGGTAACATTGATAAGATCGTAAAGAACTGATGAAATTACTGTAGCCAAATTCATAAATGTGTAAGTGTATATTCTAGAGTATAGAAGTCCTAGTTTTAAGCCAAATGAAGAATTATAAAATTTTCACTTTCACTTAATTATAGAATCATCTTAGAGATAGTTAAAATTTTTTAAATGTGAAATGAGACTTTATTGGAGTAAAACATGAAATGCAATTTTTGATGGTTCAAAATAATTAAGTAGGATTAATAGAAGTAAAAGGCTGTTAAGTAGACATTGGAGAATTTAAGAACTATAGCTTGCCTAAGGAATGGTTTGAGGGAAGTCACGACTTACTTTAGCATGTTAAGAAAAGGTGTGCTGTGATCATAATGATGTACAATAAAGATACTAGTACCATTAAATAAAAGCTGATAATCAAGCAATGGTGAAGGAAGTAGGCAACTTGTTAATGGCAAGTCCCCAGAATCCCTTTGGAACCACAATACATTTATTTAAAAATTTTAAAAAGAAAGAAAGAAAGCAAACCAGAACCTTTCCCACCAATCATAGGTGTCAGTAAAACACTGGAATCAGCACAGTAGGACATACATAGATGGTCAAGAAAAGTCCCTTTGTTAGAGGAGCTCTCCATTAGAGAATACTGGTATTTGTATAAGGGACTAATACAAAATAGAATGCAGTGAGTTCTCTGATAGTATTAACAAAAGTGCAATTCTAATGAGAGGACAGAGTGGGGAGTGATTAATTTCAACTAAGGATATTAGGGAAGACTTAAACAAGTAGATGTCGTATGAATTAAGCCTTGGAAGATGGGATAGATTTTCAGTATTGAGGAAGGAACATTTGAACCCAAGGGCCCACTATTATAAAAGACAGGAAAGCAGAAATGCACCTGTTATGTTGGAAGAATGATAAGTAGCCCACTGTGGCTGGTTGATGTAATGGGGGATTAGAAAAGTAGTTTGCAGCTCGATCATGGGGGATATCAAATATAATGAGGAACTTTGGCTTGATTCTATAGGTAATGAGATATTCAAATTTTGAAATAGTGGCCAGGCTCTAATTTTCGTTGTAGTTATTATTGTTATTTAAATATGTCTGTTATGTACCAAACTTTGTTGAAGGCTTGGACATACATTTCTTTCATTGTCTACAATAACCCTAACTAGTGAAATTTGTATTCCTCTTACAGTCATGAGGAAATTAAGTCTCAGAGAGAGAGAATAACTTGTTCACAGAAGCCTAGCCAGTCAGGGACAAGCTGACCTTAAACTGGGGGTCTGTCAGACCCTAAAGATGTGGTTATGCTTCCTAACACACACTGAGAGCTACATAATTGTAGCATGAAGGATGGGTTAATGGGCCCATCTTCTCAAGAGATTGGAATTTGGGAGACATTTATGTTGCGGTAGAGAGAATGGAAAGGAGCTAAAGAGATGAATATTAGAGACTTGACAAAAGTGAAAATGACTAGGTTTAGCAACCTGTTGGCTATGTTAGTTAGAGGACTTCTGGGTTCCTAGTTTTGATGGCTCACATATTAGTGATGTCATTAACTGGCCTGAATAGAAACTCTGAGACCAGTGGATATTTAGATTTCTTTTGAGAAATAAAAGAAAATTAGAAGCCTCCTCCCCACTTCAGTGTGCTCAAGAGTCACCTAGGGCACCTTTTTTAAACTGCAAACTCTCAGTAACCCAAACAGCCCCCCCAAAAAAGAAAAAAGAAAGTTAATCCACTAAGTTTGGGATAGATAGGGCCCAAGAATCTATATTTTTATTAGCATCCTAGGAGATGCTGGCATAGGTAAGTTTACAAACCACACTTTAGAAGCAGTTCTTGAAAAGTAATGCAAGTGCAATAATGGTGACATTCAGTTTGGCATTTATGTGGCCCTTTCAGCATTATTCCTTATGATGTTCATCTCAAGTCTTAGATTGAATAGTTTTAGGTTAAAATGAGTGGTTAAGTACAATACTGTCTTATTATTTTAGTTTTAAAACATGGCACACTTTGCAGATCTTAATATGGGATTCAGTATTTCACGTGTTTCTAATGAAGAGAAATGTCATGCCTACAAAAAAACCTTCGCTTTGATTTTTCCTAGTAACTTGTAAAGAGTTATTTTCTTTAAAGCTTCACTTCATACCTTCAAAATGTAACTAGTCCATTTTCTATTCAATATGTAGATTGCTCTGAATTGCATGGTGAAGTTGGCCAAGGGCCGGCCCCATCTCAGCCAGTCAGTGGTTGAGACCTTGTTGACTCAGCTGCACAGCGCTCAGGACGCTGCCCGGATCCTGATGTGCCACTGCCTGGCCGCCATTGCCATGCAGCTGCCCGTGTTGGGTGATGGGATGCTCGGTGACCTCATGGAGCTCTACAAGGTGATCGGACGATCAGCCACAGACAAGCAGCAAGAACTTCTGGTAAGGAGCCGCTTTTTGAACCTGCTGTGGATGAATAGGATCTGGTCTGGTGGGAATTACTTTCAGAATTCCACAGGTTAAAGTAATTAGCTAAGAACAAGAGCATGCTGAAGTCAAAATAGGGTTGGGACCTGGAGCTTTTTACTATTTCCACTTTTGGTGTAGAAAGCCCTGTTTAGTTTACATGTAAAACTGCTTTCTTCCTAAGCCCTGTCAAATCAGCTTAGTGTAGCCAAAGCCTTCAATCTGGTATTTTTGTTGTATTACAAGGGACAAAATGAAAGTGAATTTTTTTTTCTTTTTTATGCAAAGCAAATAAATAATGAACCAAACCCTGTTTTGTATTTCTGAAGACCTAGCGGTATCAGTGACCATAACCCAATTCCTCTTTGCCAATCCAGGACCTCTTTAGGTGTTCAGGATCCAGTTTAGGTTTCAGTACAGTCCTGGGGTTGGGAAAGGTGCATGCTTAGAAAAAACCAGAAGGCATGGAATCTGTATAATAATGTTTAGTTGAAAGTTCTCCAGGGCTGAGAGTAGACTACATTCTAAATAGGTATAAGTTAGATGTAGGCTTTAAAGTAGCCACTCCATATTGTTTGTGGTCATCTGACTTTATGGCTTGGGGAAAAGTTTAATGAAAGTACGTACTCAAGCCCATTTTATCTTTAATCCTGCAGGGGGCATTGTGTAAAAGATCGCCCCCATCTCATCATTTGCTATCTGGAAAGGTTATCCTGATGACCAAGTGGCAGTGGTCGTGGGAATCAGGCAGTTATCACAATATGTATAGATCCTTGTATGTCTGTGACCTTGGAGTACTGAGAAGCAGTTAGCCAATTTATTTTTCACTGAAGCAGCATTTTCAACTAATGTTCTCTATCCCTTTTTTGTTAGTACTGCTTTAAAGCAACTTTAAATTTTGAAACATAACATTCAGAAACATATAAGGAATATGTTGAAAGCATTTGCATCCATCAGCTAATTTAAGAAAAAAGTGTTACTAGTGCAGTTGAGATGGACCCCCTGTGTATCTCTCTGTTAGTATCATCTTCCTTCCTATCAGGATAGGTAACCACTATCCGAATTTGGTGTTTGTCATTCCCATGCATGTTGTTATATATTTACTACCTTAGTATGTATCCTAAGTGATATGCAGTATTTTTTGCATATTTTTAACTTTATATGTTCTCATACTACATGTAATTTTTTGCATTTTGCCTGTTTTTGCCTGTTTTGTGTGAATCATCTATATTGGTGTGTATTTCTAGTTTATCCATTTCACTGCTCTATAGTATTTCATTGTGTGATTACATAATAGTTTATCCATATTTATGGGCATTGTTTCTAATAATTTGCTGTTATACACAATGAACAGTGGAATAAAGTGGAAATTTTATAAATGTCAAAGGAAGACAAATTTTGTTCTTTTTTGATAAGCTGTGATTAGTTTTTCACCCTTTTGGATAAAGTTATCTATAACATTGCATAGAGTTAATGATTTTCTTGACTTTCTTACTTGCTGCTCAATGTTAGGTGAGCTTGGCCACTGTGATTTTTGTAGCCAGTCAGAAAGCACTGTCTGCTGAAGTGAAGGCAGGAATTAAGCAGCAGCTTGAGAGTGTCTCCAATGGCTGGACTGTATACCGAATTGCCAGACAGGCGTCCCGAATGGTATGTATTATCCTTCTGTGCAGATTACCAGCCTTAGGTTGTGTGATTGTTGGTCAAAACTAAAGATGAAAGGAGTACTTTTTAGTCATGGGAGTAAACGATGATGAAGGAAAGGACCTATTTTTTTAACATATACACATAAAAATGATATATATGTTGTTATGGGGAAGTTCCACAGGAATTCCAAAAATATGAGCTCTCTCTGGCTGTAGATTGTTAGCAGCACTTTCATTTTGCCCTGTGTTCTCCTAAGCACGGCTCCCACTCACCCACGTTTCTATCCTCCCCTTTCAGTACACCACATCTTTCTTCCCCCTCTCTCTCCAACCTTATCATTCATATGTGGAAACAGGGGAAAGTTTTAGTATGCTGATCCCTCCCAAGCATACAGAAAGCCTAATGATTTTTATTAATTTTGTCTTAGAGGAGATATAGAACTTGGATAGTATAGAAATTCTTTGGGGATAAATCCGGAGAACGAAGTTTGAGAAACATTATTCTACGTGATTGAGCACATATTCTCTTTTTACAGTGTTTCTCAAATGGGAGAAGCACTATTGACAGGACATTTCTTTATTATACCCAGCTGTCCCAAGCATCCAAGCGCTGCAGGACAGTGAGCATCCCTTGCCCCGAGGCATTAAAAGGCATTCACGTCCCCTCACAACTACCCCTCCGCAGTCATTTCCAGAGGGCGCAGTGCTCCTCTTGGTGGTCACTTGATGGAAGTTAACTGGAGTTCTCCCCACCCCATGAAATAGCTCATACAAAATGACATACAATAAGTATTTATACTTTCTGTATTTTGAACTAAAATTCTAAACCTGGGTTATAGTTAATTCCATTCATTTTCTCTTTGGAACTGTCTTGGTAAAGAACTTCAGGCATTATGTTACATAAAAGCAACTCAGCATGTTTTTCTCTGAAGAAATACTTAGACTGAGCCTCACAGAGTTATATAATGTGAGGAGTGATTGTTAAAACTTATCCAAGGTTTGGGTTTCTCTTTTAGCTCTACATCAACTAATTCAAATGTAAGAACCTCATTACCCTCCCCCCCCCTTTTTTTTTAGGGTAATCATGACATGGCCAAAGAGCTTTATCAGAGTTTGCTGACTCAGGTTGCCTCAGAACATTTCTACTTCTGGCTGAATAGTTTGAAGGAGTTCTCACATGCAGAACAGTGTCTCACTGGGTTGCAAGAGGAGAATTATAGTTCAGCACTTTCTTGCATTGCTGAGTCTTTAAAATTCTACCACAAAGGGATTGCTTCCTTAACAGTAAGTCCTCTTAATTCTCCTTTGGTGATGATGATTGTGTGAATGGTCTCCCTTTTCTTCTTGGGCTATCCTCTTTTAACCTTGAAAAATCTGCTGATATATATGTATTTGGCAGTATTAAAGTAATAAATAGGACATGAAAGTAGATCATTAACCTCTCCTCTACTTTTTAACATTCATAGATTGATGAACACTTATCGTTTTGTTTTTATTGAGTATCAGGTACACATGTGAAGAGGATTGCTGAATCCATGCAGGAGGGATAAGTGGGGGTAGGATCCTCCCTTTCCAGACTCCTGTTAGTAAGACCCCACCCTGGGTCACTGCTGCCATCAAACATAAACCCTCTACCCCATCTCATATCTGGCAGCTACTCACTAAGAAACTAGAATTTCTTGCTTTGTAAATAAAGAAGAAATTATCAGAGATGCTAGTGTCTCAACTTTTGTCCCACTGTGATATCCTCCTATTCCAAATTAACAGCCAGCAACTACTATTTCCCTTTTTTTTTTTTTGCCAAGAAAGAAAGGGGGTTGAAGAGAGAGCAGATCCTTAACATTTCCTTGAAACTAGTTATATTCTTAAGTAAGAACCTGTTCCCTAAAATGTACATTTTATATATTAATGCAAGGACTTTTTCCCCTTAAGAGTAAAGAGTTTACGTAATCACCATAAAACATATTTAAAGTATTGTCACATGACTTTAAAAATCACATACATTCAGATGGGGCCATAAAACTTTTGGTACCTGTTTTATATTTATCACATAATCTAAAATATTTTTAATGGTGGGCCATCCAAAAAGAAATGTTTCGAAGTAGAACAGAGAATAAACAGATGTCACAAAAGAGGCAGACTATTCAGATTACTGTGAGTACATATCTTTTGAAGAATGATTTATTGATTAACTGCTGTTTTAAAGCAGGAATACAGGAATGGCTCCCCTCCATTTTAAGGGGTAGTAGTGACTACTATGATTCTGTTCTCTCGATTATCCTGGAAAAAGATTGTTGTTGCCTATATCAAGCTAATAAATACCTCAGAAAATGAAAAAGTACAGTTATTGGCTTCAGTCAGTAGAATTATTTCATTTTCTAGTCAATGTGGAACAGAAAATTGTTAATCATTTAGTACAGTATATGGTAAGAACTGTGAAACAGGCTCACAAAACAGTGAGGCAGATAGAATTAATATGAAAAATCCCATTGATATTTAATAGTCTTTTAATGATTTGTGTGGTATGTGTATTTAATGAAGCTTGGCAGTAATTAAGGACTGAATTCTGATGTAGGAAGAGAGTACCCAGTTGACAGACAGAAGGCCCTTGTCTTAGTCTTCTGCCATTAACACATTGTGACCTAAGGCAGGTTATTGGGCCTCAAATCATCTTTTGAAGTGGAGTTCCTTTATTCAACAGACTGTAAGCACTTGCTATGTGCCAAACACTGCTTTGAGAATAAAAAAAAATATGGCAATAATTCTCCACTTGAGAATCCTCAGAAGGGGAAGGCATTGTGAACCTGGAAATCATTTGGAACTTCTCACATTTCTGATTGTACTATACAATCAGGGTTTTGTTTTGTTTTAAGGTTTTTAGAAAATCTTTTCATTTGAGAAGTGTGGATTTGACAGTAGCTTTCTGTCTTTTTAACGAAGATGATTTGAGAATGAATTACCCTTCTACTCCCTGACACATGAATGATCTAACTTGAGGTTGTCAGCTATGAAGATTATGCTTTTTACCTTCTTCAGCCAAACTAAACAGAGGTTAAAGATTCTGTGCTTGTGGGGGTGCTGTGGCAGTGTTGGGTACCTAATTTCCCAGTATAGTAATTAATGATAATTATCTTGCTTCTTAGGAATAAAAATTATAAAAAGTGTTTGTATTAGCTTTCCATGCTGTGTAACAAATTATGACAAATTTAGTGGCTTAAAACAACACCCATATATTATTTTCTGGTTTCCATGAGTCAGAAGTCCAGGCATGACTTAACTGGGTCCTCTGCTTGTGTTGTCACAAAGTGGCAATCAAGGTGTCAACCAGGGCCCATCTTGTCTGAGGCCTGGGTGCAGGGTCCTAGACTTATGTAGTTGGCAGGATGCATTTCCTCACAGCTGTAAGATTTGTGGAAGCTTCAGGGCCTGCAAAAGAATCTCTTACCTTCAAGACCCTCTTTTAATGGACTCACCTGGAGAGATCTGCCCAGAATAATCTCCCTTTTGATGAATATAAAGTCAGTTCATTAGGGACCTAAAGTACCTCCTCAAAGTCTATTACCTTTGCCATATTCCATCAGTTAGAAGCAGGTTACAGATTCCACCCACACTTGAAGGGAGGTTACACAAGGTGTGGAGACTGGGGCAGGAGGGCAGGGGCATGAAGCAGAGGAACCATTTTGGCAATCTGCCTAAAATGGTGAGTTTTAAATTTATTTTTATTTTATTAAATACAGAATCAATATGATTCAGTATTTTATATATTCAGTATATATATTATGTAGGGTATATAAAAATATCAAATATTCAAGTATACAATGGGACATTACCATTTCCTTTCAGCTTCATATGTGCCCCTCCATGTTTGTATACCATTTCCTACTTCACAGAGGTAACCACCATCCTGAATCTTGTGTGTACCATTCCCTTGCCTTTCTTTACAATTTTAACATGCTTTTCTTTCACTCTTAAACAAGGTGGTGTTTTATGTTGCTTGTTTTTGAATTTTATATAAAAAAGGAATCATATTTTTCTTTGACTTGCTTTGGTTGTCTAAATTATATTCCTAAGATTCATCCATCTTGTTGCATAAAACCTTAGGTCAATTTCACTGTTGTACACCCTTGTGTTATATGATTATACGTCAGTTTATTTTCCCATTCTAATGTTGATGGAAATTTTAATTTTTCCAGTTTTTGCTATTAAAATATTACTGCTATGAACATTCTTGGACATATTTTGATGCACCTATGTAAAGATTTCTCTTGGACACTGATTCTCAACTAGAGATGATTTTAGCTCCATTTGGCAGTGTCTGGAGACATTTATGGTTATCACAACTTGCCAAGGTATTACTGGCATTTAGTGGGTAAAGGCCAAAGATGCTGCGGAACATCCAACAATGCACAGGACAACTCCCCTCAACAAAGAGTTAATTGGTCCAAATTGTCACTAGTATACTGAGATTGAAAATCCATCCCTAGGGTAGTAGACCTCAGTCAGAACTGTGTATCTGCTCCCTGCTCCAGTTTAGAAATATGTGAGGATATTTCTGTTTGTCCCCGTGATAGAGGAGTTGGAGGGACTGCTGCTGGCCTAATGGTCAGTGGCTGGAGATGCTTAATCTCCAGAAATGCTGAGGATACTCCTGCCCCTATTAAGAGGTACTGATCTAAAATACTACGTTGGAGTGGAATTGCATAAATTTTGTACATCTTCAGTTGACTAGCTTAGCTAATATCAGGAGTTTTTCCATAGTGGTTTCACATATTTACAGTCCTTCCAAGTAGTGTGTAAGAGTTCCTGTTACTCTACATCTTCCCCCTCACTTGGTATGTTTTGGGAGTTATGATTGGAGTTTCCCAAATTACTAACACAATTAAACTTTATATATCTATATATTTGAGGTATGATTAATATATAACATTGTATTAGTTTCAGATGTGTAACACAACTTGATATATGTATATATTGTGAAATCAGTACAGTAAGTACAGTGACAGTTAAAATTTTTTTTTCTTGTGAAGATGACTTTTAAGATGTACTCTTAGCAACTTTCAAATATTCAATATAGTATTTTTAAAATTTATTTTTTCTTCCAGTGTTATTGAGATATAATAGACATACAGCACTGTATAAGTTTAAGGTGCACAACATAATGATTGACATACATACATCATGAAACAATTACCATAATGGGGTTAGTGAACATCCATCATCTCATATAAATACAATATTAAAGAAACAGAAAAAACAACTTTTTTTCTTGTAGTGAGAACTCTTAGGATTTACTGTCTTAACAACTTTCATATATATCATATAGCAGTGTTAGTTATCTTTATTGTGTTGTACATTATATCGTTAGAACTTACTTATAACTGGAATTTTGTACCTTTTTGACCACTTTCATTCAGTTCTCCCTCCCCCCACACCCAGTGTTCCACCTCTGATAGCAACAGATTTGATCTATGAATTTGTTTGTTTGTCCATTTGTTTATTTAAGTTTAATGACCTACAAAACTCAGTTCCTAATGCACAACATACTGATTCATCATTTGTGTATATTTTGAAATGATATTATAAGTGTAATTGTCATCTGTTACCATATAAAGATACTACCTAATTATTGGCTGTATTCCCCATATGGTACATTACATACCTGTGGCTTGTTTACTTTGTAACTAATAGTTTGTACCTCTTAATCTCCCTCACCAGTTTCCTCTCCCTACCCTCTTCCCCTCTGGCAACCACCTCTTCTCTCAATCTGTGACTGTTTCTGTTTAGTTATGTTTGTTCATTTGTTTTGTTTTTTAGATTTCACATATAAGTTAAATAATACAGTATTTGTTTTCCTCTGTCTGACTTATTTCACTTAGCCTAATACCCTCTAGGTCCATTTTAATATAACCAAAGTGTGGATAATTTTTGACTCACCCTTATGTGCTGCATCTTCTTTATCCATTTGTCTATTGATGGGGATTTGGGTGGCTTCTGTATCTTGGCTGTTGTAAATAATACTGGAGTAAACATAGAGATGCATATATCTTTTTGAGTTAGTATTTTTGTTTTCTTTGGATAAAAACCCAGAAGTGGAATTTTTGGATCATATGGTAGTTCTGTTTTTAATTTTTTGAGGAACCTTCTTACTGTTTTCCATAGTGGCTGCACCAATTTACATTCCCACCAGAAGTGCACAAGTTTCCCTTTTCTCCACATCCTCTCCAATACTTTTTACTTGTGGTCTTTTTGATGATAGCCATTCTGACAGGTTTGAGGTGATAACATCATTGTAGTTTTGATTTGCATTTCCCTGATGATTGAGCATCTTTTCATATGCCTTTTGACCATGTGTATGTCTTCTTTGGAAAAATGTCTATTTAGGTCCTATGCCCATTTTTTAATTGGGTTGTTTGCTTTTTTTAATGTTGAGTTGTATGAGTTCTCTGTATGTTTTGGATTTTAACCCCTCATTAGGTACATTGTTTGCAAATATCTTATCCCATTCAGTAGGTAGCCTTTTTGTTTTGTTGATAGTTTCTTTTGCTGTGCAAAAGCTTTTTAGTTTGATGAGTCCCATTTGTTTATTTTTGCTTTTGTTTCCCTTGCCTGAGGAGACATAACCAAAAAATTATTTGTAGGTAAGACAGAGGATACTTAGCTCAATAAGACAGAGTATTCTGTCAAAGAGTGTACTTCCTATGTTTTCTCCTAGAAATTTCATGGTTTCAGGTCTTACATTTGTGTCTTTAACCCATTTCAAGTTTATTTTTGTATATAGTGTGAAAAAGGGATACAATTTGATTCTTTTGCATGTAGCAATCCAGTTTGCCTAACACTGTTTACTGACGATGCTGTCTTTTCCTTGTTGTATGTTATTGCTCCCTTCGTTGTAGATTAACTGACCATATAAGTGTTGGTTTATTTCAGGGCTCTATATTCTGTTCCATTGATCTATGTGTCTGTTTTTTGTGCCCAAACCATACTGTTTTGATTACTATAGCTTTGTTAGTAGAGTTTTAAATCAGGGATTGTGATACCTCCACTTTTGTTCTTCTTCCTCAGGATTGTTTTGGCTGTTTGGAATCTTTTGTGTTTCCATATGAATTTTAGAATTATTTGTTCTAGTTCTGTGAAAACTGCCATTTGATATTTTGATAGGGATTGCATTGAATCTGTAGATTGCCTTGGGTAGTATGGGCATTTTAACAATATTGATTCTTCCAAGATACAAGCATCTTTGCATTTTTTGGTGTCATCTTCAGTTTCCTTTATTAATGTCTTACAGTTTTCTGAGTATAGATCTTTTCCCTCCGTAGTTAGACGTATTCCCAGGTATTTTAAATTCTTTTTGTGTGATTATAAATGGGATTGTTTTCCTAATTTCTTTTTCTGAGAGTTTGTTTTTTATTGTATAAAAACAGAACACATTTCTATATATTAATCTTGTATCCTGCAAATGTAATGAGTTCATTGATGAGTTCTAGTAGTTTTTTGGTAGTGTCTTTTGGATTTTCTGTGTATAATATTATGTCATCTGCAAACAGTGACGTTTTTACTTCTTCCTCTCCGATTTGGATTCCTTTTATTTCTTTTTCTTGCCTAATTGCTGTGGCTAGGACTTCTAATACTATATTGGATAAAAGTGGTGAGAGTGGGCATCCTTGTTTTGTTCCTGACCTTAGAGGAAATGCTTTCGGCATTCCATTATTGAGTAGAAAACAAGCTGTGGGCTTGTCATATATGGCCTTTATTATGTTTAAGTATATTCCCTCTATACCCACTTTGAGGAGAGTTTTTATCATAAATCGATGTTGAATTATATCAAAAGCCTTTTCTGGATCTATTGAGATGATCATATGGTTTTTATTCTTCAATTTGTTAAAATGGTATATAACATTGACTGATTTTTTTAAAATTTTATTTATTTATTATTTTAGGGGGGGTACACCAAGTTCAATCAACTGTTTTTATACACATATCCCTGTATTGCCTGCCTCCCTTGACTCCCCCCCCACCCTCCCTCAAGTCCCCCCCATCCTCCCCATCCCAGTCCTCTAAGGCATCTTCCATCCTCAAGTTGAACTCCCTTTGTTATACAACAACTTCCCACTGGCTATCTATTTTAAAGTTGGTAGTATATATATATGTCTGTGCTACTCTCTCGCTTCGTCTCATCTTCCCCTTAACCCCCCGCCCCCTACCGAACCTCTAGTTCTCGAATCCATTCTCTGCATCTGTGTCCTTATTCTAGTCACTGAGTTCATCAGTACCATTTTTAGATTCCATATATGTGAGTTAGCATACAATATTTGTCTTTCTCTTTCTGACTTACTTCACTCTGTATGACAGACTGTAGTTCTTTCCACCTCATTACATATAGCTCCATCTCATCCCTTTTTATAGCTGAGTAATATTCCATTGTATATATATGCCACATCTTCTTTATCCATTCATTTGTTGATGGGCATTTAGGTTGCTTCCATGTCCTGGCTATTGTAAATAGTGCTGCAATAAACATTATGGTACAAGTTTCTTTTGGGATTATGGTTTTCTCTGGGTATATGCCCAGAAGTGGGATTACTGGATCATATGGTAATTCTATTTGTAGTTTTTGAAGGAACCTCCAAACTGTTTTCCATAGTGGCTATACCAACTTACATTCCCACCAACAGTGCAGGAGAGCTCCCTTTTCTCCACACCCTCTCCAACATTTGTTGTTCCCAGATTTTGTGATGATGACCATTCTGATCGGTGTGAGGTGATACCTCATTGTGGCTTTGACTTGCATTTCTCTGATGATGAGTGATGTTGAGCATCTTTTCATGTGTGTGTTGGCCATCTGTATGTCTTCTTTGGAGAAATGTCTATTTAGGTCTTCTGCCCATTTGTGGATTGGGTTATTTGCTTTTTTGGTATGAAGCTGCATGAGCTGCTTGTATATTTTGGAGGTTAATCCTTTGTCCGTTGTTTCATAGGCAACTATTTTTTCCCATTCTGAGGGTTGCCTTTTAGTCTTCTTTATGGTTTCTTTCACTGTGCAAAAGCTTTTAAGTTTCATGAGGTCCCATTTGTTTATTCTTGATTTGATTTCCATGATTCTAGGAGGTGGGTCAAAAAGGATCTTGTTTTGATGGATATCATAGAGTGTTCTGCCTATGTTTTCCTCGAGGAGTTTTATAGTGTCTGGCCTTATGTGTAGGTCTTTAATCCATTTGGAGTTTATTTTTGTGTATGGTGTCAGGAAGTGTTCTAGTTTCATTCTTTTACATGTTGCTGTCCAATGTTCCCAGCACCACTTATTGAAGAGGCTGTCTTTTTTCCATTGTATATTCGTGCCTCCTTTGTCAAAGATAAGGTGCCCATATGTGTTTGGGCTTACTTCTGAGTTCTCTATTCTATTCCATTGATCTTCCTTTCTATTTTTGTGCCAGTACCATACTGTCTTGATCACTATGGCCTTGTAGTATAGTTTGAAGTCAGGAAGCCTGATTCCACCAACTCCATTTTTCCTTCTCAAGATTGCTTTGGCTATTCGGGGTCTTTTGCGTTTCCATACAAATCGTAAGATTTCTTGCTCTAGTTCTGTGAAAAATGCCATTGGTAATTTGATCGGGATTGCGTTGAATCTGTAAATTGCTTTGGGTAGTACAGACATTTTCACGATGTTGATTCTTCCAATCCAGGAACATGGTATGTCCCTCCATCTGTTTGTGTCGTCTTTGATTTCTTTCATCAATGTCTTAAAGTTTTCTGCATACAGATCTTTTGCCTCCTTAGGCAGGTTTATTCCTAGGTATTTTATTCTTTTTGTTGCAATGGTGAATAGGAGAGTTTCCTTAATTTCTCTTTCTGCTCTTCCATTGTTAGTGTATAGGAATGCAAGAGATTTCTGTGCATTAATTTTGTATCCTGCTACTTTACTAAATTCATCGATTAGTGCTAGCAGTTTTCTGGTAGAATCTTTGGGGTTTTCTATATATAATATCATGTCATCTGCAAAGAGTGACAATTTTCCTTCTTCTTTTCCAATTTGGATTCCTTTTATTTCTTTTTCTTCTCTGATTGCTGTGGCTAAAACTTCCAAAACTGTGTTGAATAATAGTGGTGAGAGTGGACACCCTTGTCTTGTTCCTGTTCTTAGAGGGAATTCTTTCAGTTTTTCCCCATTTAGAACGATGTTGGCTTTTGGTTTCTCATATATGGCTTTTATTATGTTGAGGTAATTTCCTTCTATGCCCATTTTCTGGAGAGCTTTTATCATTAATGGATGTTGAACTTTGTCAAAAGCTTTTTCTGCATCTATTGAGATGATCATATGGTTTTTATCCTTCAATTTGTTGATATGATGTATCACGTTGATTGATTTGCGTATATTGAAGAATCCTTGCATCCCAGGGATAAACCCCACTTGATCATGGTGTATGATTTTTTTACTGTGCTGTTGGATTCTGTTAGCTAGTATTTTGTTGAGGATTTTTGCATCTATATTCATCAGTGATATTGGTCTGTAATTTTCTTTTTTTGTGACATCTTTGCCTGGTTTTGGTATCAGGGTGATGGTGGCCTCATAGAATAAGTTTGGGAGTGTTCCGCCTTCTGCAATATTTTGGAAGAGTTTGAGAAGGATAGGTGTTAGTTATTCTCTAAATGTTTAATAGAATTCGCCTGTGAATCCATCTGGTCCTGGGCTTTTGTTTGTTGGGAGATTTTTAATCACTGCCTCAATTTCCGTACTTGTGGTTGTTCTGTTCATAGTTTCTATTTCTTCCTGGTTCATTCTTGGAAGATTGTATTTTTCTAAGAATTTATCCATTTCTTCCAGGTTATCCAATTGATTGGCATATAGTTGCTTGTAGTAGTCTCTCATGATGTTTTGTGTTTCTGAGGTGTCCGTTGTTACTTCTCCTTTTTCATTTCTAATTCTGTTGATTTGCATCTTCTCCCTTTTTTTCTTGATGAGTCTGGCTAATGGTTTATCAATTTTGTTAATCTTCTCAAAGAACCAGCTTTTAGTTTTATTAAATTTTGCTATTGCTTCCTTCCTCTCTTTTTCATTTATTTCTGCTCTGATCTTTATGATTTCCTTCCTTCTGCTCACTTTGGGGTTTCTTTGTTCTTCTTTTTCTAATTGTTTTAGGTGTAACGTTAGGTTGTTTATTCGATAATTTTCTTGTTTCTTAAGGTAGGACTGTATTGCTATAAACTTCCCTCTTAGAACTGCTTTTGCTGCGTCGCATAGGTTTTGGGTTGTTGTGTTTTCATTGTCATTTGTTTCTAGATATTTTTTGATTTCCTCTTTGATTTCTTTAGTGATTTCTTGGTTATTTAAGAGTGAATTGTTTAGCCTCCATGTGTTTGTCTTTTTTGCAGTTTGTTTCCTGTAATTGATATCTAGTCTCATGGCGTTGTGGTCTGAGAAGATGCTTGATATGATTTCAGTTTTCTTGAATTTGCCGAGGTTTGATTTTTGCCGAGGTTTGATTTGTGACCCAAGATGTGATGTCTCCTGGAAAATGTTCCGTGTGCACTTGAGAAGAAAGTATATTCTGTCGTTTTTGGATGGAATGTCCTATAAATATCAGTTAAGTCGAGATGGTCTCATGTGTCATTTAAAGCTTGTGCATCTTTATTTATTTTCTGTTTGGATGATCTGTCCATTGATGTAAGTGGGGTGTTCAAGTCTCCCACTATTATTGTGTTCCTGTCGATGTCCCCTTTTATAGCTGTTAGCATTTGCCTTATGTATTGAGGTGCTCCTATGTTGGGGGCATAGATATTTACCATTGTGATATGTTCTTCTTGAATGGATCCCTTGATCATTATGTAGTGTCCTTCCTTGTCTCTTTTAATAGTCTTTACTCTAAGGTCTAATTTGTCTGATATGAGTATTGCTACTCCAGCTTTCTTTTGACTTCCATTTGCATGGAATATCTTTTTCCATCCCTTTACTTTCAGTCTATATGTATCCCTTGGTCTGAAGTGGGTTTCTTGTAGGCAGCATATAGAAGGGTCTTGTTTTTGTATCCATTCAGCCAGTCTGTGTCTTTTGGTTGGAGCATTTAATCCATTTACATTTAAGGTGATCATTGAGATGTGTGTTCCAATTACCATTTTCTTAATTGTTTTGGGTTTGTATTTGTAGGTGTTTTCCTTTTCTTGTGTGTCCTACTTAGAGAAGTTCCTTTAGCACTTGTTGTAAGGCTGGTTTGGTGGTGCTGAATTCTCTTAACTTTTGCTTGTCTGGAAAGCTTTTGATTTCTCCCTCAAATCTGAATGAGATTCTTGCTGGGTAGAGTATTCTTGGCTGTAGGTTTCTCTCTTTCAGAACTTTCAGTATATCCTGCCATTCCCTTCTGGCCTGCAGAGTTTCTGTAGAAAGGTCAGCTGTTATCCTTATGGGTTTTCCCTTATATGTGATTTGTTGCTTTTCTCTTGCTGCTTTTAATATTTTTTCTTTGTGTTTAATTTTTGTTAGTTTGATTAATATGTGCCTTGGTGTATTTCTCTTTGGGTTTATTCTGTATGGGACTCTCTGTGCTTCTTGGACTTGGTTAATTATTTCCTTTCCCATGTTGGGAAAGTTTTCCACTAGAACCTCTTCAAATATTTTCGCAGACCCTTTCTTTTTTTCTTCTTCTTCTGGGATGCCTATAATTCGAATGTTAGTTCGTTTAATGTTATCACTGAGATCTCTGAGACTGTCTTCTATTCTTTTTATTCTTTTTTCTTTTTCCTGCTCTGTGGCATTTATTTCCCCCATTCTATCTTCCAGCTCACTTATTCATTCCTCTGCCTCAGTCATTCTGCTGGTTATAGCATCTAGAGTATTTTTAATTTCGGTTATTTTGTTATCCATTGCTGTTTGTTTTTCTGAGTTCTTATGAACTGTTTCTTGTACTTTCTCTATTTTGTTATCGAGATTTTGTATCATTTTTACTATCATTACTCTGAATTCTTTTTCAGGCATTTTTCCTATTTCCTCCTCATTTATTTGGTCTTGTGGGTTTTTTTCCTGCTCCTTTGCCTGCATGGTGTTTCTTTGTTTCCTCATGGTTATCCAAACTTTTGGGGTTGCTTGTCCTGGCAATAGAGGTGTTTATAGAAGACTGTCCAAGCCTCAGGCTAATGTCCAAGTGTTGGGTTAAACAAATATTAAGTCTAGGAAACACATACATGTATAAGACACACAATTACTGAATCCATTAGGACATAAGGCTGTGGAAAGACCTGCCAGAAGCCCAGTATGCTATCAGATATTTAAATAGAAACCCAACAGAAATTGACAACTGAAACAGAACAAATCAGAGACAAAAGCAAAAGCAAAGAAACAAGCAAATAACACCTTACACATACAAACACTAATCCAGGGAGATTTTGTAAGCTAGAATCAAAGATAGAAAAGAGCTAGAGTACCACCAGACAGAATGGAGATTCTCAGGATGAAATTAGACAATTATACTAAGAACTAAGATAAAGACAAAAACCTAATATTAAATACCAAGGCGGTGTGTCATCTGGAGAATAGAGCAAGGAGTCTGAGCAGATTGATAGTGTTGCTTATAAGTATGTTAAGATAAAATAAACTAAAAATGGATGGAAGAATGGGGAACAGAAGAGCATAGTGTGATTGGAAATATGCAAATAAAAAGAAAGGAATAGAAATGTATAAAAGATAGGGACGAAAGGAAAGTATGAGAGATATATTGTCCGTACTACCAAAAACTTAGCTAGATATAGAAGTATATAAAAAGGCAAAGAAATAAAAATAGAATAAAAAATAGCATTAATAAAATTACGTTATAAAACTTGTAGATCCCTTAGGACTAAGATCGTAATTAATAAAGGAAAAAAAAAATCCAGAACTGATCCCAGAATGGACCAGTTCAATAGGATTGATACTAATATTTCTGTTTCCTTAGAGTCTCAGCTGTAAGTGTCCTTCTACTCGCCTTGGGTTTTTTTGCATTATTCTGTGGCCAGCAGAGCTTCCTTTATTCTTCATCTGTAAGTGTCAGTGTGTGTGTGGCAAGGGAGAGGGTAGAATAGTGGCTCCTTTCCCTGGGAGTGAGTGAGCAGTGGCGCACTGCTGTTTCAGTCGGGCTTGGAAGTGCCTGTTGCAGAGGGACGCCTGTAGCTCAGGTGTAAACAGAAAGTCTCAGAGTTGGGCCTCTCTCGGGCTTTTTGTTTTTTGTTTTTTTTTTCTCAGCAGCCTCCCTGCTGCCAGCATTCCAAGGGGTTTTAATCTAGCCCCTCCCGAATGCCTGAGGGTGCTTGTTATCCCTGAGCGCCTTAAGTGGCCCACAGGGCGTCTCTCCACTGCCTGTGGCAGAGGTGCCGAAAGGGAGAGAGAGGCTACGCGTGCGCGCCTCCTCCCCCCCCCGCCCCTGAGCCTGCAGCCTCTAGCCACCATCATGGCCAGGCAGCTCTCAGAGGCAGGCACTCCTCGCCATGGACCTCTTCCCTCCTGTCCTCTCGGTCGGTCACCTTACTGGCAACAATGTTTCTCACCCTGAACCAGCTCTCCGGTTCCCACGCTCCCGCTCCCAGACCCTCTGTTCAGCTGTGAATCGACGTCACGCTCCTGCTCCCAGACCCTCTGTTCAGCTGTGAATCGACGTCTCGCTCCGGGAACGCCGAGCTGCGGTGCAGACCCTCCGTGTGTTTCTCACTCGCTCCCGTCTGCCACAGCTCTGCCGCTTCACCCTCTTTGAGCCATCGTAGATGCCTCCCTACCGGTTATGTCGGGCTCCTTGCGGTCCTTTCTGGTGTCCGAGGCCGTCTGCTGGTGTTCAGCTGGTTCTCTGTGGGAATTATTGCATCCTTCGGTGCATTCCCAATGCATCTGTGGAGAGGGATGCATTCCACGTCCCTCTGCTTTGCTGCCATCTTTCTTTTTCTCTTGATTGATTTTTGAACCATTCTTGCATCACCTGAGATCATGGTGTATGATCCTTTTGATGTATTGTTGGATTCAGCTTGCTAATATTTTATTGAGGATTTTTGCATCTATGTTCATCCGTGATATTGGCCTGTAATTTTCTTTTTTTTGTGCCATCTTTGTCTGGTTTTGGTATCAGGTGGTGCTGACCTTATAGAGTGAGTTCAGAAGCATTCCTTCTGCAGTTTTTTGGAATAGTTTGAGAAGGATAGATGTTAATTCTTCTCTAAATGTTTGGTGAAATTCACCTGTGAAGTTATCTGGTGCTAGATTTTCTTTTGTTGGCAATTTTTTTTTATTATTACTCATTCAGTTTCATTACTGGTAATTGGTCTGTTCATATTTTCTATTTCTTCTTGATTCAGTCTTGGGCGGTTGTACATTTCTAGGAATTTGTCATTTACTTCTAGATTGTCCCTTTTATTGTTGTATAAGTGTCCATAGTAATCTCTTATGATCCTTTGTATTTCTGTGGTGTCAGTTGTAACTTCACCTTTTTTCATTTCTTATTTTATTGATTTGGGCCTTTTTTTCCTTGATGAGTCTGGTAAAAAGTTTATCAATTTTGTTTATCTTTTCAAAGAACAAGCCATTAATTGATCTTTTTATTGTATTTTTAGTCTCTATTTCATTTATTTCTGCTCTGATCTTTTCCTTCTATGATTTCTTTTATGTATACCTTTTAAGAGTGGAGTCTTTTTCCCACAGCCCTGTGGCTCTACCAGAGCCCTGCTTGCCTTCAAAGCCCAGCATTCTAGGGGCTCCAGGCTGGGGAGCTCAGTGTAGGACTCAAACCCCTCACTTTTTTTTTAAGAGAACCTCTGCAATTTGTAATTATCCTGCTATTTGTTGGTCACCCACCTGGGGGATTGGATCTTGACTATACCATGTTTCCACCCCTCCTACCCATTTCTCTGTGGTTCCTTCTTTACATCTTCAGCTGTAGAAGTTCTTTTCTGCTAGTCTTCAGATCACTTTCATTGATATTTGCTCTTGTAAATAGTTGTAATTTTGATGTGGGAGGAGATGAGCTGAGGGTCCTCCTACTTTGCTGTCTTTGTCACTCCTTCACAATCTAGTCACGATGATGTATATTACATTGCCATAACTCATTTATTTTATAACTGTACTTTTTGACCCTGTTCACCCATGTCACACACTTCCCTACCCCCTCCTCTGGCAACCATCTATCTGTTCTCTGTATCTATGAGCTTGGTTTTGTTTTAATTTTTAGATTCCACATATAAGTGAGATCAGTTGATAATTGTCTGTCTCTGTCTGACTTATTTCACTTAGCATAATACCTTCTGGATCCATCTGTGTTGTTACAAATAGCAATATTTTGTTCTTTTTTTATGGCTGAATAATACTCCCATTTTGTGTATATATAGCACGTTTTCTTTATTTATGTGTCAGTGGATGATTAGATTGTTTCCATGTCTTGACTGTTGTATATAATGCTGCAGTGAATATGGAGGCACACGTATCTTCTTGAGTTAGTGTTATTGTTTTCTTCAGATAAATACCCAGAAGTGGAATTGCTGAACCATACAACAGTTATGTTTTTAATTTTTGAGAAACTTCCTACTGTTTTCCATAGTGGCTGCACCAATTTACATTTCTGCCATCAGTGCAGAAGGATTCACTTTTTTCCACATCCTTGCCAACACTTGTTATTTCTTGTTTTTTTGATAATAGCCATTATAACAGGTATGAGGTGATTTTTGTGATTGTGGTTTTGACTTGCATTTCCCTGATGATTAGCGATGTTGAGCCTGTAGGCCATCTGTATGTCCTTGGAAAAATGCCTTCAGATCTCTGCCCATTTTTTAATCAGGTTATTTGTTGTTGTTGTTTTACGGTTGACTTGTATGAGTTTTTAAATGTATTTTGGATATTAACTCCTTACTAGATACATGATTTGAAATATTTTCTCCCATTCATTAGGTTGCCTTTTCATTTTGTATGTTCTGGATACCAATCTTTTGTAGGTTATATGAGTTGCAAATATCTTCTCATTTGTGGGTTTTTGTCACTTTAAGAAAAATTTGCCTTCAAGTTACTACCTTTATCTTTCTCTACAGAAATCACTTGATTTCTAAAACTATAGTCTTGCCTTCTTTTTCATTATTATTTAAGGAATCATGCAGTATTATGCTTTTGATTCTAGCTTCTTTGCTCAGCTTTATGTTTGTGTGCTGCATTCATGCTTTTTGTTGCATGTTGCAGTAGTTTGTTCATTTTCATTTCATTCTTTTGGATAACTGTTATAACAATCTGTTTTTTTTATTTTTGAAAAACATTTATTTCCAGGTTGGGGCTATTTAGACTAATTTGACTATGAACTTTCTTACACACATCTTTTGGTATAGGTGTGCATATCTTCTGAATGGTAGTGTTGTGCCATAGGATATACTTAAGTTCAGCTTTAATAAATACTGCCCAAAAGTTGCCTATGGTAGTTTCCAGTTTATACTCCTATCAGTATAAATGCCTTTTTGGGGTTCTTGGGACTTCTTGAATATACGGCGTGATGACTTTGATCAGTTATGGAATATTTGGCCATTATCTCTTCAGTCAACGCTTCTGTCGCTTTCTTCCACATCTGGGACATAGTGCACTTATGTTCATTCTTTTTACCATGTCTTATATATCTCTCATATTCTCTTTTGTATTTTCCACCTTTTTATCTCTCCATACTTAACTCTGAATATTTTCTTCTGACCTGTCTTCCATTTCCATAATTCTCATGTACATTGTGTCTAATCAGCATGTCAAACTCATTCATTAAGTTCTTAATTTCATTTATTGTGATTTTCCAGTTCCAGAATTTCCTTTTGGTTGTATTTTGTAGTTCTTCTCCAGGGTTCTCTATTTTCTCATTTAAGTTTAAAATATTGATTGTAGTTATCTCGAAAGCCATATATGATAGTCCATTGGTCCCCAACCTTTTTGGCACCTGGGACCAGTTTCATGAGGACAATATTTCCATGGGCTGGGGTGATGGGGGAGCAGGGGAGGGTAGGGGATGATTCAGGCAGTAATGCAAGCAAGCAATGGGTAGCAGCAGGTGAAGCTTTGCTCAGTCACCGGCTGCTCACCTCCTGCTGTGTGGCCCAGTTCCTAACAGGCCATGGATCGTTACTGGTCCATGGCCCCAGAAGTTGAGAACCCCTGTGGTAGTCTGTTATCTGGATCTTTGTGGTTTGTGTCTTTGACGTTTCTTCCCCCTTTTGGTTTGAGGAATTTTGTCTTTGTTTTATACTCAATTATTTTTTTATTTAATTTTGGACAGTGTGTGTGAAAAATTATAGTGATTATATCATCCTTGCTTTTGGCAGGTAGTTAGGCTAGGGGTGGGTTACCTTAATCCAACCGAGGATTGAACTAAGCTTCTGTCCTTGGAGAGGCGAGTATACTTTTGGTTCTCCTAACTCCTAGGGTATAGCCCTTTGAAGTTACAGCCAAAAGCCTGAAATGCTTTCCACAGCCCACTTCTTAGTCTTATGAAATTTCTGAAAGCTCTGCTCAGCTTCTCAGACTCCCAGGAGCAGCTTTCAAATTAGCAAATGTTACCAAATGTCGGTCTTCTTGGATTGCCCATCTCTCTATGATTTTCGCTCCTTGTTGCTTTAGTAGCTCTTCAGTGCTTTCAAATAGATGTTCATAATATTTTCAGTTTTCCATTTGTTCTTAGCAGGAGGGCTGGTTTAAAACAACTTAGTCTACCGTTCTTTAAGCTTGGCTTATTCTTTCAAAAACTGAACTTATATTAAGTGAAATAATCCAGTTACAAGAAGACAAATACTATATGATTTCACTTAAATGAAAGTGGTCAGATTCATAAAAACAGAAAGTAGGGTGGTGGTTACTAGGGGCTTAAAGTTCATAGTTTACACTGTGGTTCTTTACCACAATATACGTAAATATTTTTAACTGAGTTTATCAAGTAGCTTTCCTTCAAGCCACACTGGGTTTTTTTTTAGCTGCTCCAAATAGAAAATAGGATATGTACCACAAATCAGAAATTCAGTGAAGTAGCATTATATGTGTGTTTACACAGATTTAACTCTGTATGTTTAGGCTTTTTAAAAAAAAAAGCAAGAAAGGAAAAACAAGAATGAGGAAAAATAGCTATTTAAATAAAGGGGAAGCAAAATAGCAGTTTAAATAGTGCAGACAGTTCTTCTCAATTAGCTTGTACTCCAGAGTGAGCATTAGAAGAGAGCTCTGAGTTTGCTGTTCCTTTACCTGTATTAAATTTACTGGAAGTAATTCTTTCTTGAGGAATTTTCAGGGATAATTTTGATTATATACAATTTTTGCTTTACCTGCTGACCTTAGAACCCGCTTCTGTTTAATTTTTAGCCCCATTGTGAAGAAGAGTAAGTCATATCCCTTGTATTTCTTGTCGGCATTGTTCATAGTGTTATAGTCTAAATTTAAGTTTTGTTTTTTATCTTTCATGGATGATACTACCTTTTTATAGTCTCTGACCTTTGTCACAAGTTTATCTTTTCTGTGTTTTTTTTGAACATGCATACTATATCTAGCATTGTTTTCCTTCAGTATCACTCAATCTAAGATGCACAGTCACTTTCAGAGTTACCGTCTGAAATATCAGTCAAATATTTCTTGTTAGTCAGAAATAGATCCAGAGTAGCAGTAAATCTTTCTCATTGTAACTACATCTTGCTTCACTTTCAGTTTTATAAGGCATGTTAGGACAATATTGCAAGTGTTTTTTTGCCTGGTAATATGGTCTGTGCTGTATGAAACAGTATCGTATATACCTACTTGTATCCCTGACACTTCTAAAGTTACTGACAAGCAGTAAATTAAAAGTAGCAAGTAACAGCTTAAGGGGCAGAGGAAGGGAGAATTTATCTTCCTATGAGAGCAAATCAAATCTCCAAGAAATTAAAAACAGTTGGAATAGTCTCTTTAATATCCCTAATCTGTGCTGTTTCACAATTAGAACAAAACATCCCAAAAGTCTGAAAACCACAGAATTCACTATATTGATTACAGATATTACCTCTAGCTTATATAATTTTATATAGATGTAGCTTTGCAATTTGAGAGGGATACTAGAGCAAGTGTATACGTTCTTATAAAGGATACAGGAAGTGGCGAACTATTTCTTAGAGTAAAATATGAATGCTACCAAATAATAAAACTTATCATTTGACACTTAAAACTATAGAGAACTACAATAAGGTCAATATGTGTTACTTGGCCAGATGGATAATATTGTAACTTAATTCTAGAACCTCAAGTCACACACCAGGCTCTCCTGCTAAAAGAATAGTGTGAGATACCATCTAAGAAATGGCATCAGCATGTTTTAGGCAAGTCATGTCAGAGAAGAAAATTAATTTCATTACACCTCCATTTATTGTTAAATTAGCATATTTTTAGTATGCCTTTTCTTGGAAGCACCATGCTAGGTTCTCTGCTAGGGTAGTTGATGAATAGTTAAAGTTTGTCTAAATTTTCTGCCCACACTGGCTTGACTTACATTCTTTGCTCCCTTAACCTAACTAATGCTACTTTTTGCTGTTCAAGACTTATCCCTAATACCCCTACATTCTCACTGAAACTTACTTGTGTGTTATAACCTATTCCTTAATGGCCTTTCTGTGCATTCTAAAGTGTCTAATGAGAAATTCTTTTTAAAACTAATCTGGGCTAGTTATGGAAGAAAAAAGCCATGAGGCAAAATGCTTTTTTTGTTTGTTTGGTTTTTTGCTGTTGTTGTTGTTGAAAATGCCTTTTTACTGCATTTAAAATATAATCCAGGGACTTCCTAGGTGGCACAGTGGTTAAGAATCTGTCTGACAGTGCAGGGGACACAGGTTCGATCCCTGCCCCAGGAAGATACCATATGCCGAGGAACAACTAAGCCCACATGCCACAACTATTGAGCTTGTGCTTTAGAGCCTGTGAGCCACAACTTTTGAGCCCATGTGCCACAACTACTGAAGCTTGTGTGCCTAGAGTCCGTGCTCTGCAACGAGAGAAGCCACCACAGTGAGGAGCCTGTGCACCACGATAAAGAGTAGCCCCTGCTCACCACAGCTAGAGAAAGCCCATGTGCAGCAATGAAAACCCAACGCAGCCAATAAATTAATTTAAAAAAAATATATATATATATATATATAAAATCCAGAACTTTGCTGGTGGTCTGGCTGGCCCCCACCTTACCTCTGCCAGTGACATGCTTTTTTTTTTTTTAAAGGAGATTTATTTTTATTTTTCACTTATTTTTTATTTTGTTTATTTATTTATTGGCTGTATTGGGTCTTTGTTGTTGCATGCGGGCTTTCTCTAGTTGCAGCTATCAGGGGCTACTCTTTGTTGTGGTGCGAGGGCTTTTCATTGCAGTGGCTTCTCTTGTTGCAGAGCATGGGCTCTAGGCGCATGGCTTCAGTAGTTGTGGCATGCGAGCTCAGTAGTTGTGGCTCACGGGCACTAGAGCACAGGCTCAGTAGCTGTGGCGCACGGGCTTAGTTGCTCCGCGGCACGTGGGATCTTCTTGGACCAGGGCTTGAACCCATGTCCCCTGCATTGGCAGGCAGATTCTTAACCACTGTGCCACCAGGAAAGTCTGACATGCTTTTTTAACAGTGGCTAACAATATATTTCTCCTGCCCTTACCTTTCTTTTTTCCCCCTCCCAACTTTTAAAAATTCTGTTAGTGATTCCAGCATGAGAATTTCAGGTTAGAAAGATAGGAAGGTGGTAAGGGGATTTTGGGGGAATGGTAATGTCTATGAAGTGTCCCTCATATTATATCTTACTGATGATGGACTAGCTAACCCATGTCTTGTGGAGTCTTTGCAAATGTAGGAAGTAAGGAACCTGAATGTTGATGGAACATAGTTTTTCAGAGTTGATGCTAATAACAATAAGTTTTTCTTTCTAATATTACATCCTCCCCTTATAATGCAGGTGTTTATCCATCACTGTTAGAGCTACTGCTCTTTTGCAGACTGTGACAAATACTGTCTTTCAGCATCTTCCTTTTATGCTTTCTTTGTCTTAAATATCTCTTTTTTTTATTCCCCAGGCTGCCAGTACACCACTGAATCCTTTAAGTTTTCAGTGTGAATTTGTAAAACTCAGGATTGACCTTCTACAAGCCTTCTCTCAACTTATCTGTACTTGTAATAGCCTCAAGACAAGCCCCCCACCTGCAATTGCCACAACAATTGCCATGACCTTAGGGAATGACCTTCAGCGGTGTGGTCGCATTTCCAATCAGGCATGTCTTAACTTTATTTTCTGTGCAGTTTTTATTTATACATTAGAGGTTTTTGAGGTTAGTTTTGAGATGAAAAATCCTGAAATTTAAAAATCAGTGGTTTGACTCAGAGACAACATCAAATGCTTATAAACTCATCTGTCTTGCAAAAAACAGGCTGATATCTTATTAAAGGACAGAGTGATTGATGATATTTCACTAGATGTTACATATTTATACAAAGAGAAATGATATACATTTCAAAGAAACTTTGGGATGTTTATATTATTTCTTTTAGTGGAACTTTGAAGAAGCTAAAAATGTAATGTTTTTTGTTTCTATACATCATATATAGATTATTATGATCTTGTACACACTTGTGGTTTCATTTGCCATCTTTGTTAATTTTCTTTAATAGAGTTTATAAAAGTGAATGAATTGAAAGTGAAAAAGAGTTGAAATATTTTTTCTTTTTTTATTATTTGAGGATATTTTTCTTACGTTTTGTTTTCTGTGTTGTTTATATAATAATGACAGCATATTTATTTGTCATAATTGATATTTTTCCTTCTTTATAGATGAAACTGTCCATGGAAGAATTCCGAAGCCTTGCTTCCCGATATGGGGATCTTTATCAGGCATCTTTTGATGCTGATTCTGCAACTTTGAGGAATGTAGAACTGTATCCTAAACTTGCCTGATACTTGTCATTCTTTGGAAGTATTCTTTTAAATGTAAATATTTCAGATATGCTTAACTAAAATATACATATATATTACATAAGCCTACAAATTTACTATAAATAATAATTTCTCTTTTGAAACCTAGTATGAGCAGTATAGTTTTACTTTTTTTTCCTCAACCAGGCTTTTTAAAAGGTGCTGACTCGATGGTCTTTTTCCACCTCTGGGAAGAGCATCCAAAATTCAGCTCCAACCAGTGTTGAATATTTTGTGCTCGCTTGAGCTACAATGGACAACACAAAACATTTTTCTACCAGAGAACCATTTTCTGTTTTGCTTCACCTGTCTTTTCTTCACAGCTAACAACCCTGGTTCCCATCACCTTTATTAATGATATGTTCAGTCGTTTCAGTCATCGCTCATGTTCCCTAAGCCCTCTTTAAGTTCTCCATATTTTCTTATTAGCAGCTTCAGATCCTTTTTGAAAGGAGGGAAGAGATAAATTGCTTTTAAATTGTAGGGCCCATAAATCAGTAATTCCTGGCATTTTGATTTACTGATTGAAAACCTAATGAATGCTGTGGACCCTCTCCTCTTAAAAAAGTGCATATATGCACATACCCCCCCCCCCCCAAAAAATTTGCATACCGTTTCAGGAGGGTTAACAGATCCCTTGAGCCCCAGCCTTGGAACCTCTGAAGTAACCACTCTACAGACCCTTTTTGTGGTGTTTGTTTTTAACTAAGAATATGGTTTTCATCTTGCCTTATCTAATATTCAAATAATATAAAGTCTATAGTGTATTTCTCTGTGATTATCTATAATGTATAATCTTAACATAATCCAGACAGCAGCAGAGCTGTTTACTGATATCTCACGCGATAGAAGCCCTGATTTTGGATCCAGAATCAGCAAGGTATTTGTATAGCTTATATTACAGAACACTTTCAAATGTGTTATCTTACCTTATGATCACAACATTGTTTTATAGAAGAAGAAACAAAGAAGAACTTCTCTAGCATTTGCGTAAGGTCATATAGCTAGTGACAAAACCTAGATTTTCTGTCTCCATTCTTTACTCACCTCCTGCCTCCTGTTTTCAAAATACTTGGGAAGAAGTTCTTTGAATTTGAACATTTTCTTCTTGTATATTATAACTAAATTTTGGTGTGAATAATTGAGCAGTGTAAGTAAGCTTGAACTTGAAATTTTTATTCTTTGGTTTCCCAAACAAAAAGATACTCCTCTTTTTGCTTTATTAAAATTCTTCTCCATTCCCTAATTAATTAATTGTTCAAAGTATTTTTATTAAAAAATGGTCCATTATTTTTTCCCTTTATAGTATTCTGTCTTGGAATATGCATTTTCAACCGTATAATTTCCAGTCTAGTAAGGCCTGTGATTCCAAGATCAGTTTCCTCAATGCTAAATCATTGACTCACCATTTTTTTTCAAGGGAGTGCCAGAATCCTTGCCTTCAGTTTTAAAGGGCTATCTGGTCTCAGACTAGCTGCTTGGCTATTTTTTTTCCACTCATCTGATTCATTTTAATGTTTTGATGACATACTAATTTTTACTTATTTTTCGAGATATCCTTCTTTCATCTTTTCATTTTCCCCTTAGACTTGCAGTGGTTTGAGGTTTGTTTTGTTTTGTTTTTTGTAAGCTTCTCTCTTTTAAATTTCAAAATGTTCTCTAACCTCCATATTTTTCACAGTCTTTGCCAGTTAATTGATCCTTCCAGGCTCATGCCATTTATGATCATGCTGTGGTCATTTTACCTTTTAGCACACGCATGCCATTGTGCTGTTGGTTGATGTAAGAGAAATTAGTATTTTTCTTGATTGACTTTTTAACACATTGTCAGCAGGGATGGGGTGAAGGGAGTTATCTAGCTAGCTGTCAGAGTCTACTCTCACTGTGACCCTCTCCACTTCCTATCACCATCGCTCTTCTCTATCCCTTTTTATCCCCTAAACCCACTCCCCTGGGCTTTGCCCTTCCTAGCAATGAAAAATTGGAAAAGAAAGATTGTATGTACCTTGAAGGAGAGCTCTTTGGGTTTCAGTCACAGTAGTGACAACTGCAAAGAGTAGATTCCTTCTGAAACTTTTGTTCTTGATACTGTATATTTTGTGCCTTTCAAGTAAATAAGGATCTGCTCTTAAAAAGAACCTAAAGAGAATGAGGCATGACATTGATAAAATTCACTATAGTTTTTGCAAAAATCTGTGTATATCTTTCATAGCCTAGAAGGTTTAAGGGGAGAAGAGACCTTGTCTTATCCAACTTTGTGCCTCTAGCAGCTAATATTGTGCTTGAGCCAGTATCAGTAAATGTGGGATAGGAATGGGGTTTACGTTTATAATTATGAATGTTATTATCTACCTTGTACCAGTGTTTTAGGATTATTAAGGAAAAATATTTTGAGATGCTTATTCATTACATTTTCCTGTTCTAGCTTCTTATTCACTCTGTTGTGATTCCTTTGCATTTAACCTTTATTTTTACTGCCTAAAATACAATGGAATGGCTTCTGGTCATGAAGCCATTCAAGTATGGGACTTTCCCTTCTATTGTAAACAACTAGGAACCTGGATAAAATATGCAAGTTTAAATATAAGTTTAACTGTTTTCACACATTTGACAACAGGCAGCCCAAGAATGTAATCCCTCAGGGAAGGGGACACAAGTAAGGTAAACTCCACAGTCGTCCTTGCTTTCCTCTGCGTGGAGGCACTTTTTAGACTGCTTCTGAGGGAGGAGTAACCGACTTAAAACTTGATGGCCTTGCTTAGTTGAAGAGAGAGAGGTCAGGGTTCAGAGAACAAAGGAAGCTAGAATTTGCAGGCCAAGTACAGGAGTGGAAGAAGCTTTCCAGAGGAAGAGTGCTATGAATCTTTGGCTGAATGCTAAACTGTACATATGTAAGGTGAAATCCCACAAGGCCAGGCAAAAAACAGCTGCTAGGGAGGGAATAATTACCAGGAAGCTGTAAACTGAACAGTTCTCAGAGCTTATGCAGAGCTGAGAAGTGTTTGAGTTCCAGCCAGCCGAACTGTAGAGACCTAATCGAACACTTAAGGCATCCAGAAGAGACACCAGAAGGCTAACACCCACCCTAGTAATCAAGCTAAATTAGCCCTAAAGTGAAGGCTACTCTAGACTTGTCCTAACAAAGCTTAAGTAATCCTTGAAAGAATCAGGATTATGACAAGTAACCATTGTCTACCAAAACGAAATCTTAACATTCTTTAAAGACAGCAAAATCCGAAAGCTCAGATGTATAAAGATCCACAATTTTAACATCCAGTCAAAAATTACTAGTCATGAGAAGAAGCAGGAAGATGTGACAACCAACAGAAGATTCAGCCAATTAGAAAAAAGACTCACAAATAACAGATAATGGAAGTAACAGACTTGGACTTTAAAATAGTATTAGTATTTTAATACTATTAGTATTTTCAAAAATGTAAAGGTAGATGATAATGAGGAACAGGGTTAAAGATGTAAAAAGAAAATGGAACTTCTGGATCTTAAAAATGTAGTATCTTAGTTTTGCCTTTATTTTTGAAGGATAATTTTGATGAACATAGAATTCAAGGTTGATTAGGCTGGCTTTAACAGTAGGTTAGGTCAGCAGAAGAAAAGATCAGTGAATTTAAAGACATAGAAATTATCCAGATTGGACAGTGAAAGAAAAAAGACTGAAAAACTGAACAAAATTAAAATTGCCTGTGGGACAGTCATTTGTACTACTATACATGTAACTGGATATCTTAGAAAGAGGGGAACAAGGGATAGAAAAGTATTTTAAGTGCCTGGAAAATGTTCATGTTTAATTAAAAATATAAACCCACAAATCCAAGAAGCTTAACGAACCCAGAATGGCATAAACATAAAGAAAATCACAAGGTGCACATTATAATCAAATTGCTGAAAACCAGTGATAAAGAGAAAAATATAAAGCAGCCAGAGAAAAAAGACTATGTAGAAGGGAATAAAGGTAAGAATTTTTACTAATTCTTATCAGATATACTGCAAGCCAGAAGACAGGTGAAACAACATCTTTAAAGTCCTGAAAGGACAAAAGTTAACCTAGTATTCTATATTCAGTAAAAGTACCCTTGAATAATTAAGACTAAATAAAGACATTTTCAGACAAAGTCTGAGAAAATTTGTTACCAGCAGCCCTAGCTAGACCTGTATTACAAGAAACGTTAAAGGAAGTTCTTCAGGCTGAAGAAAAATTATTTGCAATGTAAATTCATATCTACAAAATAGGATGAAGAACACTAGAAATGGTAAATATGTGAGTAAATATAAAAGGCTTTCCTCTTTTTTTATTTAAAAAAATATTGCCCATTTAGAACAAAAATAACAATGCATTTGGGAGTTTATAACACGTAGAAGTAAAATGTGTGACATGAGACAAATGACGGGGGTGGGGATTGGAATTCATACAATAGTAAGATTCTTATATTTTACATGAATAATATATTACTTGAAGATAACTTGTGATAACGGAGGATAAGTAAATTGAGAGCAATCACTAAAAAATAAGCCAATAGAGGAGATAAAATGGAATACTTTAAAAAAAAAACCTCAGTTAATCCGAAAGAAGGCAGGGGAAGAGAGGAAAAAAGAAATAGTGACCAGATAGAAAAAGTAGAAAACATACCACAAAATTATAGATTTATACCCAGTCATACCAGTTACTACAATAAATGTAGATGGTCTTACTCTAAGTAAAGAGATTATCAGACAGAATAAAAAAGCAAAACCCAACCATAAGCTTACCACAAGTAACCCACTTTATATTTAAATATAAAGACACAGATACATTAAAAGTAAACAAAAGGATGGGAAAGGAACCCCAAAAGCTAGAGTGACTATTAACATCATACAAAGTGGACTTCAAGACAAAGACTTGATAAAGAGCTTCATCAAGAAGACATAATTCTAAACATTTATATACTTAGTGACAGATCTTGCAAATATATGAAGCAAATACTGATAGAAATGAAAAGAGAAATAAATCCACAATTATGGTTGGAGTTTTTGGCACTCCTTCTGAATAATTGCTAGAACTACTTGCAGAAGACTTCTTAGAATATAGAGGACTTGAATAACACTACCAGCCAACTTGACCTAATTGACATGTATACACTACTAACAGCAGCATACACGTTCTTTTCAAGTGCATTGGAAAATTTACCAAGGTAAACATATGCTGGGCTACAAAACAAGTCTTTAAAAATGTAAAAGCATTGAAACTATTTAGAATATGTTATAGAATTAAATTAGAAAATGATCTCCAGAAAATCCCTAAATGTTTAGGAATTAAATAAGACTTCTAAACAATCCAATTAGTAAAGAAATCACAAGGGAAATTAGAAAATAAGTTAAACTGAATGAAAATGAGAACACCACATATCAAAACTTGTGTGATGCTGTAAAAGCACAGCTTAGAGGGAAATTTATAGCTTTAAATGCATACATACACACATACATAAAATAGAATTTAAAATAATATGTTTCTATCATATTAAAGCAAACGAAAGAGCAAATTAAACTCAGAGTGATTAGAAAGAAATAGTAAAGATGAGAGTGCTAATCACTGAATTATAAATGAACAGTAGAGAAAGTCACTGAAACCAAAAGGTGATTCTTTGGAAAGCTCAATAAAATTGATAAAACTAGCTATTCTGAACAAGGAAAACAAAACACAAATTATCGGTATTAGGAATGAAAGAAGAGTACCATCACAAATCCCATAGATATTAAAAGCATAGTAAAGGAGTAATAACTTTGTGCCAATAAATGTGATAATTTAGGTGAACAGGAAAAATTCAAATATTCTACATAGACTTAAAAATCTTTAAGAAAACATGTACAAATTGAATCTAACAAAACTCAAAAGCATACATTAAGACCAAATAGGGTTTATTCCAGAATTTCTAGTTTTGATATTAGAAAACCAATCGGTGTAATTCACCATGTTGCAAAATAAGGAAGAAAAACTAAAGTGGTGAACTTAATAATGATTTCAAAAGTTAATATAAAGCTCCAGTAATTAAGACAATGTAATATTGGATTGAGGGTAGAATGGAGAGAATTTTTCAGGACACAAAGAGCAGTTTCCATAGAGAAAAATTTGTTTAATTGAATTTAAAAATTTTAAATTCTGCCCGCTGAAAGATGCCATTAAGAAAATGAAATGATAGGTTGCAGGGTGAAAATATTCTCAAACATGTTCTATCAGAATATTAAGAAAACCATACAACTCAAGATAACCCAATTTTTAAGAATTGACAAGAGGTTTGAACAGACACTTCAGAAAAGAAGATATATTAATGTCCAATAAGCACATGAAAAGATGCTTTAACATCATTAGGTATCAGGAAAATGCAAATTAAAATCACAGTGAGATACAACTAACACCCACTTGAGTAGCTGAAGTTAGAAAGCCCTTTAATACCAAATATTAGTTAGATGTGGAAGAGCTTGAATTCATACGTTGTGGGGACTGCAGAATGATTAGCCACTTTGGAAAACTGTTTGGCAGTTACCATATGACCACCAGTTCTATTTCTACTTACTTAAGAGCAATGAAAACATATTTCCAGAGAGACCTGTGCACAGATTTTCTTAGCAGCTTTATTTGTAACAACAAAAATTGGAAAGAGTCAAATGTTTCAACAGGTGAGTGGGTAGATAAATTGTAGTATATCCATACAGTGTGCTGAGTGTTCCTCAGCAACAAAGATGAATGACCTGTTGAAATATGCAAAATACATTAATGACTTAAAAATGCTGGGCTGTAAAGGAAACCAGACACAAAATAGTACACATAGTATGATTGTTTATATCCAATATTAGGAAACATCTCATTTATAGTGATAGAAAGCAAATCTGTGATTGCCAGGGGCCACAAGTAGGGGTTGACTAGGAAGGGTACATTTTTGTGATTTTGTAACTTATATCTCAATAAAGTTTATTTTTAAATAAATAAATGCTCCTTTTATAGAAGGTGAAACAGTATATTCTGATTTTATACCCTTTTATTAGCCAGTCACTTTATCAAAGACTAAAATCTTTATGCTTTATTGTGTGGTATAGATTTCCTTAAAGTCTGTCATTAAATGAGGTTTGGTTATTGTCTTAATAGAACTTAAGATATAGCACAGAGTAGGGAACAAAGCTTTGGAGCCTGGTAGGTACACATGCACACACAGCTAGGAGTGAGTTAATCCCTTACCACTCACTACCAGCTGTACGAATATAGACATGTTATTTCATCTCTGAGCTACTTATACATAAACTATAGGTAAGTAGTGATACCTGTCTCTTAGAGTGGTTGTAATGGTTAAATGAAAACCTATATAAAGTACCTAGCTGAAGTACCTTGCACATAGTAGGCATTAAAAGGATAATAAGAGAATAATAAGAATAATGTTAACCCAACATAGTTGAGTTACCTATATTGCATTTTCAAGTAGCCCTCTTGAAGTTTAGTTAGAATGCAGGCATTTTGCCACCTTTTCCCATTTAGAAATACTTTTAGAAATATCTTTGGGTTTGAGGCAGTAGAAGAAAAATCTAGGTGTTCTATATGCTAGCTCTCTGCTGAACATTTTTGTGCATTTCACCTGCTTGCTTTAGATTCGTGCCATTTCCCCAGCTATGAAAGCCCTCCATACTTTCCGTCTCTTCAGATCTTATCCATGCTACTTGCATAGTGATTTGTCCAAGACCTATCTCTTCTATGACATTCCTCAGCTCCCTCTGTATTCTGATTACTTGCATATCTTCATTGGTTATTTGGCACTTGTCTGTTGGCTTCATTGATAGTTACCTTTTCAAATGTCTTATGTCTCTTTCACCTCGTGGCAGGGACAAGGTTTAATGAAACATTTTTGTACTGGCTAACAACCAGAGTGATTAAGACTTGTGTAATCTGAAGTCAGGTCTGAATTTGAATTCCAGCTTGTTGCTTACTCATTCTGTGACTGAAGGCAAATTACTTAATGTCACCAAGCCTCAGTTTTCTCATCTGTGAAATGAAAGGAACAGTGCCTGCTTCATTATTTTAAAGATTAAATGAGAGTGTGTGGAAAGTACCTGACACATGTTGACATTGAATTAGTTGCTGTTTTGGTTGATTGGTTGATATTGATTTTTGACTTCAGTTTCCAGGAATATGGGTCTACAGGCGCCGCCCGTGCTGATAGTGAATATGAGAGAAGAATGCTGTCTGTATATAGTCATGTCTTGGAGGAGGTGGACTCACTCAATCGGAAGTATACCCCTGTTTCTTATATGGCAAGTCACGTTTGCTTTATTGAGTTTTTATTATGGGGAAGTGAGTTTTTATCTGTCTCTGGCACTCACTGTGTGTGACTTCAACACATGAACCTCTCTGTGGCTGTTTCTTCTGTGCCTGTTTTGTACGAATAGGGTTAGGACAGTACCTACGTCATCATATTGTTGAGAGGATGAAAGGAGATAATCCATGAGATAAAGCACTTCCCACATCTGTAGCTACCTCATAGTCACACTAATGTCGAATCTGCTCTACCAGATGCAGATAGAACTTTTTTTTTCCTTTTTTAACAATTTCACCGAAGTTGCAGTTGTTCTCAACCTTGGCTACACATTAGAATCACTTTGGATGCTTAAAAAAAAAAAACCATCAAAATCCAGGCCCCACCCCATCTTTGAATCTCTGCAAGGCCCAGACATTAGTATTTTTAAAAGCTCCCACATTGTAAAGCAACCATACTCTAAAAAAATTAATTAAAAAAAAAAAAAAGCTCCCAGGTGATTCTGTCATGCCACTAGGGTTGAAAACCACTGGCCAATTAAAATAAAGAACTGGGCTTATTTTCTGACTATCAGTAAATCAGTTCCTGCCAGGTTGTGCTACTGCTGTCCTTCAATACACCTGTCCACTTAGCCTGCTGAATCTCTGCTGCCTTTGGCACTGTTGACCACCTGCTGTTTATCCCCTGACTTTCCAGTCACAGGACAGACTGATACTCTCACCCAGATTTCCTCCTCTGGCCATTCTCCAGTATTGTATTGAGCTCAGGTTCCTATAACAAAATAGACATAGTGGCTTCAACAACAGACATTTCTCACAGTTCTAGAGGCTGGGAAGTCCAGAATCAGAGTGCCAACCGATTTGTTTCATGGTGAGGGGTCTCTTGTGACTTACCAGCTGCTGCTTTCTCACTGTGTCCTCACGTGTTGGAGAGAGAGGGAGTCTCTTCTCTCTTTCTCTTCTTATAAGGGCACTAATCCCATTACAGGAGTCCCACCCTCATGTCCTCATCTAAATTTAATGACCTCCCAAAGACCCATCTCCAAATATCAACACATTGAGAGTTAGGGCTTCACCATGTGAATTTGGAGACAATAGCACATTCCGTCCATAGTCTTTGAGCTTTACACTTTGGAGCGTTCTGTTGCCCTGTCTACACACTGGATGCTGGTATTCCCTGTAGCTCTTTTCTGGCTGCTGCTTTTCTCATTCTGAACTCATCATTTATCAGGTGTTTTAGAAGGAATTGACAGGATATGTCATTAAAGAGTTAGATTAGATTTTACGGTGAGATACTTTCCTCTACGCACTGCTTTCCACATAAGATTGTCAATACATATTTGCTGAGTTGAAATGACACAGGTACCTGTTTGATACTGAGATTGGTTGCTAAAGAGGGTTGTAAAGGTTATCTTTGTAGGAAGTAGACATGTTTGTGTGAGACATTGATTAAGTTATTTTCATGTTTCCTCTAAGCTCCAAATAGAAATTAAATAGATGCCAAACAGTAACTTGAGTTTGATAGAGGTGACTCCACTGAATATAATGGAAAGAATGGGAATTTTCTGCCCAGTAGGTACACAATACAGAGAAAAGAGCCCTACCTCTGCCACTCAGCAGGTTGTGATTTTAAACAAATTTCTAATATCCTTTTCTATGGTACAGAAAAATATCTACCTCATAGGGTTTTTGTGAAGTTTAAATGGAATAAGGCCTAATGCCTGGAACGTTGCCTGGCCTGGAATATTAAGGAGTGGTTAATAGATGTTGATTCCCTTTTCCCCCTTTCCAAATGTATTTTATAGATTTGATATGTTCTGAACCCAAAAGTCAGTTCAGCAAGTATTTATTGAATCCTATGAATAGAAAAATGACAAGGAGGATCTTCCCTCAAGTTGTCCATAGTCTGATAAGAAAGAAAAATTTTGGAAACAAATGCAATGCAGTATATTTGCAGTAATAGAGCTCCGCACAAAATAGAGTTGTAGCACAAAATAGAGTTGTAGCACAAAAGAGAAAGTAATTCATGTCAAAGGATAGGGAAAACGGGGTGAGGGTGCGCATCAGAGGGACGGTGTATTTGCAATATGGGTTTTCCATGCAGATAAGCAGGTGTAGAGAATTTCAGGCAGAGAACATGTTCAAAAGGAGAGGCATGAAATAGCATGCTGTCTTCTGGGAACAGTGTGTTATTGCTGCAGCATAATGTGCAGGCTCAGGACTGGAGAGACGGGAGTAGAGAGGTGGGCAGAGGCCAGGTGACAAAAGGCTTTGAACACAGTCTTAAGGAGTTTGGATTTTATCCTGTAGACAGTGGGGGCACTCTTGAGGAATTTTAAATGGGTGTGGGAGAGAAGTGGTTACGCTAAGTACATTGTCATTATGTAGAAGCAGAACAGGTAATGGCCTGGAGGGCGTGAAATTAGAGAAAAGAAGAGTGGTTACAAGACTTTTGCAGCAATCTAGGGTAAGGGCCAAATTGATAAAATGAGAGTAAGAATGAGAAGAACAGATACATAAGAAAGATTTTTTAGGTGTAATATTTTCAAGGTGTGTTTTGGTTTTGTTTTGTTGTTTTGGTTTTTGTTTTCTTTAAATTAGATGTGAGAGAATTGGAGACATGACCTCTGGGTTTCCAGCTTAGGTGACCAGGTACACAAGTGGTTGATCCTTTATTGGGACAGAATATAGAGGGATAGTAGAAGAAGGGGAAAGTTTCATTTTTAGAAATGTAAACATAGGCAGTTAGTTAATAGGTCTGGTGTCAGAAGGAGAGAGGCTGGGATGCATGTGAAGTTGAGTTGTCATGAGCACACAGATTCTTAAAGTCCTGGGAATGAAGAAAATTGCCTATGAAGAACAAATGGACTGAGAAGACAAGAGGACTAAGTGCCAACACTGAGGGAACAAAAGAAGAGAATCTTAGGAAAGAAGATGGGGAAGGGAAGAATCAGAAAAAGTGAGGGGCCATTAAGTGGAATTTCTTGGAAGAAGAGCATTATCAGGTGCCACAGAAATGTCAAAAAAACACAAATGCTGCAAAGTATTGGGTTTGGCAGTGAAGGGAGTATTGGTGATGGTATAGTCCTCTTACCGGTTTACTTATCATGATATGTGATTTCATATCTCCAGACTGATACTTTGATAGTAATCTACAACTAACATACCTGTTGTAGTGTGCCCAAGGGGCCAGTGGCCTCAGAGGCAGTCCTGCTCTCCCAGTGGAGAATTGCAAAATCTGCATCTATTCTTTTAAAAGGGAAAATGGTGCCTTTTTGCCCAGGAACAACCTGAGGTCACTTGTGGTCCTCTAAATCCATCCTTTAAAGATGTTTCTCTCCTTAAACACTGTTGTGGCAACAGATGGAGGGACATACCATGTTCCTGGATTGGAAGAATCAACATCATGAAAATGACTGTACTACCCAAAGCAATTTACAGATTCAATGCAATCCCGATCAAATTACCAATGGCATTTTTCACAGAACTAGAGCAAGAAATCTTACGATTTGTATGGAAACGCAAAAGACCCCGAATAGCCAAAGCCATCTTGAGAAGGAAAAATGGAGTTGGTGGAATCAGGCTTCCTGACTTCAAACTATACTACAAGGCCATAGTGATCAAGACAGTATGGTACTGGCACAAAAATAGAAAGGAAGATCAATGGAATAGAATAGAGAACTCAGAAGTAAGCCCAAACACATATGGGCACCTTATCTTTGACAAAGGAGGCACGAATATACAATGGAAAAAAGACAGCCTCTTCAATAAGTGGTGCTGGGAACATTGGACAGCAACATGTAAAAGAATGAAACTAGAACACTTCCTAACACCATACACAAAAATAAACTCCAAATGGATTAAAGACCTACATGTAAGGCCAGACACTATAAAACTCCTCGAGGAAAACATAGGCAGAACACTCTATGATATCCATCAAAGCAAGATGCTTTTTGACCCACCTCCTAGAATCATGGAAATCAAATCAAGAATAAACAAATGGGACCTCATGAAACTTAAAAGCTTTTGCACAGTGAAAGAAACCATAAAGAAGACTAAAAGGCAACCCTCAGAATGGGAAAAAATAGTTGCCTATGAAACAACGGACAAAGGATTAACCTCCAAAATATACAAGCAGCTCATGCAGCTTCATACCAAAAAAGCAAATAACCCAATCCACAAATGGGCAGAAGACCTAAATAGACATTTCTCCAAAGAAGACATACAGATGGCCAACAAACACATGAAAAGATGCTCAACATCACTCATCATCAGAGAAATGCAAGTCAAAGCCACAATGAGGTATCACCTCACACCGATCAGAATGGCCATCATCACAAAATCTGGAAACAACAAATGTTGGAGAGGGTGTGGAGAAAAGGGAACTCTCCTGCACTGTTGGTGGGAATGTAAGTTGGTATAGCCACTATGGAAAACAATTTGGGGGTTCCTTCAAAAACTACAAATAGAACTACCATATGATCCAGTAATCCCACTCCTGGGCATATACCCAAAGAAAACCATAATCCCAAAATAAACATGTACCATAATGTTTATTGCAGCACTCTTTACAATAGCCAGGACATGGAAGCAACCTAAATGCCCATCAGCAAATGAATGGATACAGAAGATGTGGCATATACATACAATGGAATATTACTCAGCTATAAAAAGGGATGAGATGGAGCTATATGTAATGAGGTGGAAAGAACTACAGTCTGTCATACAGAGTGAAGTCAGAAAGAGAAAGACAAATATTGTATGCTAACTCACATATACGGAATCTAAAAATGGTACTGATGAACTCAGTGACCAGAACAAGGATGCAGATACAGAGAATGGACTGGAGAACTCGAGGTTTGGGAGGGGGCAGGGGGTGAAGGGGAAGCTGAGACGAAGCGAGAGAGTAGCACAGACATATATATACTACCAACTGTAAAATAGATAGTCAGTGGGAAGTTGTTGTATAACAAAGGGAGTTCAACTCAAGGATGGAAGATGCCTTAGAGGACTCGGGCGGGGAGGGTGGGGGGGACTTCAGGGGTGGGGAGGCAAGGAAGGGAGGGAATACGGGGATATGTGTATAAAAACAGTTGATTGAACCTGGTGTACCCCCCAAAAAAATAATAAATAAATAAATAAAATTTAAAAAAACAAAAACAAAAACATGGTTAGACATGAAAACCTTGTGATGATGATCTCGAGGCAAGAGAAAATGTACTTTTAGTATATCTTTTTATCTATCTCTCACATGTGCTCCAGAGAGGGAAAAAATACTGTGCCCACCCTCTCCCATCATTCTTAAAAACCAAAATATAGCTTTATTCCCGATGGTCAAATTTCAGTGTTCATATTTCCTTCTTTCTGTGAGTAAATGTATTTATATAATTTGTGCTAAATGCTTTTCTGTATAGTGGATAATTGTTTCTAATGCTAATAATCATGGCAGGTATACTTTTTCTTTAATTAAAAATCTTTCTCCTGGGCTTCCTAGGTGGCGCAGTGGTTAAGAATCCTCCTGCCAATGCAGAGGACATGGGTTCGATCCCTGCTCCAGGAAGATCCCACATGCCACGGAGCAACTAAGCCTGTGTGCCAAATAAATAAATAAATAAATAAATAAATAAATAAATCTTTCTCCTATAAAAAAAAAAAACAACACTGTTGGGGCATCAGAGGTTTTACCACAAGTAGGATGTCCCTGCAAATGTGTCTCAGATCCCTTGTTGCAAGAAGATGAAGAGTGCTGTTTTAGCAGTTAAACCTGAGTAGACCCCAGTGTCTCTAAATCCGTGTTGTGGTTATCTCAAGTAGTAGGAGTCTGTCGAGCACAGAATGTTCCGTCACCTGAAATCAGTGAGGAGTGGATTCTTCTGGCTTTTAGCCTCCCTTCCCTACTTTTTTATAATGTTTCCATTAGGTGACACACTGCTTGGAAGCAGGAACTTAAAAGGACAGACAGCGTACTGTGTGGTGGAGTAGCTTTTGGCCTGTGGTGCTTTGGGGGCCACTGCAAGAGGAGTAGACTGAGGAGGGGATGGTAGACCAAGCAGGAATAGTTCTGGGTCACCCAAAGCTACAGGTGTTCCAGTGGGGCTGCAATTTTTTTTTCTATTATGTTTGCAAATCGTTGGTGAGATAGAACAGAATCACTGAATGACCTAGTCTGGTGGACCTAGGTTCCAGTCCCAACTTGTTCCATTAGCTGTTTGGGTGACCTGTGTTGTGAGCAAAATTGAGGATTAGACTGCGTGATCTTTAAAATATTTTTGATGGTGTCCTGGGTGTATATTTATCTCCAGACTCATCAAGTTGTATGCATGAAATATGTACAGTTTTTTGCATGTCAGTGGTACCTCAAGAAAGTAGTTGAAAATTAACAGACAAATAAATAAATAAAATCTTTGAACTCTTAAATTCTGGTTCTATGACCCCTTTCACTAAGACTCAAAAGATTCATTGTAGTAGTTCTATTCCTCTGTAGTTTTACACTGGGATTTTAAAAACTCAGTTAATTTTGTGAAATAGATTTTAGAAAGAAGGTGTATTTTAAGTTTCAGCGATCTATAGAGTTGGACTATATAGTAATCCTTAATCTGAATTCCAGTAAGTTTCCACTGTTGCTCACTCTCTGGGGACTCATGGCCACAGGGACAGGGAGGCCACTTAGTAGAGATGGGATGAAGAATGAGGCAGCTCAAAGCCAAGGGTCCACGGGGATTTGGTGTCAAGTCTCAGATGTCAATATTCTGCTCTGCCTTCTTTACCATATATATGGTCTTTATCATACTTTACATACTTTGCCATGCGATAGTTACTTTATATTTTAGTATCTAAAATAACTATATGTCTAGTAGCTCTAAACTCTTTAGAAATGCAAACTTTGTGCATTGCTTGGTCTTAAGGAATGTGGATTTTTTCTCTTCTGTCATTTTTTTATTGAGTATATTTCAAAGTAAAGTAAAAATCTGTAATTGTACTCCTTGACATGAGTGATTTGACAAATGTATGCAGTTCCTGAGTGTTGTGTCTGTTAACCTGATTGGTGTGTTCTTTTGTAATCATTCTGTGAACACTTGTAGTTTTTAAACTTCTTCCTGAAAGTAATTATTTGTTGATGAAATTTGGAAATTTATTTTCATTTGATTTAATTTCTTTTTTATTTCCCCCAGCATACAGCATGCCTCTGCAATGCCATCATTTCTTTGCTGAAAGTTCCTCTTTCATTTCAGAGATATTTTTTCCAGAAACTGCAGTCTACCAGCATCAAGGTAATATAGGAGGAACACTCAAGTTTAATATAGTTTGATACCTTCTTCTGAAGATTATCTTCTGACAGTTACAGGGGGAATAGCTCTGCTTCAGAATCTTACCTTTGGTTCTGGTAAAACTTATATTCTTCCATTGTAAGCCTTTCCTCCCTTCATCAAAGGATTTGGGAGTTAAACTCTCTCCTCTCCTTTCTTACCTGATGGCACCAAATGCAGCATGACAGGAATTGGGGTACCTGGAGCTCTGCCCCTGTCTTCAAGAATGAGTTGAGTGGTAGTGGTACTCATCATAGTAGCCCACAAGGATCTTGAGCTGAGTCCATGTCTGATCAGCCTACTCAAACCCAACTTAGAATGAATCAGGTCCCGTAAAACATCTCCAGCCCTACCTCCAAAGCACTTTTCTCTTTGAATAATAAGTGTTGAGGAGCTGGTCAATGAGTAGAGTTAGTATTTTAAAATATTTAAGCCACTCAAAATTCAAAAGCTATTTTGATTCAAAGAATGAAATTGTTGGGAAAGGGGGGAAATTGTCCTTTCTAGGAGAGTCCCTGGGTTATCCCTATCAGTAAATGTCTTCAGTGCACTTTTGCATCCATTTGAATGTTTTTCATTGCAAATAATAGAGAATTCCATTTCACAATGACCTGAATAATAAGGAAAGTTGATTATCTAGATAAGAAGTCCTAAGGTAAGATGTCTCCATTGTTGATTAGTTCAGTGGCTGAAAAACATTATCAAAAAGACCCAATTTCTTTCATATTTGTATTTAAGCAAGTTTTGAGCTTTCTTTATTTAAAGGGTATTTAGGATTCTTAATATGTTTTTAAAGAAAAACTAATGAGAAGTTTAAAATGTCATTTGGTTTATCTGTGGAAATTGACTTTTACAGCATGGTGACACTTGATAATGTATGTAATCCTAGAATTTTAGGTTCATTTGCATTTGAATTTAGTTTATTTAAAATTACCTAAGGCCAAAGAGACAGCAGCTGGACATGAAAATTTACACAGTGCATTTCCCTGCTAGAGTTGGTTCATTGTCAAAGAAATGCCCCACCTCAGAAATTGGAAGAACAGTGCCCTTGCTGTTCTCTAATCCTCTGTTCCCCTCAAACAGAACTGGGGTTGGGGGTGGAAAGAAAGAGAGAGGTGGGGAGGAAGGAAGGGAGGAAGGAAGAAAAAAAAAAACAGTGGTATTTAAAAGGAGGCATTAGGGAGAAGGAACCCTTGACTTTAAAGGTACGTTGTCCCAGCACAGTCCGGTCATTAGGGGGATCGGTGTGTGTATGTGTGTCTTTGTATGTGCAAGTAATGTTTTAATCTCTTATCAACCATTAGCACAGACATGTTTGTTGGAAGGAAGCCTCTTTGAGTTGTTAGCCTTTATTTTAATGTTGGCCTTGCAGCTTGCCCTGTCCCCGTCCCCCCGGAACCCTGCAGAGCCCATCGCCGTCCAGAGTAACCAGCAGCTGGCACTGAAGGTAGAGGGAGTGGTCCAGCACGGATCTAAACCAGGACTCTTCCGCAGAATTCAGTCTGTCTGTCTGAATGTCTCTTCCACGCTACAGAGTAAATCCGGACAAGACTACAAGGTAATTTAGAAAAGACGCAGAGTTATGATGTGGGTTTTATCCATTCACTGATGGACGTTTTCCAGTGTTTTTCATGGTGAAGCAGATTGAAGTTATACCTCCTAGGGGATCAGATGGACATAAGTTAAAGCACGTGTGGGGGTGTGAGGGGGCTGGTAAACAACACTTCGCTTTTCCCTGCCTGAACCAGTTGATAGACAAAGCATCCAGGCAGGCAGAGATAAAATATGAAATGCGCCACTACTGTTGAGCTGGGGAGAAGCCTAGCTCAGGTGCCTGGCAGCAAGGACTGCCAGAGCCTTGTAGCTCTGAATTGAGTTTTCCCACCAGCCAGCCTCTGCCAGTACACCCACGAGCCTGCCCCGGTAAAACTGGGAAGAGCAATACCCTGAAGCCCAAAGAAGAAGGGAGAGAGAAGGTGCTGAGCTCCCCAGGCCCAGTCCCCAGCCCACAACTTACCAATCAGTAGGATTCACCTTCTCCCCTGGAGACCAGTACTCTTCATCTAGTGAAAGATCCCTCCACCTGGAGGGAAGCATCAGGAGTGGGGAATAACTTCTCCCTAACCCCCTGACCCCAAAAGAACACATCTATTTATTTTTCCTCTGTTTTAAGTAAATTTTACCATGTTCAAAAAGAAGTATACTATATTGATATACAATGATCAGATAAAGTAAAATCTTTCATTAAGGATTTAACTCTAGAAATTTGTTGCTTTGAGAAATCATGAGGTAGGTTATCCAAAATCATGCTTGCTTTGTTAGCCAAAGCTAAGGTTCTAGATCTGTGCCCATGAAACACCAACGTTCCAAATGTAGAATGTGCCTTTCTTTAGACATCTCTTTCCAGTTCCTTGATGGTTTATTCACAGTAAAGGGAACAAAGGAACAAGTGCACAGTTGTATGAACAGAGTTGTTTAAATACCCAAATTGGTTGTGTCCGGGTTTATTTGTGGGTATCCTTGAACGGAGGTCCAGAGCAAGGAAAAGGGGTATCAGTAAAGATGTAAAATAAGAGTATTTTATTCTTTTTGGTGGTTTTAGGCTAAAAAGCCAATGAATGGTCTGGTTTAAGCCATCACTACTTTCCTTGCTTTGGTAACTTTTCTCTCTCTCTAGGCTCTCTGTGCCCACTCTGAGAAGGCTCAGCCTTCATTCTCTTCCTCTCTTTTGACTTCTGTAGCGCAAAGCATGGTACCTTATGTAGCCACTCAGTAAATATTTGGTGGATAATGAAAAAAAATCATTTACTGTATTTATAGTACAACTCTCTTATGTTTTGGTGATCTCTGTTGTCACAGAAGATCATAAAGAGAATTTACGTAGTTAACTTATCCCTGTCTGCAGCTCTCTGCTCAGCTTGAATTTGAAAGAACAGTAACCATGATTCTCTTTGTTCCTTGTATATAGTGATTTCTGCTATTTAAAAAAAACCATTCAAATTGAGAAGTACTACTGGTATTCTCATTGTTGGCTTACCTCTCAAGAGGCATTGGTTAAAGTCAAGATGCTGACATAGTAAGCCAGGTACTATGTGACTGCTTTGTAATGTTACTTGCAGTGAGTTTGCCTCTTAAAATGCATCATCCATTCAGAGTGGTCAGGTTGCCTGCTAGGCCTATTTCTGGTCCTTTTAAGGAGGTTCTTATTTGGTGGGCATATTCTTTAGGGAAGTAAAAAGTCTACAAAAGTTGAATGTGCAAACAAAAAACAAAAAGGACTTATAGATAATTCTAAGATCTTGAATTGGTTGGTAACTTCATTTCATTAATGTTACAGATCACTGTCTTTGGAAAACTGACCGCATGATAACTGTTCACAGAGACACGAAGCTTCAGGGTACATTTATGTAATTAATTATACAACAGAAACACACACATAAACATAGAACAGTCTGGTCAGATATTCATTCTGATTACCTCTCTGTGCATTCTTAGAATCAGTATGTCTCTTGACATACTTCGTCTTGGGCACAAATAAAGGTACACCCGCAGGTGTTATTCTGTTCTTTGAAGGACAAAGTTTTGAGTATCTAGTTAAATGAATGAGCCCGTAAATCTGTGTTTCATAATATATTGCACTGCCCATCTGAACAAGACACTAATTTTTAAGTGAGCAATGTGCAAGTTCTAAAGTTAATTTGTTGAAGGCAGAATCACTACATTACTTAAGTAATATAAAATCAGACTAGCTAGGAGGGAAAAATATACATATATTTACATAGCATCTTTTTCAGTCTTTTAGGTTTTAAACTCACTGAAACAGATGGTTGCATCCAGTTTCTTTAGAATATCTCTTCACAGGGTAAAGAAAGATGGGAATTGGAGTTGGGGTTGGGTAAGCGAGTACAGGGGAGAAGAAATTTCTCTTTTACCCTGTTAGGGTCTCCAGCTGGGCCTAAGATTGAACTGACTAAGGCAGATTAACAGGAGAAAAGCATGCCAGTTTTATTAGAATTTTACATATGTATGGGAGTCTTCATAGGAGATTGAAGACCCGAAGAAGTGACTGGAACAGAAAGCTTAAATACCATTTAGACAGAGAAACGATAAACGTGTGACCAAATGACAAGACAAAGGGTTTTGGCTAGGGACAGTAAGTTGAGGGAACGTGACTAGGAGCTCACTGGGGCAGTGGGGGAGACGAGTGGAGGATAGGGTTGTTCTCATAGGTTGGTTTGTGCAGATCCATGTCAGTGTCAGTTCCCAGTCTCTGGTGATGTACTTCTCTTTTTTGGTGCAGGGAGGTTACCTTTCTCATGGAAAATTTTATGTATGTTTTAGGTAAAAAGGGTCAGAACAGAGAGCCCTTTCTGTATCTGTTTTTTTCCAAGCGCCCTTAGCTCAAAATAATCACTATGCCACAGCAGCGTATGTGGGGTGGCATGTTCTGAGCTCTTTCACAAGGCAGGAAGACCAGAGGAAGAAGGGCTTGAGAAAGCTCCTTCTCCTCAGGGATAGTGAGGAGGCAGTATCACCTAATGATTAAGAGTGCAGGCTCTGGAGTTAGCCTGCCTGGGTTCACAGGCCAGCTTCACCACCCATTAGCTGTATGACCTTGGAGAAGTTACTTAAGCTCCCTGCCTCAGTTTCCTCATTCATGAAGCAAGGATAATATTAGTACCTACCTCTTGGTTGTTTCCAAGGGTTAAATAGCATTTATAACAGAGCCTAGCTCACAGCATGCACTCAGTAAACGTTAGCTGCTGTTGTTACTTAACAGTTCTTTTCATTCCAGATACCCATTGACAATATGACCAATGAGATGGAGCAGAGGGTTGAGCCTCACAACGATTACTTCAGTACTCAGTTTCTGTTGAACTTTGCCATCCTTGGTACACACAACATTACAGTGGAATCTTCGGTGAAAGACGCCAATGGTATTGTATGGAAGACTGGTCCCAGAACTACCATATTTGTAAAATCCCTGGAGGACCCTTATTCCCAGCAAATTCGCCTACAGCAGCAGCAAGCCCAGCAGCCGTTACAACAGCAGCAACAACGAAATGCCTACACGCGGTTTTAGCTACGCAACAAATGCATTACAGACTTTCCAGGGATTGATCAAATTGGCGAACATAGTTTGCTTTTTTAATATGGATTAAGATACAAAAGTTAGAATATGGAGTCCATTTATTCATTGGTTTCTGTAATGTAACATTCTGAAAAAAATTTTTTTCTTAAAAATTTAGTTTGGGAAATAATTGGGTTCCTAACCAGCAAGACTTTTTCCCCCTATTTCTTCTTAAACCAAGTCCTTCATCTCATATTTAGCACTTTTGTTGTTTTGCTATTATTACTTTTCTTGTTGCTGAGCCTTTTCTTTTTCTTTCATGAAAAGTCACATATTGGGATCATTGAATTAGTAAATTTGACTGCTTTTCTACCAGAAAATATCACTTGCTGCCTGACATAGACCTCTAATTCTGAGCTGGGCCTTGGGAAGTTCTGACCAGTATATGCTGGGTTTACCCGGGGTCATAGAAACTGAGTCCTCCCATAGTTGGACTTGAAGGTGTCCCCTGAAACATCCAGTCTTGTGAATTATGAGAGTGTGCAGTCTAGCAGAATTGGAACATACTGCCATATTATTTCAACTATTTACCTATCTATCCGCTGCTAAAGCAATCTTAATTTATTTAGTATTTAATTGACCCAAAGAGCAGCTAACAGTTACATAGAAAGATTGGACATTAATAATTTGTTTTTTCTAAAGTGTGTGTGAGTTTATGTAATACAGACTTTTTTTTATTGTTTCTAAGAGTGAAAAAATCACTCCCATTTAATATCTTAATGTTTTAAGTTAGGAGGGCAGATCTTTTCCTTTGATTGGTTTAGGTTCTTCTTGGCAAGTTAAGTAACTTGAAACGTGGTTGTCTAGAAACAGCAGTCTCTTTACAACACAACCTCAGTTAGTGGGGATGCTCAGGGAATAGAAGTTTTCTGGTTAACCAGAAAAAAACCCATTTTTTCTATGTCAATACTGGTTGAAAACCATTATAAAATATAATAACAATATACTTTCTTAACACAGTATACTAGTTGTAATTTAACTGTTCTCTCTTGATTTGGGACCATCATTGCTTTGGGATCATGATTTCTAAACATCAGGGATCACAGGATTGCAGACATTCATGATATGGGCACTTGGGCTGGAAGCAGCTCCCAAGCTGAAACGGATACCACATTCCCCGGAAGTTTTCTTTAAAAATAAATCTCTCAATTTCTTTGCTTGTTTTGCCTTTTTCTCTTTAAACTGGACATCGGCTCAAAGGAGGGATAGAGTTTAAAGGAAAAAAAAAATGAGTGTGGGGGTTTTTTATGTGTGTGTAATGTGGCCTCTGGGGTGAAAGTGATTGGCAGGCAACTCATGTCCCTCTGAGATCTCTTGGCTTCATGAGCTATTGTCCCAGCACAGCACTTCTTCTGTCAGTGGCCAGGGCACTGTCCTAGAACGTGTGTAAATCTACAGTGTCCACTGTGCATGATGTCCGTTAGATGCAGCCCAGATGTACGCAGTGCACAATGTGCACAGGCGTGAGAGCATGTGGAAACATAAGCCTTAGGGAGAATTGCAGGAGTGGAGTGAGGGATGTGTGCAGGACCCCTTGCCCTTCTGCCAGGTGTGGTAGAGCCTAGGTTCCACTGTAGGCTCTAATGAGTTAGCCTGGTGACCTGGGCCAATCACGTCATCTCTTCAGTTTCCTTGTTTGTAAAATGACTGGATTAGACGGGACCTTTTGACTCCAGTCTAGAGTTTTGTTATCTGAAAGACTAAAGACAAAAAAGTTCTTTCTTAAATTGAGAAAAATCTTTTTTTTTTTTTCATTTTTTTTTTAAGTGGCTATTTTCAGAATGAAATTTTGCAGTGTTAATTTCAGGTTTCTAGTACTGTTTCAAGGCAGAATTGTCCAGAAAAGAAGCAAATTTTATAAACTACCAATTCCCCCAATTCCCTTTGAGACCTTCCCGTATTTTATGTTCTTAAAAGACAGGCTTTTGATAGCCATAGTTATAAACTCATTGATCTGGTGTACTATAGGGCCTCTGGCAGATTGGAAAGGAATTATTAAAATAAAAACAAATCCAAGTAGTTTGGAGTGAAAAGTAACTCACTGAAGCAAAAAAGGCTATTTTACTTCAGTATGTCCATTAGATGCAGAATTGGGACACTGTCTGATTTTATGTTTGTTATAATATCTACTGCATTTTTGGCATCAGCTGTTAGTTGTTTGAGGTGGGAGAAAACTATATTTAGAATTTCAGCACTGCACTAATGAAAAGAAAAGGAATACTCAAGGAAAGTTGCAGAAAAGAAAGATAAATATACTGATTATAAAGTGAACACGTTCCCTGATTTTAGAAATATGAGTAATACTTCACTGGCCAATTGATTCTAGGAAGACAGGACTGATTTTTCTCAGTGTTTAGTGACTTTGCAGTATAACCTAGTGGCTAAGACCGCAGCCTCTAGAGCCAGGCTGTCCAGTTCCAAATCCTAACTCTACCTAACTTTGTGACCCTGGACAAGCTCCTTAATCTGTCTATGCCTCAGTTTCCTAATTCCCAAAATCAGGAAGCATAATAGCGCTTCATGGGTTAGGTGTGAGGATTATATGAGTGCTGTTATTGTTACTACCACTATTATTATTATCCTCCCTAGTGTTATTATTCACAGTGTTAGATCAGTTCTTAACCTTAGCATTTTATTTATTCAAAATAAAAGTTACCTTTTCTCTGCTAGTAAACACACATTTAAGATACCTTCTCTCATATTCAATTTGGGGACATTGATTAAGAACAAAATAATGTTGACTTAAGCAAAATGAAATTTCTATCTACTACAGTGCTGTAAATACTATTTAATTAAAATATTTAAAGAAAGGGAATTCCCTGGTGGTCCAGTGATTAGGACTTCGCATTTTCACTGCCAAAGGCCTGGGTTCAATCCCTGGTTGGGGAACTATGATCCTACAAGCCGTGCGGTGTGGCCAAAAAAAAGTATTTAAAGAAAAATGTATAAAGAAAATTATGAAAATAGTTTCCAAAAATACTGAATGCCTTCAGTGGTGATGACAATAGTATACAGACTATTGAGAAATTAAAGTACTGTTGTAGTCCAACTTTAAGAGATTTTGTGATGTGGCTTTCTGGCTCAAACTAACCAAGGTAGCAGGTAATTTGTAACTGGAGGCTATCAGTCACTTTTCACGTCTATATATGGTTCAGAGAAGAACAAACCAGCCAAAAAAATACTCAGTCTGGGGTCCCAGAGATGTCAGTTTAAGTTCTATTTATAAGACTCACTTGCCATGGATCCTTGGATATGTCGCTTGATCTTTCTGTGCCACTCTATGCCAGCAGTATATCAAGACTAAGGTGACCCTGCCACCTGGTATACAGAGTATATGCAGTGCTGTCCAACAGAACTTTCTGTGATGATGGAAATGTTCTAAGTCTGTACTATCCAATATAGCCACTAGTGGCACAGAGCTGTTGAGTAAAATAAGCCTAGAGTAACTGAATCTCTTACTGCTTTTAATTCAGTTAAATAGCCTCATGTGGCTACCGCCTATAGAATTGGACAGTGCGAGAGTAAGAAGTGAAGAAATGAGATTCACTACTACCTTAGGACCTAGACAGTCCTTAGACTATCTAGATATGTTTTTTTTTTAATTTATTTATTTATGGGCTGTGTTGGGTCTTCTTTGCTGCGCATGGGCTTTCTCTCGTTGCAGCGAGCAGGGGCCACTCCTCCTTGTGGTGTGCGGATTCTCATTGCGGTGGCTTCTCTTGTTGTGGAGCGTGGGCTTCTAGGTGTGCGGGCTCAATAGTTGTGGTGCACAGGTTTAGTTGCTCCACAGCATGTGGGATCCTCCTGGACCAGGGCTCAAACCCGTGTTCCCTGCATTGGCAGGCAGATTCTTCAGCCCTGCGCCACCAGGGAAGTCCCTAGATAAGTTTTCTGGATAAAGTGTCTACTTTGAAATTCTTTGATGCACCAAAGCTTTCACATGGAAGAGTTGTGGATGACAAGGAAGGCATTGGAGGTTTGTGTGTTTGCTTTGCCTCTGATAATACAATACTGTGTTGCTCAACCACCCAGCCCTCTTCTTTTCTGTAATGCGCCCTTGGATTTAGTACTTATCAGTCACCACCATTAAAAGTATGATGGGAGTACTGAGAAATCCGAAAGTCTGATGAACTGGCCTAGATTTCCTACCAACGGCACTGCAGGAGGTTGTGGTCTTCCTTTCCATTTCTTGCCCAACAACGCAAAGACCTTTTCCATGGGCTGTGTATTTTATTGGCTTAATTGATGTCCATCCACTACCCTGTGGTATCTCCCAGTCATTCTGTGAGCAGTTTAGTATTGAATTGTAACTGAGATTTAAACAGAGTCAGTCATGTTTTTTTCCTAAAGTAACACACTAAGGTCTGGAGCCATTGGTTTTCACATTGTAATGAAGAATGCTAAATGTTGTAAATTTACTTTTCTCAAATCTACTATAGTTACAAAACCTTTTTCAGTCTATGTCTTTTCCCTTATCCTTCTGCTTACTTGCTCAGCTCTCCCAGAGCAGTTATCTCCTGCACAGTCAAGTTTGTTGTGCAATAATCGTCCTCTTTACTTATTATTTAGGTCTCGTATAAAGATTGAGACTTGGTGAAGTGAGTTTGGGGATTGTCTTCCTTACAGATCATGGCTATGGCTCTAGCTTTTGTCTAGTGATACTTAGCTGGCAAACAGACTAAAAATATTTTTGTTTTTGTTTCCAGATAATTTTTTTTTAGTAAAATTATAAAGGTGAGATAATACCAAATGAATTAGAACAATCAGGAAGATGAACATTTACCCAGTACCCTCAGAAGTCAGATTGTAAGCAGAGAAGAAATACTTTCTATTTTACCTTTTGGTTTTCTTTAGAGATTTCATTTGTGGATTTTTTTAAATAAATTTATTTATTTATTGGCTGCGTTGGGTCTTTGTTGCTGCACACACAGGCTTTCTCTAGTTGTGGCGAGTGGGGACTACTCTTCATTGTGGTGCACAGGCTTCTCATTGCGGTGGCTTCTCTTGTTGCGGAGCACAGGCTCTAGGCTCACAGGCCTCAGTATTTGTGGCATGCAGGCTCAGTAGTTTTGGCACATGGGCTCAGTAGTTGTGGCTCATGGGCTCTAGAGCACAGGCTCAGTAGTTGTGGTGCACGGGCTTAGTTGCTCATGTGGCATGTGGCATCTTCCCAGACCAGGTCTCAAACCCATGTCGCCTGCATTGGCAGGTGGATTCTTGACCACTGTGCCACCAGAGAAGTCCCTTGTTTGTGGATTTTGATGATGCTTATTTGTGGCTTATTTGTATTTGAAAGAAAAATATTTGGAAGACTGACACGTAAAATAGAATTGAGTTAGACTGAGGAATTATGAGAAGATATCAGTGTTTAATTTTCCTGTTTCCCAAGACCATGGAAGATGAAAGTAGGCTGGACTGCCTCAATTCCCACCCTCCTCCTGCCTTCCCTCCCCCCCCGGAAGTAGGCTGAAGATGCTGCTTGTATCAACTCCCCCTGAGGAGGTCAGCAAGGTGATGGCAGATTATCAACACGTGTGTCTCCCACCCGTGCTTCCCCGCCCTGCGCCCACCCACCAGCAGCAGAGACGGACCATCCTGCGATTAGGAGGCTCGGTTCTGAAATCCCCCCAACCTCCTCCACTGGACGGGAGAAGTAGATGAAAAGCCTGCTGTAGAAGTGCACCTGGGGGAGAGGGACTTTCCTGGTGTGAGTCTGACAATGCCAGGCCCTGAACTGGGGTGAGAAACGCAGAAGGAAACTGACAGGGAGAGCCCTCAAGCAACTTGTAGTCTCATTTGACAGAAAAGACCTATTTTTAGAGAATGTGGAAAGGGCTCTATAAAAGCTGTTGACAGAGCACAAAAGATGCCATTTCTGAAATTCTAGTAGCACCTCCCCTTGTATGTAACAGGACAGGCTCTTAGGTAATTAGAAAACTGGCCATCATTTGGCATTTGTCTACTTTTCCGGCACGTGGAATGCAGTGTCCTTTCTTCCTCAGGGAGCCTCTTTTTGACGTTATCAGAGACAGTTGGGTACCTATTACTTGGAAGCCAGGGAGGAACAAAAGAGCATGTGGAGAAAAGATACTCCCCTGAAGCATGAAGTCCATATTTAGCCTTGAGGAGACAGGAGCTTACACTCAGAATTAAATATTGTCTTCTGTTGCAGAAACTACAGCTGCTTCTAGGCAGGCTGTTGGAGGACACAGACTCCTCAATGTCACGTTTCAAGGTATCAGAGCATTAAGGAAAAATGACTGTAATCACAGAATCACTTAAGATCAGATCTATCCTACTTAGTGGTTACAGTGTCCCCCGGGATGCTCAAGAGAGTATTAGCCCTGCCTAGGATTGTCTCTCAGGGAGTGAGTGCATCTGGAATCTCCTTGAGGGCCCTTGGCACGGGAGAGGGCCCACGCCTCTGTCCCAAGCACCACCTCCCCCTGCTTCCCTCTCATCCGAGCACCCGCTAACCAGGTTAGCTGATGGAAAGCATTTTTCCTTCATCCTAAGGACCAAGTAACTCAGCTGACATCACAGGGCGCTGTAGCTCAGTCAGCAACATTTGTCCATTTGTCTGAGCTGGCGTTTGTGAACTCAGATTTCTCAGATGCAAAAGGCACAGCCAACAAGGACATGGACAATTTTGGAAACAGGTGATCTTTTGTTTATTCACCAAATGTTGACTGAATATGTACAGGGTACCAGGAACTGGGAATATAATCATAGACAAGCTCCCTGGGTTCACGGCCGTGCCACTGCTTGTTTTTGCATAGGCTGTGGGAGGGCAGGCTGTGGGAAACCCACCCTGGCCTTGATTATGCCATGTGGGCCTTAACTTCCTGGTGGTTGATCATTTCTCCAGCAAAAGGGGAGAGGAGTTTGTCTAGACAGGACCATCCAGATCAGAGTTGCTGCTGTTTCTTGTGTGGCCTTTGGAGAAGCTCTCCCAGCCTGAGCGTCTGCTCCTTTGGTATCTAACCGTCTTCCCAGTTCACTAAGCCTTTCCTTACATCACAACTAAACCCCTCACAGCAATCTTAACCTCCTGCTTCAGTTCTCTGAGTTTGAGGGGATGGAAAGCTCCCCAAAACCTTGGTCATGGGGAAATAGCTTTAATCAGAATGCTGTCTTCCCTGACCCCAACGACACCACGTTGAAAAACCCATCTGCCCTTCAGACCCAGCAGAAACCCTGTCCCTGATTCCTCCAACCAGACGTGGTGCTCTGTCTCCCTCTGTGACCAGTATCAAATCTAGTCTTGTGTATCCTCTGCTGCCTGACCCTTGGGGTTGGCAGGAATGTGGACAAATGGTGGCTAAAGTTACCATGTCCTATTAATGGGAACAAACACCACCCTACACGGTCCCACGCCCCACATAAGCCCCCTGGCTGTTCTCTGAGTCCCATAACATCTCTGTGAGCCTCGGCTTCTTGTCTGTGAAATGGGGCTAATACCTGCCTGCTGAAGCATGGTGAAGATTAAAGGTAATAACACATGCGCAAAGCCAGCTGCTGGTGGGCCCGCCAAATATTTATTGGTGTCTGTGGTGGAGTGGCCAGTGTGGCCTGGTGGCCCAGAGAACACTGGGGAAAGAAACGTCAGTCTTAGAAAAAAGTGATGTATTGGATCATCTCTGCCTTAAAGAAAGATGATGTTCCAGGTTTGAAGACTTAAAGGAACAAAAATTTCTTAGAATCAAGAGGAATGTATTTGTGTGTGTGTGTGTGTGTGGGAGGAAAATCCCACATCCATCAGGCTTCCCTGTCAGCACAAGCCTTGAGCCCTAGGGAGGGAAAAAATTGAAGTGTCACCAGCGCAATGAGCCAACCCAGGCTGCTCTGTCATTTATACTTATTTAGCACGTGCAAAATAAATGGGCTTGTATCCAGAGTGAGTCCTTGCCATCCAATCTGCTGGACACAAGCCCCATGACTCGTCACCTGACCCACACTTCCCCACTCACAAGGTTTTAGAGCGTTTGCCATCTCCTCATGGTAAACAGAGCACAGGACGTGAAGCAAGGAGACTTCAAATTGCAGTAAGATGTTTAGGTTGGGTATAAAGAAGAACTTGATGAAAATAATTAAATGCTAAAGAAAGGAGGCATTTGGACTGTACAAGCTATCCTGTCCAACCACAGGGATGCGTTTGCCAACAGCCTCACTGGAGGCAGGGGGATGGACTGTCTGACCCTTTGGCCCCATTCCGTCAGCAGGATCTCTTGCAAGCTGCAGACTCCCCCGTGCGAGGGTTCTGCCTGGGAGGTGGGGTGTGGCCCAACTCCCCACCAAGCACGTGCCCTCCAGATAGAGGGCTCAGGCGAGGCCGCAGGTATAAATAACCCCCTCGTGACTCTTTCTGTCCTTGGAGCAAATGCCTCTAGCCATTGCCCAGAATGGGATCAAGGGAATCGAAAGGGAGAAGTGGGAGGAAGTAGGGTTGGGGTTGGGGGTGGGGGGCAGGCTTGACAGCTCAGAGGAGAGGGATGGTGAAGAGGTTATGTTTTCTTCTCACCTCCTGAGTGTGTCTGTGTGAGATATGTGTCTAGGCAGGGAGAGGAGCTGGCCTGCTTGGGAGGAAGAGGGGACTGTCCTTCACAGTGTTTCCTCCCTGCTGTCTCCACGGCCATCACCCTCGTTCACAACCTCATTATACCTTCCTGGAATATCGCTTTCGCTTCCTGTTTTCCCTGCTGCTAGTGTCTGCCTCCTCTGAGTCGTCCTTACTTCCCACTGCTTCCCAGTTCACCCATCGGGTCCAAAGCCTTTACTCGCATTGGGTTTCCTATACAGCCCCAATTCTTCAATATATCATTAAGACAGGGGTCCCCAACCCCTCAGGCCATGGATTGGTTTGGGTCTGGGGCCTCTTAGGAGCAAGGCCACACAGCGGGAGGTGAGCGGCGGGCAGGCGCGCCAAGCCTCATCGGCTGCTTCCCATCCCCTCGTTGCCCGCATTACCGCCTGAACCATCCCCCCTCACCCCCACCCGTGGAAAAATTGTATTCCACAAAACCGGTCTGTGGTGCCAGAAAGGTTGGGGACCACTGATTTAAGACCCTCCACGATGAGACTCCAGCCTGGCAGCCAGGCCTCACCTCTCGCCACATCTCTGTGTATGTCCCAGCCTGCAATAAAACTAGCTTCCTGGGCATCCCATGAGCTCAGTTTGCACACTCTCACCTGAATGAAATGAAAGTTTGTTCATACTTTCCCACCACCTGAATACTCTTCTCCGTCACTGAAACCCCTGTCCATTCCTCCATGTTCTGATTCTCCAGCCAGGCCCAGGGTTCCTCCATGACCTGTATCATGTTCAGCCTTGCGTGGAGCAGTCAGGCTGCCTGGCCCTCGGGGGTCAGCATAAAGGTGGACACGTAGCGGCTCATGTGACCGTGTCCTGTCCCTCCACTGTCCCCGCCCCTCATGACTGTCCTCGGCTTGTGACTCTCCTCCAGCCTCCAGCCCGGGTTCACGTGCCTGCACGGAGCAGTCCTGAGTGGTCTGCCTGCGGACTCAGTGTTCACCTCGGAGACAGGAGGTGTAGGGAAGGCTTTCTGCTATTCTAAGCTGCGAGCAGTGTTCAGGCAGGAGCACAGCCCATTGTCACTGCAGGGGCCCTGGGGTGCAGCTCAGGCTCTGAGGTGAGGTCTGAGGCAGGTCTGAGGGAACCAGAGCCTAGACTTGCAAGAAAGTTAGAGAAAAAAAAAAAAAGAGGTCTGTTAATCCATCTTTTTCTCCCCCCTCCCCAGGCTATGCAGCTCACAGGATCTTCGTTCCCCCAGGGTTCGAACCCAGGCCCCTGGCAGTGAAAGCCCAGAATCCTAACCACTGGACCACCAGGGAATTCCCATCATCTGTTTTTTTCCTTAGAGTCACCTTCACTCTCCTCCAGCACCAGCCGTCTTTTGAACATAATTAGGAATATGTTGTTGCTTTGGGTGATTTGGGTTTCACTCTTGCCAGACAGCTTCTTCCCTGTCCACCTTCCTCTCTCCTTCCCTTTCTCTCTCCCTGCCTTTCTTTTTCAAGGACTGATTGAGTATCTGTTATATGCAAAGCACTGCAGCAGGTGGAGTCCCTGCTCTCTGGAAGCTTTGGTCAGTGGTTGTCACGTGTGTCAGCTTGATCTGTGTCCACAGTGCCAAGGTACTGAGGTGACGTGGTCTCACTGAGGTGAGACTTGAGCAATCCATCGCATTGTTCCTCTCAGACTGAGCTCATGTATGAAGAGCTGCCTAGGAGACCCCGTGGGAGGTGGAGTGGACAACAGAAGATGCCGAAGAAGACAAAGGCAAGGAGTGGAAGGCAGAGGCAGCCTTGGATTCTCACCGCTCCCATCCAGCCTGACTCCAGAGCCAGCTGCAGACATGTGGGGCTCTGCTCTGATACTTCCACTCCTCTGCGGGTCACATGTTAGATTGCCAGCCAGCTCATGTTTTCTTCTCACCTCCCCACCCGCTCATCTGCTTTTACCTACAGCTCCTACACCATGAGTTTTGGACCACAGACCTCCCACTGGATGGCTGGACCTGTGACAGGTGACCTTGGGAGCCATTCAAGACCATGTTTTTTGCTATATGTACAAACAATGAAAAAGGACAGCCCAGCTGAGTTCCTGCTGCCCTTATGTTCTTACAATGCAGTGAAATATTGTTTTTCTTTTGGGCATTCCCCAATATGTGATCTTTCCCTATTCAGAGGCATCCACAATGCCCTAAGGAGAAGCGGAGAGTTAAAGCAATATGCAGACAAAACAAAACAAAACAACCCAATGTTCAGTCTTTTTAATGTGCAAAATAAGATATTGAGAATAAAAAGGGATAGTGTTTGGCTATAAAAATAGAAGAGAGAAAGAACAGTGAGATAACCATGGCTGCTGCTTTAGACGTGTTGACGTTCTCATTGTTTCCTGAACCCCAGTGCATCTCCCCTCTGGGCCCTTGTCGGCACCTGGCATTCAGCGTGCAATGCTTTTTTTCCCCGTGGTTCTGCTTAGCAAGCTCAGTCCATCTCTGAAGATTTACACAGGTTGAAAGCCCTCCTCCTCAAGAAGATTTCCCTGAAATCCCACAGAGCTGGGTGCTACCCTAACCTTCTGGTCTACTCTCTGCTTACATGTATCTCCCTGCCTACATAGCTGTCTCCTCTTCTATCTAGGCTGGAGGATTGGGAGTTTATCTTTGCATGCCTGCTGTCCAGCATGGTGCCTGGCACTTAGTAGGCAGTCAATCAAGTTGAATTAATGCAGAATTCAGTTTCTAACGACCTAGCCTTAATACAGTTTCTGGTCCTAGGGGCCTAGCCACTGATAGCTGATTGTAAACTCAAGGGCTATTGCACAACTAATGTCTGGTCCTCAACTCAATAATTCAACTGCTTAGGTGACCCTAAGCGGTACTGCAAAGGACCCAGCACTCAGGCAGCCTAATAATTCTGCAGCCATTGTTGCAGAAGGGCCCTTCCTAGATTAGTGGCCTAGCCCTGACCCTGCAGCCTCAAAGTAGGAGTCAGACTGGGCTCCTTTGTGACCAAGGTGAAGCTTTGTCATCCCTGTCTCTTGGTCTTCAGTTTCTCTGTCTATCGTATGGTTGTGGGTCCTAATTAGAAAGCTCTTAGAGGTTCCTGAAAGAACTGTTATTGCACAGCTGCACAAAGGGAATTATGTCACAGTGGTAAAAGAGCATGGCAAATAACGTGAACTGGGAATAATAAGGGCACTTATTCCCAGACGTACATTGACTTAAACCACAAAAGCTCCTTGGAACAGGGCTTGAGGATTGTAAAAGCCTGAGCAATAAACAACCCCTGTGGGAGGGAAGCCCATGCCAGCCTACCGCTGGAGAGTTCATTTGGTTGTGGTTGGCGGGCTGGTTTTGTCCCTCAGGTGTTCTCACTTTGGTGAAATGTCCCTGCCAGAATGAGCCCAGCCTATTTGCTGGGTTTTGGGGAGAAGTGGCTGTTACTTCCACATCCCTTCTGCAAAAGAAGCAAATAATTGGCCTTAGCAAAGCTCAGTTCACTTTTCATTCTCTGTAGGATGAAGACAGGTCTCCAGACAATGGAAACTTCATTGCCACTTTTGCTTCTAAAAATCTAAAAAGTCACCTGGGTCACACGTTGACCCGCCGTTGCTACCTCTGGTCAGCAGCTTTGAAAAACCAGCCAGATGCACTGTGTCTATGAAAAACACATTCACAAACTCGTCATCCTGGAGTGGAAAACTATGTTTAAACATGACTCTGACAGCAGGAAGGGCAGAATCTACAAAAAAAAAAAAAAAAAAAAAAAAAAAAGAATGGCGGCTCCTGGAAGAGACAGGCACACGTGCTAGTGGCTTCAGACTTTCCACCCAGGAAGGTCAGAGGGCCTTTAATTGTTGAAAGGGGTGGGCTTGGTAACCCACTTGCTGAGTTTGCATAGGACTCTATCTGAACTGGGAGAACATCAGCTATCCATGAGAAAGAAGGAGGTGAATGTGGGGGGGCGTGGGGTGCTGGGGAGGTGAAGAGGGGGTGGCTAAAGCCCCCACCCTGCTCTGGAACTCAGCACTAGGCATGGGTGAAGGTGCATCCTACATACACATGAGAGACGCGTGTGTATAAACATGCAACAGGAGTCAGGGAACTTGGCCTCTGCAACCAGCTTTGCCACGAACTGACTAGGGCACGTCATTTTCCAATCTAGGCTGTAGGCAGGGCTCTGCTGGCTGCCCACGGTGCTCTGGGAGGTTCTGAGGACAGATGTAGGACAGGTGTGATGTGTAGGTCAATCAAATAACCATTGTCAGACCAACTTCAAGTAAAGGCCACTGCTCACCTGGTTTACCTGGTCAGGATACCTGACCTTGATTTCAGTGGCCTGGCAGAATCTACCCAGCCCAAATACCCAGAGGAGTTATATACCGGGAGAATGTATGTAGATGACAAAAGGAAGAGGTGAGAATAACTAAATCTATGTGACTGAAAGAAAACTGCATTGTTTAATCATAAATTTACCCAACCAGCCATGGATGTGATGTGATGGGACATGACACGACATATGATATGGGATGACAGATGATATAATGATATGATGTGTTGGCTTCCAATTTCCTTCTTAGCAGAAAATTGGAAAAGCCCCTTAATCAAGCATGACTGAGTGATGGGTAGAGAGGTATAGGGTTATACATGGAAGGAGAACAGAGGTTGGAGTCACCCCAAAGTGTCACCCCAAATGTGCTCTCAAGGCACATTACTGGAGATCACTGGATCTCAATTCCCTCATTTGTAAATTGGAGAAAACACAACTACCTCATAGAGTTGTTGTGAGGATTAAATGTCAACACAGATGTAAAGTATGTAGCACGTACTAGATGCCCAGTACCAGTAGCCACTTGCTTGATTCTTGTTTATAATACATTCTTCTTCCTCTTGCATGTTCCCAGTCCTCTCAGTCTTTTCCTGCTGTCCATGTCTCATGTCAAACTGTGCGGCAGTGTCCTTTTAAACATTTAGGGTGCCTAAATCAGTATGGAGAAAATTCTACTGTTAGATACTTGTCCCAACTCTTGGACAGAGTCTCAAAAAGAGGCCTGAGTCACCATCCCCAGCCTCTGCCTGCAGTGATGGGACAGTGGTACCCGACTACAGGCCCCAGCTGAGTGAGGGGTAGAGCAAAGCCAGAGGGGTTGGATGGAGATTAGCAAGGGTCAGCTGCCTGACTTAGAGATAACTCCTCATATTGCTTCCAAGCCCGAGATACCATGATTTTTAAATCTTTCTCTGTTTACTTCATTGATTCTTATAGACCAGCCAAAGCCTAGAGAGACCAGCTAATTGAACCAAGGTTGTACATTGAGCAATGACCAACCAGGGATTAATAGCTCTGGCCTTTGAGTCATTATCACAGAGCTGGCAGAGACTTTGAGCCCATCCCAGTGGAAATTTCAGGCCCATACATGGAGCATTCAATGGCCAACAGTACACAATGTTGATTTTTTAAATATTCCCTGATAATTTTCACATCAAATAGTTTTTTCTATGTTAACTCATTTTAAAAATATTTCTTTGGCATCTAGTGTAGGCAATGCATAGTGCCCATTAAGTTCTCTTTGAGGGTATTTATCTCCTTCTCTAATGACATTTCCTAAATGGAAATCAGGAGTGGGAGGCTCTGGGCAGGACGTCCCGGCTTCCGCCTTAGCTGGGTGGTGCCAGTCTGTGTTAAATCTCCAGGCCGCCTGCCAGGCACAGTCTTGTGATTGGACTGGAGAGTAGCAAATAGTGTAAAAGTGAAGCAGCAAAGGCCACAGGCCAGACTAGCTTGAGACAGCAAATAGCACGACCGTAAGATGAGCAGGGACAGGATCGAATCTTCCCATGAACACGTGGAGGTGTGGAAAGATGAGCAACCAGAGGGGAGCAGCACCCTGGAGACAGAAGGACTGGGTGTGGGCTTGAAGCAAAGAAAGGGAGCAGGAAGCTCCTTAGGGTTCACGCAGTGACGTATGTCTTAGTCAGGGTTGAGTTATGGAAGCAGAACCACTGTGAGTATCACGGAATATGGAATGTATTAATACTGTAAGAATTAGAGCATACATAGTTATGGGAGGAGCTGGGCAAGCAAAGGTCTGAAAGGCACTGAAAGATCACCGAAAAGTCATTCACCAGCCCTGTGCAGGTGAACACAGCAGGGCTTACAGGAAAGAGCAAGGCAGGTCTGGCTGCTGGACTGGGGACACCAAAGGGCAGGTGTGGAATCTCTGGAAGGACGTTGGCTCTTTGTAGCTCCTGCCTCGGTGAGTCTGCAGCAAAGCCTCTCGTGGTGTGTGTGGGGGGGTCACTATTGGTCAGCAGGGCCGGCAGTCACAGAGGAGCGGGGAAGAGCACAAGCACAAGCCCGGCTGCATCTCTGTGTGGCCCTCACCAGCTCCAGCCGACAGTGGCCTTGGGAGTGTGACAGCTGCTGCTTCACCGCTGCCTGCCACAGCTCCTGCAACTTCGCTTTTGGCCAACGCTCACCAGAATCGTACCGGCAAACTGGTGCTGGGAAATACAGTCCCTAGTGTGACCAAGGTGACCACTGAACCTTCCAACACAGATCTAGGAAAGACAAGACCACACTCAGCTCACAGATACACAGAGCCTCGCAGTTTTGAAGTTCCAAAAAGCGTATGGCAGAGAGGAAAGCTGTCAGAGTATTTCTGTTCCTCAAGAATCTGGGTTGTAAGTAACAGAAATTCTAAAACAAACTGACTTAAGTGAAAAAGAGGCTTTGAGGCTTTGGGTGGGGTGTTGGGGGTAGGCGATGGACATCTTGGAGTAGCTCAAAAAATCCAAAGAATAGTTGCCAGGACAGTCAGAGGGAAGATGACACCATAAAACATACTCTCTTTCCTTGTTTCCATGTCTGTCTCTCACAGCCTCACCTCTGGACAGTGGCCTCATCCTCCCAGCCCTCTCATGTGGCAGCTCTGGTGTCACAGTTATACAGCAACTTGATCAGAAAGAAGAGAATTTCCCTACCAGCTTTATTTAGAAAAGTCCCTGATACTTTGTTTTTTTTGGAGTGGTCCTTAGATGAATCCCCAGACCAATTGCTGTCGCTGGGTGAGTAGGCTGTTGTTATGATTAAACTGGGGTCACGTGTCCACCCCTGTGGCCAGAACCAAATGGAGGAAGAAAGGAGCAGTTCCCCCAGGAAGGAGGCTTTGTCCCCAGAAGACGGGAAGGAGGTGCTGAGCAGACGGAGGTGACAATGTCTACTTTGGCGCCTCAGGGACTCTGAATGAAACGCTCTTCAAATTTATGCTTCTCATTCCTACCCATTTTCTTTAATGTTAAGTCCACTGTGGCGAGTTTCTGGTTACACGCCACTGGTACCCTGAAGAGAGCTGCTACAAGGAAGGAAATATTACCTTGTAAAAGGCGATGAGCAGGTGACAATAATCATCTTGGAGACCTAGAGACTGAGCAGTTTGCTCAAGGCCACTCAGTTATTTAAAAGGAGAACTAGGGCTCTGACAGGTATTCCCCAGCAGTCCATTAGCAGTCAGGTTTATAGAGCACCCTGTGGAGATTTGGGCTACTGTGAACCCATTTTCCAAGGCCTAATCAGATTGTTTTCCTGGCTCTGAAAGAACAGACTGGGACCGGAGTGATTACTCAGAGGTCAAGGATAAAAGACATGACTTAGAATCTGTCTTCAGCACGGAGGCAGGCAGAGATGATTCATGGTGTGTGTGTGTACACCGCAAGGTAAGAGAAATGTCATGGAGGTAGTATACATGTTTTCTAGAAGGAAAGGGGCCTGATATTAGGGTTTTGAGTGCCCTGAAAAAGGCAGACAATTAGTTATCAACTCGAAATGGAGTTTAAACTGTGCAGATAATCTAAGACTTTTTAGCTAACAGTGTAATTTATTTCTCCTCTCCTATTTGTCTTTTATACTTTGTCGGTGGTTTCCTCACTTGGCTGTGCATCAAAATCGCCTGTGGAGCTTAAAAAAAAACCTCCTCAGACACCAGGTCCCACCCTCAATTCCCACCCCCCACCCCATCCCCCACCCTCCCACCTCGGCTCCAACTTCAAGCTCCACAGAGGATTCCAGTGCATAGGAAGGAGAGAAAACAACTCCTCACGGTGCAAAGTGCTCTCCTTCCCTCAGAGAGATCCCCTATGCTTTATCTATCGTGCCTGATGCCCCACAACTGTGGGAGCAAGACCAGGCTGGAAAACCAAGCATACAGCAGTTAGGTGGTGTTTTTAAGGTCAGACAACTTGTAATTTCTGGAACCAGGTGGCCTGAAACCTGGATTCTTCTGCTCCTGATCTAGTCAAAAATGGCACCAAGATCTTGGTCTTGACCCCCTGTGGAGGAGTAGCGGGGAAAAGAAACCTGACTAATAGGGATATGTTTACTTCTGTAAATAATCAATCAAAGGAATACTTTTAGGTAGTATCCAGAAATTAGCACCTCTAAACAGGCAGAGCCCTTCCTAAAATGTACCATTCAGGGACTCTTTCCTCGCCAAATGGAGGTGCCGTGTTTCCTGTTCTGGCAATTACTGCCGTGTGACCTTTGGAAAGCTGCTCGACTTCACTGTTTCTTGGTTTCCTCATCTCTACTACGAGAGTGTTGGGCTTGGGTCCTTTCTGCTCTCGTGCTAGATTATTACATCTCTTTGGTGAAGAGCCCTTGGGCATGATGGGATCACAAAGAGCAGAGAAGAGTCCTCTGTTTTCCTAACGTTCTTTGGACAAAACTTTTTTTGTTGCAATATGATACAAGAGAAAATGTAAAACATGGTGATCCCTGGAAAAGATGCATTATGACTCAGTCACAGTCAAGTGAAAAATGAAAATGAGTGACAGCAGAGGGAGTGGGAAGTGTGCAGAACAGAAGGCAGGGAGGCTGCCAATCCATGAAGAGGAGTGGGGATGGAGCCGAAGACTGCCCTCAGGGACCGGAGTTGACAGGAGAGGGGTGGCAGCAGCAAACGTAGCTGATTTATTTCAGTTTTGCCTGAGGAATGTCAATCCTAGATGGATTACTGGATGAAAATTTGAACTCTAACCCCTTACTTCTGCCTCAGCCCTTCTGGAAGGGCTTAAGATCATTTCCCCCAGATTTTCCACTACTCCAAGCCCAGTAAACATAAAATAGACATTAGTGTCCTGAATGAATGAAATATTTATGTGGGTCCTTGCCCAGCCTGGCTACTAGGAACTGGCAGGAGAAACTCAGCAGTTAAGAGGGGAAATCAAAGAGAGACACAAACTCATGAGAATGTCAGGAAGGCTAAAGCCCCTACAAAGAAGGGCCTTGCCGGACTTCCATGGTTGCACAGTGGTTAAGAATTCGCCTGCCAATGCAGGGGACATGGGTTTGATCCCTGGTCTGGGAAGATCCCACATGCCACGGAGCAACTAAGCCCGTGCGCCACAACTACTGAGCCCACGTGCCACAACTACTGAAGCCTGTGTGCTCTAGAGCCGGTGCCCCACAAGAGAAACTACCACGATGAGAAGCCCGCGCACTACAACAAGGAGTAGCCCCTGCTTGCCACAACTAGAGAAAGCCCACGAGCAGCAGTGAAGGCCGAACGCAGCCAAAAATAAATACATAAAATACAAAGGGTCTTGCCACCACAATCAGGGCAATAAAAAGGCCCATCGGGTCATGTTCAGAGCAAGAAGATGGGCTAGTCCTGTAGCGTGGGAAATAGCACAGTGTTAACCAATGACAAAGAGACAGAGAAGCCATTCAGCTCCTAAGTGCTTGCTCTCTTTCCGCTACTGGAGACACAGGCAAGTCTCTGAATACCCACTCTGAGCTCAGGGCCTGGCACATAGTAGGAGTACAGTAAAAATTTGTTCAATGAATGAAGACTGAATGGGAGGAGGATGACAAGGAGAATGCTTTTTTTGAGCTGAACAGAAGAGCCCAGGATGTTTGAAAAGGTCTTGAGAGTCTGTGCTGTCACTTCAAATCAGGACTGGAAGGTCACTGTGGTCATCAGTTCCTTAGGAAACTGACCGAGATGGAGGTTGTGGGCAGTAAGTTTGCTGAGTGCTCTTGGCACGCACACCTACGGGTGACTGAAGGGAGTAGAAATGGCACACGGATGAATTGAAATGTGATGCAGATGTAACAAAGGCCTCAGGTCAACCCCATGGGATGATTCTTCAGAACTGGCTCACCTTAAGGCCAGGGGGCTGGGTCTTCTTACTTCCACATCAACCAGGCACTGGATACAGGCTAGGCTTCTAAGGGAGATGTGGTCTTGGGTCACCAGTGAACTGTCAGCCATCCCAACAGTAGAGGGAATGAGTGACTTAGTCTTGCAGGGGTGTGTGGGCACAACACAGCATCCATTATGAAAATTAATCCAATCTCCTCACTTTACAGATGAAAATAGTCCAGAGATGAAATCATATATCTGGTTAAAAGTAGAGCCAGCACACCTCTCAAAGGATTACCAGCAAATTCCCACAGACTTAGTATACTTGACAGAGCTATCAGTTTGGATGAGGAGAAATGGAGAGTAAATCAATGGTTCCCAAACCTCGCTGGAGGGCTATTAGAATGCAGATTCCGGGGCCCCATTTTTAGAGAGGCTGTTACTGGAGGGTCTGGGGCAACGCCTAAGAATCTGTGTTTTCACAAGTGCCTACACAGTTTCTGTGTGGCCTATCTCCCAGCCTGTGCTTGGAAACCAGTGGCTAAGATAATAGAACCCTGGGCAGATTTTTTTTTAGTACAGATTCTTCAACAATCTGAACTAAAAGAGTGTTGCTAAACAACGTCCCTCTGGTTGGAGCTCTCAGGTGGGTTCACGGGGGCTCACTCCTAAATTCTGTTCTGGTCAACACATCTTATCAAAAACGCGATGACTTTAATAGGATATATATCCAATGAAGAGAATTTCAAAACGAGAAGAGATTGCTAACACTTCAGATAATTAAGATTTCAACAGATTTCAACATGTGGCCCTTAAGTATGACTTTGTAGATTGATATTTATTGACATGGAAAGTTGTTCATGTATCCAAAATGGGAGGAAGCAGCAGAGAGGCGGTGGGGTATGGTGGTTTAGAGCACAGACTGGAACCTGATGGACTGTACGGATTCAGCTCCCAGCACCGTCACTCACTGCGTGGCCCTGAGCAAGCTTCTCATTCCCCTGTGTCTCAGTTTCCTCATCTGTGAAATGTGGATAATAATACATAATCATAGTACCTACTTCATAGGGTTATTGTGAGGATCTGTGAGTAAATATGCATAAAGAATTTATAACTGTGCCTGGCACATAGAAAACACTGGATTACCATTAGCTGTCATCATGTGTAATTGTTTCAGCTATCTGTTGCTGTTGTAACAAACTACCCCAAAACTTAGTGGTTTAAAATGACAGTTTATTGCTTTTTATGATCCTGAGCATTAGTTTGCATCACTTGGTCCTGACTGGGACTCTGGGATAATTGGAACGTCCAAAAGGACATAGTTGATCGCTGATACCAGTTGCCACCTGGAAGGGAGCTCTGTGTGCTCACAGACATTGGCTTCAGTTCTCCAGGGGGCTGTTAGGCTTCCTCACATGATGGTTGGGCTCCAAGAAGAGTCTTCCAAGACATGATGACAGAAGCTAAGATCTCTTTAGGCCCAGTCTTGGAGGTTACCCTGTGTTACTTCCCCTACGTTGGTTAAAACCTGCTGCAGGTCCAGCCCAGAATCAGGGGAGAGGAAATAGACCCTACCTTTTAATAAGCAGAGTAGCAAAGAATTAGCTGCCATCTTTAATCTACCACAGAAGTTTAATCCCACTTTTGTAAAACTAAGTGTGTGTGTGTGTCTTTTGTTTTCTGTTTTTTAGTTTCTAATGTACAGTGAAGTGGAGTTCCCTGTGCTATACAGCAGGTTTTTATTAGTTATCTATTTTATACATATTAGTATATATACTTCAACCCCAATCTCCCAATTCATCCCACACACATACCTGCCGCTTCCCTCTCTTAGTGTCCATACATTTGTTCTCTACATCTGTGTTTCTATTTCTGCCTTGCAAACCAGTTCATCTGTACCATTTTTCTAGATTCCACACATATGTGTTAATATATGATATTTGTTTTTCTCTTTCTGACTTACTTCACTCTGTGTGACAGTTTCTAGGTCCATCCATATCTCTACAAATTAACCAATTTCGTTCCTTTTTATGGATGAGTAATATTCCATTGTATATACGTACCACATCTTCTTTATCCATTCATCTGTCAATGGACATTTAGGTTGCTTCCATGACCTGGCTATTGTAAATAGTGCTGCAACGAGCATTGGAATGCATGTGTATTTTTGAATTATGGTGTTCTCTGGGTATATGGCCAGTAGTGGGATTGCTGGGTCATATGGTAATTCTATTTTTAGTTTTTTAAGGAACCTCCATACTGTTCTCTGTATCAATTTACATTCCCACCAACAGTGCAAGAGGATTCACTTTTCTCCACACCCTCTCCAGCATTTACTGCTTATAGGTTTTCTGATGATGCCCACTCTAACTTGTGTAGTAGTTTTCTACAATTCTAACCTCATTGTAGTTTTGATTTGCATTTTTCTAATAATTAGTGATGTTGAGCAGCTTTTCATGTGCCTCTTGGCTAAGTTTGTGTGTTTGTACGCGTGCATGCGCTTGTTTTTTGTTTTTGGCCACACCACATGGCGTGCAGGATCTTAGTTCCCTGACTAAGATCAAACCCATGCCCCCTGCAGTGGAAGTGTGGAGTCTTAACCACTGGACCACCAGGGAAGTCTGTGCTTGCGCGCGTGCGCACGTGTGTATGTGTGTTTGCATAGAAAATGATGTCTAGAAGAATATATACCAAAATGTAAACAATAGTTATCTTTCTTTTTTTACAATAGTTATCTTTAAAGGGAAAGATTATAATATAGTTGTTATTCTCTTCATGTTTTGCTTTTTTGTTTCCCTGAATTTTCCATGATAAATGTAATTACATTTATTTTTTAAAAAGTAATTTCCATTTTTTGAAAAAGTATATGACAATTTAAAAACTATTATGAGCCAAAATTGTAATGGTTCTCCTCCCCAAAGAAAACCGCTCAAAATTACACAGCATCAAAAAAAGAAAAAATCACAGTAGCTAGGTATAGAACAAAGGTCCCTATCCCTCACCAATCAGACCACACTGAGTGTTATGGGCTGGGTTCTGAACTCTGAGAACGGAAAGCAGAGAGAAACGCAACATACCAAACAGTTGACAAAGTATCTGTAAACCATTTTTTTGTGGAGAAGGACTTAAGGACACGGGTGGAAGGGAAGAGGCTCAGAGAGGACACAAGAAAGTGAACCAAGCCCTCATTCTGTGTGCGAGGAAGGCTGCATGGGGAAGAAGTGTTACCGACCAGGGTTCTTGGCCCCCTTAATCAATAGAAATTGATCAGAGGCTGAACAAGAAATTCAGGCAAGGCTTTACTGGGGCCCCTGCTGTGGGGGTGGGGGTGGGGGGTTGAACAGATAACGGGTTCCCTGGCTCACTCCCCAAGGGTGGACGAGCTGGTTCCTTATGTGGGGTGTGGGTAGGGGTGTGTCCAGGGGTCGGGCTGGAGGGGTGGCTTAGGTGGTTTGCCCACCCCATATGTGGTGGTGTGTGCAGGGGCATGCACAGTACCCTGCCTTTGCTCCCCACTCCCTGTTTTTCCTCCTGGCTCTTCAGAAGTGGCAGTTGGGCTTTTTAGTCTTTTTGTGTCTTTTGTCCAAAATTTGCTCCAACTGCTTGCATACACAGCAGTTATTTTTAGTCGCATATAGTTTCTTTGTATTTTGTAGCGCCAGGAGATGTTTGTCCAGGTGCAAGCATTGCAGCACTGCAGCAAAGGGTTCCAGGTCCCAGGCCTATCTCAGAGATGTTAGTTCTGGTCCTTCAGAATTAGGACCATTTACTGGAATTGACACAGAGGTAGATTTGAGATTCCTCAGACAAAGAAGAACTCCCTAAACTATAAAAGATAAAGCTGGAGTGAGCTTTCTAGGATGGTAACAAGCTCTCCTAGTGGAGACCAGATATGCATATCTCAAGGCAGGAATCCTGCCTTGTAAAGGTGCCTGACCTAGACCTACCAGGTCCCTTCCACATCCCAGGTTCTGTGCCTGTAGGTCTACAGAATAGTGGAAATAAAACACACAGATGCTTAAAACTTACCCTCCCTAAAGGCAGTGGACTGAAATAAATGAGTTCTTGAGATTCCTTTTATGGGTCTATAAATGGATATTGCCCTCGATGTGAAAACATGATGAATCAAGAAATATTATCAAGTGAACACTACAGGCATGGCAATGTCCTGGGTGTTCAGGTGTGGTCTCTCAGCCCACAGATTTAAAGTTTAATAAAGAAGAAAGACATACAATCACCATATAAACTTACTCCTAAATACAGCCATTACCTGTGGGGGTGGCAAGGGCCCAAAGAGTAAACAATTGAAAGCTTGGGGGGGAAGTGAGAATGGGAGCTTTAGGTTATAACTATGAGATGAGAGATGAGAAGGATGGGGCTGAGGCAAAGGGAGAGGGGCCTGGCCCTACATCTTCATGTTAACGTGAACATCTTTGGTAGAGGAAAGAAGGCTGCATGCCAGCCTCCTGGATTAGGTTTTCCTAAAGATAGATCACATTCTATCTTTACTGACTCATGTAATAATTATAATCACCTCCATTTACTATAGACATATTGTATGGTAGTTGCTTTCCACATATGAACTCATAAAATCTGTCTGATGACTAGGTTAGGCAATGACTATTCTCTTCAGGGTCCAGGGTCTCTGAAGAGCTGTGGTTGGCCTCCTATGGATGCCTGCTCAACTCACAAGAACACTTGCCCCTTGCCCGCAGAGCTGGCTCCCAGCAGCAATCTGTTCAGCATGAACCCTGCACTTCTGGCCTCAGCTGAGTCTGAACCCTCCCCCAGGCATCTGGAACTGTGTCCAAAGAGAAACACAGGCTTTCCATGGAGTAGGAGCTGTTAAGATGGAAGCAAGGACACGGTGGGTGGCCACATTCTGCTATGCTGAGACTGAGAGAGGGAGAGACAGACAGACAGACAGAGAAAGCAGTTGCCCAGGAAGAAGCAGAGACAGGGAGAGCGGTTTCTGGTGGGCAACCACCCACCAGTTCTGGTCTTCCCTCGGACCTGGATGTCTTCCTGCTCTCTGGTGTTAAGAGACAGCTCTATATCATTATGTTAAATTGACCTTTTTCATTTATCCTATCTTGAGTGTCTATTACTTGCAACTAATAAGTTCTTACTAACATAAGTGTTTTGTGCATTTGTTCAATAAGGAGCCAGGCTTCCAGGAATTCCCTGGCAGTTCAGTGGTTAGGACTCCTCGCTTCCGCTACAGGGGGCACAGCTTTGATCCCTGGTTGGGGAACTAAGATCCTGCAAGCCACGCACTGGGATAAAAAAAAAAAAAAGATCACGGCTTCCAACTTAGTTTTGTCTACCTCCAGAGTCCATCCACGGGGACCTCCAGAGTGGCAATTTTAGGGTAACCTTTCTTAAAAGGAGGTTTAGTGGGACAGCTTGCTCATTGCTTCATCAAGGTGGCTCCTGTGCCAATTAGGTGTCAGCAATCTGATAACCAGCTGCCCTGATGAGGGCAGAGGGCTCCCAGCAGCCGTTCAACTCGTTCATAAGGTTAAATAGTCCCCCGTCACCACATTCGCTCTAGAACGTGCACCTTTCGGGTATGGCTGTCGCCGCCCAGGTGTCCATGGCCAAACAGAAAGTTGCTTTGGCAGCTTGGCTTTCTAAGTTTATAGCAGCTGCCCTGGCATCTCACCCCCTGAGCCTGCTCTCTACATGCTGCCGTATCCTCACTCGTCACAGCGGTCACCCTGGCCATCCCTTCTCGAAAGTCTCCTCTTGACCTCTGCCCACAGACTCCCCACGTGTTAGAATCACCCTGACTCTTGTAGCCATGTCTAGGAAAGCTCTGATGACATATCTGTGCTTTCATTGACTTAGCTGCCTGCCTCCCACTTCTAGCTGTGTGGGCAGCGTGTGTGTCCTATTTGTTTTTGTGTCTCTAGTCCCTATCACAATGGGTGGCACAGAGCTGGTATTTAATAAGTGTTTGTGGAGTGAATGACTGAACAAGTGAATCAATAAGCAAACATTTCTTTCACTCTCTCTTCACTCTGACGTATTGACTATGCTATGTTTTACTCCACTAATAATGTTTCTTTTCGGACCCTTTTGTCTTCCCCATTTTTTCCTTGTCCACCTGAAGGACTGTAAAGCAAAGACCTTCCTCGCACTTTCCTTCTAATAACTAGCACAAGGGTGTGCAAATAGTTGATGTGTCCATTCACGGTGTGTGTGGGTGGGTGTGTTATATTTGTTTACGTAGCTCAGAATAATAATCATAGTGCTTGTTCTCTCATGGGAATTTCTTAGATGGCGATGTCTTTACTGTCTTGTCCTTTCCCCTCCTTTCTGTGTGGCTGGTCACCTCCTGACTGTGGACATAGTCCAACACAGGGCTTTAGAGTCAACATGAGTGACCTTTGGCTTAGGCAACCCAGACAGGACTTTACTCAAATATCTAGAAATAGAGGCCTCTGTTTAATTATCCGGCTGAAACTTGGGAAAATCTATCACATCACATTCTTGCACTTTCCAACTTGCCTAAACAGAGCAAATAAGAACCCAAGTGGCCACTGGGAGATCACACTGTTCCCGTCAGTCAGGCAGCGGGTGCACACAGGGCCATGGGTGAACTCCTGCCCGGCCACGCACACCCTGCCTTTGCCCCCAGCTGCTGCAACTGTTTCCACTGCAAGGCAGAGAGGGTGGCTTAACAGGATGGAATTGGAGCAGTCAATGAGGCTAGACAAGAGAGAGATGAGAAAAGGCTTGCCAGCCGGGAGAGGTCTTGATGAGTGAGAAGTGGCTCTTTGTGTGTTCTACTGGCCGCCAGTGGCTCATGGTGTTCAGGGTACCACTCCTCAGGGGGTGATCCCAGGTGTTACATTGGTGCTGCTGCCTTTGTTCTCTGAGTCTCTGGGCTCTCTGGGCTGCATCAGCTCCCTCCACTATCCTGGATCACATCATCTCTTTTTAGGTGAGCCAGGACAGCCCCTGGAGAGGAATAAATACTCTGAAAGGGAACTCACAAGGGATAGGAACCGACATTTAAGTGCCTACATTATGGAAGGCATGGTGCTGGGTCTTCCTTCCTTCCCTCCTTCCTTTTCCTTCCTTCCTTCCTTTTCCTTCCTTCCTTCCTTCCTTTTCCTTCCTTCCTTCCTTCCTTCCTTCCTTCCTTCCTTCCTTCCTTCCTTCCTCTTCTTTCCTGCTTTCTTGCTTTCTCTCTATTCTTCATCTTTTTTATTAAAGAGTATATCTATGAAATTTTATAGATGTAAAATTAGTAATAATGAGATCTGTACAATTAATTTCCTTTTACTGTGTCTGGCCTACTAGAAATTGTTTAAGATCTCAATGCTGCACTGTTTCAGCCAGACACTTGTGAAATTATGAGGCTTTTTTCACAGATATTATATATGAAAGGAGAATTTCTTCTGGTATTTTTGGTCTTCTGTGTAGCTCCAACTTTATGGCCAACAACCTGAGTCCCAATCTATTTCCAGGGCTGAAAGTAAACTGAAGACTTGGGATTGAAAATTTGGGGGTAATATAACTCTAATGGCCTACCCAAATCTGTTCTTTCTTTTATCCTTGTCACATCTCTCAGCCTTCTTTTACGTTAGATACAGCCAACAGGCTAAATTTCCTCCAAAGGAATGTGAGCAGAAGTGCTGTGTGCCACGTCCAGGCCTCCACCTTAAGACCTGGGTGTGTCTCCTCCCCAGTCTCTTTCCCCTTCCCCCACATGAGGACCCTGATAAGGCAATGACTCAACCTTGATTATGCAGATAACATCAAGGCCTTAGGTGACAGAGGAGCAACAAGATGGAAGGAATTTGGATCCCTGAATGATCAGGCAAAACACAGCCACCTGAGAAAGAACTAAACTTCTGTCTTCTTAAAGGCGTGGGATTATTGATGGGTCTCTGTGTTATCCATCCATAACCCTACCCTATTATAGAAATTGGTTCCAAAAGTATGATATTGCCATTACAAAAACTCAAAATATGTATCATTGTCTCAGCGGTTGAGAGATAAGAAAATTGATGGTTTTTTTTTTTTTACTGGAAAGCCAGTGTCTTCTTATGCTGAGGCAAAAACATTTGACAAGATCGTCATCTGTGATAATTTGAAGGACAGACGACTTGCCTGCTAAGCCCCTAATTCTAGGTGAAGTAATTGCATAAAGCTCCTTTGTCAGTGTGTACTAGCTGCTCCTTCTTGCTTTTTAGTAAGATATTACAGCAAATGCAGGCAGGAAGTGGCAGATTGCAGAGTATGTCCAGAATCGTGGATTTTTACAGAGTTAGAAAAGTCAATTGCTTCTTTACTCCAAACAAGAAGAGATAAAATTGCGGTTATTCAAAGCATTTTTCAAAGGGTCATTAAAACTTCTCAGCCAAACCAAGAACCAGGCCTGTGCCAAAGATGAGACTAAGAGACTAAGGGTCATTTCAGATGGACTCAAGGTAGCCATCATTGAAATGAGAGAGAAAATCACTGGTTGGTCAAGGAAGCCAAGAAATAAAGCAGCTTGAAGAACTATGTTCGGATAAGAACTTGGGAGTGGTGACTGGCTCATGGAACTGACTGAAGCTTTCTCAGGCAATTACGTTGTCAAAGAAACTACAAGCATTTTCAAAGAAAAGGAAGAAAGAAAGAGAAAGAAAAAGAAAGAAAGAAAGAAGAAAAAGAAAGAAAGAAAGAAAGAGAAAGAAAGAAAGAAAAAGAAAGAAAGAAAGAAAGAAAAAGGAAAAAGAAAGTCTCTTAAGCGTTTAAGGCATAAAGCAACCCTTGGACCCCAACATTTGCACCAGCAGGAAGCCGGCTGAGAAATCTGCATAGCTCCAAAGAGGGCTTAATCCAAAGCTCACTTCAGATGTTGTGAGAGAGGAAAACAGATAAAAAAGAAGCTCCCAGAAGGCAAAGCCCTCAGCCATGAAGGACGATGGCCACATCTCTTCCACACTCTTTTACCACTTCCTGCCAGGTTGCCTCAACCGTGTGCTTGCATATGGCTAGCGCCCATTCATTTTCATTGCCCGATAGTATTTTGTTGTAAGAATATGCCATAATTTATGTATCCATTCTATCATTTATAGGTTGTGTCTGGTTTTTTGCTATGATGTTCTGAACATCCTTTTACGTGTTTCTTGGTGCAAATGTGGACAGATTGCTCTGGGGTACTTTCTTAGGAGTGCAGTTGATGAGTTTGCCAAAGTCTCTCAAAGTAGTTGCAGCACTTGTACTCCCTCCGGCAGTGTATTTGTGTTCTCTTTGTTTTATACCCTTGTCTACATTTTTTATTTCTAGATATTTTAATTTTGCCAATCTGGTAGATGTATAATGGTGTCCTGTTGGGGCTTCATTCACATTTCCCAATGACTAATGAGGCTGAAAACCTTTTCATATTGTTTCTTGGCCATTTGGACTTTCCCTTTGGTGCCTATTCAAAACTTTTGGATAGAGCTATTGGGTTGTTTATCTCTTTCATGTTAACTTCTAGGAATTCTTTCATGTAACAATCACTTACATAATGTTGCAAGTATTTTCTCCCATTTCATGGCTTGTCTTTTCACTGTCTATCTGGTCTTTCAGTGAACAGAAGTACTTAATTTTAATGTGGTTGAGCTTAATTTTTTCATTCCTCATTATGTATCCCTCTCTATCTATGGTTCACATTCAGAATCTCTGAGAGATGAGTTATCTAGTTGGCCAAGCACCATATAAAGCAATGTGGTTGGATGATACTGTCATGTAAGACCATCTCCTAGGTCCTGGGCAGCCTATGGATGTCTGCTTTAGGGTCAGTGCCGATCTCTGGTGCATTTGCTGTCCCTAAGATAGGGGAGTACCATTTGAAACAATAAATGATGGGGACAGGAGGAAATTAGACACAAGATAAGATATTCAAATCAAGAAATACTACTCACTGACAATACAGCTCTTAATAATCTACCTCCAGAAATGAAGAAAATAAACAGAAAACTTCTCAGAAATTACATCATTCCATGGGACTTTGCGTCTCAAATATTTGGTGATTGAATACTTAGTAACAATAATCCACCCTAAAATGTGACTTGGAGATAGCTTATTGATTTTAATTATGTGATTCCAGTGTTATCACCAGGAAGTACGAACCTTAAAACTTCATGAAAGTATGTTGAAATAATAACTACAATTGGTATCTAAAGGTTGAAGTCTGAAGTCTAGAAAAAGGAGGGTCAATGAGTTTAGATTTGCCTGTGTTCACCCAGGAATTTCCAAGAGAAACCTGGACTGAATAGACATGAACATTCCTGTCACTTCAGGACACTTTGTTTCAGTTTTAGAAAATTACCTACTCCTACCTAAAGTTCAAATGAGGAGGAACGCTGATAGGGACTTGTGTGGGGAAAATTACTCTGCAGGCAAGATCCAGAAAGCCAGCAGGGAACCATATTATAATCATGGGTTCATCTAACCAACAAGCACCTGTTGAATGCCTGCCATGGGACAGATACTACCGTGGTTACAGAGTTGAAGATAGAGCCCCTGTATCAGGACTCTTCCTGTTACAAGTTACTCCAATTTAATAAGCAATTTTTTTGGCTCGTGTAAATGGAAGTTGAGAGGTTAGGCAGGCTTCAGGCTTGAATTAATTAGTGGCTCCCAGGTCATCTCCCTTCTGTGCATGGGCCTCCTCTTTGGGTTGGCTTCTCACATTGTGACAAATGGCTCTTCTAGATACCAGGATTTACAAAAGAGGGGAAACCTTTTATGAAGCTTCACTTTTGAAAGCATAGACACTTCGTTCCCAAAATTACCTAGCAAATTTCACCTCATTTTCCATTGGTCAGACTAGGTCATGTACTCCTTTCAACACCAATCCCCATGTGGGAAAGAAATGCCAGGCATTGATTGGTTCAGAAACCCAAGCCTAAGCTAATTACCGTGACAAACAGGATGGGCTTACAACTAGGCAATAAAAACCCACCTCTTTAGCTGGAGTGTAGGGGTTATTTTTCCCCAAAGCCGATAGACCGGAGAGTAAATACTTGTGTAAAAATCAGGATGCTGTCAGGGAACAGCAGAAAGGATGCTGTGCTGTCTTCCTGTTACAGTCTCAGTCTGCAAGAAGCTTACAGTTGGGGAAGACAGAATTACAATCTGCTCAGAATGAAAAATGACACGAGAGGCACAAAGTGCTATGCAAGACTAGAGATCATTTGTAACACCTGAGGGATCAAGGAGCTGGGTCTGCACCCATGCATTTTTTTTTTTTTTTTTTCAGGCGCACGGGCTTAGTTGCTCCATGGCATGTGGAATCTTCCCAGGGCAGGGCTCGAACCCATGTCCCCTGCATTGGCAGGCAGATTCTTTACCACTGCGCCACCTAGGAAGTCCCACCCATGCATTTTTTAAAGATGCTGAAGTAGAAATGCATTCCAGGCTAGGGGTCTTGGATCCAGAGCACAGGGAGGGAAGTGTGGTTTAGAGGAAGGAGGCAGGAAATTAGTTAGATTTATAGTAACATTGAGACATCCAAGGGAAAATATCTGGAGAAAATTTGGGACCAGGCAGAGATGGTTGGGTGTGTTGGAAACCATCAGCATAAAAAAAATGATGATAATAAGAGTTACCTCTTATTAAATATATATCACATACAAACTTTATTATATATTATTTAATATTATATATTTAATATTATATTATTATATATAATATTATATTTACATATTGTTAATATATATTAATATATATTAATATTAAATATATATATAGTCACAATCCAGTACAAATATTCTTGTCTCAATTTTACTAAAAAGGAAAGTGACACTCAAAAGAGTAACTTACAAAGGCCATTCATATGATCAGTGGATGAACAGTATTCAAACCCAGGTACTTCAGGGGTCTGGGTGCTGGAGCTATGAATGTGATGAGGTTATTCAGGAATGTGTTTCCAATCCTTGTCTCCAAATGCATTGATCCTCAATTTGCGTGGATACCTTGACTTTTTAGTAATACATTTGTTTAAAGTTATTTTGTTGTCATAGTTCTTTTTCCCCGCCAACATCACCTGGGATCATTTTGGCTACAAGTAAGTGGAAACAGTGACTCAGCAAGCCAAAGCAAAAAGAAAAAGTATTATCTCATATAACAAGAAGTCTTAAGGTAGGGTAGCTCCAGGATTGATTAGTTCAGCAACTCCATGTCATCAAGAACCTTGGTTATTCCCACTTATTCTGTACCTTCAGCATGTCAGTTGGGTTCTGACATGGACAAAAGGTAGCTGGCTGTCAGAGTTTAAGTAACACAGGTAGACCTGTCAACATCCAAGGGAAAGAGTCAGGCCATCTCTTCTGGTGTGTCCATTTTTCATTGTAAAGAAACCTTTCCCTGAAGCCACCTAGCAGATTTGCCGTCACATCTCGTTGCCCAGAATTGTACCACACACCCATTCCTAACCAATCACTAGCGAAGTCACTAGCAAAGAGAACGGGATTACCTAGTTGGCTTAATGAAGTACACGACCACATGCATGACAGTGGATTAACCTAAATAAATAAATAAATAAATAACATATTAGGATTCCCTTAGAAAGGGGAAAGCGGTGGATTGGGGGTGGGGTGGGTGGGAGGATGAAGATGGCAATAAGGACATTGAATAGGCAGTCAACATATCTGCTACATTTTCATCTATATCATGCATTCTCAGTGGTAATGATATCCTCCCAAGAGGGTAAAATATTGGTTGGGGTAGGACTTTACTCCTTTTCTGTGTAAAGCACAGATATACGTATAGTACATGAACACATGAATATACATTATATCTATGCTACTAATATTTCATGGGGGGTTAGATTAGGGAAAAGATGTCTAAAAAGGCCCCTGTGGGGGGGGGGCTGGTAATAGTGAAAAACAAACAAAACAAAACAAAACCAGTGGAGAAACACTGAGCTACATCACTGTGTCTTTATCCAGAATTGGAGTCTCCTTGAGAAAAAGTTGTGCTGAAATCCTTCATGTAGCAGAAGGCAGCATTTTAAGGATGGATGCGAACAAGAATTGCTGTGAGGTATCTAATGGCAGGTGATGATTATTATAACACATTGATATTCTGTGACCTCTCAGTGTCTTCTGTCTCCCTCCGGTCCAGATCTATAAATATAATAGCAGCCACTATTCACTGCTTTTGTTTATATCATTCGCTCTGCTGAGTTCCTGACAGTAATTAACTTGTTAAAAATCTTCACAGCAACCTAGCAAAATGAATGCTATTGTTATCCCCATTTGACAGGTGAGGAAACTGAGACTCAGGAAGATATTAAATAATTTTCTTAAGAAAGTGGTTGAATGGGAATCAGAAAAAAACTATTCAATATTAAAGACGTCAAAATGGAAATGTTCTGCAGTAGCACAGGACTGTAAAAAATGGTCATGTAAGCTGAAACCACGCAAAGCAATGTTAATAGACAATGAAAAAATCACAATGATTTTGTGACCTTTAAACGTTTTTGTCAAAACATTAAAATTTCTCTGTCAGTTGTAAAATATATAGGGGGATGAAAAGAGTAAAGCTAACATTTAGTACATTATAATTTAAAACATTAGACACACAAAATGAAAGTGTTTATTTCTTTGTAAGAAATGTATTGGGCTTCCCTGGTAGCACAGTGGTTAAGAATCCACCTGCCAATGCACGGAACACGGGTTCCAGCCCTGATCTCAGAAGATCCCACGTGCTGCAGAGCAACTAAGCCCATGAGCCACAGCTACTGAGCCTGCGTTCTAGAGCCCGAGAGCCACAACTATTGAGCCCATGTGCCACAACTACTGAAGCCCACTTGCCTAGAGTCTGTGCTCCACAACAAGAGAAGCCACCACAAGGAGAAGCCCACACACCACGAGGAAGAGTAGCCCCCGCTCGCGGCAACTAGAGAAAGCTCGAGCAGCAACGAAGACCCAACACAGCCAAGAAAGCAAGCAAGCAAGAGATGTCATCCTCTTTCTAAGCATAGATCAGCTTCCAATACTTTATCCTTTGAGCTTTCCGTGTTGTGAAACACCTCCAAGAGTACCTTCACCGTGAAGGTTTTTCCTGGTGTCACTTCCTCTGGAATATCATCATCTTTTCATCACAAACACTGTCTTCCCTGAGTTTGCCTTCACTGAATCCTCTGGCTGTGTCCGTAGTCTTGAATGGCGGCAACGTCAACCTCCCCATAGTCGGCTATTTATCTACAAGTCCACCTGTAGAGAAGCTCAGTTTTCACTTTCAGGGTCATCACTGTTCATTTCTTTGGCGCATTTTCTTTTCTTTTGGCCACAACTCTTTTTTGATTATCCGTCTTTGTAAAATGTCACATAGGTTTATTACTAGGAGACAAGGAAGCAACTCAGCATATGCTTGGTGTCAGTGTGTAAACTTAAAAACAGATGGGCAGTGACCAATAACCAAAGACAGACTTTGAAAGAAGTGATGGATGTGATAGATTGCTGCTGCTGCTGGGCATCTGTTTTTTTACGCAGTGATTTGTGCACTGAAGTGTGTACTTTATGTAATTACTCATAGTTAATATCCTGTGGTCACTGGAATTTGAGCTGTGTTGTGGGGAGACTGGTGCTATTTAACTAAACCATGCAATCTGTGCATATCAGAACCATGCAAAGCGAAGAATGCTCATATATACAGGATAGGCAGATTGGTGTAATAGACCCCATGTACCCATCACCCAGTTTCAAGTCAGTTTCTGCAACTCCCCCACTGACTCTCCCCTTCCTGTACTATTTTGAAGCAAATCCCAGACATCTCATCATCTCATACATAAATATCTGTTTGTAATTTTAAATGGGGATTTGAAGCCAGCTCTGTCAAATTCCAGAGTCTGAGCTCTTAACAATCACACCCTACAACTTCCTTGGGAAGGTAGTAGACACCCCAAAACAGAATGGCAGGTTACAGTATTTGCTCTTTTCATTCTGATAATGACCCTGTGAAGTATTACTGTCTTGACTTTTTCTAATGAGGAAACTGAGTCACAGAGGAGCAGAGTAACCTGTCCAAGATCACACAGTGAATGAGTCGTTGAGTCAGGCTTTAACTTCAGATCTGTTGATTCCACATCCCATTTTCTTTCCTGTGCATCACAAATGCCCCAAAGGCAGTTCTTAAACTTCAGTCGCTTAATTTCTCCTGTGCCCAAACTCTTGGGCCAATTAGCCCCCAGCTATGGCCAAGAACTTTGGAAACCACAGATGACTTCCTTTTTCTCTGCACCTCCAGTCTTATTGGAATATGATTTCAATGGCAAAAACAAAAAACAAACAAGGACTCAGCATAAATCCTTGTGCAAATGTAGTCGCCCCCCTGACCCTGGTTCCCGCTGTCACTGACTCCATTGCCAGGGCCACACTGGCTACGGGCTCAGGAGCCTGGTCTGTCAACCACCTCTCCTCCACAGATGTCTTCTCTGCCACTGACTCCAAGAAAAGCCTCATAGAGCAGGTTACTGGACTGAAACCAGCTATGCCCGCACCCGCAGACCTCATCAGAGCCTGAGTTAAATCACTCTCTGCTTCCTGCTTCAACTCCTCAGCCCTGGACTCCTCCTGCTGAGCCTCTGGGAAGGGAATGAACATTGCCTGGAGTTCTCTGATAACAGCAGAGAAGAGAAAAAGGAAGAGGGAAGGGAGGAGAGGGAAGAGAAAAGTAACCCTGCCTGTCAGTTGAACCGCACCTCTCTGAACTCTGCCACTGATGCTAATGGGACTTGCTGTGTCTCAACTCCTAACTCCTCAAGCACTTGAGAGAATAGGCCTTATCATGGCCGTGCAGTGCTAGCTTTCCTTTCTTTTCTACTACAGCTTTCTGATTTCCCTGTGAACCTTCCTCCTATTCCAGATCAAAAGCCTGTTTTCTCTCCTGCTCCTGGAGAGAGTCAAGCAGGGCAGGATCCTTTCAGTTCCCTTCAGCTGGAGTTCCCCAACAGTCTCAGAAGTGACTTTAGGTGTGGCTGGGACAAGGATATTTAAGGAAGGAAGTAGGAGGCTCCAAGAACAGAGGGACTGGGAGCTGCCAAAAGAAGGAAGAAATAGGTGGCTCAGTTTAATGTCTGTCTCAGTACGTGGCACTGTCCCCTTATATACGGCAGCCCATTGATTGAAATCGAGAGTTACTATTTCATGGGCCCAAATTCCGCTTCCTCCCCACCTCCACCGCCAAAGTCCTTATTTTTGGTAACAACATTTACAAATACCCTTTCTTCTGGGGAATTTTCTCTCCCCAGTCTACCAGAAGATTCTGGTAGGACTGTTCATCACAAAACACTTCTCCCCTCTCCCTTCCCCGGGGTAAGCTTGCAACTCAGATCTGACCAATCAGAGACTTCCTTGGAGTTGTATATGCTGACTGGGGAAAGAGAAGTCCTTTCCCCCTCTGGGTTGCTAACCAGAAATGAAATAAACTATTTGCAAGCAATGTCACCACTTGTATGGAGGAAGCTCATTTGTAGGAGAAAATGAGGGCAATTACAGAAAGAAACAGCAATGAGTGTGTGTGTGTGTGTGTGTGTGTGTGTGTGTGGAAAAAAAGAAAGAAATTTATATATATAAAAATATACATCTGTCTAGCTCTCCATCCATCCTTCTATCTGTTTATGAGAGACCGAGAGACTGAGAGACAGAGAGACAGAGAGATCCTGATCTTATAGTCTCGGGATTAAGTCATAACATAAACTAATATATAATACCTCTATGTATCAGTATTTTTCCTTGTTTTGTTTTTTTTCTTTCTTTTTTTTTTTTTTTTGTGTGTGTGTATGCTTGAATTGGGTTTTCAATACTTAGAATAGAGACAATTCTAATAGAAGGCTGATTTCCCAACTCCACTGCTGGCACTCTGCCAAGCTGCCTCCTAAAGGTGGGTAAAACCTGGTCCTAACCCCAAAGTAATAAAGTCTGCAAGGAAATCAGACCTGTATAAACCACTGTAAAGCAAGACAGAACAAAATGTTACAGAAGAGATACAAATAAAAGTCAGTGAGATCCACAGGGAAGGGAGCTTTGAGACCACGATTGTACCCGAGGTCAGCCCAGTCCCAGGTTTGAGGGATTCCTGAGTATGCAGATGACCAGTCTTCCAAAGTCCCTTGGGTTTTCACGGTCACTGCCATTTACTAATGTACAACCAGCAGTTTCCACAACCCTGAACAGAAACCTGTTGGTGCAAGCTTTGGCCACTGTTTGCAGAACTCGGTGTTGTTTGTGACTCTGCCACTCGTATTTACAGTTGCCCTGAAACTTTTGCTCAGAAGAGCCCCGCCCCGCTCCCATTCCTTACGGCTGTTCTGCTGCCTGATCCGTCAGACTCCATTACTTTCTGCTACAACCACAGTGAGCCTGCAGCTGAGTAGGGGTGAAAGAAGGTAAGTGTGGATATTTATTTCTCAGGCATCTATCAAGGGAAATGCGTTTGCACACGCCATTTATAAGGTATTTGCAAGATGTGCTGTATATTCAGTTGTTTATTCCTCAAGTCTAAGATAGTGGTTTTCAACCTTTTCTTTTCCTCCTTGAGCCCACTTTAAGCTGGACAAAATAGCCCACAGCCAATCAACTCCCATCCTTTCTCACATACCAATGGAAAAGTAACTCAGGGATACTATTGAGGGACCATTGTAAAGTATATTTGGGGGGATTAAATGTCAATGTGCTTTAACAAGTAGGGCATACATAATTCATATTCAAATTGCAATGCATAATTGTCTTTAGTATGATTACTGGAAAATTAGAGGCCAAAAAATACAGTTAAAACAAATATGCAACCTTAGTTGTTTTAAGGCTAACCAGACAAATCACAATTAACCTGATAACAATGAAGCTAAGTTAACAATAAACTATAATTAAAGCAAAAATGGCAACAATTGAAGACCTTGACCCAAATATACTAATACTGACAGTAGACTAATGACAAAGCACTGATCCATAGACTGTTAGGTGTGGGCAAATCTCCATCAGATCTTTCCCTGGAAGTCAGATTTCTTGGTGGGATACTAAATTAGAAATTAGAAATCTTCAATAAGAACTGGTATCTCATTGATTTTGTTTTATTAATTCCAAATTAGATTTTCTTTTAATAATTCACTTATCAAGCTACTAGACAGTAGGTCTTAGATGTACATAAAAACCGGAGTGTGGAGATTTGCAAATAGTTCTGGAAGGACTAAAGGGAAGACTTGCTTTCTTGGGTCCGTTTGAGGCTGTTGGCCTTGGGTAGCTTTGAGAATCATTGGGTAGAAGGCTCTGGAATACAGATGAATTGTTATCCACAGGGTCTTAGGCCAAGCCAGAAGCAAAATATGAAATCTGAAAGCCAGGTACATTTATTCCAACTCTTTTGCCTTCTACAGTAAGTGTTTGCTGGGATCTCTGGAGGAAGGGGAGCATTCCCACCGGATACTCCCAGTTAGGTTAGCACAGAGGTTAATGTGACTTGGAAGTTTTTCACATTTGCTGATTATAACACAAACCTCCTCAAAGCAATAAAGAAGGATGCTGATGACTTACTGAGAAGTTATGATATTTTATTTGTGGCTAAACAGTTAAGTGAAGCAAAGACTAGGCAGCAGTCTACCAGAAAACATAGAGTATCAGTCTCCAAAGGGTACAATGCCTTGGTGTTTCCTCCTTACAAAATCACACTTTTCAGTTGTGTAACACTTTTAACCTTTGAAAACATACTTGCATATGTTACTTTGATCTGAGGATGTGCAATTAAAATCTCAGGTGACTGGAGGCAGTTTGAAGTTCTCTGACCTCCTTTTTCTTTCCGCTTTCCTCAACACCCTACTTCCTTCTCCTTGGGTTCACATCCCTCCTAATATATCCTTTCTCTCTTGTTCTTTCTCCTCAGTTTTTCAGTGTTTGCTTTAGTAGCTGGCCCAGGCCTTGCTTATCCTTGATATGAACCTACAGAACTTTCCAGGGTCACTCGGAGTTAAAGAGGTGGCTGATTCTGGAATCAACATGTAATTCAATCTAGATCTTTTGGTACCTCTTTTAAAAAAATCAGAATATTTGACTTTTTGGTGTGTTAAAAACAAAATTCACTGAGTAAATGTAAGGACCCAATTGGCTTTATCCAATGGTTCATGAATGGGGCAGCATCTCTTCCAGGGATTAGAAAGGAGCTCTGAGGATTATACAAAATGGGAGGTTTTTATAGACAGAAGGGGCAGGGAAAAGAAAGAGTGATTACCACATCTTTCTTTGGGGGATGGAAGGGATTTATTGAGGGGCTAACCACACTACCAGGAAACTCCAGATTGACTGGTTTAAAATTACATTCCTGGGAGAGGCTGAAACTACAATTAGGTAGTATTAAGTTTTACTTTGGTGACATGGACTCAGCAAAAGCGACTCCTTTTGGGGACTGTTTTCTTGTTTTTCTTGTTTTTAAAAAGTGAGTCAGGTAAAACCCTTCACTCCTGGACAATGATCTTAGTAAGTGAGTTTTTGAATTGTGAATGACCCGTGCATAGGGTAGGCTGTCTCCTGCCTCTACCTAGCTGAGGTAGTCAGCACCAGCTTACATATATCTTTGTTATGAGACCTACAGTTCAGTAATTTGGGGATTGTTATGGGTTGAACTGTGTCCCTCCATGCCCACCCCACATACTTGTGTTGAATCCATAACCCCCAGTATCTCAGAATGTGAACTTATTTGGAGATAGGGTCTTTAAAGAGGTAATCAAGTTAAAATGAGGTCAATAGGGTGGATCCATATCCAGTATGATTGGAGTCATCAAAAGGGAAATTTGACCACAGAGACAGACTTGAATAGAAGGAAGACAATGTGAAGAGACACAGGGAGAAGCCAAGCCAATGAGAAAGGCTTGGAACAGATGTTTTCCTCACAGCCCTTAGAAAGAGCCAACCTTGCCAACACTTTGATCTCAGACTTTCAGGCTCCAGAACCCCTAGAAAATGAATACAGGGAGCAACAGAGCCCAGGAGACTAATTTTTACTACTGCCTCACAGAATTACTTTAAGAATTAAATGAGCTAACCTAAGGAGGTAAAAGACCTATACTTAGAAAGCTATAAGACACTGATGAAAGAAATTGTAGGCCACACAAACACATGGAAAGATATACCATGTTCATGGACTGGAAGAGTTAATATTGTTAAAATGACCATACTACCCAAGTCAATCTACAGATTCAATGCAATCCCTATCAGAATACCAAAGGAATTTTTCACAGAACTAGAACTAATAATTTTTAAAAATTGTATGGAAACACAAAAGGCCCTGAATAGCCAAAACAATCTTTTGAACAGAGCTGGAGGAATCAAGCTCCCTGACCTCAGACTATCCTACAAAGCTACAGTAATCAAAACTGTATGGTATGGGCACAAAAACAGACATATAGATAAATGGAACAGAATAGAGAGCTCAGAAATAAACTCACATACTTACGGTTAATTAATCTGTGACAAAGGAAGCCAGAAAGTACAATGGAGAAAAGACAGTCTTTTCAATAAGTGATGCTAGGAAACTGGATAGCTACATGTAAAAGAATATATTAGAACATTTTCTTACACCATATACAAAAATAAACTCAAAATGGATTAAATAACTAAATGTAAGACTAGCTACTATAAAACTCCTAGAGGAAACCATAGGCAGAACACTCTTTAACATAAATTGTAGTAACCTTTTTTTTTGGATCAGTATCCTAAGGCAAAGGAAACAAAAGCAAAAATAAACAAATAGAACCTGATTAAACTTAAAAACTTTTGCACAACAAAGGAAAAACAAAAAGATAACCTACTGAATGGGAGATAATATTTACAAATGATATGACCAATAAGGGGTTAACATCCAAATTATGTAAACAGCTCATACAACTCAATATCAAAAAACCGAACAACCCAATTAAAAAATGGGCAGAAGATATTCAGATGGCCAACAGGCACATGAAAAGACTCATTATCACTAATCTCAGAGAAATGCAAATCAAAACCACAATGAGATAACATATCACACTTGTCAGAATAGCTGTCATCAAAAAGACTACAAATAACAAATGTTGGAGAGGATGTGGAGAAAAGAGAACTCTTGTAGACAGTTGGTGGGAATGTAAATTGGTGCAGCCACTGAGGAAAACAGTATGGAGGTTTCTCAAAAAGCTAAAAATAGAACTACCATATGATCTAACAATTCCACCCCTGCGTTTATATCAGAAGAAAATGAAAACACTAATGAAAAAGATACTTGCACCACAATATTCATAGCAGTATTATTTACAATAGGCAAGATATGGAAGTGACCTAAGTGCTCACCAACAGACAAATGGAAAAAGAAGATGTGGCGTATATATATATATGATGGAATACTACTGAGTCATAAAAAGAATGAAGTAATGCCACTTGCAACAACATGGATGGACCTAGAGATTATCATCCGTAGTGAAGTAAGTCAGACAAAGATAAATATCATATGATATCACCTATATGTGGAATCTAAAAAAATTATACAATCAAACTTATTTACAAAACAGAAACAGATTCATAGACATAGAAAACAAACTTATGGTTACCAAAGGGGAAAGAGGGGGACGGGGAGGGAGTAGGGATAAATTAGGAGTTTGGGATCAACATATACGCACTACTATATATAAAATAGATAATCAACAAGGACCTACTGTATAGCACGGGAAGTCTACTCAATATTCTGAAATAACCTTTTGGGAAAAGAATCTGAAAAATAATAGATATATGTATAACTGAATCACTTTGCTGTACAGCTGAAATTAACACAACATTGTAAATCAACTATACTCCAATATAAAATTTTAAAAAACCAATTTTCCCATAAAAAAATGAAAATTTGAAGTTTGCAACAACATGGATGCACCTAGAGGGTACTATGCTTAGTGAAATAAGTCAGAGAAACACAAATACTGTGTGTTCTCACTTATATGTGGGATCTAAAAAAGGTGAACTCATAGAAACAGAGTAGAATGGTAGTTGCCAAGGGCTTGGGGGTGGGGGATAAGGGGAGATATTGGTCAAAAGGTACAAACTTCCAGTTAGAAGATGAATAAGTTCTGGGTATCTAACGTGCAGCATGGTGGCTATAGTTAACAATACTGTATTATTTATTCAATGGTTGCTAAGAAACTAGATCTTAACTGTTCTTACCACAACCACCACCACCACAACAAAATGGTAATTATGTGAATTGATGTATGTACTAATATTATTGTAGTAATCATTTCACAATATGTATGTGTATTAAATCATCACATTGTATATCTTAAACTTACACAATGTTGTATGTCAATTACATCTCAATAAGGCTGGGGAAAAAATACAATTTTTAAAAAAGAAGTGACTCCCTAGAGGTGCTGACCTTGTAGCCTAGGCTGTGCCCACGAACAGTCAATAGCATTGAGCACTCAGAAGGAAGGTCACTCTCACATGCTGTTTTGGAGGCCCCATCAAGAAAGGCAGTGAGGCAAACCGTGAGGAGGAATAAAATTAAAATCAATAAATCAGAGCAGGAATATGCAAAACCCCTTTAAAGATAAAAAAAATGAAAGGCTCCTGGATATGCAAAACAAGAGTCTTATTTGATTAATATATTAGCATAACAATACAAAATGAGTTCCCCTGGGGCTGAGGTGGGGTGTAGGGACTGTCCACTAGAAACTTTGGTTAGGAAAGGGAGAACTCAGGTGCCTTTGTGGGCTAAGCCTGGCCAAGAGTGCCCAGGCAGGGGATGAAGACATCAGGCTTTTCTGGGAGCTCTTTGATGGGAACTAAACCCCAGGGCCCATCTGGGAATGGGAGAGTCCGGTGTGGCCAGGAAGTAGTGCCAAGGTAGGGCTCAGATATAATAGAGTGATTCAGAGTAAGAATCCTCTGCCTCTGTGAAAGCCGCTGCTGCGGTTTACATTCAAAAAGGACAAAGCACAGGAAAGAAAATCTGTAAAGGCCCTTGTGCTCTGAGTGAAGAATTAAAGATCTCTGGCTGGTGCTTCTTGTCTGCAAACAACAAGAAAGCCATCAGGCTTGCCAGACTGACCCACCTTTGGGGTTTTACCATCGCAGGGAGTGGTAGTCATCCTTTTGTCCATTCATTCATCCATTCAAACAGTTTTGAGCCAGACCCTGTGCTAAATCCTGGGGATACAAAAATAAATGTTAACAACCAGTCTGACTAAGAACCTTAACCTCCTGGATCTGTGTAATCTATAATCCAGTTCAAAAAGGCATCTGCTGGCCTCCCCGGGGGCATAGGAAGGGCAGCGATAACACGGAGGAGCACAAGGTTAATCTAGCAGAGCAGAAGCTGTTAGAGGAGTAAAATGTCAATCCACCTGGGGACCTGGGTGCAAAGCCTCACAACCTCTTGCTGGGAACATTAACTGGGACATATTACAGCAAAAATACAGCCCCCATTAGGCTACAAGCGCTGCCACTGATGAGCACTTAGCCAAGATTATCATGAGCTAAGCAAGGTTAGTTAAGCAGAAGTCAGCTGAAAAAAAAATCACAACCTAAAAGTTGAGAATTATGTTTTATTCTGTGGACTTACTGAGGACTTAAGTCCAGGAGTCAGCCACTTAGATAGCTCTGAGGGACTGTTCCAAAGAAGTAAGGGAGCAGCCAGAATATATAGGAGTCTTTGTTGAAAAAAAAAATGTAGTCCAACATCAAAAGATTATTGCTAATCACAAAAACAGACATCTCAAGTTAATGATTTTAGTGTTTTTCTGTATATGGGAAGATGCACGAGTTTGGGCTTGTTGGAATCATTCATTTGATATGCATCGTAACTATTTTAGGGCCTGTTTTTCTCCATCTTGAATCACCTCAGGGCACATCATGGGGCGGCTGCAATGGCTGATGGCTTTATGGGTGCAACATCCTTTGTTTACTAAAACGGCAGGTGACATTCTTTGTCCACACAGATCTTTCTAGAATGCCTGCAGGGGCCTTTCAGATATGTTCACTGACTGCCCTATTGGCTGGCTTCCCTGACGGAGCAATCCCTCTTTGGTCCAGAAACAAATCAGCCCAAGGTCACTCCAGGATTCTTAGTCTAGATGGCACTTTGCTAAGACAGTGCCCTATATTTTCAAAATTTTGTGCTGTTCCAACATCCTACTCAAATACCGCTGCCATGGTCCACCCATCCGATTCATGACCGTCTTTAGCAGTGACCTCCGTTATGTGGCGAATGAGCTGAATGGCATCGTGGGAGGGAAGAACACAGTGGTTGCCATAGCTGTGTGGTCTCATTTCAGCACCTTCCCCTTGGAAGCGTATATCCGGCGGCTCAGGAACATCCGTCGAGCTGTGGTCCAGCTCCTGGATCGGAGCCCCAAGACTGTGGTAGTCGTCCGGACAGCCAATGCCCAAGAGCTGGGACCTGAGGTGAGCCTTTTCAACAGCGACTGGTATAACTTTCAGCTGGACACCATCCTTCGGAAGATGTTCTCAGGGGTTGGCGTATATCTCGTTGATGCCTGGGAGATGACCCTGGCCCATTATCTGCCCCACAAGCTACATCCAGATGAAGTTATTGTGAAGAACCAACTGGACATGTTCTTGTCCTTTGTGTGCCCCTTGGAGACCTAGCATGCTCTGGAGGGGACTGGAGGAATCACATTTGGTGACCTCCTCTATCACCTGTACTACAGAAAGTTTATGGGTGGCCCTATGGAGAGATGGCTTCCATTGATATGTATTTAAAATTTAAAAAAGAGCTGGACTTTATATAATGACTTATAAGGAGCTTAGAAAATGCAGATTACATTTATACCTACCTATAGGATTTTTTCCCATCTTGACTTAGCCACGGGGGAACCGTTAGTAACAGCATCCACGCACTATATTCCCCTTGTAACCAAAGAAACTAATGAGTGTGTCTGAACTAGTTTCTCCTGGGAGGGGATATTACTGTGCTAAAAAATGTGAAAGATGTTCCAACCTAAGTGGAAGGGACAAGTTTGGTTGGCAGTGGAGGGTTTGTAGCGTGTCCGGTAAAGGAAATTGAGCACATCTGCGTGAACAGTATCAGCGGCGGGTGGTTAACCCTGAGGCTTGCAGTCAGTGGCTCCTGCAACACACTGAAGGCCGCCGTGTCTCAGAAATTTCTCTTGCTGATCCAGTTTTTTATGAATTACTTGAAAAGGCCAGTGTCCTTGGTCAGAACTTTCTAATGAGAATACTTATAGTGTCCTGCTTTTAACTAGAAAAGAAGCGGAAGGGAAATATGAAAGCAGTATATATAAAATCTGTGCATTGAATTGATATTTGCATTGGGTAATTGTTACTTATTTGATTTAGCTAAATTTTACAGGATGAATACTTACTCTAAAATAACCACTTTTGGAACTGGAAAGGGAAAAATCTGTAAAGGAAAATTTATTTTTGTGTTCTGAAGTTTGAGGGTTTTAAGAATTGACTTTCATGTAAAGATTGCTATTTGTTATAAAGCTGTGGAAATTAAAAAAAAAAAAAAAAAAAAAATTTTGTGCTGTTCAAGCCAGGGTTGTTTACTCCATTATTCAAGCATGGAAGTCAAGACTAGTGAACCTAAGAGCCAACTTTCTGGGATCAGTGCAGATGGAGAAAGCATACTGTTTCCCTCTCAGTGCTTTGCATGAATTTGTATACTCCAACATACAACTTGCTTTGCTGAGGTTCAAAAGCATTATTCAAGTAGGCAAAGTTAAACAAAGCAAAGCACTTTAGTCCTATTCCAGATCAGCCCTCATTTCCCTACCTATAAAATGCAGAGATTAGTCTTAATAATCTTTATTTGCTGGGTTCTTCCAAGCTAAGAACCACTGAATTATATTGACCTGAAACAGCTGATTGAGACCCACTGGAAGGTAAAATAGGTACCTATTGCTGCATAGAAATGACCACACAATTTAGCAGCTTGAAACAACAAATATGTATCATCTCAGTTTCTTTAGGTCAGGAATTCAAAAGCAGCTTAACAGTTAATAGTTCTACTCAGGGGCTCCCATGAGGTTGGAGTCAGGATGTTGATGGGGCGGCAGTCATTTTAAGGCTTGACTGGGGTTGGAGGATCCACTTCTAAGATGGCTGAACTCACACAGCTGTCGGCGGGAAGTCTTGGTCCCACGCCACATGGACCTCGCCTCATGACACGGCAGCTGGCTTCCCCCAGAGCCAGTGATCCAAGAGAGAATGGCCAAATGAAAGCCACATGACTTCATCTCAGAAGTAACACAGACGTACTTCTGCCACATTCTGTCCATTAGCAGGAGTCACTAACTCTGGCTTATAATCAAGGGAAGGAAGGTCAAGCTCCCTTTACCAATTGAAGAGTGGCGGATCAAGGGATTAGTGGACATAATTCAAACCACCTGGAGCAAAATTGTGAATTGGCGTCTCATCTTGTTGCCAGTGTCACCCCAGTGGCCACACAACCCCCATCCCCACTTCTTCGGCTCAGCATCTCAGATTTGTTTTCACCGCTTCTTATCAGTCCGCCTCAGCCCATGACGTATTTTATCTCTCCCTATGGATAGCTGTGCCCGCGAGGAGATGGTCAAATAAGCTGATGTACTAACCACCTCCCACTCCCCCCAACCCAGGTAAGCCAGGTAATGCCAGCATTTCATTACAGGAACCTGCCCCTGCTGTGAAAGTTAAAACTTCTTGGAGAAAGAATGAATTCAGAGGCAGCTCCCTGGAGGACATTGTGGGGTAACTGCCCAATGTGCTCACAAATATAGGGTCTCTTACAGGGAGCTTGCATGCAACAGAGAATCAAGAATAAATGTCCAACATGCTCCATTCCCCCAAACCTGCTCCATTATCTTCTAACCTCTGAGGTAGGATTTGCTCCAGGCCTGGTGGTGGTGCCCTCCAGGGAAGTCCTTCCCATCAGCCTCTGCTTCTGATCCTGCATTAGGACCACAAACCCAAGAGAGAAGCTTCAAGCCCTTACTAAGAGAACACAGCTCTGCTCCCTGAGCTCCCCTGTTCCTCTCTCCCATGTTTCATCAATTAAACTGAACTACCTCCCATCCCAGAGTGGACAGCAGACTCAAACCAGTTTCTTGGAGTCCTTCTGGGCTGTGCCTCTAGAGCCACTGTTCATAACTTTGTACTTTCTGGGGCCACCAGGCATGCTTGGATCCACCAGGAACACAGGGAGCTGGACCTGCAGCTGATCAATAGTTCTCAGATTTGCCTTCGGTGGTCATTCCAGTCACCAGATGACGTTCTTCAGGTGTCCAAAGAGAGTGTAGAGCTGTCTAACATCTAGGCTGAGTGCTAAGGGGCTAGATCTCCTCTAGTGCTTGATTCTTCTCTTCCTTACCCTGCGAGATTCAGGCTCTCCTGACCTCAAACCCAATAATTGCAAGGGCCTCGCTACTGTCCCTCAGGTTCTGCTTAGCGCGTTTCAAACCACACACTGCTTCTGGCTTGCTCATCTGCTTACAACCCTCAACAAATTTCAGTGGCTCTTTAATTCATCTCCCAAACTAAGGATGCATTCTACTCCCCAGTTTTCCAACCCTTCCCCACAACTTGATTCCCATATGTGGTTATCATCCAAACCTTCTGTGATACTTGCTCTCCTCTACTATGTTGTTCTCTTATCTGTAATGTCTTCCTTTCTCATCTTACTTCCATGTCTTTCTCCTTCAAATTTCTTTTCACTTTCACTTCAAGCCATATCACTCATGAACATATACAAACAATTCTGAGCAAAATTTTAGTGAATCAAACCTAACAGTATATAAAGGGCAGTGTATGGTGACCAAACAGGGTTTCTCCCAGAAATGTAAACTTGGTTAAGCATTTGAAAATCAGCCAATGTAATTCATCATATTCATTTTCTATTGTGTAAAAATTATCACAAACTTAGCAGCTCAAAACAACACAAATTTATTATCTCACAGTTTCTGTAAGCCAGAAGTCCAAGCATGGCACAACTACTAGATTCTCTGCTCAGTGTCTCCCCAGGCTGGTATCAAGCAGTTGGCCATAGCTGTGCTCCTCATGTGGGGCCTGCGGTTCTCTTCCAAGCTTGGAAGAGCCCTTTATTATACCTCTTTCCATGGCCTATTTTGTTGTAGAAGTTCTTGTGCCTTTGTCTTATCCCCAGCACATCCCCACCACATTGGTTTTGTGAAATTGAACCAAGAAGTCCCAAATGTGCTGGTACTTTCCACTTCAGCATTTTCTAACAGTGAATAAAGAGAGTCATTTCCAGTTATATATTTCTCCCATTTTTCCACAGAGCTTGTCTGCCTTCCTCCCATTTGGCAGTACTTCCCCCAGTCTGGTAGTCAGCATTTCTGACAGCTGCTTGGCATGGCTTTCAATTAAAGACAGCCGTCTGTAAAAGGGACATTGCCACACAGCCCATTACTGCTCCAGGGATGGTGATGGTAGCAACAATTACTATTACTTATTTACAGTCTAGTGGGCAAGGCACTTCTTTTAAAAAAGAATTCTTACCCAAACATGGGTCTATCATTTCTGGATAAAACTTTCATTTTGAGAAATTGCATCCAGCAATTGAACTAGCCATAGAACATATCTGAGGAACTGGGACAAGTGGTTTAAAGTGGTTCTATACGTCTTCCCCAATCTCAACTGCACCTACTCTGAGTCCTTTTTGCATTTTATTTTCATTTCCAAGTGATGGGAGCAGAGGACTGTGGCAATGGGAGCCACCCGGGACTCTCCTTCCCTTCTAGAGGTCCCTACCGATGAAGTGAGCCAGTCAAGGATGTTCAGGTATATAATAGCAGTTAAGAGCTCAGACTTTGGACCCCAACTGTCTGAGATTGAATCTTAGGACACATTTCTTAATATATTGCACCTCAATTTCCTCATCTGTAAAATGGGAACAATAATGGTTCTTATAAGCTTATTCCAAAGACTAAACAAGTTAGTTAATTTAGAACGGTGACTGGCACATAGTACTCGGTAGTAAAGGTTAGCTGTAATGAGGATAATAATAATATATAATTATTATAATATTTAAATTAATTGGAAACATTTTGAAGAATGCTAATGCTCAGAGCCACATTCTAGATCAGGGCTTCTCATCTGCGATACAACTGGCATTCTTGATCAGATAATTCTTTCTTGTGGGAGTTGCCCTGTGCATTTTAAGACGTTTAGCAGCATTCTTGACCTTTACCCATTCGATGCCAATAGCAAAGCTCCCCTCACTTTCAGTTGTGATAATCAAAAATGTCTCCAGACATTGCTAAATTTCCACTGGGGGGAAAATTGACCTCAGCTAATATCTATGGCCCCAGATCAATGAAATCATAGTCTTTGGAGATGGAGCTTGGCCATGGGGCTTCCTAAAGGCAGATCCAGATTTTGTGGGGCTTGAAGCTTATTCAATTTAGGGGTTCCTCTTTCAGAAAAATAATACAAATTACAGGAATGGAAGTGAATTTCATTTAGAATGAGTAAAGAAATCACAACAAAATACTGGTGACTTGAAGATTCATATCCCTTTCTTTTGAGATCAATGTAGGTAATTTACCAACCAAAATTCTTATTGATAACCTGGCTTTCTTGCCCCACTTAGAATACAGGTGCCTTGATGTTTAAGCGTCCTGAGAAAGCTTTATGGGAAATTTACCTCTGGGTCTTCCTTTGCTGCATGCAGCACACTGCTTTGGACAGAGGCCCAGTGAGTAGAGCAGGCACAAGGCCCACGAGACCCAGTTATCTTCATCATGATTCAGAAAACTTGGCACTGGGAGGTAGGTTGGAGGTGGGTGGGGAGCACAACAAGAGGAAATCAAGATTGTAGTCCCGACTGGAAGTCTGGAGAACCATGACCCTGGCAATGAAACAAGTAGTTCCAACAGCTGTGCTGAGTTTTAATTTTCAACCTCTCAGCATTGAGATCCTGGGGAAGGTAACTGGTCAAAATTCAGGACTAGGGGTGGTGGGACCAAGGCCATGAGTAGAGGTGTGCTTCACAGGTCAGTACAATCACCTTCCACCACTCCTTAGGAATGCTGAGTCCCAGGTCTGCCCAGAAACCAAAGAAGCTGGCAATGGATAGGTCACCTGGGCATCCAGCATCTATAACTAGGGAGCCAACTACAGGTCTTAGAGAGTAGACTTCCTTCTTAGCCCCATGAAATGAGGTTGTAGGGAGAGATGAAACCTATAAATACCGAACTCTGTCATAGACTGAAAAAATTCATATGCTGAAATTCTAACCCTTAATGTGGTATATTAGGAGGTGGAGGCTTTGAAGGGAAATTAGGTCATAAAAGTGAAGCCCTCATGAATGGCGTTAGTGCCCATATGAAAGAGACCCCAGAGAGGTCCCCTGCCCCTTCCATCATGTGAGGACACAGTGAGAAGCTGGCAGTCTGTGAACCATCCAGTGGGCTTTCATCAGACACTGACTCTGCCAGCACCTTGATCTTAGACTTCCCAGCCTCCAGAACTATGAGAGATAAATCTCTGCTCTTTATAAGTCACCCAGTCTATGGCACTCTGTTAGAGTAGCCCAAATAAACAAAGACAAACTCCCTGCCTCAGTTAGGATGGGCTCTAGAACTGGGTGTGAAGAGAGGCAGCTAGGACTGGGTATAGGAATAAGCCCTGAACCTAGCTGTGATGTGCTGGGAACTACAGAGGAAGAAAGGCCAGGGCTGACACAGGGTAAAGGCCATTAAACAGAGGCTCTCTTGATCTTGTGTATGGAAAATGGGGCTAGGTGAACTTTCCAGCTCTTCATGACATCATCATGGTTGCCCATGGAAACATCAGGAAATCTGCTAAGATAAAAGGGTGAAATTAGGGGTTTTCTAAACTCATGAAATCAAAAGAGTTGAGCCTTGAAATTAGCTCACAATTTGAGTTGGCTAGATACTCCTTTTATCAGAACTGGAGATGAAGCCTATTTGACTGTGAACTTTGCTCCTCAATGTTAGATGGATAGACCAAAGATCACATAGGCTATTTTCATGAATTTCCACCTTTAGCACATTTAATAGAGTGTGTATATTATCAATGTTATTACTGCTATCATTTCAGTAACTGAGTTCAGACAAGTTCTATGCATTCTTTCTAAGAAGAATAGATTCCTTTTCATTCAGAATTCCCCTGGTATAGAGTTTTGGGTGAGGTTTTTGGGGAGATTGATTACAGCATGAGTGATGCATGAGGGTCGAAATAGCAGGGGGTGTTTCTCAGGTGGACTCCCCGGGGTAACTGTTCTCATGTCCTCATCCTGTGTTCCAGTTATCCATGAGTGTGGCTGCATATGCTCTAATCTTTATATTATAAACCATCAGGGAAGAGGCAATCTGTAAACTAAAGTGTGTTTAGCCGATACCCTAGTCAAACAATGAACCAACAGAATCCCCACCCTGGCTCCAAGCGTTCTTCTAATCATGGGTGTTTGAATCACTCAACTAACCTAGATAAGTAATTTTAACCAGTGATTTCATACTTTCCCCCATTCTTTTATTAAATATTTAATCAAAGTATCTATTGGGACATGAGTCCATCTTCCTCTTTCTTCTATTGCCCACTCATTGGGAATCCTGCAAATGGATAATAAAGTGGTCCAAAGAAAGCAATGATAAAAGAAAAAGCAACAATTTGGATAATTTTCAAATTACAACTTCAAACCCTCCCTCAAAAATTGAGGACAAGTTGCATAACATTAGAAGTATATCTTTTTTTTTCCCAAAATAATCAACATCTTTCCTGTCATATTTCATATTTCTAGGAACTCATTCCCTATGGGAAGTTGCTGACATTCTTCTGGGTTTTCAGGTTTGTTATTTGCAGAGAACAACGTTCAGCTCTTTCTTAGAAAGAATTACATTAATTCTCTAATGCTACCTCTTTCTGTGCTTTCCCTTTATTTTTTTTTATAAATTTATTTATTTATTTTATTGGCTGTGTTGGGTCTTTTTGGCTGTGCACGGGCTTTATTTAGTTGCGGTGAGTGGGGGTTACTCTTCCTTGTGGTGCGTGGGCTCATTGCCGTGGCTTCTCTTGTTGTGGAGCATGGGCTCTAGGCATGTGGGCTTCAGTAGTTGCAGCACATGCGCTCAATAGTTGTGGCTCACGGGCTCTAAAGCGCAGGCTCAATAGTTGTGGCGCTGGGCTTAGTTGCTCCGCAGCATGTGGGATCTTTCTGGAGCAGGGATCGAACCCATGTCCCCTGCATTGGCCGGTGGATTCCTAACCACTGCGCCACCTAGGAAGCCCTGTGCTTTCCCTTTTAACCTTTCTAATACGTGTTAGAACCCTGAGATTTCACCCCACTTCCCCACAAACAAGTTGCTGTATCCACAGGACACTAAAAGGAAAGTGACAAAGGAGCTGAAGCATCAGTTATGTTGCTCATAAGATCTTTGTAGTTGCTATTTTTTTTGTATTGGGGTCTGATCCCAAGTCTGTCAGAGCCAGGCCTGTCTGGCTTCAACACCCATAGCCTATCCACTCTCTTCCATTGACCATTCTCACAGGAGAAGGATGAAGAGAAGGAGGAGGAGAAATTGGAGGAGGAGGAGGAATTGGAGGAGGAGGAGGAATTGGAGGAGGAGGAGGAGGACGAGGAGAAACAGAAATGCTAAAGGTGGTTTGCTTTTGAGGGAATTCAATATCAGTTTTTCATGCTTTTGAATGTAACTCTCCAACAAGATATTAATAATTAATAAGGTAATATCCTATAAATATCTGTAATAGCTACCTCAGAATTGTTGTAAGGCTGCTATTAATATTTAATAAGGTAATGATAACTTATTAATACCTAGGTATTATTTAAATCTACCTCACAGGGTTGTAGTGAGGAATAAAGATCAGTATATAAGGTGCCAGACTTATATGATATTTATTGAATAGTAACTATTACTGATTCTATGAATTTGGTAGAAACACATGCTCCAGCTCCGGAGTCAGACAGACCTCAGTTTGTGTGACCTTTAGCAAGTTATTTAAAGTCACAAAATCTCAGTTTCCTCATCTGTAAATGGTAGGAAACAGTTCCTACTTTATAGTGTTCTTGTGAGGATTAAATGTGATAATGCTGCTATATTTACCACTGTGCTTGTCATGTAGTAAATGCTGAATAAACATTAGTTACGATGTTAACATTGTTATGAAGAGCTTATCATTCTATTTTTGTTTGGTTTGTTCCTGACATCATCGCACATGCTATGATTTCCTTGTCAATGACTCCACATGCCCTTTTCCCCTCTTTTGGAGTATCAAAGCTTTTGAAATTCTGAAATCAACTTGGCAGAATTCCACTGGATTCCTTCTTTCTAATTCTCACTGGGTCTACTTTGATTACTTTTTTTCTCTTAAATTCTCTAGTCCTCTCTCTCTGCCATCACTGTTTTAATTTAGGAACTCTTGATGCACAACCCATTATTCAAATCCAGCACATCTTATAACTTAGAAAGTCTGTTCAAAAACAGTCATGCCCTTGATTTAAACCATGATATTAGATTCATGTCTGCAGGAGTTGTTTTCTCCAGTCTTCCACTTTAAGCCCTTCATTACCATGAGTGAGAACCCACCACTATTTTCCCATTACCTTAGCAGTACCTTTTCCCAGGTACTTGGATGGCCTTCTCTCACGTGTGGCTGTCATCCTACTTTGTCTCTATTTGTTGCCCAATCATTCTCAAAACCTGTTGTTGTTGTTGTTCTTTTCCTGCTTGTTTTCCTTTTCTTTGCAGCTTCCACTTCTTTTTACTTTTTTAAATTGAAGTAGAGTTGATTTACAATGTTTCAGGTGTACAGCCAAGTGATTCATATATATATATTCTTTTCAGATTCTTTTGCATTATAGGTTATTACAAGGTATTGAATATAGTTCCCTGTGTTATATAGTAGGTCCTTGTTGTTTATCTGTTTTATTTATAGTAGTTTGTATCTGTTAATCCCAAATCCCTAATTTATCCCTCCCTCACTTTCCCCTTTAGTAACCACAAGTTTGTTTTCTATGTCTGTGAGTCTCTTTCTGTTTTATAAATAAGTTCCTTTTTATTAAACTTTTATATTCCACATGTAAGTGATATCATATGATATTTGTCTTTCTCTCTCTGATTTACTTCACTTAGTAAGTGTGATCCACTTCTTTTTGAGGTTATAATAATGTGATTTAAATGATTGTGCTATTTACTAAACTCCAGATTCCAAATTAAAGAATATGCTAAGTGACTTGGCTAGCAGGAAGACATAAGTATACTATAATATACATATAATGATTATGTTCGAAGTTATAAATTGAATTTCCATACATAAAATTTTACTTTAAATATCCTAAAGGAATTTATTTCCTATAATAAATCCCTTTGTAAAGCGGATAAGTACCCATTAATTTATGTTTGTACATAAAGACATGAGAATGTTGATATTGTGTCAGATCTAGAATTCATCTGAGATTCTGTCTCCAGGAAGAGTTTATGAAGATCATAGCTATCAGACCTACTTAAAAGTTGAAAGAAACACTACAACTTAGTTTTTTTGGTCCCTTAGCCACAATTTTTTAAAGTAATAATACATAAATAGTAAATAGGCTTCTGGATAACCTAATGAATTAGTCATATTTATTTGTCTCTATGCTCTTCCAAAATCTCATTAAAAGGTTAAAGCGTGGGGGAGGGGGGATTTTAAAAAAGGTACAAATCTACAAGGAAAAAGAGAACAAGTAAAAAGACCACAGCAAAGGAGAAATGTCAACAACATTTTGGAAGATGGAAAGGAGATAGGTGATGATCATTGACTTACTAGGGAGGAAAAAGCAGAAACACTGATGCTTTCTGGGAGATAACAACAAGAACAACCCCAAAACCCATGCTGTACCCCAGAAGGGAGGTACTGGATTGGGGTGGCCCTGAGAACCAAAGGATTGAAGGAAGGTTTGTATAAAGAAGAGTCCCAAGATTGCTTGCTATTCCTTCTCAGGCACAAGTGTAGACTTCCCCCATCCCAGTGGAAGACTAGCTGGAGGTTTACTCTCTAGAGAGGCTGACTCAGAGAGGTTTTATGCTCTGGGATCCTTGATGTGGCTGAGGTCAGAGGGTGAAACACCTTAATAAAAGCAGAGAAATTACATGAGAAATGAAGAATGCCTTTGATGGGTTCATTAGTAGACTAGAGATTGCTGACATGGCTGTACCCTGTGAAATTATCCTTCAAAAGTGAACAAATACTTTCTCAGACAAACAAAAATTGAGGCAATTTGTTGCCAGTAAACTTGTCTTGCAAGAAATGTTTTAAAAAATTATTCAGAGAGAAGGAGAATTATATACATTAGAAATGGATCTATATAAAGACATGAAGAGTTTTAGAGAAAGAATATAGAAAAATAAAAACCAGAGTTGGTTCTCTGAAAAGATTAATAAAATCAATAAGCATGTAGCCAGGCTAAGTAAGAAAAAGAAGGGAAGAAAGAAAGAAAAAGAAAGAAAGAAAAAGAAAGAAAGAAAGAAAGAGAGAGGGAGGGAGGGAGGGAGGGAGGGAGGGAGGAAGGAAGGAAGGAAGGAAGGAAAGGAAGGAAGGAAAGAAAATACACATTACTCATATCAAAAATGAAAATGAAAGAGGAAACATCACTACTGATCCCACAGACTCTAGTAGGATAATAAAGGAACACTATGAACGACTCTAGGTCTACACATTTGATAACCTAGATGAAATGGACCAATTCATTTAAAGACAATTTGCCAAAACTCACACAAGAAGGAATAGATCATCTGAATAGGCCTATAACTATTGAAGAAATTGAATCAATCATTAATAACCTTCTAAAAGAGAGAGCATCAGGCCCAGATGAGTTCACTGGGGAATTTTATCCAACATTTAAAGAAGAAATTATATCAATTCTTTGCAATTTATTTCAAAAGATAGAAGCCAATGAAATACTTCCAAATTCATTCTATGAGGCCAGCATTACTCTAATATCAAAACCAGTCAAAGATAGTACAAGAAAACTATAGACAATATATGCCATGAATATAGATGCAAAAATCATCAACAAATTGACTCCAACAATGTACCAAAAGAATTATGTACCATGACCAAGTGGGATTTATCCTTGGTATGCAAGGCTGGATCAACAGCTGAGAATCAATTAATGTAGCACATCACATCAACCGTCTAAAAGAGAAAAATCATATGTACATGTGAATAGATGCAGGAAAAACATTTCACAAAATTCAACACCAATTCATGATTAAAAACTCAGTGTGAGAGACTGGGCATGTGTAAGGCAAGGATGATATGGGAACTCTCTGTACTTTCTGCTCAATTTTGCTGGAAATCTAAACCTGCTCTAAAAAATAAAGTTTGTTAATAACAAAATAAGTAAAAAAAGATAATGTGTACATGTGAGAAAACATATAATATTAACCTTTAACATACCATTCACTTTGACATTTGTTTCTTTTTCCTAATGCATAGTTATTGTTGAAATAATGTCTAATTTGAGACCTCTTTGAGATCTTAAGACTCAAGCCAAAGGGCCTTCCTAATGCCAACTCCAGACATCCTTTGTCCTCTGGCTTTGAGGACTTTATTCATAAGGCTAATCTCAAAAGTTAAAGGTATTTACCAATCAATCTTAGCTTCCCATTATAAACCTGAATGTTTTTTATTAGAATATATAAATAAATTGTAAACATTTATACCATTTGGTATATTCATACTATACAGTCATTAAAATAAATATATGAATAGAAATGTGTATTTAAACATCATGTATTAGACAAATGTTTGTTAGAAAGAAATGCTAGAATTGAAAACATATTTAGTGACAATACCGAGTTACACAGTATTACATATAGCATGCTATTTTTGCATTAATTTATACTTATTTATATTTTTAGTCACATTATTTTATGCAAAGTATAAAATCACAATAATAGTAACAAATGCAAAGGAAGAAGGGTGGGTGGGACAGGGAGAGAATATATGAACTTCAACTTTATCGTCAAAGTTTTCAAAGGACTCTATTATGGAACTTCCGGTTTTCTTCTGAAGGGCCCCGAGGGGTAAAAGTTTCCTACTCATTTTGTAAGGTAATGCTTTCATTTGACCTTAAGTTGCACTTTCAATTTTGAGGGGCTTTCTGAAATTTGTAAACTTAATTTTGTTCGCTCTATCTTTACCATTGCAATTTTATAGGTAGAACCCATGAAGAATACATTTAATCAGATGTAGGACTAAATCTCTGTTCTATCACTTGTTAGTGGTTTGGTGTCAAGTTATTTAATTTGGTTTCCTTGTCTGTAAGATGTTGGTAACAAAAACTTTCCTCTCTGGTTGTTGTGAGGTACTATAAGTAATATTGGCTGACATAAAGCTGATATTCAATAAATGCTAACTTCTTTAAGACTTAAAACACATTCTTCCTTAGTCTTTGTAGGATGAATGCATGAACAAATGAATGCCAGGAGAATTATGTAGTCAGTGGTGAAGAAGATACAATGAGACAGCAGGTTAGAGGTTTTACATGGGAGTATAAGTAATAAGATAAAACATTAGTTTCAGTTCACAGATGAGTGTGTTTCAGAGATAAAGGAAGAATAAGTGAGTACTTTTAAAGTCATCATTAAAAATGAGGCTGATATTGTAAAATGTGTGACACAAAAAATTAATTCAATTTTCTCTGCTAGCCTCAAACTACTGTCAGTAGCATGGATGGGCCTAGTTATGTCATATGACAAATCACATAGTTTACCTGTATCAACAACAAAATAAAAGTCATGATCCAGGGTTACGAAGAATGAAATGAGGTGGAGGTGGGGAGTTGTATAAGTGAAGCATGAAGGTGTGTTATAGGTTTGAATGTACCAATAATGGCAGCTGTGGTTAACATGTGACCTTCTTCTGAAGTACCAGAGTAACAGACAGGTAAGCCCCTTAACTAAGAATCAGAAAAATCAGAAGAGTAAAGGTCTTGTGTCCTTTTTTGACCACTCCAGGTTCTAAGGCCTTTTAGAACAAAAAGTGGCTGGACAAATATTTCTCAAAGTAGTCAAGTATTTTCAAAGTGTAGCCCATGTCATCAATAAGCAAATGAATATCGTGTGTCTCCAGAGGAGTTATTCAGAAAAGGACATATCAGTTATGGAGGATTCTTGCCAAAAATGCATAACTCAAATCTAATCACTAGAAAACATCAGCCAAACCCACAATAAGGAACGTTCTAAAAATAATTGTTTTGTATTTTTCAAAAAAAAAGTCAATGTTACAAAAACAGAGATAAGCTGGGGCACTGTTCCAGATTGAAGGAGACAGAGATGTCACATTAAATGTGATATGTGATCCTTGGATTGGATCCTGTTAGGGAAAAGAAGTTGCTATAAAAGGACTTACTGAGGAAATTGATAAAATTGGATTATGGATTAGTTAAAAATATCTTATCAAGGTTAAATTTTGTGAATTTACTAACTGAACAGTGGTCATGTAGAGAGAATATCTTTATTCTTAGGAAACGCAGACTGATGTTTTAAGGAGTAAAGGGGCATGATATGCAATCTACTCTTTTTTTTAATTTTTGTTGAAATATAGTTGATTTACAATGTTGTGTTAGTTTCAGGTGTACAGCAAAATGTTTCAGATATATATATACACGTATACATATATATTATATTTTCTATATTCTTTTTTACATTCATTTCCAGTCTAGGTTATTACAAGATATTGAATATAGTTCCCTGTGCTATACAGCAGGTCCTTATTGATTATCTATTTTATATGTAGTGGTGTGTACATTTTAATCCTAAACTCCTAATTTATCCCTCCCCCACCTTTCCCCTTTGGTAACTGTAAGTTTTTCTGTTTCTGTGAATCTATTTCTGTTTTGTAAATATGGTCAATTGTATCCTTTTTTTTAGATTGCATGTATAAGTGATATCATATGGTATTTGTCTTTGTCTGACCACGTAATGTGGTAATCTCTGTGTTCCTCTATGTTGCTGCAAATGGCAATATTTCATTCTTTTTTATGGCTGAGTAATATTCCATTGTTTATACATACCACATCTTCTTTATCCATCTGTCAATGGACACTTGGTGCAACCTACTCTTAAAGGATTTAGAAAAAAATTTTATATAGAGAGACAAATAGAGAAAAAGAGATTGGTAGAGCAAATGTAGCCAACTATTAAAAATTGATGAATCTTTGGACTTCCCTGGTGGTGCAGTGGTTAAGAATCTGCCTGCCAATGCAGGGAACATGGGTTCAAGTCCTGGTTTGGGAAGATCCCATGTGCCACGGAGCAACTAAGCCCGTGCGCTACAACTACTGAGCCTGAGTGCCACAACTAGAAGGCCACGTGCCTAGAGCCCGTGCTCTGCAACAAGAGAAGCCTGCACACTGCAACGAAGAGTAGCCCCTGCTCACCATAACTAGAGAAAGCCCGCACGCAGCAACAAAAACCCAATGCAGCCAAAAATAAATACATAAATAAAACAATTAAAAAAAAAACAGGTCATGTACTGTGTGGTTCCGTTTATATGAAATGTCTAGAATAAGAAAATTCATAAGGCAGAAAATGGGAGAGCAGCTTCCCGGGACTGGGGGATTTGGGAGTAAACAGGGAGTGATTGCTCATGAATATAGTGTTTCTTGTTGGGATGATAAAAATGTTCTAAAGTTGACTTTGGTGATGGCTGCACAGCTCTGTGAATATACAAAAAACCGTTGAATACTTGAAATTGGTGAATTGTGTAGTATGTGAATTATATCTCAATAAAGCTTATAAACATATGACTATATATCTATAAAGCTGTTTTATATATACATATATATCTCTATTTATTGATATATATGACAATTTATTTATATACATGTAAAAAGCACCTTCAAGTCTGTGTCTTTTCCTCCTTTCCTTTCAAAAATAGTATTCACTCAATAGGTGCTCTTCACTACTTATAAGTTCGATGGTTTTTAAATAGTAACACAAAAAGAGGAAATTCCTAGTAACTCTTACTTTATGTGTCTAAGAAACATGAATTAAAACTTCTCTAGATGATCAACAGCACATAAAGGCAGCTGCACATAGGTTTCCAGATGAGGGGCAGGGAGACGAGGCTTTCCGCTGAGTCTGAGGGCAGAGAATGCAGATCAGGAGTTTAAAATAAAGGGGAGATTGTGTTCGAAATGAGACACATGGGATGGGAAGCTGGTCAGGGATATAGGAAAGGATTTCCAAGTGGCTCAGGGGCCTGGTTGCGTCTGGAAGCCATATTGTGTTATGTCACCCTTCTGTACAGAGCTGTGTGATTTGATTTTTTTCAGCTGAGTCCAACAGCCCCAGTATGAGTGTGGCCAAAAAAATGGACTCAGGAACCATCCCAGGTTTTGCATGGCAGGTGTAATTCGAAGACTATGGGAAGGGCAAATTGAGGGGACCGATGAGAGCAATTAAAGTGACAAGTGCGGTAAGAGAAACCCAGTGGAGAGAGATGGAGAGCGATAAAAGGAATGATTGAGCAGTCTTAGGGTAGCAGGAGTGAGAGGGTGAAGCTGAAAACAGGAGGTTGTGGCCAGAGGCTGGACTATGAAGCTTCAGGTTTCATAACTGAAGCAGTCTGGGTGGACCTGACAGTGGGTGGCAGCTGGGTGGCTGCTGTATTATCCCCAAACTGGCTTCCTTGGAGCTCCTAGGTGTTGGGGCAGCCTTTTAGCTGTTTTGACTGAATCAGTTATCTTCAGGGATGGAGGCTGGATTTATTGCTACCTTTAAAAGGTAGAGAGAAACATGCCTGTCCCTGCCACACACATTTTTGACCCCCAAATCATCCATACTCATCCTGGTCACTGCCATAAGATTTTCAGAATTATTTCATTAACATTATTTTTAGTGTTTTTATAATGAAATTAAGTTGAAAGTGCTAAATATTGCAGAGTAAAATAATTGGGCTACTATATGGTATAATTTAGTAATACTAAGATGTGCTAATTATTACTTTGCAAAGAAAATATTTATACACTTTACAGGTGTAAAAAACACTAACAAAGAAGTTCCTGCAGGTTTATTAGAAACTTTAGATTAAATATGGATGGAAAAAAAAAGCATAATTGTGTTTAAGTGTAAATTTTGATTCTATGACATCAAGCTTTTTTCATCATTGTTTGCTTGGTTCACAATCCTAACCTTTCATTTCCTAAGCCACCAATTACTTTTATGGTGCAAAAAAGAGGCAGCAATTAAGATGTTATATATACTGTTTGCTATTCCTACTAAAAAGGTAGAACATCTTGAAAAGAATGTTAAAATGATCATAAAACTACAATGACAATTATAAGTAAACAATAATTTCCTGGGAATTCCCTGGTGGTCCAGTGAATAGGACTCTGAGCTTCCAATGCTAGGGGTTTGATCCCAGGTCAGGGAACTAAGATCCTGCAAGCCGCGTGGTGCAACCAAAAGTAAACAAACAAACAAACAAACTGCTCATTCTGCAATTGTGGCATAAAGCAACTACAGATGTGATGTAATCAGATGGGGGGAGGGGAACTGTGTTCCAATAAAACTTAAAAAAAATTTCCTTAATTGATTTCAGTTTAGAAATATGGGTTAAGAAATAAGACAGAAGCAAATGATTATTTGGAGATACAGTCAGAAGCACAGTTCTCATACCATTAAAACCTAGATCATTAGCTCTTGGTAGCTATTGCACCACTTTCTAGTAGGAGGAAAAGTATTTTAGAGGAGGTGAAAGAGTTCCTGGCTTCATTTTGAGGTTAGGTGTAGTTGTTAGGATGTAAAAAAGATTGTTTTCCTTGGGGAACGCAGTAATCTAAGGTGATTTAAACAGCCCTTCCTGAAAAGCAGCAAGTTAAGGAGCCATAACGTTTTCTTTATAGCTTTCGATTCTTGAAACCAAGGCTTAGACCAGATAGTTTGTCCTTTGGCTAAGATGACATCCTCTTGGGTCTACCCTAGTATTTCAGTGCTTAGAAGAATATAATCAGAGTAGCTCCTATGTGGGATTTGAAGTCCAGATTTCACTTTTACACTTGAGTTAATCCACGTGGTCTTGGAAATAGCATTTTCAACCTCTCACCATGTCCTGACAATTTTACCTCCTAAATTTTTCTCAAATCCATCCTCTTCCCCTCAACTTCACTGCCACCACCCCAGCCCAAGCTACTGTCTTCTTTTGCCTAGATACTCCAACAATCTAACTGGTCTTATTAAATTCCATTCTTGTCCTTCTACACTTGGTTTTCCACATGGCAGCCAGACTGTGACCTTTAGGAAAAATTAGATTGCTAAGGTGACCAACCCCTTGGTTAGCCCAGAAGTGTCCCAGTTTTAGCATTGAAAGTCTCACATCCCTCAGTCCCAGGCAAACCAGGATGGTTGGCCATCCTAGGATTCTGCTTGAAACTTGCCAGCAGCTTCCAATCATCCTTGGGACAGAACCCTTTATGATGGTCTACGAGGCCCTATAGGGCCTGTCTCTTGCCTTCCTCTCCAGCTCGTCTCATATTAGACTCCCCTGTGGGCTCACCACTTCAGGTACACTGGCTTTATCTTTATTTATGAGAACTTATCTCGCTCCTTTCCATCTCAGGGCCTCTGCCTTTCATTTCTCTGCAGGGGAAGTACTTTCCGCCTCTTTTCACTTAGTTAACTCAGGTTCAATCCTTTATATCTCAGCTGAATCCTACCTCACTCTAAGTGCCTCTAGTGCAAGCTCTCAGAACATTTTGTTTCTTTCCTTCAGAGCACTTATCATGGTCATATCATTATTCATTAGTAGTTTAATGTCTAACTCCCATACCAGGCTGTAAACTCTACGTGAGTGTAAGAACATGTGTGTTTTTGTTTGTCATTGTAACTTTAACTCCTAGAATGTACCTGGGACAGAAAAGGGACTCCATAAATATCTGCTTCAGTTTCATTGCTAATGCCATAGGGTAGACTTGGGATTTTTGAAGCATTTCCCTGCTTTTAGCCTATTCACCTTCCACATCACTACCGCTATGCTAACCTTCCAGATATAGATAGCCTCTGAATTTCTACAGCCACTGTGTCCAATATTGGTCTGTTGCTATGTCCCATATATAATTAGAAAGAGTGCATTTATTAAAAGTGTGCTGTACACCCGCACTGTGCTAGATACTTTATATAGTTAATTTTCTTCTCACAACCACCCTTAAGGCATGTTTTCCCTATTTTACATGTGAGAAGACGAAGACTTAGAGAGATTAGGTAATTAATCTATTAGGGTCATAGGGCCGGTGACCCGGAACCAGGATGGTGCGTGGTGCATAAACACTTGCATTTTTAGGTTTCAGTTATGTTTTATGAATTCGAATTAGGTTTGGCTGTGCATGACAGGAAAGTCAAAGTATAATATTAGTGACTTAAGAAAGATGTAGAATTACATCTTTCTCATGTTAAAGAGACTGGAGGAAAGCAATCGGGTTAGAAAGGGCTGATCGCCAGCGACACAGACTCCTCTTGTGTCACCGTTTTCTCATCCTAGCCTGTGACTTCCACCTTCTGGTCCAAAATGGCTGCTTGAGCTCCAGGTATCCTCATCCCTATTTAAACAGGAAAGTGGAAGATGTAAAAGAGGATGTGTCCCCATCCTTTAAAGTTACTTTAGAGAAGTCACAGCTGATATAAACACTTCTGTTTATATCTCATTGGACAAAAGATAGTCATATGATCACACTGCCCTGTAAAGGAGGCTGGGAAACTTAGTCTATGTCTTGGTTGGTTATGAGCCCAACTTAAAAAAAAAAACCTTAGTCAGAAAAAATAATTGCCTATGAAACAACAGACAAAGGATTAACCTCCAAAATATACAAGCAGCTCATGCAGCTTAATACCAAAAAAGCAAATAACCCAATCCACAAACGGGCAGAAGACCTAAATAGACATTTCTCCAAAGAAGACATACAGATGGGCAACAAACACATGAAAAGATGCTCAACATCACTCATCATCAGAGAAATGCAAGTCAAAGCCACAGTGAGGTGTCACCTCACACCAATCAGAATGGCCATCATCACAAAATCTGGAAACAACAAATGTTGGAGAGGGTGTGGAGAAAAGGGAACTCTCCTGCACTGTTGGTGGGACTGTAAGTTGGTACAGCCACTATGGAAAACAATTTGCGGGTTCCTTCAAAAACTACAAATAGAACTACCATATGACCCAGTAATCCCACTACTGGGCATATACCCAAAGAAAACCATAATCCCAAAAGAAACTTGTACCATCATGTTTATTGCAGCACTATTTACAATAGCCAGGACATGGAAGCAACCTAAATGCCCATCAACAAATGAATGGATAAAGAAGATGTGGCATATATATACAATGGAATATTACTCAGCTATAAAAAGGGATGAGATGGAGCTATATGTCATGAGGTGGATAGACCTACAGTCTGTCATACAGAGTGAAGTAAGTCAGAAAGAGAAAGACAAATATTGTATGCTAACTCACGTATACGGAATCTAAAAATGGTACTGATGAACTCAGTGACAAGAACAAGGACGCAGATACAGAGAATGGACTGGAGAACTCGAGGTTTGGGAGGGGGCGGGGGGTGAAGGGGAAGCTGAGACGAAGCGAGAGAGTAGCACAGACATATATACTACCAACTGTAAAATAGATAGTCAGTGGGAAGTTGTTGTATAACAAAGGGAGTCCAACTCAAGGATGGAAGATGCCTTAGAGGACTGGGGCGGGGAGGGTGGGGGGGACTTCAGAGGGGGGGAGTCAAGGAAGGGAGGGAATACGGGGATATGTGTATAAAAACAGTTGATTGAACTTGGTGTACCCCCCCCCCCAAAAAAACAGTTGATTGAACTTGGTGTACCCCCCCAAAAATAATAAATAAATAAATAAAATTAAAAAAAAAAAAAAAAACCTTAGTCAACTATATTGCAATTTTTGAAAAGTTATAAAGAAGAAAGAATGGATTGGGGAAAATAAGCATTGTCTAAACACATGCTATACCACATTCTACTTCTGACTTTCATACCATCTACAATATAGTTTCATCCTACATAACCTTTTTGTTTTCTGTCCTTCACTCCCCTTAAACCTTTGCCACAATAGGGCCATTCACTTCTCTGTCTCCCAGACGAATCAAGCTCTTCTTTTTTTTTTTTGGTCTGTGCATGTGGCCTTTCTCTAGCTGTGGAGCCAGGGCTACTCTTTGTTGTGGTGCATAGGCTTCTCATTGCAGTGGCTTCTCTTGTTGTGTAGCATGGGCTCTAGGCATGCAAGCTTCAGTAGCTGTGGCATGTGGGCTCAGTAGCTGTGGCTTGCCAGCTCTAGAGTGCAGGCTGTGATGCACAGGGCTTAGCTGCTCCGCGGCATGTGGGATCTTCCCGGACCAGAGCTCGAACCCGTGTCCCCTGCATTGGCAGGCAGATTCTTGACCACTGTGCCACCAGAGAAGTCTTGTCATTTTAAGTTTTACTCTCCCTGCTCTCTCTCCTTCTTGGGAAGGCCCCCTGCCAGCTTCCATAATACCCACCACATTTTACCAACTCACTCACCTCCTCCTCTTTGCAGGTCCCACTGACTCCTCCAGTCAATATGCTTCCCCCTTCTTTGAACTCCAATTGCAAACATCAAGTGCCCACATCGAGGCATTTCATTATCTCCTGTAAGTCTTCTCTATATCGTTTTCCTTCCTCCCAAATAGAATGGGAGAAGCAAAATTCTGGGCAAATGGAAAGCACCTAAAAAGTAAATACTTGTTGATTAACATGTAAAAAAGTCATGTTTATATACCCTAATGCGTATCTAGACTTGTTTCATTCAGGGTTTTGTCAATGCCGGTTAGTCTGCACAATGGAACTTCCACGGTCCCTCTTCCTTGAAAATATCTCCATCTAATGAATATTTGTTGAGTACACATGAAAGGCCCCCGTGGAACAAGGCTTGCTCCAGGTTATCCATTGATAAGTCTCACTTGGTTTCAAGTTTTGAGTTGATATGATGTTGTTTGTTGCAGTGCACTGCTTATCGAACCTTATGTACACACAACCACCTGGGGATTTTATTGAAATGCAGATCCTGATTCAGAAGATTAGGGCGGAGCCTGAGATTTTGCATTTCTAATGCATCCCAGGTGACATGATGTTGGCAGCCCTCATGGTAAACAGCAAGGCTTATAGAGATCTTCAGAGCACCTGCCTCAGATCACCTGAAGACGCTTTTTAATGCTGAAGATCCCCAGACCCCACCCCAGACAGACTGAATCAGAATCTTTGGGATGAGGCCCAGGAATCCACAAGCTCTCCAGGAGATGATTATATACACTAAAGTCTCAAAGTAAAAAGAACTGCAGATATTTCTCATGATTAGGCATATTTAAAAACATTGAAACAGAGTAGGTACCTTTTCAGAAGAATGTCATTCAATTCAGCATGACATGGAGTTGCTGAAATTTTACCAAAACCTCTTGTAAAAACTTAAACTATAGGACAACTGGAACTTAGATGGCTCCAAACGTTAAAAATCCCATACTTTAAGAGGTAGCATTTTAGTCTCACTCTTTTGCCCATAGCCTTGGGCGTACTTAAAACAGGAGCTTGTGCCTAGAAGACCTTACAATAGGAAACCAAGGGACAGGGACCAGGGACTCTTTGTTGGTGGTTCCCAATTTATAATCAGGCTCTCTTTTGAGAGAATGTAAATTTGCATTTCCTCATAGAAATAATATTCTGGGTGAGAGGAGGTAGAGAGGCAGGGCCTGCCAGCTGTGGGGTGCAGAGGGTGGGACCCTCCCTCCGGGTCTGCTGCTGGCTGTGCTGGGAAGGAGGAGCTGGGATCCCCCCAGCTCTGCTCTGGGGTTTCTCCAGGCTGTGTGGTTGCCAGTAGTTGATTCCTGATAGTTTAGATCTCCACTTCAGTTTGGGCTTTGAAGACAGAAGTTAAGAGACACAAGGGATTTGAAAACATGTTTTATAAACTGTTTCTTGAAGACATTTCAAGAGAAAACCACTTGTAAAGAAGTTCTGTCCTTCCCCTTCTTACTTCTTTCAACCAGTAAGTACCTGCCTACCTCAGGGGCTTATTGGTAACACCCAGCAACAGGTGTGTTGGGGGCGGGGAGAGGAGGGAGAGAGAGGGCACTTTGTTGTGTGCAAGGTGCTGGGGAAACGTAAGGTGGCATGATTTTCATTACAACAGAGTCTCAGCCAACAGGCTCAGTCCCCACAGTTTGAAAAGGAGCAGGGTGAAAATTTCTGCTCAAACCCCTTATGATTTAAGGTGATGAGAACCTCGGAAAGAGCCAACCTGCACGGCTGAAGTCTTGGATAAGAGGGGAAATTTAACCCAGGTAAGGACAAGTAATACGCTTTAGAGGAAACATTAAACACACTATCAGCCCTGAATGGCTTGTTAACATCTGATGTATCAAATTGTCAGGGAGCAGGTGTAGCAGAGGAAAGGTAGACCGGGCGGGAAGCCGGACCTCTGTAACCTGGCTAAGGAACTGCATGGGGACCCAGGACACCACAGGGGGTCACCAACCATTTGCTAGGACTGAGTAGTTTCCTGGGCTGTGGGACTTTGAGTGCAAAAACAATGAAAGTCCTAGGTAAACCAGGAGGAGTTGGTGTGGTCACCTTAAGACCACACCGGCTCTTTCTGGTATTTTCTGGGATGAACAAGCCACGTAACTTCCCCAAACCTTCTTTCCTCTGTTCATAAGTGGAATTATCCTGTGTTCCTTTTCCACAGGGGAATTCCTCTTCTGTATCAAACATCGCTAAATTTCACCACTGCAACACCTGAACAAAGATGCCACAGTGGGTTTTTGTTTTGTTTTGTTTTGTTTTAATTTGTGGGAAACCCCAGAAACACAGGATACTTATGAGTTAAAGGCTTCCAGAACAAGTTAGGAGTCTATTGTCAATGGCAGGACGTGGAAATGTGAAAGAAAGCTTGAGATAAGAGATTCGATGTGATGGCCTGAGGATAAAAGTGAGGACAGAGGAAAGGGAAAGGAAGCTAGTTCAAAGCAGAAGTCAGGGTACTCTTTCCAGAAAGAAATCAGTGCTGGGAAATTCTGTGGACACAGTCCAGGGAAATTGCTAAGCTGGAATTCAGGTAACTGTGAGGAGAGCAGTTTTGTCTGGAAATTAAGGGGAATCCAGGACCCTGAAAAGACCTAACTCTTCTGAGGGGCTAGAGAGGCTGAAGAAAGTAGGTCTGGCTGTAAACTGGAGGATGGAGTGTGGAAGGACAGAATGATTGAAAGGGTCAAGCTCCTGGATGACCAGCAGATAAAGAAGTGAGAAGGAGGAGCTGGAACTTGTTTGCAATCTGAGGGGGGTACCGTGAAACAACGCACCTGGAACTTCTCAACCTGTACAGTTTATATGCCGAGACCTCCCTGTAACGCAGGCTCAGGTAGGTAGTTCTGCTATCCACTGCAACAAGTGTGCAGAAGGGATGTGTGAGAGCAAAGAATTAAGTCAAAACGGTGGGGCGCTCGCTATGAATGCAGTAGTTATTCAGAGAGGGGACTCAGGAGTCCCAGACGAGAAGACAGGTTTCCCGTGGTTGTTAAAAGAT